>NC_059072.1:164890206-166140206 GCF_020497125.1 Mauremys mutica
CAACTCCGATTGAAACAGAGGATTCACCTCGCCCATGGAAGTGTAGGGTGCTCACCTCCAAACATATGTTTTGCTCTTTGCAGCATCAGGCCCACAGTAACAACATAGACTTCCACTTGATCTTTGCTGTAACCTACTGACATAGAAGCATCTCTCTAGTGCTGGGCATTGATCCAACAAACATGAGCTGCTTCAAGGGTGGAAGGACAGTCTGAAATCCTCCGGAGTGTTTTCCTTCCCCAAGTTAGTTTACACTGCTTACATAAACACAAACCAGTTTTTTACGTGTCATTTTCCAGCATTTTCTTTACATTTCACATTTGCAGTGCAGTAGAAAATATTTTCTGCATATAAAAATAAATTGTTCTTGGGATTTATGCCACAAGTTTTTCCCTGATCATAATTGTAAGGTAAAGTAAACTTAACAGATGTTGCCAAACTAAACCAAAACTAAATTTAAAATCACTCATTCTGTATTCAGCAAACTCAAAACATTATGAACCAAGTATCTCCAGATGCTAAAATAAATATGCACGTTATATAATTGTGAAACTCCTATCTAAAATTAATTAAAAATTCATCTTTGAAAAAGTTCTCCTAGAGATCTGGTAAATGAGTTTCTGAGGATGAGATTAATTGTACCTACTGATGTGAGTAATGTACAATCAATACCCATTTTCCATTTCAAAAGGCTTTTAATCAGAGCCAGCTTTGCATTTGGGATTTCTTTTCTTTTAAAAAAATATCAACACAATATGCAGAAAATACAGAACAAAGAAAAAAATTAAGAGGAAGCCCTTACTGAAAATCATAACAAAAAGTGGAAAGATCAAATAAGACTCAGGTGACTGGTTACGAGATATGAGAGTCTTTCAACTCTAAGCCCTGGTCCTGCAAACACTTACTACCAGACTTCAATCTTGAACCATGAACACTTAGTACTTCAGCTAGAACAGCTATAATTACTAAGCCTGGAAGTGAGTGTTTGCAAAATCAAGCACTAATTCCTCAGGTCTAGCCCAGACTTGTAGAGTCTAGAGCTAGCTAATTTTTTTTTAATGTTTCCATTTCACAGGGCTCATGAAATTTGTAATTCACATTTTATTGAAAGTGTTCTTGAAACCTGTAGCAAAATATTTTGTTTATTAAAACTAGGGATTTTGGTAAACACAAAATATTGATAACCATTTCTATACAGGGTTCTTTAATAATTGTAATAAAATGATCCATAGTTTTAAAGGTCAATTTACTTTTACAAAAAATGTTTTAAACTCAAAGGGCCATTTTTTATTAAAAATACTTTTCATTCCAAAAATTTTGGCCAGTTCTAATAGTAACATGGCTTTTCAATGCCTTGTATCAAATAAATTTGGTGGTCTGAGTTCAGTTCTTAGTGGACACGTGTTAACTTGACAAAAAACACCAGTATATTTATCACTCAGTAATTCTCAGCAGAAAGACGATTAATTGAACAGGACATGGATATTAAACAACTCTTTTATCTTTAAATGGTCCTTCAAGAGTGGGATTAAGGCACATCATTAGAGCGGTAGGGAAGTATGAAGTGCCACAATGTGTGTGCCTTCTCTGTGGATAACAGTTCCCAGAGCTGTTTATCTACTCCATCAGTGTCTCCATCCCCTTGCAAGAATAACATGAGGCTTGTTCAGGCTGTCTGCACTGAAATGAATTTCACTCTTAATGAGTAATTCTTTAAAACTCATTTTGATTAAACTAAATGCAACATTTAAAATTAGCTCTAAAAGTAGCGACTTTGAACTATACTATTAAATGCTTAGAGTATGCTATGGTTTGTTGCAGTTAAACACATGAGCAATTCCATTGAAGTCAATGGTTTACTCACATGCTTAAAATTAAGCACATACAGTACTTAAGTCTTTGCTGGCTCATAGACAGAGTTCTCAATACCTTGCAGGATCAAATTCTTATAGAAGATGTCTCTGAAAGGCTCTACTATAAAGTTAATATGCAATAGTGAGACAAAGTCGGTGAGGTAATATCTTTTATTGGACCAGCTAGACTGCTGGTGAGACTGACAAGCTTTTGAGCTTACACAGAGCTCTTCTAAAGGTCTGAGAAAGTTACTCAGAGTGTTACAGCCAAATACAAGGTGGAACAGATTGTTTAGCGTAAGTAGTTAACACAGATTTCAAGGGACCAGTCAAGATGAAGTAATCCATTAGCACCCCTCCAGTTATAGGGAGGAAATGAATTGTGGTGAAGGCAGCTGAGGGGGGTTGTTAGTGGGTTATAGCTTGTCTCTCTCACCAACAGAAGTTGGTCCAATATAAAATATTACCTCACCCACCTTGTCTCTCTAATATCCTGGGACCAACACGGCTACAACAACACTGCATGTGCAACAGTGAGCCATTTGTTTTGGTGTCAAGAGCTCAAAAACCATTAGCCCAAATTGATTGCACTGAAGCAGCAGATGTAATCTAAACATTAGGACACCATGTGATATGCTTATTATGTACATAACATAATTCTCTTGACTGAAAGCCCAACTAAGCCTGGGAGTGCATCTTGGAAAAAGAGGAACAAAGTGAATGGACTAATTATTAAATGCATATAAGAGATACTATGTGAAACCTGAGTATAGAGCAAAACATTTTAGGAGTGTAACAGAGTGATTGCTTTTGGGAACAATTCTTGTAATAACCTACCAAGCATGCTGTTAATACCCAAAGGGAGAAACTGTGCCCTCGAGTGGGCATGCAGAGCTACCATTAGCTTTGAAGGGGAGTCACTTCCACACTGCCACAGACCACAGCTGGTCCAAAATACGAAGTGTCAGGCTTGGGAAAGAGAAGGTGAGGGTGTTTGTAAGGACATGAAGCTTAAATGTTGTTGAAAAAATCAGTACTTTAATTATTATTATTTGTCCATTTGAAGATTATCAGAGGGGTAGCCGTGTTAGTCTGGATCTGTAAAAAGCGACAAAGAGTCCTGTGGCACCTTATAGACTAACAGATGTATTGGAGCATAAGCTTTCGTGGGTGAATACCCACTTCGTCAGACGCAACCAACCATTTGAAAATTGTTACTTCTTTCCTTTCACAGAAGCTGAAGGAATTCCCATTAAATAAATTCTCATTCAGCTAGAAAAGCAGAAGCAAGTAAAAGAGCCAAGTAAATCATAGAAATTAGAGAGAGAAAAATCTTAACAACTCATCTAGAGCATCCCCGGCCAATAAAGGTCTGTTCCCTATAGTATATTACCTAGTGATTTAGCCATTGAAAAGTGCATCTGAAATACAGTAAAAGAACCATGAAAACTAAAGGGTCAATGGTGGGGAAGAAGCATTATGCATCAGAATCCTCTCCAGGGAAAAGAGAGAGACAGACAAAATGAACCATACACAGAGGTAATCATTCCATTTATCTCTGGAAATTATTAGTGATGGAAAAGAACCATCAGAGAAAAGCTCACTGATTCTTTTTCTTTAATGGGCTAGCATCCTTATACTATGTATGGTAAAAATGGGTTTTTCTCTTAACCTCTGAAAAGGTTCCATTCTTTGTGTTTGTTTCTTAATATTTATTGGGAACTAGTCTCTTAATACTGATAGTTTATATATGTTTTGCATAATATTTTAATCCAGTATCTGTCTATTGGTCTTTGTTTTTTCTAAAGCATCTGTCACCATGGTATCTAACTGTAGGGCTAATTAGCTATAGGATGTTTAGATATAGACTAAGCTGGGGTCCATGTGAGCACCAGTGTTCCTACTGAGAACAACACTCAAAGGTTACAATTTATGGTATTCTGCAGTTATTCTAATTAAATCTGGTTTGTGTTTAAATCTACTTAAAGAAGGAGGCTTCTAGAAGCCAGCAGGAGACTGTTTGGATTTATCTCTAATTCCTTGGAATGATTTTGCTGTGTTTAAATAAAAGGTAAACATTTATTGAGGTAATCACCCAAGATAGTTGTGCTCCTGTGGGACAGTGCAGAACACAAAACCCAGAACGAGCACATGAAAGCTGTGGACAAAACATTCTCAGTCAAGGGGATCTGGCTATGGAACAAACTTCCAGGGGAGATTAAGAGAAACCAGCATTTAACTGTCTTTGAGAAACCCTGCAAAACCCTTCCTTTTAGAAAGTGACACACCAGTCTATCAAAAGAACACACTAAAATTAAAATAAAGTAATAAAAAACCTGTAATGTAAAAAATAACCCTAACCTAATGACCCTGAAAAATACCCCAAGCAAAGATTTTAACTCTAAAAAGGGAGACGTGTTAGAGACTACATAAAGTCCATTAGGGACTTTGCTATTGATTGTATATTGATTGTGGAAGATGCTCAGATACTATGGTGATGGGTGGCAGTATAAAATCATAGATATATCCAAGTGGGTGCTTTGTGATTTTTCAGTATTCAGTAGTTACCACTAATGATGGGGAATACACTGTAATTCAGAAAGGATATTATTACAATTATGTAACTGCTTTATGTGCCCTAGGGTAAGCAGAATTTCTATGTCCGGTGAATGAAGCTCAAAGGAATGCGTAAACAGATGACTTCTGATTCATGTTTCATCATACGTTGCAGAACTTCTTGGTAATCACTGCATCCCACAAACTTATATAAAACAGCCTTAGGGAGTACATCTTTCTTTTGTCCCTGCTTTTACGTGCATTATTTCATCTGCTGTTCTGTTTCCTTTGCAATAAGGAGTATAATTAGGGCTGTCAAGCGATTAAAAAATTTAATCGCGATTAATCGCACTGTTAAACAATAATAGAATACCATTTATTTAAATATTTTGGATGTTTTCTACATTTTCAAATATATTGATTTCAATTACAACACAGAATACAAAGTGTACAGTGCTCACTTTCTATTTATTTTTATTACAAATATTTGCACTGTAAAAAAACAAAAGAAATAGTATTTTTCAATTCACCTAACACAAGTACTGTAGTGCAATCTCTTTATAATGAAAGTTGACCTTACAAATGTAGAATTATGTACAAAAAATAACTGCATTCAAAAATAAAACAATGTAAAACTTTAGAACCTACAAGTCCACTCAGTCCTACTTCAGTCAATCACTCAGACAAACAAGTTTGGTTACAATTTACAGGACATAATGCTGCCCATTTCTTGTTTACAATGTCACCTGAAAGTGAGAACAGGCATTTGCATGGCACTGCTGTAGCCAGCATCACAAGATATTTATGTGCCAGATGTGCTAAAGATTCATATGTCCCTTCATGCTTCAATCACCATTCCAGAAGACATGCGTCCATACTAATGCCGAGTTCTGCTCAGTAACGATCCAAACCAGAGCGGACTGATGCATGTTCATTTTCATCATCTGAGTTAGATGCCACCAGCAGAAGGTTGATTTTCCTTTTTGGTGGTTCGGGTTCTGTAGTTTCCGCATCAGAGTGTTGCTCTTTTAAGACATCTGAAAGCATTCTCCACTCCTCATCCCTCTCAGATTTTGGAAGGCATTTCAGATTCTTAAACCTTGGGCCGAGTACTGTATCTATCCTTAGAAATCTCACATTGGTATCTTCTTTGTGTTTCGTCAAATCTGCTGTGAAAGTGTTCTTAAAACGAACATGTGCTGGGTCATCATCCGAGACTGCTATTACATGAAATATATGGCAGAATGTGGGTAAAACAGAACAGGAGACATACAATTCTCCCCTGAGGAGTTCAGTCACAAATTTAATTAACGAATTTTATTTTTTAATGAGCATCATCAACATGGAAGCATGTCCTCTGGAATGGGAGCCAAAGCATGAAGGGACATATGAACGTTTAGCATATCTGGCACGTAAATACCTTGCAACGCCAGCTACAAAAGTGACTTGCAAACACCTGTTCTGACTTTCAGATGACATTGTAAATAAGAAGCAGTCAGCAGTATCTCCTGTAAATGCAAACAAATTTGTTTGTCTTAGCAATTGGCTGAACAAGAAGTAGGACTGAGTGCACTTGTAGGCTCTAAAGTTTTACATTGTTTTGTTTTTGAGTGCAGTTATGTAACAAAAAATAATCTACATTTGTAAAAAGCAACAAAAGCTTATGCTCCAATACGTCCATTAGTCTATAAGGTGCCACAGGACTCTTTGTCGCTTTTTACAGATTCAGACTAACATGGCTACCCCTCTGCTACATTTGTAAATTACACTTTCACAATAAAGAGATTGCACTACAGTACTTGTGTGAGGTGAATTGAAAAATACTATAGTTTGCATATAATTTTTACAGTGCAAATATTTGTAATAAAAATAATATAAAGTGAGCACTGTACACTTTGTATTCTGTTTTGTAATAGAAATCAATATATTTGATAATGTAGAAAAAGATCCAAAAATATTTAATACATTTCTATTCGTATTCTATTGTTTAACAGTGCAATTAATCGTGATTAATTTTTTTAATTGCTGTTAATTTTTTTAATTAATCATGTGAGTTAACTGTGATTAATCGACAACCCTAAATATAATCAAAATACTATGAAAACAAATACTTAATCTCAAATTTAGTTTTCTGCACACACACAAAAAGACCCTCTACCACCATTCGCTGATTATTTGTGAAGCCAAATAGCTCCAGAGTGTGCACCACCAGTTTTTTGTACTTAGCTTGAGTCCATGTTGAAATCTTGCAAGATTTGGTGCATATGTGGTGTTACAGACATGCCCACGGTGTCCTAGAGGGTGGGAAGGGAGCCAAACTAAGCACTGCATACCTTGATACAGTTACATAGAATCATAGAAGTGTAGGATTGAAAGGGACCTTGAGAGGTCATCTAGTCCAGTCCCCTGCACTCAAGGCAGGACTATGTAATAACTAGACCAAATGTATGCAGGTAACACAGCCTTATTAATTGGACTTTTGTGGTATATAAAATCTCTCATACATCAATGGAAGAAGAGACCCTATAGTTTCTTCTTCCACTGGTGTGTACTAGACTTTATGCAGCCATGTTTCCAGACAGAATCTCATGATGGCTTTGCATTGGGCAGTTTATGGCCCAGATAAAACTTGTTTTTGTAAACCATATCTGAAGCTGTTTTGGTCTCTTGCCATATACCTCCAAAAAACAAGCCAAGACTTCAGATTTACAATACTGTCCAAATAATAAAAGCGAGAGTTAAGGAAAACCACAGGTTGCATGGACAAATGTAATGCAATGATTTGAACTACTGCAACTCACCTGAAGGGAACTGTGTCCCAGTGAATGTGATGCAGTCTGCCTTAGCAAACCCTTAACAAACATTAGCTAGCTAATTCTCAAAACAACTGTGTGAGGTAGGTAAGATAAAGCATTAGGGTGACCAGATGTCCCAATTTTATAGGGACAGTCATGCTTTTTGGGTCTTTTTCTTATATAGGCTCCTATTACCCCCCACCCCCTGTCCCAATTTTTCACATTTGTTGTCTGCTCATCCTATAAAGCATCTGTGGAATCGCTTCATTTACCACTGTAACGTAGCCAGTAGCTACCCTTTGGCTGGAATGCAGTAACTATAACAGTTTGACAGGAAATGCATAAGAATACTTTTCAAATTAAAACGTAGGGAGTAAGAATGGAACCATATGAGTTGGAGTTTGGCCAGGACACTATGGCCAGTACCTGCATTGGTCCTTTAACAGGAGAAGAGAGGAAACATGGAATCAGAAGGCTCCATGGCAGTAGCACGGCCACTCTTTAGAATGCTGGGCTCCAGAAGCCCCGTTTGAGGAGGTTGATGGATGGGAGAAGAGAGTGGCAGAAATCTTGGCTAATGGGGCTCTGAGGAGGGAAAGGTTCGGAGCTGAGGAATTTGAGGATGATTCTTGTTTCCTCTCTCTCTCCCCAGACCCTGATAGGAAGGGAAGAGAATGAAACAGAAAGCACAAGTACAGAAGTCAGTCTAGGACGGTGCTCCTGAACAGCTTTCCTGCAGCATCCTCATGCCTGCCTCCAGAAGCTCTGGCACTCTACACCCAATCCTGGATGTAACCCCCCACAGATAGATCATAGCCAGCTCTGGAATAACTATTATGTGCCAAGATGCTTCTATATAGCATTTGCAGTCAGCGTTAGCACAAGATCTGATGACTTAGCAAGCTGCTCTGGGAGGAGACAAATGCAGTTTTCCAAGCCATGCCCAACATGTGAACTTGAAACTGAAACTTGGAGGCAACATAGGACACATTTACACTAGATATTTCTAATTAATACAAGGCACTTAACACAATTGTAAAGGCTAGTCTACTCTGGACACTCCCCACACCTTTGCTTCAGGGCCACAAAAGTTTGTAGTTTACTCTAAGCTGATACCCAGGTGATTGGCACCTGGATCTGGCTGGATCATGTGTTTTGTCTCAGTTTCATTTGTCAGAGTTTAAAGTATACCCACAGTACCAGATTGAGTCCAAAGCTTGCTTTCCTCCATCCTCTGTCTGCAAACTCTGTCTCTGTCGCCCTTCCTGCAGCCCACATTGACCTGAAGCGGCGAACCGCAGCCAGTGGGAGCCACAATTGGCTGAACCTGCGGATGCGGCAGGTAAACAAACCGGCCTGGCCTGCCAGGGGCTTTCCCTGAACAAGCAGCGGACCGGCTTTGAGAAGCACTGATCTAGACCATCCCTAACAGGTAATTGTCTAACTCCAATGATGGGGATTCCACAATCTGCCTGGGAAATTTGATCCCGTGCTTAACTACCCTGGCAGGACATTTTTCATAATATCTAACTTAAATCTCGCTTGATGCAATTTAAGCCCATTACTTCTTGTCCTGTCCTCAGTGGTTAAGGAGAACAATTTATCACCCTCCTCTTTATACTGTTACAGGCATTTTACATGCCTGAAGACTGTTATCATGTCCCCCCTACCCATTTTCTCTCCTCCAGACTAAACAAACCCAATTTTTTCAATCTTTCCTCATAGGTCGTGTTTTCTAGACCTTTAATCATTTTTGTTGCTCTCCTCTGGACTTTCTCCAATTTGTACACATCTTTCCCAAAGTGTGCTGCTCAGAACTGGACACAGTACTCCAGTTGAGGCCTTAGTGCTGAATAGAGTGGAAGAATTACTTCTTGTGATTTGCTTACAACACTCTTGCTAATACATCCCAGAATGATCATATTACATTGTTGACTCCTATTTAGTTTGTGATCATCTATAACCCCCAGATCCTTTTCTGCAATACTTCTTCCTAGGCAGTCATTTCCGATTTTGTATTTGTGCAATGATTATTCCTTCTCAAGTATAGTACTTCACATTTTTCCTTATTGAATTTCATCCTATTTATTTCAGACTATTTCTCTAGTTTGTCAAGATCATTTTGAATTCTAATCCTGTCCTCCAAAGTGCTTGCAATCTCTCCCAGCTTCCTATCATCTGCAAATTTTATCAGTGTACATTCTGTGCCATTATCCAAATCATTTATGATGATATTGAACAGAATGAGACCCAGGACTGATCCTGCGGGACCCCACTCAATAGCTTGATTATGATCCATTGATAACTACTTTTTGAGTTTGCTTTTCCAACCAGTTGTGCACCCACCTTATGGTAGGTGTATCTAGGCTATATTAATCAGATCTAGTAAGATTCTGTGTAATGGACCATATAAGCAGTTATATCTTAGAAAAAAATGCTGCACTGATAGTTTTGATACACTCCTTTTTGAAAGCTGAGCATTACCAGTAGAAGTTGGTTCACTCCCTGACACTCTCTAACTGGATAAATTTCTTGGATGCAGAGGTGCTGCCTATAAGCAAAACAAAAACAGTGGTGTCAAAAACATCAAATTTATTTTTCTTCCATTGAGAGATATGCAAATCAAAGTGCACATGTTGAGCAGTTTCTTATCAATCATGATATTTTTTAATCCCATGGAGTACTTTGAGGGTGCATTTTCTCCAAATATATTTTTTCCCCATTTTGGGGAATGAAATCCAGTGTGTTGTCAACTATTACATTTCTCATGATCTTTTGTGTTTTTCCTAAAGCTCCAGCTCCTGGAGTCACATGATTAGGTCAAACTCTCAGCTTCCCTTTTTTTTTTAAAGGTAAGTTTGTAGCCCTTGTAGTTGCAGAACAATGCTTATAAACATGAACCCTAAAGGCTCAAAAACCAGAAGGCAAATAAAAAGAATGGACAATTTAATACATCATGATTCCTAAGCCGATCACGATTTTTTAATCATGACTCGTGATTTTTGAATACTTGGGATTTGCAATGCTGAGTCCAGTTCTCTTGTCATGCAGATGTTTATGTGGCTGCACATTCATATTTTTCAGGGGAAAAAGTTAGAAATATTCTTTGTCACAATATAGGAAATTTAAAGGGCATGTGTAAGGCACAGAGAATATATATGAGTGTAGATGGAGGAGACTTTTTATTCCATAGGAGTGTTTGGCCCCAGAGGCCTTTGAATCAAGTTAGGCTACCCTGAGTCATGCACATTTTTTAATTTAGGGCATGTATTATGAGCTCTTGGAGCAGTAAGGTGTGTACCTTTGCCTGTCTAGTCTGTTGGAGATCTGATCAGATGGTGATTTGAGGTTTTGTGACCCGAGCAGATGTTTTGGGGCTTCTCAAGGACAACATAGGGAAAGAGCAGGAGCAGCAACTATAGGAGTGCAACTACTTTAATGGGGTTCTCAGTGACAAATTGACTGAAGCCAAGTCTCTTGCTGGCATATTGTCTGGGTTTCCTTTCCTACGTTGCCTTCCGGCTGTGATGTATTTCTGCGCTGGGGTGTGTTGGCGGGGGGGACACACACGTTAGAATCTTTCTGGCCTGTTCATGTTTGCGGGGTGGAAGGTTGTGGGTCTGTCTGGGGGGATCCCTGGTGGATGTAGGGGTGGGTGTGTTTTGTGGTTTAGGTTAGTTTTTTTTTATGAACACCACGTTTGGGGGGGAGGGGCGTTTACTTTTCCGTGGCGCCTCCCCGCCCCCGCTGCGTGTGTGTGTGTGTGTGCAGAGGGGGGGACCGGGGAGCGCCGCAGCCCCACACTCAGGGGGGGGCAGGAGGGGGCGGCCGGGGTCGGAGCCGCAGACCCGGAAGCGGTTGCGCCCCTGGCAGGGGGCGGTGCGCGGGCTCGGCGGCGGCGGCAGGAGGGGCTGAGCCCGGGGGCGGCGCCGCTGGCTGGTCCCGTCGCCGGCCGCGGGGCAGGGGAGCGGCGCGGCGCGGCCCGCGGGATGCACGGGGGCGGCGGGCGGGCGCGCTGGAGACGCCGCGGGGCATGGTGAGCCCGGAGCGCCCGCTCCCCGCGGGGACCCGGCCGGCGGCCGCCGCGCTGCTCCTGCTGCTGCTCCTGCTGCTGCAGCTGCGGGGCGCCGGGGCGCAGAAAGGTGCGTGTGAGCGCGGGAGTGACAAACCCCCCCTCCCCCTCCCCCTCCCCCCCCCGCTGGGGGGTGGGTTTGCCCGGGGGGGGGTGAGAGGCAGGGACACCCCCCCCCAGGAGTCCTCAGCGCCCGGAGCCGGGTGTTTACCCTCCGCCCCCGGGGTAACGGGTGAACCAGGGGCGGTGTCTTGTGAGCAGCCCGCAAATCCCCGGGGCATCTGGAGGGGTAACTGGCCAGGCGAGAGCTTGTGTCCGCTCCCCCCGGTGTTTGACGTGCTCGCCCTGTCCCAAGCCCCAGGGCTGCCCCCATCCCCGCTTCTGCAAATAAAGGGGGAAAGAGGTGTCCAGTGTCTGTACCCCCTGCTCTGGGGTCCTCATCGCTACTCGAGGGGGGGGTGTCTGGTGAGAGATTTGTCACCCCACACAGCCCTGTGTAGTGCGGATGGAGAAGAGGGGAAGCCTGGTGCTCCTTCTTCCTAATCTCAGGTTCCGTGAGAGTAGTGATCATCGCTATCCGAGGACATGTAGCACCCCCCACCCCCATTACCCATCAGTCACTGAGTTGTTCCCCCAAGATTAGCGAGGGAGGTGGGGAAATGCCTCCACACCTGTCCTAATGTGGGAGGAATTTGGCATTGGTTGTATCATTTTAACGTTGCTTCAGCCCAAAGTTGAGGTGGGAGGCTTTCACACAAGCTGGATGCATGTAGGAGGATGGTACATGAAAGTATAGGGAGATGCCTTCCAGGATTTGGGGAGCAGGAATCTGTTGGCTCCTATGTTTGCATCATATTGTTGTGTGTGATTTCCTGGTATGTTCTTTTTCTGAATTGCATGTTACTGTATTTCTGAGATGATTTCAAGAAACATTGGAAAATGCAAGTTCAGGAGCTGGTGGGTAAAAGGGCAATATTAATGTTGGGGTGGTATGCATATTTGAAATGTGGTTTCTGTGGGATCTTCAGTGTATTGACAACGACTTGCAGGTTTTTTTCTTTCCACAATGTGTGCAAACTGGGATCAGCTAGAAGGCAGGAGTTAAGAGTGGTTAATTTATAAAACCAGAGTTAGACGCTAGAGATATGTAACATAATGTGTACAAGGGCAAAAGGGACATCTTTGGCAGAATAGCCATAAAATGCACAATTCTTTTAGGAAAGTTGATGAGATGTCTCCTTTTTTCGTGAAATAACTCACTGCACACTTATGTGTGCTGAAATTTACAAGGCAACATTTGGTCTTTTGACAATGGTGAAAGAACCAGGAGTGTAAGATTAACTATTACTTTGATTTTATGCTAGAAAAAAATGGCTGAAGGGAATCATTACCATCTTAAAAATCTCCATTCTGTACCTAAGATTGTAAATAAGAGATTTGAGGAAAAATATTTTTCAGTTTGCTTTGCTTCTGACTGTACATTAGAAATAGTGATGCTGACTGTGCACAGTTTTCTCTGGTTTTGCGTGTCTTTCAGATGGTAACACAGGAGAAGAAAACATTTTTTTAATTGTAAACTACAGGGGGACTCAAAGACTGTAGTAGTGTTAATCTACATTTAACTCATTTTTGACCTGTATCAGAGGTTGCACAAACAGTAGTCCACAGAGCATAGTAACCACACAGTTCGGCCTTTCCACCTTGTTTCCAGCTAACCGCATGAAAAGAAATTAAAAATACGCTACTTCCCATGTAAAACTAACACTAGTAGAAAGCAATTGCCATAGTAGCCACAGGAATGCCACATTGTGAATGGGAAAGCTGTTGATCCACAAGACACACTCTTTAAGATGTCCATCCATGAAAACGTACACTAGCTTTCAAGTTGACGGTGTCCTTTGAAATCTCACATTTCTCCTGAATGAGGAGGGAAAGAGGTGAGAACTAGATTAAATGGCAAATTTTGTTTAAAAGGGGAGGTTGTTCTAAAGTTTTGTGGCCCCAGTGTTGCTGAATTCAGTGCTGTTCAATATGAGTGATTGTCAGGACGTTGTAGAAAAGTGAGATATGTGTTATGTTGTTTCTTTGCGAAAAATATTCTTCAGGTTTTTTGGGCAAAGATTAACATCAGTCTGTTTCCAGGGGTGGAGGGTGAAGAGCCTGTTTTATTAAAAGCTATAATAGTCCTATTTTGTTAAAGAGTCCCAGAGTAAGATAAAACACTTCCTCCCTATGTAATCCATGAAAAATTCTATGCAAAACACATGAGAAACGATTATATGCAAAACGCACAAAATGTTTAAAAGAACATTATTGAGATTGCAAAGACTAGCACAAAAAAGTCAGGAAATGCCTATGTAATCTTAATTCAGCCCCTTGTGCGTATGCATTATGATGCAGTCTTTAATTACATGCTCTTACTATTTTTTCAAAGGACTTGTGCCCCATTCATTGTTTAGAATGGACAGTGCTCACTTTATGAGAAACTGTTCACTATTTTTGTGTGTCCTTGTTCAGTATGTGGCCCTAGGTTTTCTAATCTGCACAAACTCTGCTCTGAAGATAGCATGATTAATTTCCTCAAGGGCTTTTCTATGGTGGTCATAACTATAATATCAAAGTGCTTGAAAAATATTATCTTCACAGCATCCCTGTGAGGTGAGTGGGTGCTATGATGGCCCAGAGGAGTAAGATTAAAAGTTTCCCCAATTTGAGATACTAGGATCTGATTTTTCAGAGTATTTAGTGTTATATAGCATTTTATACATTCAGAGCACAGCTTCCATTGACTTCATTTGCAGATGTGAATGCTTCTGCTAATCAGGCCCCAGGGTCTCAAGTCAGGCATGCATAACATGAAGAACACACAAACAGTGACCCACTGCCTTAACCATGAGACCATCCTTTCTGCCCCTGCAGTTCCTCTGCCTCATTCACTACACACCTTCTGACTCATTCAACAAAGAGGCAGGAGTCCTACAGACAACAGCCTTCTTCATTACACAGTCCTGATTCATCCCCAGTGCAGGTACATTCTGTGCACAAAATGAGACAGGGGTCCTGTAGAAAAAATAGTACGTGATCATGTTGTTAAAGACTATCATTATGCATATGCACAAGGGGGCTGATTTAAGGTTGCACAGGTTGCTCACTCAACTTTTGAGTGCTTGACTTTGCAAGCTTAGTAATGTTCTTTTAACATTTTTTGTACCTGTAATTTCCTAGGTTAAAAATAAAGCTAACCCTGAAAAAACAAATTCCATCATGTGCCATCATGTTGACACTCACGTCCTGAATCTTTAGATCCACTCATGGTCCTTTGCCGCTTGAGCGGATAGCAATAATAATTTGTCATCTTCTATGTGGAGACCAGCACTAGACCAGAATGAGACACTTTGCCATTGAGTTTCATGGATATTTGCTGACAGCAGAAGAATGGTGAGAATCAGGAATTTTTAGTTCCATTACAGCTGTGGAGAGAAGTGTGCTCTATTGGGTACAGACTCTTCTGCCATTCCCCCCCAAACTTGACTTTTTCTATACCTCCCCCATTCCATTCCTGTTTCCTCTCCCTCCCCCCCCAGTTCCAACCATTCTCCTCACCTAGTCAGTCTCACTCCTCAGGCTTTGCCTCCCCATTGCAGTCTCCTTGCCTAGCCAATCCCAGCCCCTTAGTCTGGACTCCCCATCGCAGTCTCAGTCTCCCGTTCCCTCCCTGAGCCCAGTCTCCACTACCCTCTGGCATTTTGTGGCTCCTCTGCCTATCTGTGCCTCTCCTTCTCCTCTGGTGCCCCCAACCCCACTGGCTCCCAGTCTCCCTTATCTAATCTTAGTGTCTTGTTTTCCCCGCTCGCACCCCCACCAGTTCCTTCTCCCAGTTCTTCGCATACACCTGGCCTCTCATCATGTCTATCTCCCCTTTCCCATACCTCGTTCCCTTTCCCACCCTAGCTTTCTTTACCTAGCTGTTCCCAGTTTCCTTCTTTTCCCCCGGGCCAACCTCTAGTCCCTGTCTTCCCATTCCTCCTGTCCTCCCCCTCCAGCTCCTAGGCCCAGTTTACTCCCCAAGATCTGGCTCTTGTCCTGTCTACAGTTGAATCAGGCAGCTTCCTCTTCCCTGCTGCCTGGACCCAGCAAGGGAGTCATTGGGAGCACGGGAGCACAGGAGACACAGGTTCCCCTGCTCTTGAGTTCTGATGCCTGGCTTTGGCTCTGCCCCCAGCAGTCCAAAGCTGGAGTTACAGGGAAAGTCCTTCTTCGGCCCAGGCTGGGGCATACCCATGGCAGATGGAATCTTCAAGGAATTTAGCTGTGACGCTCTGGCAAGTCTTGACTGACCATGTGAAAATTGGGATTTTTCAAAGACAGTAACTTATCCACCTTTGGGTGGATTTTCATGGGATGGCAAAAGGTACATTCTGGACAGAGAGGTCGCCCCTTGGCAAATTTCAAGTTGCTGCTCCAAAGTATGGAGCTGGTAGAACTTCTGAAAGGAAATGTCTCAATAATTGTTTAACATGAGCAAAACAACATATCATACCATCACAGACTATCAGGGTTGGAAGGGACCCCCGGGAGGTCATCTAGTCCAACCCCCTAGTCTCATTCTCAGAAATGGCAAAAAAGTTTTGGCTGAAGTTTTCCAAAAAAAATTCAGCCTGAGGCAAATACCCACAACAAAATATTTCAGCTTAAAGGGTTACCATTTGGTAAAGTTATAAGCAACTGAAAACAGAGTTTTATGGTGGGAAGTGCTGGGCAACCTTAATAATGGATTGTGCTGCCAGCCCCACCTATAATAATTTGAACAAGGTTTGATAGTTTCCCAGTGTGTTTTGCAATATAATCTTATTCGAAGAAACAAAAGGTAAAATATGCATGCCATCTTGTAATGTTTTTCATTCAACATGGAAGAATGTACACTATAGATTACCCACGTTTTAATCAGTATGACAGCAGTTATAAAATACTCAAGAGCATAATAACCTCATTCCACAAATAAGAAATCTTACCAATTGCTAGAAAGCTCTTGTGTGTTCTTGGCTGTGTTTGAGCTCTGCTCTCACTTAACAGTTTCTTCCATATTCTCAGTAACAATCAAAAATTAACATACCATTTTTTGCGTCTTACGGACATTCTGGTCTGCTATCATACATTTGTAAAACAGTCTGCTGTTTGACATGTTATAAACATAATAGCGATAGATAATGAGGAATTAGTGAGCAATCCAACACACAGTTTCTCAAACTACTTTGTAGCGAGGACCATATTTTAATACAGATTGTCTCTTGGATCACCACTTATTCTATTCACAGTTGTGCAGACCAACTCCCTTTGCTCTTGTGATTATATAACATCCTTGGGGCAATGATAGCAGTTGCTTACATGGAAAAGTAATATTGGGAAAGTATTTAATGTATTTTTTAGCTGCTTTTAATGCCGTTTAGCAGCTGGAAATGAGAGAGAGCGCCAGCATCACGTAATCAGCCAGCTCTCCGTGGACCTCATCTTGGGAACTTCTGCCCTTAACAGATGTTCAGCTATTGTCTTGTACTCAGTGTGGCCTATTCATCAGTTAAACCTAAGTTATTTTGGCTGTCCGGTAACAAAACAACCAAGTGAGAAAAGGACGATGCTTACTTTTTTTCAACATAGAAATTCAGAAGTGTTTCAGTAGCTTGGAATTTATTTAGATTGTTAGGGTAAGGGCCTTCTCTGCTTTTTATTAATAAAGCAACTCGTACAGTTTGGCTGATGTGTAATGGAGGTATCTGTAGTGTCTCCATATTTAAGGTTGTGTTGTAATTTACACTTAAAGCAGGAATAAACTCCCATTGGTTTTTTTAATTTGAATTTAGACTCCAAATTTGATACAAAAATGGTTGAGGATAATTGAATTTTCTTTCTATTTTTTTTCAATAAAATCTTTAACTCTTGGAGATGAAACATCTTAAAATGTACCTCTTTGAAATTTAGCTCCCCTTCCCCCCCTTAATGTTTTCTTCTAAATTACCATAACCACCAAAAATGCCAAACTTCAAAAATACGTATTTGGATATAAGCTATTTTGAAATTTCAAAATCAAACACATGAAGAATTATTTCCCTTTACTACTTATAACCAGGGTGTGAAAAATCCACTTATTTAAATATTCATGAGGAGTCTGAATCTTCCCAGGATGCGTGTCATTGACTTCAGAATGGTCTAATCTTGTATTTAAAAGAAAAAATAAGTTTCTAGCCCCTATCGTTGAAAAGATGACCATCCAAATTTGAGCACTTAAGTTAAAAGCAATGCAGCAATGTCATCCCAAGCCTGCAGAGAGACAGCTCAACTGACGCCACTGGTGTTGTGTTACAGAGGAGCTCCTGTGGCGGCTGCTGCTGCTGTTAATCAGCCAGTGTGAGTGGGCTGGCTGCCACTGGGGGATACCCTCAAGCTTCCTGGAGAAGGAGGCAGTAGAGGAGTACTTCCCCTTGGAGTAGAGTAATGTATGTGTCCAGTGTAGATTGATTTAAATAATGTAGCAGGAAACCTTGAATTAAATAGTCAGATTTTTAATCTTCTTTTGCATTTGTACTACTTTGTTTTTATAAAGAAAGATTGTTTCTTGTTGTTTGGTAAACATTACAAAATGTTGATTTGCAACTAAAGATAGCCTTTCTACTAAATTTGGTACTACTTTTTGCTGACAAGGGGGATACATTATACCTATACATTTAAACACTTAGCTTCGCATACGTTTATTCAAATTCTTAATTTTTCATTGTTGTTATGTTAAAAAGTAGAGAATGATGCATTTCTTATTTACTAGACCATAAATGTTTTAGTTGTAATTTGTGTGAAGTGGAATTTGGATAAAAATTTTAATTCAATAAAAAATGTGCAAAAACAGCATTTTAAAATTTATTATTAGCTAAAGAAAACTACCTTACATGTGCTAGATAAATAAGGTTGATCAAAACATGTTTTGTATTTAAAACTAACTGATTTATTAAAGTATTATCAGTAGTCAGCGAATTAAAACTGGTTGTTTCTGCTCACCACATCCTTCAAGATTTCAGAATTAGTAGATCTCATCCTCTCACACCCAGTTTTTATTCATATCATGAAAGAGGGAAACAAACTTTCCTGCTTTTTCAATTTCCAATTGGTTTCTCAAGTTTGAATGAACTAGGCATTGGACTGAACTAGCTGAATAAACTCAAATGAAGAAAATAACCTGTCTGCATCTGCAGAAGAGGCTACTGTTGTCAAAAGCTGGTTTAGCATTTTAGTAAACTCTGGCTCCAGGTGCTTAACCAGCGACTTCCACTAGTTCAGTGGTTTGACTTCTTTAAAACTGGTTAGCAAATGTACTACTTAATATTAATTATTTGATTTAAATTATTTTAATATATGATAGTAAGTTTAAGCCTTAACATAAATTGTGGGCATTTCAAATTTAATTATCATTTTTTAAAAATAAACCTGTATTCAATTGAAATAAAGTCTGTTTTTTTAAAACAAAATTTAAATAATTTATTTGTATCCACTCTGTAGGGTTCCCAACAAGCCAGGTAGCAGACTGTGTGTGGCTACTTACTGCGGCTACCCAGTAGAGATCTACTAGGGTGACAGAAAGGACTTCTATAGAGCCTTTTGCTTGGGTGAGTGGCAGTGGCAAGGGGCCACACCCATGCAAGAACCCTCTGCTAAGGTGGAAAGCAGGGCCCTTGCTGTTGCTAGTCATCAGGTTGGTTGGGGCTTCACTGCTCCTCACACCATTGCTTTTCCCTGCTTGGACTAGGATCTGGTCCAGGAGGAAAACCTTCATCTTCTATTATACCAACAAAGGACTCTGTGTTTGGACAGAATACAATTTATTGAGGGGAGCAGGGGCTTGTCCAGTATTAATCTGTTTGTCGGTATGTGTGGTGTTGGGGAGCATAGATTCTTTTTGTGGGTAGGAGGACAACACTAATTTATTTGATGTTTATGTGGTGCCTCTGGCAATAATTAGGAGTACAAACTTCAGCTGTCAGGAGAGACTGCTCTTTGGGCCCAAGATTTTGGGGATATCTAATCAGGATGGAGTATAGCTCAGATATTCGGCTTGGCAAGTAGCCTTATCCTTGTTCTTGGAGATATTGAGTGAATTTTTCAAGTCCTGGTCATAACCTAATGCAGTTCTCCCAAGTTTAACTGACAGAGCTGCTGATATCCATCAGCTAATTCTGTTTTGACTCTGCCTGTCTTACTCACTACCTGTGTCTCGGACATACTCTGGTGAGACATGCTGGATAGCAGGGTTATGGGATGAGGGGGAGGGATGGAGCTTTGAGGAAATGGAGTAATAGTGTGGTTAGCAAGGGTGTGCAAGAGTCCAGAGGAGGAACAAGTTTGTATTTGGAGGCTATGGTAGAAGGGACTATGGAAGAGGATCCCAGTTCTCCTTTTGTGGGTTAATGGCACTTGAAGGGCTCCCCTGGTACTTCTGGTCTGTCTCTGGCATGCTGAAGCAGCAGCTCTATGGGAGCGCTTTACCCACTGATGCTGGAAATTTCAGAAGAGGTACCTTTTAAGAGCAGGAATTATTATTGGGTAGTTTTCCTTTTCCAGTTAGTGGTAGCCCTATTGGAGATATCTGAGGTGGTGGATAGAAAATGTGTGTGTTCTATAGGCCCCTTTTCTCTAGGAGATCCCTCTTCCAAGTAGTGATCCAACCCAGCCCTTCTCATCTTTTGAGGCCAGATGAGATCAGGCCTCACTAGCTTAGCACAGTCCTCTTTAAAATATTCATCAACCACTACTTCATTTACAACTTCTTGAGATTCTACTAATTAATCCCAGGATGCATTTTACACTCAATATAAATGATATAGCAAATGTATACTTTACATCCACAACTCAAAATGTTAAATCAAACTGTTGAGTTGTGCTCAAATGAAATAAGTGAAAACATTCTTAATTTTTTTTGGTCACTGTTGCCGTATATCACCTAAGTCATTTGACCTTCTTTGAAAACATAATTTCCCTCCAGTCTGTTAGTGGCATTGCCTGGGCTGACTTTTGCAGCCTTCTTTATACTAATAACATGAATCAGCATTTCCCAGATTTTGAAAGCTGAGTCATCCCTTTTGGGAAAATGAAAATAATCACCCATCCTTTGCAACCCCACCATGTGCCCTACACTTGGAATAATGCTTGTGTAGATCTTTGTAATAGGATTACTACTCATTTGTTATGAGTTTTAAGCATGAAATAACTAACAATGATGACATTTAAAGTATCATTGGCATCTGTGATAGCATCCACCAATATCAATGTGGGCTGGTCAGGGAAGGTGCATGACGCTTGCATCTTTAAGAACACAGGACTGCTCAGAAAGCTACAAACAGGGACTTTATTTCTCATTGGTGATGTAGAAATGCCAATTGAGATCCTGGGGGACCCAGCCTACCTCTTGCTCCCCTGGCTCATGAAGCTGTAGACTCGCCAACTTGACAGCACCAAGGAGCGATTCAGCTACTGACTTGGCTGGTGCAGAATGACAATTGAATGCACTTTTGTTAGATTAAAGGGACACTGGTATTGTTTACGTACAAGATTGGATCTCAGTGAGAAAAATGTCCCAATAGTTATAGCTCCCTGCTGTGTTCTGCATAATATCTGTGAAGTGAAAGGGGAGAAGTTTCTGCCAGGGCGGAGGTGGAACGTCTGTCTGCTGAGTTTGAACAGCTAGACACCAGGGCTATTAAACGAATTCAATGCGAAGGTCTGAGTACTTTGAAAGAGCGTTTTAACAGTGAGCCACAGTAACATGTTGTGGTGTACTGTGCTGTACTTGGCCTCGCTGTTTTGCTGCTTGTTAGGAACTGGTGGTGCTTGGTGAACATCTATGAATATAACACTGTCAGTGCACCTATTAATTTTGTCTGTCACTGATCCTGCGAGTTGTCATATTGTACAGTAACAAGTAATTGGTTGCTTTCAGAAATGGTTGGCATTCTGTAGCATATGGCGCGAGCTAATAAAGATGAATTATATTTCAAGTATTATAATTTTATTCTGTAACAAAATCAGTGAAAAGAAAAATCTGTACAGTTTTAAAGCAAATGCATCAAAAACTTCATAAATCCCATTCTTTTAATTTATTAAGGGGAAAGAACATTCATGTCCATTTTAGCTATATGTACACCAGGCATGGCTTTCACAGGTCAGTGCATGTGAAGCTGTGGTTGTCCTTAATGACCCCTGCGGTGAAGTGGTAGGGGGAGTGCAGTGGTCCCTGATACCACATGGAATGTGGTGTGAAGAGGTGTAGGGAGGTGCTGCAGTGGAGTTCTCCATAGACTGCAAAGACAGGCAAGCCTGGGATTGTTGAACCTGTAGGTCCACAAGAGTCTGCAGCATTTTTTTGCTGCTGGAGAAGCCCCATTATGTCCTGGTGCATCACCCTCTCCTTTTCCTGCTGGAACTTCTTGGCCTTTCTCCTTTCCACTCTTTCCTTCTCCAGGCTGTCTGCAGTGTTCACCCTCCAGACCCTGTGCTTATGGTTTGATGCAGCACTGGCTTGCAGGATTTCATTGAACATGTCATCCCAAGTCCTCTTCTTTCTCTTCCTTTTCTGACTCAGACATTCAGTGGATGTGGCGCAAGAACCCCTTAAGGCAGCAATGGCAGATAAAACACACACAGATACTATTGTCAGTATATACACAATGGAAAGCGAAAGTTAAGATTCATAGTTCCCTTCCCTTCCTCCCCTAAAGTTTTAAATGACCTGCTCATTGACACGTCTGCTTCGGAGTGCTTGTGCATAGCGCCACTAAGCACCAGCCAGGGTGAGTGTGACCTGCCAGGTATGAGAGTAATGCAGAGGGAATTGTGTGGTTGCATGAAACTATGAGTATAGGGCAATGGTACTGAATATTGGCACAATTTTCCACAGGAGGTGGTGATTTTAGCTCATATCTCACTCCTGAGGGTAACAAAGGCAGAGAGAGTGGCATGGGAAAGTGTCCGACTTCAGAGGAAGTTATAAGTCTGACATCCCTAGAAACCTTCAGGAGAGGATTGTGGAGTACCTCCATGAAAGTTTCTTCAAGATCTCTGAGGAGGATTCAGGTGCCATCCCTGTGTAACATAAGAGAGGCCGTACCGGGTCAGACCAAAGGTCCATCTAGCCCAGTATCTGTCTACCGACAGTGGCCAATGCCAGGTGCCCCTGAGGGAGTGAACCTAACAGGCAATGATCAAGTGATCTCTCTCCTGCCATCCATCTCCATCTCCATCCATGTACAGTTTACGTGTACATAAACTGCTCCGTGTGACCCCTTTGCCTAACTCTACGGGACAATGAAAAGCAGATAACAACTCTACCTCTCTTTGTTCTACTGCTACGTCTTTCAGTATGAGTAAACTAATGAAAAGTCAGTAGCTGTGTTCTGTTAAGTCGGAGGTGACAGAACAGTAATGGGAAATAAATTCTCCCCACGCGTTGCCTCTGCTGTGAACCACCTCTGGAAAAACTACCCCATACTGATCTGAGGTTCCTTCCCCTGCATCAGGCTTGTCTGTACTTGGTTGCTGGGACTGACTGGACTGTGGTAGAGTCTCAGATATGTTCTGGCTGACTTCATAGCTGGACCCCTAGTCACGTGTCCCTTGTCGTCCCCATGTATTTGGAGACATATTTGCCTCAGTTGAAAGGAATGAGAAGCTGACACAGCATCTTTGCTGCATTTAAACAGCAGAAGAATTCTGTGCAGAGCATCTTATCAGAGCAAAAGGGATTATGGTAGCCCATCAAAGTAGAGGGTTGCATATTCAGAGTTAAAATGAGCAGCTTGAAATTCCTTTCTTTGCTTAGATTCATCTAAGGACTCTGGTGCTGCCATCATTCCAATCAGTTAAGAGAGAGTTAATTTTTCATATTCTTCCTTGAATTCCCATTATTTGCTTTCAGAATATAGTACTTTATGCACACAAAATCTCGTCAAGAAGCCTAACAGTTAAATTCTCTCTCCTAACATACACTATATGTATTTAAAATGCATATCAAAATATGAATGTGAATTTTTAGATTTTGCATCCTGTGCACTTTGCAGACAATAATCAAAGTGTCTATAGATCTGGTTTCATGATGTTCCCTTCTCCATGTTAGGAATGGGAAGAGGATTTTCTTGTGTGAAGTTTCAGATTTTTAAATGGATTTTGATAGCAGTTCACTTTGTTCGCCAAAAAAGGTCTCGGAAGAAAATTAGAGTAGGTTAACTGTGTAATGGAGATCTCTAAATTACAGATTGCTTCCACGGGTGGTCTTTAGTTAAATACCCTGTTCCACATGAGTACACTCCTCTAATTTGCTGGGACTTAGCAGGCTTTTTATATTTTGTGTTGGGCCCCATGCACCATGTGGTGGTTATGGTTTTACAATTACTTTGTATTGATTTCACAAATTTCTTTGAGAAGTTGAAAAGTTTAATTGTGTTGCAGATTACTTGTTCAGTCACTTGGCCTGTGCACATTTTCTGGATGATCTTTTCAAATGTCAGAGATGCCACTTATTAAAGACAATAAAACTTGTCAGCTCATTCAAGAAAAATGTGTTATGTGGACTGTACGTTAAGATTCCCTGTCTGAACTCTAGTAATCCAATGTAATGTCCTTGTGTCCAGCTCACCAGAAGCTCGATCCTATGATAATTGAGTTTGATAATGACCTTCAGATCAATAAAACAGATGTCATTGTAGATATGTGCCTGGAATGCAAAGAACATTTGCAGTGAGTGTTTCCTCTTTCTTGAAGAAGTGTCTGATGGCTGTAGAACTTTTCCCCTTGATCAAAGATGTCTGTCCGTCTGCAAATGATCAACAATGTTATATAACTTAGAAACAATGACACACTTTTTATGCAGGTGAGGTTCAACTACTCTCAGAACTGATCAAGCAAAACGATTCCCTTGTTTCGCAAATCTCAGTGGAAGCAAATACAGATAATCTAACTAGTTCCCGAATGATAATGCTGACCTTGGCAAACTGTGCATTGGGTACTAGACATGCAGCAGTAATCTGTAAATTCTTCAGGCATAAAAATCTGACATTCCCATATTGCTAGACCAAATGAGACACCTAACAAAAAGACAGATATAAAATATGTGACCAGTGTGAGCCACCAGAGAAATTTGACTTTGACACAATGATCCTAGTTTGGGCTGCACGTGCCAGGTGGCATAATTTAGACCTTCCAAGAATGCCTTGAAGATTTCCTACTATTTCTACTCTTGTCTAGAGTCTGTAAAGCAACGAAGGCCTGGTCTACACGGGTTAGAGTGGTATAGCTTAAAAAAATAAAAAATTCCCACCCCCTAACCAACATAATTATACTGGTACAAGCCCTTAGGTGGACTCAGTTATACTGGTATGAAGGTGACTTATACTGATATAGTTATTCCAATTCCCATGTGGCAATATTTGTACAGGTATAAAGCACCTTCATATCAGTATAACTGCATCCACACTAGCAGCATTGTAGTGCTTTATACCAGGATAGTTAAAGTAGTACAACTTAGTAGAGTATGCAAGGCCTGAGAATGGTTTTGGTTCACTTAATTTTCAGAGACTCTGAAGCAAAATGTAGACTTAAATTCATAATCCTATATTCCCAGCAGGTCCTCTACCAGTAAATAGGAAGAGGTTACTTCAGGTCAGTGTGAAACAAGGCTGAACTTTCCATGCTTTGACAGAGTAAAACTGCTAAAACATTTTAACCTGCATTTTTTAAAAAGGTTGTGTTTAAAAAATGCATGTTAACATGTTTTAACTGATATATTTTAAAGGTCAACCTAATAATTTTGGCCTCCCTGTTCAAAGTCGGTGCTGGGTGTTTGGGTAATTATGGTGACATCGTATCTATGTATTATTTTGAATATATAAATAACTAAGCAATCACTAGTCCACATGACAGAACAGGAAAAATGCAGGTAGGAAGTATAGAGAATTAGCTGAATTGTTCATTACCTTAATTAGAATACAACCTGAAATCAGCTGCCATTATGCTGAAAATTATTTTTTTTTATGCCCAGGGTTTTGAAATGTTAACTATAGGTCTGAAATATGATCAATATGGATTGGCTAAAGAGCTAGGTATTTATTATAGTTATTTTAATCCACTGAGTTTCATGCTTTTGAACAATATACATTTTGTCTTCACTTCTCAGCAGAAAACCAGGAAATCTGATGACTTTGCTCATTACTAGCAAAGGAATTGGAATATTTTTTTCTTGAGTTTCAAAAATATTCTGAACAGTAAGGATTTTGACAATTAAGGGCTGTCTTTAGTCTATTTGCTATAAAGTTTCTTAATAGTAAATCTTGCATTCACACAGTCTTACTTTTATTGAGATCCTGAAAAATCCTTTTACAAACAAACGATATACAAAGTATACATACTGACTACTTAAGCCACCTCCATGGTAAAATGAGGCAACTGTTTACTAGTATACAGCAATGCCTATAAGGGTAGTAAATGAAAAAGACTTTATCAAGCGGGAATTTAGTTAGAGACAACATAATTACTGACCCATTACCAAAATGGAAACAACAGTGTTTATGGTATATAATGTCAACTAATGATGCAACAAACAATTTTCAAACAAAATGCTAAAAATAAGATAAAGCAAAGCATTGTCAAATGAGTGCTTTTATTACAGAACCTGTGACTACACTGAAATCAGTTTTGAACATGATCTCTTTTTTCCAAAAGAGAATATACGCTATTGTTTTAAGACTACTAGCAGAGGCGACTTATAACTCCTTTCTGTTTGGAATGCTAATCTGTATACTAGCTCCCCCAGCAGCTGGGATTTTAAAACATACACTTATCTTGCCTTTTTGATGTCCTTGGGAGTGCAAAGAAAACAGTTTTTTAAAATGAAGGGTCTCTGCGGGTTTAAGTCACCAAATATTATTAGTTTTTTGCGGTCTTTTCAGTGCAGTCAACTTGCTGCTACAGTCGTTCTAGCAAAAGGCACTGTCTGTTTTAGAAGGAATCTTTTTTTCATTTGTGTAGTCATTACATAGTCCTTAGACTTTTTAGCATGGATTGTTTTTTAACCATAGGACACAGAGTAGAAGGTTAGTATATAAAACAGTGGCATACCGTGAAAGCTGATACCTGTTGTATCAAAAAGCTCTCTCCAAGAGTAACGTTGATTGTTATGGAGTGCTAGAATGTGGTACCTGATCATACTTTCTAATAATGATGATGTCTTCTGTTAAGAAAAAAGTGAGGGGTTAAATGAATCTTTGGATGAGGAATATAGTGTGTGGGGTGGGGGGGAAGAGTACTTTTAAACAGAATGTTGAATTGGATTTGTGCCTGCACCCCTACTGTTCTTATTTGAATGTGTAAAATAAAGGCTAATACTTGTACTTTGAGTGTGATCTTGTGAGCTGCTGAACACTTCCAAAGGGCCCCTCTGGAAGTGCTCTACGTCTCACAGGGTCATGCTCTACAAGAGTAGTGCAAACCCTAACACAGTAATTTAATACAGCTGACTTCAGTGGGTTGGCTCCTTTGCTTCAAGTGCTAACACCGATATTCCAGTTCGCAGGAGCTGGTTTTATTCCAAATGTTACAATTTAGCTGGATTGAAGTCTTACAGTCAGAACTCCTTCCTTCCATCTTGGGAACAATGTTCATTGAGTCCTTATTGCTACTTATGTAGCACTCTCATGTTCAAAGCAGTTTACAAATGCTAATTGTATCAAATTGACTGCCGTTCATATTCTGCTATTGACTAAATATTCTTAGGCTTATTAGTTAGTTTGCCCTTGTTATGGATGTTATGCGAATACATTTGATTTATGCTTGTAAATTTACAGTCACATTTGATTTTCTATTCACAGATTCATAGATCTTCCTTATCATGGTATTATTATTTATTTATTATGTAGTAAGTGATAGTATTTTTTCACATTTATACAGTGGTGGTGCTTCAGAGGCCCCCTAGGCACTACGGAAACATAGGAATTGCAGTCCTTGCCCTAAAGAGCCAGTAGGATTAATACAAATATATTTTACTTGCCACCAAATACAGTCACCATCTTAAAATTAAACAGTTTATGATCACACGTCTCTTCAGCTATTTCCAGGGGTTTGTTTTGCTCTCCACTCCCCCAAAAGATCATGTTGCGCTTCTGCGCCTATTGCCAAAATGCTAAGAATTCAGAATCAGCAATTAAACTGATGTCTTCCTATTTAAGATCACAATTACAATAGGGCTGGATTTCCTCTCCCCTTTTTGTTAAAATCATTTTTGTGTGTGTATCCATACACCTGAAGAAACACCTATCCCACTGTTTGTGCTATGTGTTTTAAAAAATAAATAAATAAAACCATCACAGAGTAATCTTACCTATTGGGGAAAGTTGTTGCAGCTCCCCAGTCAGATGTGCTCAGGAATTTAGCCACTGGGTAAAGTTCAGTGGGTCATACTATATTATGACATACTATTTTGTCATAATTATAGTTTCACCATTGCCTATTTTGCTTCTGAGCCTTATCACAATGTAGTTAGTAAAACTTTCCTTCCAAAAATCTGTCATTCCTAAAGACCAGGTTGACTACTAATGACCCTTTAAAGGCACATGCTATATGAATCATTTACTTGTGATAAAACTTTTCTTTTTTTAAGGTGATGGTTGTGGACACACTGTTCTGGGCCCGGAAAGTGGAACTCTTACTTCAATAAACTACCCACAGACGTATCCCAACAGCACGGTGTGTGAGTGGGAGATTCGTGTAAAATCCGGACAGAGAGTGCAGCTCAAATTTGGTGATTTTGATATTGAAGATTCAGATGCTTGCCATTTTAATTACTTGCGAGTTTACAATGGAATTGGACCCACCAGGACAGAGATAGGTAGGAGCTTTTATGTCCCTTTGTTTTTTAATGTTTGAATGCTGTTGTGTGGGGTAGAACTTGAAAAATATTCATTCCCTACTATTTGTTTGCTTTCAGAAATACTTCTTAGTAAACTGTACTGACCATGAACTAATGTGTATTTAATATAATACACACAATAATTCTTCCCAAAATGCCAGAGGATTGTTACAATTACATTGAGTTCTAAGCAGGCTGGGACCTTGTCTACCTGTGTGTATGTGTGCAGTGCCTAGTACAGTGAAGGCCATCATGTAATAAATGATGAAAAGGAATGAGATGTGTACTGTATACAAGGGTCTCAAATAGGGAGGAGGAGTGAATTTAGTGTAATAGAGCTATCGTATATTTTCTCCTATTCCCAGAGCAAGAAAATCATGCAAAATTTTTCTTACTGTGATGGCATCTGCTCGTCACAATATCAGAAAAAAATGGACTAGAATGCAGTCAATTTGCTAATGATAGCACTGTCCTAAAAGCACTGTTATGGAAGAGTTAACTTGTCGCCGTGCTGTATGGTTTTCTGTTAGAAGGAAAGGGAGGGTAGAAGTAAAAATCTAACCGTATAAAATTTAAGAGTAATAACCCAAAGAAAAGGAGTCTCCGGATTTTCTATGCAGATGCATTTTGGCTGTTTTACACTTTCTTCTACAGATATTTCTTTCAGCAATAGTGTTTTTGTTTTTGTATAATCCAAGAATATTGAAGTGGCTGAACCAAATCTTGCTGTAAAGGCACTTGTGGAATGCTGGCTTTTTTCAAGCTGACTTGTCTTACTGTTGTTACCTAGATGACTGTGTGAAAATAAGTATGTGCTCTGAGCCCTTGAGCCAGACTCACTCTAAAATAACAAAGCACTGAGGTCCTTAAATGGCAAGAAACGTCCAGGCCTGATCAGTCTGTTACTCACTTGTAAAAGTGAGTTAAGTGACTTAAGTAAATGTTCTACTTCATTTGTTTCTTTTCTTTCATCTTTCAGCTGTATCCAGCTGGTGTGAGTATAATACGTTAAGCAGTATGTGTCTTTTTCTGCTACTAGCAGATTAATTCATGGAACTAATAAGGATGCTAAAAATTGCAGCCATGGCTAACACAATTTCTTGAATTTACATATTTGAAACAACAGATAGTGGAGATATTCGACAACTGACTCCCATTTTGACCCTGTCTCTTGATGTTGTCTCTAGGCAATTATCTCAGGTAAAAAAAAAATATAGAGAGTTAAGGTGGAAGGAATCTCCGTTCTGCCAAAAAACTTGTAGGAGAATGTTCAAGATTTTTCCTCTTCCCCACTAGCCCCTAAAAAACATTCAGGAAATTCCAAGTTAAATTTCAGCTTTGCAAGCCTTGGATTTTGGGTTTTATTTATTTATTGCACAATTAAGATCAGTCAAAGAATCTTAACTCTGAAGTGTCATCTGAGAACAACCCTAAACTCTGAGGCAATCTTCTCCATCCATGTGTGTATGTTGAATACCCTTACCTCTTAATAACTTTTTTGGGGTCATGAAAGAGATGAAGATGGATAAAGTTGTCGTAAGGAACTATGGAATCAGAGTTATGGATGTTTGTGACCCTGAATGTATTTTGTGTACTTCCAGGTGTTTTTTTGTTTTGGTTTGGGATTTTTTTGGTAAATTGAATCATTCATTTGGAATTTCCAGGCTTTCAATGTTTGTGTTTTTTTGGAAAACTACAAAATTCTCAAGTGTTGTTTAGCTGAAGTGTTAGTTTGTTAACTGAAAGTTAAGTTTGAAAAATTATTTGCTAGGGAATTTTCTTATATTAAAAAAATAGCATTATTCAATGAAAGGAGTCCCTGCACAATTTGGAAGCTCAAGAAGGACTTGGTGAACCTTACAAGCCTTTCATTCTTCCTAGACAACCTTTCATCTTCATGTGGCTTGATATCGCCTATTGCCATTTAGCCTCCTATGCCTTTCCTTTTTTCACCCCCTTCAAGTTTGGGTTACTCCCAGCAATCTATATCTGGGCCATTCACACTTTGCATGTATTATGCATATTTAAAAAGATGCACACATTTTTGAAATATGGACATGTATATAATATGGTTTTAAGTGTGTTTATGTTTAATGCAATAGTCTTTGCATTCTCATAACACTGTTAATATCTATGTAAGTGTATGTATACAAATGCTAGAAGTCTAAATACTAAGATGGGTGAACTCGAGTGCCTGGTGTTAAATCAGGATATTGATATAATTGGCATAACAGAAACTTGGTGAAACGATGATAATCAATGGGACACGATAATACCAGGGCACAAAATATATAAGAATGACAGAATAAGTTGCGCTGGTAGGATTGTGCACAATATGTGAAAGAAAGCATAAAATCAAACTTTACCATAGAATTTCTATGGACAAAAACTCCATGTGTGGATAATAAGACTATAGCAGTAAGAATATACTCCTGACCAGAATGGTGCCTGTGATCATAAAATGCTCAGGGATATTAGAGAGGCTACAAAAACAGAAAACCCAATAATAATGGGGGATTTCAACTATTCCCATATTGACTAGATACATGTCACCTCAGGATGGGATGTAGAAATAAAATTTCTAGACACTGTTAATGACTGCTTCTTGGAGCAACTAATCCTGGAGCCCACAAGGGGAGAGGCAATTCTTAAGTTTATATATGGTCAGAAACGTGACAAGCCAAAATGTAACAGGAAAGCCTTAGAAAAGTGAATCAGAGGGAAACTTTAAAAACTGCATATCTCCGAAAACTCTTCATTTATCTTGCTCCAAAAATATTCTATCCTATAATGAGATATGGAATGTGAAATGTCAGGTGTGTTGACTTATTTTTGGTGGATGTAGGGGTGGGTGGGAAAGTTTTTGAAAATCATGCTTATCATGGGAAGTTAGCTTTGTTAGCACTTCTTCATAATAGTGTTCAATCCAGTATATGAGTGCTGTATACCACTACATGAAAATAAATGTTTTACAAATACATCTTCCTGCAAATTAGGCCCATGTGAGTTCCACGTGCATTCTTATTTTGTAATTATTAAAAGGTACACAATACTGTTTATTGTGATCAACTGTTAGTTAATCTCTGCACAATGACAATAAACTTATACTGTGGATCTTTCCATTAACAAAGTAAAATTACAGCTGGTCAGCGAATACTGGGGGCTTGCATTACCTGAAAGAAAGTTATTTTTACAAAAGTCTTCAAACTCAAACCACAGTGGAAATTCCAGTCAGAAATTCCATTTCTCTACTAGAATTTGTGGATCTATGATAATTTTGCAGAACATCTCCTCCTTGCACCCAAAGATCTCCACAAAACTTGTGGCATACCTTAAATATCTGATGGAGAGAATCCTCCCTGAGCCTCCCACCCCACTGAGCCCGAACTAGCTGCATCCGGACCTCAACTCACCAAGTCCCACTCCCCAGCATCCAGACCTCACACTCAGACCACCCCGACAAGCCCCAGCCATCTTCACCTTGGACCCCCCTGAAGAGTCCCATTGTCCCTGCACCCAAAACCCTCAACGAGTCCCTGTGCATCCAGATCCCTCACTGAGCTGCCTGCACGCAGATTGTCCCACACAGAAATCTCTCACCCCACACCTGGATCCCTGCCCCCCACTAAGCCCCTCCACACTTGGATCCTGTTGGGCTGAGCCTGTATAACCATGTCTTGTGCACCTGGTGCAGAGGGGCAGGGCCCTGGGGTGTTTCTGGGACAGGGCCAGCCTTTGTACTGTGTCAGGGTCAGGTGCAGCCTCACCGCCAAGTCCCTGTCCGGGAGTGTGGGGAAGGCTGCAGGGTGATCTCCCACCTCCGTGCAGCCATGCTGGAGCTTCCACATTTATTTATTGATTGACCAAATTTGAAGAATTTTGCAGCATTTTAAAATATTATGTGCAGACTTTTTTTTCTCTGAATTTTTAGGCACAGAATTCTCTTAGGAGTAGATTTTGGAGATGTAATGTAAAGTGTATATTAAGCCAAACTACAGAGGGGGCATTATCTGGGGATTAATGGTCCATTAGGAAGAGCTGATAGCCCGAGATGCTCACTGTGGGACATCAGCTCATTCCAACTATTAATTAGTACCCAGATATGGATTAGGTGGCTCTTGCTATTAAATATAAAAACTTGCTTAAAAGAAACTTTCTTCTGGACTTCTTCTAACTTCATGGCTCTATGCATTTAATATAACTAGTATGATGTAATGTGAGTGGCATGTTGTATCCTTGGTGTCTGCTTTATGTCCTTTTAATAAAAAATGTTGGAAGAAAATGTCTGAATGCTTCAGATACTGTTCAAGATTATTTTAGTGAACATTAAATGAATTAAAAACTGGATAACTTGTCATCTCAAAATGCAGTATTTCATGGATTCATCCTCAGAGTGGGGGAAGAGTTTCTAGTGGAGCCCTAAAGAGATTAGTTCTCAGCCCAGTTCTGTTTAATATTGGTATAAATCACTTGGAAAAAACATATATAAAATCATTTCTGATCAAGTTTGCAGATGGAATCATGCAAGCACATGTATTTTTCACCTTATCTAGTAGGCTTTGCAGAATTTGAGCTAGTAGGTATTGGGGAAATTTTTCAAGCCCTTTTTCTAGGTTCATGGCTGGTCTTGCAGTATACGTAGGCTTGGCAGAATTCAGTTTTTATTTTATTTTTTATAATTTTGCTAGATATCTATCTATTTATTTAAATTTTCACACTTGTGGGAAATTATAGGGGGAGAAGGATGTCAGACAATAATTATTTAATTACCATAGATGTTTAGATTCAAAAAGTTAGAAGCTGTATAACTATTGAAACACAAATTGTCAACATCACATGTCAAAATATACAAAGTAAATATCCTTAAATCAAATTCTAATAAGTGTTTATGCAGCATTTTTCTTGCTTTGCCTATCTGTACATTTTGATGATTGATGGAAATATTTTTTCATCACTTTGTGTATGTTTGGTAATTTGACTTTTACTGACATTTTACTAATAAAAATCTAATCCTTCCAAGCCTAGGGTATACAGTGTTAACCAGGAGTCTGTGTCTATAGTAAACGTCGGACTTTGCTGCCAATAAATGCTTTCCCAGGGCTAAAACCAGACAATATTTAAACCTGTTGTGTGCTCTCCAGGTCTTAATAGTATAGGAACCTGTTGTTTTAGTCTTGCTGCTACTGGGACTTAATTCTCATACAATCTGTCATGTTGTTGTTGTTTCCCATTTAACAGTGGTAAAAGGTTTAGAAAATGTGACCTGAGGAAATGTTTAAAAAAACCTGGCTATGTTTAATTGTGAGAAGAGAAGACTGAGGGCGATATGATAGATCTTCAAATGTCTGAAGGGCTGTTATAAAGAAGATGGTGATCGGTTTTCCTCCATGTCCACTGAAGGTAGACAAGAAGTAATGGACTTAATCTGCAGCAATGGAGATGTCGGTTAGATATTAGAAAAAACTTTCTAGCTATAACGATAGTTAAGTCCTGGAATACGTTACCAAGGGAAGTTGTGGAATCCTCATCATTGAAGGTTTTTAAGAACAGGTGGGAGAAACACCTGTCAGAGATGGTCTAGGTTTACTTCGTCCTGCCTCAGTGCAGGGGGCTGGATGATCTCTTGAGATCCCTTCTACCCGTATATTTCTAGGGTTCTCTAATAGTCCTGTTTAATTGTTCTACTGTTTAAGCTCATGTTCATAGGTATCCCTGATTGAATCAACAATTGAAATGAATATGATGTCTGTACTCTCTGTCCATCTCAAATACTGAGCATGTTCTTCACTTACAATCAGTTCACTTTAGCCTCAATGTAATTAGAAAACTTTATGTGAGCTTACACTGAACATAAACAGATTTTTTTAATGAGTTTTTTTTTTCTTCCTAGGTAAATACTGTGGTCTGGGCTTTCAGATGGACAGTTCAATTGAGTCAAAAAGTAATGAAGTCACAGTACAGTTCATGAGCGGGACACACCTTTCTGGGCGTGGATTTCTTGCCTCATATTCAACCACTGACAAATCAGGTATTTGTCAGATTCAGTTAATTATTCTGTGTAGTGATTAAAATTAAAGCTGTATAATAAGTACAAACTTATTTTTCTGTGTTCTCAACATGAGCAGTGGATATCTAAAAATGCACACTCTTTGAGATGTCATCTTCACACTTCTCAACTGTCCTTCCCCCTGGATACACTAAGTTACTGTTCAGAGTGGGTTAAGCAATGAAACAGATGAAACAGCTGCTTTAGATAAAAGACTAAATACATTTTTTGGAGTATAACAACCAAGATGCTGGATGAAGATTTTTAGTGTAGATCACCTCTTGATAGAGTGGCAGTACCATGGAATTCTGATCCCATTCCCAGTCTCCTATAATTCCTATGGTAACTGTTGCATTTTTCTACCTTTCTGTTTTCACACACATCTATCAGTTCCAGTCTTTCTGTCAAGTATCAGAGGGGTAGCCATGTTGGGCAGGATCTGTAAAAAGCAACAAAGAGTCCTGTGGCACCTTATAGACTAACAGACATGTTGGAGCATGAGCTTGCGTGGGTGAATGCCCACTTTGTCAGACGCATGACTTATGCTCCAATACATCTGTTAGTCTATAAGGTGCCACAGTAATCTTTCTGTCTGATCTGCTGCTCCTTACCTTACCCCTGCATCATATCCTGTTTCCTTGCTCCCTCCAAGGAATCTTATGGCTAGGGCCCAGCTAGTGGCTTCTTGTCAGTTTTTGTGCAAACAGCATCTTTGTTCCCCTTCCATGCTCTTATGGTGCCATGGCCTGCAATGGAGGCGGCTATACATGTTCTTCCTCTTTCTTTACATTTGCTTCTACTTGTGTTCAGCCTAGACACCAATAGATGTGGGTGTAGAGCTACACATGATCCTCCAGTTCTCTGTGAACCACTAGCAAGTGTTCTGCAGGCCACAGTTTGAGAGCCTTGTTGTTAGAGTTAATACTACAAAAAAGTGGATGAGGTCTTCTTTTCGTTCTGAAATTTTATGTTTTCTCTCATTTGACTTGCATAAATGTATGTGTATTTAAACTTGACAGTTCAGATTGACATAGTGGGATAAACATGTCAGATTTTAGCTGTCACTCTGATAATGTGGGAAAGGCCCTCCTGTGTTCTGTACTTTATCCTGCTCCACTTGTGCAAGACTGTCATATGTTAAAACCCAGAACCCAGTACTAATTTCATCCTCTCTATTCAGTTTCCTCTTGTAAGCAGAGTATAAGAATTTCTGACTTTTTAAAATATACTACAGTGCACTTACAGGCATTCTGTGAAGCATTATCAGTAATAATTAAAATTAAACTATGCAAAATAAATTAACAAGATCAATTTTGTAATGTTTACATGCTAAATTCTCAGTGGATTTCCAAGTCATTAGTACAAATTATCAAGGTTCTACTGTACCATAAAAGATTCACAAATTAGTATGTTGTTTAACAAATACATTTTCATTCAAAGACTTTTTTGGTTGAACCACACACAACTGATGAGTCTGAAAAAAAACCAGGAGTACTTGTGGCACCTTAAAGACTAACAAATTTATTTTAGCATGAGCTTTCGTGAGCTAAAGCTCACTTCTTCGGATGCATAGAATGGAACACACAGACAGGAGATATTTATACATACAGAGAACATGAAAAGGTGGAAGTATGCATACCAACAGGCAGAGTCTAATCAATTGAGATGAGCTATCGTTAGCAGGAGGAAAAAAAAACTTTTTGAAGTGATAATTAAGATGGCCCATAGAAGGTGTGAGGAGAACTTAACATAGGGAAATAGATTCAATTGGTGTAATGACCCAACCATTCCCAGTCTTTGTTTAGACCACAGTTAATAGTATCTAGTTTGCATATTAATTCAAGTTCAGCAGTCTCTCTTTGGAGTCTGTTTTTGAAGTTTTTTTGTTGCAAAATTGCCACCTTCAAGTCTGTCACTGAGTGGTTAGCAAGGTTGAAGTGTTCTCCCACTGGTTTTTGAATGTTATGATTCCTGATGTCAGATTTGTGTCCATTTATTCTTTTGCGTAGAGACTGTCCGGTTTGGCCAATGTACATGGCAGAGGGGCATTGCTGGCACATGATGGCATATATCACGTTGGTAGATGTGCAGGTGTACGAGCCCCTGATGGTGTGTCTGATGTGATTAGGTCCTGTGATGGTGTCACTTGAATGGATATGTGGACAGAGCTGGCATCGGGCTTTATTGCAAGGATAGGTTCCTGGGTTAGTGTTTATGTTGTATGGTGTGCGGTTGCTGGTGAGTATTTGCTTCAGGTTGGGAGGCTGTCTATAAGCGAGGACTGGCCTGTCTCCCAAGATCTGTGAGAGTGAGGGATCATCTTTAAGGATAGGTTGTAAATCTTTGATGATGCGCTGGAGAGGTTTTAGTTGGGGGCTGTAGGTGATGGCTAGTGGTGTTCTGTTATTTTCTTTTTTAGGCCTGTCCTGTAGTAGGTGGCTTCTGGGTACTCTTCTGGCTCTGTCAATCTGTTTTTTCACTTCAGCAGGTGGGTATTATAGGTTTAAGAATGCTTGATAGAGATCTTGTAGGTGTTTATCTCTGTCCGAGGGATTGGAGCAAATACGGTTGTATCTTAGAGCTTGGCTGTAGACAATGGATCGTGTGGTGTGTCCGGGATGGAAGCTGGAGGCATGTAAGTAAGTATAGCGGTCAGTGGGTTTCCGGTATAGGGTGGTATTTATGTGACCATCGTTTATTAGCACAGTAGTGTCTAGGAAATGGACCGCTTGTGTGGATTGGTCTAGGCTGAGGTTGATGGTGGGATGGAAATTGTTAAAATCTCGGTGGAATTCCTCGAGGGCTTCTTTTCCATGAGTCCAGATGATGAAGATGTCATCAATGTAGCGCAAGTAGAGTAGGGGTGTTAGGGAACGAGAGTTAAGGAAGCGTTGTTCTAAGTCAGCCATAAAGATGTTGGCATACTGAGGGGCCATGCGGGTACCCATAGCAGTGCCACTGACTTGAAGATATATATTGTCCCCAAATGTGAAATAGTTGTGGGTGAGGACAAAGTCACAAAGTTCAGCCACCAGGTTAGCCGTGATATTATCGGGGATACTGTTCCTGATGGCTTGTAGTCCATCTTCGTGTGGAATGTTAGTGTAGAGGGCTTCCACATCCATAGTGGCCAGAATGGTGTTTTCTGGAAGATCACTGATGGATTGTAGTTTCCTCAGGAAGTCAGTGGTGTCTCGAAGATAGCTGGGAGTGCTGGTAGCATAGGGCCTGAGGAGAGAGTCCACATAGCCAGACAATCCTGCTGTTAAAGTACCAATGCTTGAGATGATGGGGCGTCCAGGATTTCCAGGTTTATGGATCTTGGGTAGCAAATAGAATACACCTGGTCGGGGTTCCAGGCATGTGTCTGTATAGATCTGTTCCTGTGCTTTCTCAGGGAGTTTTTTGAGCAGATGGTGTAGTTTCTTTTGGTAATCATCAGTGGGATCAGAGGGTAATGGCTTGTAGAATGTGGAGTTAGAGAGTTGCCTGGCAGCCTCTTGTTCATATTCCGACCTATTCATGATGACGACAGCACCTCCTTTGTCAGCCTGTTTGATTATGATGTCAGAGTTGTTCTTGAGGCTGTTGATGGCATTGTGTTCAGCACGGTTTAGGTTATGGGGCAAGTGATGTTGCTTTTCCACAATTTCAGCCCGTGCACGGTGACGGAAGCAATCTATGTAGAAGTCTAGTCTGTTGTTTCGACCCTCTGGAGGAGTCCATGCAGAATTAGATTGCTTCCGTCACCGTGCACGGGCTGAAATTGTGCTTACATGCCTCCCACTCAGCCTAGACCAATCCACACAAGCGGTCCATTTCCTAGACACTACTGTGCTAATAAACGATGGTCACATAAATACCACCCTATACCGGAAACCCACTGACCGCTATACTTACTTACATGCCTCCAGCTTCCATCCCGGACACACCACACGATCCATTGTCTACAGCCAAGCTCTAAGATACAACCGTATTTGCTCCAATCCCTCGGACAGAGATAAACACCTACAAGATCTCTATCAAGCATTCTTAAACCTACAATACCCACCTGCTGAAGTGAAAAAACAGATTGACAGAGCCAGAAGAGTACCCAGAAGCCACCTACTACAGGACAGGCCTAAAAAAGAAAATAACAGAACACCACTAGCCATCACCTACAGCCCCCAACTAAAACCTCTCCAGCGCATCATCAAAGATTTACAACCTATCCTTAAAGATGATCCCTCACTCTCACAGATCTTGGGAGACAGGCCAGTCCTCGCTTATAGACAGCCTCCCAACCTGAAGCAAGTACTCACCAGCAACCGCACACCATACAACATAAACACTAACCCAGGAACCTATCCTTGCAATAAAGCCCGATGCCAGCTCTGTCCACATATCCATTCAAGTGACACCATCACAGGACCTAATCACATCAGACACACCATCAGGGGCTCGTATACCTGCACATCTACCAACGTGATATATGCCATCATGTGCCAGCAATGCCCCTCTGCCATGTACATTGGCCAAACCGGACAGTCTCTACGCAAAAGAATAAATGGACACAAATCTGACATCAGGAATCATAACATTCAAAAACCAGTGGGAGAACACTTCAACCTTGCTAACCACTCAGTGACAGACTTGAAGGTGGCAATTTTGCAACAAAAAAACTTCAAAAACAGACTCCAAAGAGAGACTGCTGAACTTGAATTAATATGCAAACTAGATACTATTAACTGTGGTCTAAACAAAGACTGGGAATGGTTGGGTCATTACACCAATTGAATCTATTTCCCTATGTTAAGTTCTCCTCACACCTTCTATGGGCCATCTTAATTATCACTTCAGAAAGTTTTTTTTTCCTCCTGCTAACGATAGCTCATCTCAATTGATTAGACTCTGCCTGTTGGTATGCATACTTCCACCTTTTCATGTTCTCTGTATGTATAAATATCTCCTGTCTGTGTGTTCCATTCTATGCATCCGAAGAAGTGAGCTTTAGCTCACGAAAGCTCATGCTAAAATAAATTTGTTAGTCTTTAAGGTGCCACAAGTACTCCTGGTTTTTTTGCGGATACAGACTAACACGGCTGCTACTCTGAAACCTGATGAGTCTGAGAGATTCAATTTGATGGGCTTCATGTACTTTTTAAAAAGTTGGCTAAAATTGTTGTCTTTATCTTCTTCTTGACTTAATATTTTTTTTCTTTCCAGACCTAATAACCTGTTTAGACAATGCAAGTCACTTTTCTGAACCAGAATTCAAGTAAGACTGCTCTGCTTGTGTCCCCCCCGCCCCCGTCACTACGGTTATTTTACTGTGGTTTTATTCATACTGTTACATACATCATCTTCCACTTTGCCACTTTGTTTCAAACAGAGTCCTTTGGATGGTGAAATGTAAATGATTAAATGACAACATCGTAAGTTCTGACCTTGTAGTTTCCAAAAATGAAGATAATCATTTTAGTATGCAGTAGAACCTCTCTAATTTGCACTAAATGAATACACAGAAAAACCAGCAGTGTCCTCACTTTCCAGCCAAAATTAATAGTGCTAATGAGGGCTCATGTTACTAAGAATTCATTGCTTTTACAAAATAAATTACAAAATGTGCAGAAGTATTACCTTTAATACTCATGTCACTGTTTACAGTCCCAAATGACCACCATAATCACTCCCCCCACCACTACCCCCTCCCCCCACACACACACTATTTTTTTAGTTCCTGGAGAAACTGTGGTAACTCTCCCCCCTGGAATAGAATACAATCCCTAAAGATACTGTGTGTGGTTGCCATATCTGTCACAACTTAAATCTAACATACACTTGTCAGATGATAAAAGCATATTTTGTGATGCATTAGCCCTTGCTTTTCTATTATTTATTCACTTACTAATTTGTAAAATTAATTTGCCATTGGTCTCACAATTAGTGTGAATTAATGAGGTTCTACTGGGACGTAATAGACAGTTGTGTTCTTTCAGGTAAATGGTAGACAAGGCTGGACATCAGGAGACATGTTTTTCCCAAATAAGTGCATCATTTAAAGCTACAAAGTATTGTAAAGCCAATAAATGAATTTGGGTTACATTTTGGAGGGCCTGTAAACTCATGGCGCCACCACTCTTTCAAGATTTGATCTTTGCAATCCAAATCAACAGTTTGCCCCTATTTAGCAAAGTGCTTAAACACTTGCTCAAGTCCCATTGACTTTACTGGGACTTGAGCACATGTTAAGTACTTTGCTGAATAGTGTATTCCAACTTTCTTCCTCAAGTATTTGCTTTTTCTTATTTTGTGATAGAAACTGGCACTAGAAGGTGAACATGTGCTTTCATCAGCAGTACAACTATCTTGCCTCCTGCTTTCTGTGCTCTAAAAGCATTAGCTGAAGTCAACCAGTTTCTTATGATTAAAGCACTATATGAAGATATTCTGTAATGTACACTTTCCAGAGATACCATTTTAAAATATAACATATATTTATTCACTTATATATAATATTATAAACTTTTAAAGTGTGTGTGTGTATGTATACACACACACACACACACACACAGAGTTTAAAAGTTTATAATATTAATATATATATACACACACAGTTTAAAAGTTTATAAAATAAAAAAACACTAATGCTAGAGTTCTGGATTCTGATTTGAAAACTTCAGAATTTACAGATAATTGATGTATGCACACCAGCCATGATACCAGACATAGGGATATTTACTTATTAAAAATGTAGTTAAAGCACATACTTTCATGACATTCCTCTCAAATGCCTGGTTTTTACTGTTCTAAATCTTTTCCTGAATATATATTTCTGATTTATATGCAGTGGTGTTGTAGCCATTTTAGTCCCAGAATATTAGAGAGAGACGGAGAGAGACAAGCTTTCAAGCTTATGCAGAGCTTCACTTCAGGTATGGGAAACATACTGAGTGTGACAGTTAAAATACAAGATAGAACAGATTGCTTAGCATAAGTAGTTAACATTTTTCAAGGGGCCATTTTTAAGGGACCACTTCACTTGAAAGGCCCCTTGAAATATGTTCTCTACTTATGCTAAACAATCTGTTCTACCTTGTATTTAGCTGTGATGCTCTGAGTACATGTCCCAGACCTGAAGAAGAGCTCTGTGTAAGCTCAAATCCTTGTCTCTCTCTCACCAACAGAAGTTGGTCCAATAAACAATATTACCTCATCCACCTTGTCTCTGTTTCTGACTTGATAGAGTCTCAAATCTATCTACTTGATGGCTGTCTCAAATTATGACATATTGATAGGTGGTAGTTTTAGACCACATTACAGTACAGTATTACAGTCCTACCAAATGGTAAATTGTCTGTTCATGGTTTGAGATGCAAAACTTTAAAATTACAATGTGCTGCTTGCTCTTTTTAAACTGAAGTGTAATGGCATGCATATATTGACTTCATATCTCCTTTTCTTCCAGTAAGTATTGTCCAGCTGGATGTGTGATTCCTTTTGCTGATATTTCTGGCACTATTCCTCATGGATATAGCGATGTAAGTAAATTTAGACAGTACAGTATATTCATTTTAAGTTTGATTAAATTCTGCACTTTTTGATAAAAATCTGCTGCATATGTTTTTCTGTCAGCTCTATTTCCTTGGCTCTGGGAGTAGATACTTACTAATGTGACATGCTGCTGATTTTGCTCAGCTGCTTCATGGCTGGAGCTCCAGATGTTGCTGTCTCCAAGAAGTGGTTAAGCACTCCACGCTCTTACATTTTGATATCTGTTGAGAAATGTGGATCACTAGAATAATCTTCATTACTTCCCATTTTATTTCTGTTGGCTGGCTGTCTCAAGTCTGTAATATTCAGCTTCCTAGAGAGGAATCTGACTTCTTAATGGCATCCTCTGATTTCATGACACTGTAATGGATATCAATAAACAGCAGTCATATTTTAGCTCTTCCTCACAGAATGGAGATTGATTGTGTGGACTACATTGTACTCTGGCAACAAAAATAGCTGATTATCTAGTGTTTTCTCTAGTAATGTGTATAAAAACATCTAAGTTGTGTGTGTTTAAGTGCTAAAAAGTGTATTCTGTGCTGTCTGTTCTCAGAGATGAGATAATGTGATGAGTGGTGCTGTGTCAACAAATAAGTATGTAGCTCCTCAGAATTGTATAATGAGCAACTATACCCTTCCTGCACTTTCTGTTAAGAGAAACAGGTTACAGTAACCAGTTTTTTCCTACCTGGCTTTTAGCATATGTAGATATGTCTATTCTCCTTACCTAGTCTTACCTAAAAGATTCTCAGGAAAATAAACTGAAAATCACTTGCATCACCTCAGTATGTAAGTTCCAGCTGAAGACCTTATTCAAGCATAATGTTGTATTCCATACACTTCCATTACACTTCTCTTTTAGAAAACAGAAAAATGCATTTCATGTCTTATACATTCAAAAATGAATGGTGCCTGTGGGTAGTGGGGAGACAATTAAATAGCAGTTTCTTTATGGCATAAAAATTCTGAAACACTTCGGAAAAAAAGAATGTGAACATTATTTTCTATTTTCTTCAAAGTCCTCGTCACTTTGCATGGCTGGTGTGCATGCAGGAGTTGTGTCCAATATTCTGGGTGGCCAAATCAATGTTGTAATCAGCAAAGGCATTCCATATTATGAAAGCTCTTTGGCTAACAATGTCACCTCAAAAGTGTAAGTATATTTGCTCTGTTGTTTTCATATATTTAATGCTTACCTCTTGGTAATAGGAGATGTAAATCAATCTGTGATCATCAGTTGTATCAAGGGAAAACTTTAAACTAGTGGAGTTACCCATCCATAGGAATGGTAGATTCTGTTCTAAGTAGGTTCTTATGCTGTACTCATTTTTGTGGTGTATGATTTCCTGTCCAAATTATTGTAACATCTAGGCCATAAGTGAACATTAAGACTTCATTGCAAAACTAGGGAATCTACCTTCAAAAATATATGAACGGCCATAAACTCCTAATAGTTTTTCTTTTAAATAATAATTTGATTGAATATATGCTAGTCTTGACTGCTACTTTGTAGTTTGTTGTCATTCATGTATATAATAAAACAATATCATTTTTGTAATTCTTTGTTCAGTTTTCTTACAGTGGGGTAATTTTTTTTCCTCTTCCATTTAAAAAAAATAAATAGCCAGGGAAGGTTTTTTTAAAAAATTCTTACCTATTGCAGTGTAAAACTTCAGTTTGAATCTCAACAGCTGATCCTATAGCATGTCCTATGGCCGATAGATACACTGAGGAAAGAGCAGGTGGCTGTTGTCTGGTTACTTGAAACCTGTTTTTCAAGGCTGACTGCTCAGACCAACCTGAAACCCATTGTGGTGTGTGTTTGGACTTGTAGATCATTGTCTGTTTTGAGACCCCCATCAACATTTGGGAAATTTTCTGAAAATTTTCTGCCATTGCTAACCCACTGTTCAGCCCTGTTTGATGACAGCAGTGTTTGGAGCCCTAATGCAGAGAGACTACTGGCTGCTCCGGGCATTTTGAATACTGTATCATGTAAACGTCTTCAGAGCAAGTCCAATTGGTATGGTGTAAATGCCAGTGTCTGTTCTGCTCTAGGGCTCCCAACATTGCAAATACCAGTGGAGCTGAACCAGTGTTGGTCACAGTGGGAATTTTTTAGAAAAAGTTAGTTTAGACAGGACCTGAATGAGCAGTGAAATAGATTTTTTTTTTTAAATGGATTCATAGTCATGTTTTCTTCTGAAGCACCAACATACTGTGTTACGGAGTCTGCAGGATTTTGAGTATTAAAGGATTATATATTGTTAGAAGATCACAAACTGAACTGGGCTACTGGTACTTGTCTAAATTTGAAGCATCAGTGCTGCAGTGCTCATTGAAATATCAGATCTCGTAGAACAGAGCTTAGTTCAGTTTGATCTGTTGATATTTCAAGTGTAGTCATGCCTGGACATTTGGTACTTAGAAGAAGGATATTGCACAATGCAAATTGTGAGTAACGTGGTGGTCCTCTTGATTTAGAGCCTTCTGGTCTTACAAAACCCCAGTAAATGAGAGAGGGTGGAGGGAGCTGACCATTGTTTTCTTGTTCAGCTTCAGCATTTAGATAGCCAAATGTTTTTAATTTGCTCTTCTTCTAGATATATCATTAGCTGCACTTTTATACTTCTAGTTTACATCTGAAATCTTTTAAACTAGGTGGTACCTTCTAGGCCAGGTTTCAGCCTGAAGCAAAGGTGTTCATACTGACAGTGCTGAAACCATTATCCATAGTGGTGGTAACAGGTGCTACTTCAATAAGTAAAAGTATTTGGGCATGAATAGGTTCCTGATGGGATGCAGTAGTAGGGGGAAAATAAAATTGAGAACAATTTGTCTTAAATGTTCCAGTGGCAGCCACAAAAATAGCTTTCTTTTTGTTTTTTGCAGAGGACTATTATCTGCAAGTCTCTTCACGTTTAAGACTAGTGGTAAGCATATTATCTATGAACCGCATATTGATTTTTGATATAAACTTAGAGTGGGACACATTTTTTAAAAAATAGGCCTGTTGTGCTTGCAACTGACTTTTATTTTTATTGTGTTAATCAAATAGTACCTTTTAGATCTTTGGATTATTGTGAGGATTGGTCAGAGTTTGAGGACTTTGAGTATACAAATAAGTGATGAGTATGGTTGGTATCGATGCTTTGTCTAATTTAATGAGATCCTTTAATTTAATTCAGTTGCTCTGAGTCATATTTCAACTTACACATTCCTAAATGAAACCTCTCCATTGCTAGGTTTCAGGCATTTAAAAATGTGTTCCCTCCAGCCTCTAAAGTTATTCTTTAGCCAAGTTATAATTATTTTGCCCTTTAAATCTTTCCCCATGTGTCAATATTCAAGAAGGTTTTTTTGTCCTGTTACAAAAAGAGACATTCTTTTACCTTTTTGTTGCTTTCTTAATATAGTTTACAATATAAGAATAAAATTATCTAAGTGTATTCTGAAAAGTGGAAACATCAGTATTTGGTCAGTCATTCTATATTTGTAGCAGTTTTTTACATTCTGTTTCTCTGTTCTGTTTTACTTCATCCTTAAAGCTAATTTGTTGCCTCTTCCTGAGTGTTAACTGAGTTTTAAAAAATATATAATTCTCAAGCCCCTTAATTTCTATTCTTCTGTGTTCTTATCTTTCTGGTATTTTGATGCCCAGAACTGAATGTAACATGCCAATCCAGATTCTTTCTTGCCAGAGCCTTACCAAGAAACTGTCACATCCTTGCTATGCCAATGTGTATGCCTCTGCACATAAAGCCACAAATTCCATTGATCCTTTTTGTTGGTGCATTGCATTGAAAACTCTCATTCAATTGCTGTCCAGTATAATCAGTCTTGTACCTTTCAGACCATTACTGCTTTCCATGTTTTACCCTTCCTTCCAATATCTCTTCCAGATTATTTTCTCCAAGCTACATTAGCTGATGTTTTCCAAACTGAATATAACTTTTCTGTAGGTCACTTTTTTATTATTTCTTTGTCTTTATTGATATTTGTAACACCTCCAACTTTAGTTTCCTCTGTAAATTTTATTGATGTACTATTTACCCCCGATCTAACTCCATTAATTAAGTGATTAATGTCAGACTAATGAAGCAGCAAAGAATCCTGTGGCACCTTATAGACTAACAGACGTTTTGCAGCATGAGCTTTCGTGGGTGAATACCCACTTCTTCGGATGCAAGTCCGAAGAAGTGGGTATTCTCTTGCATCCGAAGAAGTGGGTATTCACCCACGAAAGCTCATGCTGCAAAACATCTGTTAGTCTATAAGGTGCCACAGGATTCTTTGCTGCTTCTACAGAACCAGACTAACACGGCTACCCCTCTGATACTTGTCAGACTAATGTTACTCAGCAGCCAAGTAGACCAGGGGTTCTCAAACTTTTTTTTCGTGGACCACTTGAAAATTGCTGAGGGTCTCAGCAGACCACGTAATGATCTTTCCAAATATTGTTTGTACCGTAAAGCGCTTTGGATAAAAGCGTTATATTTTTAAAAAAAAACTTAATAATAATTAACTTTTTTTGTTCTACAAATAAAAGCACAAAACTCATATTTTAATATCAGTAGTCTTACCTTTCTAATGTGATGGATGTGCCCTCTCTCCCCTGCTGTGCCAGCCCCCGAGCTAGGGCTGGGAAGGAAGGAGGTCTCTCCCCAGCCACAGAGATGGGGCTGGGAAGGAGGGCCGTCTCTCCCTGGCAGCCACAGCCCTGGAGCTGGGGGAAGTCGCCTCTTTCTCTGGCCTCCGCAGCCCTGCACATCCCAAATTCCCCCCATCACCTCTTCTCACCCAACTTCCCCCTCCCATCTACCTCCTGTTCCCCCCCCAAGGTCACCACATCCCCTTGTATGTGCATCTTCTCCAAGGTCCAGGCACCTAATTAGTGGAGCTACACCTGCACGGCTCCACTAATTAGGTGGGTGGCCCTTCATTCTCTTGTGTGCAGCTGCCCAGGCGCGCACCTTAGCGGGAACTATCCGCGGACCACCTGAATGGAACTCATGGACCACAGTTTGAGACCCTCTGCACTGGACAACTCATCTGTAACTGAATATGTTGCTTTTTATCATTACCCTTTGTTTATAGTTTTCCAATTTGAATTAACTTTGTGAATTTTTAGACACTGAGGTAGATAGTTTGCCTTGGTATAAAATTAAATATCAGACTTGCAAAAAAACAATATATTACACAATATAACTTTAATTTAATAAGGGAGAATTCAGAGCAAGAAAATTTGATTGTGTAACTTTGGATTTTGCATCTGAGTCTTCATCTCTTATGTTGTTCAGGTTGCTATGGGACACTGGGAATGGAATCTGGAGTAATCCCTGATTCTCAGATTACTGCATCATCAAGTCTAGAGTGGCCTGACCAAACAGGCCAGGCACACATCTGGACTCCTGAAAGAGCCAGATTGAAAAGGCCTGGACCTCCTTGGGCTGCTTTTACCACTGATGTGTATCAGTGGTTACAAATAGATCTGAATAAAGAAAAGAGAATAACAGGTAAGCAGATCTGAGATGGCTTTTAAAATTGTATTTGGAAAGATAGGAATAGGGTAGGTTAATAACTGATGCAGTTTTAATCTGGGGATATATATGAAGTTCAGTTGGCTTCTGACTGTAATCAGAGCAATGATATTTCCATGGTCCCTAACTTAGCATACCCAAGAAATTCTAGAATTACAGGTGGACAAGTTAGGCTTTACTCTAGGGGGTGGTTTTGCATAGGAACTTTCCAACAAGTTTTGTGTAACTGATTCCCACCTTTATATTGTTTTTTCAGCCTTGTCCTGTTTCTGCTGATTGTCCTTTTGGATCCACAAGGCTTTTCTGGCTTTCTTATATCCATGTCAATTCTCAGTTAATTCTCTTTAATGTAGCAGTTTGCATTCTTTGAAGAGGATCACCCAAAGGAGGCATTCCAATTTTACATAATACTTACAAACTAATTTTTGACCGCTGACTTCAGTCTTTTAGTGGTAGCCACATCTTAATCTTCCTTTTTTTGTTTGTTTAACAAGATCTAAAGTGGTATCTGTTAGTCTACATTCTTTTCCTAGACCCCTTTTCTGATTATGTAGTTAGATTTTATATCAAGTGACCTTCCTGTGATAAGGTTTTTCCTTGACACTATAACTACAAAAACTGAAGGGTCATGCTTCTGCTTATAATCGTTCTTAATTTAAAAAATGATGGATTCCAAGACTCATGCCTCATGTTGTTCTGATGCTTTCTTGTGTGTGCATTGAAAGCCCTTTACTGGCCTTGTGCATTCCCATCTGTCATCTCATCATCTCTTCCGTTTTCCTGTGCATAAAGTGATATCCTTCTAGTTCAAAACTGACAAGTGTCACCTTGCCATCTTCCATTAACCTGAACTGTAGCTGCTGTCACTCATGCCTCATTATATTAAAAGTATGTAAACAGAACAAAAAAAACCCAGGAAAATCACCACACTGAATCATTGTCCTTTCTAGCTGTTCTCCCAACAACTATTTTCCTTTTCTTCATACCGTATGGCCCGTTGTCACTTTTCCCTAATTGTTGTATTAAGATTAGAAAGATGTCTGAGACGAGGACCTTGCCAAATTCCTGCATATTATGGCACTATAGAAATAGTTATGTTCTAAAAACATTTTCTATCCCATTTGCATTATGATGCCTTTTTATTGACACATTCTTTTGTTTCATCTCTTGGAACCCATATCAGTGTTGCAGACCAGAGTTACCTCATTTGATTACTCGAGATGATAAATTCACTTTTTTTTTTTGAGCTACCAAAACCAGCCAAGTTGGATTTTAGTATGTTCATATGCTCTCCTTAAGGGAATTCCTTTGTCGGTGTTGCAGTTTTCTATCTTTAAAGACCTTTTATCACAAAGTTTAGTTTGTTTGGGTGGGAAGATACCTGGTAAATTAATCTGGAAATTCAAAATTGATGCATTGATTAAAAAAAGAGAAATAAAAGGCAATGCATAGTTAAACAGCATTAACTCTGATTCCGTTGCCCATCACTCTTGTGCCCACTTCATCTTGCATACAAAATAGAAGAGACAGAATCATAGAACCATAGAGTTAGAAGGGACCACAAGGGTCATCAACTCTAACCCCTTGCCAAAATGCAGGATTTGCTGTGTCTAAACCATCTAAAACAACTGGTAATCCAGCCTCTTTTTGAAAACCTCCAGTGAAGGAGATTCCATGACTTCCCTAAGCAGTTTGTTCCATTGTCCTGCTGCTCTTACAGTTAGGAAATTTTTTCCTGAGATTTAATCTAAATCTGCTATACTGTAGTTTGAACCCTCCATGGCAAGAGAGGACAATTTTTCTCCATCTTTTTTATGGTAGCCTTGACATCTTGAAGGAGCTTTTAGAAGACTGAAATATCAGTAAATCTACTAAATTCACTTTGTGTATTTTGCCTGTGCAGTTGGGGATCTTTGTACATTTTATTTTATATTCATTATTTATATGATCCATCACTACCTCATGTATGGAGAAACAGCACTTAAAAGGTTTCTCATCTCCAATTAAGTAGCGAGGGCTTAATATTATGTCTGTACTGCATCTCACATTATGACACACATTTGCATTTCAAACTTCATATGCTTTCAGGGAATTTTTCCCTAAGTGGTCATTTCTTGTGAAGAGATGTGAAAGCCTGTCTTGTTCCAGTGCCTATGTGTGATCAAAGAAAGCAGATGTATTTTGTAATAATTATTGATACAAGAAAGGTATACTTCAGTATAAATGCTACATTTATGTACAGTCAGCCTATCATTAAGTGTAATCCAATCTGGTAGATCTCTTCTCAGTTTTCCTTGTCACTGATAGAGAACAGACCGTGATAGATATCCCAACTCTGATCCTGGTTGAATATATTCATCCATAGAGCTGAGTAGAGCTGTAAGGTCCAGGAATTGCAAAAGTATAACGTCCTCATGTTGTACACCCATTTATGACTGCATGGTTTTGAGTGCATTCCCCACACTGTGTACATTGTTTAGAAGGCAAGCTGCCCTTTCTTTGGACAGACCTTGCCGTGAACATACACTTTTCATTTTAATAGAGTGAAGCATGTGACCACAGAAGGAGAAAGTAATCATCTTTTATCTTGCATGTTCTGTGCATGTTACTAATGTCTGTGCATGTGCTCTTTCAACATTCACATGACTCATCGAATTCATCTCTGTGTGCTTCAAAAATATTTAATTTTTTAAATATAGATGACAGGAATGGCAACACTAATTTATTTTTAATCTGTTTACAAAGCAGGAAAAAACCACCAGAAATTTCCTCCATATTTTCACTAAGATATTTGGGCTGTGATCTAGCACAGCAGATATGTGCAAGCTTAACTTTTATGAATAGTCAGGCGGACTACTCATGTCATAAAGTTAAGCAAGTGCATAGTGCTTTCCTGGATTGAAGCTTTGATGAGTGGGATGTGTGTCACAGCTGGCGCTCAATAACTATTAATTCAGTAATACAATAAGTTTTTGCAGTTTCACCACATATTGAACAGCAATGGAGTTTGGAGCAGTTAGGTGGGAACCGTTGCATGAAGGGATTGATAACTATCAAACAATCTTACATTGGGATAACAATTAGTGTGTGCTGGGAAATGGAACCCCTGACACTCATTGTGCCTTAATTCAAAGGTTTCTCATGACTTTGCAGTTGTGATCACGGGGCCTCCCCTTGTGTATATAATATAGCTGGCTTTTTTCTGTTGCTGTTGTTCCATCTGTTCTTAGTGTTTCCTGGGAGAAAAAGGATTAATTCATGTTGATTAAATCAGCCACCCATCTCTGAGAAGAGCTCTTCCCTAATTTTGTTCAGAAAGGCTGCTTGTACCTTAGTACCTGTAGTAAATATTAATCTAGAGAGAGAGTTGTATCTGCTATTTTTCTCAATTCCACCATGGACACACTGCTTTCTATTTGTGGAAGTGGGTGTGTTCCTTGGAGGTACACTACATTTGCTCTGTCCAGAACACACAAGCTAAGATCTTTAGGTCAAATCGTGGCCATGTGCTTCAGTGGATGGCAGCATGTGTTGTGTGTGAAGTAGCAGAGAGTTGGAATACTGGCTTGTGGTGTCTGTCTTTGTCAGAGTCTGGGGATGTCCCTCTCATGTAAACCCAACTGTAGGGCAACCACTGCATGACAGGTTGCATTCACCTCTATTTCCTCTTCTGCATTAATTCTTCAAAGTTGTTTCACCTTTTCCTTATTGTGTGTGTTTGCAATCTGCCTCATGCCAAAAATGAATTAGTTTTAGGTGGAGTGGTTATGTTCTCTAACACCTATACTTCAAGAAGACAATCCTAAACCATCCCCTTTTAAGTGGTCAGTTCAGTCCCACAGCCCTCTCAGGGATGGTCTTTGTAATCCCGGCTAATTGTCTCTCTGCCAGTGGCAGTACTGGTTCATCAACTTCCATACAACAAACTTTTCTTCTTCTTTCCATCTTCTCTCTGGCTGTGATTCACAGTTTTGATCTTACACTTTTCCTTTAATCTCATGCCTGTATTAATGCTTTCTATAAAAAAAACCTTTCTTAGACTGTTATAATACTGTAAGTACCTGCCTAAGAAAGCTTGTGGTCTTTCAATGCTGCTTATATATAGCCTGTGAATCCAGAACCAGGGGGGCTTTGGTTTTGTCTTTGTAAATCCAGAACACAAGGCCAAATGCAGCAGCCTGACGCCCCATCAAGAAATGCAAAGAAAAAAAATGTTAAGGACATTTTCAGAAAAGTAACTTAAAATAATTGTCAGCGGATGTGGAAGTTATAGATCCTGATGGTTTAAGAGGAAACCCTTTAAAATATTAACTGACACAGAGGAGATCATATGCTTGATTCCTCTACTTAAAGTTACCATATCCTGGGTATATGCTTCATATTATAAATCATTGTATAAAACATTGACAAAAACATTTTCAAAGAGAGACGTTTGGCATCTATGTAAATGGAAACCTTCATATTCACAGGCATTATAACTACTGGATCCACCATAGCAGAGTACTACTATTACATCTCTGCCTACCGAATTCTATACAGTGATGATGCACAGAAATGGACAGTATACAGAGAACCTGGTGTTGATCAGGATAAGGTAAAATTTAGTACAGACTTTCTAGATATAGTCATAGATGAGTGTTTAGATAATGTATATATGGTCAGGAATAATGAGGAAAATTACCAAGTGATTTTTCTTCACAGCATGTTAAATTACAGTTTTGATCCTTGGCCCAAGAATAGCATATAAGCAAAATTAAATCTGAATTCATACAAATAACATTCATGAGATGTGGAAAATATACAAATATCCAGTAAAGATCTGAATTACAGAAGTGATATAGGGAGAAAAGATCTCTATTAGAAAATTCCCATTATGAGCTTTAGATTGCCTTCCTATAATTGTATTCCCGTCAGAATATCTAGACTTTTCCCAAAATACATTTTTCTTCATATGTAGTAACATAGACCAGAGATTTTCTTTCCCTTGTGAACATAGCGTAGTATTTGGATTTCTCCTTTCTCTACGCTGTTTCTGTTCATCTCCCACTATTTTCACAAAAATATTAGCACATAATCTTTTTTTCCTCATGGCATTTAACCAATTAAATTCCATAGTAAACATTTCATTTTTAAAAGTTCTCATTGAGAATGAGTTATTGTGATATGTAATTTCAAAATAAATCTGTATTAAAAATGTAAGATTATTAAACACATGGCATATCCTGCACTTAAAAAAAAAACTTTAAAGGTATCACTTGAATGGCTATAGGTAACGAAAATTAGATAAGACTAATAATCTCTACTTAATTCTTCCCAGTGGTCTAAATTCGGATTCTGTTAAAATAATGGCAAAATTCCTGCTGACCTCACTGAAACGAGTATTTGGTTTATTTTGCTGCAAATTTGTAGGCACAATATATGTTACCTGATGGGTTTCATGCAGTGTCTAGAATCCAATAAAGTGACTTTTCTAGACCCTAATGTGAGTACAGTTTTTTTTTTTATTTTAAATTATGTTAATTTGCCGTGCTTGTTTCCATATACAGACAAAATTATAAAGAATCCAACTATATGTGGGAAGTCTGATCATTTGGCTGAACATGCCAATACTTTTCTTGGAAAAAAGATGCTATCTCATGCAGTTGAACAACCAACAGACTGTCACATTGCTACTCTGTTAAGAATACTCTTTAAAATTACACTAATAACTTTAATATCAGGCTTAGGAGTATTTCATAATGAGATTGTCCTACTTTGTCTCTTTGTATTACTGGTATTATACTTTGAGTGGGATTGCTCTTTTTTTTTTGTCTTTCCCAAAATGTTCATGTAATTAAATAAGATTCCAAGAAATGTTAGAGGAGACGGTGGCCAAACTTTTTAAAACCAAAAGTTAGAAATATTCATTTGTTTTTTCTCATATCCAGGCTTACCATTCCAACACTTGCTTCTTCTGGGCTCTGCAGCTTCAGGAGGTAGGACCAGACTTGTCAATCAGCCGAAAGGAGCTTCGTTCACCCTTCTAGAAAATTTCCTGGTTCCCTCTGCCTCCTAACATGAGAACATAGCAAGCACTTAGAGGAATAACTCAGAAGCCACGCTAGAATTCCTTTGTTTCTCCTAGCTGGGAACATCTCTGTTCCAGTGTTCAGTATCTTGTGGTCTCCCCAACCCCCCTGGCTTCAAGCAGAGCCAGAGATAGAGGCCTTAGATGGGCAGATCCCCTGCAGACATTCTCGGCAGAGAGATCCTGTTCTTTCTGTATCTAGGAGGAGCCCTTCCCAGTGAGTGCAATCTTGTAGCCTTCCTTCCGGTACCACCAGAAGTGACATTCCAGTTGCTCAGCTGAAATGAGGAACCTGGCAACCTGAGTTCCCAGCAGTAGCCAAACAGGAAGGCCTAATCAAGAGGGTTCAACAGTAGTGAGAGCAGCACCACTATAAATAATGGTGTCCTAGTTACCAGGTTTAGTTGTACATCTGCAGACATGCCAGTAACCAGCTCCAGTGCTGCTCCAGATGTCTCTTCCTGAACCTAAGGCTTCTTCAGACAATCTCCTGGATGCCACTGGCAGATTAGGGGCTGCTTAGCTGAACTCTGCACCAGAGCAGAAAATCCTGTCCATCACTGAACAGTCACACCCCAAACAGCTGCCAGTGCTTTCAGCCAGCCCCGGGGTAAGTAGCTCACCATTGCTGATTTTAAACTCCCTAGTTACCCTAGAGATAACCTTCTGCAGAATTTATCCAATGGTTGCTGCCAGTCTCAGACAACCAAACTATTCTGTCATCATCCTCCATCTCAATCATCAGTATGGCTAGTGTAGGATAGCCTACCATCTGAGCTGGTCCTGAGAGCCTCCTCTTCCCCGCTGGACACCAAATGGACTTTTTTTCAGGAGCAGGCCAGCAAAGGTCAAGTATATCATTCAGAGGGAATTTCAAATAAGGTGACATTGACCCCTTCTGCTTCCTTTCTCTTGGAGGAGGTGAAAGTGTTCCTGCAACCTATGAGAGAATTCTTCGTCCTACCGTGCCTAGCCTCCACCAGAATATGGCTGAGAGAAATTGGAGCTAACCAAACTCACTGATCCTTCTGTATAAAGGATTAAATCTATAGCTCTGGTGGTGAGACGCCAAAGACAAGAAAGAGGCATGTACTGAGTTCACCTAAGGACTCACTCATCTGAGAATTTCTTCTTCCAGACAACTTGCCTGCCTCAGGTTTGGATTCAAAGGAAGAATCCCAGGAATGGCTTCTCTTCTCTCTTCATTTTCTCTCCTGCCAAATCTCCACTCTGTGTATTGATACTCACATGGTTTCAGGGTTAAACACAGGACAGTCAACAAAGATGTACTTTCTTTAAGTTTCCAAAGTAGAGCTCTTGATCCAGTCCTGGAAAATATTTAAAAGCAGAGTGAGGCCTACCAAACAGGTTTAATCAGCACTCTGAAATGGCTCAAATTTAACAAAGCCTCAGAGTTGAAGTCAGACTGCTACCCTCACAAAGTGTTTACTCAGCCATCGCTAACTATGAGAATCAGTCATCCTTTTAGAAGGCAATGTTCTACCTAAATTGCTCAGTGATCACAGGCAAGAGTCCTCCTGGTGCTGTGGCTACATCTGCAGGACTTAAGCGTCTTCTCTTCTACCGCTGCTACATGTTTTGCTTGTGCCATTTTGGCCTGTATGGGGTTCCCCTCAGAAAATACCTGGCTGGGCCTAAGGACCTGAAATCAACTACTACATAAAATGGCTCTCTAGGAGCAGCTTTAGTATCAGATTTGTGCCTTCTTCCATTTGCTTTGTGGCTACCCAGGAGCACAATAATAAGGCATTTGGGGACTGTACAATGGAAGGCAGACATCCGAAGACTTGATGGTTTCTTTACTGAGCACTTTATTTTTGAGTGCTTTGAATGCTTAGACAAAGCAGTCCTAGAAGTCATAGGATGAGAAAATCCTGCCATTGGCAAGATACCAGAAGAAAGATTTACAAACCTCCAGTTAGGAACAAACAGTCCTTTTGAGGTTTTTCCTCATCTAACTTCTGCTGATGAGACAGTAACTTGATGGAAAGGGTGTTGGAACAGATCCTGCATTAAAACTCCCAGAAGTATTTTCTCCAGATATCCACCCTGAACAACAAAAATACTTTGCTTCCATTCTCTCCTGTACCCATCCGAGGGGGGAACCCTGTGGAGTCATGCTTCTCCAGTGTCAGCCAGTAGCCTGCCACCTCCTTGGATCAATGGGTGACAGAAGTAGTTGGTAAAGTTTCTGTAATAGAATTCAAGTCCCTTGAAGCTGATTCTTGCCTCCTCCCTCCAACTCCCTTTTCTTCTTTTCAATGTCTGATAAAGTATATCCAGATGATTTGGGAGGTTGCTGTCCCACTTGCCGGTCATTGAACCAGTACAAAACTGGAGAGGATACTCACGGACCAATTCCACATTCTTCTTCATCCTTTGCAGTCACAAGGGATCAGAGTTATCCTGGATTTGAAGAGCGTGAATGTGCACCCACTTCAAAGATTCTTATTCCTTCTCTCCCATGTTCACCTTCACGCTATCGCAAATTGTTCCAAAGAGCAGCTCTTATCATTAGCCTGGAGGTAAACCAGGAATGGATTCAAAGTGGGACACCTGGTTGAGAAACGGGACAAAATTGCAATTGCTAATGTGATGGCCTTTCTTGTTACCTTTCATCTTGCAATTCTAACCCATATTGTGATGGGAAGTCTTCTGTTGACAGTTGAAACATAGGAAAAGGTGTCTTCGTTACTTTTATTTTGTGTGTCAGAATTCTTAGGATACCTCTGAGCCTTGGAAACAGTCACACTGGGAAGTCTTCTGGAGAGGGGAGTAAGACACTCCCTGGTGACTGACAGGACTGGTCCTGCCTGCTGAAGCTACACAGAAAAACTGACTAGGAACTGTGAGTTAGCTTTGGGCAGTCTAAGAAACATAATTAGCCATTGATTTTAATTCTAGCTTTGACTGCCCTCTTCTGGCCTTTAAGGTAAAATCTTCGCTCTTTAGCCTGATAATTAGACTTCATGTCAAAGATGTTTAATTGGATCATTCTCCTGCCTGAGAATAGAAAGGTTTTCTATTTTTATATTTAGATATAAGCCTTTTCTACAGTGTATTTGAACTGTGTGTTTTTGTCTCCAGTATAGTGACCACCTGCAAATTCCTGAAGTGGAATACAATGTGTAGCTTGAAAATCCGTTGTAGTTAATAAAATAAAGTCTTAAATAAAAGAAGAAATATTTTTAAAAACATTTGTAGAAATGTACTTAACCAAAACCTGCCAGTTGTGATGGAAAAAGTATATTTAAATAATTGGAATTAAAAAGGAATCTATAGTTATACTGTAGTATACTCCCCTCTGCTCCTAGATCACCTTCTATACAGCTGTGATTTTCAGTACCCCTTCTATGCGGATGTTCTCCCTTTGATTCTTAAATATATGCATAGTACACACATCTGGAGGTTTTATTCCAATTTACATTGTTAAAAATAAGTTTAAAAAGTCAAGAGTTGAGCACTGTTGCAACTCTTGCTAGTAGTTTTGTAACTCTTGCAAGTTATAAGGAAAATTGTGAGAAGAAAATGGTGATGCAACCAGAGCTTTTTACGATTATGTTTCTGCTACTGCTTCTAACCTTTTATTTTGAAAAAATCAGAAGGAAGCATTTGAAGTGGTGATTAATGAGAAGTGAAAGATAAAAGCTAACCTGTTGTGGCTCATTTGCTTTCTGAAGGGGAGAGGAAAACAGCAGGGGCAGATAGGAATACAAAAAGAAGATGGAAATTTATTTTTATCTAAAAAAACCCCTTTGCTTCCCTTACATGTGTTTTCATGTTAAAAAACAAACAAACCGAGTTTAAGACAAATCTGATTGAGAGACTACTTCAGTGCTTGGTACCATAAATTTGACCTAAATAGAAAGAAGCAGTGAATGAGCAGCAATACTGTTCATTGTTGATCTTAGTGAAGACGCTGGCTAACATTATCAAAAGCAACTAATGATTTTAGTTGCTTCCATTCTTGGGTGCCCAGTTTGAGAGAGCTTAAAGGAGATTAATTTTCAGAAAATGCTGCGCACATGCCTGAAAATCTGTGCCTAATAAGATGTTAAATTGGGTTCACAGAACCCTTATACACATTAGGAAATTTTGGTCACTGTTTGGCATATTTTAAAAAACAAACAAACCACCTTTTGCAATTGGGTCTCTTAATCCAAGAGCAAATAACTGTTTAGCCAGTTGCAGACCAATCTTGCTCCATTCAGTAGTGTTTATTGATTAGCATTATGATATTAAACAGTCTAGAAAATAGAAGAAAGCATTATTTTCTATTGCTGCTATCACATTATCCTAGCAATAGTAACTGGCATATAGCACAAACAAGAATACAAGTGAGCAGTTAGGAGAACAGATCTTTGTGCATTAGGCATCAGCCCACTCATATGTCTCTCTCCTGAAAGAGCTCTCCTTCTGTGGGGCCCATAAATGCTACCCTATGTCAGTAAGAACTGTCAGCACACTATTAAAAAAGAAAATAGTCCTAAATTAAAGCCATCTTCGATGTCTCTGTCTGTTCTTGTGATCTGTCTGTTTAGATTATAAGCATTTTGGGATGGGGACTTCCTCTGAATTGTACAGCACAGAGTACACTGTCAGAAGTTAAATACCCTACTGTTCAATGATTTTAAAATAAACAGAATAGATTCCCTTTACCAACATACTCTCTGAGCAAATGAGGCCCATAATATATTTGCAGGCTTCAGTGTCTAGTTCATGCACTTATCATTCTGAAGACTGTTTTGATAAAACTCTGGAGCCTGGTGTGTGGTATACTGAGAACGTCTTTAACTTTGTCTTAACACACACACACACACACACACACACACACACACACACACACAACTCTGTTACAGTATGCTATCCATGTACTAATGTTGTTTATTTTAGTGAATGAAACTACTTTCTGTCCCTTCAGAAAGGAGAAGTACAAATTAGAAAGAAAGTTGGTCAGTATTTTCAAATTTGAGAAAATATACTTTAATCCCCAAGTATGTACTGCTAAACTAAAAGCATAACACACACATCATAATTGCACGGATGTAGTTCTAAAACAAGAGTGGAGGCAGACATAGTGTATTTTTTGTTTTTTGTACAGCACCTAACACAATGGGGTCCTTGCCGTGGCTGGACTAGATGCTATGATAATACAAATAATAAATAACAATAATTGTAGGGAGCATAGAGCCTACAAGTCCAGTCAGTCCTACTTCTTGTTCATCTAATCGTTAAGACAAACAAATGTGTTTACATTTACGGGAGATAATACTGCCCGCTTCTTATTTACAGTGTCAGCTGAAAATGAGAACGGGTTCGCATAGCACTGTTGTAGCCTGTCTCGCATTTATTTACGTGCCAGATGCGGTAAAGATTCATATGTCCCTTCATCAGGGGCGGCTCTAGCTTTTTTGCCGCCCCAATCATGGCAGTCAGGCAGCCTTCAGTGGCTTGCCTGCGGGAGGGCCCTGGTCCCGCGGATTTGGTGTATCTGCTGCTGAATTGCCGCGGGAACGGCGGACCTCTTGCAGGCAAGCCGCCGAAGGCTGCCTGACTGCCACCCTTGCAGGAACCAGCAGGGCGCCCCCCGCGGCTGGGCGCCCCCCGCGGCTTGCCGCCCCAGGCACACGCTTGGAGCGCTGGTGCCTGGAACCGCCGCTGCCCTTCATGCTTCAGCCACCATTCCAGAGGACATGCGTCCATGCTGATGACGGGTTCTGCTCAATAACGATCCAGAGGAGAACGGATCGGTGCATGTTAATTTTCATCATCTGAGTTAGATGCCACCATGTAGAGGGGTGGTCACCCGCTCCTGCCTGGAAGGGCTTAAAACAGCCCTTTGAGAGGGCTGTGGCAGGGGAAAAGCTGGGCTGATTGGGGGAAACCAGCCTCAGCTGTGGCCATGCCCCAAACAGACCCAGCTGGCCCTATAAAGGCCAGGAAAGCCAGGAGCAAATACACTCTCTCTCTCTCTCTCTCTCTGCCTTTAGAGGGAGAAGGGCCTGGCTGCTAGGGAACATACCTGGGTACCTAAGGTGGAGCAGGGCTGGGGGAAGGCAAGAGGAGCTGGGGGACCTCTGGCCTGCAAAACCCCCCCAGGCTGCAGGCCATGGGTAAGGCCAACTGGGTACTGGGGTTGCAAAGGGGCAGCCCACGAGTAGGCAGAGGCAGCAGGTCCAAACCCCTTTGCCTGTGATGAGTGGCTGATACACTGCAGTCTGGCCCAGTGAATGGGGGCTAAATAATGACTGGCAGTAGCCAAGACTGAGGCAAGGTGGGGATAGGGGGTGGGGGTTCCCCTGGGAGAGGAAACCCTGAGATTGGGGGTTACTGCCAAAGGGGCAGCACCCCAGAGAAAGGGGCACCGGGGTCCTGGGAGGGACACGGGGCCAGTGGTAAGGTGGATCACAGGCCTGCAGAGGGCGCTCTGATGGTTGGAGAGCTAATTCCCAACAGAGACCAGCAGGAGGCACCGCAGGGGTGAGTCCACTCGCTTACACACCAGCAGAAGGTTGATTTTCTTTTTTGGTGGTTCGAGTTCTGTAGTTTCTGCATTGGAATGTTGCTCTTTTAAGACTTCTGAAAGCATGCTCCACACCTCATCCTTCTCAGATTTTGGAAGGCACTTCCGATTCTTGAACCTTGGGTGAAGTGCTGTAGCCATCTTTAAAAATTTTACATTGATACCTTCTTTGCATTTTGTCAAATCTGCTGTGAAAGTGTTCCAAGACTGCTATAACATGCAGTATATGGCAGAATGCGGGTAAAACAGAGCAGGAGACATACTATTCTCCCTCAAGGAGTGCAGTCACAAATTTAATTAACACATTTTTTTAACGAGCGTCATCATTATGAAAGTAGGTCTTCTGGAATGGTGGCCAAATCATGAAGGGGCATGCAGATGTTTAGCATATCTGGCACGTAAATGCCTTGCAATGCCAGCTACAAAAGTGCCATGCAAACGCCTGTTCTCACTTTCAGATGACATTGTAAAAAAGAAGTTGGCAGCATTATCTCCCATAAATGTAAACAAACTTGTTTGTCTGAGAGATTGGCTGAACAAGAAGTAGGACTGAGTGGCCTTGTAGGCTCTAAAGTTTTACATTATTTTGTTTTTGAATGCAGTTACATAAAAAAAAATCTACATTTATAAGTTGCACTTTCACAATAAAGAGATTGCATTACGGTATTGTATGAGGTGAACTGAAAAATACTATTTATATTGTTTATCATTTTTACAGTGCAAATATTTGTAATTAAAATAATATAAAGTGAGCACTGTGCTGTAATTGAAATCAGTATATTGATCATCCAAAAATATTTAATAAATTTCAATTGATATTCTATTGTTTAATAGTGAGATTAAAACTGCAATTAATCATGATTAATTTTCTTGAGTTAATCACATGAGTTACCGTATATACTCGTTCATAAGCCAAATTTTTTTTTAGTAAAAAAGGGAACCACCAGAGAAGGGGGTCGGCTTATGAACGGGTATAGAGAGGGAGAGGTGGGACACAGCACCTCCCCCGAACAGAGGGAGCACGGAGAGGCAGCACAGCCAGCAGAGCCAGAAGGGAAGAGGCGGGGCCAGAGTCTCTCCACTTCTGGCCACGCTGCTCTCCCCCAGCCTCCGAAGCAGCTGCAGCTCCGGGGCTGGCAGGCTGCAGCCGTGCCACTCGGCCCTGTCCCCCAGAGCAGGCTATGGCAGCGCTGCCCGGCCCAGCCAGCTGGAGCAGCTCCAGCCAGGCCAGAGACATCCTCCCCTGGCCCTCCCCATCCCATCCCTTCCCACTTTATCTGGGGAGAGTGTGGGGGTCCCCAGCTAGGGGTGGGATTGTGGGGGGTGGGGTCACTGGGGTTACTCCCCTGACTCCCAGCTTCTCTTCCCCCTCCCTCCCCCCCCAAAAAATTTCCCCACCAGTTGCTGTCCCGGCCTGTCAGGGTAAGCGGCTGATGCGCCGGGACACTTTGTTTACTTAGCTTTACCTCCGTGCCTGCAGATGCTCGAGGTAAACAAACCATCTCAGCCCACCAATGGCTTATCCTGATGGCCCGGGAGCCAAAGTTTGTTGACCCCTGAATTATAGGGTTGGCTTATGAACGGGTTATAAAAATTTTCCATTTTTACTTATCCATCTTGGAGGAGGGGAGGGGAGTCGGCTTATAAACGAACTGGTTTATGATCGAGTATATACGGTAACTGCCATTAATCAACTGTCCTAGTTTTAACATAGTGTTAGTTATGGAGGTATGTGATATCTATAATCTTATATATGAAGTTAATTATGAAATTAGAATTTCAGCTCAGATTCTTGCTTGTTTGGACCCAAAACTAGAAGTGTTCTACACAGTGTTTGTAGCTGCACTTCCTTTATGGTGCTATAACAATCACTGATATTGGTCTGAATCTACTGAAGTAGGAGGAATTCTTTGAATGTTTTTTAACACATTACTTTTCTGCCGTGGAAGCATCTTAGACATTTCTGATATTGCCTATCCCTATAATATCATCTAGGTGCTATCCCAGTGTGCAGGCATAACTCCACCATCGCATACATCACAGTGTGCATTTAAAAAAGAAACCTGCACTGGTCTAGGTAATAATTGGAGATATACCAATCTCCTAGAACTGGAAGGGACCTTGAAAGGTCATCGAGTCCAGCCCCCTGCCTTCACTAGCAGGACCAATTTTTGCCCCAGATCCTTAAGTGACCGCCTCAAGGATTGAACTCACAACCCTGGGTTTAGCAGGCCAATGCTCAAACCACTGAGCTATCCCTCCCCGTCTCTCACTGTTGTTCACTACATCATTGTTCATGTACTATCTGTATTCCTGTAGTGCCTAGGACAGTGATTCTCAGATATGGCCAGCACAACATTTAGGGTCTTGGCGCCCTTTTCCCAAACTCCCTGCTGCGACCACCTACTCTACTCCCTGCAGCAGCTGCCAAAGCCCATGGTGGGCCCAGCAGCATTTCATTGTAGTGTAGTAGGGCTGCTGCCTCTGTGAATGAACAACTGAAGCGCCCTCTCTGTGATCCCTGTGAGACACAGCTGAGAAGTTTTGATGTGCAAAGCATTCAGATCACTTCAAAGAACCTGTGCATGTGGCTGTAGTGATGCGAACCATGTTTCCAACAACTGTTATACATAAGTGTGCTTTCAGGGCACTTCACTTTGTGAAGAGCAAATAGAGAAACAAGCGTACTGACAAAAACCCGGAGGCTGTACTCTGACTTGTGCCAGAAGAGAGGAGTCATGATCAGTTCCCTTTCAAGAACCTTTTGAAATTAAAAAAAGTTCATATTTACAACTATTTGGCTACAAAAAAATGAGATATTTTGTTTAAAACTTTTTAAAAAATTGTTAGTAATAGCTTTTATTAACTATATTACTGTCAATGTAACTTTTGTGGTATTGTTAATAGTACATATTAGTTTTTACACTGAAAAGATGTATTGTTTATTTACATGACACTTTCAGATAACCACATGACTAGTTTATCACTAGTATAATATTTTAACATTCAAAACTGTGGCCACTGGGAGTATGCTTTGGCCACACATTTGGCCACAGTAAAAACTCATTTGAGAACCACTGGCAGAGGAGTTCCCTCCACAGACCAGGACCTCATCCTATTAGGTACACAACAAAAAGACTGTCCCTATCTCAAAGAGCTTGCATTGATCCATAGTCTAGCAGAGAATACAATGCTATAATTAATAGGGGATTTGGCTTTACCTAGACTCTATTCTGTCCTGTGTAAAGAAGTGCAAAACTTGCAGTTGACCAGAATATGTGTTCAAGACTCTATTGTGCATTATAAGATGACTGTACCATAATTTTTTCTCTGGAATTAGATTTTTGTATAAAAGCAAAGATTGTATCAGCATATGCATACCCGAGCAATGCGCGAATGAGGAAGTTTGGGGTAAGTGCTCTTGCAGTGGGAGGCTGGCAATGACTTCTATTCAAGCACTTTTTAATCCACTGCAAACTGCACTCCATTCTTTTACATAAATATTCAGTGACATACAAGTTCCTGAACTAGAGATCTTATGTTAATCGTATCCAATTTACAGTAGATAAACTTGTGATACTGTATAACTAATCTTAATTAAAGTAAGAATGGAGGAACCAGTAGGAATTTTTGTTTTCTTTCTTGATGTATTGGTGGTAAAAGGGCAGGTGTTTTGACTTTCAATAGGAAATTAGCTGTCTTTGCTGCCTTTTTCCTGTAGATGGAGCTAAAAGTCCATGTGATGATCTAGCATTATCTTTTCCTTCCCACCCTTTGGATTAATAGAGGATTATGAAAAATACCAGTCATGAGCTTGGGGCTGCATCTAGAAGGTTGTGACAGACAAACGCTGCAGTAACCAAGGCCCTTGTGCATTGAGGTTCTCAACTTGGCCTTATCTAACACCTGTCTCTAATGCTGGCAGAAAGAAAATGCAAATAATACATAGATACATTTCCCTTGATTCAAATGCAAACCATGTCATCCTCTAGCTATCTCAGAACCTTGATGAGCTTGGCTTCTGGGAAAGACAGAGATTATGCTTGTGGATAGAATACACTTTGAAGAGCTATAGGGGACACTTGCCCTACTCCATCAAAATAACGCTCCGCGTAGTTGTCCTGGACTGATCCTAGAAAGAGCATCTAGAAAAACTTTCTTCCACTGTCAGCTGATCAGAATACATCCTATCCTGCCAGATGCAGACTTGGCCACACTGATAAACTTAGAGCAGATTGTTGTAATTCACTCTTCATTCGGGCACTAAAGAAAGCACAGCTGGTGCAGGGTGCACCTTCTGGCTAACCTGGGTTGATAAGAACACAGTATGTTTGTGTCCAGATAACTCTGCTGGCTGCCAATCGAATAGCAGATCAAGTTTGAAACTCTACCCTTGATCTAAATGATCGTAACAAGCTGGGTCAGTAGATCCTCTAAAAAGAATAGGACAAAGTGTGTCTGTAGGGACCCTAGCGGGCTTATGGAAAGTATTGTTTCCATGTCTTTGTTTTAGATACTTCTGGACAATATGAGGAAGTTGCCTCCATTCCCAGGATTACTCAGTAGCTGTGTTGTCAACCCTAATCATCAAGCTTGCTCTCTCAGGGTTGCTTATGATAGACTGCTTCAGTTGAAATTGCCATATATGAGGAAAGTATCCCATTAATATACCAACAGGGAAGTGCAGGCTCAAATAGACCTTGGCTCCCAGGTATTTGATTCTCCCTTCTCCCCCCACCAAGGAGGGTCTAGTTCCTAGTATTTTTCAAGGCCTCCTTCTGCTTACACTGCAAAGGAAGGAGGGAAGTAACTTTCTATTGGGATCTCATCCCCCCCTTGTAGTTTGGACCAACCAACCTATGTCCCTGAGTTTCCGGTCAAAGTTGTCTGATCATGTTCAGTACCTTCAGAGACACTGAATTTGGTTTCTCTTTTTCCATCACACATTCAAAGTAGTCTTTCTAAGTCATTAGTGTGTGTCAGGCTAAGTGATGGTGGGCAGATAGTAACTACACCTCGACCTAAGGCTGTCCTCGGGAGCCAAAAAATCTTACCGCGTTATAGGTGAAACTGCGTTATATTGAACTTGCTTTGATCCGCCGGAGTGCGCAGCTCCCCGCCCCCCCTCCCCCGAGGTCTGCTTTACCACGTTATATCCAAATTCGTGTTATATCGGGGTAGAGGTGTATGTAATGGCTGGCATTTGTTTGATTTGCTATGTGAAAATAATTCGTGGCCCGAAAAGTTCCATGACAGAAAAAATCCACAATTTTTACCTTGAACAAATATAAGGAATTGTTGCTAAAGGTCTTTTGGTGAGTTTTTCAAAATTCCAGAGTCCCTTTTGTTTCCATATCAAGATTTACAACGTCTGTAGGCTGCAACCATACAAGCACTAGAGTGTAATGTTGATTACATACTTGAGCGGGTTTTGACTTCCATTTAATAGAGGTTTTATCCATACGCATGACAACCTAAAATATAAAGGCATCAACAGTTTTTTGGCATTCTGTTGATGCATCTGCCTGCCATATAAGTACAAGACTGATGGATATAAGATGCATAATTATCTATCAGTAAGATTAGGCTTTTGCCATAGGCATTATATGTAAGATGACAATGGAGTAATGTCATGATAGCTGGCAGATTTTATTCTGAGACAAAGGTACTGGAAAGGAGGTAGATGATGGACACTAAAGTTTTAGGCCTGGTCTACAGTGGGGGTGGGTGTTGATGTAAGATACGCAACTTCAGCTACGGGAATATAGTAGCTGAAGTCGAAGTAGGTACCTACCATCCTCATGGCGCAGGATCAACGTCCGCGGCTCCCCCATAGACTCCGCTACTGCCGCTTGCTCTGGTGGAGTTCCGGAGTCAACGGGGAGCGCGTTCGGGGATCGATATATCGCAGCTAGATGAGACGCGAAATATTGATCCACAATAAATCGATCGCTACCCGCCGATACGGTGGGTAGACTGGACATACCCTTATTTCTACTTGTCTGATTTGGAGGTAAGATGTTGAGGTTTTGGTTCATACTTCACTACAATTAGTCACCCTTTCTCTTTGAGAAGCTTGTGTCAGCAGCACTGTTCTGGGAAACAGGTAATCAGTCCTAATTACACTGCTTATTTGGTTAATTGAAGTTATAGGGCATAGTTAGCAATGAATTGGTATAGCATACATTGTAGGAGCTAATAATTCAGTTTGAATTTTTTTTTTTTTTTTTAGATATTTCAAGGAAACACTGAGTATTACCAGGAAGTTCGCAATAACTTCATTCCACCTATTATTGCACGTTTTGTTAGGGTTAACCCGTTAAAATGGCATCAGAAAATTGCAATGAAAGTGGAACTGCTAGGATGTCAGTTTAGTATAGGTAAGACCATTAAAAATGCCTCAGTCACTGTAAAACACTGGAATATGTTTGTAGCTATCACTTAATTTAACTTTTGGCCTTGTTTTCCATAAGAAATCATGACAAAGCTTTTCTCTAAAATAATATTTTTGGGATCAGAAAAATCTCATCTTCCTGTAACGTCCACTGGACTAATATTTTCTAGTTTAATTGACACTCAAAATATTCTGGGACTTATGTGACTTGGAAAACACCTGCTTGAGGTGCTCCACGGGTAAGCTCCTTGTATCAATGATACTAGCAATTGGCTTTTTCTTTTCATGGGCTCATGTCCTTTTCTGACTGAACAAAATGAACGAGTTCTTTGGTAAACTGGCCACATTTCCCTTTCCTCTGTAGGGAGCTTGTTAAACTTAAACCAGCACCAGGATTGGGTAAACGTTTTTCCTAAATATGTTTCTACAGGTCGGGCTCCAAAACTTACCATGCCGCCGCCGCCGCCACCACCACAAAGTAACAACGACTTCTCCCTGCAGACTGATAAAACAACCTCCACTCCTGAGATCAAAAACACCACTGTGACTCCAACTGTAACCAAAGGTATCAACGCTTAAGTGGTGATAGTGCTTGAGAACTGAAGTAATAGGTCTTATGCTAACATATCTTTCACTGTTATTTGCAGTGTTGTTGGGCCCAGAATATTAGAGACAAGGTGTGTGAAGTGTTACCTTTTTTGGGAGCCAACTTCTTTTGGTGAGAGACAAGCTTTCAAGCATCACAGAGCTCTTCCTCTGTGTAGCTCGCAAGCTTGTCTCAACAGAAGTTGGTCCAATAAAAGATATTACCTCTCCTACCTTGTCTCTCTTACGCCAACATAGTTTATCTAAATGTAAATTATTTTGGATTAACTCTCTGCCCTTTATGGTGGTCTGAACTTGTACCTGCTGTAACGAATCCTATCACTCGAACTTTTTCCTTTTAAATATTTATATTACTATAGGAGAGACCCATATGATGGTTAACAATTTATAGCTACAGTCTGGCCTCAGATACGCAAATCCTTCGGAACAGCTTCTTTGTGAAAGATTAAAAAGACCGGATCTGAAGTTGGCTTATGCCCAAATAAATCTGTTAGTCTTTAAGGTGCCACCGGACTCCTCGCAGTTTTTGTGGATACAGACTAACACGGCTACCCCTCTGATACTTAAAAAGACTGGGACAGTTCAGCTTAGAAAAGAGATGACCTAGGAGGATACGATAGAGGTCTATAAAATCATGAATGGTATGGAGAAAATGAATAGGGAAGTATTTAATCCTTCACATAACACAAGAACTAGCGGTCATCCAATGAAATTAATACGCATCAGGTTTAAACCAAAAGCAAGTACTACTTCACACAACACACAGGCAACCTGTGCAGGCAGTGATGAAGGGTGGTTGGGACAGTAGTCCAAAGAGTAGGCTGCTGCCAAATGGTATATGAACACTGTTTAAATGTCATTAACACCTTCAAGTCAATTTTAAGTATTGTAAGTTCAGAAGTGCGTGTTCCTGTGCTGTTCTCATTTCTTTAGGTTGATATTCAGGCAAATTGTAATTTGAACTGTTTTTATATACACAAATAATAAGAAATGTTCTGACTCTGATACACTAGCTTGGAAAAACTACTGATTGTACAGATATGTGGAAAAATTGGGTGTTAAATCTATTATTATTTAACATTTACATTTAAGGTAGCGCCTAGAGGCCAGGACCCCATTGTGCTAGGCACTGTACAAACCTAGAAAATTGTGGTGTCTTCTCTAAAGAACTTATGAACTAAAAATGGATGTGCAAAAAGTTATTCTGTCCGACACCGCTTTTGTTTAATGGATTTCAGATGTGGCACTGGCAGCAGTCCTAGTTCCAGTATTGGTGATGGTCTTCACTACTCTCATTCTGATCTTAGTGTGTGCATGGCACTGGAGAAACCGGTAAATGAATGGATGATCAGCGCTCATGTAAAGTATTTTAATTTAGCATGTAGATATGAAATACACGGCATATGTAAGTATGGAAACTGTAGTTAAACCATTTCCAGAATGGATTTATTTGTTCAGAAGTTTATTCATGTATGAAGAGGAAATGTTCTGCATTCTGAAGATACCATATTTTATTGGCTAGCATTATGGTTTGCTCTATTCTATTGAGTTCTTTTCCTGAAATTTTGGGAGTCGCTAGTTGGTTGGGAATTATATTTTGAAACTTGAGCACCAGCTACAGCCAAGGGCATAGTCAAGGCATTCATTCCCGTCAACTCAGAGGGCTCCACCCTAGTACATGACCCAGCAGTCTCCTTTCATGTTGTCCAGGTTAGGAGGAGCTTGCAGGAGGCTGAAATTGGTAAGCTGCAGCTTCATATCCTCCAACTATCACCAGCTATCAGGATTTATAATAGAAATCATTACTAGTCTGTAAACATTTCAGTGCTATAACTTGTCAGGATTTTTCTTCTGAAGGAAAATGTTTGCTAAATCAGTATTCATGTGTTTTTGCATTTGAATAAGGTAGTTAAATGTGTCCAACTTTTTATTTTTTTCTCCAGAAAGAAAAAAGCTGAAGGAACATATGACTTACCTTACTGGGATCGCGCAGGTAACAAAATGGTGGCAAAATCTCTGCACTCAGTGCCAGCCTTAATGAGCATCAGTGTTTTAAAGCATGTGTTTTAAACAATATCTGTAACTTCATCTCTACCAGCTTGTTGTAGTAACACAGCGGTACTGAATTCCTTTTCCATTCAGACTTGTAACTTTTCTTTCTGTACGTTGGCTTCAAAAATAGGAAGACTCTTTTTTTCCCGGAAGTATGCTATTAGATCTCCACTCAGAATCTTAGAATACTCTCTTGAAATTCTATACAGGAAAGGTTGGAATCTTTCCATTTAAACAAACAAGAAATCTCATTTTGAGCAATAATTTTGCATATATAGTAATCAGATATCCTGTGAGTTCTGAATATTGATGAACTTTTGTAGGATTTTTTAGTATTGAAAGCACTTTAGTGTGCTTGTCAACTTTCTTTTCTATTTCACCATTGCTCTTTTAAGTGAGATTTTCTCAACCTTCCATGCCTATAATACTATATCTGATTAGCTTCTCGTGATTTTTCACCTTGTGAAAATCCGCAGTTTAACACACACTCCTGTGACACACAAACACCCACCTTGTTTTGAGGGGCGGGGGAAAGGTGGAGGGTGGAGTTAAAATCTATAGCCTAGAGGTGCTAATACATGGGGCTTCTTATTCACAAGAATGCTCACTGTTGTTCAACACAAGACGTTTGTGTTTAAAACTGTCCAGATGACCTCTGGAATATTTTCCATGCTGTATTTTGAGCCTAAAAATAATTCATTTACTGAACTGCTTACCTCTGTAAAGTAGGACCAGCAACGGGTGGTAACACAGAAATTCAGGGCTAGATTCTTCATTCTGTCCCTGTTGCTTTGGAAATGGTATCAGTCAAAAATTGAGTGGAAGCCTTATTACTGAGCCTCCAGCCTTTTGTCAGACAGATTTGTTGGACATCAATAACATATTAAATGTAATTTTATGGTTGTCTGGTAAAATATCCTATAAGCTCCAGGTGTTCTGTGAATAGTGATAACTAATTTCGTGACCTGTCATTTCTGGCGGGGGGAGGAGGGAGGAAAGGCAAGCCGTTTTCACAGAGGCTAAGAAAGGTATGTGATACTTTTAGCATCTTTAGTAACTTATGTGAATGAATTACCACTGACTTTTTATTATGCATTGTTGTAAGTTCTTACTACTTTTATTTCTAAAATCTTGAAGGGTGGTGGAAAGGCATGAAGCAGTTTCTTCCTGCCAAGTCAGCAGAACATGAAGAAACCCCTGTTCGCTATAGCAACAGTGAAGTTAGTCACCTGAGACCAAGAGAAGTCCCGACTATCTTACAGACTGAGTCTGCAGGTACCTGTTTTTTGTTGTGGACTGTGTATTTTGGCTTTATGTGTGAAATGATTTATATTGCATGCATTTTCTATAGCTGAAATCTGGTTTTACCCCTCATCTCCTATTGCTTGTGCTGGAGAGAGTACATGGCTTTACTTTGGTATATTCCTGCTTTCCTCCCTACCTGTTCTGTCTTCTCATAGTTATGAGAAGCAACCTTAATTCTGGCATATCCTAATTTTTGAGTATTTGATTTTGCAACCGTAATGTTCTCTCTCAACTTAGTTTTGTGTGTAACTTCCTAAGGCCAGGTCTACACTATAAACTTATATCATTATAACTTAGAGCTGTGAAAAATACACACCCCTGTGCGATGCAGTTATACCAACCTAATTGCTGGCATAGACAATGCTGTTGATGGGAGGACTTCTCTCCTCAACATAGCTACTGCCTCTTGCGGAAGTGGATTAACTACACTGATGGGAGAAGCCCTCCTGTCAGAGTAGTAGCATCTTCACTAAAGCAGCGCCATGGTACTGCAGTGTTTTAAGTGTAGACCTGCTCTACATTTTTAAATAGGCAAACTGAAAAAACAAATTCCATCTTATGGAATCATATTGACCCCTTTAACAGCAGGGTTGGAACCCCTACCTCCACATCACAGACCTCTCCTACTTGAGCTAAGAGTGACTGAGAGCAGTAATAGGTTCCCTCCTCTTTGTAGACCAGCCCTAGAGGGGAATGAGTGAGACACTTGTCCACTGGCTTTCACAGCTATTTGCTGACATCAGAGCAATGTAGAGATTTGGGAATCCTGGGTTTAATTCCAGGTTCTGTAGAGTGTGCTCTAGTGGGCACAGACCCTTCTGCCTGTGTCCCCTCCAATTTGTCCCTGTCCTGTCTTCCCATCTCCTGATCTTAGGCCTGGTCTACACTAAAAAGGGGGTTCGAATTAGGGTACGCAAATTCAGCTACGTGAATAGCGTAGCTGAATTCGAAGTACCCTAATTCGAACTACTCACCCGTCCAGACGCGGCGGGGTCGAACTCCGCGGCTCCCCCGTCGACTCCACCACCGCCGTTTGCAGTGGTGGAGTACCGGAGTCGACCGCGGCGCTTCCGGAGTTCGAACTATCGCGTCTAGATCAGACGCGATAGTTCGAACTCCGAGAAGTCGAACTCACCGCGTCGACCCGGACGGTAAGTGTAGACTAGCCCTTAGTCTCTTCTCCACCTGTTGGCTTCTCCCCTAGCCAGTCCCAGGGCTTCTCATGCCAGTCTCTCTCACCCCGAGGCTCCTTGTCTACACCTCAAGTGACCTGTCAAACTAACATAACTCTACTGAGCATGTATAAACTCTGATTTTTCATGGGAGAGCAAAAACCACATCCTTGACATCTGCGTATTGGAAACAGCTAAACAGTTTTCACCAAATCTTAGACCTGCTGGGCAGACACCCAGCATGAGAAATTTTCAGCCCAAGCAATTGAAGTTTGGCAGTTACAAAGCAAGTAAAATCGGGCTCTTATACTATGAAGTGTCTGTCAAGCTTAACTATAGGTGGTATCAGCTCAGACTGTAATAATTGTCTACTGCGGGGTTTCTTGCATCTTCCTCTGAAATATCTGGCACTGGTAGAGACAAGATATTGGCCAGATGGACCATTGGCTTGATGCAGTGTGATAATTCCAATGTTCCTAATGAGGGCTTCTCCTTTTAATACAATGCCACCATATTAGAGTTTAAAATTTTCCTGTCTGTAAAATTTTCTTTTTTGGGACATTGCACAGAGTATGCTCAACCACTGGTAGGGGGAATCGTTGGCACACTTCATCAGAGATCAACCTTTAAACCAGAAGAGGAAAAAGAAGCAAGCTATGCTGATGTGGATCCTTACAACTCACCTGTACAAGAAGTTTATCATGCTTACGCTGAACCATTGCCTGTCACTGGACCAGAATATGCAACCCCAATAATCATGGACATGTCAGGTCATTCCACCGCACCTCTTGGTGTCTCTTCTATTTCTACTTTCAAGGCTACAGGGAACCAGGCCCCTCCCATAGTGGGAACTTGCAATAAACTCTTAGCTAGGACAGATAGCTCATCATCTGCACATGCACTGTATGATACACCAAAGGGGATGCCTGGACCGGGTTCCTCAGTTGAATTGGTGTACCAGGTACCACAGAGCATGCCACATTTCACAGGAAGTTGAGGAGAACTGAGGTAAGTTATGAATGAGCTAGGGGTGGCAAATGTGAATTCTTAACACAAAATTCTTTGAAGGTGACTATATTAAAATGTCACTTTTGAATCACATTGAATTTTTTTTGTATTGTAAGTTGCAGTAACATGGAGTTGAACAAAAATGTGATGTGATATCAGAGGTCTAGGAAACTAACAATCCTGCCATTTCTTTGAGGGTATATAAATATGATTTATTTGTTGCTGTTCAGAAACCATGGACACCCAGTTTACTACTGTACATGAGAGAGAGGAGTTCCCTAAGATGAACTTCAGCAATTGATAGTCACGCTGCATGGAGAGGAATGATACATTGCTATAGCCTGAGAGCCAATAATTTAGACATTGCTGAAGGTACTGTTCCTGAAATACCAAGCTTTAACATTTCTGAAATCCACGTATAAGAGATGCAGCTGAGGGATTGTACCCAACAGACTGCTCCTGCTGTAACTGAACTCTAGGACAAACTCCCACTGACTTCATCGGAAGCAGGATCAAGCTTGAATGAGTACCAGTGTTCCACCTTTTCTTTGTGGGATCGGCAATCCAGAGTTGCTGGAAATCTGTAAGGCGAGCTACTTTGGAGGAAACTATTTTTCTACTGTTCTTAGCTTCCTTTAAAAAAACTAAACCCTAACATCTGTTAGCTTTGTAATGTAAGTTACCTTTGCAACATCTTCTCAAGTCTCGTGGACTTTAAGGTCAGAAGGGACCATCAAGATCACCTAGTCTGACCTCCTGCACATTGCAGGCCACAGAACCTCACCCCTCTCTTTTCTAGGGATAATTTCTCTGTACTAATTCATTGTGTGGTCAGACTCTTTTCTAAACAGAGACTACAGTGTGATCAGTGTCCTTAACAATTGTTACTTGGGAATTTATCCCTAGTAAGTGAGACTACTGAATTATCCTAATTTGAATCCTCTGAGGTTCCCAATTACCTCTGCAATGAGGCTGAAAACTTGGTCATTCTTTGAGGAAATTGCAGGTCTAAAAGAGTGACTCATTTTTTTTTTTAAAAGAACTTGTACTGGTTTAAATCAGTAGGCAAGTACTGCTGAGAGCTTTTAAGATTAAGGGATAGGTTTTCAAGCTTGTGCACAAAAATGGCCAGCGTAATCACATGAATAAAATGATGACTGCATGAAAGTTGGAGTTTGTGCATAGACATAAGTTTATTTACACAAACACTACACTTCAGGGTAGTTGCGGGTACATTTTGGCACAGGTGCATTTGAAAATTTGGTCCTCTGGACTTGTAAACGTGACTGCTCATCTCTAGAATGAAGGGTGAAAATTACCAAGTCTTAACAAATGGAGATTTATTTTAAAGTGTGCAACAGTTTAAAAGCTACTATGTAACCCATTGGATTCATCATATACTTGATTGTTTCAACTGTCCCTGCAGTATTTTTATTTTAGAATTAAAGCTGTGCTGAATTTCATATTAAGAGAAATGGTCTTCTGAAAGAGATTAGTCTACTTCTACCTACATGTAGATGAGATAAAAAGCTCCATAGCTTAGTTTAATCTTGTCAAATGAAAATTAAAACTTCTCTGGATGCTGTTTAAAAAAATACACCACCACCAAATTGTTTTAATCACTTAGACATTTATCTTGTAGAAACAATGCATACCTTGTTTTGATTAAACAAATAATGGTGAGTAGTGAAAAACTTCTTTAAATAGCTTTATTTTTTTTAATAGTATAATGGCACTGTTGGGAGGCTACTGAAAAGGTTTATAAAGGTGACATCCTTACATACACAGTAGCCCAGTTTTATGGACTTTTCTTTTGATTCAAATGAGCCTCGTTTTTTGTCCAAGGCCTGTATAATTGGACGTACAACTACTAAATATAGATATAAACTAATGCTGGTAAAGGTGACTGCCAAGCCCAAATGTTAGAAAATTGTATTTCGTAGCATCTTACTTCATTCTTACTGCAAATTGGAAAGCTTTACTCTGCCTTTTCCCTTGATTTTGAGTTTTTACAAAAATGTGATACATAACTTATTTTTCTCCTGTTACTGAGGTACTAAGACTAATCACGTTTGTGATAGTAACCATTTGGAATTATGTGCACTGTGTTTTAAGGCCTGATCCTGCAAACTCTTACTCACGTGACTGGTTCTACTGATGAGAATAAAGTTTTGTAGGATTGGCCTCTAAATGTGAATATTTTAAGTCTCAGTGGCCTACAAGCCTCTGCCTTCCAATAAAAGTTTCAATTACTAGCCCTATTACTTATTTGTACTAGTCCATTATTTAATGAAAAGATTACATAAATATTTGTTAAAATTCCCACAGCTGGTGACTGTTCTATCTGTGGTATTTTCCTAAATGTATTTGTTTAAAGTTTGGAGACTCTAGCTCTTAAATGTATCTGACAAACTTATTCTGGATAAAAAAAATATTGTAGTGCTACCTATGGGCAATCTGCACACATCAGTGCTTTGAAATAAATTTAACAAATGAATTGTCAAAACTGAGATCAAAGCTTTAGCCAAAAGAAATTATGACCCTTTTTTAAAGAAAAGGCTTAGCGGAGCTTATTTCACAATAACTTGAGTGGTGCAGGAAAAAAGGTAAAGATTTGCTTTAACCAGCTGCCATAGGAAAGTGGGGTCTAACATCTGTCTGTACCCCAGCCATAGCACATAAATACAAGGGAATTTATTCAAAGGCACTCATTTCTTAAGGCAGATCAGAATTTCAGTAGAAAAACCTCTAGAAGCAAAATCCCTCCAATGCAGTAAGTTTGTTTAGAAAACAGTTGATGAAGCTGTTACTGTTTGTCTTAAAAAAAAAAAAGCCAAAATATTTTATACTTCTCTTTCCAGGTTTACAAAAGCTAAGTTTAAGTTGATTTTGCCACTTTTACTCTCTGCCTCTTGCATGAAATGTCTATGTTGCAAGATAAAATGTTGCTAATGTACATCTGCTCAAATTAAACATGTTTAATTTAGTCATTTTTACCATGCCAGGATCATGTGCCTAACATACAGTTCAGCATCAAACTTGAGCTAATGGCCCGTATTGTAGATTTTAACTGAATGTAAGATGCAGAACTACATGTGGCATTGTCCCATGTACAGTAAAACCAGAGGTACATTGAGGGGTTGTTTATTCTATAGCAATAATAGATACAAAAATCACTGTAATTGACTATGGAAATGGCTGTTCTCCTAGAATGTATTTTCTTACCTCAGCCTGTACTGTAGTTACTCTGTATTTGTATATATTGCTAGACTTTAGATTGTATAAATAGTGAGATTTTTATGTATTTTGAATAAATTGTACATATGTCTCATGCTCAGGAATGATTATGTAGAACTCATAAGAAAAATCTAGACTGATATAGTAGCGTGTACCCTTGTCTTTCTTGACTCTAATACTTGAATGGCTTGCATACTGCTTGTGTAGGGTGGAGTCATTTTTAGCTCTGTTAAACCAAAGCTGGGAGTCTATTACACTTTCTGGCCTATGCCTCTAAGTTGCTCTTTCCTCCATTCTTTGTAGGATGCTAGTATAGCATCTACCCTTGTGTGACAACATGTATTTACTTTTTGGTGAATCTAGTTCTTCCATGATATATTTAACAAGAGGGGGCTGATGCCAGTTTAGGTAATTCTGTGTCAAGGAACACATTTAAGACAAACTCACTCTCACTAATAAACTATTTCCATTAGCTGTGCATTTTGTAAAAACTTATTTTAATATGCTGAATGTAACTAGACATCTGGCTCTAGGGCATCAGTAACTTATTAGCACCTGCTTTAAAACAAGTAATCAAAAACAGTTTAGGGAAAGGCTTCCCCCACCCCCACCATTGTACACGAGGAGTGATTACAAAGTACTGCCCATCTTAATTCCTAGGTACTAATCAATAAAATATATTTTATAGTTGTTAATTTTAGATACAAAGTGACACCAGGATTAACTCCTTCCAGTGTGCAAAATTCCTAAGGGATTTAATTCCTCCTCCTAGATGACTGATTAATTGTTTCAGACCCAGTGGTTTGAACACCTTAGTCTCCTTACTTGAAAATAGTACCAAAGAAAAAACCTGTATTTACAGTGTCATTTAAAACTCAACTTTCACATAGAGGACTCTAAATAGCCATTAACCCCATCTTCATGATTCTGGCTGCATCTTAACTGTTGTTAATACTGCAGATCTGTTCACACTTTCAACACAGACAGGTTATAGAATTTGGAAAACTCAGGTGCCCAACGGGGAGAGATCTGTATGTACAGTGGCAGCCCTAAAAGCCTCTTTGACCTAGCGATCAGATTTTTGCAAGGGGGTCTCATTGCAAAAGATTAAGTCTTTCAATTATTTTTTCCCTTTCTAAAAAGAGATCTGTTCTTCGCAAGATTCTGTTAAGTCTTCTCTTAAGATAATCATTGACAGAATCTTGGGCATTCTCTCGTGGCTGAGAAACAGTTGTCTTCTCTTTCAAACTGTGCCACTTCTCTATTTCAACTCTTGTATTACACAGGTGTGCCTAAAAAGGAAAATACATACAGATTAGCTAAAATAAAAGTAAAGACTAGCAGATGTAGCCCTCTTTGGGTATTTCAGAGCCTTCTCTGGGGCAGCAGATATGACTCATAGTTAAGCACTGGTAACCAAGGTAATTTGACAGTCGATTGGAGGGTTTTCTTTGTGAAGTGAGACTTCTCTACCATAACATCATGCAAACTGGTCCAGGATGCTAATATTAGTAATTGTATGTGCACTTCAGTGCTTTCAACCTAGCCTCAATCCCTTACTTAATGAGCCAGATGGGGAGTGTAGGTAGAAGGATAGTGAGCCTGCTGCCACTCCAAAGCAATCATCCTGAAAGTTAACATCACACTACATTGTCAAACTAAGGTTTATCAATATACATCTGGTTTAGGATCAATGAAAAAGTCCCGAGGGGGGGGAGAAAGTGTGTGTGCAGCAGAATAATAGAAAAGCTCAGACTATATAGTTACTATTACTTCACCCACCACACTGGTATCTGAGCACCCAGACTTAAGGTGAGTTCACCCTAAAAAAATGTATGTGCATAGCATTCACCTTGCAGTGTAGGCCACTGACTCATTAGAACAGACTTTGACTTCCAATGGTTATAGCATGCTATGCCTGTTTACTACTCCACAACCCCACCTCCACCCTACCATTGCACCCTTATGCCTGACTGACCTGAACTTCTGCTAGTTTTGACTGTGCTGCTTCAACTTTGCACTTCAGATTCTCCACATCTTCCTGGTAGAAAATTAAAAAAAAATGTAGCAGTTTTCAAGTACACTCTAGGTGGATAATCCCATTGACAGACTACAGCAGCTCGTGGGAATGGTGTGGGGCAGAAATGTACCAGCATTTCTACAGATTAAATACCAAAAGGAGCACCCAGCCATTATTAGAATTTCAAATATCCACGCTGTAGACACAGTTTTCTTGGTACCTTCTGCAGTCACTGAAAAGCAAATTGTAAGCACTTTGTGTAGTCACAGGTCACAAATGATCTGCACCACTAGATGACTCCACTGTAGAGAAGAGTGAAAAGATTTTTTTCCATGCAGAAGAAAAATTTCAACCAAATTTGCTACCAATCCAGAACAATCCATAACTTAGTTGTTCTTGTCACCACTGTCAGCCTCAAAGCTTTCCTCTACAATTCTAGGTTGAGGCTCCCCCACAAACTAGCAACTGTAGGTGCTGCAGCTTGGTCTGAGCTACCCAAATATGATCAGATTTATTTTTTAACCAGAACATTCTTGAAAGCTGTGTAGAAGACTTGCACAGCCTCTACCTGTATTAAGCAGTTTTACCCTCATCCCTTACAAAATGCTGTAGTCTTAACCTGCAAGCTTTGAAAGAAAGAGTGAGTGGAGAAACAGGTCTTCAATCCTTGCCCCCACTAAGTACAGTCACCCATTTTCTGTGGACCAAGCCTCATCTTTTCTTCATAAACCCACTTGTTTCTGCACTCCCACTGCCCTCTCATCATCTTACACCCAAAATTGTTCCATATACTGGACTTGTAGCCCAGATTCTATTTCTTTGCACACAGTGATCTAGAAAGACAAGGGACTTACTAGGAAGATGGGCTATAGGTAGTAAGATAACTTACTTGTGCTTTCTGTACTCTGTGTTTCACTTCCTGTATCCGTTGTTTATAAGACTCTCTTTCCAGCCTGGAAGACAAACATATTAATATTTCCTACTATGCGCCCTATTTCTGATTATCAGAACCCCTTTATGGAATTACAGCCTTCTAAATTAATTGGTGTTGACATGCAGGAGGACAAGGATGAAAAGGGAATGATTTAGTTCATTTAAGAATTTGTATTGTACATGAGCTTACGGCTAAACCCTTTAAAGAAGGGAATGAGTTTTTTGGGGTTGATCCAAAAATATCAGTGGTTTTAGGCCACAACAAAATCAATGCAGCTTAACCAGCAGCTATAAGAACAGGCAAACTGCTTCTTAGATAAGGTTCAAAGGCCATTTAGCGCAGTCAGAATGCTCAGCCAGACCCTGCATGCTTGCCCCTCAATATGCTTGCCCCCACTGTCAACGGGAGTTATGCATAAAGATCATGTTCACTTTTAGATAGCAGGTGTAATTCCAATTAGCACTGGGCATGGAACTCGGATCAGTCCAACCAATGGTTACTTGAGTTACTGGCAAAAGTTTAAGTAAATGCAATGCCATTCAACTCTTGAGCAGAGCCTTGGGAGGACTGCTTGAATATGCACATTAACTGAGCATGCAGTTATGTGAAATTAGGGCTCCACAACTGGGCAACTTCTTCTGAGACAGGCACGGTGAAATCAATGGGAGTTTATGTAGCAACTTCCTTGCACTACAGTTTGGCCTCTAATGTTTTGTATTTGTGACAGAAAAAGAAACACTTTTAAAAAACCAAACAAATATAGCCTGGTGACATTTCCTATCTTCCAGTATAAAGCAGACACTAACCGCTGCTAAACTCCACCCCCAACCACTGAACAGACACGATGTTAGGACTGTTCAGACTTCACTGGAATGCAGCATTCAGACATCAATTCCATATGGAGATAGACAAATTATGCAAAAGGAACTATTTCTGCACACAATGCACAGTCAGTCAATCTGTGGAACTCTCTGACAGAGGATTTTGAGAAGGCCACGACCAACAAGAGTTCAAAAAAGAACTACCGTATTTATCGGCGTATAACACGCACAGGCGTATAACACGCACCTTCATTTTAAGGGGGAAATTTCAGGAAAAAAACTTAAATTTCAAATAAAGGACTTTGAAGCAAAATAAGGGTAGCTCAGAACTTGTTTTATTAATATTATTACCACTTATAAGGTAAATAATGTAAAAGGACAGTAAAAAAGGCCGCTCGGGGGCTCGGGCCGGGCCGCGCCGCTCGGGAGGGGGGCGGGGCTAGGGCGGTGCTCCGCGGGTTAGGGCCGCTCGGGGGGGGGGGACGGGGACGGGGTCTCGGGCCGCTCGGGAGGGGCGCGGGGGCTAAGGCAGCTCGGGCCGGGCCGCTCGGGAGGGGGCTAGGGCCGGGCCGCGCCGCTCGGGAGGTGGGGGCTCGCGCAGGCCGGGGCTCGGGGCTCAGGCCCCGCCGCTGGGGGGGGGGAGAGGGCGGGGGCTCGGGCCGCTGGGGGGGGGCCTAGGGCCGCGCTGCTCGGGAGTGGGGTAGGGGCTAGGGCGCCGCTCCGCGCCGCTGGGGGGGGGGCGGCGCTTTTCTTTTCTGCCTGGGGCAGAAATCCTAGAGCCGGCCCTGTTAAGGTTATATCGGCGTATAACACGCACACATCATTTGCCCCCTATTTTCAGGGGAAAAAAGTGCGTGTTATACGCCGATAAATACGGTAGATAAGTTCCTGGAGGATAGGTCCATCAATGGCTATTAGCCAGAATGGGCAGGGATGGTGTCCCTAGCCTCTGTTTGCCAGAAGCTGGGCATGAGTGACAGGGGATGGATCACTTGATCATTACCTGTTCTGTTTGTTCCCTGTGGGACACCTGGCATTGGCCATCGTCAGAAGACTGGATACTGGGCTAGATGGACCTTTAGTCTGACCTACTATGGCCGTTCTTAGGGTTCTTAAGGTTCCCAGTCCTCAAATTGGGTGGGGGGCTGTCCCCCACAGGAAAGGGAAGCTGTAGCTTAAGTTTCAGCCTACCATTATACCATAGTTCTACGCTAGTCATGGTGTGTTTTTACAGCACAAAGTTGCAGTTAAGCGTATAAATTAGAAAAAGATTCTACACCCGCCCCCTCCAGAAAAATTCTCTAGACTTGTTGGTTTCCTCTACCTTATTCCCTGTTTCTGAGGCAGTTGGGCAATGGAATGTTTTAACTTCTTTAGCTCTTTTGTAAGTGCCTGAAGTTCAGCCTTCTCTTGCTGTTGAACATGCTGCAGTTTCACAGGATTCAGCTGTCCAAGTACAGCTTTTGGTGGCAATGCTTCGAGAACGGCAGGATCCATTTTCTTACCCAGGAAGGCTCTTCCAAGTTGGACTGTTCTATTACAAGATGTTTTCTGAAGTTAAGGCAGAAAGCCAGTGTTTCATGAACAGCAAAAAAAAAAAAAAAAAAAAGTTATTGCCCAAGTCAACAGGTTTCATGTTAGACTACAGATATGTATTCTTGGTTAAAAGATACTGGTAGAGTAAAACACTCCATGAAAACTCATACTAATAGGTCTAATCAAGCCATTATGTAGGCTTGTTTCATAATCACTTAGGTAAACTCAAACAGATGTTTTGTATTACTGTACACAATCTTACCTGATTTACAAAGATGCATTTAAGAACAAGGAATTAAGATGACTTTTTTCACAAAATGCTTTATAGATATTAATTGGCTAAAGCTTATAGGCGAAGGCTGTATATCTCCTTGCCTACCTCTGGAGTGGAACATAGCACCAGTTTAACAGCAGCACTCCTTAACTGTTTAGAGGAACTTTAGAAAAAGTTACTAAATTTAGAACTTGGTCAGGACACTAAACTAATACTCCTACTGGTGGAAAGAGAGTCAGGAGATTTTTAATGACCACAAAACAGTCAGGTTTTGTTATTATGTCTTATCTGAAAAGCAGCATCTCCACCAGCATAAAGGTCACTAGCACCATGCTTTTTAATTGGTTCAAAAGCAACCAATTCAGACGAAGAGGGTCACTTCTGAATCAGTAACACTACTTCCTGCATCATCCAGGTATTTCTTGAAGACCTCCCATATCTAAGTTCTGATCCAGCATGATGCTGCATAACTTATGAAATACAAAGATCACAACACACCTACCCAAAAGATTTTCATATCCTTTAAGCGACCCGCACTCGTAGCCACAACTCCTTTTAGGGTCCCTGAATCATAACCACTCTTTAGAGAACTGTCAGTGCTGTTGCTTGTTTTCTATAGGTTGCTGTTCAGTACCACAAGAAACTCCCACCCCCTGCAGACATAGGAAGATACCCTAGGAATACAAAACATTAAACCACAAGGCTTATCTATAGTAACTCCTCACTTAACATTGCAGTTATGTTCCTGAAAAATGCGACTTTAAATGAAATGATGGTATTTACCCATAAAGAATTAATGTAAAAGGGTGGGGGGAGAGAGAGGAGGAGGTTCCAGGGAAATGTTTTTCACCAGACAAAAAGCTGTATTTTATACACACACATGTTTTAAACAAACAATTTAATACTGTACACAGAAATGATTGTGAAGCTTGGTTGAGGTGGTGGAGTCAGATGGTGGAAGAGGGAGGGATATTTCCCAGGGAATGCCTTACTGCTAAATGATGAACTAGCACTCGGCTGAGCCCTCAAGAGTTAACACATTTTTGTTAATGTAGCCTCATACTCTCCAAGGCAGCACGAATGGAGGGAGGGGCGACAGCATGGCAGAGAGAGAGAGAGGCGCATTGCCCGTTTAAGTACCTCACTCTAAGTACATTGTCTTAAAATAAATAAAATCAATCAATCAGGAAGTAGACATAGCAACTATGGCCAGCAAGCTCTCTTCATCCTGAGCCATGTCCTGTCACCACCCTGCTCTATGCAGGAGTAGGGGGGAGGGGGACACCCTGACATTAGCCCCCCTCTTTCCCCTTCCCCTACACAGCAAGCTTAAACTCCTGGGAGCAGCTCCAGGCAGAGGGCAGGAGCAGCACATGGGAGTGGGGGGAGGGACAGTTGAAATGCCGACTGATAACCTGCTGGGCAGCTGCAGCACAGGGAATTTAGGGGAGCTGATACGGGGGCTGCCGGTCCACCCTGGTTCCAAGCCCTCACCAGCTAGCTGCAATGGGCTGCTCTTCCTGCAAGCAGTGGACAAAGCAGGCAGCTGCCAAACAACGTTCTAAGAGAGCATTGCGCAACTTTAAACGAGCATGTTCCCTAATTGATCAGCAACATAACGAAACAGGGACAACTTTAAATGAGGAGTTGATATAAAAAACTCATTACTTGAACTGAAGAAAGGAAACAAAAAAATTGGCAGCATTAATCTTGCATTGTAGTTTATACGTTGTGGGCCAGTTACCATTTGTACAATCTCTTCTTGCACTTTCTCTCGCTGTGCTAATAGCAGCTCCTTTGTCTGAACCATGCTGGTTAGTTCCTTTTGTAGATGTAAATATTTTGCCTGTAAAAGAAGTTTTCATCTTAGTATCACACAGACACACACACACACACACACACAGTTTTTAGTACTATATAAAAGTACAAAGCATTTCTGGTTCATAAAAAATTAATTTTTAAAAAATCTGGAGCATGCAAAAATAGAGCAACCTCTTTTTCTAGAAAGATTTGTGATTCATTAAAAAAACCAAAACCCAAACTACCATGTGAAATTAAAATCAGATAAACTACTGGAGCTGGTTCCTCACTAGTCGGTATTGCACATGACTGCTTATTCTGTTATACACATTTATAGTTATTCTTCATCAGCCTCTCTCACCTAGTATGACCAATATCCATTTTTATTAAGTCATGTAAATTACAAGCTTTATTTTAGTGTTACTGTACAAACACTATACTATTTGGTTACAGACAAAATGACCCTTTGAATTCTGTTCCAGCCTTGCAGCTTTTCAGGCCATTAGTTTCTCAAGTGATTTCAATAGAAAATTAAAATAATATGGAATACCTTGCTAACTAATTATTTAAACCCAAGTGTTACAGTGAATAGTCTGTGTGATTGTGTGCAAAAAGCTCACTATTAGCAGAGTTATGACTAGGGCCAGGGTTTTCCAGCAATTAAAATATGATGTATGTTTTGGTAATTTTGGATATGCATTATATTCATACAAAAAATATTGTTTTGTGTTGCAATACGAAGGGCTACAGCCAGCTGTGCAGAGGAAGTGGGAGACAGACACTGGACACTGAGGGCTGGAGCTGTGTGCTGGGGGAAGGGAGCAGAAGTCAGCTGTGCAGGAGAGGTGGTGGACAGAGGCTGGGCACTGAAAACCTAGAGCCAGCTCTATGCTGGGAGGCGAGGGGAAAGTTGGCAGTAAGAAGGCTCAACAGCAGCCAGCCCCCAGCCTCTTCCCTGGGGATGCGTTAGGTGTCTCTAGGCAGAAATCGGGGGGGTGGGCACATGACCCTGTATGCCCCACCCACGTGTCAGATCTACCCCAGGCTTGGCCTTGTGCCTTGGGGATGAGCCAGGTGTCTCCAAACAGAAATCTGGAAGGTGGTGGAGTGGTGACCCTGCATTCCCCACCTCCCTCTGATCACTGATTCTAGAAATGAAGAGTCATTTTGGAAAAAATGCAGCAATAATAGCTATTTCCAGAAAACACAGTCCCTAGTTACAACCATACTAAGTCAATAGGTTCATACTCTTACTATAACCTCAATCCTGCAGACATTGATCAAGCAGTTTATAACCAGTTAGTTATTTATGCTCTTTCACAAAACTTATTCTCTCACCAGACTGACAGATCTGGAGACCTCCATTACAGATGGAGCACCAGCAGTGCAAGCTTTCCCAATTACCCTAATTTGCTTCAGTTCTGACACACAGGGATCAGCATGTGGGATAAAAGGGTGCACATTTAATCTTTAGCCTCTTTTCCAAGACTGCTAACAAGGGTGCAAATCACACTCCTAGGAGAATTATGTGCCAAAAACTTAAAAATTCTATGCACAATATTTTAAAATTCTGCAAATTTTATTTGTCAAAGTAACAATATAATCACACCAGTTTCAATTATTTTGGTCATGTATTTCAAATGCCTGTCAGCAAGTATGTCAACAATGCAGACGACAAAAAGTGATTCCCTCAGGAGTAGAGGCTTAATGAAACCCCTATGACAACCCTGTGACTTTATGGAAATATGCTTATGAATGTATAAATGACATAACTGGAATATGTTTTATGCTACATATGCCATGTAATGTATCTCTGTAAAGGTTATGATCTACTGAATCTATTCATCCTATTTGTATGCATGTATCATTGTTGTGTTCGAAGTTATGAATAATCGGCTGTGTACTTGCTTGATTTCTAAGAAGCCTTAGTAAAGCATAGATTCTAGGACTGGAAGGGACCTCGAGAGGTAATCGAGTCCAGTCCCCTGCCCTTGTGACAAGCCCAAATACTGTCTAGACCATCCCTGATAGACATTTATCTAACCTACTCTTAAATATCTCCAGAGATGGAGATTCCACAACCTCCCTAGGCAGTTTATTCCAGTGTTTAACCACCCTGACAGTTAGGAACTTTTTCCTAATGTCCAACCTAAACCTCCCTTGCTGCAGTTTAAGCCCATTGCTTCTTGTTCTATCCTTAGAGGCTAAGGTGAACAAGTTTTCTCCCTCCTCCTTATGACACCCTTTTAGATACCTGAAAACTGCTATCATGTCCCCTCTCAGTCTTCTCTTTTCCAAACTAAACAAACCCAATTCTTTCAGCCTTCCTTCATAGGTCATGTTCTCTAGACCTTTAATCATTCTTGTTGCTCTTCTCTGGACCCTCTCCAATTTCTCCACATCTTTCTTGAAATGCAGTGCCCAGAACTGGACACAATACTCCAGTTGAGGCCTAACCAGCGCAGAGTAGAGCGGAAGAATGACTTCTCGTCTCTTGCTCACAACACCTGTTAATGCATCCCAGAATCATGTTTGCTTTTTTTGCAACAGCATCACACTGTTGATTCATATTTAGCTTGTGGTCCACTATAACCCCTAGATCCCTTTCTGCCGTACTCCTTCCTAGACAGTCTCTTCCCATTCTGTGTGTGAGAAACTGATTGTTCCTTCCTAAGTTGAGCACTTTGCATTTGTCTTTGTTAAACTTCATCCTGTTTACCTCAGACCATTTCTCCAATTTGTCCAGATCATTTTCAATTATGACCCTATCCTCCAAAGCAGTTGCAATCCCTCTCAGTTTAGTCTCATCTGCAAACTTAATAAGTGTACTTTCTATGCCAATATCTAAGTCGTTGATGAAGATATTGAACAGAGCCAGTCCCAAAACAGACCCCCTGCGGAACCCCACTTGTTATACTTTCTAGCAGGATTGGGAACCATTAATAACTTATCTGAGTGTTAAACACAGGAACACTTCTTCACCTGCTCCAATTAAGCCTACAGCTGTTAGGGGATGTGGTTCAGACCTGGCTCTGGGTTGGCATCAGGCCAGCGGGTCTGGCTCAAACCAGGCAGGGCACTGAAGTCCCAAGCTGGGAGGGCAGGGAAAGCAAGGGCAGAAGTAGTCTTGGCATATCAGTTGGCAACCCCAACGGGGTTTCTGTGAGCCAACCCGTCACAAATCCAATCCCCGTTGGGGGGTGCTGGAGAGGGCTGTGTGGGGCTGCCGGCCCAGACACATACCCTCCTCCCTCCCAGAGCCAGGTACAGGTTCTGCTGTGTAACCTCTGTCCCACTAGGGGACAGGGTTTGGCCCTGGCCTTCTTCACCCTTTGCCAGAGCCAGGTCTCCCAGGCCCACAAGGATCAAGCCGGTCAGCCAGAGCGTGCAGAGGCTCCATCCCCACCAGGCCGGCCAGTAGCACTGCAGCCCCAATTCTGTGGGAAAAACATGAAATTCTGCACAAATTCTGCATTGCACAGTGGTGCAGAATTCCCCCAGGAGTAAAATTAGTACCAGGACACATGGTCTTGTGAGCTACCTGTCCACTAGCTAGAGACCAAACTTATTTCACACCAATTACAAACTTCTATTAGATGGTAACAACTTGGACTGGCTTTGAACCATGGGAAGGCCCCATATTCTAATTCAGTCCTCTAATCTGACCCTCACTACTGCTTTATTTTTAAAACTGTATTCACCTCTCCCTACAAAAAACAACAACAACAAAACAAACAACGCAGGGGCAGCAGATGGCACTTGAGCTACCCGAAGGGAAAAATTCCCAATGACTGGGCAGGGGAGCACGCCAAGAGTGGAATGCATATGTGCAATCACTCAAAGAGCACAACCGTGTGGCAGCAAAGTGATACCACAGGTTTAGAATCTGGTTTCTGATTAAAAACCATGTACTATTACAAAGTGACCAATAGTTCCATGTGCTCTCTACCTAGTTTATTTAGAAAAAAAATGACAACTAAACAGATCCTTGTGATCCTTACATTCTAAGATGGAGACCAAAATAGACAGACAATCTTACCTTCAATTTCTGTGCTTGTTCTTGGTTTTTCATGTGTCGAAGAAATTCCATATCTTCTTTAGTGCATTCGTAGCCTTTTATTCTGTTAACCATCATTGATATATTCATCTCACTCAACCCTAGTCACATACAAAAAAACAGTTCTCAAAGAACCAGAAGTTGACATGGAGGCTCACTACTGCCAAGTATCTGCATATGCCTCAAATCTCTGGTCAGATGCGGTGCCACTGTCTTGAATGGGAGTTAGTAACATCAACTTCAGTAGGAATAAGATTTAGCTCTTAAACGGCTCTGACAATTAGTAGGTGAGCAAAAAGTCACTTATTAGCATGGTAAAAACAGGAAGGGAGCTGTCTGCTTTCTATTCCATAATACAATATTTCAAAGCAAAGCCAAGCCTTTCTTCCTAATCACTTATCAGGTGCAACAGAGGATGGCACTCGGGGGGGGGGAGGGGGAGGAGAGAGAGCAATGGGAATTTTAAGTGAAAATATTCTGCTAATCTATCTTTAGAATCACAATCAAAAAAGTGTGTTGCCTGTCTCAGGCACCTCTTTTAGAAACTGCAAAGAACAATCATTAAAGAGCTTTAGGCCAATAAGCCACAAGGCCAGAAATATTTTCAGTCTGTCATAACTTTAAGGGTGAGAGAAAGCAGAACTTCAAGTTTAACAGTTAGCTGTACTCTAGTGTGATAAATGGAATGAAGGATAGGTAGAAAGACTGCAAACAGGAAAATGCTTCTAATAAAATCTATTAAACTGTGGATGTCTCCCCTTGGGAAGTGTTTGAAGACCTGTAAATCATTTTAAAACAAGGCTGGACAGCAATAAAATATATTGTGAAGAAACTGGCAAGAAGGGGTGAGGAAAGAAGAGAAGACAGAATTCCTGTTATCTATTCTCCAACGTCTGTTATATAAAGTGGTACAAGGATGTGGAAATACATGGGTTTGCATATATCCCCATTAGATTTGGTGGGACATTGCACAGTTGGCATCTCTTCTGTGGAAGCGTAGTTCATTAAATAAAAAAAGCTTAAATCAGAAAATGGGGACTGCATGATAGCATTTTTCTTCACAGAGATTCAGATACAAGGCCTCTGAATGGCAAAGGAGAATGAAGGTAATTTACTTAGTCCAGCGCTTGGTCAACTGATTTGATTTAGCTTAGTTTTGTTTTGAGTTTGTTCTGGTTCTAGTTGTTTTGTATTAATATTTGTTCTAACAAGGTATACTGATGACAGTAACAAGAAAGGCAATTTTAGTGCTCTCATTCACCCAGAGTTGCATATGTAACCTGCGTTTTAAAATAGTCTAAAGTTAGCTTGTAGCTATGAAAATAAGCACTATTAAAAATTAAATGAAAGTTATCGCACTACTAAAGTCTGAGGTCTTCACCCACATCCTAAATTTGCACAAGAATTGTGATACAATTTAGGAACACATGCATTAGCAAACAATGGACAAGCGTGTCTAAACAGAAAGAACTATACATACAATAAAACCAGTACTTGCCTTGAACTGGTATCTGACTTAGTCTTGTCCTTTTTGTTGTAGTAGTGAAACACTTTGGTACTGGAGAACCTTGCAGAGGTTCAACTATTTCTTGTAATTCTTGCTGTAAAGGGCACACCCAGAGATGTTTACCATTAGTAAATCATAAACAAAATCTTCATAGAATACATAAAGAATATAAGCTTCTTTGCATGGCTGTTGAACAGATTGATAGAATTCAGGAACAGGTTCTTAATATACAGGGATCCAACATAAAGGTGTTTTATCACACTGAGTGCTCCATCCTGTCTACCTAAGGCCTGGTCTATACTAAGAAATTAGGCTGGTGTATCCCTAAGCGATGCAGTTAAACCAACCTTACCCCGGAAGAGACAGCACTAGGTTGATGGGAGAATTCGCCCGTCAACCTAACTACCGCCTCTCTGGGAGGTGGAGAGGAGTACCTATGCCAATGGGAGAACCCCTCCCACTGACGTAGGTTTTACTTTCATTGAAGTGCTACAGCAGTGCAGCTGCAGCGGTTTACGAGTAGACAAGCCCTTAGTCAAAATGGGCTGTGGAAAGCAGATACTGGCTATAAATGCCTTAGTACAGGGGTGGGCATATTTTTAGCCCAAGGGTCACAGCTGGGAACAGAAATTGTATGGTGGGCCATGAATGCTCACAAAATTGAGGTTGGGGTGTGGGCTTGCGGTGGGGCCAGAAATAAGTTCAGGGTGTGGGAGGGGGCTCCGGAGCGGAGTGCGGGGGGAGGGCTAAGGGTGCAGATGAGGTGTTTGGCATGTAGGAGGGTGCTCCGGGCTGGGACTGAGGGGTTCGGAGAGCAGGAGGTGGATCAGGGCTGGGGCAAGGCTCAGAGATGCAGACTCCAGGTGGCGCGTACCTTAAGCAGCTCCCCGAAGCAGAGGCATGTCCCTTCTCCAGCTCCTAAGCAGCAGCGCAACCAGGTGGCTCTACACACTGCCCTGTCCGCAGGCACCACCCCTTCAGCTCCCCTTGGCTGTGGTTCCCGGGCCAAAGGGAGCTGCAGGTGCGGCGGTTGGGGTGGGAACAGTGTGCAGAGCGGAAGCCCCTACACATAGGAGCCAAAGGGGAGGCCATGCTGCTGCTTCTGGGAGCCTTGTGGCACAGCCCCAATCCTGTTTCCCAGCTGGAGCGCCGAAGGGGGGGGACCAGGTCACTGCTTCCAGGAGCTGCATGGAGTGGCCCCTGACCCTGCTCCTCTTCTGGGGTGCTGGAGTGGGACCATGCTGCTGCTTCCAGGAGCCACACGGAGCAGCCCCTGACCTTGCTTCCCTTCTGGAGTGCCGGAGCAGGGCAAGCCCCAGACCCTGCTCCCCAGTGGGAGCTCAAGGACTGAATTAAAATGGCTGGCAGGCCGGACGCAGCCCGCGAGCCGTAGTTTGCCCACCCCTGCCTTAGTAGTATGTTTATTCCTGGGAAACATCACTTTTTCCTAGTGAATTATTCTCTCTTTAGGAGGATTACCATTCTTAATTTTTGTTTTTAAAAGAAGGCAGAGCTCCTGTCTAAAGACAATCTGGGGTGTTACCATGGGCTTTGCAAACAGTTTTAGAGCATTTGTAAAAATAACATACACTTTCTAAACAACAACTATAGGCCCCATCCTGCAACTGGATTCATGAAGGCAGATACTTACACCCTACTGATTTCAATGGGGCACCGTGCAGATGTAAGGATTTGCCCACAAAAAGCCCTATTTAAGTAATTATACCTCCGCATGGGCACAAAGATCTGCCTGCACAAGCTGAATGCAGGATCAGAATCTAAACATGCAACAAACTCCTGAAGAACCGTGGTGTGGACTTCAAACAATTTAAAGTACCATTTATACTCTTTCATTAGCCCATTCATTTATAAGCTGACCCCCCACACCCAAGATGGTTAGGTAAAAATAGCAAAAACTGTATGACCCTTTCATAAACCGAGCCTATATTTCAGGGGTTGGTAAACTTTGGCTCCCGGCCTGCCAGGGTAAGCCGCTGGTGGGTCGGGACACTTTGTTTACTTGGAGTGTCTGCAGGCATGGAGCCCCTTAGCTCCCATTGGCTGGGAACAGGGAACTGCGTCCACAGGTTGCTGAGGGGCTCCATGCCTGCAGACAATCCAGGTAAACAAAACAACAATGTATTAGACATTCAATTCAATGATTCCAAAGAGTTTAAAATCATCAAACTTTGGTGTAGACCCGTTTATAAGCCGACCCCCACTCTTTGATGCAGCACTTTTTTACCAACATTTGGCTTATGAACGAGTATGTACAGTATTTTATTTAAAATAAAATAAAGTCTCTTCCTATTCCTAGCTATAAGACTATGAGAGAGAGAGAGAGACAAATCCTAACAGTCACTTTACAGTTACTAGCCTGTTAAGCTGCATAGTTTGTACTAAAAGGATAAAATCTAGTAATTTAAGAGTGTAATACTTGGTTACAATAGACTATGAGACATCATTTACAACTCTATTTCAATCCTACAAACCTTGAGAACTTTAAATTCAAATATGCCAGTTTCCTACTGAAACCAACTTGCTTTTGGATTAAAGCACACTTTAATACTATGAATTGAAAGTTAAACTTGGTCAAGATCCAGGTCTTGCTTTTATAAAAGGAATACTATCAACCTGACTGCTTTCCAAAAAAAAAAAAAAACCCCACACCACACACACAATCTAGTTCCTAACATAGGATATATGCGGAGTTGGTTTTTTTTAAATCTTATTTTGATTTTTACTTTTTTAAAAGGTTTTTTCAGCTTCCATATTTATGTTTAAGTATAATTTTCAACAAGGGTTTAAAAATGACTACAAAAGAAAAGTGAAACTATACAACGTGCTGTCAGATGTACAAACACTGTTGCCAGCTTTTCATTAATAACTTTTACGTCTGTCACTTATTACTCTAGTAGTACAATATTTTTGGACACAGTTTTCAAGTTGCCATTGTCCCTTTAAATTTGTGAGACAGCAGAGCAAGATTTTAATATTCAAATACCACTAAGCCTTTTCCTCAGCCCCTCTTCAAGTCTGGCCTGATTTTAGTGTTCAGAATCTTGAGCTCGGTAAACACAGTGTATCCCATCTGAGAACATGTAATCCCACCTTTAAAATGGTATACAGCACTGATCATTTAGTCTTGGAGTTTGAGAGAATATAAACTGCTCTAGAAATACTGGATGTTAGAGCTGGGGTAAGGAAGATAATCAAAATAACCTTATTTTCAAGTATGGGTGCTCAAGATTTTAGTGATATTCAACAATACTTAGTATTAATAGTAAAACATCTCACAAATCCAGAAGATGTGTACTGCATAGTGGTTCCACCTCTCAGCAGAGAAGCACTTCCACCAGGCATTGGATGGTACAAGTACTAAAACAAAACCACCACCACTACCAAGAGATTGAAATCAGACTGGACCGATTCAAATCACAGTGGTTCAAATAATGAAATTTTAATTTAGTTGTGCATCTGTACTTTTTGGTTGTTTTCTTGAAGAAGAAGAAGAAGTTCATTCTCATTGTCTGGTAACCATTAAGAGATATTGATTTGCAACTAAAGACAGCTCTCTAAATTTGTCACTTACTGCTAACCAGGAAGATACTTCACATTTATATACATTTTATTTAAACAATTATAGCACAACATTCATTTATTCAGATTAATTTACAATTTTTAACATTTTTAATGGTGAATAATGCATTTCCTTTGTAGATTTTTTTTTCCACTAGTGGTTTCTGTCAAACTGCGTGTAGGCTAGAAATTGGAATTCAATTAACATTCAGCTAAATGCAAGAAAACAGCATTTTTAAATTGTTTTATTAGTTAAATAAAAACTACCTTATGTGTGTTTAACTTTGTTTAGTAAATCAGTTTTAAATGAAAATGTATAAGTAAGTTTATCAATTGATAGATTGTTTCTAGTCACTATGGACCAGATTTTCAAAGGTATTTTACGTGAGATTTTCAAAAGTTCTTAAGCAGGTTGCTTAACAAATCAGTGGGAGTTAGAGAACTAATGCACTTAGAAGCTTCTGAAAATCCCACTAGGTGCCTATTTAGATCATCTGGCCCCATGTGCTTCAAGATTTTAGAATTAGTAGATCTCATCTTCTCCCACCAGATTTTTATTTATAGACAAAGGAAAACAACTGACCACTGGCACTGACAGAGTTGATTTGCAGAGACTAAGGCCTTGGCTACACTTGCAAATTTGCAGCGCTGCAGCAGGGTGTGAAAACACACCCTCTCGCTGCAAAGCACCAGTGTGGTCAAAGCCCCAGCGCTGGGAGCTCCCAGCGCTGTACGTTATTCCCCACAGGGAGGTGGAGTACGGACAGCGCTGGGAGAGCTCTCTCCCAGCGCTGGCGCTTTGACTACACTTAGCGCTTTGAAGTGCAAGTGTAGCCATAGCCTAAGATTACTGGTAGGGTTTCAGTGTTACATTGTCAAACTTCATAGGTCACCGGAAAGCAAACTCTTTAATAGTGTTTTCAACAGACATGCCCACATGTCTGCAGAACTACTGGATTCTTCCCCCTCCCCCAAGTTGCATGTTTATGACAGAGTTAAAACTGCAGGTAAATAATTTTATAAGACCATTATTTGCACAAGACACAATAACAGCTCTAAAGTAACTGAAAGAAGACATCTTACCTCATCCTCAACTAGAGGTGGTGCCACCTCCTTGCCATTTTCTGTATTGCCAGAGATGATGTGGTTGTCATCAGGCTGCTGCATACATTGGCAAATGGAATCTTTGTTCCTAGTGTAAACCCATGCATTTGAGGCACAAGTCTTTACAGAAGTCTCCTCCCTCAAAAGTTTCTCCAGCACATCAGCATCACTCTGTAACTTAAGTGTTTCACATTCTGAATGACTAGGTCCAACTACACCTGTTGAATGTCTCTCATTCAGTACTGCATCGTCCTTTAAAGCTTTTAGTAAAAATTTCCCTTGTTGATTTGTGCATAATGGGGTACGAGGAAGTTCTCTCCCTGTGGGAATAATATTGTCTTTAAAAGTTGTTGTACTCCATTCTCCTAATTTGGGAATTTTTTTTGAAGAGTAATCTTCTTCTCCCACAAAATCAGATGATTGAGATGGCAACAGTTGTAGGATCCCTGGAGCAGGAGTTCTTGGAGTTTGCAGACCAAGACACCAAATGTTCTGAGGAGCTGGACAAAGGCTTTCACATTTGACTTCATTATTTTTACTGTATTTGCCATTCTCTCTCTCAGTCATTTTAAGATTACTAATTTCACTGAGAATATTTTCAACTTCATCTTTATTCAGGGCAGTTTTAAAGAAACTTCCATCTAATTTCCTTGTCTCCATGTCTTCTCCCAGTCGTAAAAAGCATCACACATAGTCAAAGGAAAACGTGAAGAAAAAAATTAACTTTCTTTAACCCCCATAACACGAAAGATTAACAAAGTACTGAAAAGTCTTCTTTACAATATCCCAAGAAAGAAAAAAGTAACTTTTAAAAGTATAATTATTTTCAGATAATTTGAGACAAAGCTCCATCTGAAGTACAGTTCTACTCAGTAAAGATACTGTAAAAATGCCACCTACTTATTCAACAGATCTGCTCTACTTGTGTATTCAGAATCAAATCTATTTACTTAACTGACTGAAGTGTATTGCGTTGTTAGCCCTGGAAAGCCAGTATAATTGTGGAAAAGCTAGATTGTCTTCTGGTTCACTGATTAACAGATTTGTGGCTTTGATCACGGATACTAAACTTAAAATTGCCAAAATTCTGATTGAAGAACATTTTGGCTCTGAGATAATCATGAAGAACCCATCTTTGTTTTTAAATCCCCAATATAAATTTGCAGGACTTGTAGTTAGAAATATCAAGGTGTTGCTTATAAAATGAGCATTTTATCTTGAGTCACTGAGAGTCATTAAACATGGAACCTCATGATGCCATTTTTACAGTCAATTTTCAAAGCAGAACTGCACTTGGAAGATCCTGAGAAAATCTGAGCTGCAGACTTACTGGATTGTCTGCCACAGCAAGCAGCATCCTAAAGAATTACAATAGGCAACTGTCATGACTAATGCAACATTTTACTTCAGACATGTCAAAGACTGTAATCACCACTGAGGACTCTGCAGGACAAGTTTGAATTCTGAGCTCCAGAGCGCATCTCTGAGGGTTAAAATAAAAATATTAAAAACAAACATTTTGTGTCCTTCCCTCCACCCCCATGGTTCTGTAAAATTTCTGCCTCCTCCAGACTGAAAGGGAAGTTAAAAAAAAATCAAACTCACATATCTTTGGGCTTAAACTGTGAATGAGAGTTTCAGGCCAAAGGAAAAAAGATGTAGAGAAAGTTGGGAGGCAGAGAAATAGGAGACTACAAGGAGTGCAGCTTCCAGTGTAAGTTTCTTACAGTACAGCCATTACCTAAACTCACTAGTGGAGACACCACAAGTCTGCAGGCCTTGTCTGTTTAGGAATAGCCCTGATGCAGCCATCACTGTAGCTGCTCCAGCACTGATCCTGAAACAGACAAGGGGGGCAAGCCAGTGTTTGCACCAGCTGAGTTTGAAATAGGAGTAAGTTGTATATTAGTTTGGTGCAAACTCCAGCTCATCCCTGGTCTTCTTTATAGGAAAGAAACTGAACTGGTTTAACAAAATTAATTTTAAATCAGTCCTGTTAAACCACTGCAAGCCCACAGCAAAGGTGAACCTCAACCAGTTTAGCACCGGCTTGGGTCCGCTTTGAACTGATTTAGCTAAACCCGGGGCTTGTCTACACACAGAGCTGCCCCGATTTAGTTAAAGGTGAAATTAAAAGAGGCAGCGCAGCCTGGTGGCTTGAACACAGGACTGGGCCTCAGGAGACCTGGGGTCTGCTCCTGGCTCTGCTGGGCCTTGCCCCTGCCTCTCCCTAGTGACCTCTACCTTGCAGTGGTAGGTAGCGCACATGCCCCGCGCACCGCCGGCCTAGCGCGGGTACAAGGAGTGGTGTGGCCAGCAAGTCCCTCAGGGGGCTCGCTACACACCCGAGCGGCGGCGCCGCCCCTCCCCCGGTTGTTGTTGCTGCAGCAGCAGCGGGGTGTCCCTCCCAGGCACCTCCTGCCTCGGGTGCTGTAACCGGGGGGACGTGCTCACTGCCAGGCCCGAGGTCCCACAGGGGCCGCCCCGCCTGCGCCAGCGCCGCTCCTGCAGCCCACCCGCGAGCACCCGCTGAGCCGACAGAACCAGTCCCACCCCAGCGCGCGTCTACACGGAGGCGCCCAATGCGAATTCCGGTAACTCGGGGAAACGGCTGCGTCACGAGACCCGGGCAGCTTCGCGGCGGCCCAGCTACAGCGCCGGACCCGGAGGGGGGAGGGGCGTCCCCCACCTTACCCGCTGCAGGCGGCACGAGCCTTGTACCCGCGCCGCAGCGCCGGCCGCTCTTTCCAACCGCCGCTCCTCGGGTTCTCATTGGGCAGAATGACCAGCGCCCGCCGATTGGCCTACTGCTCCCAGCCTCTTGACTGGCTACCACTCCAGCCAATCAGAGGAGAGCAGCGACCCGACCCCCCACCGGGCTTGCTTGTTTGCGGACACGCGCGGTGCGTTCCCAAAGCTGAGCGCTGCTGGCTGGGGCCTGGCGCGTGGCTCAAAAAGGGCAGGGAGGGGAAAGCTACTGGGGCGCTTGTGCAAACAGGGCTCCTTGTAACCCCCCCTCCCTGGTACCTGGGTCACACAAACCGTCTTCTAGGCGTTGCAGCCCAGTTCCTTGAGGAGGGGGATGAGAGAATTCCCTGCCCTTTATTGTCAGTGACAGTCACTGTAACTGGAGAATCATTAACACGCACATACTGATAAACTGTAAGGGATGAAATGGAGTAAATTCGGATCTAATGATATCCCCACGGAGAGGACGTTCTGTCACCAGCCGGGCAGAGAAACTGCTAGGAGGCCCCTACTGGGTTCTCCTGGCTGGGGGGGTCCAGCAGGACGGGGAAAATTGCATTTCATGGGGCAGGGCTAATTTGATCTAGCCAAAAAAGGCACTACAAGAACCAACAGCTGCCAGCTGAAGCCAGAGAAATTCAAATGAGACGTAGGCACACATTTTTGACAGTGAGGGAGACTAGCCACTGGAACAAATTACCCAGGGGAGAGGCGGAGTCTCTGTTTCCTGGTGTCCTACCATCATAACTGGTTGGGAAGGTGCCTTTTAGTGACTTACAAGCAATTGGGCTTCATATGGTGCAAAGTGTGTGAAATTTCATAGCCTGTGAAATAGAGGCCAAATTAGGAGATCGAATTGTGTCATAACCTCTATGAAAAACTCAGTGTGGGGTGCGGAACAGACTCTGCTGTTTTACTGGGTGGCCTGCTTGCTCCCCAGAATCAATATTGAGCAAGTGAGGTGATCCGGGGTGCAGCTCAAACATCCAGCTGGGCTGGCCAGGGGCAGACATCAGGCCTGCCAGGGAAAGGTGGGTGTGGCAGTAACTTCACAAAGGCCTTTGGCAGGAACTCAGCCTATTGGGTAAAGATGATGAAGCGTCTGCGACCTCACAGAGCTCCCTTGCCAACAGCCAGGCAAGACAGGGATGCGGGGCAGGGGGAACCTCGGAGAGCCCTGTAGCCTTGCTGCAGCAAGCCTCCAGCTCGCGGTCTCTCACTCAGGACCAAGAGACGTTGGTGTGCAGGAGATTCTGTGCGTGTGTTTTTCATTCCCTAGTGGATTTGTTTCAAAGACATTGTCATCTGTGTAGAAGGTAAGCAAAAATATAGGCTCTAAGTACAAGATAGGGGACTCTATCCTAGCAGATTCAAAGGCATCAGCACCCTCCTAGGGAAAAAGTTTTTGCTAATATCCGAGCCTTCCACACTGCAACTTGAGAGCATTGCTCCTTGTTCTGTCATCTGCCAGCTCTAAGATTTCATGAGAATCAATCTTTCATTAGGAAAATAATTCAAAAATGGAAATACAAAAAACTTTGAGTGAAATCAACCCCTCCTGATCTTTAGTGTCTGGGAGTGTGGGCCTTGGGGGCCAGACTGAGACCCTCATGGGCTAGTAACACCCAGGAAGCCAGTAAAATAATTCCAGTTCTCTTAGCATCCAGGCCTCTCCAATCCAAGGAACACCTGAGAGCTGCGGGAGACAGAGGGGTGCTGAGAAGGTCTAACTCATGACTGAAAATACAGAATGTGTTATTGGCTTTGGTTGGGGGACAAGTAACAAATCCGTCGGGATTCTTGCCCCAAACAACAATCGCCCATTGTCCTTTAGAGCACGAGGGCCCTAACACGCCTGACTTACTCAATCTCTCTCCTGCTAGGACTGAGAGAATTTTCTCCATACCCCATGATACCGAGGGAAAGAGAAAAGAAGTGACCTCCCTTTGGTCACACAGAGCAAGGTCATGCCAGAGCTAGAAAGAGAAGCATAAGAAAGAAGTTGTATCAAAATGTTTTGCATTTCAAACTAACAGATTTCTTAAACAAAGGCAATTTGATGTGTGGTTAGTGAAGTGAAATGATACATTCTTGTCTCCACGAGTTTCTAGATTGATGTACCAGTAGATCTATCCCCTAGTGTTCATCCCTAGATTGAGGGAGGAAAACAAGTTTGCCTGTTTTGTGAATTCCCAATGGCTTTCTTGAATTTCAACAAACTAGTCGATTGAACTGAACGATTTGAATAAACTGAAAGGAAGACAATATTTTCTGCACCTTTACTGCTGCCCAAAGCTGGGTTAGCATTTCAGCTAACTTTGCTTCCAGGGCCTTAACTATCACATCAGTGGTGCGACTGTCTGAAAAACTTGGCAGTGAACATGTTCTACTGAATGTTATTTTTTCTCTTCTATTTAAATTATTTAAAAGATTGTCATAAATTTGGCCCTTATTAGAGATTGTCAATTTCCAATGTAATTTTGACAGTGAGGGAGACTAGCCACTGGAACAAATTACCCAGGGGAGAGGCGGAGTCTCTGTTTCCTGGTGTCTTACCATCATAACTGGTTGGGAAGGTGCCTTTTAGTAAATTACAAGCAATTGGGCTTCATATGGTGCAAAGTGTGTGAAATTTCATAGCCTGTGAAATAGAGGCCAGATTAGGAGATCGAATTGTGTCATAACCTCTGTGAAAAACTCAGTGTGGGGTGCGGAACAGACTCTGCTGTTTTACTGGGTGGCCTGCTTGCTCCCCAGAATCAATATTGAGCAAGTGGGGTGATCCGGGGTGCAGCTCAAACATCCAGCTGGGCTGGCCAGGGGCAGACATCAGGCCTGCCAGGGAAAGGTGGGTGCGGCAGTGACTTCACAAAGGCCTTTGGCAGGAACTCAGCCTATTGAGCAAAGACAATTAGTTGGGAATTGGTCCTGCTTTGAGCAGGGGGTTGGACTAGATACCTCCTGAGGTCCCTTCCAACCCTGATAGTCTATGATTCTATGAATGAGGCGTTTGTGACCTCACAGAGCTCCCTTGCCAACAGCCAGGCAGGACAGGGATGCGGGGCAGGGGGAACCTCGCAGAGCCCTGGAGCCTTGCTGCAGCAAGTCTCCATCTTCCCTTTACCAGATAAAGGTTCTGAGCAGACAATGGCTGGAAGTTGAAGCTAGACCAATACACATTGCAAAGAAGGCGAGGAGCATTTTTAACCTCAGAGTTTGGAGCTATTGACTGAGGGTTGTGCTGGATTTTCCACAACTGGCTTCTTTTAAAATCAAGCTCGTGTGTTTTACTAAAATATCTGCTCTAATTCCTATGGGCATTATTTTGAGACACATTCTATGGCCGAAGTGAAACAGAAAGTCAGACGACAGTGGTTTCCTCTGAGCTTGGAATTAATCTGTGACTCGCTGGGGGCGTTTGGAATGTGACCATTTTGCTTCCCTTTTTGAGAGAGAGATGCAGCAAGCAAATCCAGCCGGCGGCCGGCCGCGAGGCCTCAGGCTTCAACAGTCTCCACCAGTGGGGGTGCTGGGTTTTCCTTCCACCATCCTCCCCTGCCCGGCTAAGGCTCACGCCATCCCCAGACAGGACTCGCCCACAAGGAGAACAGATGGTTCTGGGAACGGGGCCCGGAGGGGGGAGGTGTCACGGAGTGGGACAGAGATGGCAGGTGAAGCATGCCACAGACCAAGCCCGTTCACTGCTCTTCAGCCTCCTCCTCCTCTTCCTCATCCAGTGACACCACCCCCGACGAGGCCACGTCAGAGACTTTCCTCCTGACCCCGCAGCTGTCCCCGTGCAGCTTGCACGCCGTGTGGAAGTCCTTGCAGGGCAGCCCGTCGTCCTCCGTGGGTGAGAGGCAGGACTCCATGTAGGACATGGAGTACATGGAGTCCTGGCACTCCAGTTGTCCCAGGCTCCGGAAGGCACTTTCTCCAGTCTGAGGGGGCAGCTTGGAGAGGAGCATCTCCTCCCCTCCAGCCAGGGAGCCCAGCAGCTTGGCGGCCAGTTCGCCCGGCGAGCCCAGCTCCTTGAGCAGCAGGCTGTCCTCCAGGCTGCACAGACTGGAGCACAGGGTCTCCGGGGAGATGGTCTGGGAGGAGTCGCTCTCGGGCTCGCACTGTCCTAGGAGTGTCCTAGGAGTGTCCCCTTTTTGTTTTTCTGTATCCTGCAAAACCAGCAAGTCAACATGTTTGAATGGATCCCTATTCCTAGCATCATAGAAGACTAGGGCTGGAACAGACCTCAGGAGGTATCTAGTCCAACACCCTGCTGCAGGCAGGACCAACCCCAACTTCATCATCCCAGCCAGGGCTTTGTCAAGCTGACCTTTAAAAACTTGTAAGGATGGAGATTCCACCACCTCCCTAGGGAACCCATTCTAGGGCTTCACCACCCTCCTAGTGAACTAGTGTTTCCTAATAGCCAAGCTAAGCCTTCCACAGTGCAACTTGAGACCATTGCTCCGTGTTCTGTCATCGGCCACCACTAAGAATTTCATGAGAATCAATCTCTCGTTAGGAAAATAACTCAAAAATACAACTACAAAACATTTGGAATGAAATCAATCCACCCTGACCTGTAGTGTCAGGGGGTGTGGGCCTCTGAGGCTAGACTGAGACCCTCATTGGCTAGAACCACCCAGTGAGCCAGTAACAATATCCACTCCTGTTACCGTCCAAGCCACCGCAATCCAAGGAACAGCTGAGGGCTGTGGGAGACAGAGGGGTGCTGAGAAGGTTTAACTCATGACTGCCAACCCAGAGATGTGTTATTGGCTTTGGATGGGGGACAAGGAGCAAATCCGTCAGTCACTACAACAGGTCCCACTCGGAGCCAGGGAGACTGGGAATCGAGTCCTGCTGGCACTTCCCAGCTCTGGCTTTCTGGAGGAGGAGGAAGACCCCAGCTCCCCTAGCTGACCCTGAGGCACCTTCTGGGCCCAAATGGAGGTGGCCCCGGTACAGCTATGGAGTGTCCCAGGAGCGTTCCGCTAGTGGCATTGTATTGTTTTCACAGCCAGTTTCGATCGCTGGTTGCTACCCCTTGCCCTGCTGGCAGGGCATTGAGCGGCACCCGTTGCCAGCCACCTGGGTGCGGAGATCGAGGAGGGTGAAGGGAGGAGCAACCCTGAGCATCTGACATCCTGCTCCATCTGATCTAGAGTAAGTAAGTGGAGTTCTCCAGAACCATCCACCCTGTGGTGGGAATATCCCACCACTAGGGCTCCCAGCCCATCCCTTGTCAGGATTTGTTCCCCAGGTTAAGGGTTCCTGTGCCCTGGGGTGGGATATGTCGGGAGGAGAAATTGCCTCAGCAGAGGGGAGGTGGTCAGGGGAGCAGGCAGGCTCGTTAATGAGAGGCTGCTTTGAAGCCAGACTCATGGCTGCTCCCCACTCAGTTCCAGGATGGAGCGAATCAGGCAGATGCTCAGGAGGAAGGCCGGGCAGGTGGCTCCACAGCCAGAAGAAGACATCAGTCAGCCTGCCCAGGCGGAGAGCGGCCCCTCTGTCCCCGCGGGCGGGGAAGAGGCTCGTGGCCAGGGGAAAGGGAGGAGCTGCTTCGCCTGCTGGAGGAGGCGGAAGACAGCAGCTCCTCTAGCTGACCCTGAGGCACCTTCTGGGCCGAAACGGAGGTGGCCCCGGGTTCAGCTGTGGAGCAGAGAGCCAGGGGAGGGCAGGAGCCGGGGATGGCAGCTCTGGGGCTTCCTTTGCAGGAAGCCAAGGAGCCAGGAGCTGCGCCCCAGGGCCCAGCAGGAGCCGCCAACCACCATGGCAGCTGAGGGGCCCTGCGCCAGCCCCACCCTGGCCCCCAAGGAGCCTCCCGCCAGCCCCACCCTGGACCCAGAGGAGCCTCCCACCAACCCCACCCTGGCCCCGGAGGAGTCTCCCGCCAGCCCCACCCTGGCGACTACGGAGCCTCCTGCCAGCACCACCCTGGCCACGGAGGAGCCTCCCGGCAGCCCCACCCTGGCCCCGGAGGAGCCTCCCGCCAGCCCCACCCTGGCCCCGGAGGAGCCTCCCGCCAGCCCCACCCTGGCCACGGAGGAGCCTCCTGCCAGCCCTACCCTGGCCATAGAGGAGCCTCCTGCCAGCGAAGAACAGGAGTGGAGTGACTGCGGGACAAACACCATCAGCTCCGCGTACTCCTGCGGGGCCAGCAGCTCCTCCGTGGGGTCTGGCAGCCCTGTCTTTGAAGGCTCCTTCTTTGGAGGTGAGGGGAGACCCAGGGGAAAGGGAGGAGGACTGGGGCGGTGGGGGACTAGTAACACCCTGTGCCCATGGACTCGCCAAGGCGCCGGGACTGACCCACATGAGCCCCACTAACACCAGTGGGGGTGGCACAGCCACGCCCCAAGGCAGGGGATGCTGGGCAGAGTCGGGGAGCTCCAGCCTCCCCTGACCATGTGGGGGGGAGGCTGACTGCCACGGGGCCCTGAGGCTGATGGGGCTGAGGGCGTCTCTGGGAGGGGCAGGGTGGAGCCCTCGCCGCCATGGGGCTCCTTACAGAGAAAGGGGAAACATGGAGCCTTCTCTGTCCACTGCATCCCCCCAGCAGCAGAAGGGATTAAACTTTCTCCTTCCCTCCCTGGTGCAGACACCCCCAGTGCCCAGGTGTCATGGCCTGAGGAGGAGGAACAGGAGGAGTGCGAGGAGGAGGAGGATTTCCTGAGGAAGACATCATCTTGGTGATCCAGCTGCACCTGCAGGGCAGAGCTGAGGTACAAAAATCCCCCAGCTGCGCTGCCACCCAGTCTGTCCTGCTCCTTGTTCCGTCCCCACCGAGGCAGGGGGTCTTGCACCAGAGAATCCCTCACCCCCAATGGGGGGACACATCTCCTCTGTTATCTGGCACCCCCAAAGTGGGGACATTTGTCCCACACAGGCCAAGGTCCTCGCAGACACTGTCCAAGTTCCAACCCCTGTCTGCGCAGGGAGACACTGGTTTTGGGAAGGGGGCGGCTTTCCCTGTCCAACCCCATGGAGGTCCTGAGCCCTGGAGCTGGTTTGGGTGTGGGGTCCAGGGCATGTGCCTTGATCCTGACGTGCTGTTCATGGATCAGGGGTTCAGAGGGGATTGCGTTACCCCTCCGTGGCTGATCCCAGGCTTCCCTCCTCTCCTCATTCTCTGATCTCCTGCCTGGACTCTCCCGGGGATCCTACCTCCCACCCATTGCAGTTTGGCTGGTCCATACTCTGCTGGGTACCAGGCCCTGCACAGAGAACTGCGAAGAGCAAGGATTGACGAGGCAGCAGGCATCCGGCCATGAACTCTTGCTAAGTGTCCCTGGAGTGATGTGAATGGGAGAGGCCAGGATGTTCCTTTTGAGTCTTGCCAGGGCTCCTGGAGAATCCTCCTAATTGTCCCCTGACTGGTGTAGCCCCATGTCCCATGACTGACGGGTGCTCCCTCTTCTTGCAGGCTCTGCACAACCGCTATTCGCGGAGCCTGGACACCATCCTCAGGGGCCGCCTAACAGAGCCCCCCACCGTGGAGAAGCTGCAGCACCTCCTGGAGGTGAGTAGAATGGACGGTCTGGGGTGGAATTGCCCCTGAGCCCTGTGGGAGGGCAGCAAAGGAGAGACTAGAAGAGCCACGTTTCCATTGTGTCCTCCCAGCTTGGACCCAGCCGGCCACACGTTCCCAGAGCTGCCAGTGCAGGGGGAAGGAGCTGGGACTGTCAGCCAGAGCTCTGCGCGGTTGCATTAAGCACTAACAGAGAGCACCAGGCCTGGCTGGGGCCTGGGAGACTGAACCCCCTTTTCAAGCTCTGCCACCAGGGCTCGGCTACTCCACCCTGAGCACAAAGTCTCAGCCCCTTGGGGAGGGGGAGAGGCTGGTTTGTAGAGCATGTACGCCTGCCCGCTGACCCTCCCCTGCCTCCTTCTCCTGCAGCACATCCATCGCTCTCTCCTGGCAAACAACACCCAGGAGATAGCCAGGGCCGTTCAGACCAGCGCGGCCCTGCTCCAGTTTGCCATCTCCCTGCCTGGATTTGACGTAAGTGACCTCGGACCCCAGCGTCCTGCAGAGTCAAGTTCCTCATCCCCTGGCTAATTGTTCCCCCCCGGGTCTGTAAGGGACTGCGTTCCATAGGCCGCTGGCTGGTAGGGTCGTGCCTGGCCTCAGGGCCCTTGTTATTCTGGAGCCATGAGGCAGCGAGTGCTCAGCGAGGGCCCTGCTCTCTTTGCTCCGAGCTCCCTTGGGGGCAGAGAGGAAGAGGGCTGTCGCTCCTGTCCCCCAGGGCCTCCTACAGAGGGGTGGGAGCAGAGCTCAGGTCCAGGGGCGCTGGGGAGCTGAAGGGAGAATGGTGATGGATTCCCCTCTCCTCCTCCTTCCACCAGACCTCCTCCACCTTCTCCAAGGCAGGTGAATTTGTGCTGCAGCTGGGTCTCTGGATATCCCACCCAGCCAGTGACATCAGTCGGCATGCCAGGGGTGGGATATATTGGCTTTACTGGCTCCTGCTTCAGAAGAGGGGTAAGAAACCCAGCTGGGCAATGGGACCCCATGGAAACGAGCCTCTGGGAGACTAGCTCCAGCTGGCCATTGGGACGCCTCTAGAACTAAGGCCTCTCTGCTTAGACCCGCTGTAGCGAGGAAGAGGAACCCCAATAGAAACAAGGCCCCTCCTTTGAGACTCCCTCTGCTGGGCAATGGGACCCTACAGAAAGAAGCCCCCTCCTCTGAGACCGACCCCAGCTTAGATGGTGACTCTTTCTCTCCCCCTCTCTCTGAATTAGGGAGATGAGTGTGAAAGTGCCAGGGAAATTGGCTGCTTTATCTCATAGCCCGGCTCTGTCCCCCAGCCCAGGGAAATCAGCCCTCCCCCGTACGGGGCAGCCAGCTCGTGAGGGGACAGGAACGGAGCTATTGAGACACATGGAGGGAAAGAGCCCATCATGAGGGCAAGGCAGGAGCAGGCACCACAGGGGACGGACACAAAGCTTGTAGGGTGTCTCCAGTCGGGTATCCAGGGCCAGAGCCTGACTTCAGTGGGTGTGGGGGGTTCTCAGTATTAGATACCCCCATGAACAGGCACCCACTCCCAGAACACAATGACCGTAAGGGTCACATGATTACTGTGATGGCTGAAACAAATCCCCCTTCTGGTACTATCCCGCGTGGCATGGACCCTGCGATTCCATTGGGCCGCGGATGCCAGGAGGAGCCTGGCCAGTGTGCACCCAGAAGGAAACAGGCACTGAAAGCGGAAGGCCAAGCCTCCCCAATGGGTGTGTCTCTCTCTCCCAGGGCTCAACACCAGCGAGGCCCCAGACCTGTGGTGCCGGGACGGGCTCCATGACCCCGAGCGCCTGGGGTATAGAAACCTGGGCAGGGTGGGAGAGGTAAGGACTCTCCGCCGGTGCATTGCAGCAGCTCAGGTGTGGAGCTGTCTCCCCCTGCAGTGAGTGTGTCATGGACACAGGGCAAGAGCCTGCTCCTTATTTCCACAGAGTATGTGAGGCTCCTGGGATTGTCCGTGGGGTGAGGTGTGGGAATGAACCAGATCTAAAAGACCCCGAACCTCTAGCGGGTGAGCTGCAGGAGCTATCGCTGCTGGGAGCAGCAGGGGTCCTGGGCTGTCTGTGTGAGCTCGGTTCCAGAGCGCGCAGACACATTCCCAGCATCTCATGGCACCTGCGGTGAATCCTGCTCCAGAAAGAGCTGTTGGAGGCCTCAGTGCCTGCAGCCTCCTACTGACAGGGGTTCCTGGTCCATGGGACCCCAAAGGTTGGCTGCCCCAGGACTCTTCTCCACCTTGTGAGACACTTGAGGGATTTGGAACCTGGTTCTGGGCCACTGTAAGGGCTCTGGTTCTTTTGGTTTTAGGTCTTTGGAGAAATATTCAGCGAAGACCAGAAGAGCAGTTTCCTCCAGGCGGGCCTGCTGGCCATCCACCACCCTAGCCACCTCTGTGAGCCTTTCATCCCCCTCGGGGCCTCAGGCCGGTTCCTAGAGCTCTGGTATCGTGTTATCCCAGCCCCCACCTGCTCTGGGAGAACTGGAGGAGTCAGTCAGCAGAGGCTGCTTAAGTGCCCCATTCACCAGAGCCACTGGCCATGGCATCACGTTAAGGACATGGGGATCCCTTGGGGAAAGGTGTCCACTTCCTCTCACCCCCTGGCACTACTGTCCAAAGCCTCCCAGCCCCCAGCTGGAGGGGGTGAGGGTGGCTGAGGGGACTCTGGGGAGCGGAGCTGGATTCCCGCTGGGTTGGGAGGTAGAACACTTCTCGCGGGGGGACTGAGAGGAGTGGGGGCAGGAGTTCATTCCACAATGGTGGGAGAGGGGATGGAAGTCACTAGAGAAGAGAGAAGATTTCGTCTCGGGGGTTGGGCGGGGGAATCCGTCCCTCAGACGTGGGGAGGAAATGTTGCTGGCTCCCGGTGCCGTTAATACCCTTCGTTCTCATGGGTGTCGGAGTCTCTGATTGATCCTTGTTCCCTTGCAACAGGAGGACATCACAGCCAATATAACGGTCCAGCTGTTTAATATCAGGGTCTTGGGCCAGGTGCCCGACGCCCTGCAGGGGCTGTGCTCTTTGAGGCAGCATTGAAGACCCCCCCCCCCTCGCATGACCAGCTCCCACCCCCTGCCGCAGGTACTGCTCTGTCTCACTGTGCCTGGGGGGAAGGGCTGGGGGGAGCGGCCATAGAGCCCCCCGCAGCACTGAGAGAAACCAAGGCCGAGCACCTCGCTCTGGACACCCTGCCCCACCCCGACCCCTGGGGCTGGGGCCAGGCCAGATACTGGTTGGGAAGAATCAGGCTGTGGGGCTGGCCCAGAAGTAAGAGCATCCGCAGAGCCAGGGGTTATGCTCAATAGCCATTGCAGTCTGGGAGGGGTGGCCTGACATGGAGCCCCTCCCCCGTCGTCACTGCTCAGACCCTCCCATGGCCCCTGTCACCCCTGATGCAGCGAATGTCCGACCATCCCCCAGCCGGGGCCCAATCCACCCACCTGGTCTCTGAGCCCTTCCCAGCCAGGAATGAAACTCCCCCCGAACACCCTGGGGCAGGGGAGGAGCCTCCCCATCTGGCAGGTGGGAACTGAGATGCAGAGGAAGGGCTGTGGGCCTGGTCACACAATCCTGGGTGTAGATCTGGGAAGTGGACTGGGTCCCAGCCTAGAGCCTTTCCCCCAGGGGCACCTTCGCTTCTGCCCTTTATTCTCCCCTCCGGCCAGGGGGTCTGTGAGTGTGAAATGAACAGGGAGGGTGACGGGGTCCTGGCACATAGCCTGGATGGGAGCTCCCCTTGGCTTGGTCCCCAGGCTCAGAGACATCTTTGTCATCCCGCTGTCCTTCTGTTATTGCTAGGAAGGGAGTCCCCCGATGAGGGGTCTCCAGGCTCCAGTAAGTCATCCTCATTCCCGCCCGCATGTACCCCCTGCCCTGCCCTGCCCTCCGGTTTCTCGCTGTTGACTCTGGCTGGACTCTTGGCTCCAGTCTCTGGCTATGACTTTGGCGTGACCCTTCTTGGCTCCAGATTTGGGTTCTGAATCCCGGCTCAGTATTCTCCTTGCCTTTCTCTAGCCTCGCTCCAGGCCCTCCACCCACCCGCTCCAGCCCTGCCTCCTCCTCCTCCTCCTGATCTTCCCCAACCCCTCCGATTTTGACTACACGGATTCGACTTTTGTGTGGATATGGACTTTGCCTTGTACTTCTGACCACCCGGCTTCGACCTCCGGCCTGGACATGGACACTGGCTCCCGTTCTGCCTGCAGATACTCAACACCCGGCAGCAGCAGACAGGCCCACCATTAATCAAACCCTAACCCTGCCCCATGACCCCTTAGTCCCTCCCACCTGTCTCCGGAAGTCCTGCCCCATGGGGGTATTACTTCGTGGTCAAGGCGGCCACATGACTGGAAGCCAGGTGTGTCATGTGACCCCTCTAAGAACTCCTCCCACCACCCTCTGCCAATCAGGATGGGTTTCCTTCCGGAAGGACCACCCCAAGAGGAGATTTGACCAATCAGGGCGAGCTCTGGGGTGGGAGGGTGACCCATCCCGACGTGTGTCTTGTGACCCCTCTAAGAACTCCTCTCACTGCCCTCAACCAATTAGGATCGGTTTTGTCCTGACAGGACCACCCCAAGAGGGGATTCTGACCAATCAGGGCGAGTTCTGGGGCAGGGTGACCTGTCCGGGAGAGGGCCGTATGATCCCACTAAGAACTCCTCCCAGGGCCCTCTGCCAATCAGAGTGCAGCACCATCACCTCATAAGTCCCAGCGCCGGACGGACGAGGCCATCTCTCGCCAAGGACACATGGTTTAGAAATCATGGGAAGGCTGCAGAGAGGAAAAAACGGTTACTTACCTTTGTAACTGTTGTTCTTCGAGATGTGTTGCTCATATCCATTCCAGTTAGGTGTGTGCGTGCCGTGTGCACTTTCGTCGGAAGACTTTTACCCTAGCAACCCCAGTGGGTCGGCTGAGCGCCCCCTGGAGTGGCGCCATAACGGCACCGCATATATACCTCAGCCGACCCACCCGACCCTCAGTTCCTTCTTGCCGGCTACTCCAACAGTGGGGAAGGAGGGTGGGTGTGGAATGGATATGAGCAACACATCTCGAAGAACAACAGTTACAAAGGTAAGTAACCGTTTTTTCTTCTTCGAGTGATTGCTCATATCCATTCCAGTTAGGTGAATCCCAAGCCTTACCCAGGCGGTGGGGTCGGTGTGAGACGTGGCGGTATGCAGGACCACAGAGCCAAAGGCTGCGCCACCTCTCGACTGTTGGACCAGGGCATAGTGTGAGGCGAAAGTATGGACGGACGACCAGGTCGCCGCTCTGCATATCTCTTGTATGGGTACTTGCACCAGAAAGGCAGCGGAGGATGCCTGGGCCCTGGTAGAGTGGGCGGTGAGATGGCCCAAGGGGACATTAGCCAAGTTATAGCAGGTGCGAATGCACTCTGTGAGCCACGAGGAGATTCGCTGCGATGAGACAGGAAGACCTCGCATCCGGTCAGCAATTGCCACAAACAGTTGCGGAGATTTGCGGAACGGTCTTGTCCGATCAACATAGAAAGCCATCGCCCTGCGAACATCGAGGGAGTGAAGTCGTTGCTCTCTCGGAGATGTGTGAGGTTTCGGAAAGAAAACTGGCAGGAAGATATCCTGGTTATTGTGGAAGGCGGACACTACCTTCGGGAGAAACGCCGGATGTGGACGTAGCTGTACCTTGTCCTTATGGAAAACGGTGTATGGCGGGTCCGCCATGAGCGCCTTGAGCTCAGAGACTCGTCTGGCAGATGTGATAGCCACGAGAAAAACCGTCTTCCATGAGAGGTACAGCAAGGAGCAGGTGGCCAGCGGCTCAAAGGGCGGAGACATGAGCCTGTTGAGGACCAGATTGAGGTCCCAGGTGGGAGTCGGATGACGCACCTGGGGGTAGAGACGATCAAGGCCCTTTCTGAAGCGAGTAGTCAGCGGGTGAGAGAACAGCGTATATCCCGCCTCACCGGGGTGGAAAGCGGAGATGGCCGCTAAGTGCACTTTGATGGAGGACAGCGCAAGACCTTGTTGTTTTAGCGACCAGAGATAGTCCAGGACCATCGGAAGCGGGAGTTCCGAAGGAATAGCGTCACGTGCTTGAGCCCAGCAAGCGAAGCGCTTCCACTTGGCCAGGTAGGTAGATCGAGTGGAAGGCTTTCTGCTGCTCAATAAAACGTGCTGCACGGGAGCAGAGCAGCGCAACTCCGTCTGATCTAGCCACTGAGGAGCCACGCTGTGAGGTGGAGGGCCGGCAGGTCCGGGTGACGGAGAGTGCCGTGATCTTGCGTTATAAGATCTGGGTGAAGCGGTAGAGGAATTGGGCTGGCTACCGATAGACGGAGCAGCGTGGTGAACCAGTGTTGCCTGGGCCACGCTGGCGCAATTAAGATGAGACGTGCCTTGTCCCGTCGGAGCTTCAGCAGGACCTTGTGTATGAGGGGAAACGGAGGAAAGGCGTAGAACAGGTGATGAGTCCATGGAAGGAGAAATGCGTCCAACAGAGACCCCGGTGCCAGGCCTTGAAAGGAGCAAAACTCCTGGCATTTGCGGTTCAATCGGGACGCAAACAAGTCTACATGGGGAAATCCCCGCTGTCGGAAAGTGGCATGAGCGATGTCTGCTCTCAGCGACCACTCATGGCAGAGAAAGGACCTGCTCAGGCGATCCGCGATGGTGTTCTTGATGCCAGGAAGGAACGACGCCACCAGATGTATCGAGTGGGCTATGCAGAATTCCCACAGTAGCATCGCCTCGTCGCAGAGGGGGGATGAGCGGGTCCCGCCTTGCTTGTTGATATAGTACATGGCCGTTGTGTTGTCCATAAAGACCGAGACACAACGGCCGTGGAGGCGAGTCTGGAATGCTCGGCAGGCCAGGCGTACTGCCCGGAGCTCCCTGACGTTGATGTGCATGTTCAATTCCTGCAGCGACCAAAGACCTTGAGTCTCAAGATCGCCGAGATGGGCTCCCCATCCAAGGGACGAGGCGTCCGTTGTCAGAGACAGGGTAGGTTGAGGAGCCTGGAATGGGACCCCCGCACATACGTGGGACGGGGTCAGCCACCAATCCAGGGATTGAAGGACACCCGCTGGGATGGTGAGTATGGTATCCAGGGGGTCCCTGTGTGGGCGGTACCTGGAATGGAGCCACAGCTGAAGCGGGCGGAGGCGGAGCCTGGCAAACGGAGTGACGTGTGTGCAAGCCGCCATATGACCGAGGAGGCGGAGGCAAGCACGGGCCGAGGTCATCCGAGAGGCCTGTAGGTCGCGGATTAGCTGCGTAAGGGCCTGGAACCGGACCTGCGGAAGGAAGGCTCTGGCTAGAGAGGAGTCCAGGGTCGCGCCAATAAAATCCAACCTCTGAGTTGGAACTAAGGTGGACTTCTCTATGTTGAGAAGTAGGCCTAGGCGCGTGAATAAGTCCTTGATCTCTGTGACATGTTGCTGGACCGTGGCCTGCGAGTCCCCCCTGATGAGCCAGTCGTCCAGGTAGGGAAAAACGGAGATGCCGCGTCGACGGAGATGGGCGGCGACAACGGCCATGCACTTTGTGAACACCCTTGGGGCCGTGGAGAGGCCGAAGGGGAGTACCGCAAACTGGAAGTGTAGGTAAGCGATTGTGAAACGGAGGAAGCGTCTGTGCGGTGGGAAGATGGCGATATGAAAATAAGCGTCCTTCATATCGAGGGCGGCATACCAGTCTCCTGGATCCAAAGTACGGATAATGACCCCGAGGGATACCATGCGAAACTTCAACTTCAGCATGTATGCGTTGAGTCCTCGCAGGTCGAGAATGGGTCGAAGGCCTCCTTTGGACTTGGGGATCAAAAAATAACAGGAATAAAACCCCTTGCCCCGTTCCGCGTCCAGAACCTTCTCGACCGCTCCGATGGCTAGGAGCGAGTGCACCTCTTGTAAGAGGAGTTGCTCGTGAGAGGGGTCCCTGAAGAGGGACTGGGAAGGAGGGTGGGAAGGTGGAGGTGAAACGAATTGGAGTTGGTAACCATGTTCCACAGTGCGCAGGACCCAGGCATCGGTGGTCAGCCGGGCCCACGCCGCGAGGAAATAGGAAAGGCGATTGGAAAAAAGCAGGGAGGAATTTGGAGGAAGAGCTGGTATGTCGTCCCCGGGCGCATCTTCAAAAAGATGGTTTAGGCCCCGGTGGTTTAGAGGGGGCTCGCCCTTGGGACGGTTGGTTGCCAGGCCGTCGCCCACGGCCGCCACGACCCCGCCGCCGACCAGAGTCTTGCCTGTAGCGAGGCATATAGTAAGGGCGGTTAAACTGGGGACGGAACGGACGCCTCTGGGTAGCCGGGATATGCATCCCCAAAGTGCGGATGATAACCCTGTTGTCCTTTAGATTTTGAAGCTTGGAGTCCGTCTTTTCTGAAAAGAGCTCCTTCAAATCAAAAGGAAGGTCCTGAATGGTATATTGAACCTCAGGAGGAAGCGTCGAACTCTGGAGCCAAGAGATCCGGCGCATGGTAACACCCGAGGCTACAGTACGTGCCGCCGAGTCAGCCGCGTCTAAGGAGGCCTGTAAGGAGGTGTGTGCTACCTTTTTGCCTTCTTCTACAAAGGCTGCAAACTCCTGTCGGGAATCCTGAGGCAGGAGCTCTTTATATTTTTCTACCTCAGCTCAAGTGTCATGGCCGTAGCGGTTGAGCAAGGCCTGCTGGTTAGCCACACGGATCTGTAGGGCACCGGCAGAGTAGACCTTGCGACCAAGCAAGTCCATGCGCTTGGCCTCCTTTGACTTAGGAGCCGGGCCCTGCTGGCCGTTGTGCTCTTTGTCGTTGACCGACTGCACCACTAAGGACGAGGGGGCAGGGTGCACATACAAATGTTCGTATCCCCTGGAAGGGACCATGTATCTGCGTTCCACCCCTCGGGCTGTGGGCGCAATAGACGACGGAGTCTGCCACAAGGTATCAGCGTTCGCCTGGATAGTCCTTATGAAGGGGAGAGCTATGTGGGTTGGAGCGTCCGCGGACAAAATGGTCACTATCGGATCACTGACTTCCGATACCTCCTCAGCTTGCAGATCCATTCGCAGTGCCACCCTGCGAAGGAGCTCTTGGTGCGCTCTTAAGTCAATTGGCGGGGGACCCGCTGATGACGAGCCTGCCACCGCCTCATCCGGGGGAGAGGAGGAGGAAGAAGTGCCAGGTAGAATGGCGTCTTGGTCAGCATCCAGCCCCTGTAAAGGTTCCTGCCCCAGAGGTTCCTGGGCAGGCTGAGCCCCTTCGTCTGCACCGGATGGTACCTCAGTGTCAACTGGGGGGCGGCTTACGGTAGCCTCTGGGATGCGTGGCTCATGCGATACGGTGCGCATAGGAGGCACAGGAGGGCCTTGGCTTTGGTGGTAGGCCCAAGGGGTCCAATAACCCCACTGATTTGGGTCCTGGTCTGCAGGATGGTATTGCCGGAAAACTCCCGAAGGGACCTGAGAGTCGTGGTCATCGACATAGTAGCTGTCGGCGTGTGAGGAGGCCGAAGCGTGTCGAGAGGGCCAAGGAGGAGCAGATAAGCCTTGCACCGAAGTGCCCACAGATCTCATTTCCCACCTTTGTGGTGAACGGTGCCGGGAGGCATCTCGGTATCGAGAGCAGGAGCGAGAATGGGACCTGCGACTGGCACGGTGCCGGGAGGTCGACCGGGATCTCCATGATCGGTGCCGGGAGCGACTCCGCGAGTAGCGGCGGCCATATCGGTACCGAGAGCTTGATCGGTGCCGGGAGTGACGGGTCGGAGATCGAGAGAACGACCGGTGCCGCGAGTCCGACCGGTGCCGCATGGTTGAGCGGTGCCGGGACTGCGAGCGGCGGTGCGATCGACGGCCAGATCGGGATCAGCACCGAGATCGGGAGCGGGATCGGCGCCGAGAGCGGGAGCGGGATCGGCGTCGAGAACGGGAACAGGTTCGGTGCCGGTCAGAGTCGGTGCCAGCAGGTGGCCTAAACATGGACGGCTTGCCCATGGAGCGGGGCGCCCGCACCGGCGGCGCCGGTGGCACAACCGGTTCTGTCAGCGCAATGAGGTCCCGTGCCGCCTCGAAGGTCTCAGGAGTCGATGGCAGTGGCATCTCAACCGCGGCCGGAGCCGGGGAGGTTACAGGTGCCGGGCTCGACGGCCTCTCAGGGGCCGGAGTCGCCGGTGCCGGCAGAAGCGTCTGCGGCAGAGGAACCGGTGCCGCGGCAGGTTTTGGTGCCGGGCGGTCCGGACGGGGCGCACTCTGGGGCTTCGGAGCCAGCGGTGCCGTGGAGGCAGTGGCCTTTCCTTTCTTCGCCCCCGGCGAGAGAGAGCGTCTTTGGGCCGGTTTCGGTGCCGATGGCGGTTTTGGTGGCACCGCAGAGTGGCCCGGCGCCGTGGCGGTGCTGCGAGAGTCCGTCGGGGCAGCGGGCGGTGCCGCGGCCGGAGGGGTTAAGGCTGCCTCCATTAGGAGCTGTTTCAGCCTAATGTCTCTTTCCCTCTTAGTGCGAGGCTTGAAAGCCTTGCAAATTGGGCACTTAGTAGATAAGTGCGACTCTCCTAAGCACTTCAAACAGGAGCTATGAGGATCTCCTGTAGGCATAGGCCTGCGGCAGGCCGAGCACGGCTTGAAACCCGGGGAGCCGGGCATACGCTCTGGTCCCGGGTGCGGGTGGGGCTAACCCCCGAACCCGCTAACTATCTAACACTAAACTGATAAACTATCAAAACAAGAAAACCTAAGCTAAGATAAGAACTATGTACAAATTTTTACAGAGAAAAACTATGGGTACGTTTATACTTACCGCGCGGGTCGACGCGGTGAGTTCGACTTTTCGGAGTTCGAACTATCGCATCTGATCTAGACGCGATAGTTCGAACTCCGGAAGCGCCGCGGTCGACTCCGGTACTCCACCGCTGCAGGAGGAGTTGGCGGAGTCGACCTTGGAGCCGCGGAGTTCGCTTCCGCGGCGTCTGGACGGGTAAGTCATTCGAACTAGGGTAGTTCGAATTCAGCTATGTTATTCACGTAGCTGAATTCGCGTACCCTAGTTCGACCCTGGGGCTGTGTGTAGACCAGGGCTCTGAGGAAGCTAGGGAAGCGGAGGTCAGACAAGCTGCACTCCGCTGTTCCAACGACCGACACGGGCGGTAAGAAGGAACTGAGGGTCGGGTGGGTCGGCTGAGGTATATATGCGGTGCCGTTATGGTGCCACTCCAGGGGGCGCTCAGCCGACCCACTGGGGTTGCTAGGGTAAAAGTCTTCCGACGAAAGTGCACGCGGCGCGCACACACCTAACTGGAATGGATATGAGCAATCACTCGAAGAAGAAACCTGGACTCCTTCACCACCCCCATGAGAACTTCGGACTCTGTCTTTGCCCCGAGGGTCTTTGACCATCCGCGGAGAAAGCGCTACATCAGTGACAGTGCCGAGGAGGAGGAGGGAGAGACCGAGGGGAGCCCTTTGGCCCAGCCGTTGATGGATACGCCGGAACCCGAACCCAAAACCCAACTGCTTGTGAGACACCCCAACGAGCATGGTGGCCTCTCTTTGTTCACCCCCTTAGAGGTGGAATGCGATTGCGGCTCGGGGGAGTCACCGGCGCACAAGGTGAACACAGGTAAAGGAATGATTAAGTCAGGGGTGAAAGTAACTTCCAGGACTTACCAGTACTGCCGGAGTCCTGAGGGGGTGTGGCCTCAACCTGAAGGGGTGGGGCCTCTCAAGATTTAAAGATCCTGGAGCATCGGCTGTGGCTGGGAGCCCCAGGGCCTTTAAATTCCCCCCGCAGCTCTGGCAGCCGGGTTCGAGCATGGATTTAATGGGCCCAGAGCTCCCATGTCTGTGGGGATCCTGAGCCTTACCTGGCTGGAGCCAGGATTTAAAGGGCCCGGAGCTCCTGCCGCTGCAGAGAGCTCTCAGCCCTTTAATTCCCTGCCCCAGCCTGGGTGCTGGAGCTGCAGGGGGGGGCAATTAAAGGCCTCTGGGATCTACGCAGCCACGGGGAGTGCTGAGCCCATTAAATCCTGGCCTCAGCCCAGCTGCTGGAGCTGCAGGGAGGGGGCGGGGTGAGATTTAATGGGCTCTGGGTTCCCAGCAACTGCCGGAGCTCTGAGCCCTTTAATTCCCGGCCCCAGCCTGGCAATGCTCTGGCTCCCTGCAGCCATGGGAGCTCCGGGCCCTTTAAATCCACACCTGAACCTGGCTGCCAGAGCTGTGGGGGAATTTAAAGGGCTCTGGGCTCTCCGCAGCCATGCGATCTCTGAAGCAGAGATGAAAATAAGCCATTATGGTCCAGTATGGCGTACCAGGAAGAGCCATATGCCGTGCCGGACCGCACCGGCTTCCTCAGCAGGGATTTGAACGGCTCAGAGCTCTGGCGGCTGCAGGGAGCCGAGAGCCCTTTAATTTTCCCCCGCAGCTCTGGCAGCCGGGCTGGGGCCAGATTTAAAGGGCTCGGTGCTCCCCGCAGTCATGGGAGCTCTGGGCCCTTTAAATCCACACCCGAATCCGGCTGCTGGAGCTGCGGGGGGAATTTAAAGGGCTCAGGGCTCTACAGCGGCCTGAGCCCTGGGCCCTTTAATTTGTCCCTGAGGCCAGAGTTGATTTAAAGGCCCTGGGGCTCCCAGCTGCAGCCGATGCTCCAGGACCTTTAAATCTTGAGGCCCCGCCTCTTCCGGTTTAGGCCACGCCCCCTTAGGATTCCAGCAGTACCAGTAAATCCTGGAAGTTACTTTCACCCCTGCTGTGAGCCCATTAAATCCCGGCCCCAGCCCAGCTGCTGGAGCTGCAGGGGGGGGAGATTTAATGGGCTCTGGGTTCCCAGCAACCGCAGGAGCTCTGAGCCCTTTAATTCCTGGCCCCAGCCCAGCTCCTGGAGCTGCGGGGGGAATTTAAATGGCTCTGGGCTCCCCGCAGCTGTAGGAGTTCTGAGCCAGAGGTGAAAGTAAGCCGGTACGGGCCAGTACGGCTTAGCGGCAAGAGCCAGTACTCTGTGCCGGACCGCACCAGCTTCCTCAGTGGGGATTTAAAGGGCTCAGAGCTCCGGTGGCTGCGGGGAGCCCAGAGCCCTTTAAATCCCTCCTCCCCTCCCACCACAGCTCCGGCAGACAGGCTGGGGCTGGGAATTAAAAAGCTCGGTGCTCCCCGCAGTGGCAGGAGCTCCAGGCCCTTCAAATCCCGGCCCCAGCCCGGAAATGCTCTGGCTCCCTGCAGCCGTGGGAGCTCCGGGCCCTTTAAATCCACATCCAAACCCGGCTGCCAGAGCTGCGGGGGAATTTAAAGGGCTCTGGGCTCCCTGTAGCCGCGGGAGCTCTGAGCCCTTTAAATCCTGGCCCCAGCCTGGCTTCTGGAGCTGCAGGGGGAAATTAAAGGTCTCTGGGCTCCCCGCAGCCGTGGGATCTCTGAAGCAGAGATAAAAATAAGCCATTACAGTCCAGTACGGCGTACCAGGAAGAGCCAATACGCCGTGCCGGACCGCACCGTCTTCCTCGGCAGGGATTTGAATGGGTCAGAGCTCCAGCAGCTGCAGGGAGCCCAGAGCCCTTTAATTTCCCCCCGCAGCTCTGGCAGCTGGGCTGGGTCCAGGATTTAAAGGGCTCGGAGCTCCCGCAGCTGCGGGAAGCCCAGAGCCCTTTAAATCCCTCCTCCCCTCCCACCTCAGCTCCGGCAGCCGGGCTGGGGCTGGGAATTAAAAAGCTCGGTGCTCCCTGCAGTGGCAGGAGCTCCGGGCCCTTCAAATCCCGGACCCAGCCCGGCCAATGCTCTGGCTCCCTGCAGCCGTGGGAGCTCCAGGCCCTTTAAATCCACACCCGAACCCGGCTGCCAGAGCTGCGGGGGAATTTAAAGGGCTCGGGGCTCCGCGGCGGCCTGAGCCCTGGGCCCTTTAATTTGCCCCTGAGCCCAGGGTTGATTTAAAGGCCCTGGGGCCCCCAGCCACAGCCGATGCTCCAGGACCTTTAAATCTTGAGGCTCCGCCTCTTCCGGTTGAGGCCACGCCCCCTCAGGACTCCAGCAGTACCGGTAAGTCCTGGAAGTTACTTTCACCCCTGCTGTGCAGGGCCGCCCAGAGGGGGGGGGGCAAGAGGGGCAATTTGCCCCAGGTCTTGGACCCCACAGGGGCCCCACGAGAGTTTTTCAGGGCCTCTGGAGTGGGGTCCTTCACTCGCTCCGGGGGGCTCGGAAAACTCTTGCAGGGCCGGGCCCAGGAGCTTCTTCCACTCCCGGTCTTCGCCGGCGGGGGGGTCCTTCCGCTCCGGGGCGGAAGGACCCCTCACTGGCGAATTACCACCGAAGTGGGACCCGCCGCCGAAATGCAGCCAGGTCTTCGTCGGTAATTCGGCGGCGGGGGGCCCTTCCGTTCCGGGACCCGCCGCCGAAGTGCCCCGAAGACCTGGCTGCACCCCACTGCCGAAGACCCCGGGCCCCTGGAATCCTCTGGGCAGCCCTGCTGCTGTGAGCCCTTTAAATCCCAGCCCCAGCCCGGCTCCTGGAGCTGCGGGGGGAATTTAAAGGACTCTGGTCTCCCTGCAGCCGCGGGAGCTCCGAGCCCTTTAAATCCCAGCCCCAACCCAGCTGCTGGAGCTGCGAGGGGAATTTAAAGGGCTCTGGGCTCCCTACAGTTGCCGGAGCTCTGAGCCCTTTAAATCCCCGCCGAGGAAGCCGGTGCGGTCTGGCACGGCGTACTGGCTCTGGCAGGTACTCCGTACTGGCCCGTACCGGCTTACTGTCACCTCTGGATTAAGTGACGGTCGAGGTCATGAGACGTTCCATAGAGCTCTCTTGGCCGCAGTGCCCATGACGGAAGGTGGTATGTTCCGTTCCGCCATGACATTCATAAACACATCCCATCTTTAAGGTCCATGTCTGCTAGGAACAGAGCGCGTCTGGGTCACGGCCCGGACTAAGTCAAGCATGTTAGAACCATTAACCACAGAGCCTTTGTACACAAAACCCCTTTATCGTTCCAGGAAGAGAGATTTGTAGCCTGGCCCAGCTTCTTTAGCAGTACGAATGCATTTTTCTTAGAACGCTTCTTCGCGTTATCCAGCACCTGCTGAGCAACAGGCTCTGAGCTCTTTGGTGTTTCTGGGGGGTTGCAGTTACATTCAGTCCCTGTTCTGGTAGAAACAGACTGATTTTCACTTTCTCCACATCGCTCGGCTTCACCTACATTAGGCACCTTTGAAGCTCGGCGCTGTGAGGTTTAGCCTTTTAGTATTCGGCTCAGTCGGTTCTTTGAAGAACAGACTCATTTCAGCATCCAGTAAGCAAGTTGCGGTCGGTCGTTAGGCTCCCTGAGGATACAGAGGTCACCAGTGTTCTGAGCAAAGCGTCAGCTTTTTCCCAACTCTCTTTAGAATGCCGTTCTTTTAGCCCCCGCCACCCCGGGGACACAGCGTCCATCAGTTTTCTGAATGAACCATCAAACTGTTCCCAAATACTAGAATATAGGGGAGCAGTGACGAGCTTATGGTTTTGGGAGAATGGTTTGTCAGTCCTTGGTGTTTTATTCACAACCCCTACAGCGCATGCTCCGGGTTTGTGAATGTGTGTGGTTCTGCGCAAGTTCAGAGCCCCTCGAGCTCGTGCTCCAGGTTTGTGAATGTGTATGGTTCTGCGCACGTTCAGAGCCCCTCGAGTGCAAACTCCGGGTTTGTGAATGTGTGTGGTTGTGCGCACGTGTGGTTGTGCGCACGTTCAGAGCCCCTCGAGCGCATGCTCCGGGTTTGTGAATGTGTGTGGTTCTGCGCACGTTCGGAGCCCCTCGAGCTCATGCTCCGGGTTTGTGAATGTGTGTGGTTCTGCACACGTTCAGAGCCCCTCGAGCGCATGCTCCGGGTTTGTGAATGTGTGTGGTTGTGCGCACGTTCAGAGCCCCTCGAGTGCAAACTCCGGGTTTGTGAATGTGGGTGTTTATTCAGGCTTTGCTGTGGCAGTGGCTGCTGAGGGACTGGAGTTGTGGCTGTTGTTTACCAGAGTCTTGTTTTGCCCTTGGGTTTGACGGATATGAGGTTGGGACTGCCCGGGTGCTTCATCTGCGCTCTTGTGCTGTTTTGCGTTGTTAAAGGTCTCCAAGCAGATTCCTGGCTCTTTGGCGGTTCTGGAGGAGGTGTCCTTGTAGCGCTGACTAAGCATTGTCAGAAAAGTTGCCCAGGCCTATGGGGGGTGGGGGGAACCATTTTACAAAACTGAACTTTACCATCTTTCTCACCCGCATTCATGTATGTATTCACTTCAAATACAAAACCTCATAGAACAACCCAACCAATAAGCAAAATATATTTACTGGGCTTCATCCATCCATCAGTCACTGATGCTGGTGAATTTTCCCTTTCAGCTGTCTCGTTCCCTTTTCTTCTGAGCTTGTTTTCCCTCTGCTCTAGCGATCTCTCATGTTTCCACCGTACTGTGGAGCAAACAGCATTATTATAAAACACAGGAAACCCTCTTGTAAACTTCAAAACTAATTATTCGTTAGGGGTTTTTTTCTGTTTAACAAGTCACAGCTTTAAAGCAAATCATCCAGTTCAGGCTGTGCGACAAACAGGTTTTGAGTTTATTTCTACCACTTAAAACATAAACCAAAAAACAACAAACAAACAAACAAACAACAAAAACCTCAAAAACATTTTTTTAAAATACATCTCATTTTGCAGAATAAAAACCAAACTGCTTTTAAAATCCAATTTAAACCACATTTTGCACAGGAAAAAACCCCTGTTGGTTTGAAACAAACCAAGTACTTTTACACCCTACACCTATGCCTTGCCCAGACCCCTCGCACACACAAATCAGCAGCTTTAGAAACACACCAAACCAAGTTTGCCTCCATATACTTTTCAATAACACCCCTCCCCGCCATGCTTTTAAAAGCCTGTTGCAAAAAAGTTCCCTTTCACTAAGGGATCCAGTGTTGCAGGCACATGCTTGTCCTGTTCCCACCATGTGTGTTTGGGCCTTCAGGTTAAAGAACAAGCAAAAATGTTAGTGACTATTACCACCAAATCCCTATACAAACTGTGTAATAACTAAAGGTTTTAAAAACAATATTAAGCACAACTATAGTTAAAATGGTTTTTACCTTGGCCGGGTGGTGAACTGCAGCTTAAAGTTACTGGGTCCATGCTAAGCAGATCACGCTGCAATGAAGATAGGCACCACTATTTTCCTAAGACAGCCTGGGCAAAGAGTGGCATTATACAATATATAGTTTCAGAGTTGAAGCCAGCCAGCCGTACCTCTGTCTGCCGTCCAGCAGCTTTTGAAGAAAGTTTCTGTTGAAAAGAACAGTCTCCAACAGACCTGAGGTTTTTATACCATCTTAGCCCATTGTTTCAAACAGACTTCAGCATAGTAGCTAGCAGCTTAGTTTAATCCCCACAGCTCTGAACTAATAGATTCTTAAGGACTTTAGGCACCCCTCCCGCAGCACCCCCTGTGGTGATCTGGGGTGGGGGGACCAAGCTGTCTGCACAACAGGGCTTCTTTTTTTTCTTTTTTCTTGTAAGTTAAAATAAATGTTTCTGTGGGGCCTTCTTAGAGTATTGAACAGTCCCCATTTCCAAGCGGGGGGCCCTTTGCAGAGATCAATGAATGTCTTGGGGCTTGAGTTTTTTTTTTTAAACATGTTTCTTTCATGCTTAAAGTTTGGGGTGGGGGTGTTTTCTAGAAAGAACGACCCAGAGCATTCGACCAACTCCAGGGCCATATTTAATCTGTCCAATAGTGTTCCACCAACTCCTGGGGTCATATTAAAACTGTCCAATAGCATCTGTGAATTCCTGAGGTTTTATTTCATTTCATATTAATCAGAACTCACCATCCACAACCACCCACCCACCCACATCAAATTTAACCCTATGGCACCAAGCGTAAGTAATCGCAGTCACCCTGGCTATTCAGTGTGTGTGTGTGGGGGGGGGGTTAAACCCACTCAGTTCAACAGGATAAGTCAACTCTATTGTACTCAAACACAGGTCTGAACAGCCTGTTTGTTTTACTGTAAGCACATTTCTTAGGATTCCCCCCCCCCCACCCACAACATACATTTCAGCTTTTTGCTGTAAATGGGTCACTTTGACACACAAAACCCCCAAGCGCTAGGTTCTCACACACAATTGATTTTTGATTTAAAAGACATACAGCTCCTTGAAACCAAGCCAAGATGCTTCATTAAAACTTTTAGCTCATTTAAGGGCCAAAGGCCTTGGAACAGAAACACGGATAGTCACAAAGCCCTTTTCAATAGGGTTTGTTATTTAAATTTACAGCTACCAAGTTTTCTATCATGTGTTTGTCCCCTCACCATTCTCTAGCTGAATCCTTTTAGATTTCTTACAAAAAGTCTTTTCCTTAAGCAGGGATCTGTAACTTTTTGTGCGGACTAGATGGCCAATATCACGCCGTGTCGTGGAAAAACGACCCCGCGTTGTGTTTGGTTCAGAATCGCCCGTGGCCCCTTTATTACGAGCATGCGGGGGAGGGGGGCGCAGCGAACTGTCATCCCCCTGAATAGAGATTTTTCAACAGGTTTTATAGCAAAAAACCAATTCGTGATACACACGTCCTTGTTCACATGATTGCCATAACTGGAGAAATGCTGTGCAAGTGAGTGGAGACCCTGACTGTGTTTTAAAGAAAATGAACCAGAAGGTGCCTGCAATTTTTCCACTCCAGCTGTAAGCAGGTTATTTTCTTTAAAACACAGTCAGGGGCTCCACTCAATTGCACAGCATTGATCAAGGTCCCCCCTTGCGCTGAATGTTCTTGGCTTAGGCACAGACATTGCACAGCAGAACCTCTGGCAATAACGGTGTTTAATCATCTTTCCAAACCCAGCTCAGCACATAGGCCCCAGAGCTTGTGGTTTATATCCACTAAAGACCAAATCACCCAGTCATGGGCCGTTGGCCTGGCAAATCTATGACACGGCCCTCGCAATCTTCACAAAGCTTTTCCCTCAGGCAGTGCTTAAGGGCAGCATAAACAGCAACACATACAATAGTCCGCATGACTTTTTTACGCTCACGACGTGGCACTGGCCCAGTTAGTTCTATGCCAAGCCTCCTCCGAAACCCCTCATGGCCATCATCCTCAGAGTCCTCTTCAACAATTTGTATCGGCATTGAGCAAAACCAAGGTGGGCCCGGTTATCTTCCCTGCTTCATGCAACGCTGTCCAGGGTTTCCAGGCCATGTAGGAAGGCATCATTGAGCTGTTGATTTTCATAACAGAAACAGTGTAAGCAGCCCACTGCTTGTTTTTAGATTTACACAACCCCCGGTTCCTTATCCATTAAGAAGCGATTGCTTCTTAACCATTCATTTACCTGTGTGACGTCTTTTCTGTTCACCTTCTCCACCGGTGACACCCCTGAGCCTCAATCGCACTCCACCTCTAAGGGGGTGGACAAAGAGAGGCCACCATGCTCATTGGGGTGTCTCACAAGCAGTTGGGTTTGGGGTTCTGGTTCCAGTTTATCCATCAATGGCTGGGCCGAAGGGCTCCCCCTCAGTCGCTCCCTCCTCCTCCTTGGCACTGTCGCTGATGTAGCGCTTTCTCCGCGGATGGTCAAAGACCCTCGGGGCTAAGACAGAGTCTGAAGTTCTCATGGGGGTGGTGAAGGAGTCCAGGTTTCCTCTCCGCAGCCTTCCCACGATTTCTAAACCATGTGTCCTTGGTAAGAGATGGCCTCATCTGTCCGGTGCTGGGACTTATGGGGTAATGGTGCTGCACTCTGATTGGCAGAGGGCCTTGGGAGGAGTTCTTAGTGGGGTCATACGGCCCACTTCCGGACGGGTCACCCTGCCCCGGAATTCTCCCTGATTGGTCAAAATCTCCTCTTAGGGCAGTCCTATCGGGTCAAACCCATCCTAATTGGTAGATGGCGGTGGGAGGAGTTCTTAGAGGGGTCACACGACCCACTTCTGGATGGGTCACCCCACCTCGGAACTCACCCTGACTGGTCAAATCTCCTCTCAGGGTGGTCCTTCTGGGATGAAACCCATCCTGATTGGTAGAGAGTGGTGGGGGAGTTCTTAGAGGGGTCACATGACACACCTTGCTTCCAGTCATGTGGCCACCTTGACCCCGGAGTTAAAACCCCCCATGGGGCGGGACTTCCGGTGACAGGTGGGAGGGACTAAGGGGTCAATGGGTAGGGCTTGGGAGGGTCAAGGAGAGGGGTTAGGGTTTGATTAATGGTGGCGTTCTGATAAATACCAGGATTACATGGATACCATGGAAAGAAATGCGGACTCGTTACCTCTGGACCAAGACTATGACTGCCCTGTTGACCTACCACCTTGGCTGAAAGTTGCTTTTCCCTGTATTTACGCATTGTTGGGACCAGAATTATTGGATCTCCCTGCGTACAGTCATGAAAACCAGTCCTAAGAGCAGGCCCTTTTTGGGAAGAAGAAATGGGGGACTCTGCAACGCCTCTCTTTAGACCATCAGCTCCTGAACAAAGTGATCATTTGAAACCATTACCCTCTGCTGTGAATCCCACAATTGTTGGCTCACAGGAAATCTGCAAAGGTTTTCATCAACCTTCATCTGCAAGGATTTCCAATCTAACGCTCGTTTGGGCAAGGGACAAATGGAAGACAGATTTCAAAACACACAATGGACATTTTAACGGTCTGATATGCTAGTTGAGCTAACTAACGGTCCCCTGACCTTGAAACACTTAATCAGTGATGTATTTGGGGACAGTGTCATCTATTCGGGTGACAGACATCTCTTTTTGGAGAACCCAGAGCAGCACGCGCAGCACATCCGAACCTGGAGAGGTTTCGGCAGCATGGTCTCAACGCAGAATTGGAAAAGCGGAACCTCCAGCCAACTCTCCACAGAGTTTTTGGGGTACATCCTCTCCCCAGAAGATGTTACCATTGATCCAAATAAAGTGGAAGCCATTCATAAATGGGGCGAAGTTGGAATTCCTCAAGAAGAGCAGCGCTTCCTAGACTTCACTCATCCTGTGAAATCGAGACGTGCTGGCTCTCAGTGATGCTTAGACGGAAAACCACGCACCCCACGCAGAGGTTGGAACCATCCACTCCCAGGTTGTCCTGAGGAGCCATGATTTCTCCAGGAGCTGGGTAAAGGGCACAGGGATCAGCCTCTCAAAGGTAGGGGAGGGTCGTGTGAATTCCGGGGCAGGGTGACCCGTCCGGAAGTGGGCCGTATGACCCCACTAAGAACTCCTCCCAAGGCCCTCTGCCAATCAGAGTGCAGCACCATTACCCCATAAGTCCCAGCACCGGACAGATGAGGCCATCTCTTACCAAGGACACATGGTTTAGAAATCGTGGGAAGGCTGCGGAGAGGAAACCTGGACTCCTTCACCACCTAAGAGAGGAGGAGCGTGGGCTAGGCTCTGTATTTGGGCTTGGCAGGGATCGAGAGAAGGGAGAGGGCTGTTAGGGGGCAATGTGAGGTGGGAGGGGGGTCGGAGATGGGGGCAAGGCCTGAAAAGTTCAGCTGCTTTAGATCAACTGTGCCAGAGAATCACTGGTTGAAGTGACTGAAAGCTCTGAGCTGGGGCTGGCCAAAATCCTCCTCCTCAGATGGGAACATCCCAAAAGTCTGCAGAAGCTCAGCCTCTGAGGTGAACCTTGTGGCCCAAACCTCTCTCTGCTCTGTACCTCACAGGATTCCAGCCGGCTGTTCCAATCCAGGAGGAAATCTGCCACCGAAGTCTCCCAGCACCTGGGCAGTGAAGTGCCACTTAACCCCGCTGTGATGCACAGACCTTGCCCTGGCTGTCTGCACAGGGCTGAATTTCACCCCTTCCGAGTGTAAGGAAATAATTGGCTGAAGGCCTTTTTCTTTCTGGACGTCTGTCTAGTGGGAAAGAACCATGGGGATTTTTAACCTGTTTTGCTCCCATGCCTGGTGCTTTAATGATGCAGAGAAGGGCTGATGCATTGGTTGATTTCCCCACCTTTTAATCTACTCTCTTCTTCTCTTTTAACAGGTATTCTAAGGCCCCCCCTGCATCATATGGGCATTCTTGGGGGCACAGATTGCATCAGACCTGCACCTGAATAAATAATAGGGACTGAAATATGCAGACACTAAAGTTCTGCAGCCAAATTCTCAGGAACCTTCCTCTTCAATATAGGATCAGGATTTTGTTTTGAATTGTTTTATTTTTTTTAAAAGTGCTGAGCAGATGCTACACTGTAAGAAATGGAAACAGAAGCAAAAACTGAAAGACTATTACTAAAACCAATGAACAGCTGCAGAGAGTGGAGACCCGGCAAAGCAGACAAATGAATCCTGTGAGTAAATAACCTGAAAGCAAATGGGGAAGAAAACCTCCTCTGGGTAATTGTGGCTCTTGGGACAAAAATCAGGTTCCTGGTACATAGCCTGGCTGAGATCATCCCTTTTCCCTGGATCCCAGACCTGGGATTCAAATGTCATTCTCTGTGTGGTGTCCTTATTTTATTCCTAGGAAAGGGATCCCCAAAGGAGGTGTAAGGATCCGGGACTCTAGTGTCTGCCAGAAGCTTCAGTCACCTTCACAGGTAGAAGTCACTGGCTTTCCTCAATGCCACTAGTGCTCTTCCTGGTCTCCAGATCTGCTCCCTCCAGCAGGACAGAGACACCCCTTAACTCCTCGAGTCCTGATTTCCTGCCATTCAAGGGGCTGAGGGTTTGCATTGCCTCCACCCCAACCATCCAAGACTTTTCCTATGGGAATCTCCCTAGAGCAGGGAAGAAATCTGTTCTTCCATTAGAACCAGTCTGCTCAGTAAATCCACCCACACTGACCTCATCTCAGCTGCTTTGTTTATCTTTGGAAAACCCTTAGCATGTCGGGATGTGAGGTGGAGCAGGGGATGCAGGAGCTCCAGCATATTCCCCTGAAGAACACCACCCTGTCTTTCTCTGGTCAGGTTAGAGCTCACCGTCCATTGCGGAGGTGAAGACCGGATGGGAGCTGCTGGATTGACTTTGATGTGCCATGTCCTTGTGTGGATGAAGGACCTACATCTCAGGGGTGGCCAGCAGCAGATGTAACACGTGTGTCCAGGAATGGGCTAAATAACCTACATTGAGAGGTAAGTAAAATCATGGCCACATGTAGACATCACAGGAATTGGTGGGGATTGACCCAGGGTCCTTCAGCACAAGCCCCTCTCATTCACTGTCAACAAATCCAGCTCCACCCACTAGACCACACCGCATTCCAGAGCCCCAGATCCCAGGAGCCCTGATTCTCAGACTCAGGCCTCACATCACAAGGCCAAACCTCCTCCCGTTATGGGCGCTGCAGAAGGGACCATTGGCAAAAAAACCCTCTACATTCCCCCTGTCAGAGACTGCGGCCACGGGTGACAAATGAATGAGCTGAGATCTCCCCTGTGGGAATCCAAGGGGCTGCACATTTGAAGTTTCACAGGGACGGTGTCTGGCAGCCATTGACAGAGTGTTCCTGGGAGGAGATTTTCCGTCTCTCACAAAGGGTTTTTGTTCCCCCAGATCTCAGCCGCTCAGCAGAATGCGGGAGAGCTGAGTGCTGATGGGCTAGAGGGGTCCCAGGAGTCGCTGTGCAGCAGGGGCAGTGTCTGCAGTCACCATGGGCCACACCCTGCGCTCCAGACAACCCAGGCTGGTTCCCTGGATTGCAAAGGGGACTTTGGCTTGGGGAATCGGTGCTGGTGCCTGTGCCCACAGCTGGGATGTTTTCATGAGGCTACTCCATGGTCCAAGAAGCGCCATGAAAGCAAGAGGAGAATGGACATTAGAGAGCGAGGCCGGGACCTCTGCGGGGCTGCTGCAGTCAAACATCCACAGCCAGAAGAGAGACGATGGGAAACGCATTTCGCTGGCTGGCCACAGCCGCAGCAGCTGTCTCAGAAAGCTCTGCTCATGCTCCATTCAGCAGAGGCAGGACGAAGAGCCACACAGGGAGAGCCTGGGTTGCAATTAGCAAGACGCGTTTTTTTCAGTGGATTTTGCTGCCCTGACCGTCTATTTCCTGCAATGTGCACATCCAGCCTCCCTGGCTGACCTCAATGGGAGTTAGGTTCCTCGTGCCAACAGGACAGGGCTGGCCTTACCATGAGGCGAACTGAGGCGGCTGCCGCAGGTGTCAGACTGTGGCAGGGCACCATTAGGACCCAGAGCGTAGAAAATTGTGTCTGGTGCTGGTGCATATGTTTTCTCTCTGCTGTAGATGCACAGAGCTGGTGGAGTGCTGTGCTGGAGGAAGGGGGCACAAGAGACATAACAGGCAGGCAGGAGAAAAGGGGAGAGGGAATAACAGAAAGCAACAGCAGCTGCAGGGACAGAGAGGAGGAGGAGCCTCTAATGTACCTCTCGAGCACCCCCAGGAGCATGGACTGATTAACACCAGCTTCTCAGGGAGCTTCCTATTTCCTGCTGCTTCCCTGAACCCGCTTGAGGAGAACAGGCAGTCAACTGAAGTAGTAGGAGCCGAGTAGTCCCTTAAGACGCTGATATCCTCATTCAGACCCTGCTACCAGCCTGCTTATTTGTCCCCTGCCACTCTAGCTGGCACAGAACAGCAGTCATGAGTGAAAGAAGAAAACGCCCCCCTGAGGCAGCATTCAGAAAAAGAAAGAAAGCAAAGGAAGCTTTTCTGTCTAAGCAGGAAGGAGCTCTCCTGAGATACATAGACACAAATGTTCACGGGGAGCCTTCCGGCCCCAGTGAGGATGGGAGTGGTGAGGAGATGCCTGATCTTCCAGGTAGTCAGAGTGCAGGAGACCTGGCAGCTACTGCAGCATCCATATCTCCATCTCAAATGGATGTAACCATGCACATTCCTGAAGAAAAGTGTAGATCAGAGAAGAGTGTGGTGGAGGCACAAGAAACAGCTGCTGCTGAGTTTAGTTCCTTAAATCTAGATGATCCAGGACTGTGGACCCACTTGAGCAGTAGCCTGAGGGACTTCCTTGTACTGCATGGGCCACAGCAAGTGAAAAACTTCATGTTCCCCAAAAGACAATGAAAATAGAAGTTTCCATCCAACACATTCCTGGTGTGAAATCCCCAATGGTGACAAAGTGGAGAGGCCATGGCTTATGTACTGTGATAGACCCAGGGCAGTTGGGTACAGCAGAATAGCAGAAGGCAGATATACTGGCCACTGGATTAACAGTTTTCTGTTCCCTGACTGACCAGAGCAGGGGCTGCTCCAGGCTAATGAGAACACCTGTCTCTAATTAACCTGTAACGAGTCAGGTGAGGCCATTAAGCTAATGTGACCACCTGACTCTAATTAAGGCCCTGCTGATACTATAAAAAGGGCTCACTCCAGTCAGCCAGGGGAGTCAGGGAGCCAGAGGAGAGGAAGTGTGGCCGAAGGGCTGGTTACTGAAAACACTCCCAAACCATCGTTAAAGGAGCCCTAAGGTAAGGGTGAAGAAGGGAGAAGCAGGAGAGCTGTGGGGAAGTGGCCGAGGGAAATGTAGCAACTCTGGCAGTGAAAGGTTGGCTGCCAACAACTGCTACCATTAGGGTCCTTGGGCTGGAACCCGGAGTAGAGGGCGGGCCTGGGTTCCCCCCAACCCACCACTACAGGAACAGCTCCTGGAAGGGGAAGTCAGGTCCCTGTCAGGACAGGAGGCTGAACAGAGACTGTGGGAGTTCTCTCACCAGCCTCCTTGAAGCCTATGATGAAAAGGGCTCAGTAGACTGTAACCCTGGCCCTAGAGAGAGAAGGGCTACGTGGAGGGTCACAGTGAGCCACTGAGGCTACAATAAACCGCCTAGAAGCACAGGACCCACGGGAGCAAGGTCAGAGCTCTGCCACAGTACTCAAAACCCCAGAATGCTGCATACTGTTTTTGTTGCAAACTCTTCCAGTCTAATGTTCCAGCCACACTGAGTTCTACAGGAACAAAGGACTGGACAAATCTGGCTAGAAATGGGGCATGCCACGAGAAGGCAGCAAATCAGCAGAGAGCATTCCATAGGTGGAAAGAGCTTGAGATGAGCCTAAGGTTAAAGGCCACCAGAGATGATGAGCATGAAGGGAAGATTGCATCAGAGTTCTGAAAAGGCTCGTTGCCATTGTGAGGGGGCTTGCTACCCAAAACCTAGCACTGCGCGGCACTTCAGATCAGCTGCATGTGCCAAACAATGGAAACTTCTGCATAGAACCTCCTCACCACACAAGTTCCCCAACCCACCACCCTTTCTTTAATCATAATAATAATTCATAATAAATAAATGACTATTCATCAGAAGAAAGAAAGAACGTCCTAGTTCTTACATCTTCCTTAGATCATAGGGGCTTTGTATCAGGGTGTGTCCTTACTTTCTCTGTCTTGTAAAGCGCACACTAGTGACACTGACCAGATAAATAATGGAGACATCACACACACACAAATAACCAAGCCCTTTGTTATGGAGACTGTTCTCCTCAGTAAAGCAAGCTATAAACATTAGGAAATGCACAGAGGACTAAAAGGCTGGAAAGTGGAGTACTCTCAAGTTAGGAAATACCAGAATAAGCATTGCCTGTGCAACGTTAACTCTGCAAGAAATGAGGCGGGGATCCTACAGGCAACAGACTCCTTCAATACACAGCCCCAGAGCATAAACCTCTGTGCACTGAATAAGGCAGGGGTCCTGTGGGAAAAAAATACTATGGGATCATGTCATTAAAGTCTACATCATCCTGCAAATGCACAAGAGGTCGGAATTGAGGGTGCCAGGGCAACACTTCTTTGGACATTTGCTAACCTGAGAATGCTTCACTTTGTAACCTTTTCATCCTGTTTAAAAGCCTTGACTTTGTATTTCCTAATGATTTTATTGATGAAAGCAAACGTGAGTAACATTAAATGAAGGGTTTTTGTTTGTTAATTTCCTTTGGGTTTTTTTAATAGAAAGAAAATCTTTTATCTCTGTGCTGTGTAAGGGGGTGACCCTCCGCTCCAGCCTGGAAGGGGTTGGAAAAGCCCTGCAGAGGGCTGGGCTGGGCTGGGCAAGGTAAAACCCTGGCTGACTGGGGGAAGTAGCTGCAGCTGGGGGCCATGCCCCAAACTGAGCGACAGGGCCTTATAAGAAGGCCAGGGAAGCCGGAAGGATCAGTCTCTCTCTGTCTGTCGAGGGAGAAGGGCCTGGCTGCAGGGAGCTAGAGACAGGGTACCTGAGTGGAGCAGGGCTGGAGACAGGCAGAGGAGCTGGGGAGCTCCAGCCTGGAAAGCCCCAGGCTGTGGCCTAGCACAAGGCCAACAGGTCCTGGGGGTTGCAGAGGGAAGCCCAGAGGTAGGCCAAGGCAGCAGGTCCAGACCCTCCTTGCCAGTGATGAGTGGCTTATCCTGCAGCCTGCCCCAGGGCGCAGGGCTAGACGATGACTGGCAGTAGCCATATACTGATGCGAGGTGGGAATAGTGGGTTGGAGGTTCCCCAAGGAGGGGAGATCCTGAGACTGAGGGGTTACTGCCAGGGGGCAGCACCCCAGCTAAAGGGGCACCGGGTCCAGGGAGGGGCACGGGGGCCAGAGGACAGGCGGATCACTGGCCTGCAGAGGGCGCTCCAGAGCTGGAATGAGCTAATTCCCAGAAGTCACCAGCAGGAGGTGCCGTGGAGATGAGTCCGCACCTCTACAAGCTGTTTAAACAACGAAGCTCTTACTCATGCGTTGGTTCAGTCTATATTTTATTGCCATTGTTAGCTTGGTGAAAATCCCTGTTTCACCACTCAGTGCTGTGCTGATCAGAGTATTGGAAGTCATTAAATCAAACTGCATTAAAACAATACTCATTTCATGCAACTTCAGGGTCAGTGAAAGTTCTCAGCTGTAACCCTGAATGTGCAAGAAGCAGAGAAACAATATCCAAGAAAAAGAGCTGGAATTTTGCATCTTGTTTTCACCTAGGCCTTACTGAGGACAGTAGCAAACACCTGCCCTTTGTGAAGGAACACCGCACCGTACCGCAGCACAAACCCCACTGAGCACAGCAGGGGCTGTCCCGGTTCTCCAGCTCTGGTTCTGTTTCATTACAAACTTCCTGTCTGTGATGATGATCTAGTCCAGCTGTCAAAGGTAGCTGTTGCCATGGTAGCCAGGGTGCTAGTCATTCTCCCCAAGTATGAAAATGAAGCGGAGGGAGGGAGTGCTGAGTGGTGGGTTCTCTCTGATGTCACAAGGCTACTGCTCAGGCAGCACCAGTGGGCAGCAAATGTGTGGTGTGTGTGTGTGTTTGTGGGGGAGGCTTTTCCAGTGCTCCCGTTTCCCCAAATTTCCTAAAGAAGCCAACAACATAACTACACAGAATACACATTAATGATGATTCCATCCACATGATAATTAGTTGCTGAAATTTGATTCAAATCCTTCATGGCATGTTTAGAAACAAGGGTTCCAAAAAAGGAGAGACCTCGTTAAACAGAAAATGTTGATGCTCTGGTGCATTTGTTTCAGAGTAGCAGCCGTGTTAGTCTGTATCCGCAAAAAGAACAGGAGTACTTGTGGCACCTTAAAGACTAACAAATTTATTTTAGCATGAGCTTTCGTGAGCTGCAGCTCACTTCTTCGGATGCATTTGTGGTTGTATTAAAATTGAATACTGTAACTTTAAATGTTGGGCAGGGTTCCCGGGTGTGCTTGCATGCTGGGGAGCTCGGTAGGGCAGCACACAATTGGGGCGTAGCAGCAGCCAGTCAGCAGGTCCGCAGTGAGTTGTGCCTCTCTGTTATAGGCAGTAGCCTGCGTTCTCTCCCTCTGAGTTTTGGGTTCTTACGTGTTGTTGTTCTGGCTCCTAAGAAACAAATTAGCGAGACTTTGCGAACGTCCAGCAAGAGAATTTTATATTTTCTCTAACTTGTCTGCTTGTGTGGCACAAACCAGGAAAGGCACAATCTCATCCAAAATAAAATAAACTTCTCAAGCCAAATGTCCTTTTGAAACAAAAAAATGGAACCATTTCATTCTGGTCAGGTTGATCTTAGTGAAGCACTTCACTTTTCCTTCCCCTTTCACAGGGAGGAGCCTAAATTAGGTTTCCCTAAATCCATGATTGGAATAGTGACGCAAAGCCTCACTAGAAGCCAAGCAGCTCGGAAAGAATGGGATGATCACAATACAGTAGAACCCTGTTTATCTGACCCTCCAATATCCGGTTCTCGGTATTAACCCAACAACCAGCGCGCACAGGTCCAGAAGTGGGCAATCTCTCCTATGGTCCCTAGATGGCGCTGCAGCCTGGCACGTTCCCATTCATCCGATTATCCGACGTTTTGGTTAACCAATCTGGCCCTGGTCCCAATTCGATGGGATAAAGGGAGTTCTGCTCTCCTTGTGAGCAATCGTTTGATGCAGGGGATCTGCGGCTGGTGTTATTCCTTGTGGAAAAGTACCACTTGCAAAACTGATGGGAGGGGCCTTCTGAGGTGGTAGGGAGGGAGGGGTCACGCTGTTACCTGCAATGTACACAGGCCCCGCAGCAGGGACGCACCTCGGACTGTGCATATAAACAGGTTAAAAGTGCTTCACAACAGTGAAGCCGTTGTCAAGATGCTATTCTGTGCAGAGGATTGTAAGACAGCCCCTGTTCCTGATCTGAGGCCTGAATGCCATAGGGATATCCCACTCGAGAGCATTGAGGTGTGTGAAGAGGTTACCATAACTGAAAAGACAGAGGTCATGGCTGTGCTGCAAAGTCACTGGCAGGTATTATCAAGCAGGCCAGGCCTGACTCACAAAAGTTGCCTAAGATGAATACTGTGGGATCACAACCTGCACCCAGCAAAGCATCCCACAGAACTGGTCCATTGCGGCAGCAAGTTCACAAGGAGATGGCAAGCCTGCTGGACAGGGAATAGTGAGTCAAACAGTCCCTGGGATGAGGAGGTCGTTTTGCTGATGTTTACAGGGAGCTCCTCCCGAGTGTGGGGGGCAGAATGGGAGGAAGCATGAAGGGGCTTGTTTGAAGATTTAACCAGGGAGTGATGGGGGTTAGCATCATGAGCCATGTAACTGCCAACACTGTGTGCCCTTAGCCCAGGGGTGGGCAAACTGCCCTGTCTGCAGGCACTGCCTCTGAAGCTCCCATTGGCTGTGGTTCCCAGCCAATGGGAGCTGCAGGGGTGGTGTTTGGGGCAAGGAGAGCGTGTGGAGCCTCCTTGCTTTCCCTATGAATAGAAGGCAGATAGGGGATGTGCTGCTGCTCTGGAAGCCACACGGAGACATGGGACTCACGTTTTTGTCACTCCTATCTGGACTCTCTGCAATTGGTCCACATCTTTCCTGAAAAGTGGTGCCCAGAACTGGACACTAGACTCCAGTTGAGGCCTAATCAGCGCGGAGTAGGGCAGAAGAATCACTTCTTGTCTCTTGCTTACAACGCTCCTTCTCTTACCTCCATATTACAAGTGACAAACTGAGGCAAAGGGAGACTAAACCCAGGTTTTTTAAAGGTATTTAGGCCACATAAATCCCACTGATTTCAATGGGATTTAGGAACTGAAATCCCTTTAAAAAATCTGGCCATAAGTGATTTGCTCAAGGTCGCAAAGGAAGTCTGCAGTGGAGGCAGAACTTAAACTCAGACCCCTCAAGTCTTAGTCGAGTGCGATAACCTCTGGACCATCCTTCTTTTCTCCTGTGTCTATCTAATGACGTGCTTCTGTCTATCTAACCCCAGAGATAACCATGTCTCTGTCTATCTATCCCAACAGAAAAACATCCGTCTGTCTAGTGTCTACCTGTCTACCTATTTTTCCATAACTAAGCCAGGAGCTATGCTATTTATAATAAATCAATTAAAACCACAAACTAGGAATAAACTCTGATAAGTTCAATAACCAGCATTCTTCTGAAATCAGTAAGATTATGTTCACACTCGTTCACTGTATATTAACTTTGCTCTTCATTCATATCTCCTCAGTTAAGCAGCGGGAGCTGAATTAAAACTATGGGTGAAATCCTCGTGCCTGCTCTGGCTTCTTGCACAGCCTAAAACTGGAGTTCTTCAGTGGGGAAGCAGAGGCAGCAAGTGAGTTTGGAAAAGCTTCCCCCTCCAAAAGAAAGGACCCTAATGAATACCAAGTAAAACATCTCCCTCTCTCCCGTGCTCACATGCAGTATCTTATCATCCTGTACAACCTACAGCTACAAATCTCTATAATTTACCATGAGTGAATCGAGACAGTGGGAGGACCAGCCTGTCCTTATCAGAAGATAGTTCGTTAGCAGAGTCATGAAGCAGCTTCCTAGAGAATACCCACTGATCTCCACCTAAAGGGTCACAATGAATTGCAGGTCAAACAGCATCAAGAAAGATGGTTCCCTTGGAAGCTAGGTGAGTCCAGATGTTCCTATTCCTTCTCCCGCTTCAAACTAAGAAGAAAACTCAACTATGCAAGAGAGATTTCATTCTCTTATCGGTGTGTATCCACCCCGAACCCATGAGAGTTTCCATGGGGGCAGAGAATGGTGCACTGGGGAAGCCCATTCCATACTGTATTGTCTTTATTCACAATCTTCTCTCTCCAGGGCTGTTGACTGGGAATATTTCACCAGCACAAAACTTACTCTGGGAAATTTTAAATGAAAATGTTTGCTATTCAAATAAATGAAACACATTTTTAGAAAAAAAAAGAAAAAAACCTCCATTAAACAAGATTCTGTGAAACCAAGAGGTAATTTTAAACAGACTATTTTCACCTTGATTTGCACAGCGTATGACACCTTCTAACTCAGTACAGCAGAATGGACCAGACACTTGGTTGGTATAAATCACCGTAGCTCTGCTGATGCTGATGGATCTGTGACAACTGACGCCATGTGATGATCTATTCTGATATTCCCAAACTCTGACATGCAGCGTTCAGGATAGTTTAGGCAGTTGGTCCCATTTCACTGCAAGTTATTTTGTGAGAGAAAATGAAGACAACATTTTGGGGTCAAATGCATCAGCACTTTGAGAACAGAAAAGCAATCTTTTCTCTTGGTCGACAGAATGGATTTTGAAGCTTTCCTCAGGTATTAGAACTGAAAGAAAAATAGACCACTCATCTTAGTCTTTGCCCCGTAATGTTAAAACTTGTTGCAAGACAGATCTCTCTTACTTGAACTCAAATGGATTGTGTAAGGGGTAATTGGAGGTGGGGTTTATTTGTTCTGCCAACACAAGAGGACAGAATTCATAGAATAGCAAGGTTGGAAGGGAACTCAGGAGGTATCTAGTCCAACCCCCTGCTCAAAGCAGGACCCATCCCCAGACAGAATTTTACCTCCATTCCCTAGATAGCCTCCTCAAAGATTGAACTCACAATACTAGGTTTAGCAGGCCAATGCTCAAACCACTGAGCTAGCCCTCCTGAATCTCAGGTCAGGCACAAGTGGAGTGAGTGTGTCGTTAAAATACCAGCTGCGTCTCCCGGCAGCAGGAGGTAGACAGACACCAATATATGGTCTTCAAATATTGTGCAAGTTCTTAGACATGGTGATGCTTCTCTCTGTTTTTCCCTCTGTTTTATGCAGTTCATCTGTCTGAAAATCCCCCCTAGCAAGAAGCAAGTCCAATTACAAATACACTTAGAGGAGCATGGCAAGATTTTAATCAATATCTGCCAGGATTAGGCAGGGCCGCCCAGAGAATTCAGAGGGCCTGGGGCAAAGAAATTTTGGGGGCCCCTTCGATTTAAAAAAAAATTGCAGTACTATATTCTCCTGAGGGCCCTTGCGGGGCCCACGGCAAATTGCCCCACTTGCTCCCCACCACGGGCGGCCCTGGGAAAAATAAACCTTCCGCATCTCGGCACAAACCCAGTTTTGAGAAAACTTCTTTACAAGGTATCACTGGTTCTCAGCATCAGCTAGTGCTAAAAGGCACTAAAGCTCATTAAAAGGGTTGGACAAATATTTTCCGTCAAAACTTTTTCTGGATCGAAAACTAGGGGGTTTTAAAAAGCAGAAAAAAATCACGAGCAATATACGCTTTCCTTCAAAATTTGTTGTTTTTTTAATTGAAAAGCTTAAATTAGTCTGTCAAAACCTGAATATGGTTTGAGGTTTCAGAAGTGTGTGGCCAAATATTTGCTGCTTGCTGTGTTTGATTGTTTAAAGAAACAATAAAAAAATTCTGCTTAAAAAAAAATCCAAAACTTTTGAACCACCTCAGCTTGTGACCAAACGCCTGAGCCCATCCAGGCAGAGATTTTTCCAGGTTTCTGATACTCTGCTGGCTCCTTGACTCATATCTGTCTCCATAACTTTGGGTTCATTTATGTTAGAACATAAGAACAGCCATACTGGGTCAAACCAAAGGCCATCCTGCCCAGTATCCTGTCTACTGACAATGGCCAATGCCAAGTGCCCCAGAGGGAGTGAACCTATCAGGTAACGATCAAGTGATCTCGCTCCTGTCATCCATCTCCACTCTCTGAGAAAAAGAGGCTAGGGACACCATTCCTTACCCATCCTGGCTAATAGCCATTAATGGACTTAATCTCCATGCATTTAACTGTTTCCTAGAGACTAGCTCCATGCGGTCCCTCACAAACTGGAGACAGTTACTGTGTGTTTGCCTTTAGTATAGCTTATGTACATACTCCACGAACTGAGCATTTGAGCTTGTTCCAGAATCTGGGATGAGCCTATGTTGTCAAAACTGAAATGCTCAAAATAGCACATGCATGTGAATGGACACAGGTTGCTAAAATTAAATTAATCCAGGGGTTCTCAAACTGGAGGTCAGGACCCCTCAGGAGGTCACGAGGTTATTACTGGGGGTCGTGAGCTGTCAGCCTCCACCTCAAACCCCACTTTGCCTCCAGCATTTATAATAGTGTTAAATATATAAAAAAGTGTTTTCAATTTATAATGGGGGGGGTCGCACTTAGAGGTTTGCTATGTGAAAGGGTCACCAGGACAAAAGTTTGAGAACCATTGAATTAACCCCTCTGAAGCCTCAGGGAATGCAGGGGAGGGGGGTCTCCCTTGGTAGGGTTGGGAAGGATATTGCTCTTCTCATGTGATCCCTCCCCCAGTGGCTAATTTTAAATGAAGCTCCCTTCCCCTGACATGAATCTCCCTATGGCACTGAAATTACATGTAGACTATAACTTGGCATTGAGAAGTGAAAGGGATGGTAGCCCTAATGGAAAAGCTAACAGCTTGGCTCGTCTGCAAGCCTCAAACTGCTGAATGAGCTTTAGGGTAGAGAAGGCTGTGCCCTGCCCCAAACAGCCTGGCTCTGCCCCCTATCCGACCCCCACCCACTTCCTGCCCCCCCAACTGCCCCCCTCAGACTCCCTGACCCATCCTGCTCCTTGTCCCCTCACCGTCCCCCAGAGACCCCCCCAACCAGCACCCTGGGACCCCACCCCTGCTCCCCCCCACCCCTATCCACCCCCCCCCGCTGAGTCCTGACAGACCACCCCCCGGAACGCCCCCAATCCAACTCCTCCCCATTCCCTGCCCCCTGACCGCCCCCCCAACCTCTGCCCCCTCCCTGTGCCCTGACTGTCCCCAGGACTCCCTGCCCCTTAGCCAACCCCCCTGGCCCCAGCCTCTTACCCCCGGCTCCCTCCTCACCCGGAACCTCAGCGCGTCGCTGAACAGCTGCAGCGAGTCTCCGGCGGGGCCTGAGCTCCGCCCTGCTCAGAGCCGCGTGGGGAGGGGGCGGGGCTGCGAGCTCCCCGCCAAGCGGAGGGAGCTGAGCTCAGCCTGGAGCTCCCAGCCCCGGCCCCTCACCACACGGCTCTGAGCGGGGCGGGGCTCAGGGGCCCCGCTGGGGCCATGCTGCGGCACCGTCTGAGGACGCCGCTTGATGCGCTAAGGCTCCAGGAGAGGAGCAGAGGCGGGAGCCTCAGCTGTTCTCTTGGGGGCCCCTGTGGAGCCTGGGGCCCGGGGCAAATTGCCCCACTTGCCCCCCCCTCTGGGCGGCCCTGGGATTAGGGCTGTGGAGACGGTTTCTTTCAGAGCAGCAGGACTAGACGTCTGGATGTCGCACAGCCAAAGGGCAAGGAGCATTCTGCTGCTCAGCACTGAGCGAGAAGGAACATTTGCAGCAGCATGAGAGGGTCCAGGAGTCCAGTAAAAAGTCAGGCAATGCAGCTGCCCGTGCCCGTCCGATTCAGATCTCAATTGGGTGCTGTCAAGGGCCCTCAGCAAAGAGCCTGTCATGCCACATGCCATTTAGCTGAGCCCTGGCGGGATCCTTATCAGGCAGGATAACGAGGGAACAGGAAAGATCCTACCAATGTCCCTAAAGGCCAGGATGTGACCTCACATTAGATCAGGAGGACCAGTTTGGAGACGATAGCAGTGAAAACTCTGGAGAGGGGGATGTGCCTGGCCAGACACTGGAAGTCCAGGTGGTTATTGCAACTCTCTAACCCCTCCCTCCCATTGTTTTCTAGAGAAATTGGACTTTCAACACTGAGGATTTGGTAGGTTATGGCCAAATAATTTACTGTCCTGGATATTATGCCCTGCATTGCTGTGTGTCTGTGTCTGTGTCTGTGGGGTAGTGCAGATGCCACAACGTTTGTGTGGCCTCCTCTCACTTCCCCTCCCCTCCACCAGCCTCTGCTGGGCACAATCCCAAGTGGATGCAGAGCACTGGAGGGAAAGGTTTCGGAAAAGCCAGCTTTGCTGTTTATCCAAGAGTTCAGAGTATGGGCTGTACGGCTTGTGCTGAAGCCCATGGTCTGTAGCAAGTTCACAACTAGAAATCAGTGCCCCTCTGTCCGTTTCACCGCAGGCAGGCAGGTGGGGGTGGAGGGGTTCAAACACGGCTTGGATCAATGCTCTCCGTCCTAGCTCAGGCTTTGGTTGGTTTCCTTAGTTTCCCCCCAGTCCTGGTAGCTTGTTCTGGGAAGTTTCTCAGGCAGCAGGAATTCTCCATGGCCTTTCAGGAGAACTGGGAGTGCAAACCTGCTCGGGCCTCCATAATAGCCACGTCCCTACCAAATTCAGGGCTCACTTTGACTAATTTACAAAACCTCTCACCTTGAAATTGACCAACGTCACCATTTAAGATGTTTCCACCTGACATTTCCTGGTATTGTAACCATGGGGGTACCGACCAACCTGGGAGAATGGGGGAGTTCAGAGGTTGTTGTGGGGGGTCACAGCATTGTCACCCTCACTTGTGTGCAGCCTTCAGACCTGGGCTCCAAGGGCAGCAGCCAGCAACCTTGCTGAAGCTAGAGGAGGTTCCCAGATGTGCAGGTGGGGCCCTGCTGTTGGGAGCACCTCAGCTCCTACCTACTACTTGGGAGCACCTCGGCTCCTACCATTTTCGGGGCACCCAGAGAAGTGGACCCTTGAGCCCCAGAAGGAACTGCAAGGGAAGCCCCGAGCTCTCACTGTAGAGGCCGGGCAGAAGCCCCGAGCCCAGGCACCCAGAGCACCGGCAGGAGTTGGGAGGGGCATGAAAGTCCTGAGCCCAGTGCCCCAGCACTGGCTGCAGCCACAGGGGCCCAGAAGCTCTGAGTCCGGGCACCCAGAGACGTGACTGGAGCAGAAGCTGCCAAGGCCAAAGCCCTGAGCCCAACGCCGGGCTGATGCAGCGCACTCATTTATGCATTGCCGCTGCAGGTGCGTCTGATTAATTCACAACAGTGGAAATCTGAAACAAGTGAACTGAATTACATCAATGAAAATGAGGGCCAAATCAAGCCCAGGTTAATAAGCTATAGTGTCAATACAATCTCTTCATTCCAATAAAAGATACACAATGCTAACAAAATGCACAAACTATTTCAGTTCCACCTCCTACAAGTGCCATACTTTATCAGCTCTCCCGGATCAGTCCCGCTGCATTTTCAAATAATAACTTCTGAAAAACAGTACTGACACTCTTTCTAGCACTGACTAATCAGAGGGCACCTAAGTGTATGTCTACACTGCAATAAAACATTATTTCATTTTTTGTGTCATGTACTTATCCTTAAGATGAATAAAAAATTAGCTGAGTCAAAAAATCACTGCAGGATTTGCTCTGCAGGATCATTAGCAGATTTTTAGAGCTGAAATCTTTCCAAACACTCCTTAAAGCATTCAGATACTAAAGTGAGGAGTACAATATAAATGACAAGATGACCAAACAAAAGGAAAGTACACATGACTTTCCTCAAATGTGCAGGAGGATGCCAAAGGATCCGGATGATGGGGAAAATGTAGGAAATACAAATCTAGTTTTATTGACACACCATGTGACAAGTACTCAGACTTTCCATTTGTACTTCCCCATGAAAGAGGGCACTTGCAGGAGCACAGTGCCTTCTCGGGCCAATTTGAGGTATTGTTTCAGTACTACATTCACCACCTATTTCCTATAAGTCATTACCAGAAGTGAAGACTACAAGTAGGTCTGCCATGATAGTCTTATGTTCCCAGCCTGCCCTATTCTCCTGTTCCTCTGAGAGAGACTAGCTAGAACTGCTAGGAGCCAGCCTAATCTGCCACTGAAAGAAGATGGGAGATACAGCTCATCTCTCCATGGCCTCAGGCCCTAAACACTCATGCGTGTGGAATGGGCTTCTTGATCAACCACAGATGACTACTTCAAGACCACTTTCTTCCCCTCAGTGACAGTGTCCCTTTTCACACTGGGATTCTTAACAGGCAAACCTGGAACAAACTAAGCAAAATTGGCTTAGGGGAGTTAGCCTCATAAGCCTCAAAATGCCTGTACACCCAGTTACTCCTCTGAATAGCCCTCCCTATCTACACAAACAAAAACATAAAAACCATAATTGGGTGAAAAATTGACATTTTGTTATACACAATATTTCAACCATCAAACCTCTGAATAAAAATCTATAACAATCAAATTTTCAGCATCGGTTAGACTTTTATGGCTTTCAGACTGAAAACAATTAAAAGCTATGTGAAAAATCAGAGGCTTGCATTGAAACCATCTGTCAAACTGAACTATCCAAAGACACTTGTTCTATTGATGACTCCTCCATGTATGAAGAAACTGCTTTGTTAACTCTACTATTATAATCAGTGCATCAAGTGTTTGGGATTAGATTAAAAATTCATGGCAGTTCTCAAGTAACAGCAATGTGAATCCCTAGTACTGTCCTTGCGCTAGTGACTGTGTATTGTGAAAGCATCATAGGGAGAATGGCATGTCGACAAGAAACAGAGTCAAGAAGGAAAGGAACTATCAATATCTAACATTATAATTACCCAGATTGTTATGATGACTAACATTTGTAGAATATCTTTCATACCCAACACCCTTTACAGACAGCCACCTCTGAGGCAAAATGAGACAGTTATTTCCCAACACACAGTAACATTACACAACATCTTAGGACAGTGAGTGAGGACAAATACCATATCCAACTGAATTTGAATTTGGCCAGGACAGTGCAGGACACTGCAGTCACCTAGTCTTGGAAAATGTGCCATGAGATTTTTAATGACTGTGGAGGTCAAGAATTGGTCCCAACAGCACTGTGTCTCTAACACTATGCCAAGGTAGGGATTTAATATTGACTCAAAAGGAAACATGCCACTGATGCCCCAGTTGCAAGTAATGGAACTTGTTTGAAAATCCTGTTTAAAAATAGAGTGGTTCAAACAGTTCCTGCTAGGCTGGCAACACAGTGGTTTTACTTTGATTTTTCAGAGGCTAGAAATGTGTTTTACACTGCAATGCATCATTACAATTTGTGGCATTATATGTATTATTAATAATAATCTCCATGCTACAGAGCTATTTGTATAAAATAGCTACAGTGTATAATTAGTTATTTCAGTTACTACAGATCATAGACCTATCACAATCATTCAAGAGTCCATCCTTTTTATTTTTGGCCCAGATGATTTAAGCAAATGTGTCTGTTTGCAGCAGAGAAAAACTAACCAAGACAGACAGATGTTGGACATATCTGCATTAGCAATGAAACGAAAAAGCCTGAAAGGGACTTGGCAAATACTATAACCCAAGTGCTATTGAAATGTCCTGTAATTCATGCTCCAGTTAATATATATTTCCTATTAATGAAATTCAATCCTGATGGGAGCTGCCAACAACATATAAGTAGTGCATGAGTTTTTTACATTAAAATATAAATCCTTTGTATGCTGCACTTTAATTTAGAAGCTAGATTTCAATTCAAAATAAGATTTTTATAATAGTAGGATTTTTTTTTCTGGATGTAGCGTTAAAGGTGAACTACGTCGCTTTTAAAAGGTAAACACGTCAGAATCCAAATTAGTAATGGACTTCAAAATTACAAGTACATTCATTAAAACATATACACAGATTCATAAACAAAATACAGAAAAACCCCATTTACTTCAACCACATTAGCCCAAAATTCCCTGTTATAGGAACCTAGATTATGTCACACAATGTGAATCATTTACCAGCAACTGCCACAATTACTCATCCCTCCAATTATTTTATTATCCCCATAACATTCAGATGAAACGACATTTCATTTACAATAATTTTCTCCGTTATTTACCTGCTCTGTAAACAGTTGATGACAAGGAAACCAGATGCCCTGCACTGCTTTAAGCAGCTATGATGTCATCAACTCTGGCTAGGCAAATTTAGAAGCTTGCATTCAGCTTTTGGCAGGTGTCCCTCCTTTTTCTGTGTGTAATAAAAATATATAGATCCATATGCTTCCAAGTGCTGGCTATAGTTTAACATTACAAGATCGGGTTTTAAGCAGTCCTGGCGATGGCTGTGCAGCACTTTCCTTTGCAAGCAAGAATTATGGGTGGAATTCTTTTGGAGCATTATGCCACTTATTGGGTGGTGCCAGCATCTTTAAGGAAACGATTCAAAACATGATCAGTTCTCCCAGTAAACAAGTTGACTACAGGCCTCCATGAATGTAAGGTGACATTGTGCAGAAAAGGATATAATATCTGTATAGATAATCATAATGCCCCATGTGTGGTGGGCAAGGAAGCCAGATCCATATATAGGAAGGGTGGTCCTTGGGAGGTAAATTGGGAAAGGCACAAAGAACTGCAAATGCATCCTGGGCTGTTGTACAGATTATCCGGAGCCCTAGCAATAAGAAGTATTACTCAGACCTACCCAAACTGCTCAAATGCACTACAAACAATCCCAAGAATGGAGGAATTTTTGGATGAGGAAGGTATTTTGGAGAAAGAAAAGGTCTGTGGGGGGGAGGACTGGATAGGCAGAATAGGTATGGGAGTTGCAATACTAAATGCAGGCGATATAGAAAATCTGCAAAGGAAATTAGGTTATGCTACAAATATAGGAGACAATCTATGGGAGGTGGGCCAAAGGCAGGTACAATTCCTAAAAACCAGCACAGTCCTCACGGAACATTTAAAAATTGCTCTCCTTAATCTAATCTGCAATCCTAATTGAGGAAAAGGCTGTGCTTAATGAGACATGGGCCAGACAATGTGCTATGGTTGAATTAAATTTGTTAAGGGATGTTCCAGGTATAATTAGGAGCTTATTACATGGACACTGGCCAGTAGACTGCAATTCTTTCTATTCTGTAAAAGTGAACGTTAGTTCCTGAATAGATCCCAGGTGGTGGAACGTTACAATTTTAAATTGTGAATGGACCCAATGTGCTGGCCTTCAGTCCCTTGAATGGAACTTTCATAAATACCTATCCAATCATTAATATTGGCATTTTACATAATGAGTCGCTCATGTACCCTATGAAAGGTAATAAATGGGCAATACTGTAAAGGACGAGGCAGGAAGGCTTGGTAAAGCAGATTTCTCTGGATGTGTAGAGGATATTCAGGAGGAGTGGGTTTATCAGCCAGGGTAATTGCAATTGGTAAAAGGTGGGTGTGGGAACACGAGTAAGCACTGCCATCTGTCGGGCCCAAAACCATATTACACACTTAGGGAATGGAAAGGTCTGCTATCATCTAAACCAGTGTTTCCCAAACTTGGGACACCGTGTGTGTAGGGAAAGCCCCTGGCGGGCCGGGCCAGTTTGTTTACCTGCCCCGTCCGGAGATTCGGCCGATTGCGGCTCCCACTGGCCGCAGATTGCTGCTCCGGACCAATGGGAGGTGCTGGAAGCGGCGCAGGCCAAGGGACATACTAGCCGCCACTTCCTGCAGCCCCCATTGGCCTGGAGCAGCGAACCGCGGCCAGTGGGAGCCATGATCGGCTGAACCTGCGGACGTGGCAGGTAAACAAACTGGCCCGGCCTGCCAGGGGCTTTCCCTACACAAGCGGCATCCCACGTTTGGGAAACACTGATCTAAATAATACTAATAATGTGTCAAGTGTCACCTTGGTAGGGCACAGAAATGGTGTAAAGGTCTCAGAAGACACACAATGCAGCAACGTGTCATTAATCTTTTTATTACTGACCTTGGCACAAAAAGTGGGAATGTGCTAATAAAGTTTGTGGATGACACAAAGCTGAGAGGTATTGCCAATACAGAGAAGGACCGGGATATCATACAGGAAGATCTGGATGACCTTGTAAACTGGAGTAATAGTAATAGGATGAAATTTAATAGTGAAAAGTGCAAGGTCATGCATTTAGGGATTAACAACAAGAATTATTGTTATAAGCTGGGGAGGCATCAGTTGGAAGTAACAGAGAAGGAGAAGGACCTCGGAGTACTGGTTGATCACAGGATGACAATGAGCCGCCAATGGGATGTGGCCGTGAAAAAAAGCTAATGCAGTCTTGGGATGCATCAGGCGAGGTATTTCCAGTAGAGATAAGGAGGTGTTAGTACCGTTATACAAGGCACTGGTGAGACCTCATCTGGAATATTGTGTGCAGTTCTAGTCTCCCATGTTTAAGAAGGATGAATTCAAACTGGAACAGGTACAGAGAAGGGCTACTAGGATGATGGGAGGAATGGAAAACCTGTCTTATGAAAGGAGACTCAAAGAGCTTGGCTTGTTTAGCCTAACCAAAAGAAGGCTGAGGGGCGATATAATTGCTCTCTACAAATATATCAGAGGAATAAATACCAGGGAGGGAGAGGAATTATTTAAGCTCAGTACCAATGTGGACACAAGAACAAATGGATATAAACTGGACACTAGGAAGTTTAGACTTGAAATTAGACGAAGGTTTCTAACCATCAAAGGAGTGAAGTTCTGGAACAGCCTTCCAAGGGGATTAGTGGGGGCAAAAGACATATCTGGCTTCAAGACCAAGCTTGATAAGTTTATGGAGGAGATGGTATGATGGGATAGCCTAATTTTGGCAATTAATTGGTCTTTGACTATTAGTGGTAAAAATGCCTAATGGCTTGTGATGGGATGTTAGATGGGTTGGGATCTGAGTTACTACAGAGAATTCTTTCCTGGGTGTCTGGCTGGTGAGTCTTGCCACATGCTCAGGGTTTAGCTAATCGCCATATTTGGGGTCTGGAAGGAATTTTCCTCCAGGGCAGATTGGCAGAGGCCCTGGGAGTTTTTCGCCTTCCTCTGCAGGATGGGACACGGGTCACTTGCTGGAGGATTCTCTGCACTTTGAAGTCTTTAAACCATGATTTGAGACGTCATTGGCTCAGACACAGGTTTGATACAGGAGTGGGTGGGTAAGATTCTGAGGCCTGTGTTGTGCAGGAGGTCAGACTAGATGATCATAATGATCCCTTCTGACCTTAAAGTCTATGATTCTATGATTAAACAGTATAAAATTTGGAAATGAAAACTGGCAAATTATGCCCCACGTTATCGCTCAAAATATAACCTGGTCGGGGGAGATTTGTTTCATAATATAAAATTAGAGATTCCGCTATCAATGCATTGGAGAGCCTTGCTGAAGTCAGCGGAGGTTGTATGGGGCACTGCACAAGAAACAAGCAAGAAGTCACATATCCTCAGGTGAAGTATGGGTGAGGATGTGAACACTATCACAAAATTGGGAAAAGGCATTAGAACAGCAGGAGCCAAAAACTGGTGGAATGACTTAATGCATTCTAACATGGAAACTGGAATACAATACCTGATCCTGCAGCCGGTGATAATCATGTGTCTTATGCAAGGCTTAATTATAATCTGCGTGTTTTGCTTGATGGGGTGGTTGTGTGTATATCAACGCAAAATGTTCAGCAAGACATTGTGTGTTCTGGGCCTAACATCCCCAGGCCCGTGTATGGCACATTAATTGGCAACAATCTCTCATGCGGTGCAAGGGATGTGCAGGCATTCTTGAGATACGTAGGGCATGGATTTGGGTTGTGTATACAGAGGCCATCAATAGCAGCCTAGCCCGGCTGGTTGACATCTTACGGCCCAAGTCATGTTTTCCCCAGATGGCTGGTAGAGGGCCCACCACATAAAAGTTAATTGAGTGCAGAAACCATATCTAGTATTTCTTACATAGGCATGCCGCGACCACTAACACTGAACAATGTAAGGAGAGAGCTAGGAATAGCCATTGAACTGATGGTCATCTGGATCAAAGGACTCTCGCCATGGACTTATTCAGGCATGACAGAGGCAGGGCCGGCTCCAGGCACAAGCTCAGCAAGCAGGTGCTTGGGGTGGCACGTCGGGCTCTTCGGCGGCAATTCGGTGGCGGGTCCTTCAGTCCCTCTCAGAGGGAAGGACCTGCCGCCGAAGGAGACAGTGGTGCGGTGGAGCTGTCGCTGAAGCACCGCCAATCACGACTTTTTTTTTTCTCCTCCACCGCTTCGGGTGGCAAAAAGCCCAGAGCCGGCCCTGGACAAAGGAGCAAGACAGTTGGTGGTGCTACTGTAATAATGGACATTCTGTATGGAAGTATTGGACAAGAATGGTAGTACACAGATGGCATCTTGTACCACAAAGCCCACAGATTTTGCAGGAATATTAATATGCACCAAGCAGAGGGTGTTTTTCTGGAGACACCCTGAACCGAAAGAAAGGGACAAGTACCTAATAGAGGGTGGAAACATGGGTGCATGTAAAACAAGAAAAGGAGGGGATATGTAGGATATAATATGTAGAATGTATATTTTAAGTGCTGGGACATGTGAAAAGATGCCAGCTTGTCTGGCAAGGAAAGAGAACAGCCAGGTAAAAAACTGAGCCAGCAACCTGATCAGGTAAACAACTAGGTCAGCAAACTAATCTTACTGCTAGGCTGAAAAAGCGTTTATGGCAATATATAATGAATAACTTTGCAACATTGTATTTAAGGCGAGCACCTGAATGAATGTGGAGAAACACTTGCATTTAACCCTATATTGTGCCATTTCGGTGGACTGATCACTCACTGAAGCAGCAAATAAATGACATACTTCTTCAGCTCAAAAGTCTGTCTGTGAAACTGTGCATTCTGCGTGGCAGGAAAGAACCAGGTCTGCACTATAAACTTACGCTGGTATAACTATGTCACTCAGGAGTGTGAAAAATCCACACCCCTGAGTGATGCAGTTATACTGACCTAACCCGTGGTGTAGACAGCACTATGTTAACGTAGCTACTGCCTCTCATGGAGGTGGATTAACTATGCTGAGGCCTGGTTTACACTACGAGGTTAGGTTGAATTTAGCCACGTTAGGTTGATTTTATAATGAATGTGTCTACACACCCAAACTGTTCTGCTGACCAAAAGGGCCCTTAAAATCGACTGCTGTACTCCTCCCTGACAAGGGAAGTAGCACTAAAAATCAACCTTCCTGGGTCAAATTTAGGGTAGTGTAGACGCAGCACTATGCAATTCGGTTGTATTGGTCTCTGGGAGCTATCCCAGAATGCTCCAATGTGACTGCTCTGGACAGCACTTTCAACTCCGATGCTCTAGCCAGGTACACAGGAAAAGCCCCGGGGCAACTTTTGAATTTCTTTTCCTGTTTGGTCAGCATGGCGAGCTCAGCAGAACAGGTGACCATGCAGTCCCAGAATTACAAACGAGCTCCAGCATGGAGTGACCGGGAGCCCTTGGATCTGATTGCTGTATGGGGAAAAGAATCTGTGCAGGCAGAACTCCAATCCAGCAGAAGAAATGCTAATATATATGCCAAAATCTCACAGGGCATGGTGGAGAGACACTACAGCAGTGATGCACAGCAGTGCTGCGTGAAACTTAAGGAGCTCAGGCAAACCTACCAAAAGACAAAGGAGGCAAACGGCCGCGCCAGGTCAGAGCCCCAGACATGCCGCTTCTATGATCAGCTACATGCCATTCGGGGGGGGGGGAGGGACCCTATCACTATCCCACCACTGTCCATGGACAGCTGGAACGGGGGAGCCTAACGCAACACAGATGTGGATGAGCAAGAGGAGGAGGAGGAGAACGCACAGCAGGCAAGCGGAGAATCCGTTCTCCCCGGCAGCCAGGACCTTTTCCTCACCAATACCCTCTCAGGGCGAATTGTTCCCGGACCATGATGGTGGGGAAGGCACCTCTGGTGAGTGCACATTGGTAACGATGCTTCAGGGGTTTAAAGCAATTGTGTTTAATGTTTGATTTTCCCTGAACAATTGGGATGCATTCGCGGCCAGTACAGCTACTGGAGAAGTCTGTTAATGTGTCTGGGGATGGAGTGGGAATCCTCCAGGATATCTCCATGAAGTTCTCCTGGACGTACTCTGACAGGTATTTTGCAGAAGGTTTCTGGGGAGGGCTGCCTTATTTCATCCTCCATGGTAGGACACTTTACCATGCCAAGCCAGTAGCAAGTGGTCTGGAATCATTGCAGCACAAAGCATGGCAGCGAATGGTCCTGGGTTTTGGTCGCATTCATGCAACATTCCGTCTTTATCTTTCTGTGTCAGCCTCAGGAGAGTGATATCATTCATGGTCACCTGCTTGAAATAGGGGAAGTTTTGTAAGGGAACAGTAATCCCCTCTGTTTGGTGATTCCCAACACATTAGACACCGGGCTTGCTGGGCTGTTTGCACTTGGCTAAAAGGGATCATCCCAGAGAATAGCCACGCTGTGGGGAAGGGGTGTGCCGCACATCCACCCCAAAACCCCAGCCTCTCCTCTTAAACGGCAACCGCAGCCACTCCTTTTAAACGGCAAACACAACTGGCATTGGTTACTATGGGAAAGGAGGGTGCTGCAGTTTGAAACCATTTCCACATGTTATGAACGTGGAAGAAGCCTTTGACTTACCATGGCTGTCTGCAAACCAAATTCTGTTGCCCAGCCATGTGTGTTGTGTCACCATACTGGCAGGCGCTTAATATAAAAGGCAACATGCGACTTTGTACCTAAAACACACGTGCTGTCTGCTGTGGATTGTTTGATTCACTGTGAAAGAGGCTCCCTTTTATTCTTAGAAATGTATCTTCTGTAAAGTGAACTCTCCCTTTTTCCCTACTGCAGCTGCAAATGTTTCTATGCTCCTTGTATCATCTCCGTTCCTGAAGTTATTGCAGACTAGAAGGCAAAAAAACCGCACTCACGATGACATGTTTTCCAAGCTCATGCAATCCTCCCACACTGATAGGGCACAGCTGAATGCATGGAGGCATTCGGTGGCAGAGGCCAGGAAAGGATACAGTAAGCGTGATCAGAACACGTAGGAGGAGATGCTGAGGCTAATGGGGATGAAAATGGACATGATCAGGCGTCTGGTGGAACTGCAGGCAAGCCAACAAGAGCACAGACCGCCACTGCATCCATTGTATAACTGCCTGCCCTCCTCGCCAAGTTCCATATCCGCCTCACCCAGACGCCCAAGAACGCAGGGGTGGGGGGTAGGCTCTGGGCACCCTGCCACTTAACTCCAGAGGATGGCCCAAGCAACAGAATGCTGTCATTCAAACAGCTTTGATTTGTAGTGTGGCTACAATAAGCAATGTGGCCTTGTCCTTCCCACCTCCCCCATCCCACCCTGTTATCAAACCCTTTGTACACATGGGCTTCCTTTTACTAGTCAGCGTTGCCAGTGATCTCAAGTTTTTTTTTTAATAAATAAAGAATGCATGGATTCAGAACAATAGAGACTTTATTTCCTGTGCCAGCTGTGGTCCAACGCGGGAGGGGGATTGACTTACAAGGAAGTACAGTCACCAAAGAGGGCAGCTTTGCATCAAGGACAAACACACACAACTGTCACACCATAGCCTGGCCAGTCATGAAACTTTTTCAAAGCCTCTCTGATGCACAGCATGCCTCGGTGTGCTCTTCTAATTGCCCTGGTATCTGGCTGTTCAAAATTGGCCACCGGGCGATCTTCCTCAACCTCCCACCCTGCCATAAAGGTCTCCCCCTTACTCTCACAGATATTATGGAGCACACAGCAAGCAGCAATAACAATGGGAATATTGTTTTCGCTGAGCTCTAACCTACTCAGCAAACTGTGCCAGTGCCCTTTTAAACACCCAAAAGCACATTCTACCACCATTCTGCACTTGCTCAGGCTATAGTTGAACTGCTCCTTAGCACTGTCCAGGCTGCCTGTGAATGGATTCATGAGCCATGGGAGCAAGGGGTAGGCTGGGTCCCCGAGGATAACTACTGGCATTTCAACATCCCCAATGGTAATTTTCCGATCTGGAAAGAAAGTCCCTGCTTGCAGCTTTCCGAACAGCCCAGAGTTCCAAAAGATGCGAGCATCATGCACCTTTCCCAACCATCCCACACTGATGTCGGTGAAACGTCCCTTGTGATCCATTGAGAAGTACCCCTTGTGGTTTATGTACTGTTTGGCAAGGTGGTCCAGTGCCAAGATAGGGAGATGCGTTCCATCTATCACCCCACCACAGTTAGGGAACCCCATTGCAGCAAAGCCATCTACTATGCCCTCCACATTTCCCAGAGTCACTACCCTTGATAACAGAAGGGTATTGATTGCCCTGGCTACTTGGATCACAGCAGCCCCCACGGTAGATTTGCCCACTCTGAATTGATTCCCAACTGACCAGTAGCTGTCTGGCATTGCAAGCTTCCACAGAGCTATTGCCGCTCGCTTCTCAACTGTCAGGGCAGCTCTCATCTTGGCATTCCTGCGCTTCAGGGCAGGGGAAAGCACGTCACAAAGTTCCATGAAAGTGCCCTTATGCATGCGAAAGTTTCGCAGCCACTGGGAATCGTCCCACACCTGCAACACTATGCAGTCCCACCAGTCTGTGCTTGTTTGCCGGGCCCAGAATCGGTATTCCACTGTTTCAACATGCCCCACTGCCGCCATGATGTCCCAATTGCCACATCCCATGCTTTCAGGAATGTCTGTGTCCATGTCCTCATCACAATCGTCCTCGTGCTGGCGGCTCCTAGCTAGGCTCTAAACATACTGCAGGATAATGCACAAGGTGCTTGCAATGCTCACAAAAGTAGTGTACAGCTGAGCGGGCTCCATGCTTGCTGTGCTATGGCGTCTGAAGGATAACCCAGGAAAAAAGGTGTGAAATGATTGTTTGCCGTTGCTTCCAAGGAGGGAGAGGAGACTGACGACATGTACCCAAAACCACATGCGACAATGTTTTTGCCCCATCAGGCATTGGGAGCTTAACCCAGAATTCCAATGGGCAGCAGGGACTGTGGGATAGCTACCCACAGTGCACCACTTCGTGAGTCGATGCTAGCCACAGTATTGAGGACGCACTCCGCCGAACTACTGTGCTTAGTGGGGACATACACGATCGACTGTATAAAATCGGTTGCTAAAGATCGACTTCTATCAAATCGACCTAATTTCATAATGTAGACACGCCCTGAGAGGAGACGATCTCCTGTCGGCATAGAAGCATCTTCTCTGATCCTCTACAATGGCTCATCTGCATTGGTGCAGCTGCGCCACTACAGCATTTTAAGCAATGACCCATCCGTAAGCTCCTAAGTGCCTAAATCACTTTTGAAAATGCGACTTAGATGCTCTCAAAAATTGTACCCTAAATCTCTCTTAGCCTCAACTTCCCCATTTCTACAATAAGGCTAATGGCTATTTCACAAGGTGCTGGGAGGATTAGTTAGTTAATGTATGTAAAGGGCTCTGAAGATCAATGTTAATTTCTTTTGTTTTTTTAATTTTGGGGCATTTATAAATCAGTATAAAATAGCAAGCACAGAAACTCATGTTAAGTAAAGGAATATTAGTTTTAATTTCATATGCACTTTCACAATGAACCCCCCCACCCCACCTCCATAATCATCCATGTACTCCACAGCAAACTTGATCTAAATTCTGCAGCAAAGTTCCCTAGATTCTGCGACAGACTGGAAATTCTATTTACATTTTTAAAAACTGAGGTTTATAAGTGAACTAACCATGAAAATGATACAATTAAGCAGTCTCAGTATTTATTTGTAGATTACATTAAATTAAGTTTATCCTGCCCCGTATTTTCAAATTGTCTGATTTTCTATTGACAATGCCTTAGAAGTTGTCTGGTAAGAAGTTGGAGGTCTTGGCGACTGTGTAGGAGAGACAGCTGGAGCTTTTGGCACAGGGGTAGAGTAGGAGACAATTTGGGATTGTGGCCTAATCATGTTAGTTAAATGTTTCTGCTGAAGTGATCAGCAGTGAAATAGTTAATGCTGACATTTAAATGGTCATGTTTACGTTTTAGTCCTATTTCTTCTTTTCTTCAGAGTCTAAACTTTAGCTTTTCTATCACAAGGTCCATGCTCCCCACGGACCTGTAAAATCTAAATCACCACACTGCTGTCCTCTTACTCCAGCCTTGCAGGAAACGGTCTTCAGCTAAACAGCAGCACAGAAGGTTTAAATGCATTCAATGAGGGTTGAACTCTACCCAACCCCATTCACTTAAGTGAGAGACTCTCCCACCCCTAACATCCAGGGTATGCTCCCAGGGGAACAAATCTCAAGGTCCTCACTCAGGCACTGATGCAGCAAAGCTCTTAGGACCAAAATTTTAAAGACACCTAACTCCCACTGAAATCAATGTGAGTTAAGCCCCTAAATACCTTTAAATTTTGACCCTTAAGCTTGCATGTAACTTCAAGCACACGAATAGTCCCACTGATTTCAGTGAGAATACCCAATGCCTAAGTGCTTTGTTGGATCAGGACATCAGTTTTTACTCATGGAAAGCTCCCAGTGAAGTCAATAGGAGTTCTGCCTGAGTAAGGACTTAGTAAAAACTGAGTAAGGACCTTGAGGTTTGGCCCAGTAATTGTGTTCAATACCATCTAGTTTGTAGTTCTAAAATTACTAAGATTTCTCTTACTGATGCTCATCTCAGACCTTGATGGATAGTCACTAAGGGAAAATTTACTTCTATGTAATTCATATGCTAATAAGACCATAAACCAAGCCAAGCTGATCAGATTGTATATGTTTCGGGTTATGAAAACACATCACCCTGCTCGTAACACTTTTGTGTTTACCAAATCCATACCATGACTGAAATGTCTCCACCGCTAGGAGGACAGTGTGAAAGGTCCATGCTCCCCACATCCCTTGCTCAAAGGTGCACCTGTATGTTTATTCAGAAAGCTATGTAATTTGGGTTATCTCTGAAAGTACGTTTTCTTTTTTCTGAGTTTTAAGTGAATTGCAGTTATGATAAAACCTGCCAACACTATCACCGCACCAGAAACCGTGTAGGCAATTCCCAGGAAGAGGTTACTCCCTCCACTCCATGTGATGGTTGAGAGAACCACCTGCTTTTTCCCTTTGAATTTGGTAACAGGGAAATCTGATTAGGCGACGTTAAAGTTTAATTAACAATCAGGATGAAATGTACAGTAAGGTGTGTTAAAAAAATACTCTTCAAAGTACACAAGGGGGTGATTTTTGCATTTGTTGTAAAAGTCTTTTATAGTGCTTTTAACTATTCTGTATCCCCTTGCCTCTTGTTACCAGTGGCTGCACAACCCTCAAAATGGCTGGGTGAGGGTAAGAAACTCACACACATCATGTGCATCTACAGTCTTAGCAAAATTATTGAAATACATTCGATTCTTTAATAATATGATGTCAGATTCATCCTCATACAGCTATGTACTGCACTGAAGCTGCATCATAATATTTAAAGGCAGCCTGCAAAAATTACTGGGAAATTAGCTTTTTGGGTGCTATTGTACTGAAGAACCTTTTAGCACTTTCCTTGACAATCCAGTCTCTGACATGAGGACACTCCACATAATGTTCTTGTTGCATCCCCACCTCTCAATTCTGAGTCACGTGTATTCATCTAAGGCCTTGTCTACATGGGAGAGTTTTACCATTTATGCCAAAATAGTTATTCAGATATAACCCCATGTGTGGATATTTTTATTCAGTTTAATTTAAAACCCTTCACAAGCAACATAAGCCAGTGGCTCTAAAACATCTAGCCCAGTGGTTCTCAACCAGAGGTACGTGTACCCCTGGGGGTACGCAGAGGTCTTCCAGAGGATACATCGACTCATCTAGATATTTTCCTAGTCTTACAACAGGCTGCATAAAAAGCACTAGCGAAGTCAGTACCAACTCAAATTTCATATAGACGAGGACTTGTTTATACTGCTCTATATACTCTACACTGAAATGTAAGTACAGTATTTATATTCCAATTGATTTAGTTTAGAATTATATGGTAAATATGAGAAAGGGAGCAATTTTGTAGTAATACTGTGCTCTGACATTTTTGTATGTTTATGTCTAATTTTGTAAGCACATAGTTTTTCAGTAAGGTGAAACTCGGGAGTACACAAGACAAATCAGACTCCTGAAAGGGGCACAGTCATCTGGAAAGACTGACAGCCACTGCTATCAGCTGAGCTAGAAAATAGCCATCTTGTAGTAGAATAAGGGACATCTACATTGCAGCCAGGGATGTTAACGGCAGCTCGTGTAACCGTCCCTGTGCTAGCTGTACTCTAGCTAGCTCACTAAAAACAAAAGGGAAGATGCCGTGGCACAGTCTTCAGCATGGGCTCCACAAGCCTGCCTGACTCCCATGATATGTACTTGCTAATGTAGCCCATGCTGAAGCCTGCCCCACAGCCTCCTCGCTTCTGTTTTCAGTGAGCTAGCTATAGTGCCACTAATGCAGATATGTCTACACAAGCTGCCATTCACACCCTTGACTGCAGTGTAGACATGCCCTAAGTGTGTCCACACAGGAGGGGATAGCAGTATAACTATATCAGTATAAATTCACCCCTCAGGTTATGCTGTGTGGATACAATCTAAGCCTTTTTAATTCCCCAGCAGCTGTACCAAAGCTGGCACTGCCAGGCTTTGCTTCCAGCCAAAGTTCAGACAAGCAGTTGCCTCAGAAGTTAGATCTAGTGTCACATGGCCTGATATAGGGCATTTAAGAGATATGTCTTTACTGCACCAGCACTGGCTGCAGGAAATCCAGGGATTCCCCCCAAACTAGATCTCCCTCAGGTTTTATGCTGTATTACTGGCAAGCCACCATACTAGCAGGCATCTCTTTTTTTTACCCGCTTAAAAATTAAGGAGTACCTTGGACATGATGAAAGGATACTGTAGGTAATGTGGAAGGTGTAATTCCCTGCTGGGAGGCCATCAGCAAACTGGTTGGTGTGGCTGAGATGACGGTAAAGGTTTCTGAATGTGGGAAAGGCTGACACCCTCATCCAGATGATAAAGTCATCGTTTATATAACCATTGTTCCTTTCATCCTCCTCATCCAGTAAATAAGCTGGTTTCTGCCAGTAAGGAGGCCTTGTTGTTCCTGGGGAGGAAGATGGAGAATAGGGATGAGCTATCAATGTCTAGAACGCTACTAAGACGGGTAGTTAAATTATTTAATCCTTCTGGGTTTCTGATGTTCAACCAAGAATACAGGTCAGACAGAGGTTCTGTCCAATATTCACAAGACACAGAGCAAATCACACTTTCCCTCCAAAGATCTCAGATCACCTCTCAGACATTAATGAACTGAACCTCACAACATCCCTGTGGTAAAAAGTATTATCCTCATTTTATAGATGGGGAAACCAGAGCAGGAGAGGCAAAGCTACTTGTACAGGAATAGTACCTCACTCTAATTATAAGACAACTTTCCCTCTGCATGTAATTGTTCACCTTTATTTTTCATTTTTATGCATCGATTCCTTTCTGTATACCAACAAAATGCACTAAAAGAGCAGTAAACATATGCATCCTATTTGTCGTTCATTTGAAAATCTTTCTACAATATTTAGAAGAATATCGATACTACTTAGATTGTTACTTCTTAAGGGACAGGGACTGTTTTCTTGTTCTGTGTTTGCACAGGACCTAGCACCATGGAGTCCTGGGTCCATGACTGGGGCTACTATAGTCTACTACAATACAAACTAATAGTAATAACAAAACAGTGCTAATGAATATATATTTAAAGCTGGAACAAGTAGGTGATTCCACTTGGTTAACTCCTTTTGCCCAAGACCTTTAGTGGGTGAGGATGGTGAGGAAAGTAGTGGGGCTTCACTCTCCTGACCTTCTAGAACGTCTTTTTCTCTTCATAACATCATAGTCTCCTCCCTACATGTGGCCTATTTCCCCATTGAAAAGTTGGAGGTGGTCTTGTGAGGTTGCTCTCACAGTGCTTCCCCTGGATAAGTTACCTGTCATCGAGAAGAATACATAGACCCATCTCCTGGAGATTGTACCTGTCTCAGGAGACTTCCACAAACAGAAGAAAGACTTTTATAGTAAGGCATGGCAGTGGAATCATTCTTACCTGCAAATGCAGAAGAGAGATTATATGATGTTGGATTCCGAAATTTCACATTTTTATCTGACCACCAACTATTTCCATTCTTCAGCAATGGGACTTCGATAGCAGTGGATGAGTTAAGATAGTAAAAAAGTTGAATAGAATCTGCAGGGAGATCCAAAGTAATACATGTTATTAACAGTCTACAACTTCCAGCAGTCACTCCAGTAGTCAACCTGACCAAGTGAAACCTTAAAGAGAGAGAGAGAGAGAGAGAGTCCTGTGAACAAACAAAGAAAAGACCGGGACAGGGTTTTATCATTACTGCATTATGTACACCAGAGGTCAGCAACCTTTCAGAAATGGGGTGCCGAGTCTTAATTTATTCACTCTAATTTATTCGCGTGCCGGTAATACATTTTAATGTTTTTAGAAAGTCTCTTTCTATACGTCTATAATATATAACTAAACTATTGTTGTATGTAAAGTAAATAAGGTTTTTTAAATGTTTAAGAAGCTTCATTTAAAATGAAATTAAAAGGCAGAGCCCCCTCGAACCAGTGGCCAAGACCCAGGCAGTGTAAATGCCACTGAAAAACAGCTCGCGTGCCGCCTTTGGCACCCATGCCATAGGTTGCCTACCCCTGATGTAAACATTCTGTGTGCCTCACAAGTAAAGGACCATTTAAATTTCCTAAGTAAAAGCACCCTTGGAAGTTGTAAAAGCTGACCATATCCCTACTGGAAATTCTCCTTGTGTCACCATGACAGAATATCCACAGCTGTATTTCATTGACATGCCTTGATTCCTCTGTGATCAAATTCTTTGTATTGTATGACCTGAAGCTGGTGGGGGTTTTTTTTGTTTTTTTTTTTGTTTTTTTTTGAGGAGCTAGAGAAAGAATGCTAGTTACAATCTCTGAGAAGGCTTACTCTCCTATTTACCCCTGCCTTGGATTTTGTTAGGTAGTATAACTGAAGTGAATGTGATCCTACTTGCTGGGGTTTGAAGTCTCCGCTTGCATTTCTGAAGCAGGTTCTATAATATGCAAAAATCAAATGTCAAAGATATATGAAGAAGATTCGTTAACTGAAGCTGCTATAGGCTGAAGAGCCTTTGTAACTTATCACCAGCAATTTCCTTTAATCATCTTTTCCAACATCCAAACAGAAACTAAGGGAAAGTGTACTAGAGTCATGCACCACCCCTTCATTTTCATGGAACAGAATGTGCATCTTTGTCTACATTGAGAAAATATGGAAAGAAATAATGTGACAAGTAGCTACAACCTTAAACTGGTTTATTTTTTTTAAACTTGAAAACTGTAGTTCTTTATTAATTAGCTTGTCAGCTTCTGAGAACAATGTCAGGATAGCTTTCTCCCTGTAAAATCCTGGGGGAGACAAGGGACAGGTAGTTTTTACCTCACTGTATTTTTTGAGGAAAACTCCAGATGGGGGGTTTAGTGTTGACCTCAGCTAGCAACATCGAGGTAAAAACTACCTCTGCCTTGTCTCCACCCGGATTTTACAGGGAGAAAGTTATCTTGCTGTATAAATGCCCTCCCCCCTTTTTTTTTTTTGCAGTAAAGTTATAACCCAGGGAGTCAATGTCTTGAAGAAACATTTTGATTTGTCTTCATGAGAGTGAGGCTGTGTCTACACACTGAAGTTGTGAGAAGCAGAGAAGCTATATTGGCATAGCTGCATCCATGCTAGAGTTGCTGTATCAGTATAACTATATTGGTTAAAAAAAGATTAGATTCTCTAATCAATGTAGTTGTGCTTGTACAAAAGCCATTGATGTGCAGAGCTGGCCTTATGTTGGTTTAAAACTGGTTATAGCAGTTTAGCTTACACATGTAAATTGACTGACAAGTTAAATCACTATAAGTCAGGATTATTAAGCCAATATAAGTATGTCCATAGAGGGGTTTGCATCAGTTTAGAAACACAACTTTAGTTAAGACAGTGCAACTGTTTGTGTAGACCAAGCCTAGATCAGATTCTCCATTTCAAGAATGTGCCACACACTTTTAAGCCAGTCACCCTAAGAAAGCGGAAGCTGAGTTTTCCAGGCCCACCCAATAGCCTGTTGTAAAGCTAGGATCAAGTCTGTAGATTACAGTCTTCCTCTTTTTCTAGGATACTCAGTTCCACAATCCTGTAACTGGATCATGGGGGTGGACCCCTGCACTCACATGGAGTCTCACCGAGTTTAGTAATGTAAGTGGAGTCATTGCAGTGCAGCTTGTAGGGAGCCATATCCATTTTGGCCACACTGTCAAACGGTTTAACATCCATATATGAGAGAGACAGACAGACAGAGATGCAAGGATCAGACATGCAGAGAACATGCAAGGATCAGCACTTAGATGGGGCTCTGTGAGGTCTCAGGGGCACAGAGATATTTAAATTGGTTACATCTGTGCAGGTGAATAAATCAGATTAGGAAGGTACTTACCATTGAACATACTGTTGGCGATGGCGCCGCATGGAGCCATTGGAGTTCCGTTTGGATAGGTTGTGAAAGGCTCACAATTGCTGTTCTGAATCTGAACCCAAGGTCAAAGGACAATTAGAAATGTCTTTTCCTGATCAACATTTGTTTGGTCAATCTTTTACTCTTATTTCCCTCTTTAAAAAAAATGAACAAACCGGAAAAAAAAACCCCAAAAAAGAAAACCACCAAACATCTAAGAGTGCTAGGAGTTGCCAGTGCTTTCCTGTCACATTAGAGATGGGCTCAAATAGAATGAGACTGGGGTGAGGCGTATCTGCCGAGGTCTAGTGTCTACACAGCTGCTGGTAGCATACTTCCCAGCACAGACACACTGTTGCTGTGTGACAGATCCACACAAGCAGGGAAAACCAACGAACTATACAGGGGAAACTGTGAAACTGTTTATGCGGAAACTAAACATACTGAAAACAATAGAGATTTGTTTTCTCTAGTCTCTTTCTTTCTGTTATATTCATATTTTACATATAAGAGAGTGGTTGCAACACTGAAAGACCAGCTTAGGTCTGTTAACAGGGTTATAACAGAGTTTTGTCCCATCTGCACTGGAATGCGAGTCCATGCTATAACACAGCTGAGCTGCAATGATGTTATACCGGTGTGCCTTAACACTGCTGTAACTGCAGGCTGATCTGTTCAAACAAATGGTTTTGGTTGCCTCAGTTTGTCGGTACTCCATTTGAGTCCTCTTAAAGGGGCCTGGCATTCGAAGGGTGAGTGCTCAGCACTTTGTTACTTTTTAATATAAAGGCGGTCACACAAAGAGGATCTTAGGGCCCACCTAGACTAGAATAACAAATAACAATTACAACCAGTTACAACGACATATTCCCTGACCCAGTTACAACATGGTTCCATTTTTCAGTATAGACAGGACATTTAACTGCATCCCCAAACTCTACTAAAACGTTGGACTTATCTAAGCCTTTACCATGGATTGAAGACGTGTAAAAAAATGGCTAGGTGCCATCTGTTCCCTGGGAGAGCTGTCTTGTAGCCGTGTCCCCAACTCGTGTAGATTGGGTCTAAAACTGCTAGCAAACCTTCAATAAAATCCAACTACTGATGATATTGCTAATAATTCTCAGCACTTGTGATCTGTAGACCTCACAGCACATTCTTATAAAAACTCCTTTTCCAGGCATTGAAGTCAGTCTGCTTCTCTGTTTGCACATGCATGCTACAGCTTCTAAGACAACCAAATTGTTTATCAGAGTTACAATTTGTGACTGTTGCTTCTGTATTTAATACCGAAGCTTTGCAACACCTCTGAACTGTTACAAGTGGGAAATGCTAGTAGAAAAGTTTACAGTGCCTTCTAACCTCAAGGAGTTGAGAAAGGGAGCTCAACCCCTTGCAGCTGACCACATTTTCTATTCCCCACAAATGAGATGGCCAGGTCTAGTGCTCCGAATTCAAAGGAACAGAGGAATAAAAATATTGAGCTCTGGCTTTTTTTATGCACTTTTGGGCCCAACTGAGGTTTATAATCACAGCCTACCCTGGAGGGGAAATAGAGAGGCCGTGTTGCAACAGGAGACCCCAGGAGCAGCTCTGGTGATCTAAGGTTACACAGCAACAGAGGAAAAACAGTAAAAAAATTAAAAAGGTAAATGTTGTAAAACCACAAAAACTGGCAGAAGGACCTAGAGGCAGGTGTAGTACTAGAAACTACTTTTTAACCAGAGAACCACACACTAAGATCCTCCTCACCTGATGAAAATATTGATGATGGAACAATAAGAAATACACTTACGTTTACATCTTGACCCAGCAATTGTGCATCACTTCTGGAGAGGACATACCGACGGTGGTTCTGATAAAAGTTTTGCAGACGATAGTACATAAAAACATCACCCTAGAATTCAAAGGAGAATAACATAGGATGAGGAGAGCATAAACAAAAGAGGTCATGTTACAAACTGTTGAAAAAAAATATCAGGGGAGAGGGGGGCAGACAGCCTGATGGATGTGGTGTTAACTACATTTCAGCTGATTATTTTAGCAGAAACATTCACTTATCTTGGGCTTGTGGGTGGAGCATGGACAGAATACCATCATTTCCCCCACCCATTGCTTTGGCATCGCTGAATGGAAGGTGCTATGAAACAACATGAGTCATTCCATTGAGGTCACAGTCTTTTTATGTGGAAAGGTTGCAGGATTGGACCCACAGTTTTCTAAATATGTTAAGATTATTAAATTCAATTATCAGCTTTTTAAAAAAAAGAAATGTAAAGTGAATTTAGCACTTGCGAAAGGTGCTGCACTGAGAGTTGTGTAGATTAAGGATAAAATTTTCAAAAATGCTTAGGAGCCTAAGTCCTATTTTCAAGAGACTTAGGCACTTTTGGCTCCTAAATCCCTTTTGAAAAGAGACTTGGGGCTTGTATGCATGGTGCCACAGACCAGTTAATGGGGGTGTGAACCGCAGAGTGCTGTAAGGGCCCCAGGAACACCATTCAGTACTGTACACCTTGCACTGATGTAGTCTACAGGATTATGTTAATACACACTAGGTACCATTTAGTTTGCACCACCAGGGTCTACATAGGCCCAGGTAGACAGCAACATGCTAGAGTATTCTGCAGTTCACACCCCCATAGGCCTGTCTTTAGTGCAGTGTAGACAAGCCCTTTAGCCCTTTTGAAAATTTTGAGTCTTGAATCTACAGACCAGATCTAATACAAGCAGCAGAAGTACCAGTTTGTACATGCAATATGGGAAACTGACATTTTTACTTTTAATTTTAAATGTTCTTCAAACCTTGACACATTCTTACGGCTGGAGGATTTTCATGTCTACTGCTTTTACAGCTCCTTTCACTCTGAAGAACCCTAAAGTTGTGGAAAGAGCTACAGGAGTTTTACTTACCAAAAGTGGCCAGGGCTTCAATTTTATGTCTCATCTGAAAGAAGATCCTACCCCAGCAGCACAGTACCAACTAACACCAGGGTGTGGCACTGGGTCCCTACTAGGGCATTGACTCATACTGATTCAGAAGAAAGAGAAGTCACCTCTTGAATCTCCAGCACTTCTTGCAGCATCTGTTTTCACCTGTGAGGTCTCCAATTTAAATATTATGCAGCCTGATCTTGCTTAATTTATGGGATTTGCCAAAATGAATAACAACAATGGCAAAGGCACATATTTTGGATGTAAGGGGCTTTAGGTTTGTGAAAGGTATTGACAAAGCCCTTCAGAAACTGGCTTAGTGTCATTTATAGGACAAAATTTCTACTTCTTACACATACAGAAATACAGGAACGCTAGTCTATGGTTGGTTTCGCACATTTACCTACCAGCATATTCTCCTGCAGTGTGAAGTGCACAGTACAGTTGCATTCTTTATCCCAGTTCGAGGAGTTTTCACGCAGTTTTGAACAATTCACACATATGTCTGAGTAGTTAATCTGTCAAAAAGATAAGCAAGCAAAGATTATATTGGGGTATGCAAAGTACGGCCAAAGCCCCGTCAGGGCTTTGGATCTGGCCCGTGGAATTGTCACCCCGGTGGCGCCACGGGCTCTGCACTGCTCCTGGAAGCGGCTGGCACCATGTCCCTGCGGCCCCCGAGAGAGTGGGGGGGGCAGAGGGCTCAGTGCGCTGCCCTCGCCTACAGGCACCGCCCCCTGCAGCTCCCATTTGCCAGGAATGGGGAACCACGGCCAATGGGAGCTTCGGGGGAGGTACCTGCAGGCAAGGGCAGTGCATGGAGCCCTCTGCCTCCCCTGCCCCAGGGGCCATAGTGCCAGCCGCTTCCAGGAGCAGCGTGGGGCCAGGGCAGGTGTGGAGCCTGTCTTAGCCCCACTGCGCACCACTGCCACCCCGGAGCTGCTCCAGGTAAGTGGCGCCGGGCCGGAGCCCACACCCCAAGCCCCTCCTACATTCCGCACCCCAACTCCTGCACCCCAACCCCCTGATGCATCCCTCCTGCACCCCAACCCCCTGCCCTGAGCCACCTGCCACACCTTGCGCCCTAACCCCCTTTTTGAGCCCCCCTCCCACACTCCACACCCTCCTGCACCCCAACCCCCTGCCTTGAGCCTCCTTGTACACCCCACATCCCTCCTGTGCCCCAACCCCTTTCCCTGAGCCCCTTCCTGCACACCACACCCCCTCCCACACCCTACACTCCCTCCCATAACCCTACATTCATGGCCCTGCATGCAATTTCCCCACTCAGTTTTGTCCATCCCGGATTATATGCTGTAAAACCCCACTTTGGGAAAAACTAGATTCTCAGCTGCCAGGGTCTACAAATGACCCTCTCTTCAGGTCTGCTCAATGTGGGCATGCACACGACTGGGGGTAAAATTTTCAAAAGCATCTAAGAGACTCAGAAACCTAAGTCCTATTTTCCAAAGTGACTTCAACACTTAGAAGCCTTAATCTCATTGGATGTCAGTAAGATTTAGTCTTCTAATTCCCAAAGACACTTTTGAAAACTCTATCCCTAACTTAAATCCTGTTCTTGCTAAGGAGCCAGTGCCCCCCCACCCAAACACACACACAAAGGGAGTGTCTTGCACTGCTCAACAGCACTCCACCTGGCTGATGAAGCAATAAATCGAACAGACTCTCAAGTAACTTGTGGCCTGCCCTTCTCAGCCAGAAAGATGATGGTCTCAGAGTGAAGGCTGCAACAGGGATTCAACCACCACCACCACAGGGGGTAAGCATACAGATCCAGATTCTCTGCTATGCCTAATATTCCCGTTGGGGCGCCCCGATTCTCCAGCTGGCTCTCTGCCAGCATGGAAGGAGTTTAAATTGCCCTGAGGACTGACCTGAATTCCATCAGCTGGTAACAATCCCTAGGGGCTGTCTGCCAGATGACAATACCTGGAGTGCTCTGGATTCCTACCCTCTAATCCCGAATTGCAGGGGGGTTGCTATAGGACCCAGTTATGCTGGCGCTGCACTCACCACCGGGCACCCTCTGCAAATAAACGAACAACAAACAAGGGAATCCCCAGTTGGAGTGTGGGGGATGAAACCAGTTTCTGCTCTTTTTGTGCCACCTGAGCAGCACAAAGAGAGCAGAGCAGTGGTGAGAGTCAGGTCCACAGTAACTGTGGCAAACACTATACTGAAAATAGCATTATTTTCTCACTCTATTTAATATTTTGCATTTATTTAGCACCTTTCATCCAAAACAAGTGCACTTAATAACTGAAAAATAATACCATCCTATCATCACATTTAGCAAAAATTTATAATAAGGACTTACAATTTCTTTGTCTTTTTATATTTTTATCCATTACAGTGTACGCTCAGACTACAAAATATAAAAGGCAAAGTTTGGGTTGTGAGACCATCCTAATGGATAAACAAGCCAAATTTTTTTCCTGTAAGGTAACTGGCCCACGCAAATCACCATGTCCTATTTTGTTTGGTTTTTTCACCCCACAGGCCAAACAAAGAAATAATCTCGCTGTCCTTGTCAATTCTAGTGGGTGCTGTATACGGTATGTACATCACAGATGGCAATGTGGTTTAGAGGTTTGAAGAGAGAACAGGGAGCCTAGTGTGCTGGCCAACTGACTTGCTGTGAGACCTAGTGTAAATCATTCTGTGTTTTAACATTCCCCGCCCCCCTACTTTAAAACTGATATTAAATTACCTAATTACAGCTAAAACAGGTTGAATTATTCATTGTGAATACTATGAGTTGGAGATTTATTCCTCTTTTCTGCTCACAAGTCAGACACAAACCAATCTTGGTTTGTTTGGGGTTTTTTTTGCTGGTCTATTCATTATCCAGGGTGTGTGATTGGTACACATAGTATTGTACTGCTTCCCAACTGGATGACAAATTTCCAAAACTAGAGAAAAACACATAACGCACTTCAAAAACAATTTATCAGCCTAGTAATAATTTTTGCCAGAATTGTGAAACTTTCAAGATTCATGATCATTTACACAAATACTAGCTGTCTAAACACTCATAAAGAACAAAATAACAGGAGGTAACAAGTCAGTGGATTGAATTTAATACTTTGATTTTGAAATTGGCTTTAATATTCAACCTGCTCTACCTGCAGCAGCCATCAGTAACACATGAGTAGTCTCTTTGTTTTTTAGGATTCTGGCTTGGCAAATATTTATTGACATTTTTTAGTGCCTAACAATACCAAAGTTACCACAGTTTATTTCCTCCTCTAAGCACAGGGACAAATGACAACGTCCCAGATATTGCCATCTGGTAAATTAGCAAATGCTGACTTTTTAATGGTGACCACTTTCACCTGGGGTATTGTGGGTTTTCTTGACAACCTTGGGTAAAGGGAGTACATCCACAATTAAATTACTACCCCTCTTTGAGCCACTCTCTAATAATACTCATCAAGAAAACCCCCTGGAACAAACCTGGATTTCTTTGACACTTCTTGCATACAATATTAGGCAGATTCCCATGAGGAGGCAGAAGAGTCCAATGGTAAAGAAGCTGGAGAGGACAGTCGGAGCTGTGAGCTTGGGCTTCCAGGCTGGCAGTTTCTGTTGTTTAAATGCGCTGTTATCTGGACATCTGGAGGGACATTCCTGTGTTCCTTGGCTGTTCTTATTTTTCATGCTGTTGCCGTTGGAGAAGGGTGTGTGTTTTGGGGGGTGGGGATGGGGTAAGGGTGTCTGTGTTAGACTTGGTCTCAACTTAAAAACTCTCTCTGATGTTGGAGGCTGTGTTGTTTCTATAAACCTTTGTTACTTCCTGTAATTACTCATTAACTAGACCTCTCTTCCTCAGTACAGGCTCATCTTGTCCGTTGGTGACCTCAATCACCTTAATCAGCTGGTGCTATCAGCCACGGTGTACTTTAGTCAGAGTCACAGGGACTGCACCCTAGACACTCCGGATACTCTGGGAAAGTCACTGAGAGTCTTTTTCTGCTGCACCACTTAGTACAGTAGAACCTCAGAGTGACGAACACCTCGGGAATGGAGATTGTTTGTAACTGAACAAAATGTTATGGTTCTTTCAAAAGTTTACAGCAGAGCATTGACGTACTGTACTGTGTTTTCTTTTTTTGGTCTCTGCTGCTGCCTGATTGCGAGTACTTTCGGTTCCGAGTGAGGAATCTGATTGACTGGTCAGTTTGTAACTCTGGGGTTCATAACTCTGAGGTTCTTCTGTAAAGAGTTTATTAGGTTTCACTAAGTTCTGAGCTATTGATCACTTGCAGGGGCACTGCCTGCTACTTGAAAGGTCTGTACACAGTCTGATCCCTTACTCCGTCTCTTCCCTTTATTTCCATAGTCACCCTAAACACAGCAGTGCTATCAAAAGCAAAAATGGCTTTTACAAGAGAATGCTGTGTTGGATGACAATGCGAAAGGCTCCTACCCAGTGAGTGTCCCTGCTGGAGAACTTACCAAGGCAGGAACTGCAACGCCCTTTGTAAGGGCACAGCGTTTGGAGAGTTGGTATGGCCCCCTTTGAGTTCTCCAGTGCTAGTTTTGGTACTGTGCACCTTTCCCCTTTTGCACTGGGAGCACAAGATCCCAAAAGGAACGATCATTGCATCCTCTTCTCATCACCTCACTTTAGGCCTGACCACAATCTAGTCAACAACGTAACCAACACAGAAGCTGCAGGTCAAGGGAGAGATCTAGCAATGTAGTAAGTGGCTTGACAGAACAAGAGCTAAAGAGTTCAGACTGCATTCCACGGTATATTCCCTCGTACTCACTGGCTGACATGCATTATAAATGGAATTTGTTAACAGATCACGGCAATGTTTGATTACATAAATTCCTATTAAATCATCCATGTACAGGCAGTTTTGACTTTTAGCCAAAAGCACCCAGAAATGTTTACTAAAGACTTTCTTTCATTTTTCAATCCATGTGCGTGTTCCCTACTACTGATACCCATGTTTTGCTAACTAGTCCAATGAACATGTTTTGCTCTATATGCCAACACAGCCAAGGAACAGCAAATTGTATCCTGACATCATAGTAATCAACATTAACTAAAATTCTAGTAACAAATTCTTTATTTGCTGATAATGTGGAAACCAGCTAAACCTCATGAAAAGGGCTATAGGATTTTTACTCACTACAAGTGGTCAGGGCTTCAGTTTTGTGTCTATTTGAAAGATGGTCCCTACAGCAACACAGTACCCACTAACAGGTACTAACGTTGATGTGCAGCGTGGTTGAATTGTATTCAGCAAATTTTGCCAGTCGTCATTACGTATCACGTGATTTGTCAGCGGCAGATATGGTCATGATTCTACAGCTTCTATCTCATGACAATAGCAACACTGGTTGGTGGGATCACTCACATGAATAAGAGCTGCAAGATTAGACCGTTTTTATGCTGTAGGTATCATGGTAATTTTCTATCTTAAGAAGCACTTAGCCTTCAAAGTTTTCTGCCATAGCATGAACAGTGGTGAGAGTGCAAGAGCCACTGTTATTTTCCAGCATGCATCTTTATGATATAATGTAGTGACAGGGGTTGTGGAGGACAAGAGAGCTCTAACTCATCAACACGCTGTGGGGGTAGCTACATAAGGTACTAAAGGAGCGATATGGCTAAAACTTCTTGACTAACTCTGGACCGGTTTCTGTAATGGCCAGATGCCTTCTGCATGCTAGGGAGCAGCAACAGTGAGGGTTGGGAATTTCTGGGCCAGAGCTGCCCAGAACTGGCACGGGCTGTCTTCTATCACTCCTAGAGGGGGAGTGAAGGTGTCCTTTTGGAAGAGTGGAAGGAGGGGACAGAAGAAGAGTGGCTGTGGGATTCACTCAGGACAAGTGCACTCATCCTCAGTGTCCTAAGGGTAGTAGAGAACCCACACCTACTGTTTTACATGCAACATACATCTAATTTCAGTATCATACTGTTCAGGCAATAACAATCTCTGGTACAGAATCTACATGCAAACTTTGCTTTATTATAAGAGGGCCAGAAGCTGACAAACATTGTAATATGCATTTCTGCTAAGCATCTCAGAAACGGAAGAACTGAGTCCAGTCAGCCACTGAACAGTTGCCTACTACAGACAATGAGAAGTGAAATACAGCTGTAAATTGCATTCGTGTTAGTTACACCATTAAAAGAGTCCCAGCTTCACAGAATTCTCTCTGCACAGCTTTATAATTCCCATTTCCAGAAGGTCAATTGCTTCTCTTCTTATCTGGAGGAAACAAAAATTAAACAAGACATGAAGTAGGAAGATTACTGAAAGTGCTCTGCACACACACACCGTTATTCTGCTTAGCTACACGAGTTTTATTAGAGGCTGAGTAAAGGAGAGACCCTCACACACAAACGCAAGTTTTACAAAAGAAACATAATAAACTCTAGAAACTACCTATTTAGATGAATGTCTCTTAGCTTATCTACTTTTAAGACCATCAGACTAACAGCATAGCAAGGCCAAGAGCTCCACTGCAGTTATGGTTACACCAGGGCTTTCATTATAACGCCATTGTCAGCTCTGACTACCTTACAGAGTTCACCTTTTGGGCTGAATGTTTCCAGGCTTCAGCTCAGCCCAGAGAGGAAGAGATGAAGGCTGTGGGAAAAGCCTGGCAAATTTCTGTTCTGCCCTTTTTGAGTTATATAAAGGGGGGGGGAATAATCTCTCCATTTGAAGTACATTTTAAAAGCTTTTTTGCTCACGCAACTTGACTAGCTGAACTTCACAAGCTGAAGTGTTTGGTTGGGTTTTTTTTTGCGAACAGGGGCTGCTAACAGGGAATTTCGCAAGGGAGTTTGGCAGGGGAGTGGGAAGGGAGCGGGGGTCCCTTGTCGGTCCTATCTTTGCCCCTGTAGTCCCCTTAAAACCTATAAATCAAACTACATCCAAAACCTCTTTCTTTAAACCACCCTTTCATTAACTAGGAGACGATGCAGGCAGAAGCCCAGCAGCAGAGTGGGGGCTATCCAGTTTATTGCGCTGAGTGCAGCATGTATGATTACCTGCCCTGTGGGCGGGTGGCCTATGTGTGCAGTCGGTGCAAGGAGCTCCTGGCCCTCAGAGACCACGTACGGACTTTGGAGGCCAGGGTGGCAGAACTGGAGGAGCTAAGAGAGGCATGTTGATGAGGCTTTCCGGGACACTGTAGAATTGTCCCACCTCCGGTCAGACAGCCCCTGCGCTGTTGAGGAGGAAGAAAGGCCCAGGGAAGCAGAGCAGTCAATGGGAGCAGAGGGAAACCTTCCCATAGTTGGGACCCTCCTTCCAGATGGTGCTGGGGTTGCCTCTCGCACTGAGGTTACCTCCCTGGGGGAGGGTACTCCAGTTTCTAGGAAAAGGCAGGTGTTAGTAATGGGAGATTCGATCATTAGAAATGTAGATAGCTGGGTTTGTGATGACCGGGAGAACCGTATGGTGACTTGCCTGCATGGTGCGAAGGTTGCGGATCTCTCGAGGCATGTAGACAGACTTATGTGTAGTGCTGGGGAGGAGCCAGAGGTCGTGGTACATGTAGGTACCAATGACATAGGGAAGGGTAGGAGAGATGTCCTGGAAGCCAAATTTAGGCTGCTAGGGAAGAGACTGAAATCCAGGACCTCTATGGTGGCACTCTCAGGAATGCTCCCAGTTCCACGTGCAGGGCCAGATAGGCAGGCAGAGCTTCAGAGTCTCAATGCGTGGATGAGACGAAAGTGTAGAGAGGAGGGGTTTACGTTCATTAGGAACTGGGGAAACTTTTGGGATGGGGGAGCCTATACAGGAGAGATGGGCTCCACCTAAACCAAAGTGGAACCAGACTGCTGGCACTAAACATTAAAAAGGTTGTAGAGCAGTTTTTAAACTAGGAGATGGGGGAAAGCCGACTGCTGCAGAGGAGCATGTGGATCGGACACAGACTTCTCTTAGGGGAGAGTCTGATGATAGAGAATCTCCAGGTTATAGTCAGGAGCAGAGGACGGAAGAGGATAATGTAAGGGCCGGATCAGATGAGAAACAGTCACATAAAATAGAATCTGGCACATCAGAAAAGGGCAGACAAATAAACAGGGACACGTTTTTAAAGTGCTTGTACACAAATGCTAGAAGTCTAAATAATAAGATGGGTAAACTAGAGTGCCTCATGTTTAAGGAGGATATTGATATAATAGGCATCACAGAAACCTGGTGGAGTGGGGACAATCAATGGGACACAATCATTCCGGGGTACAGAATATATCGAAAGGACAGAACAGGTTGTGCGGGGGGAGGAGTGGCACTATATGTGAAAGTAAATGTAGATTCAAATGAAGTAAAAATCTTAAGTGAATCCACAGAATCTCTATGGATAGAAATTTCAAGCTCTAATAAAAATATAACTTTAGCGATCTATTATCGACCACCTGACCAGGACAGTGATAGTGATGATGAAATGCTAAGGGAGATTAGAGAGGCTATCAAAATTAAGAACCCAATAATAGTGGGTGATTTCAATTATCCCTATATTGACTGGGAACATTTCACTTCAGGACGAAATGCAGAGATAAAATTTCTCGATACTTTAAATGACTGCTTCATGGAGCAGCTGGTACGGGAACCCTCAAAGGAAGAGGCAACTCTAGATTTAATCCTGAGTGGAGCGCAGGATCTGGTCCAAGAGGTTACTATAGCAGGACTGCTTGCAAATAGTGACCATAATATAATAACATTTAACATCCCTGTGGAGGGAAGAACACCTCAACAGCCCAACACTGTGGCATTTAATTTCAAAAGGGGGAACTATACAAAAATGAGGGGGTTAGTTATACAAAAGTTAAAAGGTACAGTGAAATCCCTGCAAGCTGCATGGGCGCTTTTTAAAGACACCATAATAGAGGCCCAACTTCAATGTATACCCCAAAATAAGAAACACAGTAAAAGAACTAAAAAAGAGCCACTGTGGCTTAACAACCATGTAAAAGAAGCAGTGAGAGATAAAAAGACTTCCTTTAAAAAGTGGAAGTCAAATCCTAGTGAGGCAAATAGAAAGGAGCATAAACACTGCCAAATTAAGTGCAAGAGTGTAATAAGAAAAGCGGAAGAGGAGTTTGAAGGACGGCTAGCCAAAAACTCAAAAGGTAATAACAAAATGTTTTTTAAGTACATCAGAAGTAGGAAGCCTGCTAAACAACCAGTGGGGCCTTTGACGATCGAAATACAAAAGGAGCGCTTAAAGACGATAAAGTCATTGCGGAGAAACTAAATGAATTCTTTGCTTCAGTCTTCACGGCTGAGGATGTTAGGGAGATTCCCAAACCTGAGCCGGCTTTTGTAGGTGACAAATCTGAGGAACTGTCACAGATTGAAGTGTCACTAGAGGAGGTTTTGGAATTAATTGATAAACTCAACATTAACAAGTCACCGGGACCCGATGGCATTCACCCAAGAGTTCTGAAAGAACTCAAATGTGAAGTTGCGGAACTACTAACTAAGGTTTGTAACCTGTCCTTTAAATCGGCTTCTGTACCCAATGACTGGAAGTTAGCTAATGTAACGCCAATATTTAAAAAGGGCTCTAGAGGTGATCCCGGCAATTACAGACCGGTAAGTCTAACATCGGTACCGGGCAAATTAGTCGAAACAATAGTTAAGAATAAACTTGTCAGACACATAGAAAAACATAAACTGTTGAGCAACAGTCAACATGGTTTCTGTAAAGGGAAATCGTGTCTTACTAATCTATTAGAGTTCTTTGAAGGGGTCAACAAAGGTGGACAAGGAGGATCCAGTGGACAAGGTGTACTTAGATTTCCAGAAAGCCTTTGACAAGGTCCCTCACCAAAGGCTCTTACGTAAATTAAGCTGTCATGGGATAAAAGGGAAGGTCCTTTCATGGATTGAGAACTGGTTAAACGACAGGGAACAAAGGGTAGGAATTAATGGTAAATTCTCAGAAGGGTCAGTCCTAGAACCAATCCTATTCAATTTATTCATAAATGATCTGGAGAAAGGGGTAAACAGTGAGGTGGCAAAGTTTGCAGATGATACTAAACTACTCAAGATAGTTAAGACCAAAGCAGATTGTGAAGAACTTCAAAAAGATCTCACAAAACTAAGTGATTGGGCAACAAAATGGCAAATGAAATTTAATGTGGATAAATGTAAAGTAATGCACATTGGAAAAAATAACCCCAACTATACATACAATATGATGGGGGCTAATTTAGCTACAACGAGTCAGGAAAAAGATCTTGGAGTCATCGTGGATAGTTCTCTGAAGATGTCCATGCAGTGTGCAGAGGCATTCAAAAAAGCAAACAGGATGTTAGGAATCATTAAAAAGGGGATAGAGAATAAGACTGAGAATATATTATTGCCCTTATATAAATCCATGGTATGTCCACATCTGGAATACTGTGTACAGATGTGGTCTCCTCACCTCAAAAAAGATATTCTAGCACTAGAAAAGGTTCAGAAAAGGGCAATTAAAATGACTAGGGGTTTGGAGAGGGTCCCATATGAGGAAAGATTAAAGAGGCTAGGTCTCTTCAGCTTGGAAAAGAGGAGACTAAGGGGGGGATATGATAGAGGTATATAAAATCATGAGTGCTGTTGACAAAGTGGATAAGGAAAAGTTATTTACTTATTCCCATAATACAAGAACTAGGGGTCACCAAATGAAATTAATAGACAGCAGGTTTAAAACAAATAAAAGCAAGTTCTTCTTCACGCAGCACACAGTCAACTTGTGGAACTCCTTACCTGAGGAGGTTGTGAAGGCTAGGACTATAACAATGTTTAAAAGGGAACTGGATAAATTCATGGTGGCTAAGTCCATAAATGGCTATTAGCCAGGATGGGTAAGGAATGGTGTCCCTAGTCTCTGTTCGTCAGAGGATGGAGATGGATGGCAGGAGAGAGATTGCTTGATCATTGCCTATTAGGTTCACTCCCTCTGGGGCACCTGGCATTGGCCACTGTCGGTAGACAGCTACTGGGCTAGATGGACCTTTGGTCTGACCCGGTACGGCCATTCTTATGGTCTTATGTTATGTTCTTATGATATTTTCAGACTACCTGAAGGCTCAGCCTCTATACTGTTTACAAAAAGAACAAGCGTAATGGGGTTACAAAAGGGTCTGAAAAGCTCAGTGGGATGCTTGCAGATTAGGGACTTTTGTCAACCTTGGGAGCTAGGCTAGTACTTTGTATTGCAGCCAATATCTACGTAGTAAGTTCTGGTGAGAAAACTTTGTCTATAGGCAGTTTAGACTGTGAAGCCAGACTGTATTGGGCTCGTTATGCTTTGGCAGAGTTTAGAAGTTCTTCAGGAGAGAGCATTGGAAGCTCCTCTAGCCTGATTATTCTGAATGTCTCCTTTTCTCTCTCTCCTATTTAGGGTACAGGGAGGGGCAAACAGGGACATGAACATACAACAACTTTCCCTAATGTGATGTTAGGGTTACACATCTGCCCAGCGTTAAGTTAGGAAATGTGGAAGAATACATAACTCTGCCTGTGACACTGCAAGAGCCTGGCATCAGGATGTCCCTGTTCTCTCCAGATGTGGTGGGGTCTAGAAACAAGGCATGGGAGGGCTTTGGTTTTTGTTTTTAAACTTGTGAGTTTATTAGAACTCCACCAGGTAAAAAATTAACCCTGCACACCAACGTGTCCAAGAAGGGCTGCTCTCTGCGTTGTTCTTAGCCCACAACCTCCGTCCGCTCTGCTGCCTTCTCCACTCCCACCTGGAAATGAGGTGTGTGTGCATTTAGAGGAAGCTGTGGGCGCTTCACACCTCCAAAAAATCAGGCTATGAGTTTTTCCATACGCTAATATAAAAATATGCTTGTGTTTCCAGTGCTCCTTGGCTTCCATGTATTTAAACAAATAGTACTCCCATATTTACAGTAAGATGCAGTAATAATGAATCCTGTTAATTCTACAGGACCAAGAGTTATTCTGCAAACAGAAGTTATTGAAGAAATCAGGGTCATCTTGTAAAAGTGCCTCTGCCTGGTCCCCAACTGTATTGGTGCAATTTTGCATACATGATTAATTATGGATACAAAATAATTACTACATCATTTGACTGAGTCTGCTAATTGAGTTGCTAGCAGTTACACACTATCATCACTCCCACCTTCACTTAACTGTGGATATCAATTAGTTGTGTGATTTTTGCAGGTCCACAAACTGGAAGCCATTTCTGAAAATCTGGCGCTATCATGTTATTATTTATTACTATTTATAGTGTTCTTGGCATTTTACACAAAAGTAGGAGAACAAGGTGCCTGGCTCAATGAGATTTGACTTCAAATGTAAAGTCTTGCCTTTGCCAGGATCTGTTGGGATTCACGATTGCCCTGTTATGACATTTTATCTGTAATATGTTGAGTGCAGTTTAGTACATACCTTTCATATAAATGATTTTCCTGAACTCTTTCTGGCATATGAAGTAGTACAAAGTATTGTACTACAAGATGCTTCACACACGTATTCAAGACTGTTGGGGGAAAATCCCGTATGTTGTGTTATCAGAGACACAGCATGTGATTGAAGGCTGTTCCATAATGCAGAAGATGCACAAAAGGGCAAAGTTGGTGTTACACATTCATCCTTAACTTGCACAATTCCTAGGCTTTTAATTTTGTATTCTTAATGGTACATTATTTTTTTCTAGTTAAATACAGTTCGAGTCAAAATTTTGTTATCCAGGCAGCATCCCTGCAGAACAAATGTTTAGTTAATCTGTAAGGAATGGCTAGGAGGCCTCAGTCTCAGGTTTGCAATAGCACAGGTTCAAATCTAGGTAGATCAGCCAGAGGCTGCAGTTTGCTGCCTGTGGCTGACTCACAGAAACCCTGGTCCATCTGTACTCCACATGAGCCCAGAGCACTTTTCGTAATAGTAGAGCTTTGTGCCAGTGTCCTTTGCTAATATTTCTGTGGTCTGTTCATCAGTGTCCAAATGGCTGACACATCCGTTTTAATGCAAGTACCCTATCAAACTCACACCTTGAGATGTCTATTGATGATTGACCACAAGGGGGAGCCTCTTTGCTTCATTAAGTGAAGCTGCTCTTTTTGCAACTTGATTTCTTCAAGGTATTTTAGCAGACACTGTCGTTCATCCTGGAGCATGAGAAATACAACCTTGCGAACGTGATGGTGTGTGATACAACACACTCAAAAACATGTTGAAATACAGAGCAAGGTGGGTGACAATTTTCTTCCTTGTGAAAGAGGTCTGTGCTGCCTGTGAAAGGGATTGTCCTCTGGAGGCTCCAGACACTGACCGTTTAGACGTTACCTATGCATGCACGGGAGAGAGGTAGCCTTTTCATACTGATTGGAGAGACTTGTGGTCAGTTCTCTCTCTAGGCTGAATCCTGGTTATCTATATAGCCTACTACATATCAAATAGCACAATACCACAGCACAACGCTGCACACCTAACAATGCGAGTGCTGCAACATGCCACTGAAAAGCACATGGAATTGTCAGGATGAGAAGGCTCTACCAGTGGCTTACAGACCCATGAGATGTGCTGTTCTATGGTGTCATATTGTTCTAGACAAGGCTGTAGTGTGATTCAACAGGCCAATGTGCTCCTTCCATCTCGGAGTCAGTAAATGTGTCCTCAAAAGCTGCTGAATCTTATTTCCTTTTCTTCAATTTCTGAGGAAAATTTTCCTCCCAGGAGCTGGTTGCTGAGAGTCTCTGGGAGGGGCAGAACTACTAGCTCACAGACATCTGAGCAGGAAAAATTGGTAGAGGGCGCTGGAACACATTGGTACTGTTTGCTGCAGCTCATGAGATGAGAGATGAAGAAGTGAAGTGCCTTAGTTCGGAGTTGGAGAACCCAGGGTGCAGAATTATAGGTAAAATGCTAATTCCTTTGTGTTCCTTGAGTACTGATACCAGAAGTCAGTCTCACAGAAGAAAATCCTGACTTCCCAGCATTTCAAGTGTTAACTACGTCTAGACAGAAAGGTTCATATAATTACGTCATTGTTTAAAAAGGTGACCATACTGTACCTCAGGGATATCAATCATTCTCCTTAACTTCTGATCTCTCCAGTTCCAATCCAAAACCAGATACTTCAAGGAGTTCAAGCTAAGGCCATCTGAAAAGACAGTGCAAGTCTTACTATAAAAAAGGTAAAATGACATGTGCTTATCAAAATGATTTTTGACTTTTGCATCCTTTGCAGTCTGTTCCCAGGGCATTAAACATTAAGCACTACATTTGCTGGTTGGAAAACTAACGCAATGACACTGTAAACGTCCTTACCACATAATCCCATGCCTTTTCAAGAAGATAAACACAAAAGCAGAGCAACTGCTGTTGCCAGGCTTGTCAAGAGCCAATATCCTGCCTGCAAAGAATTCCCCAGACTTCCTCTTCATGAAACCACAGGAGCTGAGTTTCCATGGCTGACGACGAACTGGTAAATTATAAGGACTTGAGCCAACAAGAGCCTATCAGTGGAAATTGAGGATGCTCAGAAACTTGCACAATCAGGCCCTAAATAAGCTTTAGACCAGCAGCACTGCAAAGGGCTTTGGTCATCTTCCATCTGAATGGAAGGAAACAAGGAGGCAGATGGTTCTTTGGGAAATGACCTTCTGCCAGCCCTGCTAACTCTTCCATATCTAGTGGGTGATGTCCACAATTTTTCTTGCTAGCTTTTTCTCAGTAACCTCCCGTGGCAGCACTGAACTCTCAAACAGCTCTAGACATGAAGAACACATGGTCAGCTTCTGGTCCTAGCCCACTGTCTCTCCTCTTGACATATCTTTGGGCTGATGCAGCAACATCAGCTCTATGACGTGCTGTTGAATTGGGATATCTTAACACTGTTGTAAAAGACAGCAACAATGAAACATCTCACTGTTCCTGTGCTTCCTGGAGGAAGAAACAGTGAAGTCCCATGCCAGAGCCAGCTCCCACCCTTGAGCAGGGTATAGCTTGGCCAAATGACCTGAAGAAGGAACTAACCATGACAGGACTATGGTTAGTATCCTGTGATATCTATGCTACATTTTGTTTTTATTGCAAATATCTATTTAGGAAGCAAAATATATGGCAGGAAAAAAACTTAGATTTGGGAAGGAGAAGGAGGGTTAAACAGATAAACTAACTTCCTGTTCAAGAACTTCATGCCTGGCAGGAGATTGTGAATAATAAACTGAAAGACCAAGCAAATGCAGATTTTTTGGGAGGGTTTTTCAATAAAAGCTTAAATTGAACTCAGAATTGTGCATAGCATAGTTCCTTTTGTCTAAGCCACTGTGTTCAGCTTCCTGGATTTTTAACTTTATATTCTTGACCTGCATTTGAGAGTAGATCGCCAAATTCACTGACTCAGGTTAGTCCAGAACCTTCAAACTCTATTGAAGTTTCACTTATTCTGCCATGTGCAACATGTCCATTACCAGAGCCCATTCCAGCCTCCTTTCCTACCTTGTTTTACTAGAGCTTTTATTCTTCCAGGTGTTCCTACACCCAGGTGGATGACACCATTCTCCAGCATGTTCATCTGTTCTTTTATCTAATTCAAGGACAGAATGAGAAGATGTTGCATCAGAAAACCCACAAGTGTTTAGGATTCCCTCTTAAAGAACATTTTATTCCACATTGGAGGTAAATTCCAAGTAGCACAATAACTCCTCTTAAAACACCATCTAAAGCCAGGTCCATATGGAGAAGTAGTGCACAGCAAGCTGGGGTATAATCTACAGTATTCTAGCCTGCTGCACGTAACTGTCCCAGTGGGCCCTGCTACCATGCATTAAGAGTCCCATAAGCACATTAAGGAACTTTTAGTATATAGTACTGGGGTCCACACCGACAGTTAGCGTGTGGAAGCTAAAGCACGGTACATTCAGACAGCAAGAGACACACTGTTCATCTCTCAGATTGTAAACCTGGTACATATGGGGGAAAGGCACAAAGGGCAGTGAGGTGTCCAACTCCCTCTGATAGTCAATAACTGAAATTCACTCGATTGTGCTTTTCAAAATCTGACCCTGAATACTTTTTCTGAGGTCTGAATAGCATTGGCCTCCCAACAATTAAATCAATCCTCTAGAACTAAATGGAGAGCACACAACCTGGGGAAAGTTAATGCAAAACTGGATTCACACTAATCTGCCCAAGACTGGAGAAGGATGAAATATACTGTGTGTGACATTTAGCTGATTGACAGTATTTATATAGAAGGCCAAATTTTCACCCAGGGTCTCTGATTTCCTTGCTTCCTTTCCCATCATTTGTACACACAAACAGGCATTTGCACTGGGTGTCTGAGCATCTCACTACCTGATTTGCGCCCATCAATGTGGGTGAAGGTGGAGTCTTGTGGATGGGAACACATGCACATGCTTTTTGGTTTTGGTTTTTAAGCAGGCACAAAATCAGAGGCTGGTTTGAGACACAGAATGTTTGACTGGGTACCACGCAGGTTACTGATGGATGTTCTGGTCTTAACGTAGGTGCCTATCCTGCACAAAAAACCCACAGGGGCATGAGGAGAGTTTGAAGTGCAATCAGAGGAAGTGCTTGGTTGAATGCCCAGAACTGTGCTGTTGGGGTACAGAAAGGAAGCCCTCTTCTAAAGAAAGGAGCTATGTCCATGAAAAGTATCATTACAATATCACACCAAAGACAATGGCATGTGATTGGTTAGCTATTTCACCAAAACTAGTGCAGAACTTGCTTACCTTTTTGTGTTTTGCAAACAATTTAATAACTTTGCAGTCTCCTTTGAATGCCGTCATTGACCTAGTAGAGGATAAATTAAAAATAAACTCAAACATCAGAACTCGGATTCTGTGTGTATAACAGGCATAAGAGGAAACCAAAAATAGTTAAAACTAGTGTTTTTGAATGGGCTGTCTAAATGAGTTAGGTGCCCAATTCCCATTGATTCCTATTTGTGCTTTGAAAACATCCCAATGAATGATTATTTAAATCTATATTTGGTACTTGTAATGATCTACAGCCAGACCTACATACTAGAGGGCACAATTTAGGAGTAATTTACGTACATATTTTTGATAGATATTTATGTAATATTTAAAGAACATGTACTTTTACAATTGACTTATTTCAAGACTATTGACTAATCAATTGCCAAATTTAAATAAAAGAATGATTTCACTATTGAATTATAGGCACACCAGAAAGCATTCTGAACCGGAAATTCAAGTTATTACAATTTATTTATGCAATTATTAGGAAAATCATCCCTTCTGGGCTGTCATAACCCTTACTACACAAAGGAACCTTGATATCCACACCTGTGTAGACCACAACTCTTTTTATCAGAAGACCAGAATTGCATCCTAAGCCTTTGATTTGGGACATAGTTCTATATATAGAAAATGTCATGATCTGTATAATAAACTCAGCAGGAGAAAATGAGTATGGAGTTTACAAAACTCCAGTTGAAATAGGCTTTTTCCTGCACTTAGGAAGAAATCAATGCACCATTGACATGCAAGTCACATGTTAAAGCCTTCCTTTACAACCATGAAGTCTAGAAACTTTTTTTTTAAACAATACTGAGATTCAACTGTCATCATGTGAGTTCTGGAGCTAGGAGAGGAGACATGACCACAGTTTTCATGCCTTCAGCCCAGCCTTGCACTTCTCTGCTCTTCATTCCATGATGTATTGTGGGATAGCAAGATCTGCACCTGCTATTGGGAAAGCTGGGAGCAGAGGAGCCTGGATATTTGGATCAAGAGTACAGAGTGGAGAATGCAAACCACTGATCTAGCAATATGTGTTGCAGAAACTACCAGACTTCTCATCAAGAGACTGGGGAAAGAGAAACAAATCCTGATTTCCATACCTTCTGTTGGGGAAGTCAGGTTTGGGCAGGAAGTCTTTCAAATCTCCTGAATCAATATACTAATCTCATCAACCCTATTCCTGTGGAATCAAATGGAGCAAATACGCTTTTTTAATACTCCATCAATTCATAGAATATTAGGGTTGGAAGGGACCTCAAGAGGTCATCTAGTCCAACCCCCTGCTCAAAGCAGGACCAATCCCCAGACAGATTTTTGCCCAAGATCTCTAAATGGCCCCCTCAAGGATTGAACTCACAACCCTGGGTTTAGCAGGCCAGTGTTCAAACTACTGAGCTATCCCTCCCCCCTTTATGTGGATACACCAGAGCCTGTTCCCACAGTATCCTCACCCTGGTTTTCACAAGTTACAAGGCCCAGGGAGCATCGGGGCAGTAGCAGCACCTCAGCATAAAATTAACAACAATTGCTGGACAGGAACCAACTAAGGAGAAGGGTCCTGCAGACACCACATCAGTCTCAGAGAAATGAGAGAGAAAGGAAAGCGACCGTACAACAGGGTGGATCAGACACAGGAACGGCTACTGGGACAGACAGCAGGATGGGATGGGATAGAAGCTGGGACACGACCTACATGCCAGCAAAACATGGAAAACAAAAACAGAGCCCACAAAATCTAGAATCAGTGATGGCAAAGGGACAGAAAGCAGGAGAAAGAAAAGAACATGAGGAACCAGAGATGAATAACTGTGCAGCTAATATGACAGAAGAGAGAGGGAAACTCACACTTTTTCTGCTCCACTCTCCCAACAACAGGGAGTGCGGAATGAGACTTCCGCGCACTGTTAGTTACCGAAAGACTTTCCATGCCAAAGTAAGGGAGTAACACTCCTGTCCACATCGGGGACAATGGAAAGAGATGACAGAGACAACATCTCAGTTCTGCACTGTGATGTCACCCTACCAGCACAAAGCCCAACCTTGTGAAGCCAGCAGTGAGCTTAGCAGAGAACCTGAGTGAAAGACGAAGCTTGGGCTCCCTTCCCAGAAGGGACTAGAGACTTCAGCACAGCTGGAGCAGAGTGACTGGATGCACCGTCTGGTGGTTCAGAGAAGTCCTTATGAACAAATAAGTTCTGTGTATGAAGAATGAGTGTGTGTGCTGACAGGGATCTGTGTGCAAACAGGGGGAAAGTTCAGAGAAAATCCTACATCACTGAGGCTATGAAGATGTGGACCTTGTCCCTGTAAAACACCATATAGGTCAGCTCTGAAGTAAACACCCTGATCTCAGACACCCTACAGGCAGATGTTATTGTGACCAGGAAAGAAACTTTCCAGGAGAGGAGGAGAAGGGAGCAGGGAGCTAGAGGCTCGAAGGAAGGACCCCTGAGCCACGTCAGCATGAGGTTGTGGTCCCAGGGAGGGACAGGATCCCTGAAATGAGGGTAGAGACTCTCCAGACCTTTCAAAAACCGGACTGTCATGTCATGAGCGAAGACCAACCTGCCTGGGGCAGAGGGTGGAAGGCTGAAATAGCGGCCAAGTGGACTTCCATTGATGACAAGGACAGCCCTTGGAGCCTGAGGTGCAGGAGATAGTCCAGGATTACCTGCAGCAAAGCCTGCTCAGCACGGATATCCCAGGCTGAGGTCCAGCATTTGAACCGCTTCCACCTAGCCAGGCAGGTCGCTCTGGTGGAGGGCTTTCTGCTACCCAACAAGGCCTGTTGGACATGGGCTGAGCATTCCCGTTCCTCCACATTTAGCCATGCAGAAGCCATGCTGTCAAGTGTAGCGACGCCAGGTTCGGATGCAGAAGACCTGGTTCTGGGACAGCCGGTCCAGCCAGAGAGGAAGCTGCATTGGGGCAGCTGCCAGAAGGTCCAGCAGCGTGCTGAACCAGTGCCAAGGCCACGCAAAGGCTATCAGGATCATCTTTGCTGTGTCCTGTTTAATCTTCATAAGGACCTCGTGAATTAGTGGCACCGGCGGGAAGGTGGACATCAGAGCCCCTGACCATGGGAGCAGAAAGATGTCTGGAGAGGGGGCCCCTGTCCAATCTCCGGAATGAGCAGAACACGTGGCATTTCCGATTCTGACAGGACGCAAACAGGTCCACCTGGGGAGTCCCCCACCTCCGGAAGATCCCACTGAGCGCCTCCAGATGGAGCGATCACTCGTGCTGAGACGAGAAAGTCCTGCTGAGGTGATCTGATAACCCATTCCTGGCCTGGGTAGATGCACGGCTACCAGATGAATGACATGCTGTACAGAGAAGTCCCAAAGGCGGAGAGCTTCTTGCAAAGGGTCAACGACCTAGCTCTGCCCTACCTGTTGATGTAATACATCACAGCAGTATTGTCTGTCAGGACATGCACCACCTTGCCCTTCATGTGGGACAGGGAAGCTGGCAGGCCAAGTGAACCGCTTTGAGCTCCCTGACATTTATGCAGAGGGACAGATTGTCCCACGACCAGCGGCCTTGCGCCACTGGTGCTGTTGGTTGCTGCTCCAAGGCGGCGGCTGAGGAATGGACACATGGAGGCATCGGCATCACAGGTATGCCCAACATGCTCCAGTAGGGCCATTGGCCTGGCTGCCACAACGGCATCATGGCGGTCGACGCAGCCTCAAGTGCACAATCGCTCTGGTGCTGTTGCAGTGAGGGGCTGAATTTTCTTTCTGTACCAGAGGAATCACCTTCAGGTGAACACGGAGGGGCTGTCAAAACTAGCATCTGGTGGCTAACTGTCGCCCCAGGAGACTGTTGCCTCAAGTAGAAGGATCGGTGCCGGGACCGGGGCGGATCAGTACCATAACGGAGACCACTCCCACTCTCTGGGAGATGTGGATCTGCGCTGAGGAGACAGCTGGCAGGAGGATGATTGGTGCCAGCAATATGGTGACCAGTGCCTTCCTCTAGGCCAGTGGTTCTCAAACTTTTGTACTGGTGACCCCTTTCAACTGGCAACCCCCCCTTATAAATTAAAAACACTTTTTCATATATTTAACACCATTATAAATGCTGGAGGCAAAGTGGGGATTGGGGTGGAGGCTGACAGCTCACAACCCCCATGTAATAACCTCGCGACCCCTAAGGGTTCCCGACCCCCAGTTTGAGAACCCCTGTGCTAGGCGACCTGCATCGAGAGGGTGGAGACTGTGAGCACGGTGCTGGCGATGTAGGACGTCCCGCAGAAGACAGAGACCTGAGGCGTGGAAACCGAGAGCGCTGTCTTGTCTCCAGAGACTGGCATCGTTCGCCTGCCCTCTGGGGGGGTCTATACAGCTGGCTTGCACTCACCGAGAGCCTTTGCCATGTCCTAGGACACATGTGGTGCTGGCAGTGCTGGTAGAGGCCTCTGCTCTCTGGGTGCCAGGAGAGTCTGGGAAGGTGTCAGCCCTGCCACTAGTCTGGGTCCCCCACCGCTCCCTGGAGTCAGTGGCGGATCCCTTGGGGGGCTACGGGGCCCCAATCGGGCAGGTGTCCCCATGTGGCTCTGGTGTGGGCTGACGGTCTGAACTGGGTCCTTTGCCCTTCTTGCTCGGTGCCAGGGAGTCGCTCTTCTTCGACCACTTCGTAGGCACCGGCGACGGGGAGCGGTGCCGGGCAGAGCCCGGTGCCAGGGGTGTGCTGCACACTGACGCCGAGGTGCTCGGGGCAGAGTCTGGCCGGGAAGGCTCAGACGCTGGGCGGAGAGCAGCCTCCGTGAGAAGAGCTCTCAAATGGATGTCTCGCTCTTTCTGAGTCCTGAGACAAAAGTTCTCACAGATGCGACACTTGATTCTTCCCAGGCAATTCCCCCAAGCACTTGAGGCAGCTGCTATGGAGGTCACTAACAGGCATAGGCCTGCTGCAGTCAGAGCAGGGCTTAAAACCCAGAGACTGAGGCATGCCCCGCCTGGGGCAAAGTCCCCGCTGGGACGCTATCTCTAACTAACAACTTACTAACTACGGTAAACAAACTATTTACAAGGCCTTAAGACTCGAAAACTGAAGAACTACTAACCCCTATCAGGCGAGGGAAAGGCGCTCCAACTAACCACCACAGGCAGTAAGAAGGAACTGAGAGGGTGTAGGGCTGGCGACGCCTAATATATCGATGCATGAACACGGCACTAAGAGGGCGCCACTGCCGACCCTATGGATACCGCTAAGGCAAAAATCTCCGATGGGAGCGCACGTGGGTGCGTGCACACCTAAAATAGAATCGACATGAGCAAGCACTCGAAGAACAACATTCATTTGTTAAACAGCACTTATCCCGCTAAAAAGCAATAAGGTACAATTTGTTCTCAAATACATACATTCATGACGTTGGCATCTCTGATATTGGCAACATTTCCAGTAATCAGGCGGCTCAAAGCTGGCAGAAACCTCCACACATCTCCCTCTCAGTCACCAGCAAACATTTTCCCCTGGCCCTCACAAATATGATGCAAATTACAACTAACAGAAAGAATACGGGGCAGATGATCCACACTCCAGTCAGTGCATGTCACACACCTCCCTCCCGCAACCTGCCCTTTAGCCTACCAACAACATAGTGCACAGACATCAGCAACTCTGGGGGGACTGAAATAGCTCCTTGCTCCTGTCCAGATTTCCACCCTATGGCTTCATGAGCTAGGGAAACAGGCATTAGGGCTGGGTCACCTAGAAAAACTGCTAGTACATCCAGAGTGTCTAAGCTATGGGAGGGGAAAAAATGTTCCTTGTGCCATTCTGCAAACAGAGCTGGATTTGTGAAGACCCTGGCTTCATGGAGCAGCCAATATTTTATCACCAGTGTCACAATAGTTAGTATTTTTCTTTAAGGCCAAGCTAATGAAGTTAGGAAACTCTCAGCTTTCAGCAGGGAAAAAAAAAAAAGATTCTAGCTCTCATGGTTGCAGAGAAAAGATTGTACATGTAACCATAAAGACTCAAAAACACAGAAGACAGAATTCAAAATAAAGCTTATTCTCTGTAAATCAGTCCCTAAGGAGTGACAGAATCACACCCTCCAGAGCAGGCCTAGTATTCCAGGCAGGTGAAAACAGGACATTACACAGACCAGTGTTTCTCAACCAGTGAATCGTGACCCTGGGAAGCAGAGTCACAAAATCCAAGCGGGGTGGGGATGTGAGTCACTGAAAATTTTATTACAATCTATTATCACTGATGCATTTTCTTTACTCTTACTTTTATAGTGAAGAAGGGGTTGCCAACCTGAAAAGAATGAGAAACACTAATACAGGCCAGACACACTGGTCTCCACAGAGGTCCCAGAGCCCTGTGTTTCTACTGAACTTTGTCATAGAAAGGTCCTGACACTGTACTCAAAATGATAGTGTTGAGCTATGCATTTTTATGCACTTAATCTGTTCTTAAGTGTAATAGGCTGAATGTCTTTCTGAGAGCAACTATACTTTACTTTTGGTTTGTAACAAAAACAGTAGATCTATGCAGCTGAGTTATTAAGTTCTACTTTAGTCTAAACCAAATACCACAGTACCACGCTTTGGAGGAATGAAGGATATTGCATCAGTTGAGTCAGTAATTTTGTTGGCTAGCAAAGGACATTGTCCCAGTTTTGCCTTTATGTCTAGGGTTCCAGGCAAAACATCTGACCGGGTGCCAGTCTCAACATAACATTTGCTTTCAACATACTTAATGAGCTCCAAACAACGGAGAGCAGAACTGCAGATAATTAGCATCAGCACAGATGACTTCTCCTTGTGGTTTTTACGAAGTTTTGCCCATTTGGGACAGACTGCAACAAGAAATACAAAATACACAGAGAAAGCTATGACTTAAATACATATTGCAATGCTAAATTACACAAGTACATGATGAATAGCTGCCTGCCGAAAGAATATACTTACAGCACACTACTTCACAATCTCAGTTTGTAAAACATGTAAATTAAGATATTTCCAAAATATTAACAAACAAAATGTCTCATGTACCAAACAATGAAATATGATTATCAAATAGGTTACATTAGAAAACAGGTTACATAAGGGTCAAAATGCAGCCATTGTAAAAACACGCACAAATCCATCGACTTCATCTGACCCAAAATTTGCAATGCAATTTGATTTATAGTAGTGCTTTAATAGAGAGAACAGTTGTTAAATGGAATACATTTATTGCAACTGTATCACAAGGATGTAAAAGCAGATCTACTTAACCAGGACAGAAGAGAATAAAAATTCCCATTACTAGTAGCCAGGGACAGGTAGAAATGGTACAATAAAATTAAGACAACATAATCAGGCCTTGTCTACACAGGTGGTGACGTATAGGGTACGCATAGCTACACCACACAGTGAAAAACGCAAGCTGAGTCCACACTGAGATGTGTAGCTACACAAAGCAGTGAAAGGCTCTGATAGGGGGGAGGGAGTGGGGAAAGACTCCAGCTACACAAAAAGTTTCCAGAGCCTTTTCCTGCTGCCTCCCCACTGCCAGAGCCTTCCCACGCTACAGGAGTCTTTCACGGCTGCAGGGAAAGGCCCCAGCAGCGGGGAGCTGCCAGAGCCTCTCTCTGCTCCCTTGCCCCCTTCTCCCCCAGCCTTTCACCACTGCCAGAGTCTTTCCTTATGGTGGGGAAAGTCTCCAGCAGCAAGGAGGCAGCGGAACACTGCACTGCTAAAGACAACAGTGTAGATAGGGAGGGACTGCTTGGGCATGTAGAGATCCGTGTAGGGCATATGCCATAAGGTTCTGGCATGTCTTTACTCATGTAAACCTCACCATCTACACTGCTATTTATACCCATGCTAGGGAGGGGCGTGCATTGTATGTACTCTGCACACTACCGTAAGCATAGACATAGCCTTACATGTTTAATTAAGAAATATTTTCCCAAATATTATTTAAAAGCAAAACTAAAATATGTTGATGCAAAATAATAATCTTGCAGAATACAAACATGCAGAAACATAAAAGATGTAATATAACTGAATTTATGAATATTTCAAGGTCAATATTAATTTTAATCCTTTAAAAAGTGGAAGTTAAATCCTAATGAGGAAAATAGAAAGGAGCATAAAATCTGGCTAATGAAGTGTAAAAATATAATTAAGAATGCCATAAAAGAATGTGAAGAACAGCTAGCCAAAGACTCAAAAAGTGATAGCAAAATTTTTTTAAATACATCAGAACCAGGAAGCCTGCTAACCAACCAATGGGGTCACTGGACGCTCGAGATGCTAAAGGAGCACTCAAGGACGATCAGGCCATTGCGGAGAAACTAAATGAATTCTTTGCATCAGTCTTCACGGCTGAGGATGTGAGGGAGATTCCCCAACCTGAGCCATTCTTTTTAGGTGACAAAATCTGAGGAATTGACCCAAATTGAGGCACCATTAGAGGAGGTTTTGGAACAAATTGGTAAACTAAACAGTAATAAGTCACCAAGACCAGGATGGTATTCACCCAAGAGTTCTGAAGGAACTCAAATGTGAAATTGCAGGACTACTAACTGTCATCCATAACCTATCATTTAAATCAGCTTCTGTACCAAATGACTGGAGGATAGCTAATGTGATGCCAATTTTTAAAAAGGGCTCCAGAGGTGATCCTCGCAATTAAAGGCCAGTAAGCCTGACTTCAGTACTGGGCAAACTGGTTGAAACTATAGTAAAGAACAAAATTGTCAGACATATAGATGAACATAATTTGTTGGGGAAGAGTCGACATTGTTTTTGTAAAGGGAAATCATGCCTCACCAATCTACTAGAATTCTTTGAGGGAGTCAACAAGCATGTGGACAAGGGGGATCCAGTGGATATAATGTATTTAGATTTTCAGAAATCCTTTGACAAGATCCCTCACCAAAGGCTCTTAAGCAAAGTAAGCTGTCATGGGATAAGAGGGAAGGTTCTTTCATGGATTAGTAACTGGTTAAAAGATAGGAAACAAAGGGTAGGATAAATGGTCAGTTTTCAGAATGGAGAGAGGTAAATAGTGGTGTCCCCCAGGGGTCTGTACTGGGCCCAGTCTATTCAATATATTCATAAATGATCTGGAAAAAGGGGTAAACAGTGAGGTGGCAAATTTGCAGATGATACAAAACTCAAGATAGTTAAGTCCCAGGCAGACTGCAAAGAGCTACAAAAGGATCTCTCAAAACTGGGTGACTGGGCAACAAAATGGCAGATGAAATTCAATGTTGATAAAGGCAATGTAATGCACATTGGAAAACATAATCCCAACTATATGTATAAAATGATGGATAGTTCTCTGAAAACATCCACTCAAATGTGCAGCGGCAGTCAAAAAAGTGAACAGAATGTTGGGAATCATTAAGAAAGGGATAGAATACAGGACAGAAAATATCATATTGCCTTTATATAAATACATGGTATGCCCACATCTTGAATACTGCATGCAGATGTGGTCACCCCATCTCAAAAAAGATATATTGGACTTGGAAAAACGTTTAAAAAAGGGCAACACAAATTATTAGGGGTATGGGACGGCTGCCGTATGAGGAGAGATTAATAAGACTGGGACTTTTCAGCTTGGAAAAGAGACGACTAAGGGGGGGGATATGATAGAGGTCTATAAAATCATGATTGGTGTGGAGAAAGTAAATAAGAAAGTGCTATTTACTCCTTCTAATTACACAAGAACTAGTGGTCACCCAATGAAATTAATAGACAGCAGGTTTAAAACAAACAAAAGGAAGTATTTTTTCACACAACGCACAGTCAACCTCTGGAACTCCAGGCCAGAGGATGTTGTGAAGGCCAAGACTATAACAGGGTTCAAAAAAAGTACTAGATAAATTCATGGAGGATAGGTACATCAATGGCTATTAGCCAGGATGGGCAGAGATGGTTTCCCTAGCCTCTGTTTGCCAGAAGCTGGGAATGGGTGACAGGGAATGAATCACTTGATGATTGCCTGTTCTGCTCATTCCCTCCGGGGCACCTGGTATTGTCCACTGTTGGAAGACAAGATACTAGGCTAGATGGACCTTTGGTCTGTCCCAGTATGGCCATTCTTACGTTCTTAAGTGGGCAGATATGCATACTATCTTGTGTATAGCATGAGGATTCTACTTTCTCTTGAATACTGCACTAAACATTTTTTTAATAAACAAACTACACTCTCCTTGCGACCAATATTTTACTCACTTTCCTTCAGGTATGAAGAAAAACTGTGGGTGAGGTCATTGGATGGCAGGAAACAGGAATCTGAAACCATAAGAGACAAAATGTTTGTGTTGACAGATTTGCAACAGAACAATTGAGTATATTCATAAGTTTACAGTACAGCACTAGGTATATCTATTAAATCATTCTTGGATTAAATCTACCAGTAATGCTTATTCTTTGAAAACTATGTGGATTGCCCTTTGGAAAGGCAGAGTTTTGTGGTCCCCACTATGCAACAGCAATGAGTTTGTGAACTGGTTAACCGAATCATGGTAAAATCTATCAACACAATTTTAATTCCCTCCTCAATTATCTGAATGTTTTTCTCTCCTCACCCCCCATAAATATAGCATTACACAACTGACCACATACATAATGGAGGGTTTTCATATGCCTTTGTGGCATCAATCAGAAGCCACAGCCAGAACCATTATGACTGGTTGGACCAGTGGTCCAATCTAACATGGCAAATCCTACATTCAGGAGTCACTAAAACAATCAGGATGGAATACAATAAAAGTAAGACGTGGGTCATCCTCCTATCAATGGGGTTACTTTTCTCTCTGGACTTTCACATTGCACAACTCTGTAAATTATGTTCAATCACAGTTATATAAATACAGTAACTCCTCACTTAAAGTCGTCCCGGTTAACGTTGCTTCATTGTTACGTTGCTAATCAATTAGGGAACACGCTCATTTAAAGTTGTGCAATGCTCCTTTCCAACGTTGTTTGGCAGCCGCCTGATTTGTCCACTGCTCGCAGGAACAGCAGCCTGTTGAAGCTAGCTGGTGGGGGCTTGTAACCAGGGTGGACTGGCAGCCCCCCTATCAGCTCCCCGCTCCACTAAATTCCCTGTGCTGCAGCCGCCTAGCAGGCTAGCAATTGGCAGTTCAGCTGTCCCTCCCCTCACTGCCATGTACTGCTCCTGCTCTCTGCCTTGGAGCTGCTCCCAGAGACTCCTGCTTGCTGTGCAGGGCGGGAAGGAGGGGGCTAATGTCAGGGGGTCCCCCTCCCCCCTGCACCCCACTTACCCCTTCTCCATATAGAGCAGGGAGGGGACACTGACGGAGAGAGACAGAGAGAGCTTGGGGCAGCAGCTGCTGTCTCAACTTCCAGATCCACTTAAAAAGACAATGCACTTAAGAGTGGGTCAGCTTACTTAAAGGGGCAGTGTGCATCTCTCTCTCTCTCCCATACACAAGGTGTGTGTCTGTCTCTGTCTGCTATGCTGTCTCCCCTCCCTCATATTCATGCTGCCTTGTGTGAGAGGCAACATTAACAACGTGTTAACCCTTGAGGGCTCAGCCGAGTGCTAGTTCATCATTTAGCAGTAAGGCATTCCCTGGGAAATATCCCTCTCTCTTCCACCCTCTAATTTCACCACCTCAGCCAAGCTTCACAATCATCATAGCTGTGAACAGTATTAAATTGTTTAAAATGTATACTGTGTGCATATCTATATAATATATTTGTCTGGTGAAAAAAAATTCCCTGGAACCTAACCCCCCCTATTTATATTAATTCTTATGGGGAAATTGGATTCACTTAACATCGTTTCGTGTAAAGTTGCATTTTTCAGGAACATAACTACAACGTTAAGCGAGGAGTTACTGTATTGACATGCATTTTAATTCCCCATCCTCACTAGGAGGCTCTCTCAATGACACTCTCCCCATCTCAGATATAAATCTGCCAAATTTTACCCAGCCGCTAATCCCCATTCAGTTAAACCAATAGCTACCCATGGAATGTATTAAGAGTCCAAGTCAGTATCAGTGTACTGAATAAGTCCATGTGTGGGGTGCGTCCCTTGGTTCATCAGGGAAGGAAGTGGGTTCAGGGCCGCCCAGAGGATTCCGGGGGCCCGGGGTCTTCGGCAGCAGGGGGTCCTTCCGTTCTGGGACCCGCCGCCGAAGTGCCCGAAGACCCGCCGCGGGGGCCCCCCTGCCGCCGAATTACCACCGAAGCGGGACCCGCCGCCGAAGCGCAGCCCGGTCTTCGGCGGTAATTCGGCAGCGGGGGGCCCCCGCCGCGGGTCTTCGGGGCACTTCGGCGGCGGGTCCCGGAACGGAAGGGCCCCCCCGCCGCCGAATTACCGCCGAAGACCGAGCTGAACTTCGGCGGCGGGTCCCGCTCCGTCTTCGGCGGTAATTTGCCGGCGGGGGGTCGTTCCGCTCCGGGGCGGAAGGACCCCCCGCCGGCGAAGACCGGGAGCGAAGAAGCTCCTGCGCCCGGCCCCGCAAGAGTTTTCCGGGCCCCCTGGAGCGAGTGAGGGACCCCGCTCCAGGGGCCCCGAAAAACTCTCGTGGGGGCCCCTGTGGGGCTCGGGGCCTGGGGCAAATTGCCCCTCTTGCCCCCCCCTCTGGGCGGTCCCGAGTGGGTTATTTCCCTGGTCGGTGGTCTCAATTACTCAACCTGGTATTTATTGATGGTGTCCCGTGATGTGTTCCGTATAGATGTCTCTGGACCACCTGATGGTGTCGGACACCATGAGCTGTCTCATGAGCCGGGCGTAGCATCGACCAATTCCACACGCTCTCAGTACCGGCTCATTGTGGGGGTCCCACGAGCCCAGGGCTCCCACAACTTAACACCTCAATCTATCAGCTAGCGTGTTTTGGACCGAATTAACCCCAGCAGCTATCTCTTGTCAACTGATCCCCGAGCACCCGAGCGGGGAAGCACTCAGATTCAAACAAAGCGGAGGCTATGTTATTGCTGCCAACCTCAATTCACCATTTCTGACAGGGTGGATGTGAAGGCAGACTTAATTTATAGCTGGAGCACAGCAGAAGCCCTGCCAGCTAAATTTGCTGAAGGAAGCTGCTTTCCATCATTGCACCCTCCATGTGGTGGATTTTCTATTGCTGCAGTCTTAGGATTATACCACCAGAATTCAGAATCTGACCCCTGGTATTAAAATCACTTCCTAATTGTTTAGTTAGGGGTTGTGTCTAAGGGTACGTCTACACTACGGGATTATTCCGAATTTACATAAACCGGTTTAGCAAAACAGATTGTATAAAATCAAGTGCGCGCGGCCACACTAAACACATTAAATCGGTGGTGTGCGTCCACGGTCCGAGGCTAGCGTCGATTTCTGGACCGTTGCACTGTGGGTAGCTATTCCGTAGCTATCCCATAGTTCCCGCAGCCTCCCCCGCCCCTTGGAATTTCCGGGTTGAGATCCCAGTGCCTGATGGGGCAAAAATCATTGTCGCGGGTGGTTCTGGGTAAATGTCGTCAGTCACTCCTTCCTCTGGGAAAGCAACGGCAGACAAGCATTTCGCGCCTTTTTTCCCTGGATTGCCCTGGCAGACGCCATAGCATGGCAATCATGGAGCCTGTTTTGCCTTTTGTGACTGTCACCGTATGTGTACTAGATGCCGCTGACAGAGGCGATTCAGCAGCGCTACACAGCAGCATGCATTTGCTTTTGCATGACAGCAGAGATGGTTATCAGCCATACTGTACCATTTACCATGCCATAAATTGGCAATAAGATGATCATGGTTACCAGTCCTTTTGCACTGCACCATCTGCTGCTGTCATAAGTGCCCCTGGCTGAGATCAGCCGGGGGCGCAAAAGCCAAAATTGGGAATGACTCCCTGAGTCAATCCCTCCTTTTTGGTATCTAAAAATAGAATCAGTCCTGTCTAGAATATGGGGCAAGTGTACTAGAGAACCAGTGTATCATAGAACCAGAGAGCACAGCTGCTCTGTGTCAGATCCCGCAGAAATTATGAGCTGTATGCTATTCACAGGGGGTTGCTCCTGCAACAACCCCACCTGTTGATTCCATTCTCCCCCAGCCTTCCTGGGCTACCGTAGCAGTGTCCCCCCACTTGTGTGATGAAGTAATGAAGAAGGCAGGAATAAGACACAGTGACTTGTTAGTGAGAAATGAGTGGAAGGCAGCCTCCAGCTGCTATGATAGTCCAGACAGGACATTAATCAGTGTGGGGGAGAGGAGCCCAGCATCCCGCTGCTAGTCCAGGGACAATTGAATCTTTTCTTTACACATGAAGGGCGGGGGCTGATGGAGCTCAGCCCCCTGTTGCTATGATGAAGATGGTTACCAGCCATACTGCACCATCTACCAAGAAAAATCAGGAGTTTTTTACACAGGCGCCCATGGTCGACCTCACTGGATGCTAGTCAGCATGGTTACCAGTCCTTTTGCACTGCCCCATGTGCCAAAAGGCTGATGATGACAGTGGATATCAGCCATACTGCACCATCAGCCACCCATGGCGGGGCGGGGGGGGAGCGAGGATGTTGGTGTTGACTGCTGCAGCATCGCGTCTATCTGCAGCATTCAGTAAAGATAGGGTGACATGTAAAAGAGTCAAGAGAGGATTGTTTTCCCTTTCACTTCTGGGGGTGGGTGGGGGGGTGGGGGGGTAAATTGCCGAGCTATGACCTGAACCACCGCGGACACTGTGTTTGACCCTAGAAGCATTTGGAGCTCAGCCAAGAATACAAATGCTTTTCGGAGACTGCAGGAACTGTGGGATTGCTTGAGTCCTCCAGTCCCCGTTCCCTCCCTCCATGAGCATCCATTTGATTCTTTGGCTTTCCGTTACGCTTGTCACGCAGCAGTGCGCTGAGTCCCTGCTATGGCGTCTGGCTGGAGAATTTTTAAAAATGATTTCGAATTTCGTCTTCTGTCACGGAGCGCTGATAGAACAGATTTGCCTGCCCTTACAGCAATCACATCCGTATGGTCCATGCTGGAGCTCTTTTTTTATTTTGATTTTTAACTGCATCGCCACACGTGCTGATCGGAGCTCCACGCTGGGCAAACAGGAAATATTCAAAAGTTCGCGGGGCTTTTCCTGTCTACCTGGCCACTGCATCTGAGTTCAGATTGCTGTCCAGAGCGGTCAGTGGTGCACTGTGGGATACCACCCGGAAGCTAATACCGTCGATCTGCGGCCACACTAACCCTAATCCAATATGGTAATTCCGATACTAGCGCTACTCCTCTCGTTAGGGAGGAGTACAGAAATCGATTTAAAGAGCCCTTTATATCGATATAAAGGACCTCTTAGTGTGGACGGGTGTGGCGTTAAATCGGTTTTACGCTCCTAAAACCGGTTTAAACGCGTAGTGTAGACCAGGTCTAAGAGGAGGTGAGGGTGCTCAATACCTTGCAGGATCAGTCTTTGATTTATACATTTGTTTTTTTTATTTACAAGATGTACCTCCCCAGCACTGTAGGATAAAACACTAAGGTTTCAACTGCAGTTTTAATTCCAAAGGTGAAGCTATCAATACTAAATGAGTCCAAAGGGCAGCATAGAAAAGACTTTACAAGGAGTAATTTCACAGCTCTAAATGTCTATTTTTGGTGCTGCCCATTTTCAGTCCTTCAGGGTAGTTGTGTAATCAATCTTTGCCATTATTTGTGCTAATGAGGGCCTAGCCAGTCTGAATACAGTAACTCATATTAATGATTTAATAATGTTGAATAATTCAGAGCAAGACGTAGAAGGACAGAGTTCTTAATTTTCCAATTTCAAAAGGAAACTAAATACATGTCGTGGGTCAATGACTATTTTCACCAAACCAGCAGAACCGGGATGTTAACAATACCTTAAAAAACCCAGAAAGGATTAAAACCACATAACTACAGCTTGCAGCAGCCAGAAACCAAGTTGGCTCAAACCCGAACCTCTATGTTTAGTATTTTGCTAACACGAATAAACAACTTCAAATCGTTGCCCTCTGTTCTGCCCAGTGAGTTGATATGAATGACTTGACAGCTACAGAAGCCACCAATCCCTTTGGCTTTGTAAGCTTCCAATTCCCCCTTCAAGAAAAGAAAGAAAAAAACAATCCAAGACCCAGTCCATATGGAAATGGGTCGCTTCACTAGCCTAAAGGCCTTTCTTAATAGGAAAGCAACAGAGTATTGTTATTTCCACAAAACCTTATGGGTTTAGAATTATAAAATGTAAGTGCTTCAAAGCAATACAGAGGATGGAAGAGACTTCTCTGGTTTTTAGGATGCAACGCGGCAGGATGGCAAAACTCTCCCTTGATTCAAGAAGAAAGCTAAGCAACCCCTAGAGAAAGAAAGGAGGGTCAGTCTAGGATCACATGTCTCTGCATGAAGCTGGGAAGAGAGTGCAGTTATCTAGAAAGACAAGCTTTGAACAGTCAAAAACAGAGAGTGCAGCTTGGCTGAAAGGATCGTAGTGGTGGCACAGGGCACAAAGAGTTCAGTGAGTATCAGTGAGATAAAACAAGAGCCAACAGACTTGTTACTGGGGCCCTTTTGACTCTAAGTATACACTATCAATAAATAGGAGCTCAGAGTATCTTCTTATATAACCCAACAACAAGAATTAATGCTACAACTTGGGCTCAAAATAAGGAATCATTAATTTTTTTAGGATAAAGTTTTTAGAGGTTAAGGTAAGCTACAGGGGGGAGGGAAAGGCCTCTCTGTCTAAACCAAAAAGAAAATTGTAATGATTTTTATTACAACCCCCCCTTTTCCCCTTCACATTGACAGCACTGGAAAACTAATTCCACTTTATTCATAGAACAGAACGTACAGCAGTGCAGTTTACTCTTCCCCACAAACCTTTAATGGGGTGAGATGGGTGTTCAGTCTCCATGCCCTGCCCATTTTATCACTGGGCTCACCAGTCTCTCTCCAGTCAGACTGCCAACAAGCAGCCAGTTTTGGTACAAAATCCGTCCACTAGGTCTGGACTAAAGCTGCCAGCTCATTTCATATAGCTCACCAAAAAGCCAACAGGTGATAAGAGCAGTGTAGTCAGCATTCTATAACTAATTCAGAACGGTGTCTGACTATTCTTCCTTCTTTAGAATTTATTTCAGCTCAGGTGAAGCCTTATCTTAAATGTCTGAGTACAGCTCCACTAACCACAGGAATAAGACCAATTTTCCTGGCTCTCAGTAACTTGGAAACCATTACTTAGAAATCCCCACACTTCTATCAAAAAAGAAACTTCCTGAAATTAATGTTCTGCAATGACTGGATATGTTGAAACAATGCTTCCTTTCGTTTCCTTAACTGCACCATTTAGAAAACAAACCCACGTACTTATTCCAAAAGAATTCACAACTCAAACAGCACAGCAATACCCTACAAGAAAAAATTCTCATAAAACCCCATAAAACTCAGGAGATCTGAATTAAGAAATCTTTTAGTTCCTAAAACAGATGAATCCCCATCCCCCACGCAAAAGGAAATGCACAAGACATCTCTTTGATACAGCACATATTACCTGGCAGTTTTAACTCTTCTAGTTCAATCACTGAACGTTTAGTACCAAAGTGTTGATTAAGTAGCTTTTGTAGGTCTTCAGGGACACCTGGTTTTGGAGATGATTTTGCAAGAATATCAGAAATTTTCTTCTACAAACAAAAGTAAAAAAAGGAGATGTAAGGCATTTTCAATATGGTGTTTGCTATTTGACAATCCAATGATAATCTGTAAGAGTATGTTTCTTCATAATCTTATACAAATGAAACTCAGTCCTAAAGTCCTTATAATTGGGCAAAACTCCAGTTGCTTCATTGGGAGTGAAAATTTCAGAACTGGGTCCGCAGCCTATGAAGATGCCCTGTGAAGTAAAAACCAAAACATCTTTACTGTGTACCTCTGTTATGCACTTTACTGCAATACTGGCATTTTCTCAAAGGTTGTGTTGGGGGAGGGGTTGGGTGATAGGTTTTTTAATTTATTACTTTAGCAGTGTTGCCAAGTCTCTCAAATATTACAATAATGGGTGTTTTTCTTAAAGCTCCAGCTACAGGAGTCAAGAGATTACTGAAGAATCTCAGCTCTCATTTAAATTTAAAACGTAAGCTTGCAGCCTTCTTGATTGCATAGAACAGTTTGGAAACATGACTAGAGAATACCCTAGCAGCTCAAAAACCAACAGGCAAAGAAAAAAAAATCCCAAGATTTATTTGAAATGTTATTGCTTTTAAACTGATCATGATTCAGGGAGGCCTAGTTCATGATTTTTGAATTATTGGGGTTGACAATACCTCTCTAAAATATCAAGAATTAGGGTTGCCAATCTTGGTTGGGTGTATTCCTGGAGATTTCATCACATGACATAATCTTTAATTAAAGATTAATCTTTAATTCCTGGAGACTCTGGGCCAATCCTGGAGGGTTGGCAACCACATCAAGAATACCAGGTCCTCATTTCCATCTGTTGGAGGATTTTGGCAAGATCTTTCTAGGACCTGGATGGTGATATCTCAGGAGAATGAAACCTGAGGTACAGTTTTCAGCCTCCAACTGGGAGACAGGAGCAGGGATGCTGGATTGTACAGCATAAGGACATGTCAGCAGTTGAAATTTCAAAAGCAATATTATATATAGACACTTTGAGACCATTTTCATACATCATAAAGGAGAGTGACAAACTTTTTAAAAAAAAATCTGAGCAGCCTACCTTTAACCAGCAGTCATGAAAATGGTATTTTATAAATGAAGTCCCCATTTAGGGCTTAATCTTAATCACACTGAAATGAGTCAGAGTTTTGCCATACTTTTAAGTCATAATTTCACTTTCTAAATTAATAAATTAAATGAATGACAAGGGAAGAGAATATGGGTCCCTCTTTATTTAAATGACCTTACTTCTTTTAAAAACAAGAGCTTTTCAAGGGGAGAAGGCAGCTTGGCATGACAGAGGGTATTAAAATATGGACAACCCTAACAGCCAGACTGTGAACTCCTTTTTCCTGTTAGTGACATGTTACTTGCTTAAGCAATCCCAGCTAACTGCTCACCAATGGGACTAAAGAGATCATAACCTGGCCCTATGAAAGGTCCTGACATTTTTTTGCCCAGTCCCAAAACATTTAGGCCCTGAACCAGAACCTTTTGAAAGCACTGGGAGCATTTGCAGCAGACTTGGTGCAAGCCCTTACAGTGTCTATGTGATTTCACTCAGTGAACAGCAGTAACTCAAGTTCCATCCTGATTCAGTAAAATTTTCCTGCTGTGTAATGACTGCAAGCTGGGCCACTTTTTGGAGATGTTTTATAGAGAGTAATTATCTAACAGATAATAACCCAAGATCAACAAGACTCATTCTGCTTAGTACCACGAGATAATTGCCGTTTCACTGGCTCATTACGTCATTCACTGACTCACTCAATTCCTTCTGGAAAATTATGGTTCTCTTGAGGAAGATGCTGATGTTAATGAGAAATTCCATAACAGTCAGTGCAAGGACACCTGATCATACTCTTTTTCTTCAAGGAGAGCTGTGGGAAAATGTTCTTCACACAGGAAGTTTTATTATTTTTCTTCCAATTCATTCCAGATGCTTAAGGAGCAAAGGGTTTTATTTTAATTATTTATTTATTTATAAAAGAGAGTCATTAGTTTGGGACCTATATGGTAGTGCAGTATAATAATTTCTTCATGATGATTACTTGACAGGTTATGTGTACAGACTTAATGGCATATTACCACTGGAAAAAAAAGATCTAACTAAGCCTCTACTGTTTGCATGAACACTGGAGATTTATTTTAGATCAAGTCACCCATTTTCATCATGGGATGCATTTGTTTTGGCTGCAAAGAAAGTGACATGGTTATTAACGCCAGACCTGCATCTAAGGCAAAATCCTCCCATCCACTGGGGTGGGTACAAGATCTAACATGAAATTAAAACCCTGCGTACCTGCTCTGTGAGACAGCTAAGCATTTTAGTCTGTTCAGAAAGACAACACACTTTGTGCTATATCATCTCCACCAGGACTGTGGAGGGTGCCCCTGGGGGCAGGCATGGGTCATGGTCAGAAGGTCAATACAGAACAAGGACCCCAGTAACTATACTGTGGGGAGAAAAGGGACCAAATCACTACTGCCCATGAAATGCAGTAACTGCTGTGGCCTGGCTGAAAGGATGGGATGGGGTGATTCTATCTCCCCCAATGCCCTTTCAATCCCTGCATCAAGGTCTTCTAGTCAGCTTTGGACACAAGGTTGCGGTTGGGTACATAGGTGTGAAGCAGATATTTGACTGGAGTTGAGAAAGGTTTCTCTTCTAAGACAGAGTTGATTTTCTCTCTTTCATAAAACTGGCTGCAATGTTATGGTCTCAGTACACTACACCAAGGGAAACAAGCTTCTAAAACCATTTAAAGGACACCGCTGGCATTGTGCTATCCTGAAGCTGACATGTCTTATAAAAGCAACTGCACCCATCCAGCCCCAAAAACCATTTGTGTTGAACTTTTAGTTGGGCAGGGGATGGAGGGGGAGTTTCCAATACCTTCCTTCTCCTTTTCACCTTCACAGTGTGTTCTTCTTTTTCCTCAGGACGAGTTAGAAAACATTCCGCAGGCTGCAAAGCAGATGTTGTAAAAAGAGATTCATCATGAGAGATATTATTACCCCAAAACATGATGGTGTGGGGGCAGAAGTTGGGTACAAAGATTCAGATACTGATAGAGGAAAAAAATAATATGTACAGGTCTGGGGTAAAACTCTGCTCTGTTACAGTTCTGTAAATCTGAAGTAACTTCTGGAACTACTTCATATTCACACTGGTGTAACAGAGAACAGAAAAAAAGTACAGAAACCTGAAACATATGAGTCATAGGCACACCTTTATCATCCAGTATACAGCATGTTTAATACAACAACAAAAAATCAGAAGGAAAAAGCGAATCTCTATTATTGTGTGAGACAATCATTTTAACAGGTTTCAGAGTAGCAGCCGTGTTAGTCTGTATCCGCAAAAAGAACTCATTCTAACTTTGCCAAACAGGCCTTTGTAATAATTGGGTACAACCTAACCAACCAGCTGGTGACCTATACCATACAGATAGGAGAGAATAACTGGAAATAATGATTTTTCTCTATTTCTGATTTCCTTTCTTTTATGTTTATAATGTAACATCTTTCAAGAGATGTTTTCAAATTTTGCTCTATGCTATTCTTCATTTAATACCATGAAGATTGGCTTTTTAGTTCATGAAATGTCTCTTTGGTTCATTTCTCCCCACTTGTATGTATTTAGGATGATCAGTATATAAGCATTCAGTTTGTAAAGGTGGCAAACTAGAGAGATCATGTCCAGAGGTCACAGGAAAATTAAATATAGGGGCAGCTCATGTACCATCAGTGGTACATATACAACAGTTAGAGAACTGCAAGTACCTGCTAGCTGGGTATTATTAATGGGGCTTAGTCCCAACAGCCCCTAAAACCTGCCACCACGAGTATGACTCTCATTTCATAGAATATCAGGGTTGGAAGGGACCTCAGGAGGTCATCTAGTCCAACCCCCTGCTCAAAGCAGGACCAATCCCCAGATGGCATCCTCAAGGACTGAACTCTCAACCCTGGGTTTAGCAGGCTAATGCTCAAACCACTGAGCTATCCCTCCCTGCCTCCCTCTATAGGCAGCATGTTTTAAACTACTAAATTAAAGTCAAACCATCTTCCTAACTCTGGCTGAGATTATAAATGGAGCCAGCAAAGGGAAATCTCTCTCTCGTCCATTCCCCACCTCTTTCATTTCAATCCAGCAGGTCACAAAGTTTTGGATCCATTGTCTGTGCTGTTATCACTGTTGTAAGAGAGACAAGGTAGGTGAGATAGTATCTTTTATTGGACCAAGTTCTGTTGGTGGAAGCGTGTATCTCAAAAGCTTGTAACTTCCATCAACAGAAGTTGGTCCAATAACAGCTATTACATCACCTACTTCATCTCTCTCATATCCTTGGACCAACTGGGCTACAACAACACTGCAAACAATTATAAGTTACTTCTATTGTGGTAGCATCTCCAGGATCAGGAGACCATTGTGCTAGATTCTGTACAAATATAATGCCCAGGCAACTCACCTCCCTGTTCCTGTGAGTCTAAGTTTTTCTCTTCTTGTCCAGACTCCCATATACACCCCACCCACAAGACTGATTCTACCTTGCTGGCCTAAACCAGTTTGATAAGTTTCTTGTTTTTCTCTCCTCCCTCAAGATGTATGTGTCATAGCTCAGGGTAAGTGCACCTGTATTTTCCCCTTGTGGTGAAGCAAGAGCACCCATTCTAGGCTCCCGGCTTCTCAGTTCCAGTCTCTCTCCCTTCTGACTGGGGGTTTTCCAGGCTGCACAGTTCCTTGCCCACACTGTGAATTCTCCAGCAAGTCAGACTGACTAAGCGGGCCTGCTTTGCCTTCTCCTTAGAGGAGCGTAATTGCCCACAGGTAGACGGTACCACAGAGCAAGCACATTTATTCTTAAGCTAGTCTTATTGAAAACATTAGAGAAAAAACATATTAAAACAATAAAAGAACCTACACACATGCTAATAAGCTTACCAGAGATCACCCCATAGGTGCCAACTCCATGGGTGCTCCAGGGCTGGAGCACCCCTGGGGAAAAATTAGCAGGTGCTCCGCACCCACCGGCAGCCAAACACCCCCCTCCTCGCCTCTTCCCCCCCCCGAGCGCGTCGTGTCCCCACTCCTACTCCCCCCTCCCAGCGCTTTCCACTCCTCTGCCGCCTAACAGCTGTTTGGCAGCACTTTTCCGGGACGGAGGGGGAGGAGCGGGGATGCGGTGTGCTCAGAGGAGGAGGCCGAGAAGAGGCAGGACAGGGCAGGGACTTGGGGGAAGGGGGTGGAATGGGGGTGGGGCGAGGGCAGTGCAGGGGCAGGAAGAGGTGGGGTGGGGCAGAGCCGGGGGTAGGGGAAGCAAGCACCCACTAGGCAGCAGGGCCGCCCAGAGGGGGGGGGGCAAGTGGGGCAATTTGCCCCAGGCTCTGAGCTCCGCAGAGGCCCCCAACAGAACAGCTGAGGCTCCCTCTCCTGGAGCCTTAGCGCATCAAGCGGCATCCTCAGACAGCGCTGCAGCGTGTCTCTGGCGGGGCCCCTGAGCCCTGCCCCGCTCAGAGCCGCGTGGTGAGGGGGCGGGGCTGCGAGCTCCAGGCTGAGCTCAGCTCCCTCCGCTTGGCGTGAGCTCACAGCCCCGCCCCCTCACCACGCGGCTCGGAGCGGGACGGACTCAGCGGGGGGGTGGGGGTGGATAGGGATTGGGGCAGACAGGGGACAGGGAGCAGGGGTGGGGTCCCAGGGTGGTGGTGGTGGTGGGGGGTCTCTGGGGGACGGTGAGGGGACAAGGAGCAGGATGGGTCGGGGATTCTAAGGGGGGCAGTCGGGGGCAGGAAGTGGGTGGGGGTCGGATGGGGGCAGGGCCAGGCTGTTTGGGGCAGGGCACAGCCTTCCCTACCTTAAAGCTCATTCAGCAGTTTGAGGCTTACAGAAGAGCCAAGCTGTTAGCTTTTCCATTAGGGCTACCCTCCCTTTCACGTCTCAAATGCCAAATTATAGTCTATATGTAATTTCAGTGCCATAGGGAGATTCATCTCAGGGGAAGGGAGCTTCATTTAAAATTAGCCACTGGGGGGAGGGATCACATGAGAAGAGCAATATCCTTCCCAACCCTACCAAGGGAGACCCCCCTTCCCTGCATTCCCTGAGGCTTCAGAGGGGTTAATTCAGTGGTTCTCAAACTTTTGTCCTGGTGACCCTTTCACATAGCAAACCTTTGAGTGCGACCCCCCCCCCTTATAAATTGAAAGCACTTTTTAATATATTTAACACTATTATAAGTGCTGGAGGCAAAGCGGGGTTTGAGGAGGAGGCTGACAGCTCACGACCTCCAGTAATAACCTCGTGACCCCCTGAGGGGTCCTGACCCCCAGTTTAAGAACCCCGGGGTTAATTTAATTTTAGCACCCTGTGTCCATTCACATGCACATGCTATTTTGAGCATTTCAGTTTTGACAACATAGGCTCATCCCAGATTCTGGAACAAGCTCAAATGCTCAGTTTGTGGAGTATGTACATAAGCTATACTAAAGACAAACCCACAGTAACCGTCTCCAGTTTGTGAGGGACCCCATGAAGCCAGTCTCTAGGAAACAGATAAATGCATGGAGATTAAGTCCATTAATGGCTATTAGCCAGGGTGGATAAGGAATAGTGTCCCTAGCCTCTGTTTCTCAGAGAGTGGAGATGGATGGCAGGAGCGAGATCACTTGATCATTACCTGATAGGTTCACTCCCTCTGGGGCACTTGGCATTGGCCATTGTCGGTAGACAGGATACTGGGCAGGATGGCCTTTGGTTTGACCCAGTATGGCTGTTCTTATGTTCTAACCTAAATGAACCGAAAGTTATGGAGACAGATATGAGTCAAGGAAGCCAGCAGAGTATCAGAAACCTGGAAAAATCTCTGCCTGGATGGGCTCAGCTGTTTGGTTACAAGCTGAGGTGGTTCAAAAGTTTTGGATTATTTTTAAGCAGAATTATTTTATTGTTTCTTTAAACAATCAAACACAGCAAGCAGCAAATATTTGGCCACACACTTCTGAAACCTCAAACTATATTCAGGTTTTGGCAGACTAATTTCAGCTTTTCAATTAAAAAAACCACAACAAATTTTGAAGGAAAGCAGACATTGTCCGTGATTTTTTTCTGCTTTTTAAAACCCCCTAGTTTTCGATCCAGAAAAAGTTTTGATGGAAAATATTTGTCCAACCCTTTTAATGAGCTTTAGTGCCTTTTAGCACTAGCTGATGCTGAGAACCAGTGATACCTTGTAAAGAAGTTTTCTCAAAACTGGGTTTGTGCTGAAATGCGGAAGGTTTATTTTTCCCAGGGGCGCCCGTGGGGGGGAGCAAGTGGGGCAATTTGCCGTGGGCCCCGCAAGGGCCCCCAGGAGAATATAGTATTGCAATTTTTTTTTATAGAAGGGGCCCCCAAAATTTCTTTGCCCCAGGCCCCCTGAATTCTCTTGGCGGCCCTGCTAGGCAGCGGGGAAGTCAGTGCCTATGGATCGCCCTAACTCCAGAAGGGTTCTGGTAGGAGTCAGTCCTTCAAAAACACACGAGTTTTCCTGTGGTAACAGGTTCATAACACCTTTTGCTCAGAACAAGAACACCCATGAATCTGTGAGTCATTCCATTATACACTTTGGGCCTTTCATATTGGGACCATGGAAACAGTTAATCAGCAGACAAGGAGTTTCTCCTTGGGACGTAGCTTCAAAAGGTTGTATCCGGAGGTGGGAATTTGCATTCCCCTTCTCCGCAGTATTTCCTACAAAACCCACTCAACTAAAAATTCATTCTTGTTTGGCCCATTGTTAAGAGCCCTTTGAAGCTCTCATAACAACTTCCCAGCATTGACATTAAGTCACGCCTCCCCTTTAGAGATGTACCGTATATACTCGATCATAAACTGGTTCGTTTATAAGCCGATCCCCCCCAAGATGGTAAGTAAAAATGGAAAAATTTTATAACCCGTTCATAAGCCGACCCTATAATTCAGGGATCAACAAACTTTGGCTCCTGGGCCATCAGGATAAGCCACTGGTGGGCTGAGATGGTTTGTTTATCTCGAGCATCTGCAGGCACGGAGGTAAACCTAAGTAAACAAAGTGTCCCGGGGCATCAGCTGCTTACCCTGACAGGCCGGGACAGCAACTGGTGGGGAAATTTTTTTGGGGGGGAGAAGCTGGGAGTCAGGGGAGTAACCCCTGACCACCCCCACATGACCCCACCTCTAGCCCGGGACCCCTCACTCTTCCCATCCCATCCCTTCGGGACCCCCACACTCTCTCCCCGTCCCATCCCTTCCCACCTTATCTGGGGAGGGCCAGGGGAGGATGTCTCTGGCCTGGCTGGAGCTGCTCCAGTGGGCTGGGTGGCGCAGCTGCAGTCTGCTCTGGGGGGTGGGGCCGAGTGGCAGGGCTGCAGCCTGCCAGCCCCGGAGCTGCAGCTGCTTTGGAGGCTGGGGGAGAGCAGCGTGGCCAGAAGCAGAGAGACTCTGGCCCCACCTCTTCCCTTCTGGCTCTGCTGCCTCTCCTTGCTCCCTCTGTTGGGGGGAGGGGCTGTGTCCCACCTCTCCCCCTCTATACCCGTTCATAAGCCAACCCCCTTCTCTGGTGCTTCCCTTTTTTACTAAAAATATTCAGCTTATGAACGAGTATATACGGTACATACAATCCCACAATAAGACATAAACATTTGCATTTTTAATACAATGAACTCCCAAGATACATAAACTTAATTCAGTAAGGTTTGTCCAGGATATTGCAGGAAATGGCCATATCTGTCACAGTATGGACATAGCTTCTCTCTCCATTGCCAGTCTTCCACTGTAACGTGCACAGAACCATTATTTTTAATGATTTTCCACTGAAACTAGCCTAGACTCATTGACTATTTTGTTCCACTTAGATGCACAAGACTCCTTTGGTAGAGGAGCAGTGAAGGCTTGGTGAGCTGATGAGCCCAGGAATACAAGTATAATTTATTCCAACAGAACAACTCCACACCACATATAACTGAGATGTTTGGATAAATCTAATTACTGTACAGTGAATGGTTGTAAGCTTATGTGTGTCCTTTGCTGATGGTTTGGAAACTTCAGTAGTTTAAGCATCTTATCTAGATCGAGCTTCAGACCCTTCTGTAAGTTTTCTCCTACACTTGCTCATTCAGCAGCTTTTTGCAAATCGCCTTTAAAAAAAATTATTTGCATTTTTTCCTTCTGAATTGTACTGTGCAGACTACCCACTGATTTTGACCTGGCTCCATGTACTCTGCATATTTTTGTGCTATTTTTACACGGAAGTTTTAAAAATGCAGAAAAACAGGAAATTTGTGCTGAGACCTTTGATTTATGAAATAAAATGCCATGAATTCCATGTTTGTTAATCACAGACAGAACATAAAATGTTTCCTGTGTTATGTTTCTAATGCAACATCTCTTCGCATGTCGCCAAGTTACTGAAACACCAAAATGTAAAGTGAAAACATTCTTGCGTCTGAGAGAGAGAGAGAGTGAAAGTTTACATTCCAATTAGGCCATCCACTGAATTTGGGAGTTACTGACAAAATAAACATTTCAACCAACCGCTTTAAAATGGAGACAAATTGTTCTTTTCATTGTGGGTCTGCAGTCTATGAATTAATTAAACTATCAAAATAGTCTGTGGACTGAAAATATATATGTTGTTAATTCCATTCATTTCTCTCCTGACTGGTTTCCATACACCAAGGCCACAACAAAATAGCTTCTGGACTGTGGATTAGACAGGAGTGAAGTGGATTAAATCTGCAATTTAATATGCACCAGAAATGCCGGATTCAAGTGAAATACAAACATTAAAATTATAGGCACCTCTGTAAAAATATTGATTAGCAAACTTTCTTGCAAGAAAAGAGCTGTGTGATACTGTAATGCATTTGTGACCTCATGATGCCGCACACCATTGCCACATGGAGCGTCATAGCTGTTGTGGGGCTAAAACTCAGAGCCCTCCTGCTCCAAAATCCAGGCTTCTACTCCTTAAACTAAACAAAGATCTCTGTTAGCAGCACACGTCCTAGGCCAGGGGTTCTCAGCCTTTTCCTTTCTGAGGCCCCCTACAACATGCTATAAAAACTCCAGGGTGCAGCGGGGGAGGGGGGGCAGGGGGCGGGCGCTCAGGCACGGGTGTAGTTTGACTTCTATTTTGGATGGACAGGGGCCATCGGGGCTCAAGCCAACCCTGCACAGCAGGGTCCCTGGAGGGAGCGCCACCTCCACCCCGACTCACCTCAGCAGGCCACCTATCAGTTGGGGGAGGGGGGCAACTGGGTTGGGGGAGGGAGGCAACCAAAAATTATAACTCAAAAGTAGGGGGGCTCAGCTCAAAAAGTTTGAAAACAGCTCAGGGGGCAGGAAGAGGGGTAGCTAGGGGCTGTGTGCGGGTGGGGGGGTAGCTCGGGGTGCAGAGAGGGGGGTAGCTAGGGGCTGTGTGCAGGTGGGGGGGAGGGGGGGAGAAGGTTGGCTCGGGGCTGTGTGCAGGCGTGGGGGGGGTAGCTCAGGGCTGTGTGCAGGCGGGGGGGTAGCTCGGGGTGCAGCGAGGGGGGTAGCTGGGGGCTGTAGCTCGGGGCTGTGTGCAGGCAGGGGGGGTAGCTAGGGGCTGTGTGCAGGCCGGGGGGGTAGCTCAGGGTGCAGAGAGGGGGGTAGCTAAGGGCTGTAGCTCGGGGCTGTGTGCAGGCAGGGGGGTGTAGCTCAGGGTGCAGAGATGGGGGTAGCTTGGGGCTGTGGGCAGGCGGGGGGGGTAGCTCAGGGTGCAGGGAGGGGGGTAGCTAGGGGCTGTCGCTCGGGGCTGTGTGCAGGCAGGGGGAGGTAGCTCGGGGTGCAGGGAGGAGGTAGCTAGGGGCTATGTGCTGAGAAAGCTCCCCTGCGGTTCCTGTTCCTCGAGGACTCTGCTAGTCACGGAACCGGGTCCCCCTGCCTAGGTGACTCTTACCGGCTGCATGAGCAAAGGGGGCTGTGAGCTTCAACCCCCTGCAGCAGCAGGAGACGAGGGAATGCTGTAGCTGCCTGCTCCATGGCACCAGCGAGAGCAAGAGCTGCCCTGCACTGCCCATGCCCGGCTCCGGCTTCCCGCCTCCGACCTGGCCAGGAGTGGAGCTGCCCTGGGACTGCCCTGCTCTTGCAGTGTAGTTGGGGGGGGGAGGGCAACAACCCCGTGCCTCCCAACTCTGCCCATGGGCTCAGGGCTGCTGCCCCGTGGGGAGCACCAGGGCTCGGGGATTCAGCCCTGCTGCTCCTGGCTTCCGCCCCGTGGGGGGCGCCGGGGATCAGGGCTTCAACTCTGCGGTCTTGGCTTCAAGGGATGGGGCTTGGGCTCTGGGTTTTAGCCTTGGGGGCCCCCAGCCCTCCGAAAGGGTTCACAGACCCCGTTACGAACCCCTGTCCTAGGCCACAGTTAAGCAGTCTAATTCCCTCCAGTCGGAGGCAGTGCTACATGTACAGAAGCTTATTCTTTGCAATGACTGTTCTTTCATTTTAAATGTTAAACTGTAGTTAGTGGTGGCAAAAGTTGCTGTACTAACAGCCTTGAACTCCTCTGTTTATCTGCAGAACAGGTACAGGACGGGCACTAGTAGCATAAGCCTCCCCCACATTACTCAGCCACAGAGCCCACATCATGACCAGGAGGTGGACAGAAGCTCACTGTCCATGGCCAATTCAGTCCTTGGTGACTGCAGAGACCATCAAAAATGGTGGCAATAAATGCCAGTGGTGTTTCTGACACTTGTCCATCATAAGCTGCAATGATACTACAAGCTTATTTCACCTATACCACTGGCTAGCCATCACACAGCTAGAACTTCTAGCTACGACAGACCTGGGCCAAACTGAAAACTGATGACCTAAAGCAGAAAGATTCTTATCTCGTTCCTAAACCCTTATATCTATCCAGGTCACTCCCGTGTATAATACCTTGAAGGCAACAATACTAGGAGACCTTTTAAACTCCATAGTGTGTTATGGATGAATCTTCTTGCTGCCTACTTGCCAGTTTAGTCAGTGAGCTTGCTGCATCTTTTATTATTAAGCACATCCGGCGAGGTGCTGAGCGTCCTCAATTCCTACTGGTTTCAGTGGGAGTTGAAGGTGCTGTACATTTTGCAAAACTGGGCTCTAACAATCTCCATCATATGGGACTCAGTCATTCCTCACTCAAGTCTAAGGGCCATTTCAATGAAGGCAGGTTCTGGTTGTCTCTCTCGGTGCTGTACAATATTTAAATAATAAAATATAAGAATCTTCAGGCAATGTCAACATTAAAAGACTGGCACATCACTTAGCCGTACACCTCTGCACAGTCACCTGACTCAAGCCTGGGGAAAGAGATGGGCTCTGCGCCCTATTGTACCTGTATAAAATGAGACTAAAGTTATGACTGAAATCTCTTAAGATTGGAACCTAATCGTTTCCAAATAATGCAGGCAACACAGCAGTACTAAGCAAGAGATCAGGACAGTAAGTGGAGAAATGCACCATTTATTTAGGGTGAAAAGCCTGATTTCATTACGTATTATTATCTCTACGATCAATACAGTCACAAATCTTACCAACCTGTTTTCTTTTCTTTGCTGTAGCAGGTTTGGACCCGGAGTCTGAGTCAGGCTGTACTGGTTTACTTGTGTTGGTTGATTTTTCCATTTCTTCATCATCAGAAGGAGCTGAGAAAAAAAATGCAGGTTTTTTTTAAACATACCTCTCAACTTTCCGTTAGAAAAATGTACAACAATAGTGATAATAGCTTCTATTGGGAGAGGGGTCATTGTAACATCATGCCCAGTTTATTTACATGAAACAACTTCAGCAGCAAGTAACATAGTTCCAAAATACAAGTGACTGAGGATTACTTCCATAGTCACTCTTAATATTTTCAATCCTCTGCTCTATAAAACAATCTGTTTTCCTATCTTTGTGGAATTCAGTGAATAACCTGCTACCTGCAGTATTATTAATAGTAATTTACAACCTCTCCAAGAAATCTCAGTCTCATTCAGCAAAATGCCAAAAACATATTCATTCACTGTTTATTAACTACAGTTCTATAAGTTTAGTTACATTGCTCAGCTTTATTTCAAGACAAGTAAACGCATGACCCTGATCCATGGCCCAAGATTTCCTATGTTCAGTTGTGGACCAATCCTAATAAATCACTGCTAGATCAACAAACCAGCAACAATACTACTGCTAGAAAATAATAATTTTTAGACCATGGGATTGCTGGGAAAACATCCCTTTCTTGGTAGATTTGTTGGCATGTCTCTTGGAAGAAGTCAGCTACTCCTTCCTTCTCCCCCAAGACACAAGACTTGCACTTTGAGAAAAAAAATAGCTCAGGCTGAAAGTCCAAACTGCTTTATTAGTATTAATTACTTATAAAAGCAAGAATGTGAAACTTGGTGACATGTTCTATTCCATAAAGATATATATATTCAATTCTGTGTGTAGAATTTTAGGCCATGGGACTCTTATTAGTGATGGTTAGGGAATGTCATCATTCCCACACTTAAAACAGAATGACCAGAAAGCTAAAAAACGCTGATGTTTTGAGAAAAATAATATGGATCAAGGAACATTTTGAATTTTTTTTAAGGGAAGCATTGGGAAGAAAGACCATTCAAAGAGGTAACATTAGCCTCCCATTTCAAGCAGATGTCAAGTTAACCTAGGAAAGCAGTTTAGATGCTTTTATTCAACTGCAAAAAACTTTCTGATATAGACCAAATTACTATCGATAGTTACTTCGCTGCTAATCATCAGAATCTTCATCCTATCAATTTTAATTGTTAAAAGTGACTAATTCAATTTCTGTATCCAATAATTTGGGGGATCTTATTTTTTCTGTTCCTAATATGTACTGACAATAGTTGAACTCCCCTGCATTCTGAGATTAGCAGTAGCCCATCTAAAGATTTTGCTCTTTATTTGAAAAATGTGAACAATATGATATTTTAAGCATTAAACTACAGAAGACATGCCCATTCACTATTATGTAATATCTGCGTGACCACCAGCAGTAAGTACTTACAGGCTCAAGAGATTAATAAAGAGAGACAAAAGAGAGAGACAATGAACTGTATTTGGCACTTACTAACACACTGTGATTTATTTATTGAAAAATGAAGCATTGGAATGAAAAAGTCTATATAGTCCTCACTCCTCCAGAGATGCAACAATGCACATTCAAGTTTTGCAATGGAAGTTGGAGATTTTTATAAACAGATTTCTACACATCAACACAATAATTTGGAATCACATGGGAAAATCCTAACATAACATAATGGTTATCAACGATTTTACATATTTATCTCTGGAGACTATTACAGTCTAAGTTCCATGCTTTCTCACATTTTGGAGAATTTGAATTACAGTAAGTATCCTTTGCAAGCTGCTGAGTTTAAAGTTTGTGAGCTTGATAGCTAGTAATGGAAGAAAAAAAATCAGTAAACACTCTGTAATAGACTGGATACCATCTGTCATGAAATCATATTGGACACAGATATGATTATGGAAAACTGTAATCACTCTAGAAGCAGGATGGGGACTGAAAAGGAAATTTGTTTTCTCTCCCACACATGCAATGGCCCCCTCACTGAGAGGGACCTATCAACATGCTAATGAACTTTATTCAGATCAGAATTGAGGGCCGAGAAAGAACAGGCATTCATTTGCCACCTATGAAGGATCAGAAGAGATTTTGAAATCCCAAGAGGAAAGTGAACATAACCAAACCCTAATATTGCAGATCTAGAGTGGTGGTGAAAAACATCTCTTGCCCGGAGCACTTAGTCAAAGGCCTAAGGGAATGATTTGCTTGTCCCAAAGTGGTGTTAAGATAAACACTTTATTATGAGCAGGAACTATGTACCAAAAATGAAGTAAGAAAAGTTTCTACTATTCTGTGTAGCTGCAGCCTGCAACTGCCCTGCTCTGGGTTTCTCTGTTTCTGCCCCAACAGAAAACGTGTCACAGGAAATTGAAGGTAGTATCTAGAGTCTGCAGGAAGTGTGGCATCTCTCCATTCCCTGGAGGACTTAGTCTACAGCACATCTTCCCTGTTTTAAATTTCCTGACTGAACTAAAAAAACCACTATAAAACAGCGGTCACCAACCGGTCCATCCCGATTGACTGCTCGATCCTGGAGACTCTCCCAGTCAATCACGATCTCTGACCGCTAAAAGTCCGATGGTGTAGTGGGGCTGCCGCTAAAGCAGGCTTGCACCCTGCCTTCCCAGCCCCATGCGGCTCCCCGGAACTGGCCAGCGCACCACCTCCACCCCAGGGAAGGGGAGAGCAGGGGTCTCCCTCTGCATGATGCTCCTGCCTGCAAGCACCACTCCTGCAGCTCCCTTTGGCCTGGAATGGGGAACTGAAGCCAATGGGAGCTGAGGGGGCAGTGCCTGCAGAGAGGGGCAGCGCGCGGAGCCACGTGCCGCCCCCCAGGGGCCACAGGGGTGTGTTGGCCCCTTCTGGGAGCAGCATGGGGCCAGAGCAAGTAGGGAGCCTGCCTTAGCCCCACTGCGCTGATGACTGGGAGCCGCCCGAGGTAAGTGCCACCTGGCTGGAGCCCGCACCCCAATCCCCAGCCCTGAGCCCTTTCCCAGAGCCAGTACCCAATGCCTGCTCCTGCACCCTGAACTGACTTAAATCTTAAGGTTGCTTAAACACAACCCTAACACATCTCAATCTGCTGTATTGCAAACTCTCTTTAGGCAAGTTCTTGCCTGTAACAAGCTGTTCAGTCTCATGCTCAATAACAGGGTCACAGTTTGTGAATTGTTTTCAGCTAGTATGTCTGTTCTCACTTCATTTGTCTCGGCCAAGTTTTCAGGTATCTTGAGCAGATGCGTACAATTCCTTTGTAAGATTTTGCTTTCCTCTGTGATCACTGAGTACAAGTTAGGTGACTCCTCTTTGATCACTGTAGCTTGGACTGGTCAGTGTCCATCTTGCCAAATACTCACTTTGTTTTTTAACTGTGGAGGGGGTCTTGCTCCTTTATTGTATTCATCTAGTTGTACTTTCCCAGTTTTCCCCCTCACTATCAAATACTTCTTAATAACCCTTTCCATTGTCCCATACCTGATAATCAAGTATTTATATGTCTGTTGCAGAAGAGTTCAGTGGATGACTTTCCACGTTGCAGCAATGTAGTGCTATAGCTGAGTAGTGCTAAGTATGGATCTTCTCTTGCATCCACTGCTTTTTTGAGCAACTTCTTCAGTATACATAGTCCACATTCAGATAATCCATTGATCTCACAATACGTGGGACTAGATGTCTCATGATGAAAGCCATACATTTTACCAAAGTCCAGGAAATACCTATTCTTGAACTATGGTCCATTGCCAGTTAGTGTTCTTGAAATTCCATGATGTGCAAATCAGATTTACGATGCCTGACTATTGGTGCTGCTGTGGTATCTTCAAGTGTGTTTACTTCTGGGAAATTGGGTAAGTACTCTATTATAAATACGTGATCATGTCTTTTCAAGATGAACATGTGAATTCCAACTTTGTCTCATAGAATCTCAAGTTGTTCATACGGTACCATTGTTTTTTTCAACTGGGAATCTTTATATTTCTGACATGTTCCACTCCCGCTCACCATTTCTTCAATGTCACTGTTCATCTGTGGCAACAATAAAACTTCTCCCTTTTTGATTTGGTCATTCCCAGGTGCCCTTCATGTATCTGTTCCAATATTTCCCTTCTCACTTCTGTGGGAACCACGATCTGTGTTCCCTTCAAGAGCACTTCTGAGATCACTGAAAGGGAATAGGCAGGTGGGAAATGTTTTTTTCCTCCTTTACTTATCACTTGCATCTCTGCTTATATCATTTTATCTTTAGCCTAAAAATACACCATTTGACACTTATCATATTCACATGTATGTTAACTGCTTGTTCCAGATCATCAGGCTGTATATTGTCAGATGGAACATATGATTTTTGATAATGTGTCTACCCTTACTAAGTGGCATCCAGGTTAGAACTCCAGGATCACATCATGCTTTTGTAATTTCAAAAGTAGTCACTGTATTCTTGGTTATGCTTCTCCAAGTCCCTTTTTGTGTACTGCAATCAATGGATTGTGACCAATTTCTGCTTTGAAGATATGACCACAGAGAAAGTAATGAAATCTTGTACATCCATACACCAGATCTAATGTCTCTCTTTCAATTTGTGCCTATATATTCTCTGCAGCTGTCACAGCCCTAGATGCATTTGAGGCTGGCAACCAATCAGTTCCATGATAGTGAAATATAGTACTATTCCCAGCTCTCCTTTCAAGGTGTCTGTGGAGAGTTTAATGTCTTTCAATCAGTCATAAAATTGCAGCACTGGAGCTGGTATCAGAATGTGCTTTAAATCACATTAGGCATCTACACTCATTTGGTGACCTTGTGAGATGTCTTAGATGAACTGTGTGTGCAGTACAGGTAAGCATGTATTTGCTGACATAATTCAACACACCTCGCAAACTCTGAATTATCTTTCTATCTTCAGGTCTCAGTATGTTCAGTATTGCTTCAATCTTTGATTCACTGGGCACGATTCCCTTGGAGGTCAGTCTCTCTCCCAAGTATGTTATTTCCATTGCTTGAAATTGGCCTTATTCACCTTAAGGTTATTAGCTCTTGCAGTTTCCAAATACTTTCTTTAGTTGTTCCTGATGTACAATGGCAGTGCTGCCCCAAAATTATTACATCATTAATGTACACTTTCACACTTGCTAATTCCTCTCACATCTATCTGGCTCATTGTACGGGGAAATACTTCTGGAGCCGAACATAGTGTCTTGGGAAGTAGTTTGTGCCAAATGGTGGGTTGAAAGTGCAGATCTTGGAGCTCTGAGTATCTGAGGGGATATGGCAAAATCCAAATGAAGGAACTAATTTGCTGAATAATTTGGCTCCTGCTATCTCAGACAACAGTTCACTTTTTTGAGGCCAAGTGGAAGTTTTCTCTTTTTATGTTTTTGTTCACTCCTTAGCGTCCATACACAGCCATTGTCCCCCTTCTTTTTCATTAAGGAGTGAACCCAATTGGTTGGTGGTTTTATTCTCCGAATGATACCATTTACTGTCATGTTTCATAGCTGTTCTTTTAGCCTTTTTCTTAAGGCTTGTGGAACTTTTCATGCAATATGTAATTAATGTTACTTACCTTCTGGAAATTGTAGTTCTTCGAGATGTGTCGTCCCTTTGGGCTATTCACTGTGGGTGTGCATGTGCTCCATGCATCTGAGACCATCAGATTTTCAGTAGCAGTGTCTATTGGTCTGTGTCTGCACCCTATGCTTCCTTGTGCTCTGAAGTGAGGGTTTCTGTCTCAGCATGAAGTGTCCTAGGAAACCACAGCCTGCATCCATTGGTGCTGGAACAATTTATATAGTGGGGGTGATGAGAGTAATTGAATCAAACGTATATGATGGAAACCACTTCAAGCCAGTGGGTGAAGCCACACCCTCTAGTTCCAGCACCTATGCCTGCATCTAGCGTCTACAGGAAGTGTGGCACCTCTACACTTGTTGGAGGACTTATTCTCCTATAGCACAACTCAGGGAAACCTTAGTGGCCACGAGGAGTGATCAGAATAAGGGGGTAAAGGTTACATTTAAAAAACCCTTAAATAGAACACATTTGCTCAAAAATAGACATTTCAGTTCAATGAAGGATATAAAGTCCTATATAATCTAGCCCTGGACAGCCAAGTCTGATAATGTACAATTTTGCAGATTCATCAAGTTAAGCAAGTTCATTTAGATCTTAGAGTTCAGGTGTCTGTGTTGGTCCATCAAATTCTCACTCTCTTTGTTCCCCTGCTAATATAATATCCTCTTAGAGGCCCACCTGGGAGTGAGTGTTTCCTTCTCTGTGCCATCTACTCCACTTCCTTCCAAAGAGCCTGCAGATTATGCTCTCCAGTCATATAGGTATGACCCTTCATTCGCACTGTGACACATGGCTAGACAGGGTTAAACATCCCGCAAAATAAATAACCCTCAAAAGATGTGGGGAGATAATGTTTGTGTTTTTGTGTATTTATATATGTATGAGTAGGGTTGACAATGAAATCAACAGTCCCTGTCTATGCTGTATTCTGATTTCATTTAAATGAATTGTAAACACGGGATATCTCGGTATTCTTCTCTCTTTGAAATGTACTGTGAATGGTGGAGGAACAAGCAAATGGCCTTATGTTAATTCGTATAGCTAAGTACCAGTGCCGCACTTCCTTCGAAGTCATCCTAATTACCTTTTGTTCTCTGAGGACCTCCAATTTGTCAAAAGACATGAAATTGTATAAAAGATCCTTGGGTCCTGATTCTGTCATCTCAGATCTGCTTAGGCTTCATCACGGGACGTTTGAGTTGCAAGACTGAGGTCCTAGTTATGCTGGTACGCCCTGAATATGATATTTGGACATTGGACTACAAACTATGAACTATTTCTGAAAGAACCCTTCGCAACTACAAAGCTCACTATCTCTGTTATGAATCTGTACCTAAACAAACTGAAGTCATGTCTGTATGTATATTGATCTTCTAACATACTCTCTCTCTTTTGTTTTTTAATAAATTTTAGTTTAGTTAATAAGAATTGGCTGTAGCGCATATTTGGGTAAGATCTAAAACATATTTGGGTAAGATCTGGGAGATAATGTGTCTGACCCTTTGGGATTGGTAGAACCTTTTCTTTTATATGATGAAATAAGATTTACAGAAATTTTCATCATATTTGACATGGGCACCTGGATGGAGGCCGGAGACTGGGTCAGTTTAAGGGAACTGTGTTGTTTGGACTTGGGGGAGCAACTTCCCTGGCTGTAGTGAGAAGGCATTAGTGACAAGCCACATAAGGCATCCTGCTTTTGCAAGTGATAGGTTCACTCTCTGTTCCACCACCCAACAGGAAGCTTGTAGAGTTACCAACTTCTACACGACCTGCTGTAACCCTGCAGCGTATTCTATGGCCTGGTTATTTGAATGCAGTTAGGGTGACCAGACAGCAAGTGTGAAAAATTGGGACAGGGGGTGGAGAGTAATAGGAACCTATATAAGAAAAGAATCCTGTGGCACCTTATAGACTAACAGACGTTTTGCAGCATGAGCTTTCGTGGGTGAATACCCACTTCTTCGGATGCAAGCTTGCTGCAAAACGTCTGTTAGTCTATAAGGTGCCACAGGATTCTTTGCTGCTTCTACAGAACCAGACTAACACGGCTACCCCTCTGATATATAAGAAAAAAAAATCGGGACTGTCCCTATAAAATCGGGACATCTGGTCACCCTAAATGCAGTCCATCCAATGGTTCAACCCCACCACCCAATCCATCCGAGTCCGTACTGGAATATATTTGTGTATCTGTGCAAATGATGCATCAGTTGCTTCTCAGGATACTTGTTGCATACTGTAACTAACAGGCACTGCATGGGGAACAAGGAAAACTGACAGCTATCTTTAAATATTTCTTTATGAATCCTAATCTCGCATATCCAGAAAGGGAAGAGTGAGAGTCTTTAACAGTAAGTCATAAATACCCCTTCTCTTGTATCTAGCCGTGTACTCTGCTGGTTACATAAATCTAAGAGCGGACAAATGGTGTCCATGATATAACCTCATAAACAATGCACCACCTGTTCACTGCCTGTCTGAGTTTTGGACCACACTACGATGCAAGATCCTTGTCCTCTTTCAGCTTGGAATGAAAATAAGAGCAGGCTCTGAAGACAACAACAAATGTCCTATATGCACACGTCTCCAGTTTGAGTACGTCTTAATGAACTATTTCTTATTCTACATGACATCTGGACTTGGCACCTATTCTGGAAACAGTCATTCATATCCCAATAATACAGTAGATGGCTTCAAACTATCATTGTTTGTGACACCACGTCAACTCCAGCTCTAGCAATGCTAGAAATGTTTTGTTGTGTGTGCTCAAATGCCACAAGGCCAAGTTCTGCCACTCTTCCTCAGATTAAGCAGTACCTTACTCTGTGGATAGTTACCTTAAAGTGAATGGGTTGCTCATGGAGTAAAGTACTGCTCAATGTGAGTAAATGTGGCAGCACCTCTCCCACAGAATTAAAGACAAAACAAGTTCCTCCTTCATATTATCGGTTGTGTTTCCTAAGTGTCCCTTTCAATGTTCCAGAATCTGGTTTATTAATAAACTGTTGACTTGTACCTTTATTGACATAGTGACGATGTCTATGCACCGACGGAATAGTTTACTGCATGGATGCTGTTATTTAAAGGAACAGTTGTCTGTATTAATTTTCCTATTGATACAGGATAACACCTATACTGGTGTTTATTCTCATATATGGTTATTGCATTTTCACTTAATGCTTTTGATGTGGATAACTAAATAGAAGTGCTGGTAAGGGCTTTGGTGCTGTTTCACTTTTTCTTTCAGTACCACACCACCAGCAGCTGTATCTCACATCTGCCAGAAGTGACAGACTTGTGACCCGAAGCACCCCTATATTCTCACTGTACGCACCACTTCAATAATAATATACAGAATATGCCTTGTTTGATATCATATGAAAGCCAATAACACACTGGTTACTAATATTGTTGTAAAATGCATGTGTTACCTTATATGTGAAGTTATGACTTCCCTCAGCATGATGTTTAAGTCAGACAAGACAGCTTAGCCCAGGTGATAAACACATCTGTCTTAGACAATGGAATGTGGGTTTACCTCAATTTACATATGAGCAGTAAATAAAGCTATCAAGCTAAACCAGTAGAGGGTATCTTTTTCCTGAACTCAAGAGACAGAGAATTAACAATGGTTCTTGCACTCCAGAGAAACACAGGAGACTGAATCCCCAGGAAGCCTTTCTGACTTGTAAGATAAAGAAATCCCTGTGGGATTGTAATGGGATAACCTCACTCCTGGAGCACCTTCTTGTGGCTGGATCTGGGGATAGCTCTCACCTGGTCTGGCGCCTCCTTCCATTGGTTCTTGCACCCTGGCCTCTCTCTAAGTCTTGGGTCCCTCTTCATGACTCAGCCCTCTGACCAGGTCACTATTCAGTCCTCCCCTTCTGGGGCACTGACATCACACTGGATCATCTGTCCAGATGCAGCCTTCACCTGTCCTGAGCTACTTCTGAGTGGCTGCTAGGGGAACCCAGACCTGCTCACTACTCCAGGATCCAGCTCAAGGGACCCTATCATCAGCAGCCAAGGTCTAAACAGCCTCAATTCTCACGGCTCTTTCCCTGGGCTTCTTCCTACTCTGCCTTCCACAGACTTTCTTCCCCAAAACGCCTCTGGGTAAGCCCTTCCCACATGGCAAGGATCATGGAGCTTTTGCTCCCTTTGAGTTTTTTCCCGCCCCACCTCTCTGTGCCCAGAGTGTGACCTCAGACTCTCCCCCTGCATCCCCCTTCTGCTGAAAACTTCCTGGCTTTATACAAGCTCAGCTGGCTCCTGCCCATTATCAATTAGCTTTTCTCAGCCCCTAGCTTTCTCTCTCTCTGGTGTGGCCCATAGGGTTAATTGGTTCCTTCTGAGCCACCATAACCCCTTCAAGGCTAGTGTGGGATGAACACCCCATATCAACGATACACATAACAAAGAGAGAATCCATCTTAAGAGGCGGGGGCAATGGATCAGTGTTCTCATCACACCACCCATGAGTATGGAGTTCATACCGGAGAAGCTGATTATCCAATCAGCAGACTGCATTCAAAGTCCTTTCTAGGGCTGAATCTCGGTCACTTGTCAGCCGACATTCCTGATGCAATTCCACTCCCCTCCTACAACCTTCAAGACATCAGACTAGTCCTGAGAATACTGCAGCTCAATGCCGAGGGATTGCCAGCAGCTGACTGAAGCATTAACAGTGATTTATCCTAATTTCATTGCTTGAAATATAAATCCCACAGAGTCTACCCCAGAGTCACCCTAGAGAGGTCTTCCCCATATCTTAACCACCTGAGGAGACTGCAGCTAAGGTAAGGAGGCAGAACAACCATCTAAGCAAATTGGTTGGCACTTCTAGGGGAGCAAACTCCTATTATCTGGGTTAGCTCTCTGCTACTCTGCAGCAGAATACTGTGCTCCGGTCTGGCTCCATTCATTTCACATCAAGTTGACTGACACACAACTATACTCAACCATATGCATCACAGCTGTTATGATTCAACCCACATCAGTACCATAAGCACACATCCATTAAGCACATCCATTGTGAGGATGCTACAGCCAGAATGGTTAAGAAGATGAAATACACACCCCTTTTTGATCATCCACGGGTAAGTACGCTTGCTGTCGAAGCACCCACTGTGGGCCCTCTTGCCTGCCCAGATTTCTCTGGGATGACTACTTGGCTTGAAGAATGGCCTGCAGCTGACATCAGAAACAAGTCTCTTATAAATGACTCGGTGTATCCAGTTTTGACTTCCCAGGCTGTTCATGGGCCTTCCTGAACCGATTGTGAATGGTCCAGGGTTAATGTATAACCAGCCTCAGGGCCAGTGCAACCATTTAGGCGACCTAGGCAGTCACCTAGGGCGCTAGGATTTGGGGGGCGGCTTTTTTTTCGGCAGCGACCACGGCGGCCGGATCTTCGGCCGCCCCGGTCACCGCCGGCATTTAGGTGGAGGGAGCTGGGGCAGAGGGGTGTGGGGAGGGCTGCCTGCAGCAGGTAGGGGAGGATGGCACGCAGGGGAACTCCCTGCCCCATCTCACCCCTGTCCCGCCTCCTCCCTGAGCACACCGTGGCTGCTTCACTTCTCCCGCCTCCCAGGCTTGCGGCGCCTAAGCTAATTGGCGCCACAAGCCTGGGAGGCGGGAGAAGTGAAGCAGCGATGGCATGCTCGGGGAGGAGGCGGAGCAGGGGTGAGCTGGGGTGGGGGAGGTGCCTCAGGGCGGAGGAGGGGGAGCTGCCGTGGGGGGCGGTCTCAGGGCGGGGGCTCGGGGAGGGCGCAAGGTGGAAGTTTCGCCTAGGGCGCGAAACATCCTTGCACCGGCCCTGGCCAGCCTTCACACCTGGAGCCAACAAGAGGTCCCCACATGCAGCTGTGGCCAGACACAGACAATGTTACACATCACTGGTTGACTGACTTCTGACCAGATTTAATGGTGGTCTTAGGGCTCTGCACTTTGCTGATGAGGCTGCCACAAATTGGCTTGGCAAGCTCTGCATCTGATAAGATGATCTTAAGCAATTTGATCTCAGTGATGGCTCCTGGCCAGTAAACAGCTGGAAAGGAGACTGTGGATAAAAGAAACCATCTTGAACAAAGACTGGTAAATAAAGATAAAGATTTAGACTTTTAGATACATGTTTTCCCTTTTACCTGCTCTTCCTTTCTCTCCTTCACTTGATATCATTTAATCCATGGTCTTTTGTTAATACATTTGTTTTACTTTTACTATAAACCATTTCAGTGCTGTGTTTGAAGAGAAGGGTATATTTACCCCAATTAAATTAATAAGTTATGATGTACTGACTCTTTAACAAAGCAGCAAACTTAGTATTTTCTAAAAAAAACAGGAGTACTTGTGGCACCTTAAAGACTAACACATTTATTTAAGCATAAGCTTTCGTGAGCTACAGCTCACTTCTTCGGATGCATAGAATGGAACACACAGACAGGGGATATTTATACATACAGAGAACATGAAAAGGTGGAAGTATGCATACCAACAGGCAGAGTCTAATCAATTGAGATGAGCTATCGTTAGCAGGAGGAAAAAAACTTTTTGAAGTGATAATTAAGATGGCCCATAGAAGGTGTGAGGAGAACTTAACATAGGGAAATAGATTCAATTGGTGTAATGACCCAACCATTCCCAGTCTTTGTTTAACCCACAGTTAATAGTATCTAGTTTGCATATTAATTCGAGTTCAGCAGTTTCTCTTTGGAGTCTGTTTTTGAAGTTTTTTTGTTGCAAAATTGCCACCTTCAAGTCTGTCACTGAGTGGTTAGAGAGGTTGAAGTGTTCTCCCACTGGTTTTTGAATGTTATGATTCCTGATGTCAGATTTGTGTCCATTTATTCTTTTGCGTAGAGACTGTCCGGTTTGGCCAATGTACATGGCAGAGGGGCATTGCTGGCACATGATGGCATATATCACGTTGGTAGATGTGCAGGTGTATGAGCCCCTGATGGCGTGTCTGATGTGATTAGGTCCTATGATGGTGTCACTTGAATGGATATGTGGACAGAGCTGGCATCGGGCTTTGTTGCAAGGATAGGTTCCTGGGTTAGTGTTTATGTTGTATGGTGTGCGGTTGCTGGTGAGTATTTGCTTCAGGTTGGGAGGCTGTCTATAAGCGAGGACTGGCTTGTCTCCCAAGATCTGTGAGAGTGAGGGATCATCTCTAAGGATAGGTTGTAAATCTTTGATGATGCGCTGGAGAGGTTTTAGTTGGGGGCTGTAGGTGATGGCTAGTGGTGTTCTGTTATTTTCTTTTTTAGGCCTGTCCTGTAGTAGGTGGCTTCTGGGTACTCTTCTGGCTCTGTCAATCTGTTTTTTCACTTCAGCAGGTGGGTATTGTAGGTTTAAGAATGCTTGATAGAGATCTTGTAGGTGTTTATCTCTGTCTGAGGGATTGGAGCAAATACGGTTGTATCTTAGAGCTTGGCTGTAGATAATGGATCGTGTGGTGTGTCCGGGATGGAAGCTGGAGGCATGTAAGTAAGTATAGCGGTCAGTGGGTTTCCGGTATAGGGTGGTATTTATGTGACCATCGTTTATTAGCACAGTAGTGTCTAGGAAATGGACCGCTTGTGTGGATTGGTCTAGGCTGAGGTTGATGGTGGGATGGAAATTGTTAAAATCTCGGTGGAATTCCTCGAGGGCTTCTTTTCCATGAGTCCAGATGATGAAGATGTCATCAATGTAGCGCAAGTAGAGTAGGGGCATTAGGGAACGAGAGTTAAGGAAGCGTTGTTCTAAGTCAGCCATAAAGATGTTGGCATACTGAGGGGCCATGCGGGTACCCATAGCAGTGCCACTGACTTGAAGATATATATTGTCCCCAAATGTGAAATAGTTGTGGGTGAGGACAAAATCACAAAGTTCAGCCACCAGGTTAGCCGTGATATTATCGGGGATACTGTTCCTGATGGCTTGTAGTCCATCTTTGTGTGGAATGTTAGTGTAGAGGGCTTCCACATCCATAGTGGCCAGAATGGTGTTTTCACTCTCACAGATCTTGGGAGACAAGCCAGTCCTCGCTTATAGACAGCCTCCCAACCTGAAGCAAATACTCACCAGCAACCGCACACCATACAACATAAACACTAACCCAGGAACCTATCCTTGCAACAAAGCCCGATGCCAGCTCTGTCCACATATCCATTCAAGTGACACCATCATAGGACCTAATCACATCAGACACGCCATCAGGGGCTCATACACCTGCACATCTACCAACGTGATATATGCCATCATGTGCCAGCAATGCCCCTCTGCCATGTACATTGGCCAAACCGGACAGTCTCTACGCAAAAGAATAAATGGACACAAATCTGACATCAGGAATCATAACATTCAAAAACCAGTGGGAGAACACTTCAACCTCTCTAACCACTCAGTGACAGACTTGAAGGTGGCAATTTTGCAACAAAAAAACTTCAAAAACAGACTCCAAAGAGATAAACTGCTGAACTTGAATTAATATGCAAACTAGATACTATTAACTGTGGGTTAAACAAAGACTGGGAATGGTTGGGTCATTACACCAATTGAATCTATTTCCCTATGTTAAGTTCTCCTCACACCTTCTATGGGCCATCTTAATTATCACTTCAAAAAGTTTTTTTCCTCCTGCTAACGATAGCTCATCTCAATTGATTAGACTCTGCCTGTTGGTATGCATACTTCCACCTTTTCATGTTCTCTGTATGTATAAATATCCCCTGTCTGTGTGTTCCATTCTATGCATCCGAAGAAGTGAGCTGTAGCTCACGAAAGCTCATGCTTAAATAAATGTGTTAGTCTTTAAGGTGCCACAAGTACTCCTGTTTTTTTTGCGGATACAGACTAACACGGCTGCTACTCTGAAACTTAGTATTTTCTGTGAATACACAGTGGTAGGAGCTGTGCATTGCAAAGAAACAAAGAAGACCTGTGGGGCTGAACTTCACTGACTGTTCCTTGCCAGGTGAAGTTTGGGCCAGGAGAACCTTGAGCAGTTTGCTGGTGAGGAAGACTGGCTGGTGCAGCAGGGAGCTGACATACAGTCTAATCACCAGCAAAACTCACTATTGCTGAGGCAGAGGGATAGTACAGTGTCTCACAGCTCTCGGTATTCCCAGCAGTATATTATACTCCTCCAGGCACTAGAGAATATAGAAATACACACACACACACTCTCGCTCTCTAAATATGGTAACCATGAAAGCTTTACCATGCGCTTCATACATATTTATCACAAATTTATCACATTTCTTCAAACACATCCAGTGCTATAATTCCAAACTTTTTTTTTTCCAATCCGCACATAGCAGATTCCCCTTTATTGTGTCCCTTATTAAACATCACATCTGCTTAGCAGGGACATTTGCCAGGTAACTTTCTCCAGACTGTACTATTTAATGACTCCTGGTTGTGAAAATTAAATAACATGTCTTGAAGTAGGATGCAAGTTTGTTCGTATTAGTTAATAGAACTAATTGGATTTGTGTTTGCTGGCATAATTTCTCATTATTAAGCCCTTTGTTCTCTTCATGCCACTCCTTTGCGCTAATGTGTCTGGTAAAGGAGTTAAAATAACCTTAACATAAATATTTAACTGTTTTAATGACTAAGAACAATTAATGAAATAAAATGTAAACGCTCCCAGGATAACGTAGTCTTGTGAGCCAATGCATAATGTGCTGCAGCAGTCAAAAATGCAAAGAAAATGTTAGGATTCAAAGAATGGGATAATTCTGAATATGTTATAATGCCATTATGTAAGTCAGTAGTATCCTCTCACCTAAAATATTGGGTTCAGTTCTGATCACACTCATCACAAAAAAGGATAGAATAAAATAAAGCAGGCTCAGAGCTGGGTTACAAAATGGTGAGAGGCAAGAAGAGAGACTGAAGCGATCGTTAACTGTTTACTTTACAGAGGAGATAACAGAAAAATGAGAGGAATACAAAATAATGGATGGCACAGGCGAGGTAAATCAGACACATCTATTTACCTTCTTTCATAACATAGGAACAGGGCAACATTCGATTAAAAAGAAAAGCAACAACTTCTAAAAGATGAAATTATTTTTTTGTTTGGTTTTGGATACACAACATGTTCCTGGCCTGTGTGAGTCACTTCTGTAGACATTATTGAGGCCAAGATCTCAGCTGGATTAAGAAAACAATCAGATTTTTAACTGGATAACTAAAACTATTCACAGGTGCATTAGACAGGACAAAACCATTTTTAGAAGGGATGTAACGGCTCCTGTTTTATGATATAAGGCAGCCGTTGTCATGGATTTATGAAAAAACTTCCCCTGTGGGCAGACTAGTTCATAATTGTGCACTCTGGAGTTTCTTTCACCTTTCTCTGAAGCATCCAGTTCTTGCCACTGTCAGAGATATGATACTGGACTAGATGAACCATGGATAACCACCACCCTAGTAATTCCTATATTCTCCTCCCACTCCCATCTTTGTGCCATCTATCATGTAGCTCTCTCTGCATGGAACACACTTGCAACCAGTTCCTTTCTTTTTCATCATTCAAATCACTCCCTCCATGGGGCATTCAAACAACACTAACTAACATCAGTCAGAGAACCAGGGAGTGTGACAGAAATGAGCGGGAAGGAAAATAAATTAAACAACAGATAATGTAGCAGCACTAGTCAGATGTACTCATAACAAACTCAGGTTACTACATAATCTATTATTGTAAATCTCATCCTTTTCTCTATTCCCCCTCCTTCCCACTTGTTGCTCTAAAGTATCATATCTAAAATTAGACTGTAAGCAACTTGAGACAGAGCATACATCTTTTATATATTCTACAAGGTGCCTTCTAACCCCGGGTGCTGTAGAATAATAAGATTTAGTTGTTGTTGCTATGTTGTCTTTATAAACTGAAGAGTACTGCAGCATAAAAAAATTATTTTTGACTCTTTAGGTGAGTAAGGTCCACTCAGTCTGGGCATGAGGTCACTGAAAAATAGTAGGATTTTGTTGTTTAAACAAACAAAACAAAACAAAACAAAACATTCTTGATCTACAACACACCCATTAACTTAGGAAGAATTTTATTTCCCAGAGCTGCTAGCACAAAGAGAAATATTTAGCTCTGTGTAAAGTTTCAGCTGGGGGAAAACCCCCAAATTACTATGCTCTGACTTGAAATCTCAGATTACTTGGGGGGAAAAAAAAATCAACCACGCACACAATTTCACATCTTTTTCTTACCTCTGTCATTTAAAATTACCTAATTTTTCAGTGAACTGGATAATTAATCTTAATGCAATTCTTTGATATTCTGTCTTTTCCTGTTCTCCATAAATTACTTCAAGCGTACATTGTGTGACTGCTTCAGTCAAGTTCTCCTTTAAATTAAACTGCTGCGGAACAAAACCACCTTCCAGCTCATCCTAGCTCAGTTAGAAGTTGCCCCACTACCCTCCACAGTGGTGCTGACCAGCATGGCTGGTCTCAAAGTGGGGTTAGGAGAGGAGGAAGCTGCATTTCCCCTCTGAAGTACGACCCCACTACTACTCCCCAAGGCAGCATGTGAGAGATAAACTCCCACTTTCCTTCCCAGCCTCACCATGATGCTCATTAATGTCTGGGGAACAGATTAGCTGCTTTTAACTGAACTAGGCTGAACTGGGAGCTGAATAGCAGCTGTCACAGGGGCGATTAATGAAAGAGGCATCTTGGAGGTAGAGAGATGTCTGGTCTAGTAGAGAGGGAGGAAGCACTGAAGGTAGGGGGAAGCAGCAGTTGGAACTGCCTACTGGATGGAATCAGAATTACTCAGATACGTGCTAAAGGCCTATACTGCTAATATCAAAAGCAGGTTATCCTTCAGTTCAAACGGTAGAGTCCTTGGCTTTTGGTGAAGGAGTATCTGAGTTCTTCCCTTCAGCTAACATGAAGTCCTTAATTTCCATGGTGTGATATCCTAGTAGATGGTCAAATGGTTGCCAAGCAGATTTATTACAAAACAAAAACTACACTTTACCATCCTTTTGTTCTGTGCGTGTACAGCTCTAAGCACAATGGAGTCCTGGTCTATGACTGGGTCTTCTACAGTAGTAGTAGTAATAATAATAATAATCATAGGAGAGATCAACATATCATCAAAATCAGCTACAAGAAAAGTGGTGCCTCCCCTCACTTCCAAAGCATCTCTGGTAAAAGGGTGGAAAGAGAAAAGACTCAAATGGCAAAACATTTCCGCCTCCTTTCTGCCCTCTCTCCCAAAAAGACTGTAATCACAGGTGCTGGGACTAGAGGTGCTGGGGTGCGACAGCACCTCCTGGCTTGAAGTGGTTTCCATTGTATCCAGGGTTTACAGTTTGGTTCAATGCCTCTCAGCACCCCACACTATACAAACTGTTCCAACACCACTGACTGTATTCCTTCTCCCCCTCCCTTCCTCCTCCCAGTAAGCAGTGTACTGAAGCACTACTGGGAAATCAAGAAGACTGAAAAAAACCCAATATGTGTCCCTCGTGGCTAAGGATTAGCAAAACATGTTGAAGTTCAGACAATAAAACAAGATTAAATATTAGAAAGCATTAAGATAGCAAGTGTAATGACAGGAAATGAAAAATTAATGTTCAATCACATAAAAGGGCAGAATAATTATAGCTCACTGGAAATCTTTGATGCTACATGGAAAGACTGACTGACTCAGCAAAGTGCCTCTCTTCTTTAAAAATTAATACAGATCTTTCCTTTCCAATTTATTGCATGAGAAAGATTTTCCAACTTAGTAAAACTTGTGGAAGTAACTTCTTCAGGGCCTTTCTGGTCATGGGTCCAGGACAGGCCCCTCACATAGAATGCATTCAAATACTCAGAAATCTTAGCACTTGGGTTCTAAAAGCAACAAAGCAAGTAGCTGGGAACTACCAGAATAATTACTAGTAGGCACAGTTCACAGTGGCACATGAAGCTTTGCCTTACAATGACTGTGTCACACTTAGCTCTATGTCAACCTTTGTTTAGTCTGTCCTTGGCAGCAGAGGTGACAACCTGGCCCAATGGTTACATCAGGTGATTACCTTTGATTCTTGCCTATGTTTCGCACTCCACTCCTCTCACCAACCACAGCAATCCATCCAGTCCATCTCTTCTTTTCCTCACTCATATGCACTGGGCTTTCCTTTTCCAGAACAGGCTTCTCCATTTATTCAGGGCAGTGGGCCTTCTGAGATCCCAAATGGACTCCAGAATCCCTTACTTTAACTGCAATGAGGCTTCTGAAAGGGTGCGTCTGTAGCCAAAGAAAGCATTGTAATGCACATCTGAGACCCATGGGCACCTGCCATATGTGACTGAGCAGAAATAGGCACAATCTTATTAGGGGACTGACCAACCAAACAGGCAGAAAGCGTGTCCTGTTCAGGAATGACGAAGATGATCCTAATGCCTTCCCAGGATATTTTATTTAACCTATCTCTAAACTGTGGCTGTACAAACAATCTGTAAAGATTTATACTTATTGGTTCCAAACAAAGGCACGACTTTGTTCCATAAAGAAAAATTTCTCACAGAACGTAAATATTCTTCTTGGTCAATTCATACGAAAAAATTACTGATGCTGAATTGCTGGACAAGTCTACTGGTACAGTGCTCAACATAGTTTCCTTCTTCCTTTGCTTAGTGGCAACATGAACTAAAAACCCTACCATTTCAGCTGACAAGAACAGTCCTTGATGGCGAAGTTTCATGTTATTTTTAGATTTGCTCGGACATGGTCCAACACGCTTAGTATGCAGACATCAATATCTGTCATACTCTGTATCTGAAAAAATTCTTTGTGGAGCATTTCTAAGAATTACCTCCCCTGCAACTCCCCTTTCCAGCTTCTTCTTTCAACACCCTCCACCCCCAACCAGAGCTGATGCTTCCAAACCGGTCGTGAGTTCACCTTGATTCACTAACTGGAAGTGAACCAGAACAGAAAAAGGAATATGTCTACAAGTGACAGACAGGTAGAACTGTCTAACCTAGCACATTAAAATAACTTATACGGATCTGTGTCATATGAGATTAGCTCTACAACGCTCTAAATTAGGCTCAGGTTGCAGACTGACTACAATTCAGTGTCCGGATTACTTGACATTTAAAAGAAATATTGCATCAAAAGATATCACTACAAGAAGGAGGAAATGTACAAACATGACAGAAGAAGAGCGGCTACAGATAAAAATAGCTGGTTATCTCTTTTTAACTAGCAGTACTTCCTAATGCTAATCAGAATGATTGTGTTCCCCTATAACTGAGGGGTCTGATGTTGTTCACTTTTGCTTTCTGAGATAATGAGGCAAGTGGGACCACAATGCTCTTTTACTGGACCAGAAGGCAAATGATTTTAGAAAATGTATCTATTTACCTGGTTTTGAAATCCTAGGTGGTCAAAGTACAAACCAACAAATACACTGTTAAGGATCTGACAGGCCATTTTATTGTTTCCCATTCTAGTTAATTTCCTCATAACTAGCACCTCACTGGAACAACTGGTACTTCAAGATGCCTTTATATTTTAACATGATGTACAAAAGAGACCTGTTACCTATGGCAAAGTTAAAATCATTGACATTATAGTGAAAGCTCAGATGCACTTTCGTCTCTTACAAATCTCCCAGCTGTTTAAATTTCTCAAAAATTACCTTTGTACTGAAATTTTGCATTTTCTTTCAGCTCATAAATAATTTTAAAAAAATATTTCCAGAAAATCACTTTGGCTTTATTGAGGTAACATGGAAAATGAGGATCTCTGCTGTTTAAAAGTGTTTTGGATGCTTATTAAAACAACAATAAAATAAATATTTCACACTTATTTAGGGCCTTTCTTTCTGATGGATTACAAAAGATGCTTCTATTCTTGCATATACAAGAACCACTTCACAAACAACTCAAATGCTGCCAATGCTGGATTTAACACTGCACGCAACACTACCTACCATTTAAAACAGCAAGGGAACTCTGTATCCAACTGAAATCACAAGGGAATTGAGAGTCCGAATGTAATAACCACCTTAAAATTTGGACAGGACACAGGGGTTAATACCTCTAGTCTTGTAAAAAGTGCCATGGAATTTTAATGACAACAACTGTCCAGGGACTATGATTTTACTCAGAAGATGAATCAATTGAAAAGAATCATCTAACTGAACAACAGCGCTCTGCTTCAAAAATGCCTCTTTGTGGAAATATTAAACCACACCCACATACCCTATTTACTTAGTACTTTTAAAGAACCTCCATATGGGGCATTTCCCTTAACAGTGAATACACTACATTATAAGTACTTTCCAAACATTCCAAGGAGCCCCCAGTCTACAGACAAACAACGAGACAAAAGTTAGGTGAAAGGAAACAGCTACAGTCAATTTATATACAAGTCAATTTAATTCACTATAAGGAGCAAGGTAGAAATGGGTCTTTTAGAAGGATTAATATGTGGACAACCAATGCAAAATATCCATAGAGAACTTTGAATAGGCATGAGTTAATATTTAACTCTATAGTTAAAGGGGTTGCCTCAGACTATGAGGTTTAGGAACCTCCAGAACTTACACAGTCACCTTGCATCTACCCCAGAATTTATCTGCAGAAAAGGGCATTGGTAATAAATGCCAAAAGAATTAACGATATTCACTTTAGAAAGGATTTTTTCTTACTCGGTTTGTTTGGGAACGAAGAAATGACTGACTTTCTGAAATCATGATCCTTCCGATATTTTATGATAATGCAAGGGATGGCAAGGGGAGAGAAGTCTGACAGTAATGCTGGTGAAATGTAGTGGATTGACAGCTCTAGAACCTGAAGTTCTACATATACAGAAGTCATGATACATAGGCGGTGGTAGTACAGGCTTCCCTCACATAGCCCCACCAATGCACCTCAAACCTGACCTAGAGGAGCTCCCCCTAACAATTCAACAGAGGAGTTGGTCTTAACAGCCCATTCAATTCTAATATATAACAGCCTGCACTATGCTAGGTAAAGCAACTGGCAGAGATATACCACAAGCACAGGCCTCTTTATTAAAAACATGCTCAAGATACCACAGGAATGCAGTACCAGAAATCAGAAACCCTGCTAATCCATTCCATAAACTAGATTATAGATTATTTTCTATGCTAGTCCTGATATCATCTGGCATCAGAATAAGGAAACATGCTACCATTACATCATAAAGGTATCAGAGAGTCAATCCACAGCCCTGAGAATGTATATGAAGAAAACAGAAGTTGTCTGGAGGCAGCCTAATTCATTTTTCATATTCTCTCAAAAGTCAAACACCAACTTCCTTTATTACAGCTAGCTTTTTGGCCTACAGGAGCCATCCATAAAGATGTTATGATACACGGTACTAGTAGATATTCCATTTAATTAATAACAGGTTTAGTTTGACTCTAGCATTGCCGTTTAAAGTTAGAATATTGCTGTTTTGCTTGCCTCTACTGCTATTCAATCTCTTTTATTTTATTTTATTTGTAGGCATATAGTATCACTCATGGCTATAATGCCCCGTTTTCCTTTCTGAGGTTTGTTTTACCATTAAAAATAGTGTGGCATGCATATGAACTAGCTGAAGCAGACTCAGACTGAAGAAGGGCAAAAATAATACCTATCTTTAAAAAGGGGAACAAAGAGGACAAGAGGGATTATAGACCAGTCAGCCTAATTTTGATACAGGAACAAATTATTAAACAATCCATTTGTAAACACCTAGAGTATAGCAGAGCTATAAGAAATAGACAGCAAGAATTTGTCAAGAACATATCATGCAAAAACAACCTCATTTCTTCCTTTGACAAGTTTACTGACTTAGTGGATAAGGAGGAAGCAGTAGATGTGATATATCTTCATTTTAGAAAGGCTCTTGACACAGTCCCACAGGACATTCTCATATGTAAACTAGGGAAATGTCATCTAGATGAAATTACTACAAGGTGAGGGTACAACTGGTTGAAAACAAAATGTACTCAAAGCATAGTTATCAATAGTTCATTGTCAAACTGGGAGGGCATACTTAGGTAGGGTTGTGCAGGGGTCTGCCCTGGGTCCGGTATCATTCAATATTTTCATTGATAATTTGGATAGATGAGAGTATGCTTATAAAATCTACAGATGCACCAAACTGGGAGGGGTTTCAAGCATTTTGGAGGTCAGGATTACAATTAAAAACAACCTTGACAAACTGGAGAATTGGTCTGAATCCAGCAAGATGAAATTCAATAAAGACGTGCAAAGTACTACACTTAGGAAGGAAAAATCAGATGCACAACTACAAAATGGGGAATAACTAGCTAGGCAGTAGTACTGCTGAAAAGGATCTAGGGCAGGGGTCTCAAACTCAAATGACCCCGAGGGCCGCATGAGGAATAGTGCATTGGCCAGAGGGCCGCATCACTGACACGCCCCCTTGCTGCCCCTGGCCCCACCCCCAATCCACCCCTTCCATGAGGCCCCGCCCCTGCCCTGTCTCTTCTCCACCTCCTCCCCTAAGCGCGCGGCTCCCCGCTCCTCCCTCCTGGAAAGTGCTAAGCGCCACCAACAGCTGTTTGGCGGCTTGGCGGCGGGGAAGCGCCTGGAAGGTAGGCAGAAAAAAAATGAAAGAGTAATATAGTAGTATAGTATTAAAATATAGTATGCTATTAAAAGTTAATTTATTAACTTTTTTATTAACTTCTTTAACTGTAATGTGAAACGTCAGTGCTAATTTTGACAGTCATTTCATTTTTGGCCACTTAGCTGGCAGCGTTTTGCATCAACCAGAGCATCAATATTAGGTTTGATATCCTGAGACGAAACCAATCTCAGTGTTGCTTGCAAATGTTCATCAGTGAGCCTTGACCTTAACACAGATTTGTTAATCTTCATGGAAGAGAAAAAACTGTTCACACACATATATATGTACTTCCAAACATTGCCATTATCCTTGCAGAAGAAGCAGAGAATAACATGGGAAATCTTTCTTGTGAAAGAAACCTGTAGAATTCTGGAATTCAACATCTGTATACTTCTGCTTCAAAATCGTGTCACACTGAAGCTCCACTAACTCCATCTGCATTTCCTCTGCAACATTGTCAATTTCAACAGCCAATGGTGTGGAAAAAAGTTGAAAATGTGGTTCAAGTGCCTTGAAATCTTTAAACCGAACATCAAACTGTTTGTGTAAGTTAGAAATGATCTCTGCATATTCTTTCAAGGATTTGGGTTTCAACTTTTCCTAAGGAATTCAGAGTTGAGAAATGGACCAAATTGCCAGCAGTCAGCTGTTTCCCCCATAAAGTAAAGCTTGACTTTGAATGACTTAATACTGTCATACATCTGTGTTATCACCTGTTTTCTACCCTGAAGTTTCAAGTTCAGTGCATTCAGGTGATCAGTTACATCTGTTAGAAAAGCAAGGTTGCAGATAAAAGTGGAATCAGCAAGCTGTGGAACCTCCTTGTTTTTCATTTTCATGAAGGAATCATCTCCTCTTTAAGTGCAAAAAAAACGCTTCATAAAACATTTCCACGACTCAGCCATCTAACTTGAGTGTGATACAGAAGTTCCCCATATTCACTGTCCATACTTGCTAGAAAAGAAGTGAACTGTCTGTGATTCAGCCCTCGTGCACGTATAAAATTAACAGTTTTAACAACTACATCCATAACTTCTTTCATTTGTAGACTTTTACTACACAGGGCTTCTTGGTGCAAAATACAATGTATACTGGTGAAGCTAATTCCTGGTATATTGAGGCTGTTCAGTTTGGTCTTCAATAATCCAACCACACCAATGTTTTCAGAGCACATTGATGGCGCACCGTCCGTAGCCAAAGATACGAGTTTGTTCCATGGCAGCGCAGCTTTTTCAATGCACTCTTTCCAATCCTTGAAATATGTCACGTCCCGTTGTGGTACCCTTCAGTGGCATTAAGTCTAGCAATTCTTCCGTTATATTCAAATTGCAGTCCACACCTCTAATGAACACTGCACACTGTGCGGTATCTGATACATCTGTACTCTCATCAAGAGCAATTGAAAATACTTCAAAGTCTTTTGCCATTTGAATCAATTGTTTTTGCACATTATCAGCTAAATCCGTTATCCTGCAGGCAACGGTATTTGCAGACAAGCTTATGCCTTCAAAAACTTTCTTCCTATCAGGACATAAAATTTCACTGGCCTTCATAAGACATTTCTTTTTATGAATAAGCTTCTGTAAAAGGTCGCGATGATTTAGCTATCATTTCGCTTATCACAAAACTTGCTCTTACTGAATCTTCGCTAGACTTGTTAATCCTTGAAAATAAATTTCTTTGCTTGGCAAATGCTGCTTTAAGTTGCAGAACTTCTTCCTCTCGGATTTTTCCGGTGAATGCATCATATTTTTCACGGTGCATCGTGTCATAGTGCCGACGCACGTTATACTCCTTGGGAACAGCAATCGTTTTTTGCTGACAAATAAGGCATTGAATTTTATCTTTTACCTCTGTGAAAAAAATATAAATTCTCCCATTTGTCTTGGAAAACTCTCTTTCTTCCATGAGTGTTCTTTTTTTTGACGAAGTCATTTCAAGCAGTTTTAATAAATATATACACTCAGTAATGCACCTCACTCAAAGGACAAAACACGCACTTAGATTTACTGCCTAAGGCTCTGGGAGGGAGTTTGGGTGGGGGAGGGGGTCTGGAGTACAGGCCCTCGGGCTGGAGTTTGGGTGGGGGAGGGGGTCTGGAGTGCAGGCTCTGTGCTCGGTGCAGGCTCCAGGCTGCGGCAGGGGGGGGTGGGGGTGCAGGCTTTGGGACGGAGTTTGGGATAGGAGGGGGTGCAGGGGTGAGGGCTGTGGGGCTGAGGGTGAGGGGTTTGAGGCATTGGAGAGGCTTGGGGCATTGGAGAGTCTCAGGACTAGGGCAGAAGGGCAGGGGAAGGGCAGCCTGCCCTGGCCCTAGTGCAGGGGGGCGCTAGGACCCTGCGGCAGCAGGTGATGCCAGAAGCCGGCATAGCGGAGGAGGAGTGGAGTCAGCGTGAGCTCCCGGGCAGGCTCCCCGGCGGTGAGGGGGCAGCAAGAGGGGGCCGGGAGACACTGGGGGGAGGCGCGTGGGGGCGGCAGGTGGGACCAGGGGAGAGACCCGGCCCCAAACATTGGGGAGCAGCGCGCGGGGAGCTTAGGCACAGAAAATAACTCGGGGAGGAGGGCGGGGGTGAGGGGAGTTTGGCGGCGACAGGAAGTAACTGGGGGAGCTCCGCGGGCCGCAGGGAAGAGCTCCGAGGGCCGCATGCGGCCCGCGGGCCGCATGTTTGAGACCCCTGATCTAGGGGTTATAGTGGATCACAAATTGAACATGAGTTAATAATGTGATGCAGTTAAAAAAAAGGCTAATATAATTCTGGGGCGTATTTACAGGACTGTTGTACGTAAGACACAGGAGGTAACTGTCCTGCTATACTTGGCATTGGTGAGGTCTCAGTTGGAGAATTATGTCCAGTTCTGGGAGCCACATTTTAGGAAAGATGTGGATGAATTAGAGAGAGTACAGAGGGCAGCAAAAAAAATGATAAAAGGTTTAGCAAACCTGACCTATGAGGAAAAGTTTAAAAAAATTGGGCATGTTTAATCTGGAGAAAGAAAGACGGGGGGGGGGGGGGAAGGGGGGTGTTGACAACCGCAGGGCTGCCCGGGGGGATGGCAAGTGAGGCATTTTGTCCCAGGCCCCGGGCCCCACAGGGGCCCCCACAAGAGTTTTCAGGGGTCCCCATGAGAGTTTTCAGTGGGTCTTCGGCAGCAGGTCCCTCAGTGCCGCCGAACACACCCAGATCGAGTGAAGGACCCGCCGCCGAAGACCCAGAGCTGCTTCTTCTTCGGCGGCGGTGGCTCCTTCTGTTCCAGGTCTTCGGTGGCAGGGGCTCTTTCAACTCCAGGTCTTCGGCAGTGGGTCCTTCACTTGCTCTGGGACCCGCCGCCGAAGTGCCCAAAGACCCGAAGCGGAAGGACTCCCGCTGCTGAAGACCCCAGGCCCCCCCTGAATCCTCTGGGCGGCCCTGGACAACAGTGTTCAAATACGTTAAGGGCTGTTATAAAGAGGAAGGAGATCAGTTGTTCTCCATGTCCACTGAAGGTAGGACAAGGAGTAATGAACTTAATCTGCAGCAAATGAAATTTAGGTTAGATATTAGGGAAAACTTTCTAACAATAAGGATAATTAAACTCTGGAATCGGCTTCCAAGGGAGGTTATGGAATCCCCATTGATGGAGCTTTTTAAGAACAGGGATGTCAGGGATAGTTTAGGTTTACTTGGTCCGGCCTTAGAGCAGGAGGCGGGTGTGATGACCTCTAGAGTTCCCTTCCAGCCTTACATTTCTATGATTCTATGAGTGGCATTCAATACATGGGAGTCAGTTGGATGTTGCCAACAACAATCACATTGAAACAGAGAATACTATTGCAAACAAGCCTATGTCCTGACTTCCTCCATAGAATAGAAAATGTGGGTATAAAAGTTGTTTTTCACACGAGTCACTGAGTGACTTTGTAACATAGTTTTATAGTATATCATCAAGTTAATTCTCCATCAGCTTAAGAAGAAATATCCTGATATATTACCACTTAGGGTTGGTGGAAAACTAACTGGATTATAAATATCAATATCTGTTTAAAAGCACAGTTCTCCATCAAAGGCTAAAGGCCTAAAAGTTTTATTTCTATAACTCACATATTTCCTTCTGTAAAACTTCTCCCTTCTGCATATACTCACTCTTCCCTGTAAATTGGTCTCAAAGCAAGTTACATTCCCCACCCTATATACGCTAATTTGTAACCCTTTCATACATAAATTTCATGGTTTACCCCAAACCTTTCCCAAAATCTCAGGAAAACCAGCAAGAAAAGGAGAGAGAGAGAGAGAGAAAGAGAGAGAGAGACTAGATATATAGATCTTAATGTTAAAATGTTATAAAGGGAAGCACTACACTATACACATTGTTTTTAGAAGGGGAAATATCTTGCCCTTCCTACTCATCTTCCTTCAAGGCTCTGTAATGTTTAAGGCTGGAAGGTACAAGATGATTCAAAGCAATATCCCATCTGTTATCCCTGTTCTAAACTTGTATGCAGAGTGTGTCTGAAATGTCCAAATAAAGAGCTGTATCTCTTGATCTAGATCTAGACTGTAATTACCATAAAAATAGAGTTCATACCTACACTTGTTTGCTACAAACAGATGGCTGCTTGCTTTTTTGTCCCATTACACTGCAGCTCCGTCCCAGTAGATCCTCTTTGTGGAGAGTGACAGCCTGTGAGGTCAGTTTTCTGACAAGGTCATCTGCCTTCAGAGTATGAAGAGAACGGCACAGAAAGTGGGTTGGGTTATATTTAGAGTTTGGTCCAAGTCAGTGCCATGGTTCCCTACCGTCTCTCCCTTGCAGCACTGTCTCGTGTCTCTGGGTATAACTCTCTGCTGCTGCTACTCAGCCTACAGAATACAAACAGAAAAATCATTCTGAATTACTGTTGTGACTAGGTTTCTCAACTTGCTAAAACAAGTGAATTGGGAGCTCAGAGGAGGAATCATCAATTTCCTTCATTCTGTATCTTTAAATAGACAATTTTCTTTATGAAAGTGGATTTGCCCCTTTGGAGTGAATGAGAGGAAGGAAATTGTCCAGAATACAGCAGAGGAAGATTTCCTGCACTAAGGTAAGTTTGTTCTACCTTGATAATATCATCATCATTGAGAAATTGAGTCATTTGTTTAATGCACCAGATATGATTCTTCTGTTAGACCTGTACTCTATTTACCCTTAACATGAATGTTTTTTGGGTTAATGACCTGAATATGGGTCTGGAGAAATTCTCAGCTATTTCACTGATGATGTATAAAATATCAATTCACATTATTAATATGGGAAGTAAACAAGAAAATAATTAAGAATACACCAGCATATGCAATACAGTATCTATATCTGATTAAATCAGTTTTATGAACATCACAGTAAATATTACAGATTTAGTATTAGAAAGTACACTCCAAGAAAAGAAACTGTTACATTCTGAAAGTAAGCAAAAAGCGTGTGTATGTGAGAATATATGTGAATGTATGCATGTGTGTGTAGTTAGTGATTATATTATCTTTATGTGCATTAAGTATATGCAGGTTCCGAAAATATGCTTTCCATTGACAGTAAGCATGTAAAATAGGGTTCACTGCAAGCAGCAAGGATCATTTTAAACAAAGGTCACTCAAAAAGGTGCTCAGCTCTGTCACATTTCCAAAGAAGTTGCACAACTTCAGGGCAGCTATAGGCAGGATACAGGGGTCATATGATAGAGGTGTTTTCTTTACAACAGAATGCTTCAGACTGGTAGCACATTGTTTACTTATAAAACTTAAAAGCAAAAGTAGTTTAATTGTTTTCCTTATCTACTTTAATCTGTTATGATGTTTACAAGAAAAACATGGACAGAATACAACATGCCATACGTAGTAAAGGTTAGGAAGAAATCTATCCAACTAGAGGGGTGACACGTTTATTACTTAAACGTTACGGAATCGTACAATACTAATTTCCTTTCCACAGGAATGTGATGAACAAAGGAATCTGTTTATAATGAAGTCTGATCTAAATGAATCTCTGTTCATAATGAAGTAAAGAATCCTGAATTGTTTCAGTGCATCATGGCATGCACCTTGCAATTCTTAACATTACAATTAATTTCTACTTAGAGCTAAACACTTCTGTAGAGTGAAAAAATGGCTTTCCTGTGTATTCTCCAGTCACATTAAGTTCTTGTTTTAATGCAAACTGTGAAATGATGCTCAAACAATAATACTAGCACACCTGAAGTATTACAAACCTTATAAGTACAGTGCACTGAATAAAATCAATATTTTGTTACTGCCAGACCTTTCATTGGTCCTGATGGCCTTATGGAGTCATCTTAGGTCTGGTCTACACTGGGGGGGGGTCGATCTAAGGTATGCAACTTCAGCTACGTGAATAGCGTAGCTGAAGTCAAAGTACCTTAGCTCGAATTACTTACCGTCCTCACGGCGCGGGATCAACGTCCACGGCTCCCCATGTCGACTCCGTACCGCCATTCGCGTTGGTGGAGTTCCGGAGTCGACAGGAGCACGTTTGGGGTTCGATATATCGCGTCTAGATGAGACGCGATATATCGAACTCCGAGAAATCGATTGCTACCCGCCGATCCGGCGGGTAGTGAAGACATACCCTTAGTGGAGATACACCAATAGAACTAAGGTGTAAGAGCAGTTTAATGCAATAGCCTCGTGCGTGGTTATATATGTCCTTAGCCTTAATAAACACCTCTACAAGTCTCACTCATTCAATGCTAATGTGCTAGGATCCTCAAATGTAAAACTTTAGAGTCTATTTTTGCTTTTGATTTGCTCATGTATCACCCATTGGTGCTAATGAATGTTATAAGGATGACTGATAAGGCTGTAACTAGCCCCCACATGTGTGACATGGTCTGGGTCCATCCCTTGTTCTGCTGGATGGCAGAACAAATAAATGAGCCCCTAACACACTTCAGATCACATGACATCACCATCCAATGTCATGAGTCAACATGAGGAGGTTGTGTTGCTATGTGATGAGGCTATGTCACAATGTGTTAATGGAACATGGACGTATACACCAATGCAACACCACAATGGCTTTCTGAAAAGCAAATGCAAATAGGTGTCAATTCTAGAAAACACTCAGCCAATAAGTTTCATTGTGAACAAAAGCTCCAGATATTTTTGACGTTGTACCACTAGAAGTTCTCCTTTCTGTTCCCAGTGCAAACTTGTTGCAAAAGCCTATACCTCAGTTGATGCAATTGAAGGCTGGTGGCCTTTATTTTAGGAAGAATAATAAGGCAACAGGAGAGCACTACCACTCATATGGAATTAGTTCATCTATGCAATGCCGTCCAGTTCAATTTCTGTAATTAATTCCTGTCTCCTTTTTCTAATATATCTGCTATTAAACTCTTTTGTATAGTATATTACATTAGGCTATAAAAGTATAATGCTTACATTCTGGCAAGAGTCTCACATGCTGAAGGAATTTATCTTGATCATTTATCTTGATCACTTCTCTTAACATATAAAATCACCCTCTGATGTTTCCTTCTTTCCAATTTCATTGAGCAACGTACTTGCAAGACCTGAGTATTTGACTGATTTTTGGCACAACGAAAGACATAATGGCTGACATCCATTTCCACAAAAGTGCTTCCTAAGAGTTCATGGATCTTAACGAATAACTGTTAAAGGAATCTGTCATTGTGTAGATTTGGGCTAAGTAAGAGGTGATCATTCAGAGATTTTCTGGAGGATTTTTTAATGTGAGGAAACTGGAGGACAACATACTGTATGTTGGGCTGTAGAAGAAGTGCTAATGTGTTTCTAAAGTTCATTACCAGGTAAGGACTTAATAGTATTGAGCAGTTACCAATATAAACTAAAAATAGTAACAAGTCTTTGTAGACAGAATTGTTTTAACTGGATGGGAGATGAGAGAAATATATGAGGAGTGCCTGTCTGTTGATTACCCATATGCTGCCAGCTGTCTAGGCAGAGCTCCAAGGGCACATTCATCAATTCATAGATTCCAAGGCCAGAAGGAACCATTGTGAACCAATGTCACCATTTAGTCTGATCTTCTGTATAACACAGGCCAGACAACTTCCTCGAAATAATTTGTGGTGCAGATCTTTTAGAAAAACATCCAATCTTGATTTTAAAACTGCCAGTAATGGAGAATCCACCACAACCCCTGGTAAATCATTCCAATGGCTATATACTCTCAACATTAGAAATTTATGCCTCATTTTCAGTTTAAATTTGTCTAGCTTCAACTTCTAGCCATGGGATCATATTATACCTTTCTCTGCTAGATTGAGGAGCCTGATATTAAATATTTGTTCCCCATGTAGGTACATATAAACAGTAATCAAGTCACCATTTAACCTTCTCTTTATTAAGCCAGTGGTTCTAAACCAGGGGTACATGTACCTGGGGGGGTATGCAGAGGTCTTCCAGAGGATACATCAACTCATCTACAGATTTGCCTAGTTTTACAACTGGCTACTTAAAAAGCACTAGCAAAATCAATACAAACTAAAATTTCACACAGACAAAATTAGAACATAAGCAATTTGTCAGTAACAGTGCATTGTGACACTTTTGTATTTTTATGTCTGATTTTGTAAGCAAGTAGTTTTTAAGTGAGGTGAATGTTGGGGGTACACAAGACAAATCCGATTCCTGAAAGGGGTGCAGTAGTCTGGAAAGGTTGAGAACCACTGTATAAAACTAACTAGATCAAGCTCCTTGAGTCTATCCCTATACAACTTGTTTTCTAATCCTTTAGTCATTCTTGTGGCTCTTCTATGAATACTCTCCAATTTATCAACATCCTTCTTGAATTGTGAGCAGCAGAACCGGACACAGTATTCAGTGGCCATCACACCAGTGCTAAAAACTGAGGTAAAATAATAATTCTGATGCCGACAGAGTAAACAGATGGGTGACCAAATCCAAGCAACACACGTATCAGCTGGAATTATTCAGCCATATTCAGATAACCAAAACTGATGCTAATATGCTCGCCTACACCGAGCATCTCCCAATGCAACCAAACAGCAACTGGAGCTGGGGTATTCCGCTCACTCCTGCTTGCTGTCCCTGAGCCAAAAGGGAATGGAATCACTACTCAGGCTCTGAGGTGGAGCCAGAGTATGTGACAATTTTCCCAAGTGACTCCCTTTGGCTGGTGATCAGGATGAAAAGGGCACTGTGCCCAGCGTCCCTCAGCCAAAGAAAAAGTAATGTGATGGGAGAGGAGAGGGCTGCAATGGAAGAGGGAAGAAAGAGAGAAAGTGGCCAAATATATTCAAAACTAAATCACTGTCTAATTAGCAGCAATTCAGTTGCTCTCATGAATAAGCATTTATTCTGTGGCAGCAACTTGAGGGGAACCAGGTTGGAGCCCCATTGTGCTAGCCTCAGTATAGAGAAAATGGCAGTCCTTGCCCTCATTCAGCTTACAGTCTAGGGGTATGTCTACACTACCCGCCGGATCAGCAGGTAGCGATCGGTTTATCGGGGATCGATATATTGCGTCTTATCTAAACGCGATATATCGATCCCCGAACGCGCTTCTGTCGATTCCGGAACTCCACCAGGGCGAGTGGCAGTAGTGGAGTCGACAGGGGGAGCTGCAGCCGTCGATTCCGCGCTGTGAGGACGGGAGGTAAGTTGAAATAAGATACTTCGACTTCAGCTACGCTATTCCCGTAGCTGAAGTTGCGTATCTTACATTGACCCCGCCCCTCTGTGTAGACCAGGCCTAGGATTCTTCATTAAGTCATCCCAAGAGCTGAACACAGATTTCCCATGGAATAATCATGCTGCATTTCATGTTTTATGCAGGTATGCTGTGCTTGCAAATTAACTCATTTCAACACTGTTTCATGCTAATTATCATGACTTTTAGCATGCACTATTACGGGGAACGATAATGGAGATGGTGCTCTCACATATGCAAAAGGAGGATGATGGGCTGGCTATTAGATAGCCAACAAGGACAACAAAAATTTTCAAAACTGGAGTTAAGCAAAGAATTCACCACATCATTTCATTTTTTGCTGAAGAATCTATTTTCCCACCTCATTTTACTAGTGACAGGGAGGAAGAAAAATCAGAGTTGATACTCACAACAAGCCACACAGCCCCAAGCTGCGTCTGACCTGCTTTTACAAATCCATCTCTCACAATGCGACAGAGAAAAAGAAAAAACTTGTCCATGGGGTTGCCCGCTGGATTTCACCCTCTGTGCACCAGACAAACAACATCTTAGTGACATCTCAGTGTAGAACAACAGATATTCTGCTCTGAGAAAAACAATGGAGTCCACAGCCTGTGTGCTCTCTCTCGGTCTGGGACATTGCTGGAGTGAACACAAGCATCTCCGACACTGCATTTCAACTGTGCATTAGAAAATACTATCCTCATATGGGGTAATTCATTCTTACTCTCCCCGAAGCACCTGGCTTTGTGTTTCTATCCAAGGGCAGGCTGGGGACAGCCACCTGCAGTCATGGGCAGGCTATAGGGGCTAACACAGCCTCTTTGTGACTGCTATTACAGTTTATGGGCTGGAATATTGACTGCTATTCCTCTGTCCTCCAAGCACAGATTCCTGGACACTGTATCCACTTAGACCTGGGTCTAGTGGTCCCTCCATCGACATATGCCCCAATACTCACCTCTGTAACAGACTATTCAGAATTGGTGAAGAACCTACTGCTGTGGCAGAAAGAGAACAGAGAGTCCCCCCTGTGTGGGATGAATTTGCCCTTAGAGCCAACTCCTGGGGAAAATGGCACAACGTGAGTAAATGGGCCTTGTGCTCAGATTACAGCATGCAAAAAGCACAAGAATGAAACTGTAATCCGTAACCACCACATGTAGTAGCCAGTGCCCACCTGAGCTTTTCAGGTACCACATGTTACCTCAGATGCAGCCCCACTGTTGCCCCATATGCAGATGCTCTGGCCATGCTCCCATCCTACCCCTAACCCTCACCTACAGGCAAATTAGGGAGTTCTACTACTTGGATGCCCATTGTCCAGCCACTCACACAACACAAAGGTGATGTTTGGGACCGGCTGCAGGGAAGGCATGTCATGATTTGCCCCTTTGATTCTCTTAGAGGAGAGTATTTTTTTAAAATGTCCCTTACACTTTGTTGGGTGAGGAGGGAGAATAACAATGAAATCTTTATTTAAGAAAAGAAAAAAAAGATGACAAGAGAATTAAAATGACCAAATCACAGTATTTGAACCATTTGATTTGCCATCCAAAGAAACATCTCAGTTTTGTGTGCATCAGTTTATACATTTTCAGCATAAAGATTATTATCTCTACCTTACATATCCACTTTCAGCCGTATATGAAAAATGATGACTTTTACTGGACTGTGTCTTGCTTTATATTCAAAATTAAACATAGCTGTTTACAGCTTCCAGGCTACTGACAGATTAGAGCAGTAAACTGAAAATGAGCATTAAGGTTGGAGATCTATTTCTTTCCATGGCAACAGATGTTCTATAGCAGGTTCACAGACAGATCCTTACTCCGACAAGGGATTAGCTCAGAAAAGTCCAGAAGGAAGACAGTAAGGGGAAATTACTATAACATCTCCACCGTGGCCTGAAACTTGGGTTTGTGCTCTGAAGCCCTATCTGACACGAGTTCAGAATGTACATTTAATCTCTCAGTATGCTAAGTAAAGTCCACAAGTTAAATAGAGGAGCTGAAAAGCCTAGAAAAGCATTGGCAGCAATGCCAAAACTTCGCTGAAGTGGCCTTTCTAAGAAGAGTATAGCTGTAGACTTCAATGCCAGCTGCCAAGGGAGTGTAATACTGTACATGCAGTGCTGATTTAACAGTACATTTCATTACATTGTTTTATTAAAGGGAGATGGGCCTGGCTGCAGGGAGCTAGACCAGGTACCTGAGTGAAGCAGGGCTGGGGAAAGGCTGAGGAGCTGGGGAGCTCCAGCCTGGAAAGCCCCAGGCTGCGGCCTAGCAGAGGGCTAACAGGTACTGGGGGTTGCAGAGGGCAGCCCAGGAGTAGGCCAAGGCAGCAGGTCCAAACCCAACCTTGCCAGTGATGAGTTGGCTGATACTGCAGTCTGCCCAGAGTGTGGGGCTAGACAATGACTGGCAGTAGCCATATACTGAGGCAAGGTGGGAATAGAGGGTGGGGGTTCCCTGAGAAGGGGAAGTGTTGCATCGCAAGAGCAGGAACGAAGTCCAAGCAGAGAGAGAGAGTGTGTGTGTATGCATCCATCTTTATTCATTCCCAGCATGCTCTTATATACAACATGATAAGCAATCACAATTGCTAATTAGTTAATTAAACCCACACAGCCGCAGCTGTAACTCATAGGGTAATTATCATTCTACACACCTGTCTACCTATTCACAATTAGCTGGCCAATGAGAACAAGCCCAAAGCCAGCCCTTCACACACAATTCTCAATCCAGAAGCCTTCAGCATCTCACATTCAATCCCACAGGGAAGCCCTGAGAGAAAAGGGGTTACTGCCAGGGGGCAGCACCCCCATGTAAGAGGGCACCGGGTCCAGGGAGGGACACGGGGGGCCTGAAGACAGGCGGATCACCGGCCTGCAGAGGGCGCTCCAGCGCTGGACAGAGCTAATTCCCTGGAGTCACCAGCAGGAGGCGCCGCGGGGGTGAGCCGACCCCTCTACAGGCAGATAAAATTCATTTTATATTATATAAATTTTTTCATTCATTCCTCAGGCAAATATTTCATCTTCAGTTATATATACTAAATGTCACTGGCTTCCGTAACCTGCACCAGGACTAACAAATTAAATCTAAGTATAATGACTGTACTGAATTCCACTCTCTCTCCTACTGCAAAGAGAAGATGTATTTGTGCATATCTATGCATTTTATATACAGAGAAATATGGATTGAAGACCAACTCCAACAGACAGTCCCCTGCTTTAAGCAAATATTTTAAAGTAACCTAATTCATTTTTTCCAACTTTTATTCAAAGCCACCTTTTCTAAGAGTTATTTATTGCTGGCCCTATGGCTGGTCATTTACACGGAAAGTAAGAACAGTGTGAAAACTCTCTTACGCACACAATGAACACTATTTAAAAAAATCAATATTTAGCGTGCCATTACATTTTACTTTACCACAGTATTTGTGGAATTTCCTATACCATAAACAATGCTGCATGAGAGAGAATGCATAACCAAGAGAGGAAAAAATGCAGGACACTCCCAACAATAGACCTTTGGATGATAAATATTTGGGAAGATCTCTCTATGAAGTTCAACAGCTTGAAAAATAATGTGCATAATACAATGAAAAGTGGAAATGTTAGGCCACATGTGTTTGTCTTAGTTACATGAGTAGTCCCATTCAATAAGATAACTTATGAAAGTAAAACAGGCAGAAAATGTTACTTAGGGCTGGTCTACACTGGGGGGGGTATCTATCTAAGATACGCAACTTCAGCTACATGAATAGCATAGCTGAAGTCGAAGTATTTTAGATCGATTTACCTCGGGTCCTCATGGCGCGGGATCGACGTCCGTGGCTCCCCGTGTTGACTCTGCTACCGTCGCTCGCTCCGGTGGAGTTCCAGAGTCGACGGGAGCACGTTCGGGGATCGATATATCGCGTCTAGATGAGACGCGATATATCGATCCCCAAAAATTCGATCGCTACCCGCCGAACATCCCTTGTTTGGTGAAGTAGAATTAAGGGATGAAAAGGGCAGTGCTTGCTCTTTTGCCGAGAGCCATTATGAAAGAGGAACAAGCATTTGGCTTGTAAATTGTTAATCAGAGTCACTCACTACACAGGGGACTCCATTGGTGTTGGTGTCACCTTGTGAAATCATTTTAAGGTTTGGTACCTTTTGTTGGGTCTGCAGGAGTGCGATGCCAAGATCAGCTGTTTGAATTCCCAGTTTGGAACATAAACATGTGCTGTAGCTGCTTATGCAAGTAAAGTGGGGCTCAGATATCCTGCTGATGAGGGTGGTATTAGACTCGGAATGGAATGGAACAGAACTAGCTACCACTTCAGTTTCAGTCAGTTACTGCAAAAGTCACCCTACTGCTATCCCAAAAATAAACAAAATGCAACATGTCTTTAGGTTTCAAAATTAAACTCTCCCATTAACTATATCAATAATTAGGAGGGGAAATCCCACTTGGAAAAGGGGGTGAATACGTAATTTATTTGTACTCGTGAAAAGTGACATTAAAACCAATTAGATGGACACAAAAGTAGCGCAGTCAGTTGCTCTGCAGTTCTTCCTACATAGCTGTGCTAGTGCACATCAAGCCTCAGCAGCAACACCCCATGCTGTTTGACTGCTCAGGAGCAGAGTCAGCAAAATTATTTAATAGTTTTTTTTTGATGTGGACAAGCAGACATTTCAAGTTCAGACTGAGATGACCCAACTCTGTCAGTTTGTAACATAGAACTTGAGCCTACATCTCTAGGGTAAAACTAGAGCATTAATCTCCCATTATAACTACTTTCACCTGACCGCTAGTCAGTCTATGTAGAGGGACACATAGCCTAATTATAGAGAGAACAGTCTTTAAAAATTTTCCCAGGGTTTAATCTCATGAATCCCAATTCTCTCCCATTTTATAAATCCCACCCAGTTTGCTCCTGTTAAGTTGTAAGAGATGCCCCCTCCAGCCAGTGGAACACGACACAAGAAATCAACAGCAGGTCTCACTAAGTAATGCAGAGCATTATTATCAGGCCATTGGAGCAATCAGGGCTGGCTCCTTCTCTGTCATCTTCTAAAGTGTGCCTTCATAATTCAAGACAATCTATCTATCTATAAGTTTTACATTATTTTAGAGAAGGTAAAACACTAACTGCTTGGCAGTTTCAGATTTTACAATTGTTGAAGGTATATTAAAGGCATTAATTTATGTTGCACATATTCTTTGCATTCTGCATAAATACCTCTTACATACATACAGAGGAGGTGGCTCCAGACAGTACACTTGTAGTGCAGCTATATGCAGATCTGTGTGAAGGGCTGTCTAGTGGTTGTATTCCGTGTCGGGGGTAAAGATTCCTAGATTTTACTCCTAGCTCTAATATTGACATGCTGGGATCTTTGGCAAGTCACTAAACCTCTTTCTGCCTCAGTTTGCCCATTTGAAAAAAGGACCCAGTAACACTTTCTATTGTCAGGACAGAGCATCGTCAGCTGAGTCTGAGGACTAGTCAGCCCCGCCTCCAGGCAGATAAATGAGCTCAGCTGGGTTCAGGGGAGCTGGAACAATTTGTATAGTGTGGGTGCTGAGAGCCATTGAACCAAACTGTATAGCCTGGACTGGATATGATATATTTGATGGAAACCACTTCAAGCCAGGGGGTGCAGCCACACACCAGGCACCCCTACTCCAGCACCTGTGGCTGGGTTGTGGTAGGACTGCCTGACTGGCAACCCGCCTGATTGGCTGAAGGGAGCCAGCAGCATAGCAGGTTGCTGGTTGCTCAATGCTTTGCCTGCTGCTGTGATTGCTTATGCTCCAGCCTTGCTCCTGACTTGTTCCTGCCCTACACCTCAGCCCTGTGTCCCTTTCCTGGCTCTGGCTCTGACCCTTGGCTCCTGAGTCTGGCTCTGATCCTTGGCTCTGTTTCCTGGCTCCAACCACTGGCCTCTGGCTCCAGCTCTGGTTCCTGGCCACCCCCAGTATGGTTCTAACCACTGAACCAGTCTGCCGGCGCTTGGGCTCCTGACACCTACCTTACTGAGGTGGTTTGAAGCTTAATTAATATTTGTAAAAGGCTATTAGATCCTTGAGGGAAAGTGCTGTAGAAGCATAAAGAATAATTAGTTAATTTACTACCTTCATTTTTCCCTTGTACAATAAGGACAGAAGGAACACAGAGTCTCTGTGTGATCCACTGAAAAAGAAGTAGTGTTTTGTAATGAGCTCCATATACCTGTCTTCAAAATGTCAAGATGAAAAACTAACCTGAGGCTGGCTCTATTAAAGACACAGCTCTGGCTGAATGAGATAGAATTTAACCCTGAATTTACAGTTCTGAAAATTCTGCATAGTAATAAGAAATATTTAAAGTGTCACTTTCTCATAGCTCTATTAGACCAAAACTGCCTTGGAGAATGTGTTGGCATCGAACAAAAGATGGAGATGGATCAGTCCTATCCACAGGGTTTGACTGTTGCATACAACCCAAGGAATTACTGGAGAAAGATTTTGTAAAGCTAGGGTCAGAATACATGGTACAGAGGACACAGAAGCGGTATTTTCTCTAGGCCCTGCCCTCAGTGCAGGAGACAATGCCTCATAATGCAGATATCCGATTCCCTGCACAATTTCACACACTATGAATTTCTCACTCTAGGCCCTATGAGGAACTGTGGTTTCTTCCTCTTGTTTCCTTTATAGCAAAATCAATGCCAGGAAAACACACGAAGGTGGAACTTTATCATTGATACAAAGGAGTCTGGATAGGTATCACTATCAGTGAAGAGGACAGCAACGTCTAGATGTAACAGCTTTCAGAGTTGTTCGCCAGTTACCAGAACTAGCAACATTCAAAAGAATCAAAGGGTTAAACTACAGAAGTAATAAATGAGTTCAAGTCAGGATCAATGTGTTGCTGGGAAGGAACATCTATCCATAAGTTACTTCATCAAACACCCAGACCAAAGTAGTGAGAGAAGAATTAGTCCTATATATTGGGCCAGCTAGCTCTGCTGGAGTGGGGAGGTGGGGCGGGGAGGAGGTGAGATGGGGGAAATGGAGGTCAGCAGAGAGGTGTCGTCAGGCTGTGTTGAACATAAAGCCTTGGAGGACATAAACAAACACCAGTTGAATGGAAGTTTCAGTTGAGTAAGGTTTAATTAATCAGGGCTGGATTCTTAATTCCCATTTACCTCATCTCAGTCTGCAGACTGAAATACTGGTTTTAGAATATCTTTTAAATTTGTTTTAATAAACTCTTTACTCTTTCTTGCAAGCGTCAGAGGTAACAATTTGTTGTTGATGTTTTCTCATTCTTGTGATGGAGACTTTAAATACTCTCTCATCCTATAAAGCTGTATGGTGATGTAGCTGCTATATACTGTGTATAAATTCCGGTGCCAAATCCTTTTTCAATACATTTCTTAATCTTTAGGATCCTTAATTTCCCAGTTAAAAATGATTTTTCATAACTGCAGAACATTTTAAAAATACTTAGAGCTCCATTATCTGGATTATTATTAACTCTGATGTCATGAGGCCTGGATATCAAAGTATTAGTATTACAAAGACATTCCACCATTATATGTAGTTAAAACACTTAGTCGGAAGTTAGAAAAACAGTATTACTTACCATTTTATAACCATTCATTAGATAACATACATTCAAAATCAATAGTGACTACAGATAAGTAACAAGTTATGCATGCTGAAATCTTGCACAGTTTCCAGAATAACCCCCAAAGTTGTGATGTATCTATTTAAGCTTAACCAATTATATATCTTTCTGACAAATACATGGTGAATGACAAACCGTCAAGTAGTTTGGGCCCAACATTTAGGTTTTGTGTAAAATCATTATGAAACCCAATAAAAATGACCTCATGCACATTGTAAAATTTACAATAAACACAGGTTTGTTTTATTTTCTCATTTGCAGCCCAAACTTATGAGAACCAGAATCAGAAATTGAAACTTTCTAGAAAGTCTAGTTTTTAGCAGTAATGGAGGGAGGGAGGCAGCTTGTCTTTAAATACATGGATTTATTTTAACCTATTAGTGTTTCCTTTCAACATTTTGAAGTTATTACATACTGAATGCTTACAATCAGGCCTCTCAAGTACTTTTCATTACATGGGAAACCTGAATACATTTCTGCTCCATATCTGTGGTGACTAAAACTGTATCTTCTCGGTTAACATTTGCCTACAACACAGTACTTCCCCACACAGGCAATAATGACCAAGACATGGGACATTTCCTGAGGATTAATCATAGTTAATATTGTCCAGTTGCTAATCCCCAGGAAATGCCCTGAGCCTACATTTATTACTGTTGTAAACTGGGAGGGGGGGGAATTAATCTTATTTTCTTTTATAGTGGGAAATGCAGTTTCAGTTGGTCTGCACTGGGTATTTACATATATACAATATGAATGCATTGTACAATAGCCATGCAGATTGCTTGAATGATCTCTTAAGAGTCAGTTTGATTTATAACATATCAAACTGTAATATACTTTTCTGATCACCTGTTCCAGGTCCTTGATTTCTTACGCTTGAAATCAGTCTGGAATTCATCTTACCCTGGAGTGAAACTGCATTTACAACTTGTTTCTTTACTATGCTTTTAAAAAATTGAACTTCACTCACAGAATTTCAAGGACTTCACTCTCCTTAAAGGACAGTGCATGTGAAAATAACTGTAACATGATGGTGTGAACATTTCTCAAAAGCACAGCTGCGCTTGATCCTGTAGCTTTGTATAGGTCCAAGATACAGGATTCTGGTTCAAAGATAGATATCGTCCCCAGCGCTCTTTGATCTCTATCCATGTATTCTATCTATCCATCCGTCCATCCATCCATGTACTTACATTGTGCCAGTCATTGTAGTGTCGATGTGCTAAGTACAGGAATTTTATACTAGAAGTTTCTAAGGGTAGGTCTACACTGCAATTAAACATCCATGGCTGGCCCGTGCCAACTGACTTGGGCTCGTAGGGCTCAAGCTATGGGACTGTTTAATTGTGGTGTAGACATTCAGGCTTGGGCTGGTGCCCCAGCAGGCATCTCCACTGCAGTTAAACAGCCCCGTAGCCCGAGCCCTAGGGTGCAGCTTTGTGTGTTGAATTGCAGTATAGACCTACCCTAAGGGGCTACTGTTTGTTTAATTTGTCAGTGTGACCACTTATAAGAAGGGCTAGTGAACAAATGAGTCTTTTCTTCCTGCTTTAGAGCACAGTTCATAAGTTTATCCTGATCTCTTATGATAGAAGAGTTTCTTGGCTGGATGTTTTTTTACTAAGAATGAGTGTTGACCTCAGTAACAACAGTTACGTTGCAACTACTGCTCACAAGACCTCGGAGTGGTGAACAGGGAGAAGGAGCTCTTTTAGACAGATGGATCCTAGCCTACTGAAGACTTTCAGGGTGAGGACCATGACTGGGACACCAGTGAAGTATGTGATGCACTCTTGTGATTTTTTTTTGGGCGGGGGGGATATCTGCTTTGCTCAGGGGATATGCTGTTGTATTCTGTGCACCTTCCTTTGTTAGCCCCATGTAGAGAAAGTAGCAGTAGCCCATCTAAACTAACAAAGGCGAGAGCCATTGTGTCCGGGTCTTTGTCTGAGAGAGGAGGAGGTGTGACTATTTTACAACTAGACGGTAGAAAAAGGCACTTCCAACAACTGTGGGTAAACAGGCATAGCCCAAGGTGCAGTAGGATTCCGAGACCATGCACCTCTTTGATAATCAATAGAAAAGATGACCCCGCAGTGATCCTACAAGATCTTAAGAAATGCTTCTCCTTGATACAAGCATCCCATGCATGTTACTTGGGCTCAGTTTGAGACAGCTGGTGTTCTTCTGCACAACGAAGAAGCTGGATGACAGCACTCTGCCTCAGACAAGAAGAATAATGTAGAGCTTCAGAGGGGAAGGTTCTAGCCTTTTGGGAAGCCATGGAGAGCACTCATGGTGAGGAGGAGCAGCTGCCCATTTCAGCCCTCTGATGGGAACGAGATTAACCATCTGAGACTGATTCCACTGACTCATGTTTTGTTCGGCAGGCAAGTTAGCAGTCACTTGCGGATGCCTGTGTTGAAAGCAGCAGATAAGTCCGGAATCCCTGGAGAGTTCATTTGTCAGCCGTGTGTACTTTCCAGTTCTTTGAGAAACTACCCCCATTATTCAAGGCCAGAGCAAGAACAACTTCTTGATTTATACTTGTGTGGCCGAAATGTAGCCAATGATTTTAGTTTATTAACCATTTATTGTGTGATGTTATGATTAATCAATATGTTATATCATATATATTCATTGTATGTTAATTAGAATGAATTATAGGATTATAAAAGTATAAGATTGATCAGTATTTCATAGAATCAAGTATTAGCCAGGAGTAAGACAAGCTGAAATGCAATAACCTGTAGGATGAAGCCTGAAAGAGTTTAGTTTAGCTAATTTAGGCCTTGGAAACAAGAAATGACGACATAAGCCAATGACTGGAAAATGACCTGATGTCCTAAGATTATGGGAAAAGAGGTGCCAAGTGGCAATACTGTTCAAAATTACCCAGAAGATTAATATTAAATCATAAAAATACTGTAAAGGTGCATCTGTCTCCAATATGTGTCTTACCCACAGGATACAGGTTGTGCATCAGTACTAATGAGAACAAAGGGAACTCACACAGCCTATAGAAAATTGGGGTCCCTTAAGTTTCCAGGGAACACAGACCAATAAGAGAAAAGAGGATTGACACTTTTATGGACATGCGCAGAATGTAAGTATAGACAGAATCACATTATAAAAAGGAGATGCCCAGAATGGGAAAACTGATGATCGAGCCATGAGAGACCCATTAGACCCTAACACTGTTGTTAAGGATGTGAGTATAACTCTATTTGTAACTTGTGCATAGGTCTGTATAGAATTTCTATATGCTTGCCAGCCAGGGTAGAAAACGTTTTCAGTGCCCAACTCTGAGCACCTGAACAAAACACACCACAACACACAGCCAGCCCAAGGCAATCACCCTGCTTGACTGACTCCAGAGCAGCCTTGAGTATGAGATGCTTGGAAATAGATCCGAAAGAAGGATTTGAGTAAGGAGCTGGTATATGAACTGTTCTTGAGTGAGAATACTTAATTATCTCTAGTATCAGTCAGAATCGGAGTTAAACAAGAGAATCAGTGGGACTTCCGACTACTTCTCCCATCTAATGGGGTTTGAAGTGTGTTGCTCTCTTTCCTCCAATTAGTGGTGGCTTGGTGCAGCTGAATCAAAAAAATGAAGTCATGATATTCAGTACCCTAAAATGGCTGAGACAAAAATAAGGTTCTCATTTATAAGAGGGTAGCAGTTAACGATCTCACCAAACTGTAAAATAGGCAAGAACTGCTTAACCATTGCCAAGAACGATTTGCTTCATCCTTGTCTGGAGTTTTTTTCTTTTGGCATGTTGGTTCTTTTAAAAGGGCAGAAATTCACATATTTTGTTGTGCCTAAAAGTATCATAATTCCTCAATAGGAAAATGTCTCATGGAAAGGTGGACACTATAAGTGGTGGAGATTATCCCTCGGATACTGCAGGATGGCGTTCTAGATAGTTATTCTATTTAAACAGCTTGAATACTTCGAATATGTAACAATCACTCTTCAATCTCTTTCCCTAAAGTTTATTTGGCAGACATTACTGCATTTCACACATTTCTGGAGCAAAACCAATTTCTTCACAATTCAGGGGGATGAGTTTTACGGAATGGAGACATACAAATTCCCCCATAAAGAAACTCATTATGCCAAGGTGATATTGACTCTTTTTGAGCTGTGTGTGTTGAGAGCTCCCATATTAGATCTAATGAATTCTGCAGGGAAGCCTGGAGTCATCTCTGTGTTGTTGTTACATGTGTTTCTAAAGCACTCATCACTATAGCATGTGAGTATTTTGCAAAATTAAAGACAGATTAGTTCTAGTTGGAAGAGTCCTCCTCCCTTGTCCTGTGAAGTTGCTCTGTTGCTCAGACATTGGTGGGTGATTTTAGAGATAGTTGTGGAGTATCTCACAACACGATTGTTAGGAAGAAGCTCTTGCCTGTACACATGCACCTAGCAAAATGAGGTAAAGATGGTAAATTCTGATATAGTACTGCCAACCTCAATTGCTCACAAATCATGAGTCAGGCCCCCTAAAAATAATGAGACTGGCTTAAAATCACATGATTTTTTTTTTAAATGAGGTTTTTTTATTTGCTTTCTGGCTTCCGAACCTTTAGGGTTCATGTTTTCAAGGTTTTCTTTGCAACCATAAAGGCTAGAAAGCTCTCTCTTTTTTTCTTTTCTTTTTTAAATAAAAGCTTAGATTCTCCAGTGACCATGATTCCAGGAGTTGTGGCTTTAAGAAAACCACGAAATATCATGAGACTTATGATAAAATTTCAAGAGCTGGAGATGTTGGATCCATGACAGATGCAAGTCTACAACTGCAAACTCTCGGTGGAGAATGCCTTATTTCTGACATCATGAGTTCAAACAGAGCTCCGTCAACTGATACATCCCTGCTAAGTGTATGGGGAGGAGAAAGGAGTGAGCACTGAGACATCTGTGTGCTGAGCCTATTTAGGAATTGGAAAGCGGGGAATGAGGACTTAGATATTAGCCAATGTAGAACTCAGAGCACGGGGGTGATACACTGCTATGTTATACCCCAGCTATGCTTTTTAGGGGGTTAACCCCAAGTGAAGCATGTTGCATTTGCTTGCTGTTGAAGCGGGGAGGAAAAATGGGAAATTAGGGAAATTAGGGAAATTCTAGATAATTTAAGGCAGCGCTGTGTGTGTGTTGCCGCTTTCAACCTTTCCTGGTGGGGGATTTCCCATTCCCGTTGCTTGCCGGGGCAGTTAGATCAGTAGTTTCTGTTCATGTTGTTCTCATTTGAACATAGTTTTAACCTTCAGCATACACAGCAGGTGTTAAATGCATCACCTAAGCTCTTTTTGAAACCTGAGCTAAGCACTCGGCTGGTAGCACAGTATGCAAAATATCTCAGTGCTTGGAACTTGCAAGTCTGTACAGAAACTGCCTCTCCAAGTAGAAAAGCTGGGCTTGGGCCTTGTTCTAATGCAGTAATTTGATGCTTTACCCTTTTGGCTTTTCAGTCTAAACTCTCCCTAAGCCTTGGTTCCACAAGCAATTATTGCTAGACACAAATCTCTGTTTTCCAGTCTGGAAATAATTTACATGGGCCTAAGAATGTAATTGTCTTCATAAAATTGTGATTGTTTTCTCCTATAAATTACTACTGTACTATCTGCTGAAAAACCCACTATAAAATAGCATGTCTGTAAGTACTGTCAAGTTAAAAAAAATTTAAAGGATTACAGAAATAGGTGCTTGGCAAGGGATAATTTTTCCCAGACAGTCTTTATCACTTCCTCTGGCAAAGGAAATCCATTATCATCACCGTCAGTTATGCGTGTGCTTTATTGCTTTTAAACTGAAATGTCCCACCCTTTTTTGCCTAAAGTAAGTTTCATCCTCGAATATTCATCTCACATTTTCTTATTTTTTTTGTGTGTGTACCAGTCATGCAGATACACAAAGGGAAGGGTGGATGCAAGGAGGTCTGCCCCCCACATATACCCTCTCTGCAGAACTTGTCCCTCCTTAAAGGAAGCAGGCAACAGAGAACATGGAGGAGCATGCATGTTGTACTCCTTTAAGAGGTGTATTGGCAACCAATCACCTTCCTCCTACATGCAGAGGAGCTCTGAGCTTCATGCACCTTGGAGCTACTTGGGTTCCACACCAACCCTGATGCAGCCCAGTGCCTTAAATGCACAAAAGAGCCCTCCTTCTCCCCAAAAAATATTTTAGTGGGAACAGCAGATTCGTGTCTCACACTGATGGAATCGCCCATTTTTTTTTCTTTCTCCCGACTGCGCAAAGCTGAAATCGCACATGTTAAATGCATGTAAGATGCGACAGACCTGTATTTCCCTTCATCTTAGAGCTGTGGAATAATGGATTTTTCTGTTCGCTGGCAATTCAAAAAATTTTTTTAAATATTTTGTTTTGGGTCAACCCCAAAAATGAAATTTTGGGATTTTTAGCAAATTGAAAAAGTTGAAAAAATATTATTTTGTTTCCTTTCCATTTTGACCATTGTTAAAGGTTTTTGATTTTTTTATTAAATAAAATTGAGGGAAATTTATAAACTGAAAAGTTGCTTTGAACTGAAAATTCTAACTGTTTCGTTATGAAAAGGTCAATGAAACTTTTTGAATTGTTCAGAATTGTATTTCAAACTGAACAATTTGATGAAATGGAAACATATTTGCAAAATGTTTCAGTGTCATTGAATCTGCATTTTTCCAACTAAACAAGTTTCAGGTGAAAAATTTCACCCAGCTCTACTTCATTAATCTATGGGTTTTATACTGCCACCTATCGCCATTAATCCTGACTGTCTCCCCTAACCTGTCCCTCCACAGCTACCTCCAGCCTAGCCATTGTACACAGCCTGTCCCCTAAGCTTTCATAGGCTTCTCTGGAGGCTGTTTTCTCTAATGATCCCCGAGATCCTTCCTTTCTTCCCTTCTGCTTTTCCCCCCCCATCTCCCAAGGAGGAGGAGCTCACATAAGTTGCTATCAGTGAGCAGAAGTCAGTTAATTTTACAGTTATTTTCTTCAGTAAAAATTGGATTTAGAACATGTTAGCATGATAATCTTAGAGTCAAAGGAAGCTTTTCAATGGGTAATTATACAGAAACAGTATAGATGAATAGTGTCACCCCACCCACATTTCATCATCAGAACAAGTTGATGAAGATGTCATAGTTAATATTACCTTTTAAAAACATATTTTGACAAGATGAATTACCTATTTTCTGAGGTATTCTGCCCACATCAAAATGATTGGATTTATATACCTGCCTACCTAAGCATTTATACCACACTTATTATCGTATTATCACATGGCTTCAAGCTTGTGTCATCCACAGTAAACTAAATGCTCCGAAATTTTGTAGACACTCATCCACCTAAAGTCTATCCAAGTATTTATACCTTGCACAAGACTGTGGTCGGCAGCCAACATTCCCCTGTGTATGAGAGTACATGCACATACAGGCATTTGTTGCCATGCATAACAGCTCTCAAACGCTAAAGCTAAAAACATCAAAAGAGGCCACTACTTTTAAATTTCTTCACTTTTGTGTTCTCAACTTAAAACACCTTAGCCCTGATTTTCAGAGGTGCTGAGCTTCTGTGGCTCCCACTTACTTAAACTGGAGCTCTGGGTATTCGAACCTCTGAAAATCAGTTTGCACTTCCAAGGAATCAGTTCTTTATGCGATTTGGGGAGAACAAGGAGTTATATGCAATCATTTTGCTATCTAGCTATATTAGTCTATTTACTAAACTAGTTCAAAGAAGATTCCTAAAGTGACGGCCAAATTCAGAGGTGATGTATGTCCTACTCTAGCCAAGTGGGTCTTTGCCCCCCTGCAATAGCTGTACCATATAAAGAGGTTTATCAGTCTCCTACCACCTCTGATAAACTGGGTCTTTTAGCTCTAGCTGTAGTTTCATGTTTTAGATCTTGAGGTCCCAAGTTCAATCCTGACCATCAGGTGTCACATGTACATGGTGGAAGAAGTTAGACTCTTCATACCCAAACTCCATTGGACCTAATTACACCCACTTACTGTTACGCAAGTGTAAGGAAGCTTAACCAGGTCTGAGGGAATCTAAGTCGTCATCACATTGAAGGAAGGCCAAATAAATATGTATGTTGCACCAAATTAAGATTCTCTATAGAGTCACTCAGATTCCTCTGAATTTGGGTCACAGAATAAACTACAATTTTCTTTGAAGCCATATCCATCATATGACACCACCACTTAATTTCCCTATACCTGTTTGCCCACTAAACAATAATTTTGTCAGGCTGCTAGCTAACAGACATAGGTTTAGACCCAAGATCTGCCCAAGGATGCAGAATGTAGAGCAGCTCAAATGGACATTGAGAGGAGAATGGAATTTTGTTTACATTGGCCACAGTAAACGTATTTCTTCAAGCAAAAATATGGAGAGCAGAGGAGCTTTGGCATGCTGAAGAAAATTATGGTTTTGTCTCTCACACATTAGAAACATTGACAGAAGAGTTCTTAGTTGCTATCAAGGTTATTGTCAGCCTGGATTACAGGCTGTTTAGGTGTCAGTCACAATAGTTAAAGGACAAAAAAACTTCTAATTTATTATATATATTTTCATAAAAGTTGAGCGTTACTATCAATTAATTTAAAATAAAACAGGTTTAAAAAAATACTTGATCACGTTACTGGTGCAATCCACATTTTCCAGGAACATTTTAATCAAGCAAAGCTATGTTATAAGCCTGTTTCAAAAATAAAGAGTTGCGGATTATGGAAGTACAAAACTAAAACCATGTCTAAGGGCCAGGCACTGTGTGGACTGGAAAGATACAATCATCCCCGTTATTTTTCTGTACGCATTCTGCCATCAAACATTAACACTTTACCAAGTTATGCAGGAGACGTCCCACCGAGCCTTTGAACACTGCAAAGCATTCAGGAGAACTTTCCCCAGTCCAGGTCTCCCTACCAATATTCAGCAATATACTTCAATGTACTACTCAGATAAATTAGCTTGAGATGAACGTGCATTAATTCCTTAGTTCTCTTTATGAATGGACTTGGAAATGTCTACTTCCCATGCTCAGTTTCAGCCTTGAAAAATCACATCCAGTGATTAAGTCAAAAACAATGGCCTCTGGAGCATTTGGGGCACTTTTCAGTGAGGGCTATTTCTGTCACATCCAAATTTTCAAACCCAAGCTGCTTCAGAGGGTGTTTGTTTGTTTAAAAAATCACTGATTATTGATAATACAAAAGAATATTTTTATATTCTGTTAGTACTCAAAACGTGACTGACCCATTTTTGCTCAAACTTAAAAAAAAAAAAAACCTTCAGCCACAGACAAGGCCAGGAAAATTTCAGCCAAAAAATTATGAGCAACTGAAAACATAGGAGTTAGATATGAAACTATTATGCAACCTTAACTAAAGCAGTTGCTGCCATTATTGCTATAATATATCTGCCTTTAAAGTTAGATTGCATGGGAAGGGATTGATTTGTCAATAAATAAGTTGGTGACAAATCTCGAAAAACCATGAGTCACTTTTCTTAGAATAGTCATATGTCTGGATATCAGCAGTGAAAACAGAATCCATGCTGAAGGTGAGTGTAATATAACCCCCTGACTGTAGACATTAACCCTGTTTTAGAACGTGTATCCTGTTTCTTCATGGAGTGACATCTATTTATGGACAAGTACCATTCCAAGTTCCACATCTGTAAGCTTGGCTCTTTCCCCCCTTGTCAGAATTATCTTTAGCTGTAGTTTGCCATTCCAACTCAACCGCAGCGTGCACTAAATGCAAAAGCAATGTTAAAACAAGCAACAATACTGTGCAATGTTAAGACTGAAATTCTAATCCCGCAAAAATCAGGGCATTCAAACTTATGGTTCCAACAGCAAGTCTAGTTGAGCATTCTTGAACTTACGTAAATGTGATAAATAATAATACTGTGAAATCTACAAATGAAAGTGGTTACAGAAGTGCAAAATGCTTTACAAAGGAGAGTAAGTTATCCCCATAATAGGGGATGAAGTGCAGAATGGTGAAGTGACTTGCCTAAGGTCACATATCTGGTCAGTGGCAATGCTACGAAAAGAACCCAGGTCTTCCATTTCCCAGTTTCAGCTCCCCATTCACTAAATCACACTAATTTTATTAATTATCTCATACAGAAGTTGTGAGGATTAATTTTTGTCCAGTAATTTAAAAATGTAGCATGCTATATACAAGTACTAATGATCCCTAATGTTTATTACATATGTGTAATGTCACTATTGCTGCAGTGGGAACAATGCATTCAAATAAGGTGACTTTAATGCAATTAAAATCCCACCATTAATGATGTAATTAGAATATGTAGTTCTGCATTTAATTTCCCTGGTTGTTGGTTTTGTTTTGTTTTTTTAAAGTACATGTGTAGTGCTACCAACTGCAGGGGCCCACTATGCTCAGCCATTAGCACGTTTATTCAAAGTATTAGGGCCTAGTTGTGCAATCCGTATTCACGTTCGTAAGCATTTATTCAGAAAAGCAGTGTCCCCTTTACTTCAGTTGCACTGCTCACATGGATAAGGGCTCGCCAACAGAAGCAAGAGATGCAAAATCAGGCCCTTAAAGTCTGTACCACACTCTGAATAGGGAGAGTATTGTAGTTATAGGGTGAGATTTTCAAAAGCAGCCAGCATTGGCCTACCACTTTTCACTGAAGTCAGTGAACTTCAATTGGAGCAGAATTATGCCAACACTGACTCTCACCCATAATTAATTTAGGGAGGCTAAAAAATACACAGAAAGTATAGCAAGAGTGTACTACCGATCTTACAAGGCCTCACTCTTCGCCTGCCTTTCGTACACCAAGCTGCATACAGCCACTTCCACCATTAGGCAAATTAAACCAGCCAAATTCCAATTTAATCTATGCTGGTGTAAATGTAATCAGATCTAGCCTTACATTTCAAAGGGCACGAACAGTTTGCTTTATTCCCTTGCCTTTATGCATTAACTCCAGAGCGAGTAAATAACATTTAAATAAATTTTAATAATCATCTGTAAGCTGAGAACAAGAAAAATACCAACACAAAGGGTTGTTTTTTTTCAGTGTAGCAGGAGCACCTGGACATAGGAGTTTATATGAGAAGTGCCTCCTCACTCATAACAAATATAAGAAAAATATAACAAAGCTTATTAAGGACAGAAAAATATTTTTTTTATGTTCAACAGCAGTTCAACAGCACTTAAGACTGCTTCTTAAGCTTTCAGTGTCTGTGCATCTCCAACATAAACATAAGTGGAGTTGTACACATTATGTCTTTTTTAAAAAGCTTGCCTTCTCAGATTAGCTAATTCATAGGACTCCAGCTCATAGATAAACTCACAGAACTTAAATATAAATAAATATATTTATATATTTAAATATAAATATAATCTGATGAACAAACACAGACAGCAACTTGGGATGCACATAACTGACCCAATGCTGAATTCAAGAATTCAAAGAATGTAGGGAAAAACTTCTTTTTGTTTTATATCATCTGAAGGAAGCCAAATCTGAGCATGAGCACACAGCTGGGGGCAGGGAGAAGGGTTGGCAGAAAATCTATCTGACCCTAACTCTTGAAATGCAGGACTTTTCGTTCCAGAAGGCATCCTTCTCTTTTAAATTCAGGAATGCTGTTTTTCATAACTAGTAATTACCGTGTTAAGAACATTCTATTTACTTTTTTCTTTTCTTTTTTTAAACATACTTTCTTTGAATGAAGAACCCTTGTGGCCTAATGCCAGCAGTGAAATATGCCACAGGTGCATAAACTGACAGTTTCAATATAAGGATATCATTAAAAATATCCCTAAACATTCCAACCCACCATGAATCAATCTCTTTCTTTTTAATTGATCCACTCACTTTATTCTCTCATTTATTCATTCTCTCATTTATTCTCTCATGACATGACAGACCTCCAGCTTGCTCTTCTGTAACTAGTGCAGGAGAAGTCACTGACTTGGCAATAACAAACTGCCTTAGAACCAGCTGAGGGGAGGGGATACTCAGAGACCTGCTGCTAGCTTGTTATCATTAATGTGTTTTTCATCCTCAAAGGCTCTAGTGTCACAGCAGCCTCCTGATTATGAGGAGGATTTGGAAGCTGCTCCTTACCTGTAACTTTCCCAACTGTTTGAAGTGGTTGCTAGAAAATTTCATTGGGTGCTCACCCTCCTCCCCCCACAGCTCATGATCAGGATAACAGAGCTGATGTCTGGAACCCTTACATGGCAGCACAAGGGTATGGACTAGATGACCCAATACAATCATTCCTAGAATTTTGGGGACTCTGTAGCAGCTTACCTCAGTTCAGCCTCCTCCACGTTTTCACTCAAACCATCTGACTTCCACCAGTGGCCAGCAACCACTTCCCCGCTTTACCTTAATGACCAGTTTGGGATTAGTATCCGTATTTTTCAACACTTCGTGCACACCTTCTGTTCAGTTATGCATGTGTTAATTTGCTGTGGAGTTTCAGCTGCCTCATACAGATGTCTTGTGTACCCCACGAGTCAGAGAACAAGTTAAATGAACACCATGAAAATGAATTACAGATATGTACTGGAGATGAAGCCAGGGCACAGGGCAAAGATTGAACCCCGTATTGATCATTAAGCTAGGGAGAGGAAGACTGTCAGGTGAGAAAAAGGCCAGCCAGCTGTGTACTGACTTTCACTTCAATGGGAGCTCAGCCCTGTTGTAAACAGGGATATGGGTCTTTCTCCGTCTCACTCCTGTAATTGTGCTGCCACTATAGAACTGAGCCTTATTGTTACACTTGAGAAATAGAAGGATAAGGTGTGGTTGGTTTAAGAGGATCCCTGGCTAGTCTTGTACCTTTGTCCAAACTTAGTAGCAGCAATGCTACTTAACCATTATTCACTGCCTTATTATTACTAACGCCACAGAGCCCAAGACACAAGTTGCTTACTCTTCCCTTAAAAGAGAGGTAGAAGGATCCTTCACTGGAAAAAGTTGTGCCTGGGTAAGTGATGCAGCAGCATGGGGAGGCTGTTGAGGAGAGGGAGCAAGGAGACAGAGCCATGAGGGAGGAACAGGGCTGGGAAGAGTGGCCATCAGAGAGCTGGGGACCTGTTTGAGGTCAGTGGCAGGGAGCTCCTTTGCTGAATAGATCCAAGTCTTCTAAAAGGTTCAGGTTTGGTTCAGAGGAAGAAGTGTGGTACAAACAGATTCTTACAATAGCAAAAATCTGTTCACATGTTCCTGGATGACAGTAAAGGAACCACTGATGGGATGTCAACTCTGAGTATGGCTGAGAAACCATGAATCTATCCGAATCAGGTGGCAAGAAGAATTAACATAATTTAAATATGGCAGTTTAACAGACTTATTCTTCCTTGGGGCAATGCCGAGGGAATTACATTTCACTGTAACCACCACCACCACCCCCTGCCCCGATGCTGTTGCCATTGATGAACCATCGGGAAGAAGAAATATTATTTCAAATGAGCCTGTTCTTCAACTTTGTTCTAAGATCAGTGTTGACTGCGTAACTCTGCCAGTCAATCACCTTTCCCCGCTTGCGTACAAACCCAAGTCAAGTAACCTGAGGCGACTTTAGCAATTCAGCACTCACCACAGCTTGACATCGTGGTTTGACCAAGTGGCACAAGTACTTAACCGCAATCCTTGACAGCAGCAGGCTGCATGTACTAATCCCCCACTGACATTTCATGTCAGCTCCTATTGTAAAGTAACACAGAGAGCAATTCACTTCAGTTTAACAATTTGGCTTTTCTAGTGCTTTTGGAGTAAGGAGATGTTTATTGGTTATATCTAAATGGCATAACAACCTTCCCCGGTTGTATGTCACCATCGGTCAGATTATGCTTTACAACAGCTAAAGAGTGCTCAAGATTGTCTCCACTAAAAATACTTTAAACATTTGAAGTTCCATGAGGAAAAACAGCTAAGAAATTGATGTAATGTACGTTAGCCAACTCTGAAGAGTGACCTTGCCAGTTATAGAAAGAGAACATAACAGTACTCTAAATAAAGAATCATTTCAGTACATTATTCATTACCATGGTTAATCCAACACAACCCCCTATGCATTTTCATAATGTTCAGCATGCACAGTAACAAGTATGTGTTAGCAACACATCTGATGGGGAATATACTGTACATGCAACTGGTTGTTGCTGCAAGAGATGCCCCCACCCTGAAGCACTAAGTCCAGACCACCAAAAAAACCAAAACACCTTTCCAGTAGTTTCTACTGGTGCTCAGGCTTCTCAGGAGCTTTCTTGCAATGAGATGGAATATTATTGAGAATTACCTCAGTAGCCCACTGAGATAAATGTTACCTTTCCCCTGAATACATAAGGAAGTATTCTCCTTGATGTATTTCTGGCCAGCATATTGTCTCCTCAGTCTAAAGCACAATAAAAGAAACAGCTAGGTGGACAAATCAGAACTGCAACAATTATATTTACAATGAACATTTCTCTCAGCACTGCATAATGATACTGTAGATTAAGCAACACTAGTTCAAGTCTACAGTGGAACAAAAAGGAAAAAAAACAATGCACCTAGCACATTCGTACTCAAACAGGCTTTCCTGGGTAGATTAAGGGTAAGGGGATCATAGATGCTGGAACTAGGGGTGCTGCCGCATCCCCTGGATTGAAGTGGTTTCCATTATGCACAGCAGTGGTGGGCAACCTGCCGCCCGTCAGGGTAATCTGCTGGCGGGCTGCAAGACAGTTTGTTTACACTAACTGTCTGCAGGCACGGCCACCCGCAGCTCCCAGTGGCTGCACTTCGCCGTTCCCGGCCACTGGGAGCTGCAGGCCGCCATGCCTGCCGACGGTCAATGTAAACAAACTGTCTCGTGGCCCGCCAGTGGATTACCCTGACGGGCGGCAGGTTGCCCACTGCTGATATACAGGGTTTACAGTTTGGTTCAATGGCTTTCAGCATCCCCACTATACAAATTATTCCAGCAGCCCTGGATTAAGAAAAGAGGAGGTTGAATTGGAGGGATAATTGTTCTTGGTCGGAAAGGCTTGTGAACTAGATGCCCCATCAACATTTAAGGACCTAGCTAAATGAAGTTAAGAAACTGTCCCACGCTGCTTGCAGAAAAGTCAGTTATTCCCTTCCAACTCATCTCTTTCAGCTATGGCAAAAAACGTACTCAAGAGACATCAGAGAGTTCAAATGGAGGGATTATCTGAAGAATTAGATAGCCAGTAATTTTTTAAAACTGGAAATGTAGTCAAAACATGTTTATTCTCAGTGATAATATAATTTATGAAGCCTATTACTTGGTCATATAGTAGGAATCAATGTTCTGCTAAACATTAGCTTCAAATTTGGATTTTCCCTCTCCTGTAAAACACTAGGTCTTTCCAAAAAACCTCTACATATAATCCTGCCGTTTATAAAATAGACAATACAAATGCTTTTGCACTTCACTATAGGGAACTGCACAGTACACGTAAAATCTCTAAGGAAATGCTGGGATAATATTTAATGGTTGAGTCCCTGGAGCAACATTTTTCAAAACGACCTCAAGTTTAAAGTTACCTGTACTTCAAAGCTGCTTTGCAGACATGTAGCCCTGGGCACTGGTTCAAGTTCTTTTAAAATCTACTTTAAAATATGCAATAATATGGAACAATCAGGAAAGCAAACTGAAGAAAACTAAAGAAGGTATCTAACGAACAGAACTAGGCAGACCCTTTATGTAAGCATTAGCAAATTTGTAAGGGTTCTAAAAGAAGAGTGACTAGACACCTAATTCATCCACAAATTGCCCAGAATGCATTTTCTTTGGGCTAGTCTAAGCTGGCAACGCTAAAGCGCTACCGCAGCAGCGCTTTAACGTGGCTTGTGTGGTTGCAGCGCAGCGCTGGGAGAGAGCTCCACCAGCGCTCTAAAAAAAACCACCTCCACGAGGAGCGTAGCTACCAGTGCTGGTGCACTGTCTACACTGGCGCTTTATAGCGCTAAAACTTGCTGAGCTCAGGGGGATGTTTTTTCACACCCAAGTGAGAAAGTTTCAGCGCTGTAAATTGCCAGTGTAGACAAACCCTTTCACACTCTCACAAGTGCTGGAACTAGGAGTGCTGGGGATGCTGCCGCACCCCCTGGCTTTGAGGTTGTTTCCATTGTATACAGGGTTACAGTTTGCTTCAATGGTTCTCAGCATCCCCAGTATACAAATTGTTCCAGCACCACTGTCAGAATGTTTACAGGTCTTCAAAACTCGTCTGTGACTTACTCCTCAGTTATGTCTTGACACCATATAGTGTCAAAAGCTTCACAGCTGCCTCTTGACAAAATGGCTGCACCCCAGATTACTGCTTTGTGAAGCTTTCAGAATTTTGACTTTCCCAAATTACTGTGCCATCAGCTATCAGCGAACTACGCAATTTCTCCCTGCTGGTTCCATCTCTCAATACTGGCTCTGAACCAAGAATTTCACTATTGAAGAACAACTGCGGAAGGGCTGAATCCCAAGATAAGTAAGCATTAGGGCTGACCTCATTAGCTGTTCTCACACCATCAAGATTGCACCAGGTTCCTGGAAATGTTTATGAAAAACTGGCTTTAAGGTTTTACCATCCATCAGCAAGAAGTAAACAGTGTTTGGTGGTAATTAAATACATTTGTTAGTCAAAGAAATTTAAAACACAAAAATTAGTAAAGAGTGTGCCTGGGTTACAAAGGTACTAACATATAGTAAGGATATGTAGCTATGATACCAAGGAATGGCAAAATTTAAACCTGCAGGTTGGGCATATGTGCATATCTATAAAGAAAGAACTACAGACCACAAGTTTTCGAACATCCCCTAAATCCTGTGGCTTGTGCACTCCATGGGTGAAATCTTCAAAAGCACTCAGTGTTCGCTCAGCTCTGATCCCATTGAAGTCAATAGTAAAAGCTCCAGTTCATTTCAGTGGGAAGAGAATTAAGCCAATGCTGAACATTTTGAACATCCCAACCTAAATGTTCTTTGTGGTAGGGTGAGGACAAGGTGCTCGGTCCATGTAAATCGTTATGTGTTTTTCTTTAAGAGGGCAAAAGCATCGAGGGCCTGGATTTCTCCCTGCGTATGTTAAGAAAACCTAACCTGTATTCGAAGAGTTGTTCCAAGTTTTCCTTAATGCTGAAGATTATTCTTCCAGTGTGATGTGTTGAAAAATTCATATGAACCGCACCATAACAAGGGCACCTCGAGAAATACTAGTATTTTTAAAGAAAGGGAAAAGGTAAATATTGCAGCCCTGATTTTTAAACAATTTTGTGCCCACAATGAAATAAATCACAGTCTTGTGCCTGCAGTTCATTCATGCTTTTTCCTAGTGTGATAACCCCCTGGATGGATGGTTTGTGGGGAATTAACATGGGATCTCTGGATCTAAAAGCATGAGCCTCTGCTGACCGAGCTAAAGGACTCGGTCCTGTGGCAGGCGACAATGGGCAGACTCAAATCTCCCATGCAATCCAGTCAGTAGTAGCAGGGGACAAAGACCTACAGGGGTTAAGGTGGGTTACACTAGCAATTCACTGCAGCTGCAAAATTGAGGATGCCTGATTCTAAATGAGTCCTTTATCGGTCTAAGCATTCTGAGTACTTGACTCTGGCAATCTGTCACTTTCATACAGATGCATATAAAGTTTCTTGGTGATAAGAATGGACTCTGTCAATTGATTTTTAACTGCCATAATAATGGAATCTCATGAGAACCAGATTAATGACACTGAATCAGTAGCTAGAATGTTGCAGGTTGAACACTTGGGGGAATTTTTAGTGCTTTTTTATTCTCTTGGAATAAGCAAAGAATTCAGATTGACACCCTTCCTCCAAAAAATCCTCTTTTCTTTAAATTACAAACCATTCAAAACTGTCCAGCAGCACACAGATGGGGCATATTCTTATTTTCTGCTTTGAGAGATAATCACATCTACTAGGACGAACAATCTTTCAGATTTTTGTTTCTCCTAAAATATTTACTGATAACAGCTCACATTTTTTCCCAACCCAATCATCACTAAGACGTTTTGGAAGAAAGAAAAAAAATCACTCTGCAGCAGACATGTTTGCCCTCAAAAGCAACCTATAGGAAACACTTATGGAAATCCATTCTAAGGTCTCGATAAACCAGTGAAGAAAATTCCTATTGTAAACTGATTGTCTGTACAGACAAAAAAATATTCAAAGTCCTATTAGTTAAAATGATGGTGCACCCTAGAAACCCATGGTCGAATTTTTCACAGGTGCTGAATTGCCTGCAGTTTAAGGGATTCTGGTGGCTAAATCCTATTGATTCTCAACGGGATTTCGACAACAGAGTTCCTAGAGACTTTGAAAATCCCAGCCTCACTTCTCTTTTAGTTCACCCCAAACTCATCAAAGCCAACATGCGTTATCAAAAACTAGGGCTTCTCATGTCACATGACTAACAAATCAAAGCTATCTTGTAAAAGGTTAACTCTGGGGAAGTGCTCTGCTGAGTGCAAAACATTGAGTTTTGGGGAAAGAATATTTCCTCCAACTGCTGCTCTTTAATGTCCATCTGTCACCTCAAAAGTTCACATTCTCTTGGTAGTGTTAGTTGAAAGTTTTCCACCAAAAGGGCTGTTTTTCAATGGAAAATTGGATTTTCAACTACACATTTTCGGCAGAAAGTGTCCACTTTTGGCCAAAACAAATTTCTATTTGTGAGTGAAAACTTGGGTGATTTTGAGTTTTCTGACAAAAAGTCAAAATTTTCTGGGGGAGAGAAGTGGTGGAACGTTAGGAACATTTAGAAAGCCCAGGTTTGTACATAATTCCATTGCCCAGACACAGTGAACCGGGATAATGTGAATTTCTATATAAGGTCCAATGAACAACTGTACAGATTTTAAATAGCATATGCAAATATATCTCAAGTGTGCTGTGAAGCTCAAGGCTGAAGGTCAAATGCTTACAAAACCCAAGTGCCTGTGCATTCACTTCTGTCATAGCACACAAAGGAAGCACAAATCACAGTCGCTGCAAACCAAAAGGTTTGTTCTGTCCTCCTTGCTTTGTAATTTTACACAGAACCTGGATAAATCCATCTTTAAATATGCTATTGAAAATGCAGTTTACAAAAGGTGGAGTCCTCTGATATACTGTGAGACAAACATCATGCACACAAACGTATCAGTAATAAAGATTTAGGGTCTGATTCTGATCTCACACCAATGTGAATGAGGAGCAACTCAACTGAAGTCTATGCAGTTACACCAATGTATATGAGATCAGAATCAGGTTCCCTTCAGAATTATCTCAAGTCTTAAAACCATAGTTACAGCATCTGTGGCCAATGTCCATATTAGCCACATGTGCACTAGCCTAAAAGGAGATTTCAATTATTTTTTATTGTGAGATAATGTTCTCTTGACTATCTTAAAGTCATAGTAGGACAGACCAATTAAATTTAATTCTTGATGAGACAATAGTAAACATCTGCATCAATGTAGCCACATAGAGAAGAACATATTTTTTCATCATTTTAAATGACCAGTGACTTCTCACCAACTTTTCCACAGTACTGTGTCACTATTGACAGATAACCACTGCACTTAAGAAAAGTCATAGTTGCAGCCAAGCACACAAAGTGGCAGTTTTTCACTATGCCAGCTGCATAAATAATGTGTAACACAACATTTTATTTTGTAATGAAGTGTCAGTTAGCATATTTACCACCCCAGCCAACCAAACCTGTCTTTCACGTTGAGAACTAAAAATAAATTGCAAGTTATGCACAGACCTCACATTTGGAATTTTCTTCCCTCCTGATGCAGAACTGCCCATATCTGTGAACTTTCAGGGCATGCTCTATGACCCATCTACCTACCTTTCTTGGATTGTAAGCTCGTGGGGGCATGGGCTGTCTTTTTGTTTTGTGTTTGTACAGTGCCTAGCGCAATCGGGTCCTGGTCCATGACTGAAGATCTTGGGTGCTACCAATAATATAAATAATACCTGGCCCCATCACCATAGTATTTGAAAACCTAACAAACATTAGGTAGTTTATCACAAGCATCCTGTCAGCTATAGAAATATTATTACCCCCACTTTACAGAAGTAGAATTGAGGCAGCCAGCAAAATGGCCAATTGAGGCCTTTTCACTGAGGAAAAAAACTGGTGCATCTTCAACACGTTAGATGGTCAACATATCCTAGGGTGGAGCCCAGACTTACCTCAACCAACTAACTAGGTTCAAACTACAACTTACATGGTCTACACTAGGGCCTGGTCTACACTACGGGGGGGTGTCGAACTAAGGTACGCGACTTCAGCTACGCGAATAGCGTAGCTGAAGTCGAACTACCTTAGTTCGACTGACTTACCCGTCCAGACGCGGCGGGGTCGAACTCCGCGGCTCCAAGGTCGACTCCGCCACCGCCGTTTGCGGTGGTGGAGTTCCGGAGTCGACCGGAGCGCGTGGGGAGTTCGAACTATCGCATCTTGATTAGACGCGATAGTTTGAACTCCGAGAAGTCGAACTCACCGCGTCGACCCGCGCGGTAAGTATGGACCTACCCTAGTAGGATTGCAATCTGTGCTAGCTAACATATTCAAATTATACTTTTTTCCCCTAGTTTAGACATGGCCTTAAAAGTTGTAGCTGCTTGTCTCTGTCAAATTGAAAGTACCAGCTACCACGCTGGGAAAGATCCCTACCAAAGTTTCCTTACAATGGGGAGGATGTGCAAGCAGCATCCTGCACATGTAGAGTGTGAAGAACTGAACCTATAGTGGCCTTGCTTTTGTCATTTCCTTGACATCAGGCCATACACGCTGTGCTTATGTTAAAACAATCCTAAATACAGTATGTCTGCGAGTTCATACTCTATGCTGATTTTTTAATAAGGATTCATATACAAGGAGTTTTAATTTTCCTTGTCCTCAGCTATATCATTTCAGTAAAAGAATCCACTGGAAATAAGGAGAATTTTAATTTAGGAGGAAATCAAGTGGTTATGGTCTAGATTCACTACACCAAGTAATTCTCTTGGCTGTTTTGACATGCGGGTGTGCATGTAACATCATTAGGAACAAAGTAATTTAATCCTGGACCTGAATATACATTTTTAACACTACACACAATCACTAACATTGTGAGATAACTGAAAGACACAATAAAAATGGGAACACTAAACTTCTCTGTATTCACTGACACCAGGAACAAGTACAGATATGGAAAAGATCAACGGAATAGAATAGGGATTAAATTGATAACGTTTCATAGAAATGAAACAGGGTTATTGTTATTGTATGTAACACTGTAGTGCAATAAGAATATGTATTTATATAAGCCAGACACATACAGCTAGACTGTTAATTATCTTAGTTAACTTAGAGACTAAACTTTGTTTACACATTTGTTTTATTCAAAATATGACCAAGAAAACAATATGCCAGATGAGTTCTTGTTTGTAGCCACTCTGCTCTTGACTGGCTTTTGAACTCCAATGGCATTCAATTATGTCCTTGTGCACTAAAAACAATGGAGTAGCCCATGAACTGAACTGAAATTGAAGTGTCTTGGATACATTTCCCACAGAACTGTAAATTAAAACTCTCTAGAAGTTTGGTTATGTTAACGCTTATAGCTGGCTCCCGAATGACAGCCCTAGAGACATATCACATGGATATAAGCCATGTGCATCCCAGACTTAGCAATTTGGGGAAGGAAAGCATGTAGAATCAATATGTAAGTAACCCGTGTTGAATTCAAAGATGACAAGGACGCATAAATCATCACATGAAAGATAACATCTCTGACAAAGTTGCTTTGATGTGTCCAGAGTTTGCGTGTTATGTTATGTTGGCATAACTACAACAAAGTAAACCAAAACAAAACTAAGTGTAGTGTGTTGCATACTTGAGAACGCTGCAACCACAAAAAGAAAAGAGCTGGTATGTTGGCAACATCTTTTATCAGCATGCCAGGAGTTTTATGTCTTGAAAGCAAAAGAACTGGAATAGAACTGGGTAAAAAACATCTTGTTTGTGCTTCATACACACAAAAAATTGGATATTTAAAAAACACTTTAACTATGTGACAGCGTAACCAGTTGAAATGCACCATTTTTCCATTAAAGCCAGAATTTGTCCCTAAGCTTTATGAGCAAAACTTGTTTTGCCCGATACTTAAGAATTAACTAGGACACGTGAGACTTGTGTCTAAGGTGCTTAAATAGCCTCCATTATCACAGTAACTAATCACCTCACCAACTTTTTACTGTTCTCCTTGCAGCACCTCTGTGAGGTGGGGAAAAGAACAGTTATTTACATTATGGTGTCTGTGGTTTTTCAAGATGTTGCAGTCAGTGCAGAACCTACTGAAAGTTCCCATATGCCCCATGTACACAACACTGGATTCTTTTAGCCAGCACTATCACTTGAGGCCATGCATGCACCCTGACCCTCCTCATGGTCCCATAAAAGGGCATAAAGGGTGGAGCAGCCACAACACTCCCTCAGTTTCCTTGTAACTGAAAGCCTGTGTTTCCTGAGAATTCTGAAAGCAGGGACAGAGGGCAGGTCATAGGATCCACACTGACTACAATATCTTGAAGAACCACAATTACTGCATGGTAATTAACCTTTCTTTGAGTATGTGTCAGTGTGGATCCCACTGTAGGTGATGGGCAAGCAGTAACCTCCTTGGATGGTAGGACTGAGGAGTCGCAACTCATCAAACAAATTTTGCAGTATTGCCATTTCAAACTTGGCTTCTGCCCCGGCTGCCATGTCAATGGTGTAACGTTCATTGAAGGTCAGCAGCCGGGCCAGCCCCAGCTTTCTTGCCACCCCAAGCGGTGAAAAAAAAAAAAAAGAAGAAAAGAAAAACCCGATTGAAGAACCCGCTGCCGAAGTGCCGCCGAAGACTGAAGCGGGGCGATTGAGCTGCTGCCGAAGTGCTGCCGAAGAGGAAGCGAGGCACTGAAGGACCCGCCGCCAAATTGCCGCTGCAGACCCGGACATGCCGCCTCAAAAAAGGACGGACTGCCACCCCTTTCTATTGGCCGCCCCAGGCACCTGCTTCATTCGTTGGTGCCTGGAGCCGGCCCTGGTCAGCAGCTTACTCCAAGTAGTTGCCTTGCAAATCTCTGAGGCTGACGCATTTCTGAAGCAGGCTGTGCTCTGGGGGAATGCATCTTGACGTTCGGATGGAGAAGCTCACCAGCCAGCAGGCAACCAATGGAAATGTTCAGTGTCATCCACTTGGTGAGTCTCTGGGAAGACTGTCTGGCCCTTTGATATATATCTCAAAAGGCCACAAAGAGATGGTGAGAAGGCTGGAAGGACTTAGTCTTGTCTGAGCTCCTGAGATGTCCAGAGTGCAAAGTTTCTTTCTGTAGGAGAAGAGTGAGGCTTCAGAAAGAAGACCAGCAATTGATTCAGATGAAATTCTGAGATCACCTTGGGAATTAATTTGGTATGTGGTCTCATTAACACCTTGTCCCTGTGAAATGACATGTATGGCAGTTCAGCCATTAGGCTTGGATTTCACAGACTCATCATGCTGACACGATGGCAACTAAGATGACCATCTTGATGGTAAGCTGGCATAACAAGCAAACATTCTGACAGAGGTTTGAAGGGAGGGTCCATGAGCTTCAGGAGAACCACATTAAGGTTCAGGTGTGAGCTAGATCTTTAACTGGAGGGCAGGCGTGAAGAAGGCCCATGATGATTCTTGATGCCACAGGGTGTCAGAAAACTGAATGTAACTGAATTTAAGCATGATGGGCTGATATTGCTCCCAGATGGACTCAGATTGCTAAATGCCAGTCGTAACAGTTTCAGGAGCAGCATATAGTCCCAAATCTTTGGAATCGGGGCTCCGACCAAATCCACATTGTTCTGGGCTGGTGTCAAATCCACCATTCGTGCTGGTTCTTTACTTGGTGCCACGTCTTTGCTGAGGGCCTTGGGCATCACCTGACTGCTTGATGAAAGATACAGGTTTGCCAGGTACAGAGGTCTTAGAGCCTGGAACTTCTGGGTCCAACACCTCTCTCTTGGATTATTCTAAGAATTGGAGTTAGGATCTCGCATCCCATGATTTTCAGATTTGAGTAGAGAACAAAAAGCAAACCAAGCATTTATTTGGGATGTGGGATTAATCCAAGCAGAAGAGGCACTTCCTGTGCCTGTCTTTAAGCAGAAGTCCACCACAGGATGGGGGAAAGCCTGAAGCCTGTGGGTTTTGAGGCTGCCATCTTGAGGTCCTTGTTCAGAGGCAGTCTTCACAGGGGGGTCTGAACAGAGAGGGGGGGATTGTAATGGAGGTCTCTATGGGGGGAAGGGGGAGAGAGAGAGTGGTCACAGAATTTTGAGCCACACAACAGTTATTCAGTCCAAGATGTTAGTAGGTTAGAAGTTAAGCTCTGAAGGCTGTTCAGAAGATGTTTCAGAAGTTTAGATGAAGACAGCTTATGCTGGACTTGTCAGTAACTAGGATACCGCATGGGCGCATGCACACAAGTACCCACACATTATATATATTTTAAACTATACCTTCAGAGAGTATAGACGACAAAGCAATTTGTTAAGAGGAAAGAAAGAGACAAAACAGATCTACTATTCTTCCAAAGCAATATACCAAAATAATTTTTTAAAAATCAACACACTGAGAATGACTAGTGGAACTAAGCATGAAATCCACTCAACTGTCCTTAATTTTAATATTACTTTAAGATTTTTTTCCCCTTTAACTGGTTTTTTTTTTATTACACAGACTTTTTTTGTGCAAGTGCAAAGAAAATGTAACTGAGTCTCCAAATAGGGCCCAGATACATGTTTATTACTAAATGAAATTAGTTTTAAAACTGATGCAATACAGAAATAAAAGACCATCTTTCACATTTTCACAGCCAGTGTGATTTTTTTAAGTCAAATTCATAACAAGGCCCACACTCAAGTGGACGATGGAAAATACTTCTTAACATGACATTTCCGAAGTATGGCATTTCTGACACACTGCCAGTAATGTAGTAGATAAAACAAGGCAGGCCCTACTAATTGTTCTCATGTGTAACCACAGTGACATTACAGTACAGGTTATTTAAAGCCTGGTGGGATTTACTTATGACTCTGGGTAAAGAATACTTTAAAAAGTATTCCACTGAACAGTGTCCGAAAATCTGTTCCAAAAAGCTGAAGCGCAAATTTTACAGGAATAACACTGATTTATAGTCAGGCAGTTCATGACCTGTAAAATAATCAGAAATTTTTATCTTTTCAGAATAGTTGGCATCCTGTGCCCTTACAGACAGTTTTTATATTTTGCTGCCTAAACCATAAAATGTAACGAGAGCTGTTAGTAGTTTGGAAGGAGCTCAAGATCAGGTTTATTTTTTTTTAATTCCGCAGGGTGTCTAGTTATCAAAACTTAGCAAAGTGCATAAGTATGTTTTGTAAGAGGATTGTAAGGTCTGCTGGCTTCATATTCAAAGGACTACAAAACAAAATTCCTATTATGGATATCTTTTTGATGCTGGTGGTATGTCATGCATTCCCCCCACAGATAGTCATTTGCTTTAAAAAACACTGAAATGGAGTCAATAACGTGACTATCAATTATGCTTTTGCGTCTCTGTGTGTGTTAATTAATGCCAAAATAGCCAGCAGAGCTGAATTATTAACATCTTGTTTGCTTTGGCTGTCACATTTATAGGATGGGAAACTGATTCATAACATTTCAATATAACTAGAAGCCAGATTCTGCCTTCAGTTCCATCTGTAAGACTGGAGTTAAATGGGCAGTGGGGTTGCAGGGGTGTAGCTGAGGACAAAGTTTGTCTTACAAGAAGGATCTTAGCTAGCATTTCTGTGCTAGTTTACACAAAAGGGAAGATGAGAGAAAGCTGTGATATATTTTGTACTTGCTGCCAGATGATTCCTGGGTAAAGATTAAGGTTTTGGCTTTGATCTATAAAGCTATTTTGTTTCATGTCCTAGCTACCTTAGAAAATGCCCCTCTCCTCATATGATACTGTGGGAGTTGCAATCAACTGAGATAATCCATCTAAAGACCTCCTAGTTGAAAACTAAGCATCTTTGTAGAACATTTATTTACATTACCCATCTACTGTAGAGTATTCACCTAACTGGTACAATGGGACAGAATAAGTGAATTATTTTGGGTTTACACCAATCTAACAGAACAGAATCTGGTCTAGATTTCATTGCCATAAGCCAAACCCTGGTCCCATTGATTTTAGTGGAATAGCATTTAGTTTCAATGTTTGTAATTTAACATTTATAAAAAGCACTTAGGGAGCCAAAACTCACTCACTCACTCAATGTATACATGAAGGCAAAGCACTTTGCTACATCTCTCAAATACCCACAACAAATTAAAATCCCATCACGTTTATGTTCTCCTATAAACCACCATGCCCCCTTGCAGTGCTATATAAATAAAAGCAAATAATGCATTCTAACTCTACAAAACAATAAATCAAAGATAACAGACTTCCATGTACTCCTTCATAAATAGGATAAAGCCACAAATCAATGCCTATTGACACTTGAGTATTTTTTTTAAATATGAGTCTCTTTTTACAAATCCAATAGCCGTGTCAACTTTTTCCACTGTCTAAGAGAGGAAAGATATTGTGAAACAAATTAGAATATTATTTACTAAGCTTCACAAAAATAAGTAGCATCAAGTCTTGGGAAAGCAAACAGTAATGTTGAACAACCTTTTAAGACAAAAAACTTGCTGGCATTTGTTTTTAGGAGAAAAGAGGATTTCTCCATAAAAAGCTTCTGCTGATGTAAAAATTAAACATTTACACATCTGCTAGAGTCATGAGCATCTTACTCACTGAATTTTATAGCCTGCGGTTATTTGCCATATTTCCATTAACGTGTGTCATTGCAGTCAGTAAGAATTGTTAGCAAGGTTTTCAAAGTCTCTGAGGACAGTTAAAGAAATCAAAAAAGAAAAACTATGACAAGCCATATCCATGGGCATGTCACTGACAGACATAAAAGTTTTGCTTAATCTCATGAACAGTTAGTTTTAGGCACATACAGTAACTTATTGACTAAGAAAATGGTTGACTTGCTGAAGCATTAACAAAGGACCATTTCACTATTAAACAGTATATTACACACAATACTCTGTTTAAAAGCTTATTATGCTTTCCCATCCAGGAAAAGCAGCACAAAAGCCTTCTTCTTTGAGCCTGACACAAAATGTACTCTTTGCATACACTTGGGATAGGGCAGGTTTTATGTAACTCGGTGAGAGAGGACGAGAAGCGGGGAGCTGACGTTTGTAGAGTAAGCAGAACGGCAGAAGCACTGCATATTGGTGTAACTGGTATCATGTCTATCTGCACTCATCTATGATGGGCATAATAAAAACAGAATTACTAACTTCTTGGAGGAGTTCCTGTTCTTCTTTCCGAGCACACACAGCTCTTCCTCAGCACAACAGGATATTCACGCTCCCCAGGTCAAGAGGAATGTAACTAGCCATACCCATACTCATGTCATCGCATCCCAGCTAATAAATGTAAGATACTTAGAATGCACCTGAGCCTGACTGTAAAAGAGACAGCACTGTACAAAATAAAGTACTGTAGGTAGCCTAGTTAAAGGAGAGTGTACAGTGAGGAGTTCAGTATGTCAGAGAATGGAAGTGGAGACTCTGCAAGTAACTTGCTTCCTTTCCATCACTCCATGAGTGCAGCTCTGTAGATTTCCCAAAACACTTACTAAATGGAATGGAAATGAACAAATGACAATCCAGGAAGTTTCTGGAAAGTGTAGGGGACAATTTCCTGGTGCAAGTGCTGGAGGAACCAACTACGGAAAAAGCTCTTCTTGACCTGCTGCTCGCAAACAGAGAAGAAATAGTAGAGGAAGCAATAGTGGATGGGAACCTGGGAGGCAGTGACCATGAGATGGTCAAGTTCAGGATCCTGATACAAGGAAGAAAGGAGAGCAGTAGAACAGAGACCCTGGACTTCAGAAAAGCAGACTTCAACTCCCTCAGGGAACTGATGGGCAAGGTCCCCTGGGAGAATAACATGACGGGGAAAGGAGTCGAGGAAAGCTGGCTGTATTTTAAAGAATCCTTATTGAGGTTGCAGGAACAAATCATCCCGATGTGTAGGAAGAAAAGTAAACATGGCAGGCGACCAGCTTGGCTTAACAGTGAAATCCTTGCTCGTCTTAAACACAAAAAAACAGCTTACAAGAAGTGGAAAATTGGACAAATAACCAGGGAGGAGTATAAAAGTATTGCTCAGGCATGCAGGAGTGAAATTAGGAAGGCCAAATCACACTTGGAGTTGCAGCTAGCCGGAGATGTTAGGAGTAACAAGAAGGGTTTCTTCAGGTATGTTAGCAACAAGAAGAAAGTCAAGGAAAGTGTGGGCCCCTTGCTGAATGAGGGAGGGAATCTAGTGACAGAGGATGTGGAGAAAGCTAGTGTACTCAATGCTTTTTTTGCCTCTGTCTTCACAGACAAGGTCAGCTCCCAGACAGCTGCACTCTGCAGCACGGTATGGGGAGGAGGTGACCAGCTCTCTGTGGAGAAAGAAGTAGTTCGGGACTATTTAAAAAAGCTGGACGAGCACAAGTCCATGGGGCCGGATGCGCTGCATCCGAGGGTGCTAAAGGAGTTGGCCGATGAGATTGCAGAGCCATTGGCCATTATCTTTGAAAAATCATGGCGATCGGGGGAGGTACCGGATGACTGGAAAAAAGCTAATGTAGTGCCCATCTTTAAAAAAGGGAAGAAGGAAGATCCAGGGAACTACAGGCCAGTCAGTCTCACCTCAGTCCCTGGAAAAATCATGGAACAGGTCCTCAAGGAATCAATTCTAAACCACTTAAAGGAGGGGAAAGTGAACAGTCAGCATGGATTCACCAAGGGCAAGTCATGCCTGACTAACCTAATTGCCTTCTATGATGAGATAACCGGCTCTGTGGATGAGGGGAAAGCAGTGGATGTGCTATTTCTGGACTTTAGCAAAGCTTTTGATACAGTCTCCCACAGTATTCTTGCCAGCAAGTTAAAGAAGTATGGGCTGGATGAATGGACGGTAAGGTGGATAGAAAACTGGCTAGATGGTCGGGCTCAACGGGTAGTGATCAATGGTTCCATGTCTAGTTGGCAGCCGGTATCAAGTAGAGTGCCCCAAGGGTCGGTGCTGGGGCCAGTTTTGTTCAATATCTTCATTAACGATCTGGAGGATGGTGTGGACTGCACCCTTAGCAAGTTTGCAGATGACACTAAACTGGGAGGAGTGGTTGATACGCTGGAGGGTAGGGCTAGGATACAGAGGGACCTAGACAAATTAGAGGATTGGGCCAAAAGAAATATGATGAGGTTCAACAAGGACAAGTGCAGAGTCCTGCATTTAGGACGGAAGAATCCCATGCACTGCTATAGACTAGGGACCGAATGGCTGGGCAGCAGTTCTGCAGAAAGGGACCTAGGGGTTACAGTGGACAAAAAGCTGAATATGAGTCAACAGTGTGCCCTTGTTGCCAAGAGGGCTAATGGCATTTTGGGTTGTATAAGTAGGGGCATTTCCAACAGATTGAGGGATGTGATCATTCCCCTCTATTCAGCACTGGTGAGGCCTCATTTGGAGTACTGTGTCCAGTTTTGGGCCCCACACTACAAGAAGGATGTGGATAAATTGGAGAGAGTCCAGCGGAGGGCAACAAAAATGATTAGGGGGCTGGAGCACATGACTTACGAGGAGAGGCTGAGGGAACTGAGATTGTTTAGCCTGCAGAAGAGAAGAATGAGGGGGGGATTTGATAGCTGCTTTCAACTACCTGAAAGGGGGTTCCAAAGAGGATGGATCTAGACTGTTCTCAGTGGCAGAAGATGACAGAACAAGGAGTAATGGTCTCAAGTTGCAGAGGGGGAGGTTTAGGTTGGACATTAGGAAAAACTTTTTCACTAGTAGGGTGGTGAAGAACTGGAATGGGTTACCTAGGGAGGTAGTGGAATCTCCTTCCTTAGAGGTTTTTAAGGTCAGGCTTGACAAAGCCCTGGCTGGGATGATTTAGTTGGGTTTGGTCCTGCTTTGAGCAGGGGGGTTGGACTAGATGACCTCCTGAGGTCCCTTCCAACCCTGAGATTCTATGATTCTATGATTATGAAGTAAATATGTCCTGTGAGCTTTTTTAATGACTGTGAAAGCAATGGATCCTGAAAAAGGAGAGAGAGAGAAACACAATAGGAGAGACTTACTAGACTAGTATAGAAACGACTCCATCTGTAAGACACTGGAGAAACTGGAGGCAGAGATCTAAAGGAAAGACCAGCTACCAGTCCAACCTAGAATGCACTGACTCGTGGACATGTCCAGAAGTTCTGTGACCACACTGTAGCCAAGTCAGTATGGTCATCAAACTGCGGGATGTCCTTAAGACAATATAAGGATATAGTAACAACAAAATATGATCTACCTTGCAAGGAGCTCTTACTGTATATGGTAGGTCTGACCCAAGGGATTCCCACAGCACATTTCTTCTTTGAAGTCCTCCTTTGGAAAAAACCCCACAAAATTTGAAATAAAAATCCGCCTCCAGCACATTGTCAGTCTTGGTAAATCCAGGTACAATGTGGCTTCTTACAGTTGCTGAACAGACTGCTTCTTAAGGAGTTTCATGCTGAAGCAAGCTTGAAGCTACAGATCTATAAACAGGGGTTGAACTGGTGGGGGTGGAAAGGAACGAAGGTAATGGTACTCTTCCTAGGTCCAATCCACACAATCACCTCCATCTACCTGAGATACTGCTCACAAGAGACTGCAGAATGTTCAAAACATGATTATGTGCACTCTGCTAGGCTCACTGGTCTTGGCTACTTCTTTATTGGGGAAATATCTCCCGAATGGCACCCACTCTCATGTCACCGGAATACAATGTTAATCACAGGAGATTGTGCAGATCTTCAAAGTATGACATCCCTTTCCTTTCTTCCATGTTTTCATGAGCAATAAAAGTTTAATGTCCATGATTTAAACGTTGATATTTTTAAGTCCCACACATCTGAGTTAATACCCATTGGCAGTTCACACCTGTCAGAGCTTTAGTTTCAGGCTGTCTACAGACTCAGGTAGTCATTACTGCACTGGTCAAACTGCCCATGGCGTGTAAAGAGTTTTCTCTCAACCATAATGCCTAGAAACTTTCTTTCTTAAAGCTAAAGCAGAAATGTTGGAGAATAAGTAATGGCTTCAGCAAGGTGGTGCTATGCTGTATCAGAGCCTACTCCGCCCCTTTCCCATAATGTAGTTATTTCACAAAAAGTGATGAAGTCAATATTCATCGGGTCCCAGTGATTCCACACAAAAGATGCACAGCTTGCATGTAATATGAGGATCTTTTCCAACTGCAGCTCTCCTAATTCAATCTGGAATTTGAGAGTCAAGCTGGGGTCCCCCACTCACCGCCTTTTCTGTGCATCATTACCAGTAATAAAGATTCTGTAGACTTATTTACACTTGTGCAGTCCCACATTGTCTTCAAGCAATTTCACAAGCATGAAGAAGTAAATGACATCAAAATCTGACCCATCCCACTAAAGCCCCTCAGGACTGACAGAAGCAAAAAGTAGAAAAACATGAAGAAGTTACCTATAGTATGAATTTTTACACTGCTGGGCTGAGTGTAATGATTGAAAATTTTCCCAAAATCAACATGTTTAGACCTTAAAAACTGAAGCTCCTTGAAGTGCAGTTCTACTCTGAAGAATAACGCTGTAAAACTGGCAGTGTCTTACTCAATGTACTTTACAATCTGGGGAAAAACTCAAAATGACAGTATTAGCCACTCAACCTCATTCTATCACTTTGCCTGATCTCATAAGCTAAGCTACGATGGATGCAGCCAGTACTTTGAGGGGGGGAAATAAGGTGTTCCAGAAATCACTTTGGAGAGTCAGTACTTTATTGTGGACTTTATTTCCTCCCGAGTCAGTATGAAAACCCTACTACAGCATTCTGTTCAGGTTACTGTTCTGGGGGTTCTATCTAAAACGGAAGTCTTGGCCACTTGTGCTCATTAAAGATGTTAATCTCCATCCCCACTCTCCCATGCTCTGGCCAAATTCCAACCTGAATGATTTCATTCCATCTCCCAAGATTTTCCTTACAGTTTTAGTTGGATAAAAGATCCTTCAATTCCTGTCCAAAACTGCTACAGTAGTGCACTGTTAAACAGCAGCCATGTTTCATCCCAGAGATGGCTGCATTTCCTCCATATGTCTCTGTTTGTTGAATGTTCCTAGGGCTGAGCTGCCAGTGCATTTTTCAGTAGATATGGAGGAAAAGTCAAGTTCAAGACTTGTTGATAACTTGAAAGCTTTTCCTTTTGAAAAAAACAGACATTGATTTTTTTTTAAATGAGCAGTATATAGGTCAAGCAAGCTAGTAACATTTCAAGGAAAGTAACTGCTATTAACAGATGGATTTACAACTGCAGTGATGAATGAAAACAGAGCCGCTAGGAAAGTTTCAACAAGCCAAGTTGGCCAAGGATCAATGGACGAGGTACTTGCACGCAGCTGCAGAATAACTGACAGAACTTCCTTAGAAATCTTAGGAGCACATGGACAGATGTTATTCACATTTTCTGCAGGAGTGAATTCTCACAATCACATCCATCAAAAGATGGAAGTTATGTTCTAATGTTACTAATCTTGTCACTCACAGAAACTGATTGTAGCTCTGTGTAGAACTATCACAATAAAAATGTGGAGTCACGGAAGGGATGAGAAAGCTGCCAATGCCTTAAGGAAGCATAAAGTGACGGTATTTATTTACTAATGATCAATAGAAAGAAGCCTTACTAGACATGGCCTTTTTCACTGCATTATTATTAATTTGTTAAGCTCCAATGGTGGACTTGGCATTGTACATGACACAAAATATAGATGATTCATATCTCAAGAATCTTACATGCGGAATGTTTATAAATTTATATGATTTCAGTTGTACTATTCATATTGGATATGGAACACCAATCTAACTGTCCTCCATTTCTTTTATAATTTGTGGGCACCTTCACTCACCCCTGAGCATTTGGTACAATTTAGGGGAAGAAAGGCATTTACTGTATACTAGAAACACAGATTGAGGGCGCATGAACAGACCAAAAAATCAACAGACAAAGCTTGAAAATAAACTTTGGCTAAATGCAAAGGAGAGTTGACTTATTAAGGAGTCAAATTCCCCACTGTTGGTAGACGGTGCTTAAGCAGGTAATTCTGTACCTATGTCACGAATAATATTTTGTATTATTAGCACCGAACAAATTTCAAAAGTCTAATTTACTATTGCCCGTTTTAATGTTGTGCGATTACTTTATACAGATTTCACACTGCTCGAACAATGAAAACTAGGCTGATCAGATTCACTTCTGTTCATAGCTAGTTTTAGTTTCTGATTCTCAAAGCAGTAACTAGCATCCTGTTACAGTGCAGAGGAATTTTAAAGCCAAACAAAAACATTGTTTCAGCAGATTTTTTTAAAATGTCATGAAAGCATTTCTGTTTTTTCAAAATGTGAATGTGGGGTCAAAAATTCAGCTGATATTGTCTCTTTAAGCAACAAATACCAAAATTAATATAGTTTACTATGGTTAAAATATTTCAGAGTTTACAATACAAATTCTTCCAGTGTACACCACAGACTCTGAGAATAATAACCTCTGAATTCTAACCACCATTTGAACTACATGATCAGGGCCACTTTAGAGATCAAAAATAGAACCTGGAATTGCACCCAGAAACAATCTGGAAGCAGGTTTCCTGAGCACGGGTATAATATACTCTATACAGTAACGGCGCCAGTAAACAAATAGCAGCATTCTGCATTAAGCCCTTCAGGGTTCAGGTCCTGTATATCTCCAAGATCATATATCTATTTGTGGTTTACCCTTATAGCTGAGATCAGTTGGGGGCACTTAAGCTGACAGCCCCTACATTTGTATCTGTGGGGATGGAAGCAGTGGGTTCTCAGTCCTCCATTTCACGTCCCACCTTAGAGAATTTGTTTCCCAACTTTGCTGACAGCTTGTTGACTTTCTGGCCATGCTGCAAAGCCTGTTCACTCAAGCTTTCTTCAAAGAGGTAAACTCAGCTAGGAGGTTCTTTGTTTTCTTCTTCACTGATGTAAAGTTATTTTCACGGCACCCAAAAATATGCTGGCTGCTTTACAGTACAAACAGAAGAATGAGATGCACCGGGTGCACAGAGATTACTCTCTAATTTGGACATGATGAAATGTGTGTTGTGGTGGGGGTGATGGTAACAAACAGTAATAGGGAGATGCGGCGAGGAAAGAGATTTACAGCAGCAAGCTGATGTGTTTACTGAGTTTAGGCATGTGAACTTCTACATGGGTCTAAAAAGAGTTGTCTATTTTTTATTATTTAAATTACAATTTAAGGCTCCAATTCTGCAATCAGATCAGCTGCAGCGCTGCAAATTTGCAAGTGTAGCCAAGGCCTGAGATTTTCTGGCTATGGGACGTCAACCATGAATACACTCAATGCTCAAATACTACTAGATGTTTAAAAAAAAATACATACAAAATTAAATTAACATATCAAAAGACCACTAAAAAGAACTCCCAAGCCCAAGTAATTATGCCTCTAATCTAGCAACTGGATCCACTAAGACAAACTCTGGTGCCCATGTGGAGCCTAACTGAAGTTTCAAACGTACTCATGACTGGCACCCAGTGTTTCCAACTCTCATGATTTTATTACAAGTCTCGTACTGTTTGGTGTTTTCCTTTATCCCCAGCTCCTGCAGTCAATGATTTTGTGAAACACTCAGCTTTAATTTAAATAAAAAAGTTTCTAGCCTTCCTAGTTGTATAGATGAAAGTTTGAAAAAGTGACCCCCTAAAGCAGGGGTCTCAAACATGCGGCCCGTGGGCCGCATGCGGCCCTCGGAGTTCTTCCCTGCGGCCCGCGGAGCTCCCCCAGTTACTTCCTGTCGCCGCCAAACTCCCCTCACCCCCGCCCCCCTCCCCGAGTTATTTTCTGTGCCTAAGCTCCCCGCGCGCTGCTCCCCAATGTTTGGGGCCGGGTCTCTCCCCTGGTCCCACCTGCCGCCCCCACGCGCCTCCCCCCAGTGTCTCCCGGCCCTCTCTTGCTGCCCCCTCACCGCCGGGGAGCCTGCCCGGGAGCTCACGCTGACTCCACTCCTCTGCTATGCCGGCTTCCGGCATCACCTGCTGCAGCAGGGTCCTAGCGCCCCCCTGCACTAGGGCCAGGGCAGGCTGCCCTTCCCCTGCCCTTCTGCCCTAGTCCTGAGACTCTCCAATGCCCTGAGCCTCTCCAATGCCTCAAACCCCTCACCCTCAGCCCCACAGCCCTCACCCCTGCACCCCCTCCTATCCCCAAACTCCATCCCAAAGCCTGCACCCCCACCCCCTGCCGCAGCCTGGAGCCTGCACCGAGCACAGAGCCTGCACTCCAGACCCCCTCCCCCACCCAAACTCCAGCCCAGGGCCTGTACTCCAGACCCCCTCCCCCACCCAAACTCCCTCCCAGAGCCTTAGGCAGTAAATCTAAGTGAGTGTTTTGTCCTTTGAGTGAGGTGCATTACTGAGTGTATATATTTATTAAAACTGCTTGGAAATGACTTCATCAAAAAAAAGAACACTCATGGAAGAAAAGAGAGTTTTCCAAGACAAATGGGAGAATTTATATTTTTTCACAGAGGTAAAAGATAAAATTCAATGCCTTATTTGTCAGCAAACGATTGCTGTTCCCAAGGAGTATAACGTGCGTCGGCACTATGACACGATGCACCGTGAAAAATATGATGCATTCACCGGAAAAATCCGAGAGGAAAAAGTTCAGCAATTTAAAGCAGCATTTGCCAAGCAAAGAAATTTATTTTCAGGGATTAACAAGTCTAGCGAAGATTCAGGAAGAGCAAGTTTTGTGATAAGCGAAATGATAGCTAAATCATCGCGACCTTTTACAGAAGGCTTATTCATAAAAGAATGTCTTATGAAGGCCAGTGAAATTTTATGTCCTGACAGGAAGAAAGTTTTTGAAGGCATAAGCTTGTCTGCAAATACAGTTGCCTGCAGGATAACGGATTTAGCTGATAATGTGCAAAAACAATTGATTCAAATGGCAAAAGACTTTGAAGTATTTTCAATTGCTCTTGATGAGAGTACAGATGTATCAGATACCGCACAGTGTGCAGTGTTCATTAGAGGTGTGGACTGCAATTTGAATATAACTGAAGAATTGCTAGACTTAATGCCACTGAAGGGTACCACAACGGGACGTGACATATTTCAAGGATTGGAAGAGTGCATTGAAAAAGCTGCGCTGCCATGGAACAAACTCGTATCTTTGGCTACGGACGGTGCGCCATCAATGTGCTCTGAAAACATTGGTGTGGTTGGATTATTGAAGACCAAACTGAACAGCCTCAATATACCAGGAATTAGCTTCACCAGTATACATTGTATTTTGCACCAAGAAGCCCTGTGTAGTAAAAGTCTACAAATGAAAGAAGTTATGGATGTAGTTGTTAAAACTGTTAATTTTATACGTGCACGAGGCTGAATCACAGACAGTTCACTTCTTTTCTAGCAAGTATGGACAGTGAATATGGGGAACTTCTGTATCACACTCAAGTTAGATGGCTGAGTCGTGGAAATGTTTTGAAGCGTTTTTTTTGCACTTAAAGAGGAGATTGATTCCTTCATGAAAATGAAAAACAAGGAGGTTCCACAGCTTGCTGATTCCACTTTTATCTGCAACCTTGCTTTTCTAACAGATGTAACTGATCACCTGAATGCACTGAACTTGAAACTTCAGGGTAGAAAACAGGTGATAACACAGATGTATGACAGTATTAAGTCATTCAAAGTCAAGCTTACTTTATGGGGGAAACAGCTGACTGCTGGCAATTTGGTCCATTTCTCAACTCTGAATTCCTTAGGAAAAGTTGAACCCAAATCCTTGAAAGAATATGCAGAGATCATTTCTAACTTACACAAACTTACACAAACAGTTTGATGTGCGGTTTAAAGATGTGCGGTTTAAAGATTTCAAGGCACTTGAACCACATTTTCAATCCTTGAAAGAATATGCAGAGATCATTTCTAACTTACACAAACTTACACAAACAGTTTGATGTGCGGTTTAAAGATTTCAAGGCACTTGAACCACATTTTCAACTTTTTTCCACACCATTTGCTGTTGAAATTGACAATGTTGCAGAGGAAATGCAGATGGAGTTAGTGGAGCTTCAGTGTGACACGATTTTGAAGCAGAAGTATACAGATGTTGGAATTCCAGAATTCTATAGGTTTCTTTCACAAGAAAGATTTCCCATGTTATTCTCTGCTTCTGCAAGGATAATGGCAATGTTTGGAAGTACATATATATGTGTGAACAGTTTTTCTCTTCCATGAAGATTAACAAATCTGTGTTAAGGTCAAGGCTCACTGATGAACATTTGCAAGCAACACTGAGATTGGTTTCGTCTCAGGATATCAAACCTAATATTGATGCTCTGGTTGATGCAAAACGCTGCCAGCTAAGTGGCCAAAAATGAAATGACTGTCAAAATTAGCACTGACGTTTCACATTACAGTTAAAGAAGTTAATAAAAAAGTTAATAAATTGACTTTTAATAGCATACTATATTTTAATACTATACTACTATATTACTCTTCATTTTTTTTCTGCCTACCTCCAGGCGCTTCCCGCCGCCAAGCCGCCAAACAGCTGTTGGTGGCGCTTAGCACTTTCCAGGAGGGAGGGGGGAGGAGCGGGGAGCCGCGCGCTTAGGGGAGGAGGTGGAGAAGAGACAGGGCAGGGGCGGGGCCTCATGGAAGGGGTGGATTGGGGGTGGGGCCAGGGGCAGCAAGGGGGCGTGTCAGTGATGCGGCCCTCGGGCCAATGCACTAGTCCTCATGCGGCCCTTGGGGTCATTTGAGTTTGAGACCCCTGCCCTAAATGCTCCAATCCCAGAAAGCAAATTAAAAGAACCCAGCTTCAGTTTTGAATCTAATTATTTTTAAGCCAGTGTCATGATTTCGGGGACCTGACGATTTTTGAATGCTTGGGGATGGCAATACTGCAAATATCACTAAACAAACATAAAACAAATGTAGAAATCCAACTCAGGGAAGGCTGTGCTGAAATCCTTTCTATCAGCAATAAACCAACAATACTGAAAGACTTGAGATGCCAAGGCCATATGCTCTTAGGCAGAAGAACAGAATTCAGCTTGTAAACCACAACCAAATGATGAACAAAGCACAACAGCACCACCTTGAGAAACAGCACATGCCAAAGAAAAGATCTTACCCACGTGCCTCGCTTGTGAATCAACAATCTAGGAGCCTGCTCCTGCTTACATTGAAGACAATAGAAAAAAATCCATTGACTTGACTAGTGCAGGATCAAGCCATAGTAAGTCTCTACCTTGAGTTTAGAAACACAATGTACAATTAACATACATACAAGAGCCCTTCTAGTTCCCTACACTAAGGCAAAACATAAATATATCCTGCTGTGAACAGAAATGAGGGAAGCACATTAATTCACTATCCTCCGATGGATTCTGCTCACATTCTAATATGGAAAACAGAAATAATATTTGACAGCCTGAGCCTGCACACAGTTAGCACACAATGTTACTGGCCAAAGAGGTACTGCAGAAATCATATAGAACACAAGATTATTGAGGGACGACGTGAGGTTAGAAGAGTTCAGCTCCTGAAACACTTTAGGGCAATGAGAAAATTTGAACTCCTGTGACATTCTGCACCAGCAGTCACTGTTCATGAGCTATCGATACTCCTTCTTTCAATGCATTCTTATAATAGCTATCACCACGAGTAGATGATGTCTCTATGATTCTTTGCGGACACTCTCAGCCACAGTCAATTTTTTTTTAGTTTTTCAGGGACTCTATTCTCACCAGTAGCTCAAACACATCATTATCTCTTTCAAAGCTGATTCATATCTCCACATTTCCAGTACAGCGGCTTTGTTCAAGTAGCTAGCTGGCTTCCATTTGCTTCTCTCTGCCATTCAGTCACTGCAATTCTCATCAATGGGGACAGCTGAAATCCACTGCTGCAGACACCAATAGCTACAATACCAATTATCTACTCCTTTCCACTGCTCTCAACCACAACAGATGAGAGGTGGTGACCAGATCCAAACTTTAATAAAACACCACCACCTAAACTGGATACAGCCTTTTTGACTGCTGCTGCGCATGGAGAGGAAGTTTTCAGAGAACTGTCCACAGTGACTCCAAAATCTTTCTTGGGTGATAACAGCTCTTTTAAAACACATCATTGCATATGTAAAGTTGGGATTATTTTTTCCATTACTTTGCACTCAGAACTGTAGAATTTCATCTGTCATTTTGTCATTCAGTCACCCAGTTTTGTGAGATCCCTTTGTAATTTCTCACAGTATGCTTTGGACTTAACTATCTTGAATAACTTTGTATCATCTGCAAACTTTGCCACTTCACTGTTTGCCACCTTTTCGAGATCATTAATTAATATGTTGAACAACACATGTCCCAGTACAGATTCATTGGTGGCCCCACTATTTGCCTCTCTCTATTAGGAACATATTTTCCTAGTCTTTATTTCCGATCTTTCAGCCAGTTACTGATCCATGAGAGGACCTTCCCACTTATCTCATGACTGTTTAGTTTGCTTATGAGCCTTTGGTGAGAGACCTTGTCAAAAGCTTTCTGAAAATTCAAGTACACTATATCCACTGGATCACCCTTATCCACATGCTTGTTGACTTCGTCAAAAAATTCTAACAGGTTGGTGAAGCGTGACTCCCTTTACAAAAGTCTTGTTGACTCTTCCCTAACAAATCTGAATTATATATGTGTCCGGTAATTCTGTTCTTTCACTAGCGTTTCTACCAGTTTCCCTGTAATTGCAAGGATCTCATCTGAAGCCCTCTTTAAAAATCAGTGTTACCGTAGCTACCTGCCAGACATCCGGTACACAGGCTGATTTCAGTGAGAGGCGACCTACTAAAATCAGTAGTTCTGCAATTTCATAATTGCAAATTAAGGTTAGTAGGCCTATTGGCCTCAATAGGAACAGAGCACAGTTGGGTACTTACAACAAATATACACGTGATCTAAAACAGAGAGCACTAAGTGCATGCAGCTTTAGTGAGAGGCAAAAAGTTACTGTAGTTAACACCATTATGCCATAAATATAGTGCTGAAAGCAAATCTGTGTTATGGACTTATGTCTTTTTATAGTTCAACTATACATACGGTATGTATCTGTTTCACTGGTACCATGGTAACTGTGAAGAGAAAACACACACCAACCTGAAATAGTAGCAATCACATCACTTAGTATGGGAATAGCCAAGTACAGGATAATCATGTGCTCTGAAAGCTGGGAATGTTCCTGTTTTCAGGGCCTGTCTGTGTCACTGCCATTTTGAGCAAAATAAGGTTGAGTTATCCAGTTTTTACAATTCCTGCAAACTGTCCTCCTGAGCAAATGAAACTGATAGGCTGGCTGAACAGAGGTACACTTAAAGGATCTCTCCTAACCAGGCCTGTTGCATGTTTCCACACTGCCCTCCCCTTGGGGCCTCTCAGTGAACTCTCTGAAAACCCTAATATGAAATCACTCATATGCAGGCCCTGATACCACAAGGTGATCCACACTGCTGGACACCCATGCTCGCACGGAGCCACAGAGAAGTCAATGGGGCTCCATGGAAATGCAGGGATCTGTTCACAGGGATCAGTTTGCAATATCAAGGCCTAAGAGCCAAACCCACCAGTTCAGACTCACCAACACCCCACCACTATTATACCCTGTGCTTCCTCCACATCTCTATAGGACTTTTCCATAAGGAGAACTCTAGAGTTTAGCAGGCATCACATAAATAGGGTACTACAGAAAATACTATAAAAGCCTCTGGGATTTAATAGACCGCAAGACGGCGTCTGTAAGGTTTTGTTGAAGAATTTTATATTTTTTCTATTAAATTCCATCTGGCTGGTCAAAAAACCTACAGCAAGATTATAAGTTTCTATTAAATTCTACAGGAATACGAGTGTCCCAGTTTTTCCACTTTGAAAACCCAGTCAAACTTTTCAGACACTGGAAAAAAAAAAAAAGATGACTACATATCTCTTTGCAAAAACTCTCCAACTCCAACATGTACCATTACCTGTTACGAAGTATTCTCTCCCGCCACCACAGTAATCCTAACATTTAGCTAGTTAAGCACACTTACATACCACATTTGACATTTCAAAGTTCAAATGTATTCAAGTTCATCCCACAGAAATAAAGGTGGTCAGGATTTCATTTTTACATGTTTTTTAACCCTCTTTTAATTGCTAAACTTCTCAAAGCATTTAAAAAAAAGCCTTCACAATTTTACAGTGTCCATGCATGGAAAATATCAGCCTGATCGGTAAATGTTTCAGAAGGTTGTGAAAACACGGGATTTGAGTATAAACTCTTTTGCAGCTTTTAATTATAGTGACAGCAACCAGCCCATTACAATTATTGTGCACATTTTCATTTCCACTAAAGCAGTGGTTTTCAACCGGGGGTCCGCAGACTACGTGTAAGGGGTCTGTGAAAGGTTAGTCGTTACCATAGAACAGTGCTTTTCAACCTGTGGTCTGATGACCACTGAGGGTCTGCAGACCATGTGTAAGATTTCCAAAGGGGTCCGCACAGGGGCGGCTCTATAAATTACGGCGCCCCAAGCAGGGCGGTGCGCTGCGCCGCCCTTCCCCGGTCCCGCGGCCGGGGCAGAAGTGTCTGTGGCGGGTGCGCTGGTTCGCGGCTCCGGTGGAGCATCCGCAGGCATGACTGCGGGAGCTCTGTCCGAGCCGCGGGACCAGCGCCCGCCGCAGTCATGCCTGCGGGAGCTCAAGCGGAGCCGCGGGAAGAGGGGACCCTCCGCAGTCATGTCCGCGGCAGGTCCGCTCGTCCCGGGCTCCGGTGGACCTCCCGCAGGCATGACTGCGGCGGGCGCGCTGGTCCTGCGGCTCGGACGGAGCTCCCGCAGTCATGCCTGTGGAAGGTCCGCCGGAGCCAAATGCCGCCCCACGCGCCTGCTTGGCGCGCTGGGGTCTGGAGCCGGCCCTGGGTCCGCACCTCCATTCAAAATGTTTAGGGGTCCACAAATGAAAAAAGATTGAAAACCACTACACTAAAGCAAGACTGTCTATAAGCCCCCTAGTGGGAAAAGAGGATTTGACAATTTTTGTTTTTAAGCCTGTAATATCCGTGACTCCTTTAAGTGCTGTTTGCTTTTCTCTGAATCAATGTTTAAAACACTGTCACTTCAAATATCTGGCATTCTCAGGCCAACTCACGGCGATCCCGGTGGCCATCTGGTCTGTAGTTCTCAGAGAACAGGAGTCCTCATAACTGGTTTTTGAAGCTTTCAGAGCACTCAGCATGCTGTCGTGTGCTTTAATAGAAATGGTATTTTCCACTGGAAACAAAGCTTTTAATGTTTAGAAAATGGCCATGAGGACTTCCCCTTTTGAGGACTTAAAAACAAAGATGGATGCTATGAGTTTTATGAGTGAAACTAAATGACTGCCAGACTACTAAAGTGACAACACATTAGGAAAAAATTTCCTGTTTGTTTTGTACACTTGAACTCAGCTACATTTCTTGCCTGACATTGGAGTTTTTAATATCTGCTCTAATGAAATATAACTCTTAGATGACACAGCTTCAAAGTCTAGGGGTTTGTTTTGTTCACTAGCTAGCAGTGAGGTTTTGGCCTTATTATTATTATTATTAATACAGAGCCAAAAGTGTGCTAGGCACTTTACAGACAAGTCTGAAGATAAGGTATCTGCCTTGTATCTGCTCTATACACAGTGTCCATAAGATAGTCAACCCTAACTGAATACATCAGATTTATTTTCACAAAATAACTATAGCCAAGACGCACGTTATGACACAAGAACACAAATACAATGTAAGCAATACTTGGACTCTCTTTTTTTCTCCTCTGTTTCAGTCTGCTAGCTTACAGTGAGATATAACGTGTTGAGGTTTTTTAAATTTAGCTTCAGTGCTTGAAGAACCTTTTTGCAGCAAGGACTGGAGTTGTCTGGTGTGAAAGATGGCGGAATTTTTATTATTGAATCTAGTTCTTGTTGTTTAGGACATATTTCTTAATTGCTGGTTGACATGTCAGTGTCAAAGATGATATATGTATATTTATTTATTTTGAAGGCATGTCCCCACACACACGTAGGTGTATGTATATATACATACACACACGTAGACAATGCTCACACATTTCAAAACTCAACTACACAACAATAAGTCCAGCACTATCAGCTAAGCAACATGAAAGCACTAGTCAATTAGCCAGAAATCTGAGAAAAGTGCATCCTTCCCAAATATCCCATTAGCGCAGAAGGCAGGCAGATGTGAAGCAGCCAGCACTGACTTCCTCCTCCTCCTCCTCTTCCCTGGTGTCTGACCCTACTGCACCGAAGAGGCACAACAGGCCAAGGGAGTTTTGGGAGCTCATCAGCCCTGAAAGCAACGCGTATTTCCTGGAAGGCAGGACTGCTGGGGGAACACTGCTCATTCTCTGCAGCCCTGACTATGAGGGTGATTTCAGCAAGTCTGAGGGAAAGTGACAGCAGGGCCAAATGTGTGACTGCCACTCCAGATAGGCCTTGGCAGGTAGGCATCTAGTCTGAGCACCTCTGCTTGCTAGAACAGCAGCAATATCACACAAAGAAAGAAATGGTTGACAGTTTCCAAGCCAATTTAAAAGCTTTATAGATCGAAAGCAACACCTTCAACTCCACTCTGGAACTACTATGCAGCAACTGGAGTCATGAACTCCCAGCAAGATACTGCCAAGTGGCAAACACATTCAGGACCAGCTTCAGTTTATTAGCAGATTGAAGGTGTGGCCCCTGGCAGAGTACAGTGTAGCCATCTCTTCTCAAGAGGACAAAGGTTCATATAAAAAACAAAAGGGTTGCCAACTTTCTAGCCAGACACAGGCAGGAAAAACAAAAGACAATTCGGGTAACTACAGCTAGCTGGATAATCACCTGACAGCAGCTGGTGAGCTAATAAGATCTCCAAATTGTCTACTCCAGTAACAAGCAGTGGAGTGCAATCTCAGGGGCTGATTAATTTAAACCCGTATGAGTGGAAAAAAGTACAAAGAACCAGAATTGGGCTCATTAGCTGTAAAGAGGCAGAGAGGAAATTCTCTGAAAAACATAAGGGACAGATTTCTGGCAGGAGTTAATGTTAAATGCTCTCAAGGGATGTTGCCTACTTGTGCAATCATAACATTAACAATTTGATTGATTCATAAAATGCAACAGCAGCTAGATTCAGTAGCTATACTTCCTACAGTCCAGACTGTGTTTTCATGAGGCAACTGAGGAATTGTACCCTCTTTCTGAAATCCTCAACGGCTTTTTGATGTGGATCTGTGGCACATGAACTGCTGTCTAAACAAATTTTGGATTCTTAGTGAATGACAACAGCATATCGGCTCCTTCTGAGGTTACAGTGAATGTTGAAAGGATCCATGTTTACTTATTCCCGTTGTGGAAAAAAGTTTGTGTAACGTGGTAGGGTGCAATGTGCTCCGGTGGTGGCGTTCTCTGTCAGTGCTGCACTTCATTTCCAAAACATAGCTGTGTAGGATGAAGTAAGTGTTACACTTCAGTTTCTCCAGATTACTGACAAATATTACACTTGGTCTCTAATAGTGCAGGAAGACAGAAGATTAAATGGGAAAACACAGTGCATGACCTCCCAAGCACTGGGACAAATTCCGACTACTCCCTGCAGGGTGCGATAGAGGGAGGTACCACCCTTCCCTGCCCCGGAGTGGCTTTTTCTTTAGAATATAAGAATGGCCATACTAAGTCAGACCAATGCTCCACCTAGCCCAGTATGGCCATTCTTATTCTCTTGTATAATATAGATATGCTGTCGGGTCACTGTGGTGCAGGCTGGCAATCTTCGGATGCTGGAACTTCATGGAAATAAAATATTAAAACATACTGTAGGAAAGGCACTTTCAGGTTAAGGATCCATCAGGTAAATTAATATTATTAAAATATATGGTTCTAAAAACAAGACAGTATGAAGAATCTCATTCAGCACTCTCAATAACCTGGAATTTAGCTATGACCAAAATTTTAGTTAGGTTATTCCTTTAGCCCTAAAACAAAATACACTTCCAGATATCTTAAGTCAGCTTTGTGTCATGTAGCATTTTTCAGTATTCAGTATTCTGGATTTACACCGGTGTAACTGAGATCAGAATGTGGCCTGATGTCTATTACAGACATTTTATGGTTTGCTTTCCATTATTTCAAATCAAATATTTTTATTGTTATTATTTGTATTATCATAGTATTTGCCCTAGTCACAAACCAGGACCCCATTGTGCTAGGTGCTGTACAAACACAGAACAAAAAGATAGTCCCTGCCCCAAGGAGCTTACAATCTATGCAGATGGATACTGACAGGGGAGTACTTGTGGGGGAGTACAAGTGAACAATTAGATTATCACCTACCTCGTCTCTGTATTGTTCATCATGACAGGCAGCTGTCTCTGCACACCAGCAATTCAACTGTCAAGTTTTTTGTAGTCATCACAAGAAAAGAGAGTTTTGAGCAGGGATTGGAAGGTGGATAATGAGGTATCTCTGCAGATATTTACAAGAAACGCCTCCCAAGCACAAGGATTGGCACAGGAGAAGACAAAAAGATGACTGAAAATGTAATAAGTGTCAAATAGAGGCTGGCATCATGGGCTGATTGAAGGCAAGCATCAACAGCTCAGTAGCAACTGAGAGATGATAGGTTGGGAAGGGACTGAAGGCCTTGAAAGTGAATACAAGTGGTTGACATTTGACACAATAGAGAAGAAGGGATGCAGAGAGAAGGATGACATGGTCAGAGTGACTGGCTAGGAGAATGATCTTTGAAGCATCATTGTGAATGGATATGAGCAGGGCAAGATGACATTTGTCAAGGCCAGAGAGAATAATCAAGCTGCGAGATGAAGAGAGCCTGGAGGAGAGTTTTACCTGTGTGGACGGGTAGGAAAGGCTGTATTTTAGAGCAGTGGTTCTCAAACTACGGCCGCCGCTTGTTCAGGGAAAGTCTCTGGTGGGCCAAGCCAGTTTGATTACCTGCCACGTCCGCAGGTTTGACCAATCGCGGCTCCCTCTGGCTGCTCCAGGCCAATGGGGGCTTGTAGGGGGGATGTCACCCGCTCCTGCCCGGAAGGGTTTAAAGCAGCTCGGGCAGAGGGCTGGGGCAGGGGAAAAGCTGGGCTGATTGGCAGAGCAGCTGCAGCTGGGCCACACCCCAATCAGGCCACAGCTGGCCTGTATAAAAAGGCTGTGAGCCAGAGGCCCAGGAGGAGTCTCTCTCTGCCTTCAGAGAGAGAGGGCCCGGCTGCTGGGAAGTTCAGAGTGTCTAGAGTGAGGCAGGGCTAGGAAAAGGCCAGAGGGGCTGGGGAGCTCCAGGCTGGCAACTCCTCAGGCGGCAGGGCCTTGTCCAAGGCCCCATAGAGGTACTGGGTTGCAGAGAGAGGCAGCAGGTCCAGACCCAACCTTGCCCATGATGGGGGCGAGTTGGTGACTGGCAGTAGCCTACAACTGAGGTGAGGTAGAGATAGGGGAATGGGGGTTCCCCTGGATGGGGAGACCCTGAGACTGTGGGGGTACTGACAGGAGTCAGCACCCCAAACACAAGAGGCACCAGGTCCTGGGAGGAACACAGGGGCCAGCGGCAGTGGGACACTGGCTTGCAGAGGGCACTCCAGAGGCTGGAAGAGCTAATTCCCTGGACAACCAGCAAGAGGCACCGCAGGGATGAGTCCTGCATCATTGCAGGGCTGCAGGAAGGGTGGCCAGCATGTCCCTCAGCCCATGCTGCTTCCTGAAGCCCCCACTGGCCTGGAGTGGTGAACCGTGGCCAGTGGGAACCGCGATCGGCCGAATCTCCGGACGCGGCAGGTAAACAAACCGGCCCAGCCCGCATGGGGCTTTCCCTGAACAAGTGGCAGCCCTAGTTTGAGAACCACCGTTTTAGAGATGTTATGCAGAAAGAATCTGCAAGATTTAGACACTCCCTGGATTTGAGGTTCTAGATAAAGGTCTGGGACAAAGTAGTCCCTCTTTTTAAACTACTGCATTTCCTGGCATCAGAGATGCCTAAAGGCTACTTCAATTTTGCAGTGAGCACACCCAGTAAAATGCTGCTGCTCTTATACACAATTTGCTACATTTTTATAAAGTTTCATCCCTTAACTTGTTTTAAGCCCTTGCCATTTTAGGAGGACAAAGTATGATTAAAGCCAACAAATGCTCCTCTCCAAAAATTATTTCCCTCCTAGCTGGTGCAGAAGCAGTGACCATTGCAGGAAGAAAAATAACACTGCACTTAGGTAATTAAGAGGATTATTGATTTGGTCTATCCAGTTTGGTTGCTTCTATTGTTAAACTTTTTGCTAAAACTATCTTGAGCCCCTGCCTAACAACTCAAACATTCTGTTTTTCACATGGAGTTCAGAATCTAGTTTCTGAATTTTGCATACTTGATGAAAGTAGACTTAAAACTTTACATCTTACACCCATATAAATGGAACAGTTCTTCCCCTTCTCCAGCTCCCAGAATCAAATATCCTGGCATAAAGCGATCAAACAAAATAGGTGACTTATGTTTTTACTGGTTCCTCCAGACTATGACGACATTTCCTAAAACACTGAGCCAGGAAACTATTAATGTCTCTGAAAAACTGAAAAGGATCAGGCTACTTTGAAGGGCCCATTCAGTATACAGTGGCTCAGAAGGCTTCCTTGTAGCTGTACAGGCTACTTACGATTCAATTAAAAATAACAAGAATATTTAACATTACCTAGCACTTTCCAGCTTCAAAGTACTTTACAAGTTTGCTTCATAACACCTGTGTGGTAAGGAAGTATTATCCCCATTTTAGATATTAGAAACCACTTAGACAGGTTAAGTGGCTTGACCTAGATGCCATACAGAAATCCATGCTGGAGTCAGAATTAGAACTCAGGTCTTCTTTTCCCGCAGTAGTAAATAATGGCTTTTCAGATCTTGATTGTGCTGCTTTCAGCAGCAGAGAAGAAAATGGTCTGAAGCTATCAGTCTAAAAAACTAGAAGGATCATCGTCTAGATTTACTTCAGCTTTGTTGCCTGGAGTTTGCAGCATTTGCCAACCAGGTCTTTGAAAAGAAAAGCTCACAGAACTGGCAAGAGGCACACATGCTTCAGATGTCTGCAAGACCAAGTGACAGGTGGAGCTAAAGATTCCTGATGAAAGTCAGTTGAAATATTATGCACTGATCAAACAGTTGAGCATTCAGTGATAGTGCATTACTGAATGGAGAGCAGGTGAAAAGATCCTACACAAGATCCAAAAGATAACACATCAGAACTCTACAGCAGTGGTTCTCAAACTAGGGACGCCACGTGTTCAGGGAAAGCCCCTGGCAGGCTGGGCCGGTTTGTTTACCTGCCGTGTCCGCAGGTTCAGCCGATCACAGTTCCTGCTGGCCACGGTTCGCCGCTCCAGGCCAATGGGGGCTACAGGAAGTGGCATGGGCTGAGGGACATGCTGGCCACCCTTCCTACAGCCCCCATTGGCCTGGAGCGGCAAACCGCAGCCAGTGAGAGCCACGATCTGCTGAACCTGCGGATGCGGTAGGTAAACAAACCGGCCCGGCCCGCCGGGGCTTTCCTTGATCAAGCGGCAGCCCTAGTTTGAGAACCACTGTACTACAGCACATTCTACAAAACCTTGTCAATAAGAGAATAGTACAGCTCCAAAAGGGTTAAGCAAGAATGGGGGTCATCCGATTATATGGGAATGCTATCTTTTGTATGTTACATCAAATTAAACATGTTTAAAAGGCACCAGAGCTTTTTAAATAGTAATGGGACTCATTTCATCTGCAAAATATTGTGAGCCTGATTTTGATCTTGATTAAAAGGGTCCAGGGCGACTCACCCGAAATCAACAGTGCTAAATAGTTGTAAAAGTGGCCTACACAGAATTAGGCCCAATGTGACAGTAGAGAGTACTACAATAGTCTAAAAGAAATAAGTATCTAACCCCTCTCTCCAGGGACTATATTCTGTGCTAGCAGTGAGATGGACTCAACAATCTAATACATCTTTTACATTTTAAACAATTATGATCCAATTACATCACATGAACGCTAGGTAAAAATCCCATTATTGCATAGTGCCATCTGCTGGGCGAGGAAAGATTGAAATAAACCCATGTCAGCTCCTCAGCTTCAAAGTGTATTTTGTAGCTGTCAGGTCAGAAGTTACTCTGTTTTCAATACACAAGCAATGAATTCAGTGAACACAGAGTTCAGTGTTCATCATTCCCATTGTGAATTGTGGACTGAGCAATTCTGCTCTTTACAACAACAATGTTCACAGGCAAGTAAACCTAAAACACTGAATTTACTACTGAATTGGTGGTTAATCACAATGTACTGATTAGGGTTTCCTTTTAACACCCAGACAGGAAATAGGAGCACAGGAAGTGAAAGCACAATAAATTCTTGCATGTTAACTAATTCACATGAACCATTTCAATAACAAGTCTTCTTTAAACTTATCTAAAGCCAAACACGTTGTCTGCTCAGCTTCCAACATTTCATCTTTCTCCTTAAACTCAAGCCAGGTGTTTTAAAGAGATGTATGTTTCATTCAGCATTGCAGCCCATAAGCTTCACATCAGTGACTGGAGAACCTGCTGCTGTGGTTTACAGTGTAGGATCATATGCCATCCTCAACAATTAAGACCACAGTCCTATAAGCTGAAGAGGAATGGGTCCTTTGGAGCTACTCAGTGCCCATCTGAGATCAGGCACAGAGATTACTTTTCAGTTACTCCCTAGAGTGCTTTACCTCTGGTGGCGTCAGACCAGGAAGCAAGAGAGTCAGACATAAAATGGGGGAAGGGATGGCTCAGTGGTTTGTGCATGAGCCTGCTGGACCGAGGGTTGTGGGTTCAATCCTTGAGGGGGCCACTTGGGGAGCAGGGGCAAAAATCAGTACTTGGTCCTGCTAGTGAAGGCAGGGGGCTGGACTCGATGACCTTTCAAGGTCCCTTCCAGTTATAGGAGATTGGTATATCTTCAATTTTATTTTATTTTTTATATATACTCTGGCCCTCTCCGCTCCCTCCCCAAGACCCCAAACCTCACTCTGTAGCTGCTGTATGTACTCAGCATCACACTCCAATGGCTACCAGGTCACAGCGCAAATAAGCAGGGAGAGGAATAGGAGTAAGAGCCACTTTATTGACTTTCCCTCTTTGCCAGTGAACCTGCAGGGGTGAGGACAGCACAGGTAGAAACGTGGGTGGGCATGTAGCACTGGTGCTGTGCTGTCTCTGAGCAGAGCGTTTCCTTCTCCATTCAAAACGATCACATCGGTTTGGGAAGAGGAGGAAAGGACCTGATGGGACCACATGCTCTCCCTCTACCTCAGGATCTCCCGTGGGGCAGGAGGAAGAACAAAGATACCTTGCAGGTGAGCTGGAAGAACATGAAGATAGCAGAACAGATGAGGGACAGACTATCTAATTGACTGGTACTCCTGGGAAGCAGAAGATGGCTAGAAGACTTGATTGGGGAGCAAGAGGAAGGAGTCAGAGAATCAAATGTTCACGGATTGTTTGGGGCCGAAAATTAGTTGATTAAGGACAAAAGATAGATTAATGAAGCAGAAGAATAGCAGAGCAGAGACTAATTGAGAAAATAGAATGAAAAGTCCAGAAAGAGAGAGGAACCCCAGCAAGAGCAATAGAAAGACAGACTAGGGACACTTGATAAGATGGTATGGGATATGGGGAGCAGCTAGGAGCAGGACGACAGAACATGGAGAACAGAAACATGCATGGAGTGAACAGAACAGCTTCTTTTGTTTGCCTAGCTGTGGAGATAAACATACCTCTTTAACTAGCAACCAATCACATGTCAAAAATGGAGTGGAAACCGATTTAGACTTTGGGGGATTGGCCTCCCATAATGCCAGCAGCAATTTCTCTGAAGTCCTTTGCCAAAAACAACAGGCCCTAAAATGTCAAATAAATTTGAAAATAAAAGTTTCTGCCCTCAAGCATGCTGTGCAACCCCATTAAATCCAGCGGGCAGGAGCAAAGACAGAATTACATTCAGCTGATTACCATATATTGCATTAAACTGGCTGTGTACCACGGGCTTCTACAGGATGGAATTAGAACTGCTCAAATGCATGCTCTGTACAGATAACAGCCAGAGGAGATTCTTCTTTAGCTTGAGTGGCAGGAGCCAGGAGGATCTGAGATCTAGCTCTGCTGCAATTGTAAATTTGCAGCATCAACCAGCACTCAACTATAAAGTCCTATTTAGTTCACAAATTTGTTGTAATACAAGACTGGAGATATGGACCTTAACATGGATCTTCATACTGCTACTCTGTGAGACAAAAAAGGTAAGAGAGAATTTTCCCACAGCTTTTCTTTTTAGGACTCTCCATCTCAGTCAGTCTTCACAGTGGGTATTCCCCATTTCTGTGGCAACTGGAGGCAAACCAGATCACTGAAAGATTCCAAAGCTGAAAAATACTAGCTATATAAAAGTTTAAAGGTGCTATTCAACTCAAACTATTCACAGAATAACACTGACATGAAATTTAGGGATTTCCTGGAGGAACTCCCTCTTCCCTTTCAAACTCTTAAAAGAAGACCAATAGCCAGGCAAAACAATCTTGGACATAATGCAGTCCTCCCAAGGGAGGGTCAGACTGTCTGACATGGATGATCCCAGAATGAAAATTCACAAATGAGAAAGAATTTTCCCTTTATTGGTCCCCTCCATATTACACAGTCTTCATTATGGGGTGTAAAAGCAGTAAATTATCCAAAAGGAGGGAAAATTCTATTTATCCATGTAGAACTGAAAAGGAACATAAGGGTTACTGGGGTACCATGTTCCGTAATACCCTTCTACCAAATGCTGCTTCAGCAGAGGTGAGTATGTCAACTCTATTGTGTTGGAGAAAGTGTGGATGGACGATCATGCCTTACAAACCTCCTCAAAACATTTATGTAATCTCTTCATCCCGCAAAATCGCTGCTGTTTTCACAGAGTGCATAGTCATGAGAAGAGTTGTATCTGAGGCTTTGGCTACCTCTGCTATATACACCTTTATTCCTCTGTAGGCTCTGTTCACATCTAACTTATACATTTCTACTCCCTGAGGATATTTGGATTCAACCAGAAGGGCAACACTATCACTTCCTATTCTATGATGAAGACTGTGGTGATCTTGAGGATGGACAGCTGGTTAGTTCACAGAACTACCCTGTTTGATAGAACCCATAAAATAGATTTCTCTGAGAGTACAGCAAATCTGGGAAAATCCTTGGGCAAGGAAGTGGCGAGTATACAAGAAAGATACCTTCAATGAAAAGAGGAAGAGACCTACCGACTGTGGTTTTATAAGGTTATTTAACTCACGCAGCAAGACCATGACAGGAATCTGCATATTGCCAAAGGACTGATAAGTGTGACAGTCCCAGGGATCTGTTGTGTGACAGTGATGAGAGACTTTCATGGATTTCTTACAATGCAGTTTGCCTGCAGTTGCTGACTTGTCTTTCCAAAGGGTGTTGAGTTTGAGCTCCATGGTCAGGCCATCTTGTAAAAGCTCTATAATGTCTTTTGCTTCATCTGTTGCTCTGATATGTGTCTCCTGTAACAGCAACATTAAACTTCCAGTAATACATCATTTGTCAATAACCTCTGAGATAGTCAGAGGATGTTTATCATCTTCATAGTGACTGTAGTTCCTTCCTCTAAGCTTCCCACCTGAGGGGTCAGGATAGGTCCCTACTAGGGTGAATGTGTTTGTTGTAGAACAGTGGTCCCCAATCTTTTTTGTCTGGCGGGCGCCGGACGACGAGCCACCGAGGACCGTGGCCAGTGGACGAGCATCCTCCAAAATGCCACCGAGAAGCAGCGTCATCCAGAGGTGTCGCCACTGAAATGCCACTGAAAATCAGCAGCATTTTGGCAGCGACGCCTCTGGATAATGCTGCTTCTCGGCAGATGCTCATCCGCCGGCCAGTACGTGGGTGCACATAGACACCCTGGAGGGCACCATGGCACCCGTGGGCACCGCATTGGGGACCACTGTTGTAGAAGTTTGAGAGGAGATTCCAGTTACATCTAAATCAGGTCTGAGAACCAAGACCTGAAGGATAATGAGAAAGTGATTATAACCTTTGTTTCCTGATCCTTCATAATCTTCTTTACCATCTTTACTGTCAGTGGAAGAGGGAGGAAAGGCATAAAGGAAGCCTTTTAGCCTACTTCTGAGAAAAGGGGACCACCTCCCCTGCTTTCTGGTGTCTCTTCCTCATGTAACCTCTTGGTTTTCCAACTGGACTTGCTTGTACATAAATTCATCAATAAGCTTCCAACCTGACTGGTGAAACACCAAAAGACTAGCACCAAAAGACTGTGTTCCCTTGGTTCTAGGTAAGTCTTGCTGAGCCAGCTGACCCTTTCTTTCCTTCTTGTTGTAGAACCCTGAGGAACAGAGCAAGAGCTTCCCCCACCTCATGACATAAACAAAGCTACTTCTGCAATCAGCAATGAAAGATTTTTGCCATCTTAGCTGTTTCTGAAGAATTTTCTCCATTTCCAGCAGAAGTGAGCTAGATGGCCCCATAGCATGAGACAAGTTGTACTCTGCTTGGGCCACATCCGCACACACTCCTTTCCCTACCTCCCCCAAGTCATATAGGAGTACTGATATGTTTCCCTTACATAGGAACTGGTGTCTGTGCTCACGACCATCTTCTCTGGACCCAACATCAAATATAAAGAATGAATTTATCAAGAGATGTTTGTACCAAATTTGGATTAAGATCCTTATATAACTGATTTGCTGCAATTGCTGTAGAAGCAAACAAAGAATTTGCCAGGCGGGTTTCCACACAAGACCAAACTAACCCAGGAGCTGAGTCAGAGATTTTCTCTTAGAAGAGGTGTGCTAATGTTTGGCAAATCAGACACTATTTTCTTCCATCTCTCTTTTGATATAAAAATGATCTTGGATGATAATTTTGATTCTGGAGTTTTGTGAGGGCTGTAATTGACCCTTCCACTTGTTCACTAAAATGCCATGTTTCTGAAGGCTTTCAAAGATGGCTGCAGGGCCTTGTACCATCTAGACACATACCCCGTTCACTTGAAGGGGAAGGACAATATGGCTTTTGTGAATACCAGTGTAGGGGTTACAAGTCCAAAAAGGGAGTATTCTGTATTGATAATACTTCTTGCTGTAGCAGAAGCTAAAGCATTTCTGAGTGACTTTTCCTCAGTAGCTCCCCAGGAGGTTTATTTTCATATTATCTGAAGTTTGGAAAGCTAGTGCTATAACAATGGATTTCAACATTTCCACCTGGGTGTATTGATCTCTTTATGGACTTGATGAGAGCGCCGAGATCTAGCAGTTTTTAGCACTTCTAAGGAGCCATAGAAGAAACAGATATTTAGTTAAAAATCCTATACAAATCCTTTGAAACCTTTGCTCCGGAGGGAAACCTGGAGTCTGTCATATGTGCCACCTGAGGCAGAGCATTCTGGAAAGTTCTTCCTGAGGGGCGGTCTTAAAACCCAGGCCCAGAGCAAAGATCTGGTCTGCCTTCAGTTGCCATGGAGACAGGGAACACCCATTGTGAAGACTCTCTGACATGGAAGACTGACGATGACAGAGTTTTCTTTTACAGGTTGAGAACCAGGGAGAAAGCAATATTGGAACGCCACACAAGCAACACACATAGCATTCTGTGTAGCAGGTTCTCTACCAATGGGCTCCATGGGCCAGATTTTGTGTGCGCTTCTGTTTAAAGAACACAGCCTCGCTGTTTTCATTGTTTTAAATCATTATGACATGATTTAAACAATTTAATCTATTGTTACTTCTTACCACATGGTAAGTTACTTACTACATATAAACAAAACAATTAAGTTCCACAGGGAATTGCATGCTGTTGGAAGCTGAACTGATATGTTGTTCTTGTAATCTGAATATTGAAAATTAGTTGACATGTAATTAATTATGAATATGGCACAATTTGCAGAATAGAAAGGGTAAGACGACTAGGCAGCACATAAACTGGAAGCTCACCATTCTCCCTCCACTATTTCAAGTGTCCTGTGATACTGTTAGCTCTATCTCCAAATGTCAGCTCAGTGTAACACATTGAGGATAATGGGGACAGTCACTAGATAAAACTGCATGTGCTGGCACTACTGAGTCTTGTGGCACTTCACACACACGCACACACACACCACCCTCTACCACTGCAACTGAAGGAGAATACCTACTAATGAGTAGTTTCTGAGCCTCGTTGGGTCAGCTCTTAGGGGACATTATCATACACACATTCACACCATTACACTATCATTCACTTAAGAACATAAGAACATACATACTGATTATGACCAATGACCCATCTAGTTCAGTATCCTGTCTTCTGACATTGGAGAGTGCCAGATACTTCAAAAGGAATGAACAGAATAGGACAAGTTTGAGTGATCCATCCCTGTTATCCTGTCCCAGCATCTGGATGTTGAAGATTAAGGGACACCCGGAGCATGGGATTGCATCCCTGACCATCTTGGATAATAGCCATTTATGGACCTATCCTCTAGGAACTTATCTAATTATTTTTTAACCCAGTTATATTTTTGGACTTTACAACATCCCCTGGCAACGAGTTTCACAGGTTGACTATGCGCTGTGAAGGAAGTACTTCCTTATGTTTGTTTTAAACCCGGTGACTGTTAATTTCATTAGGTGACCCCCTAGTTCTTGTGTTATGTGAAGAGGTAAACAACACTTCCCTATTCACTTTCTACACACACCACTCATGATTTTATAGACTTCTATCATATCCCCTACTTTTTCATCTCTTTTCAACAGTCCCGGTCTTCTTAATCTCTCCTTGTATGGAAGCTGTTCCATACACCTAATCATTTTTGTTGCCCTTCCCTGTATCTTTTCCAATTCTAATATAACTTTTATGAGATGGGGTGACCAAACATAAGAACGGCCGTACTGGATCAGACAAAAGGTCCATCTAGCCCAGTATCCTGTCTACCGACAGTGGCCAATGCCAGGTGCCCCAGAGGGAGTGAACCTAACAGGTAATGATCAAGTGATCTCTCTCCTGCCATCCATCTCCACCCTGACAAACAGAGTCTAGGGACACCATTCCTTACCCCCATCCTGGCTAACAGCCATTAATGGACCTAACCTCCATGAATTTATCCAGTTCTCTTTTAAACGCTGTTATAGTCCTAGCCTTCACAACCTCCTCAGGCAAGGAGTTCCACAAGTTGACTGTGTGCTGTGTGAAGAAGAACTTCCTTTTATTTGTTTTAAACCTGCTGCCTATTAAACTGCAGACAGTATTCAAGGTGTGGGCATACCATGCATTTATATAGGGGCATTATATTTTCTGTTTTATTATCTATCCCTTTTCTAATGGCTCCTAACATTGCTAGCTTTTTTGACTACCACTGCACACTGAGCAGATGTTTTCAGGGAACTAGCTACGATGACTCCAAGATCTCTTTCTTGAGCAATAACACCTAATTTAGACTTCATCATTTTGTATGTACAGTTGGGATTATTTTTTTCTAATGTGCATTACTCTGCAGTTATCAACGCTGAATTTCATCTGCCATTTTGTTGCCTGGTCACCCAGTTTTGTGAAATCCCTTGGTAACTCTTCACAGTAAGTGTTGGATTTAACTATCTTGAGCATTTTGTATCATATCCAAATTTTGCCACATCACTGTTTACCCTCTTTTCCAGATCATTTATGAAAACAGTAGCACCTCAGAGTTACTAACATCAGAATTACGAACTGAACAGTCAACCACATATCTCATTTGGAATTGGAAGTATGCAATCAGGCAGCAACAGAGACCCCCCCAAAAAGGCAAATACATTACAGTACTGTGTTAAAGAAAAAATTATAAAAATAAAGGGAAAGCAGCGTTTTTATTCTGCATAATAGTTTCAATGCTGTATTAAATCAATGTTCAGTTGTAAACTTTTGAAAGAACAACCATAACATTTTTGTTCAGAGTCATGGACATTTCAGTGTTACGAATAACCTCCATTCCTGACGTGTTCATAACTCTGAGGTTCTACAGTATGTTGAACAACACAGTTCCCTGTATAGTTCTTTGGCAGACCCCACTATTTAGCTCTCTCCACTGTGAAAACTTACCATTTATTCCTACCTTTTAACCAGTTACTGATCCATGAGAGGATCATCCCTCTTATCCCATGACTGCTTACTTTACTTAAGAGCCTTTGGTGATGGACCTTATCAAAAACTTTCTGAAAGTCCAAGTAGACCACCTTTATCCACATCTTTGTTGACGCCCTCAAAGATGTTCCATCACAAAAGCCATCTTGACTCCTCCTCAAAATATGTTTATCTTTGTGTCTGATCATTCTGTTCTTTACTATAGCTGCAACCAGTTTGTCTGGCGCTGATGTTAGGCTTCCTGGCTTGTAATTGACAGAATCACCTTTGGAGGCTTTTTTAAAAATCACCGTTACATTAGCTATCTGCCAGTCATCTGGTACAGTGGCTGATTTAAGTGATAGGTTACATACCACAGTTAGTAGTTCTGCACTTTCATATCTGACTTCCTTCAGTCCTCCTGGGTGAATACCATTTTGTCTTGGTGACTTATTACTATTTATCAATTTTGTTCCAAAACCTCCTCTACTGACACCTCAATCTGGGACAGTTTATTTATTATTATTTGTATTCCATTAGTATCAATGGGTCCAAACTGAGATGTGTGTGTGTGTGTGTGTGTGCGCGTGCGCGCGCAATGGCAGCCTGATCTCGGACTATATATAGTCTGAAACAAGCCTGTAAAGAGTTATGTACATCCTTAGCTCTATGCATTGTGAGTCGTCCCTTGAAATCAAAGGGATTATTCATAGCGCATAAAGTTAAGCACATGTATAATTTTTTGCAGGATGGAGTCTTACATGGACAAGACAGAAAAAGGAGGAATATAGGATACATTATTACCCCCTATTTTACAGACACTGAATGGAGGCAAAACAAAAATGTTAAATTTATACATTCTGTCACTGGTCAGACTGGAAAGAACATTTTTAAATTTCAAATAGACCCATGCTCTGTTCTTCTAAGAAGATTTAGAAGTTCCAATGTGTATTCCTAATTATTCTTACTCCTCTCTCCCTATTTTCAGTAATCAGTATTCCCCCTCTCCCTCCTTTCCTCCCTCCCACTTGGTTCTGTGATCGCAAGGCCCGTAAAGTATCTTAGTTTAACACTGAAATGTGAATGGATAAACTAAAGTGTGTGAAATACAATTAGGTAAAAGCTAATTAAAGCAAACTAGGGAATACTTAACATAGCACTGCAATGTACAGTATGTCCCTTCATGCCTGATGAAAGGCAGAAGATGCATTTTAGTGCAACAGACTGACAAGTACAGCTGTTGTGAGGGTGAAATGGCCTGTTATGATGGTATTATCGAAATGATATACAGTAAAGGAAGAATGGGGACATACCCTATGCAGACTTACTTTTTGATACTTGCTCTGTCTCTGGTATATTAACTGAAGAAGCACAATTTCATGAAAACAGATTCCAAACAATTATTTTTTAAATCACAGCTGCTAAATGTAGGGGTAGCATGGCATGAAAAGGATAGAATGGCTTTTAATCTCTTTCCAAGCTTCTTATCGGATGGAAAATATTCCTGGTTTTGAAATTAACAACACTTATGTTCCACGTCATTTGCAAATACTCAGTTACATTTCATAGGGGGAAAAAATGCATATAGGAGTGCAGGTGTGTAGCGCACACAGTACATTCCCTGAAAGGTATGGAGAGGCCAATAGCAAATGTGGCACCCAGACATCAGGTATGCCCCTCATTTAAACCTTTTGGACTAAGTTCATCTCGCAGAGAAGGGGAATTTTCTACAGTTTTGACTGGGCTTTCTTTGCCCTGTGGAGATTGGCTGTTTGCTCCAACCCTCTCCCCTCCCTCAGTCTCTTCAATTCAGCTTCACTCCATACTTGTCCCCTCCTACCCACTTCCCCTTCTTTTCAAAATCCCTCTCCCTTCTCCCTAGAGTCTCTCTTCCTAATTGACCCCCATCTCACCCCACTCAAAAGCAGTACAAAATAGTGACAGTAACATGATGTTTGTTGCCACCACACTGTTCACTCCGCCTTGTGTGTTTGACCTCTTCTCCCACCCGCTGTCTGTCCTGTCTGTTCAGACTGTGAGCTCTCCAGAGCAGGGACTGTCTGCTAGCCTGTGTTTGTACAGTGCCTAGCACAATGGGGCCCCATCCTTGGTTGGTTCTTAGGCACTGCTGTAATAAACATGATTATTCATAATAATATTAGGTAATTGCTTCCTTCACAACCATAATCCTGCTCTACTCTCGAAGTTGAGCTTTTATGTAAATTCGTTGAGTCTTGCATCCTCCCCAGAAATAGAGCCTGATCCAACTTCCGCTAAAGTCAATGGGAGTCTTGTCACTGATTTTAACGGGAGTTGGGAGGCTCAGTCCTCAGACAGGAGGCAGAACTCCTATTTTCCTAAGTACAAAACTAAATAAGGAACTAAAGATTTGGCCCGTGTGTAGACTGCCTACAGTAGGTCATCTACCCAAGTTTTGCCCACTGTAATCCTGAGACCTGAGGTGCCACTCAAATCCACGGTGATGAGCTTGGTAAAAAATCCCAGACAATTAGATACTTTAAACAAACTAAGATATGGGCATGCTGTTTCTCATAGCAGCATCCAAAACTGTGCCCTGCTGCCAAACATTGTATTATTGTTTACCTGCAAAACTAAGGATGCAGTTGACCTGCAAAACTAAGGATGCAGTTGACAAACATCCAAAAAAAGGAATAAAAATATTTCTCTTTTAAACATGTTGACTGGGTAAACAAGATTGTAATGGGGTAGCGGTTATGTTTGATTATCATGAGGAAGACTGAAGCAGACATAAATGTTTAGAAAAGTCCTCTGTCCTCTGGATAGATCTGGTGTGTGTATGTGTTGTGTGCATGCGTGTCCATCTGTCCATCCCATGTATGACAGGAGCAGAGATTCTGACCCCTGTGGGGCCTGAAGGCAGCATGTGACCCATAAAGGGCTACTTTTAGCTAAGCCAATAGAAGAAGTATTTCTTGAAAGCAGGCCACAGAAAAATGGGGGAAATTGGTACACTTTACCAGGGCCCATCCAGAAGACCACCAGACTATCACCATGAGAAAAAAAATTCAGGCTAAACTGTGGATGTTTTAGTTTGAGATTCTGAACAGTGAGCTGTCCTCTAGGATGTGCAGAAGGGTTGAGACAAGATTCCAGGGACAAGGAACAGTACCTCCAGGGTCCTTAAAGGGTATTTGTCGCTGATGTTTCGTTAATATATGTGCCATGCTCCCATCTGGCTACAAATACAAATCAGGCAGCCACAAACATCAGGAGCTTAAAGAAAGGGGAAGAAAAGACCCTAGAGGATGCCAGTCAATCCTCCAGTTTTTCCAGACAGGCAAGGCCACTCAATAGTGGCTACTCAATAGGCTACTCTGAAACCTGTCAATACTCTAGGTCAAGCAATGCAAAAAGTGGGGAACTGTAAAACAGCAAGATGAAGATGATTTCAATATAGACACTGTGGAAGTTGATGAAGAAAAGCAGACAAATGAATCACGTGATTCCAATCTGTAATGACCTCCAAGAGTAGTTGAGTAATATTATCACCAGCACCAGCAGACTCAGAGGAAGGCTTGAAAGAAGCAGGAGACAGTAGTGCTATAATATTTATGGATTCATGTTTTTAAAATGATCCAGGAGTGTGGCCTACACACATTACAGATTCTGTTTGTGAAAAAATTGTCCTATCTGGTGTAATGAATTTCAAAGAAACGCAGAAGGTAACAAAGTTAATGCCAAAAGATGTTGATGGCCGTAGTTTACCTATATTTCTTCTCAAATATAAAACTTCCAACAACAGAGAACATGGCTTGCTCGGAGTGCTACCTACCCAGCAATGTACTGCTTTCCATGTCAGCAATTTTCTGAAGGGGAAGACAAACAAACAATGCAGTGTACTGGCAAAAAGTGAAGGATATTTGCCAACTGTGCAAAAATGGCACAAACTATATAATAAACTTCCTGAACATGGAAAGAGCAGAGAACATAAAACCTGCTGTTGCCGGTGGAAGGAATTAGACCAGTCACTGTCAGATGGACAGCAATACTGGAAAGAATGTTGGATATTATCGGACATCTCACTTCAAGAGGTTTATTATTCCTAGGGGACAATAATCTGACTGGTGATCCACACAACAGTAACCTTCTTGGAACTCTTGAGTTACTAGCTCATTATGACAACATAACTCATGACCACTTGGCTCAAGTCTAACAGAAGCACACAGAGGATAGAACAACCCAAGGACAGGTACATTACCTCTTATGGGAGACGCAGAACAAGTGCATTGAATTATGCAGTAAAAGCATGCAGAAGGCCGTTCTTGCAGAGAGAGAGAGAGAAAGAAAGCCATCTATGATTCCGTCATATGGGATGTTAGTCTTGATGCCTCTCATCATGAACAAAATGTGTTGTATTGAGGTTTGTAGTTCAGGAACAAGGCAGTGATGCATTTAATATTCAAGAAAGATTTCTTGAGTTCATCAACTTTGATCAAAAAAGTAGAAAACAGAGCAGCCTAAATGCTAAGTGCCAGCATAAAGCATCATAACATTCCACTTGATGATTATAGAGGTCCAAGATTTGATAATGGCTCTAATATGTCAGGAAAATTAAAACGCATTCAGGCTTGCATTATGCCAAAAAATAAACTTGCTATGTATTCTCCTTGCCCTTCTTATTCACTTAATCTCATAGCAGTTAATGCTGTAGCCGCACATTCTGAAACAGTAACACTTTTTGGTTGTGGACAGTGACTTTTCATGTTTTTAGTGCCAGTCCTGAGAGGTGGAAGATTGTAACCAATAAGATACACTATTCACTCTATTTTCAGTCAGGCACACGTTGGAGTGCACGTGCTGAAGCTGTCTGTTCAATAACAAAGTATATATACCAGGTATTCTGACAGCACTGGAATGAGCTCTTGAATTAAATTTGACACACAAAACTTGATCAGAAGTGGTAGCACAAACAGTATTTCACCTCATTTTCATGCCTTTTATTGGCTAGCTTCTGGTATAAAGATCCTTCAAGTCCTGATGAGAGAAACAAGATTCTACAAACTGAGGAATCTCTCTTGGTTCAGGGTCAACTCTCATTGCTGATATTATGAAGACTTAAAGCAACTCTGAGATCAGTGGCTCAAAATTCTATTAGAAGCACGCTTTGTGGTGATAGCTATGGGAATTTTACCACAATTACTGCAGAAGAGAGGTAAAAAATGGAAAATATTTCATGATGAGACACCTGAGGAATCATGTTCTATCACCTCTGAAGATGAAACAAAGGCCTGGGCTACACTAGCTATTCGCGTAACTGAAGTCGAAGTATCTTAGTTCAATTTACCTGGGCGTCCTCACGGCGGCGAGTCGACTGCCGCAGCTCCCCTGTCGACTCTGCTTACTCCTCCTGCCGAGGTGGAGTACGGGCGTCAATTCAGGGATTGATTTATCATGTCTAGACGAGACGTGATAAATCGATCCCCGATACATCGAACATACGTACCCAAAGTCTTTATTCAGAAGGAACATGTTCTATGCAACTTTGCTCCAACTCACAGGTAACATTGTCCAATGATTCGAAGCAACCAATTACATTTGTTTTACGTTCAGTTCTAAAATATATGTCACACTCCATCCTGAGGAACTGGAACAAACATCCACATGTCTAATTCTCAAGTATCCTATGGATCTTTTGGAGAACTTTCCACATGAAATGTTGCATCTGAAAAAAAATAATCTTCAGGTCTACTTTTGGAAAAGAACTTGAACTGCCACCACTTATCTTACTTAGTGAGATTTAAAACAAAAAACTACAACTAGTTTTCAGTGAAGTGTGCACAGCCCTACCCATTTTTTGCACATTGCCAGTAACTGTGGCAGAAGTGGAAACAAGTTTCAGCAAGCTGGCACCCATCAAAACCTGTAGACAATCTACTATGGTACAAGAACGCTTAAGTCATCTTCCGGTTTTGTCTAATGGGTGTGAACTCATAAGAAAAATTACTTTGTGATTCTGCAATGAAAAAGGCCAAAAAAGTAAAGCTGTAAAATGATACGGTCTAGCTATGCCATTTCCGAAATAAAATATAATTTTTTCTTTCAGTAAGTGTGTGGGATAAGTTGGGGAGACCTCACCTAAAACAAGCCATAATAGAGTCTTCCCAGAAACTAGGACTGTGTGTGTGAAGGGTTCCATTGCATATGGTTCTGATCAGGTGTGATCAGGTATGTGGAAAAGACAAGCTGGATTGCAGACAAGAAACACAGAGACAGGTTCTTGGTCTGGTGCTGGCTAAAAAGGCTTGGGGCTATAAACAAAGAGGCTATCCCATGCATTTGGTACCCCCCGAGTTCCAAGGAGCAGAACTTTGTACATTACTTGTAAATAAATAAGACTGCATAAAAGAAAATACTTCCATTGACAATTAATATTTTCAACAGAAACAACATACAAGGCCCTGAATTTTGACTAACCACTGTGGTTGAAAAGGGGTAACCCACTATATATGAGGCACTGTGTATAGCTACATCTTTTCTTTGTATTTTTCTGGTATTAATATACCTTAGACATTCCCTATTTTGATTAAGGTGTTGCCCTTAGCTTCCTTGAATCCTTTATGGCTTACAATAGTTTCTCAGATAGGAGCTCTGTCTACTGAAATGAAACAACCAATGACTTGAAAGGGAAATATTTGGAAATTAGTGCCAGATTATTTAGTTTCAAACAAGGGTTCTCAATCTGCTCTCCCTCTCCCCTACCACATACCTAACATTATCCACTTTCTCATTCCACAACACCAAACCACCTACTTTTTCCCCTGTAGCCCTCATATCCCAGAATCCAGTGTGTTATTTCAGAAAAAAACAACCAAACAAACCCACAATCTGCAAATAATAACAATTTGATACTTTTTAAGTTCATTGTGCCAGGTTTGGCCACAGTCGCTCTTTACATTTAAAGGCATGTACTTTCAATAATTTCACATTAAAAAAACTGTAAAAATGAATACACTGCCATTGAAAATGGCATAAACTGCTCATTCCCAAAGATACTATAAACCTAATTACTGCATCTGTTTACATTTGGAATGGGTTTCTTCTGATCCTACTAATGACAAGAAAAATAGAATTTTTTCCCAATGAAAATTTATATTCTGCAGAAAATGTCATTCCCCCATTCCTCACAGAAACAGCTTTATGCCCTAACGTGGTAGGTAACCCCTGGTTTAGAGGAAATGGTTCCTCACAGGAGGGCATCCTCTTCTGTTATCACTTTAAAGAAAACTATATTTTACTGTCTGGAATCTTGGAATGAGAGAAAATTTAAGGGCTAATGCCCTGATTCAGCAAGGTGAGTAACTCCATTGACTTCAGTAGGACTGAACTGGGGCTTAAAGTCTGATCTCATGTGGCTCTCACTGACTTCAGTAGGAGCTGTATTTGCACATGAAAGGAAAGAATCTGTACTTAGGCTCCCCACCTCCTTATTTCATTTGCGGTGGGGATTACAATTCTTTGAAAGATGGTGCAGCAGGCCACAGGTGCTTTTCGCAAGTCGCCTTTGTCACAGAAAATAGTCATTGAATAAAGGGAAACAGTCAACTTTAAATCTAATCGTTTAAAAATAATTAAAAGAGATTACACCTCCCCAAGTTGTCCTGTTAATTCTTATGGTTTTCCAATCACATTTTCATAGCTTTTGAGAAATGCTTTTCTCTCCTTCCTTGCTGTCAGAAACCCCCACAAATAATGAGGGGAAACTCACTTGGCTAGCTGGCTAAACAAGCGGAGCAGTGAAACTAAATATAATTAAAGGGTGCCAAATGTACAATTGAAAACAACTGAGAGAAACATTTTTTGCTCTAATCAATTTCAGTTACAGCAACTTTAAGTATTACTTGAAAAATGCTATGGCTGGTGTAATGAATGTTAAGTTGATGATGTGCCTTTATTATATCTGATGAAGTGTTGCTACATTTAATAAGAGGGAGAGCATTTTGATATTGTCCATAGGACTATCTAACACTTGTTTTCTTGCTCACCACGGCATATTTTTCGTATTACGTAATACTTATTGTATGTATTATAATGATACATAGCTGAAAGCTATCAATAAAGCTTTCACAGGTAGTCATGAGGGGAAACTGATACACCGATAAAAAGACAGCACTTCTGATTGTTTTTCCTTTTCCCCTTTTGTAGTCTTTGATGGTTCTTAAATCAACATCTTCTGATCAGATCTTCTAACCCAGTGGCTCTCAACCTTTCCAGATTACTGTACCCCTTTCAGGAGTCTGATTTCTCCCCAAGTTTTACTTCACTTAAAAACTACTTGCTTACAAAATCAGACATAAAAATACAAAAGCAAAACTAATACTGAAAAGTTGCTAACTTTCTCATTTTTACCATATAATTCTAAAATAAATCAACTGGAATATAAATATTGTACTTACATTTCAGTGTATTGTATATAGCGCAGTATAGTATACAAGTCATTTTCTGTATGAAATTTTAGTCTGCACTGACTTCACTAGTGCTTTTTATGTAGCCTGTTGTAAAACTAGGCAAATATCTAGATACGTCCATATACCCCCTGGAAGACCTCTGCGTACCCCCAGGGCTAAAAGTACCCTGGTTGAGAACCACTGGTCTAACCTCTCCCACTGTCTTTATGAAGCCATTTGTCAGCTCAGATTTTGATTTTGATTTCGGTTCCTGTGAAGAGAAGAGTTGGGTTTGCTATAGAAATGACTGAGGCTCTCTACACAAAGACAGACCCCACCACCTCAAGTCTCGGCTGATTTTACAATATCATTCCACACTATACACATCAAGTGCCCTCTTTTATAAAATGGTTTCTTTCCAGTATATGCTGATTCCAGAGGAACTGACTGGGGGGAGAACAGGGCAGTGGGAAGACCAATGAAATCTAAGACCATATTAGGTTGTCTTTCATAGAACAGTTCTAATTTAACTGTAGATGTCATCAGGGCAGATCTGTGGAAATCCTCATGAATCCAGGTGAAATCAAGCTTTTAATAAAACTTGTAAGGCATTTTCATCACCAAAGCCAAGTCTTTCATTAGCTATCTTTCTCTAGTTTCTCTGTTTAGGTTTCTACATTTACAAAATCTTGCCAAAGCTACCTCTTAAAAGACTCAAGAATGAGTAAGAATGAATTAACTGATACTTTCCAGGTGGCTATTTGTCACTGAGAAAAGCTTACGAATGTAGAGAGTTCAGGCTATTCAGATCTTGTTTCTTTTCTTTTGAGAAACTTCTGTGTGCTTAAATGTTACATTACTGAGCTGACTATGAGAAACAGATGAAAAAGAAATATTCCCAGGCTCAACCTCAGAGATATTTTAAAGGGTATTTTAATTTTTTTATTAAATTATCATTTAATTATTAAAAGAGAGGAGTAGTGCAAATGAGACCCCATAAAATAAACTATTTTAATGTCACACAAAGGTTTAAGAAACTGCACAAAGTGGAATTTTGAGAGACTAAACATGTTTAGTTTATTATTAAATATTAAAGTAAAATTAAATAAATGGGCAACCACTTCAAAGAAAGAGGATATATAACAGTTTGTTCACATGCCTGTTCCCCTTACCAAATAGTCTGAGGTCCATACAATGTTATTATGAACTGCTGCTGAGCTGCAATAAAAACCTGCCTACCACTTCTTCCAGCTACTACAAGGAGCAGATCCTCCTTTTAACTTAGGCCATGTCTACACTAGAGACCTTACAATGGCACAGCTGTACAGATGCAGCTGCACCATTGTAAGATCTCCCATGTAGCTGCTCTATGCCAACAAGAGAGAGCTCTCCTGTCGACATCATTAAACCACCTGTAATGAATGGTGGTAGCTATGTTGGCGGAAGAACGTAGTTAGGTGAAATGTAATTCTGAAAGCTAAACAATTTTGAAATTAAATCTCTACAACTCTTCTGAAATTATTTTTGATACTCCTCTACCCTGATATAACGCGGTCCTCGAGAGCCAAAAAATTTCACCGCCTTATAGGTGAGACTGCGTTATATTGGGTTTGGTCTGGTACGCCGTGCCAGACTGGACCGGCTTTCCTGACGGTGATTTAAAGGGCTTGATGCTCCAGCCACTGCGGGGAGCCCCAGGCCCTTTAAATCACCACCGGAGCTCTGGCAGCGAGGTTTGGGCCTGGATTTAAAGTGCCCGGGGCTCCCCGCAGCAGCTAGAACCCTGGGCCCTTTAAATCACCGCCCGAGCCCGACTGCCAGAGCCCCGGTGGAGATTTAAAGGGCCCGGTACTCCAGCTGCTGTGGGGAGCCCCGAGCCCTTTAAATCACCGCCGGAGCTCTGGCAGCGGGGCTCAGGTGGGGATTTAAAAGGGCCCAGGGCTCCACATGAATTCGGATATAACGCGGTAAAGCAGCAGGGTTCGGGTGGTGCTTTAAAGGACCCGGGGCTCCCCGCTGCTTTACCATGTTATATCTGAATTCGTGTTATATCAGGTCGCATTCTATCAGGGTAGAGGTGTATCTTGTATTTTGGAAGCAAAATGTTTGTACTTTATAGAAGGAAGGAGGGTTGGAAAGGATGAGGAATTTGGTTTTTGAAGGATTGTCATCACATACCTGATAAATCATTTGGTTGTTTGATTAAGGGGGTCTGAATACCAAAAGAAACATTCAACAGCAAGGGTCAGTTTTCAAACTTTTAAGTGATGGTACCCAGTTATTAATAGTTATTTGTACTCCAGCAGGACCCAAAATGTGCTTCGCACTAAACTCTTAGAAAAATACAATCCCCACTTCAAGGAGCTCCCAATTTCCAAATATGCAAAAGTAGATGGAGAGGGAGTGATAAAGGGATACAACATACAAGCAAAGTGATCAGGGCAATGGCAGGTATGTAAGTTCATTAGTTCCAGATGCTTCTTTTGTTTGTTTGGGGATTTTTTACATTTTGTAGGCCTGTGTGGAAAGATGAGATTTTAAGAAAAGATTTCAATGAGGTCATTCCAAAGGCAGCAGGGGAGAAGACACAGCCACAACTACGAGCAGGTGAAATGGAAGAGGAAGAGCCTAGTGTCACTATCAAAGTAGAGTGAGAAGGGAGGAGAATCAAAACTTGAGGATAAAATATAGATGTATGTAGATCAGCACTGTGTTGAGCCTTGAAAGAAAAGACAGAAAGTTGACATTTGCTGTGCTGTGCAACGGAGAACCAGTGAGTCAGAAGGAACAGGGCTAAGTGACATGAAGGAATGAATAGGAAAGACACTTTTGGCAAGCAGCAGTTTGAACATGCTAGAGGAGGAAGATTATCACAACAAAGATATCAGAGGAGCAGGATCCCGCAGGGCAGAAAGGAGGGGTCAAATATTAAAGAATGTAGTCAAAGAAGTGATGAGACTTTGTTATGGTCTGTGTGTAGGGGGAGAAGGGAGCTGAAGATGACCTTGAGGTTGTGGGTTTAGGTGATAAGAACATGGAGACCAATTTGCACATAGGCACCTACCAAGACTCTCTAAAAGTATAAGAAAGCTAATCCTGTGGAGCGCCTTCAACTTGTACCGACTTTCAGTGAGAGATCAGGATGCTCAGTACCTTGTAGGATCAGACACCAAGGACTAAATTTTCCAACTGAAGTTAAACACCATGGGTATGTCTTCACTACCAAGGTTAAAGCGCTGCTGCGGCAGCACTTTAATGTGGCTGAGTGGTCACAGCACCAGTGGTGGTCACGGCTGTAAAAAAACCACCCCCACGAGGGGAGGAGCTACCAGCGCTGGTGCACTGTCTACACTGCCACTTCACAGCACCAGAATTTGCATCACTCATGGGGGTATGAGAAAGTTTTAGGGCTCTAAACTGGCAGTGTAGACAAGACCCATATTTCAGATATATGCAACTAGAGATGAATTTAGGTGTCTAACTTTTAGGCACATGAAGATGGGAAATTCTGGTCCTAAGTGATCTGAGCAGCCAAATGCAAAACTGTGGCAACCAAATTTTAAAACTGGACTCACAAAGAATATTCCATTAATGTCTCATATCACTGGAGCTGGCCTTAATAACAAAGGAACATCCCTCATTTTGGAGCCAGTCTGACCTGAGGTACACACGTACATCCTCTAATCTCAACTTTTATTTTTTGCCATCAGTTTTTTTCCAGAAAGAAAGGGCACTCACCCTGCCATCACCAATAAACTAAAACTGAGACTCACATCTTAGTGTTAGATCAATCTGCCTCAGTTCTAATGTGGAGAATTCAGACATGCTAGCAAGAAGGTACTTCACTTTCTATGCCCATTCAATCATAAACCAAGACCCCAATTATTATTAATTATATGTATTACTGTTGCACCTAGGAGCCCTAATTACAGAGCAGGAGTCCATTGTGCTAGGTGCTGCACAGACACAGATACAAGATGGTCTCTGCCCCAAGGAACTTGCAATCTGAGTAATGCCAAATATGGGGGTGGGGAGTTTGTAATATAGACAGTTGTCCAGTGGGAATGGAACTGAAACTACCAAATTCATTTCACACAAGCCACTTAACAGTTATCCAATTGTACCTTCTTTCGGTTACTACTGGCCTAGGGTGTATTTGAACTGGCAATCTGGAGGTAAATGGCATATACAGTGGAACCCATTTATGTCGACCTCGGTTAACTTGCCAACCCTATTAAGTGGACGGTTTACAAGAGGAACCGCCAAACGCCCTGTTTGCCTTATGGGTTTCTCATCTGTTATGTCGATTTGCAGAACCCTAATATCTCGAGCCCGTCCCCGACCCACCGTGTCCCCAGCCGCCCAGCCACGCGGTTCCCCGGCCGCCCGGCTCCCCAGCCCGGCGGTTCCCCGCGTACCCGCCCCCCCAGCTCCGCTTCCCCGCCTGCCCGCCCCCGCATACCCGGTCCCTGCCTGTCTCCGCCTGCCCGCCCGGACCCGCATACCTGGTCCCGGCTCGCCTGCCGCCCGCCCGCCCGGCTCCGCCTCGCCTCCCGCCCGGTCCCTGCCTGTCCCCGCCCGCCCGCCCGGACCCGCATACCTGGTCCCGGCTCGCCTGCCGCCTGCCCGCCCGGCTCCGCCTCGCCACCCGCCCGTCGGCCCGGCTCCGCTTCACCGCCTGCCCGCCCCGCATACCCGGTCCCTGCCTGTCCCCGCCCGCCCGCCCGTACCCGCATACCTGGTCCCGGCTCGCCTGCCGCCGGGCCGGCCGGCTCCGCCTCGCCTCCCGCCCGGTCCCTGCCTGTCCCCGCCCGCCCGCCTGGACCCGCATACCTGGTCCCGGCTCGCCTGCCGCCCGCCCGGCTCCGCCTCGCCTCCCGCCCGCCCGGCTCCGCCTCGCCTCCCGCCCGGACCCGCATACCTGGTCCCGGCTCGCCTCCGCCTGCCCGCCCGGCTCCGCCTCGCCGCCCGCCCGTCGGCCCGGCTCCGCTTCACCGCCTGCCCGCCCCCGGATACCCGGTCCCTGCCTGTCCCCGCCCGCCCGCCCGGACCCGCATACCTGGTCCCGGCTCGCCTGCCGCCCGCCCGCCCGGCTCCGCCTCGCCTCCCGCCCGGTCCCTGCCTGTCCCCGCCCGCCCGCCCGGACCCGCATACCTGGTCCCGGCTCGCCTGCCGCCTGCCCGCCCGGCTCCGCCTCGCCGCCCGCCCGTCGGCCCGGCTCCGCTTCACCGCCTGCCCGCCCCCGCATACCCGGTCCCTGCCTGTCCCCGCCCGCCCGCCCGGACCCGCATACCTGGTCCCGGCTCGGCTGCCGCCCGCCCGCCCGGCTCCGCCTCGCCTCCCGCCCGGACCCGGATACCTGGTCCCGGCTCGGCTGCCGCCCGCCCGCCCGGCTCCGCCTCGCCTCCCGCCTGGACCCGCATACCTGGTCCCGGCTCGCCTGCCGCCCGCCCGCCCGGCTCCGCCTCGCCTCCCGCCCGGACCCGCATACCTGGTCCCGGCTCGCCTCCGCCTGCCCGCCCGGCTCCGCCTCGCCGCCCGCCCGTCGGCCCGGCTCCGCTTCACCGCCTGCCCGCCCCCGCATACCTGGTCCCTACCCGTCCCCGCCCCGCCTACCTGGTCCCGGCTTCGCCTGCCGCCCGCCCGGCTTCCCTGTCCCGCTTTGCCGGATCCAGCCACGTGCAGGCAGCGTGTATAAGACGGTTATCTTGAGTCACTGCGCATGTGCTGAGTTCACGTAGTACGTGATCACGGTCTGTATGGTCGTTCACTCCCATGCCAGTTCACTCATTCTTGTTGATCTTGTCTGAAGGATCTGTTTATTTTTTCCCTTCTAAAAATGTCTGGAGGTGTTAAGAGAAAACTGGACAATCAGTCAATAGAGAAAAAGTATGAAATCATACTGCAGCTAGAAAAAGGAGGAAAACCGGCAGACCTTAGTCGTCAGCATGGCATTCCAGCAAACACCATTTCAGGATGGAAAAAGAAGGCCGACGTGATAAAGCAAATGTACGAGAAGTCTATCTTTGATCCAGCAAGAAAAAAACTTAGAGTGGCTGAGCACAAAGATGTCGACGATGCACTGTTTCAATGGTTCACAAATACGCGAGCAACAAAGCTTCCCGTCAATGGTCCCTTGCTGATGGAGAAGGCGGACATCCTTGCTGCAAAGCTAGGACACCCTGACTTTAAAGCAAGTCAGGGGTGGGTGGATCGTTTCAAAAAGAGGCACAACATTGTCTTCAAAGCAATTTGTGGAGAGAGCGCTGCGGTTCAACAGGAACAAGTGGATTCATGGCTGAAGACTCAAATGCGCACAATTTTGGATACCTATGAGACTCGGAACATTTTTAATGCTGATGAAACTGGGCTGTTTTGGAAATGCCTTCCAGACAAGACTATGGCGTTTCGTGGGGAGGCTTGTCACGGTGGAAAAAAGTCGAAGGACCGACTTACAGTGCTAGTTGCTGCTAACATGGATGGAAGCCAAAAACTCCCGCTCTACGTTATAGGAAAGTCCAAGAATCCCAGATGCTTTAAGCAGACCAAAGTTCTCCACTGTGATTACGATGGCCAGCCAAGCGCCTGGATCACAGGAGATCTATTCAGTGCATGGGTGAAAAAGTGGGACAGGAAGTTCCAAGCAGAGAAAAGGAAGGTGGCACTGATCGTGGACAACTGTAGAGCTCATCCGGATGTTCCTGGTCTCAAGGCCATTAAGATCTTTTATCTCCCACCTAACACAACCAGTAAGCTCCAACCAATGGACCAGGGGATAATCCAAGTGCTTAAGGTGTACTACAGGAAAATGTTGATGCGCCAATACCTGCTCCATCATGAAAAGAAGGCACAGTACACCCCTTCCCTTCTAGATGCAATGAACTTCCTGAGATCAGCCTGGAATGACGTGAAGAAGGAAACAATCTCAAACTGCTGGATGCACTGCGTCATTCAGGATATTTCCGATGATGAGTTTCAGGCACAGTGCCGTGCAGCCGCAGAAGAACTCGCGGAAGTGGCGGGAAAATCAAGCCTTACAGATGCTATCTTGGAAGAGGAGGCACAGGAGTTAGCCATCACTGTCCAGGAATTCCGAGATTACATAGAAATCGACAAAGACGTCGTTACTGATGGCGTGATCACCGATGAAGACATTGTATCAAGTGTGCAGTCAGCACAGGCAAGCACATCTGCATGCGGCAATGACAAAGAAGATGAAGAAGATGCGGACGAAGATTTGGAACCAATTCCCTCAGCTGCTGAGGTGGTAGAAATGCTACAGAAAATTCGACGGTATGGTTCTTTTGTAGGAGATGAAACTGTTTTAGACAGCATAAATAATATTGAAGCATTTGTTTTCAAGCAGACTGTTAAAGGCAAAAAGCAACAAAGCATTTTAGGCTTTGTAAAGAAACCACAGTAACCGCGTGTACGATACTTTTCAGAGCTGTGTCAGAGTGAAATGACTCGCAAATTTAATTTTGACACTGGTTAGCTTTTTGTAAAAACGAACTACACCCCGCACGTTTTTTGTGATTTTGTGATTTTGTGAGCGATCTTTGTGTTTGCAATGTTGGAGAATATAATAAAGGTTTGTATCGAGAATCGACGGTGGTTTGTATTGTATACTGGTAAACAAAAAAACTGTGTAAAAAAACCTCCAAAAACATGTGCATGTACATTCTCATTTATTAACGCACATCATGTGCATAAAGAAATTTCAAGCACATGTTAATGTATTGCCGCCATATTGGTTTTTGTTTATCTCGATCATCGGTTATCTCGACGGTTTTTGGCAAACCCCTAGGCCATCGAGATAACAGGGTTCAACTGTATATTCACCACTACTTTACTAATTCCCATCCTTGTTGTTTCATATTGCTATGATGTAAATGACAATTTGTTAACCTCCTGTAACCAGACAAGATACATCTGTTGGCAAAATGCAGTTAATATCCCATCCATGCTACGAACTGGGACTGTGCTGTAACCAGGTCCTCTGATTCCGCTATGTTTGTTGTACTGTCAACTCACCCACATTATAATAGAAAAAAGATCAAATACCGTTGAAAGGTTTGGAGACAAGTATGTAAAACCTAGACTGGGGAGCTAACAGGTTAGATAGAGCAAGAGATATGGACACAACGTACGCCACTGCAACCCAGAAAGAATTGATTAGTCAGGCTTTCTGTGGTTTTGCACAGGCTTCCATGGCATGGAATATATTTCAGTAAAAACTATGTCCATGCCCTAAGTGATTACAGAGACATCCCCACTGCTTTTGGATGACAAGACCAATAGAATGCTAAACCATGACCCCAAATTCCCCTCAAAACGAGCAGCGTAACATGATTCCCCTCCAACACACATTTATTTTAAACCATGCCAGAATCCAAGGCATGCTTTGACAAATGCTGTATTAAATTTTCCAAGACTTGTGCAATCCGCAAGACAGAGAGGGAGGAAAGAAAGGAGGCAGTCGGCTTCTACATCTCTCGTTCTGAGGAAGGGGCAAGCCAAAGGCCTAAGAACAGCACAAAGGTGAGGAGCAGGGTTCCCTATGACAGTTTGCATAAGAAAATAGAAGGATGGACAATGTACCTGAACTCTGCGCAAACAGAAAACGACCATCTTCCGCACTCCGCTAAGTAAGCAGAAGATATTCTCCCCCACTGTGTGCTACAAGATACTGAAACCTACCACTATGAAAACCTTTTGCCATGACACCTGAAAGCATAAGAAACTTGCCTGGTTTTGCAATCTGTTTCAAAACCAAAAATCTGGGCCCAAGTTTAGAATGAACACCCTTCTTCTCCATAGTTTTTGGAGAAGGACTGAGGGCTTCATCTGAAAGCAATGCTGCGTGTTCCTACTCAAAAGCAGGTAGTACAAGAAGGTTTCAATCACTGTTAACCCCCCCCCCCCCCCCGCTATTTAGACTAAAGGAGAACCTCAGAGTTACAAACACCAAAGTTCCAAACTGAACAGTCAATCACACACCTCACTTGGAACTGGAAGTACACAATCAGGCAGAAGCAGGCAGGCAGGCAGGCAGACAGACACACTCTCTCTCTCTCTAAAGGGAAGGCAGCATTTTTCTTCTGCATAGTGAAGTTTCAAAGCTGTATTAATTCAATGTTCAGTTGTAAACTTTTGAAAGAACAACCATAACATTTTGTTCAGAGTTACAAACATTTCAGAGTTACAAACAACCTCCCTTCCTGAAGTGTCTGTAACTCTGAGGTTCTACGGTATTAAATATATAGTGTAATGCAGGTGAGACAATATTACTATGGGAAGCTTAACTTTTGCATTTCTTGCTCCTGATTCTCCCACTGCAGGACACAATTAACTTCCATTGACTAAAAAGGACGTCACTGGTGTCTCACAGTGGGAAAATTGGCCCCTCTGGCTCTTTGTGTTTTAATATACAACTCTAATATTGCATTAAACTTAGCCCAAACTAACATACACTGTGTCTGATAGGTAACTGTTAGAACATGAAGTGCATTGATGGAATAGAAAATCCTAGATTGCACAAGGCTGAAGCCATGCCTAAATATGTCAGAGAGAGAAACCTATCATTCAAAAAAGAGACATTTTATACTCTTCAATTTAAGGAGACTCAGGAAGCATCAGAACACTTCTGTAGTATTTCACCTTTTGGTGATTCTGCATTAGATAATGCTTAGTCCTCCCTTGAGTGCAGGGGACTGGACTAGATGACCTCTTGAGGTCCCTTCCAATCCTACAATTCTATGATTACGTTCATGCTAGGAGAGTGGCATCTCAGTTTATGGGTGGCAGATGAGGATTCATTCATGGATGAAATTGGCTTAATAGAAACCCCATGACAAAATCTATTCAGACATTATAAACAATTTTAAAGGGCAGAAGATGCACGGACGGACAATTTTTGAACTCCTATAATACGACCCAGAAATGACATTTTTGAATAAATTTGTGCCAGTTTTTAGTCAATCCCACAAAACTGGACCTTTTGTCTTTTTGTAAAAATAGCTTGTTATTTAAGTTAGAAAATTGATTTTTGTGCATTTGCAGTAATTTTTATTGCACAGCACAAATAACATGCATTTGAACAATTGTCTACATACATACATATTTAAATCATTAGACCAGCATATTAAATTGATTCTCATACAGTTCACTGACAATTAAAAAATAAATCCCAAGTATAGTTATAGTAGCAGAATAACAACCCACCACGTTGTTGTGGGGTTTTTTTGTTTAGAGATCCCTAAAAATGGAGCTTCTGAAGGGGGAGAAGAGTGGGAGCTTCTAACCTACTGTGCCTCCAAGTCCCATTTACTATGTCAGAACAAATGATAATGGACCCATCTGGTCTTGAAAAAATCTATGACTCCATGTATCACCTGCTTCAGGGGTGGAGAGGAGCGTGTGCATGACACAACACATTATAATGACAAAACTGTAGAGAAAAAAGACTTGAAGCAGTCCTTCGGGCTTGGAGTCACAGGAAGACTGGTCCAGTGGAGAAAAACTGGGAGGACCTCTGGAGCAAAAGGGATAGGTTGGGCTTCCATTCAGGAATCTGAGATTCTTTTCTTAAGAAAGAAATATGGAACTGACTGTCAATTCACCAGCACTTGGAGGGTGAGCAGGACCCAAGCTCTGGCCCCCATCACAAACTGACCAGGGCAGGGAAGGGGGGGAAAGGAATGATGGGGAAGGGAAATTAGGAGGAGAAAGAGAAAACTCTGAAGAAAAAAAATAGGGGAAAGGCTGACCAGCCAAATCTGAAATCTGCGAGCAGGAGAAAGGCAGATAGAGAAATGGCAACATGGAGAGGAGTAAAAAAGTTAACCAACTCTGACCCTCCTCCTCCCCCCCAAAAACCACATTGACATATAAAAGTAAAAGTGGAGAGAAAAAGAGGAAAAATAAGGCAGTGGTTTTTAATAATTTGTGTAAAAATGTGTTTTATCCAACAAACTGGATTTAATATTTAATGGCTACATAGCTATTTCTAGCAGCATCAATCTACAAACTCTACTGGCTTTGAACAGGGATAGTGTAAGATCCTATGGATGCTATCAGAATTATCTCCTTTTCTTTTTTAAAAACCTGTTATGAAAAATCAACCACTTATATAGATGAACATTCAACTCTGCATGCTGTATCAGGGTAGACAGGAGTGAAATAGCTTTTGCGTAAAATGATAAATACATGTTCTCCCATTATGATGACTACTGCAAATGTCAAAAGGCCAGCAAATATGCTGAACCACAGAGATGCCAGACCTAATTCTAAAATTTGAGGGGAAAAAACCATTGCAACAATAGTGTTCAGCTCAGAAATAAAAAACACGATGGCCACAAAAGCAAAGCAGACCTTCCTTTGTCTGCACATTGGAATGCGACTCAAAAATAGCTACACAGAGATGCATGCTGCGTATCGGAGATGAGAATCGGTCAATGTTTTCATGCTAGCTGCCAACATCAGAATAGCTTCAAGACCATTTCAAAAGATTACATGACTCCAGCAAGAATTAAAAGAAAAATGTCTGGGGCCTTTAATAGATTTTTTTTTCTTACTCGTGAACATGGAGTGCACAGACAGGCTTTGTTTTAGAGAGGGTTGTTCACTGTGAAATAAAGAGAACCAAGATAAAATCCATTATCAGTTTACTAACTACTAATACATGTCTTGTCTAGAGACAAAAACTGGTCTGATTCACCCACTGCTTGGCGTAAAAGCTAATGGAGGGTCTCTGAGGTAGAAAATATACAGGAGGTGGTTCTGGGTTTTTTTTGTTTTTGTTGTTTTGGGGATGGGGGGGGAGAGAGACGTAACCAGGCACTGATGGCTGGTAAAGGGCTATTGCCAGGTCAGCTGGGAGATGCATTGATTCACTGTGTCCCTTAGCAGCTTCTGCCAGGAGCCTTGGCAGCAAATGAAATTTGCTCCCACCACAGCAGAAATCTCAGGTCAAGGTGTTGAGAGAAACACCACTTCCCCCTCGCTCAGGATGAAGCCCTCACCCAGGTGCAGATGGGCTTTGTGGGTTGAGAGAAATGTAACTTGCCTGTCACTGCACTGACAATAGTTAACCTGACCCTATAACTTGCACTTGTAGGGAGAAGGATGCAACCTATTGTTCTTTTCCAGCTCAATCTTCTCCCCACCACTAACTCAACCCTGTTTCTTGGGAAGACCAGCCCTAGGGTTGAGGGAGTAGTTTATGGCCTCTCCACAGAGACTGTCAGCAAAGTTGACAATAAGTGGCCACTGCGGTGGTGGCTTCTGTGATTGGAATCTGTCTATTGGGAACTAACCTGGAATCACCCCATTTCATATGAGGTACTGAACAATCATCAGCTGGTAACAGATTTGAACTAGTGACTCACCGGTAAAAAGCTTCAGATCCTAGTTTTCTGAGCTGTTCAAGAGGTTCTTGCTTATCCCCTTTCAGCCACTTCTGTAAAATCCCAGTCAATTAGGAAGTTGCAGTTTTTCAATAAAACTTGTAAAGATGGTAATTATTTTTATTATGCTCAAATACACAATTTAAATTTATTTGTTTTATTATATGCTTAGGTATAATGGTGACAAGGGGTACGCTGTGTGCGTGGATTAGACAAATACAAATATTTGTGTTATGAGCTAATTTAAACTGTTAAAGACTGATATTGCTACTTCAAAAATGGCATAGCATCAAAGGGGCTAAAATATGACAGACAGACATGAAAGTGAGAGAGATCTGGTAAGTATTGATAGAGTAACATTTAATTTGAATGAGAAACAGGAGGAATTTAAAGACACATGGCTACAATTCATAGAAATTTATGACCAAGGCAATTCTGTTACAGCAATTTTCTTTGTACCATGAGACATATGTAATGACTCATCCTTTTAAGTGCAACATCCATTCATGTCATGTTTGAGAAATGTAAAGAAAGGGTTTTGAATTTGGGATCCACGGGCTGGCAATACGGTGTAAACGTCTATCTCAAAAAATTGCCCTAAAGTACCCCTCAACGTAGTGAGTATGATGCTCCTCCTCTTAAACAGTTTCTCTATGTATTTTCATAGTTCCACCGTGTATTTTCATAAACCACCCTGACACCTGCATTAATGGTCACTTCAAATAGGCAATGCCCTGCTAAGTTCTCTTGCTTTCTAGTATAATCCTGTTCGTGCTTTAATTAAGAGAGACTCTTTTACTAGACAACCGATTATTGCTAGTTGCTTGGGTGGTATTTTAACACAGTTAGTTCAAAAAACTGTATGTCAAGGACGCTTGTACATTGCATCTCTCAGGTTTCCACTATACATTATATTCAGACTTAAGCTCCTTCTTAGAAAAGTAAAGATAAAAATCATAGATGTTTAATTAACCCAACTCATGAAGTTATAAACAGTGTCCTCTTACCGGGCAATCAATATCCAGGATCCCAGATATGCTGAAGCACTTTGTAAGCTGGTAGAACGACACTGCACAGGAAAAAAACCCTAGTCAGAGGCAGCAAAGTCTTCTCCTAAAGGGTGACTGTTTTTACCAACGCATTTAAGTTTACCTAACTAAAAAGTAAACAGAAAAACTCCCCAGCATGAGGTTCAGCTCTGTCCTCTGACTTGTGGATGTGATGCCCAACCTTCCCACAGGCAGTCTCTACCACTCCGCCTGCCATGCAACCACTCTTATAGCTCCTTCCATAACCACTTTTTCAAGGGGAAGGGGAAAAGGAAGCTTGAGTTTATAAGGAACCAGGTAGTGCCCCTCGATCCTATCACAGACTTTGCTAACAGATTCATCTTGCTGAGAACCTCAGGCAAATGTGTCTGGCTGTTGAGATGGCCTGTTTTCCTCTTTGTATAAAACTGCCTGGTGTTTGCTGGGTTCTTTGCTGTGTTGTTGTAGCTGTGTTGGTCCCAGAATATGAGCGAGGCAAGGTGGGTGAAGTAGTATCTTTTATTGGACCAACTTCTGTTGGTGAAAGAGAGAACCTTTCGAGCTCCACAGAGCTCTTCTTCTGGTCTGGGGCACTGTCTATTTTAAAATTAAATACACTGTATGAAGGAAATACAAAGAATATACTTCTGCAGGGGGCTCTCTGCAGGGAGTGGAGCCCAGCCTATGAATTATGAGGGAGTCTTATATCCAATATAGGCAGTTATCAGGGAGTCTATGCGAAATATAGGCAAGCCAACTGCATGCTCCCCCAGTCCGTTTCGTTATCAGACCACTATTGAATCCAGAAGTAGTAAGATCATGGTTGGGATGACACCAGGACAAAGGAAACATGGGAGCTCTAAATAGCTATAACTGCAGTAATGGATAGAGCAAGAACTCACATGGGCTAAAAAAAGTCAAACTAACTTTATTTTAAAACTAGAGGCCTGTGCTTTCGGATGGCCAATGAAGACTGAAATTTGGAAAGAGAGTGACTTTTGAAAATTTTACCCAAAGCACCTCAGTGATTTGGGAGCCCAATTTCCATTTTCAAAAGTGACTTCGGCACATAAAACCCTATGTCACATGAGACTTAAACGCCTATGTCATTTTTGAATAGGGGCCTTGGGCTTACTTAGGCACTTTTGAAAATTTTCCAGTGTGTGCTGGTAAAGCCTCATTAAAGGCTAAGGAGAAATATTGTTCTGAAGGAAAGCAAAATATTTTTTAAGTAAAGACAGTCTATTCCAGCACTGCTTGGTTAATCAAGGATATCCCTTTTCAACATCATTCTTCTTTACATGCTTCTTATAAAAATAATACATTTTCCCAATAGAACATCTTGTTTTACTTTTTTTGTTTGTTTCTTTGTTTTTGTTTTTGTTGAATAAACCAAAAACAACACAGGGAAAAAAGTTCCATATGGGAGAAGCTCTCTTGTCAGGAAAAAAAAAAGTTCATAGCAGGACCATCCCCAATTGTTTCACTCTGTTGGAATGCTTTATAAAACCACTTATATACCATTTGGAATGAAATGTCACAGCAGTTCTTGACAGTTCACCTATGTATATATATTTTTAAATGTTACACTTGGAACTCACACAATATAGGTAACGTTTTACTTAAATGGGACTATCATTCCTCCTATGATTTTTAGTCTGCTTCCTAAATTTCATAACCTGGTTATTGCGTGCATTAGATTTCAGTTTCCTACTTTACAACACTAAAGGAAGGGGATTATCACTCAGGAAAATAAAGAGGAAATAATGTTATTGCTATTGGGTAACACTTTCAGCAGCGTTTAAGTGACCGAGGTGTCTAAATGCCAGTCATTTTACTGTAGTTAAAATATCACATAATAAATAGACTGTTACTGAGCCCTGCATGCTGACGGGACAAGAAGGCAGATATGTACAGTGATGAGCACAGTGCAACAACAATTTTACACCTCTGTAGATCTGACCTTTGATTTTCCTGAATTGTGGGTATCTCTGCACCAAGCCAACTATCCACACATATCAGATTGGTATTTAAATACTAAAGACAGTAAAAGGCAATGTTACTATACACAGTACTCCATGACAATTAACATTATTCATACGTTTAAAAAATTAATGCTTTTCTGCTTTTACTAAAATTTGACCCACCTTTGTTTCATTTACTAATGGGTCAACAATAAAAAATTCTGTTTTTAATGATGGAAAAATGAGAGGTGCTGCCAGCTATTGACTCTGAAAAGCTGCTTTTGAGCCTATACTGACGTTTCCGAGGTTTTTAATTTCAAGCTCCCTATTAGGAGATACCGTCAAGCTTACAGAGAGATTACGGCACATTAGGCTAAAGGATCATGGGACTTTGAGTGATTCTATGCGTAATAAAAATGATAACAGAGACATTGCAACTGAAATGGAACAGCATGCAGTATAGAAAACTCTCCTCCACTGCTACAACAAGAGTTGACAATGCTATCAAAAGTATAACAGAAAAACACCCAAAACAAAGCGATGATTCAATATGTATTTACACTCACAGTAATGCATGTTAAAAGTGGTTTATACTAATTAATTCCTGTACAACATTTAAGCAATAAAGCTATTCTGATTCATTTGGTGATTAAATTGTATTTTTAATTTTTTGTACTGAATAGTTATGTAAAGAGTAACAAAGTATAATCCCGCCCATAAAACAAACAAAACAAAAAATGTGTTCATATAAGGTTATGGTTGGATGGATGGGAAAAAAACCAAGAACTTTCTCAGTAAAGTCTCTCTCTCTCTCTGTATCAAGGGTTTTATTAATTCCTCGTTTATCACCATGGTATCATAATGCCTTAAAAGAAAAGAAAATAGATACATGCTAGGTTCTTTCCACGCTTAAGGACAGAGGGGGTACTTTGCATTGGAGTGGGAAGGGGGTAGAGGTTTGATCTTATTTCATTTATTATTATTGAGGGAAAACTAAGGCACAGAAATGGGTGGTGAGAGTTTTGTGGCTATCCCTCCAGCCTTTCATTCAAGCCCAGGAGGGGGCAGGCGGGGAGGGACTTTTCCCAAAAGCATATGAAGAAAAGAACTGAGGGGACATGAACCCAGGTAAAGGGGAAGCCGATGGTGAGATGTGCTGCTTTCTTGCCATACTTACCTTTGAAGCCTAAGGGACTCCTCATTCAAGTTCAGTAGTGACCCAGTCAGTATGAACTTAGGTGGTGGGCTCCATCTACACAAACTGAACTTCTCCCCATGTTGGAGAGGGGGGCAGGTTCTGGGATCAGCAGAGGGCAGGCAATCCTCTGGCTGACTGACTCCCAGAGAAGACATGCGACCCAGGAGACAGATGAAGTTGGGAAAGCCTGGAGGTAGTGCAAAGCCAGGCCTCTCCCTGCAGATGGCTCTGGCTTCGGGCAGCTCTTTCAACATCCTTGAGCTTCAGGGCCAACACCCTTGGTCATTCCATGTATGCAAAGGGAAAACTTCCTCCACACCAATGCACAGAGGGAAGAATCCAGCTTAATCTTTGCCAACAGCTAGGTAACGTGGCTTGTTACACATGTTTGTAACGTGGTCTGGTCTAGTGTACACAGGCAAGATCAAAATGTTATATCATGGTCAGGGCAGTAACGTGTTGAAGCATCAACCTTCATTACAGGAAAATTTGCAGGCAAATTGCCTGTAACCTACACGTCCTTTAAACCGGTTGCCCATGTCCCATTATTTCCATACTGTTGTTCCAGGGAAGAGAGCCTGGCAATAAAAGGAAATACAGAATAACAGTATTTAGTTTGGCAACTGCATGAGGGTGCTTCCTATTTATAAACTAATAATTGTATCCTGAGCTAATGAACTCTGAGGCTAAAAAGCAACACTGTTGGATGCCCAGGATGCAGTTATTACCATTAGCAGTAGTTATTCTACAGAAGCATCTAATGATCAGGGTTGCCTTAATAAATGGCTGCGCCCAGGGCAAAACCTGCTGGCAGGGAAGTTTCAGGTTATGAATGGTCTCCATTCTGGTCCAGCTTGCAGGAGACAGCATGATGATATGTCATTTCTTACCCACTCCAATCCCCCTAACAGACAAAGAAGTGGGGCTGGGCTGTGAAATGCAAAGCTTGCAGGAGAGGTGGGGTCCCCAATGTGTGAAGCTCCAAGCAGCCATTTATTTTGCTCATGCTTAAGGCTGGCCTGGCTAACAATTTCAACATTCTGACACAGCTGGGTTAAAAAAAATAACAGAAGAGACCTATCAGATCATCCAGTCCAACCTGCTGGAGTGTGTGTGGGGGGGGGGGGCGGGGAGGAGAGGGGGATTAAAGGGAGAGATGGTGAAGAACCAATGCAGGATATTACCTGGATACCGTACACTTTGTAGTGCTTTGTCCAATATAGTTTTAAATGTCACATCAATGGGGCTTCCACCACTTCCCTGAGAGACTATTCCACAGCCCAATGCATCTCACCGTCAGAAAATGTCTCTTACTGTATTATTTCAGTATTTTGGAGAAAGGGAAATTGCCCCTTACCCTGCCCTCTCGAATCCCTGCTATGCTGTAGTACATGTTTTTATTCTATGGTAGTGCAAGCCACTCCAAGCCAGCTAACTTTTCTTACTAGGTAGGTTTAACGTGGGGGAGGCATGAGAAAAGTTAAGATTTGCAATGGCTAATCCTTGCACTGAACTGAGAGTTGCAAAATCTCCTGTCTGAGAAGGGCAGGAAATGGGGGTCAAGGTAAAAAAACAAACAAAAAAAAAAAACTGTGGAAGCACAAGACATTCACCCTGTTTCACCCCTGCCTGTCATGCCTCTTTTTATTACCAGACTGTATACAACTAATTCTATTTTCTAGCACTGCAATTGTTGATTGATGAGTCATCTTTCCTGTAAATTTATTTTTTAACTGATTTTGGCATTGTTCCTTGAAATTCCTATCCAGCTATGTAATGGAAATTTTGACCTCACACTCTGGTTTCTTTAACATCACAAATACCGAGATTATGAGTTTGGGAAGACTAGCTAGTTGATGAAGGGATGCAGCGGAGAAATGTGTAGTTTAGAAAGGAACAAAGCTGAACTAAATAAGCTAGAAAGTAAATATTTAGCTCTATTGACATTAGGTTACATTCATAATAATATAGCAACTCATTTGTTACAATTAAGGATATGTTTGTTTTTTCAGGAGTTTATCATTTGCCTATAAAAAGTCATTCTCAAATTAAACTTGGCATACAAGGTCTCAGCCTGGAAGCAATATGTTCTTTTAAAACAGGACAGATTATAGATTCTAAAAATTTTGTAATAAGTGGACAAAAAGCAAGATTAGCGATATAAGACTAGAGTTATGCATTTATATAACTAGGAAGACATCTAACATCTAACAATTCATCTACAATATGGTGTTATCCCTTTGGGTATTATGAATATTTTTGTTATTTTAATTATCTTTAAGATCAATGGGTCTCAACCTCTCCCTCCCATTTGACATTGGTTGGTTGGTTAAGCCCCCTTCTCCCAAAGGGATCAGACTTGCAATCTGAGAACATGTGGCCCAGATATCAAAATCTGGTACTGCAATAATCTGCTTTGTAACAATAATACTGCAATAACATCATGTGAGAGATTAGAATGGATTTTCTGGATTATCATATAGTGAATATATATAAAACTGCTTTGATTTACATAAGAAATTGGAATAGGTCAGTTTCTAATTAAAGAAGTAACTTCTCAAGACATATCATCCATATACAACAAGTGGAACCTGTCCCACTTAGAAGACAGGGAGATGCATCTGCATCAGATGAAGCCTCTGAGTAGTTCCCATGGTCAGCACTAGATAGATCATGTTACTTTAATTATATTTAGGAGGTGACAAATGCATGACTCTCTGTGGCTAGGACAATGAATGGGGGCTTCATTCCCAGCTGCCTCTGCTATCTGAGCTCCTCATGTAAAGAGACATTACAGTATGATTGAAATTGTGGACCCTTAACAATCAGTGGGCAAGCTCCCTCAAACAAGGATACCATCATGGTCCCTGGCACTTCTTCAAAGTGATGCCTCCAACAGCCAGCATCCCCTGATCCTGTCCAGATTTAGGTTAAGCTAACCAGTTGACATTCAGGTCCACTACACCCTCATTATGCCTTGGGACTGCTGTGCCCATGCTTAGTGAAAAGGAGACAGAGAACTGTGTTCCATCAACATACTAATGTAGTGGTGTGGCAGTCATCCCTCCCCTCATCGGGTGGCCACACCACCTCACTACGTTGTTGAGATTGCCAGCTAGTATCAGAGGGGGATTGGTAAACCAGGCGTTAGCGTCCTGACCAGTTTAACAGGGCTGAGATCCCAAATGGGCAACAGGCTGCGGCCCTTAGGCTGGGGCTGGGCAGCCCATACGCTATAGTCCCTGGGACCTTTAAGCAGCAGTCAGAGTCTATAAACTCTGGGCCCCTTCAAGCAGAGGAAGGGCCAACACAATAATCTGTCGCTTCTGAGCCCTCTAGCCAGGGACAGGGCAAACACAGCAGTCAATTAAGCTCTGAGCCCTGAATGCAGGGACAGAGCAAAAGTCCTGGAGTCAATTAAGCTCTGAGCCTGTTAGTCAGGGACGGAGCAAAAACCCAGAAGTCAGGTGTCCTAGCTATGGTGGACAACTGACAAATGCAGGTCTCTTGACCTGGCGAGAGGAGGCTGCCACCCCATGAGTGGGGTGGCAGGGGGGGCCCAGACCCACTCTACTCCCCCAGGTCCCAACCCCAGGCCCTAACAGTAGTAGAATGGTCCTCTACTGGGTCAGCGGAGATTCCAGCCACAACATGCAGACCGTGCTTCAGATAGCTCTACAGGCAGAATGAAGTCAGCTGTCCCTGGGCCACTTCCTCCGCTCCCTCAGGATGTACCTGGAACCACGGGGCGTCTTCCATCTCCTCCGGGTAGGTGGCAAGCGGCAGCTCTGGTGGGTCCAAGGTAGACATAGGTTCCCCAGCAGGCAGGGTGTGGCTGGGCTCGGCAGCAGAGTCAGCAGGCTGGAGGAAGCAGGACATGTCTGTCTCCCTCGGCGTCCTGACTGCAACTGAGCCAGAGGCTCTGCCTTTTATACTTCCTGTTCCTGGAACCCACTTCCGGTGGGAGGGCAAGACAGGTCTGACTCCACCCCCACGGGCACAAAGGGTGGTTCCTCCCCCTCTGTGTTGGAGGAGGCCACACCACCTCACTAGACTGATGACACTGCAGCCCACAGTGCCTCAGTCTTCCCCCAAGACTTCATTTAGATGCTGGACAAGTAAGACCCCAAAACTGAGCCCTCTAGAATTCCACAAGTAAGAGGCCTTGAAGAAGAGCAACTGCCCTCTGAAAGCAATAAGCATATCCCCACTGTTAAAGCAACTCTATCCACACATGCCGGGACCTGCAATTGTGTTGAGAATACCTCACAATCAAACACGTCAAGGGCTGGTGACAGGTCTAATGGTATTAGCTAAGATGTTTGTCCTGTGTCCATTGCCATGAGGAAATGGACACAGGACATTTCCTAAAAAAGAAAATAAAAGAACGCCACTAGCCATCACCTACAGCCCCCAACTAAAACCTCTCCAGCGCATCATCAAAGATCTACAACCATCCTTAAAGATGATCCCTCACTCTCACAGATCTTGGGAGACAGGCCAGTCCTCGCTTATAGACAGCCTCCCAACCTGAAGCAAATACTCACCAGCAACTGCACACCATACAACATAAACACTAACCCAGGAACTTATCCTTGCAACAAAGCCCGATGCCAGCTCCGTCCACATATCCATTCAAGTGACACCATCATAGGACCTAATCACATCAGACACGCCATCAGGGACTCGTACACCTACCAACGTGATATATGCCATCATGTGCCAGCAATGCCCCTCTGTCATGTACATTGGCCAAACCGGACAGTCTCTACGCAAAAGAATAAATGGACACAAATCTGACATCAGGAATCATAACATTCAAAAACCAGTGGGAGAACACTTCAACCTCTCTAACCACTCAGTGACAGACTTGAAGGTGACAATTTTGCAACCATAAAACTTCAAAAACAGACTCCAAAGAGAAACTGCTGAACTCGAATTAATATGCAAATTAGATACAATTAACTCTGGCCTAAACAGAGACTGGGAATGGTTGGGTCATTACACTAATTGAATCTATTTCCCTATGTTAAGTTCTCCTCACACCTTCTATGGGCCATCTTAATTATCACTTCAAAAAGTTTTTTTTCCTCCTGCTGATGATAGCTCATCTCAATTGATTAGACTTTTCCTGTTGTTATGCATACGTCCACCTTTTCATGTTCTCTGTATGTATAAATATCTCCTGTCTGTGTGTTCCATTCTATGCATCCGAAGAAGTGAGCTGTAGCTCACGAAAGCTCATGCTAAAATAAATTTGTTAGTCTTTAAGGTGCACAAGTACTCCTGTTCTTTTTATGAGGAAATCAGTTACTATTGGTGTGAAGCCTGATTGACAAGGATCTAAAACATTTGAGATGGTAAGATATTGCTGAAGTTGGCCTACAAGAAGCTTCTCAGCGAACTTCCCAAGAAATAACGTATCAGAATTCACAGAAAAGACAGTTTATCAGAGAATCTGGAACATTTTTCATTTTATTCTCGACGACTACCCAGCAGTGTAACCAGAGATACCAAGCCAGCGAGTAGAAATATCAAATCTCCTGTGTAAGTGTCCCTGAAATATTCTTAGGCCAAGAAGGTCTATTAGGAAAAATTCCTTCATCTGTAATTGGAAAACATGATAGAAAGGGAGAATCAGGTTGAACCTGTTTATATACACATGCAAATGGAGGGTGACAGGGTAGAAATAAAACTCAGTCCACCTGTGATCTAAGATGATATATAGACACCTTTAGTACAACACATCCCAAAGAGTCTCCTATCCGCAAACAATCACTGAACATAGGAGTGGAAATGTCAAAAAGCTTTTTAATTTACACTAAAAATAAAATGATTCATTTACTGTGTTTCCTTTGAAAGTGAAGCAGTCATTTTTACAAATCATCCTTTACAACCCTATAAATACTCATTGTTTCAAGCTCAGGGCATATAAGTAGAGTTGAGGGGGCCCAGCCATTGTAATGATGAACATGCAAATGTCCATAATTGAAATAATTAAATTGGATAGAATATAGGAAAAAAAGATTACCCAAGTTAATGTCAATGTAGTTATTTGAGCTCCTAAAGAAACTTGCACCAGATGTTTTTAGATGTTACCTCAGCTGCCTCCCAAACCACTATCACGTCTGTGCTCTTCCTTATTAAAACGCCAATGTTATTAACTGGAACCATGCATATGTTTCTCCTGGGAAAACCTTTAATATATCATTTATAGGCTTGCTGAGAACCATGTCTTTATTAGAAACTAAAAAGCACAAAAAGTGTAACATGTCAAAACTCAGTAACAATTACTATATTTAATAATATATAATATGCAAATGAAAGAGCAAATAAATATTTCCCCCGTGCTGGAAAATACATGTAACATATGCAGGCAGGGTCATTTTTGCACATAGGCAGTACTTTCCTGTTAATTGTTAATGAGAAAAACTAAATTTTAGATTCTTCCCCCACTATGAATTACATTTGCAAGTCTGGGCAAATGTACCACAGTCATTACCACAACACCAAAGAACCATAAGAGGAGATGTATTAAAAGTGAATTACAATAAACACAACATAAAAATTACAGCTTTACCAGCCATTTCATATCAGATTTAAAGGAACAATGTCAAGTGCTATACTAGCCTGAGATTTGGAAGACCCAGGTTCAATTCCCTGCTTTGTCACAGACTTACTGTGAGACCTCAAGCAATTCACTCTGTGCCTATCTATTTCATCTGTAAAACTGAGATAATACCACTTCCTCATCCAATGGTGCTGTAAGGATAAATATATTAAAAAGTAGGAGGTGTTCAGATACTGCCGTAGTAGGGACCATAGGAGAACCTAAGATACATAGGTGAAAATGAATAACTGCTATGTTCACAGGATACACAGAAACTGTTGTAGTATCAGCTAACTAATCACAGACATAAATGCCACCCCAGTGGCATCTGTAGGCCCATGAGTCTGCCATAGGTGCTGGAACTGCGGGTGCTGCTGCACCCCCTGGCTTGAAGTGATTTCTATTATATACGGAGTTTACAGTTTGGTTCAATGGCTCTCAGCACTCCCAATATACGAACTGTTCCACCACCAGGAATCTGCCTTCCTCAGCATAAATTTCTCTCTTGTGAATGGTGTGGAGATTGTCGGGATATCACGCTAGTCATGTTCTTCTTTTCAGCATGATTAAAAGGGTAGTGAAAAAAGATACACACATGGAGGAGTGAGAATGGGTAGAAAGGAACTGAAACAAACTCAGTGACGCAGGTTAAAGCAACTCTGGATACAGAAGGAGCCCAGAAGGAGAAACATAATGAAAAGAACTTTCCATGGTGAATAAGCCTATTTCTAGTCCCTTTTGCTTGTTGTTTTAATTTAGTGGGGAAATTTCTACCAAAGCAGTGATCTTTTAAGACAGATCAACCTGGAACCAAAGTAGCATAGTCTAAAGCTGGAGGAAAGTAACCAACCACTGGTAAAGAAAAAAAGCATGAACCAGAGAATTGAGGTAGTACAGTAGTTTAACAACAATTAGAGACATGGAGCCCAGTTGATCAGTATATTTTACCTTAACACAATACATTTAGGGCAGATCTACACTACAAATTTATATCAGCGCAGTACACTGGTGTAGCTGTGCTGCTCGAGCATGTCTGGTGAAGACGCTCTAAGCTGGTGGGAGAGACCTTTCCCGGCAGCTTAATAACTCCACCTTCCCAAGAGGTGGTAGCTATGTCAGCGGGAGATGCTCTCCTGCAGGCATAGCACCGTCTACGGGGGTGGGGGGTGGGGGTGGTTAAGGTCTGTATAAGTATATTGCTCAGGGTGTGTTATACTGAAGTAAGTATGTAGTGTCGATCAAGCCTTAGATAATTGGCTGCTACACTGAATTAGAAGCCTAAACCTGAGAGGTGCTAAATGGCCTCTAGGCCCCTGATCAGCATGGTACTTAAACACGTCAAGCAGAAGTCAGTGAGACTATTCATTTGCGTAAGGCCAGGCACCTGCATATGTACCTTCCTGAATCACAGCCTTAATGAAGAGTGGAGGATGATTACTTTCAGTATGTTATTTGACTAATCAGGATTCTGTAAATTTCCTTTTCTTTTTTTTTCCATTCTGTGTATGACCCACATGAAAGGCAGTAACCAACATAATATAAACAGCAGCAGGGTATTCCAGTTTTTGTGGCTGTTGATAAAGTGCATGCTGAAGGAAGAGGGCAAAATCCACCTCCAAGGTAAACAGACAGAATCTCGGTGAATCTAATCTGACATGGTTCCTAATGTGCTATATGGAAATAACCCACACAAGAGGTTTTACCCCATCAACAAGCTACTAATTTCAAAGAGAAGCATCATATATTTCATTTAATCCATTCATAATTGTTTTGTATTTTCAAGTCCTTTTTTTTTTGCTGTTTCCCAGGTAAATCTGTTTGCTCTTCAGTTTCAACATCAGCTAACATTTGGAACAGAATCATAACACAGCAAACCAGCTTTACCACCAATCATCTCACGCATACAGTATCAAAAACATGTCAGGATTTGTTGCACCAACAGACAAAGACACTGTATAAAATTCCTGGAAATAAATCCTTAAAACATTGGGCAAAACAAATTACTTGAAATGCAGTTCAGATTTCTTGACTTAAATAAAAACACTTCACAACCATTTATGACCCTACACTACTGGCAAATATCTGAGTCCTACCAAGGGTACTGACTTGAAAATTTCTGATGAAATCTTTTTTTTTTTCATTTTTAAGCAAACAAAAAACAATTTAGCAAAGTCTCTTCTGTTTTGATTGAGCAAGGAACCATTATCAGGACTGTTCTGTAGCAATATCATATTGAGAATGTGAATGTAAAACATTCCCTTATTTCAGAAGGGAAGGAGATAGCATAATAGATTTTACACATTAAATTGACTGACGATGAATAAGGAGGAAAGCACAAACAATTTAAATGAACATCTTCCTCTGCAACCCAGCTTAATCCCCTAAAACAAAACCAAGAGTAAACATTTACAAAAGTTCTTAATCAATATTGCCAGGAAAAAGACATAGAAGGGATAGTTGCCTCTCTTCTCATATTGGGCTCAACTGTGTAGCTACACAGTAGCTAGTGCTCTCAACTCCCACTGAAGTCATGTGAGTACTAAGCATACTACACGATTGAGCCACAGATTATTTTACTATTATGATTATTCTAGATCTAATTTTTAGATTATTTAAAAATTAGATTAAAAATACATAGGTCTGTCTGAGCAATGCTAAATTTTTGATTTCCTATTTGATGAGCACAATTTTTCTTCTATCCACATATGATATAAGAAAAATACCAGAATTAATGAACAATCAGATATAAAAAAGAAGAAAATCAAGAATACCAGCAGTTAATTATAGCTCGTTCACTAGGAGACTTAAGAACGTAACATTCCCACATATTGGTCTTCACTATAAACTTACTACTGTATCCTGCTTGTTTTACTCACATAACTAAGTCTTATTTATTTGAACAGCACCCTACTGCTGTAAGCAAGATCTGACCCCTTTGTACATTAGTGGAAATTTTCGCATTTGTACACACAAAACTGAGACCCTAAAACCTTTATTTCCTTATCAACCTCTTCCCCTCAACATTATATATTGTGGAATATTAGAACTTACCTATCCTTAACCCAGAGCTCATTGGCTGCACTTAAATAGAAGACATTTTCTATCAACAATTTTAAAAAAATGTTTCTGCTTAAGTTTTGACTGATAAGGAAATCTGCTCATAAGACTATGACACAAGATGCCAGTGCACCAGCATATTACCTTTAAGGATTCAGTCCCATTTAGATGGTATTATTAGGTTTATTAACAAAGTTCTAATTGATTACTCCCAACTGACCTCTCTCAGTTTACTGACTGTTCCAAATATGTTTGCTACAGCACGGCAGTTTACTATCAGCTCCGAAGAAACATTTCTAGTTATTTACTATATGTAGCATACTAACTATATAATCGGGAGAAAGCACAGTCTAGAGGTTCAGCAGATGACTGGCAGACAAGAACTGTGCATTCTAGTGACACTGCTGCTCACTTGCTCAGTAAGACTGGAAAAGTCACTTAGGGTCACTGTGATGTCATTTCTGTGTCAGAAAAAATGAGAATATATACTTAATGATCACAGAAGCAATAGCAGTCTTAATTAACGATTGAAAAGCAGTTTGGGACCATCAGACTGTAGGTGTTATGGAAGTGGAAAGCATTACTGTGTATGCAGTACGGTCTCAGGATAAGAAGACAATTTCACAAGCATTACCATGCACATACATTCCCAACAGGAATAAATGCATCGGAACACTTATTTCTATCTACAGAACTCTGATTTTCATGACTTGTGTAGGATGGTTAGAGAATGGGTATAGAAAAAAAGAAAATACAGTAAGTTAGATGTTCATACTTAGGTGTGGTTTACATTTAGCTCCTTTCAGGCTGAAAGCTGACCAAGGGCTTCGTACTGCAACATGAAACACAGCTGACTCTTCAGTATAGGGTGGCATCCTCTGCACAGTAGTGTGGGGAAGGGACATTCTTTTCAAGGACACTGAGAAAATCCCATGGCACTGCTTATAAGAGTTTGTTAGAGCTAGAGTGCTCATGTACACCCAAAATCTTGCAGAAGGGGAGTGGAGGCATTGTGTGTGAATCAGGGATAATGCCTCAAGGACTATCAGATGTCAGCAGGAAAAAGTGATCCTCCCTTGGAAAGAGCAGAGCAGGTGCGCATCCCCTTGCTAGCCCAGGTCAGCTGGCTGCTGAGGAGGGGGAGAGAGCAAGCCTATTGTCACACTCACCTTGCTGCTTCGTCTACAGAGGCCAGCACCACACTTTGCAGCAACCCAGAGAAGACCTTGTGTTCAGGAGCTGAGTGTATAAGAACAGTTCTGCTCCAGGTAGCAACAATGGAAGCTGTAATGCAGATGTATTTAGGGTTTGACAAGTCAATGATTAAAACACCCAATTTTGCTCTACACTATAGTTTCCAGTGTTGCTACCACTAGAGGAGATGCACCCATGATAAATTTTGACTATGAAGCTTGCTGAGGTAGGGTGCAAAAGACCTGAGAGTATGACTGGTCCCTTTGCAGGGTAAGAAAGAGGTGAATGAATAGGGAGGGTGTTCGGTATCCTCTCTCTCTCCACCCTCTGTCCAGGTTTAGTCACAATCTAGTCTTTAACATCCACACAGAGCAGACAGGAACTTGGTTTAAAAGGCTTCCGCCAACAGAAAAGATCAAAGATATTTGTATTTTTAAAGGGATGCCATCTACTTCAAATCTAGTTCACTTAAAGTAGGAAATTAAATGAGTTTTCAGGTACTTGCCCCTTAGTCTCCATGCCAATTTCTATGGTTTCACAATTTTCCTAATTTTTGTTGATCTTTTTCTTCTCCTCTATCATTGTGTGAAAGACCCATATAAAACAAAGGGAGAAACTTACTCATCCTTCCTGACTGCACAAGGGAAACAGTGAAATAGGACACACACACACACGCACACTACTGCCAAGCACACATCATGGACTAAAAAAATCCAAAAAGACATGTTTCTCTAATTAGTAGTAGTATTACTGTAGTACCTAAGAGCCCCATTGCGCTAGGTGCTGTATGAACACACAAAGTCCCTGCTTCAATAGCTTTTGGTTACAATAAACTTAGCTGTTTCTTGTAACAATACAACGCAAATATTTTTCTGACAGACGTATGATTTCTGAGTTGACTGTGACCCTTTAATCAGCATTACCTCAACTTGTAACTCTTAATATATGGATAATGGAAATAAACATTTCTCCCTCTGTGCGTCAATTCATGATTAAGCTAAACAAAATTAAAAGCGACAGAGTGCATAACACCAATTGGTTTCTCTGAGTGTTCATCCATACTGCACGTCTGGCTGTGGTTTCAAAGAAATCTGGATTAAATAACATGATTCATATGTGAAAAGGCTGACAATAAACAGAATTTTAGTACCGTTCAGTCGTAAAACAGCCAGCATTTGCTCTGCATGTACATCATATGTCCATAACAACATTTTTTCCTTTGAGAGCAACATATTAGGTGTTTAATCTGTGCGACCCAAAATTAAAACCAGGAGGACGTGTTTTACTGATTTCTCCTCCACCCACCCCCACACACGCACACCTTTCCATCAACATTTTAAACTTAAAGCAGAGACACTAAAACCTATTTACTAAAAATAAAAGCATCCTTTTAAAATCTCATAAAAATAAATTTGTTCAATTAAATTATCCATTTTTGTCATTTTCAATAAACCCATTTTAGAATGCTCTCTTTCTTAGAGGATAATGTTCACAGCAGACAAGGGCCATTAATGGCTTGCTTTTGTGGGTGATTAACTGAAGTGAATCCGAAGCCTTTGATCAGTGCAAAGGCTGTTTACTGTGAGCATACCATTCTGTGAACGTAAATTTAGGCCTATTCCAGGGCAAGGCAACAGAAGCTCCTACACAACACTGCATGTAAACATCCAACCTCTCTCACACATCAGAAGGGTTGGGAATTCTCCACTCCTGCCTCCTTGAACATTCTGTCAAGTCTCTTTGAGGATGGGGCACAGGGTAACAACTGCCTGAAGGAGAGTTTAAGCCTGGTAACTATTTAAGGGTGTGGGACAAAAATGACTAATTGTTCTGTGGAGTGGAAAAGAAGTGATGTAATTATGCTCATGTAGGGTCCGTAAGGATATCATTGTGCTGAGTTTCCTGAGTGGCAGTTGACTGAAATCCTTATCTTTTTGTGTAATAAATATGTGATATAAATGCATACTGCAACAATAAAGGGATAATGACTAAAAAAAAAGTCAAGCAGAGCAGTCGAGCGCACTTAAAATCGCACTATTCATGTGAGGACACAGAGATTACTGTCAATATGTGTCACGTTGATGCACAACTTTTCTGGTACTTGAAATAGGAAAAAAATGCAACAAGAAATTGCATTTTGGGAGGTTGGCAATAAATGATCTATAGCAGCTCTCACATGTGTTATGAAGTTACCGAACCTCAGAAGGGCATTATATCCTTTATTTCCATGACTGCTTAACTGTAGTTCTTTTATATTTAACAGATGTGGATTATGCAAAGATACCTACAAATGTCTGCTCTGCTTAGAAACTATTCTAAATTACAGTGTTCTAATTGGGCAAAGTCAACATGAAGTTTGAGTACTTTATGAATTTCTAGTGGCATGGTGTCTGGAGACAGGGCCACAGGAGTTTATCCTGAAATATGCTCCCTTTGTCGCTCCGGGCAAGTCACATCACGTGTCTGTCCGTTTCTACACCTGTAAAACCTCTCTTACAGGAGGTATTGTTAGGTTAAATGAATGCAAGTGAAGCATTTAATATTGCCATCTAAACTCAGATATAATGACTGGCCCAAATCCTGCAGTCCTTACTCAGGCAAAACGCTAGTTGAAGTCAGAGGATCCCTAGGTGCAGTACAGAAACTCAGCTTTAAGCTGCAGAGCTGGCAGAGTTTGAGGGGATACCAGCAGAGGCAAAGTATGTCTTCATCTCCTCCACTAGACAATGGCTTGAGTTATCAACACCAAGAGGCCCATTGATGTTATGTTGCGGCTAGACCCACTCCTTCCCCTGTCCTTCACTGAATGCCGCGTTAGGGTATGTCTACACTGCAGCTGGAGCCCGGGCTCTAGAACCCCATGCTGTGGGAGGGTGCCCGAGTTTGGGCTGCAGCCTGCGCCCAAATGTCTACATCGCAATTAAACAGCCCTTAAGCCTGAGCCCGGTGAGCCTGAGTCAGCTGGCACAGGCCAGCCGCAGGTTTTTAATTGCAGTGTAGACATACCCACGGTGATTTCACATTAGAGAGCTCGCTTAGCTAAAGTTTTTCTCTCAACTTCCTTGGAGCGGCCTCATGCACTACCGTCAGTGTTGTTTGTTTGCCTAAATGCTGACCAAGTAGCTTCATTCACACATTAGCAAAGAGTCTTTTTTTCCCCCAAGTGCTACTAGACTGCCTTAAATTGTGAAATGTAATGAAAGGGAAGCTACTGAAAACACTGTAATTTAAGTGCATACAGTTGGCGATCTTTCAAAAATTTCCAAGTTATCTAACAGTGTGTTTAATTCCTACCAATGTAGGCTCTTACACTGTCACTCATCACCATGCCATCTCCACTGGCTTTATAGCAGGAAGCAGAATTTCACAGGTGCGATACTGCTGTGTGGTCCTATTTCACACACAGAATGGTTTTAGAAGAACTTGTCTGATCCAGCAACCAGATTCCAAAATTTTAAGGCCAGGAGGGACTATGACCATCTAAAATGATTTTCTGTATAAACACAGGGCACAGAACCTCACCCAGTAATTTCTGCATCAAGCCCATAATGTCTGATGGGCTATAACATACCTTTTAGAAAGATATCCAGTCTTAATACTTTGATTGATGGAGAATCCACCATGTTCCTAGGTAACTTGTTCCAATATACAGTAAACTGACCATCTTAGAGTAAGTGCTTTAGTCAATGTTTTTACAGCATTTGGTACAATGAGGTCTTGGGTCACAACTAGGGCTCCTAGATGCTATGGTAATACAAAATGAACAAATACACAACAACAACACAGCAGTCAAACTTCAGACAAAAAGCTATCCGACAAAATGAGTACATCTATATCAGTCATTTGGTCTATAAAAAAGAACTACATTGATTTAGACTGTAAACTCCTCAAGGCACGGACCAGGTCGTCTCTTCTATGTCTCTTGGGGTATGTCTACACTGCAATGTAAGCCCAGATTCAGACTCAAGCTCAAGCCTAACCTGCCTTTTCTCTATACACAAATCATGCTAACCCAGGGTACCAGGGATGACCACAAGTACCAGCAGATAGCTAAAAAGCTGACAGCTTTGTAAATTTACCTAACCAGTGACCAGTGCTGGGAGTGGATTAAGCAGCTCAAGAGCGAGTACCAGAAGACCAGGGACCAGAACTGCACCTCTGGCAACTCGCCAATCTCATGCCCATTTTATGAGTTTGACAGGGGGCTGGGCACTGAGCTCAGCATGGAGCCAACCATGGTGCGTGACAACCTGGCCAGCCGGAATGGTGCCCTGCTGTCTCCTGAATCCAACATGGGGACTGCTGGGAGCCAGCAACAGGCTCCAAGTGAGGAGCATGAAGTGACTCTGTTTCTGAAACCAGTTCCAGAGAAGGCTGTGGTACAGGATCAACAGCAAACTTTGGATCCAAGCCCAATGTCAATATTATAAAAAATCCAAACAAACACACGAATGATAAAGTCACTGTAATTGAGCAGCACCACAGGATCAATGTCCAGTCGCTGGACCCCACTATCCTATGGCAAGGTTCCAGTCACGCAATCTCTTAACTAGATAATGGTTCACATTTAACTATTTTTTCATGTTCCTCGCAACAGAGCACACGCATCTAATAATGGAATTATTTGAAATCTATCACTAATCTTTAACCTGATTGTCTCTAAACCAGAAGCTAGCTGACCTCTGTCTGGTAGAAAGCTGGTCATTCTTTGGGAATATTTCAGCCTCTGTACAAAATCTATTTTGGAATTGCAATAAAAGAAATGGAAACTCTTCAGCATGATGTTACAATTCTCCAATTTCTGTCAATATTATGGTAGAATGACATCAAGGAATTACAGCTGCCATATTGCTGACTGTACACTGGATATCTGAAGGCACTCAAAGGATTAAATAGTAATCCTATTCTAAATGGTTCAGGTTGTTGTTTGCCTGGCAACTTCTGGAAGTCAAAACAAACATGGCATATATGTTTTCCTAAACTGAACTCAAGAGACGAGCACACTTTCTTTCCACTGTCTGTACATACCATTTGTTAGTAAACTGGTGCATATTTTCCATCTATTTATGTTCACTGGCACCATCTATACTACATGCTCCTTTCTTCTCCTACATAGCATCTCCTCTAAACCTCATTAACTAAACTGAAACAAAGTAGTGGAAGGGCTAACAAGTGGTCATACATTTAAAAACAATATGTTGGTCTACAACCAACTGTAAACAGTGACATTGATTGTAAAAGACCTTTTAAAAACTGCACCAAGAAGTCCTATGGCTGTTTATGAACCTTTTTGATATAGAGTTTATATATAATTTATATGAAATAAATACAGTAAGCTGTTGTATAATTAAGGATCCTCATCACATTACAGTTTTGCATTCACTTAAGCAAGGTCCTGTCCTGAAGTGATTTTTCAGGGTCAGATCACCACCTCCCACAAGTAAAACCCATGGGAAGAAATTTCTGTGAGGTTCCTCTCTTGGAAATCCCCCTCACATCTCACTGGGGAAGTAGCATTTGCCTCCCCCACTCTGAAGAAAGACTGCAGGGCCTGCCTCCTAACATGGCATATCCTGGGGCATATGGAGCCACGTCTCCATCATCAGCTCTGGATCTTATCCCTGGCTTCTTGGCATCGCAGCTCCATTACACTCATGCTACCAAGTACTCTCCTTGGCCACAGCTGCCCCTAGCATCTCCAAAGAAAAGATTAGCAAGTCCTAGGTTGCAATGTCTTTGCTGACTAAGTTTCATGGGGCTGGAAGGGAAACATTGTGTGTACCCTTTGGCCCCATCTTCACTCATCTATCCAGCCCCAACCCCACACCTCTAGAGGGACCCCTGCAAGACCCAGAGAGGGGAAAGAACAATATCATAGACATGACTGGTTCCCCCTTTCCATAAAAAAGTGGGAAGATCCAAGTGTGGAAGGCCCCCTCCTCTCTTCCTGGATATTGATGTGGGTGGGGTAATCTGATCCTAGTTCTGACTCAGTGGTTACAAAGGCTAAGCTACCACGGAGGCCAATGGGAAATAAGAAGGCACCAAATAACATCTGAGTAAGGGGGCTTCAGGATTAGCTCCCACTGCATAAAAGTTTCTACGTATACTCAGTAGTATTACATGAGATGACAAGGCATCCAAATCTTGAATATTTTTATTTTCATGGATAGCACAAAAGTATCCTAAGACTCTTAAAGATAGAAACAGAGAGTGCAAGTTTTAAGCAGCAGCACTAGGAATTTCTGGTTTACCGTAAGTTTAATGTTCAGAATGAAAATTCATAACTTGGTTCCCAGTACTGCAACATACTAACTGCCTCATCTCCGACGTAAGAGCTGAGAGTGCTTAGCAACTGTCATAAGGTTATCAACACCTTGGACAATCCTGAGTACACATTTAAATTCCCATGGCAAATCTGTGCATTACTTCATGCTTTGTAGATCCTGGATTTCCTTCCTATACTTACAGATACAATCAGCATCTAGATACTTGGCAAAATTTGAGTCAGTACCTATTGTTCCTATTCCTCAATCACTCAGACAGCTAACATGTACCTTCCTGCCCCTTTCTCCTTAATTACCAACAATATTTATTGTAAAGAAGTGCACCAAAGTCCACTGCAATAGTTCTTTCATGCTGATTAAACTGCGACAAAACATTTTGGTAGGAGAAAAAATGTCTTAAGTTCATGAAGCTAAAAACCAAGCTGCACAAAACTGAAGCATTCCAAAGTTTAAAAATAATGATTTTAAACTGCAAGAGCCGAGCTGTAATTTTGTACAGTTCAGCATGACATCATGGTTTATATAGGGCCAGCTCAATAAATCAAACTTCACCTAATTAGAGATCCTACTGCATTTCTACATTATTCAGACAAATAATTAAAACAGGACAATCCATAACACAAGCCAGATATGTTTACTAAAATATGTTCTTTTCAATCTTTTTTAGCTTCACTGCTGCTTACAGAGCTTTCACATTTACTAAATTATAGACCTGAAGCTTTTATTTTAGTCTGACTTCACTTTCAAGGAATTCTTCAATTAACTTTACGCTGCTTTAAGCTCTTCGTCCAATGAGAAAACAATCTGTGGTTTCTAACTCCTTCTAATGCCAATGGCTGCCATCCATGTTCAACTTTCAGATATACTGTCTTTTCAGAGCCAGGCTCTGTTTACTTAAAACCAACTAGTTGTCATAGCATTTTGACAAGGAATATTTTAAAAAATTTTTAAAAGGAACAATACTTTGTGATGGGTAAATTAGTAGGAATAATTAGGTTTACTGTCACTTTTTGAACAGATTATAGCAAAAACTTGGTCAAACCAGAGCAATCAACTCAAAGTGAAAAGCCCTTATTAGTTAGGTTGTTACCAAATCTTCTCTGCATTTACTGATCATTTGTGACCCACTCTCTTTTATTTTTTAATTGTGGGTTTTGTTGAAAGCAGAAGTTTATGAAATGTCAAAACATTTTAAGTCCAACAGAAGGATGCTATCCAGCTAAGGTCACCATCAGTGGAAATGCAGGAAGCTTTTTGAACAGCTAGATATCCTGCTGCTAGTGCAACAATCATTGACTAAGTACAAGATGTCAAATTAAAAGCCAAATACAATTTCATAAAAAGCATGAGTTTAGAGATAGGTTTATTTGCTAAGCAATAAAGGCTTTTCCCCTAAACGTTGAGTTTTGTTCATTATTTTTACTGGCTGTTTTTTAAAATACACACACACACACACATATATATATACACACACACACACACACACTTTACTCATCAATTGCATCAACAAATGCAGTGTTTGAAATATTAAGCCAATAATCCAAGAGCTAGCTTTCTATAAAAAGCATAATACAGCAACCTAGAAGAAATGGGAATACACAGAAAAGGAGGCACATATCTGTATTAGTTCAGTACCAGTTTAATTCTGACATCTTTTGTGACAAATGTTAACCAATGAAAATCATGGAAGAGTTTTAATTTACTGTAATATTGTAATTTATTAGGTGTCAAAATTAACCAAACCACACTCAAGACTATCTAATGTAGTGCACAAATATGTTTACAATGATATGGCAAATGGACTTCCTGCAAGTACATGCAGACTAAGCAGGTGGACAAAAGAATCCTTCCAAACTTTTGCTGGACATATTTTAGTTCAAGACAACATTACAGCCACATGCACTAGTAATGACAAACAGAATTGGAGGAATATTGGCAAGGTAGAGTGTTAAGGCCAATGGTGAATCTGGAGTCACTTGCACAGAATGTTCTAAAGGATCTGACTCTAGAAATAATCCAAGTCATATTTTCTTACTAGTTCTCATCTAGAGTCAGGTGCACAGGTATTACAGTGCCTACACACCAACAGCTAAATTAACAGGGCTACACGCTACTTGAAAAGCACAACATTACTCAATTTTCCTCCCTTTTGTTCTCCTTCGCAAGCCTTGCTCCCACACGTCCCTGGTGGGGCACAGCAGGAAGCACAAATCTATTGCACTTCAGCTCAGGTGTTTATGCAGGCTACGTACTAGAGCAAGTAATGGCAAGTGTTAGGCGTAGTCCTACAATTTAAGCAGCAGTAAGTCTCAAGCCCCTTGACAGCATCCGAGGAGACATGGAGTTACGTATAGTCCTCAATAGCTAATGAGGTGGTTAGCTATGTGCTTCACTCTTAGGCCTTATTCTTCCTACCAAACACAAGCAGTTTGGTGGCTGCACACGAGCACTCTTTAATGCAGGATCGGGTTCTGCTCATCGTTTTTTATTTTGTGCGCCACACCTGCGCTGTACACAATAACACCCTTAATCTCCACCAATTGGAATTTATATTATCAGTTTCAACAGGCAGCAAACACAGAACTGCAATTCATTCTATCAAGATCCGCTAAAGAAAAATGGATCTCCAAACCCAATATTCGCACTCTCCTTATCTTTTTCCACTTAGCCTTATTTAAACAGCAAATAAACAACATTATAAGAGTTTTCAGAAAACAATGTGGGTCAGAGTTCCTGTTAAAAACCATATTGCAGGGATGCACTGTAGAACTCCTTATATGAGCAGGTGGCATAAGGGTGGGATGAAGAGACTTCCGTTACAACATTAATCTAATTCCACAAAACCCTTTTTGGAGAAGTGGTGCAGGTCTTGGGATCCATGTATGGGAGAGGCTGGAACGGCTGTTCTCCATTATATTGCATTCCCCTTCCCCTTCAAGAGAAAAAAGAGAGCAAACTCAAGTTGACCCTGTGAGCATTAGCTTTGCAGGATTTCCTTTCTGCAGCTAGGAACACCTTTCTTTCTTATGGGCAAGTTTTAGGATGGTCAGGGATTCACAGAGTCAGAGCGCCTTAGGGAAGCTGGGACCCAGTTTGAAGGCAAAGGACTTGTGGATCTATAGGTTTTTGCTGGTTTATGAGAGTGGAATTCCGGGCTAGTTCCATGAGGGGAGCAAACCCCACACACTTCTAGAGATGATTTCCATTGCATGTACAATCTCAAGAAGTTTCTCTGCCCCTATGTGGGAATAACCCAACCAGGGATATGTTCTGGCCTATAATTATTGAATCAAGATCTTCTCTCAAGCTCTTCCACCATTTTTTATATTGGGAAATATGCCTATCTCATAGAACTGGAAGGGACCCCGAAGGTTCATCAAGTCCAGCCCCTGCCTTCGCTAGCAGGACCAAGTACTGATTTTGCCCCAGATCCCTAAGTGGCCCCCTCAAGGATTGAACTCACAACCCTGGGTTTCGCAGGCCAATGCTCAAACCACTGAGCTATCCCTCAAACACCTGCCTTCCTGATATAAATAATTTTTTAAACCATGACCAACATCTAATCTGGGAACTATTGCTCCTGTTAGTCTGATTTGTAATTAAAAGAATCAAGGACACAAACCTAAAGCCTCAGTTCTGTTACTGTGTGCCATAAACTTGTTTGTAAAGTAAATTTGCTTTGAAATGACTACCTGTCTGGACAGAAACATAATGAATAATCGTTGTTAAAGGATAGCATTTGGGATCACGACCACAAAAAATTCCTCTCATCACCAGTAAGTGACCAGTGATCTTCTAACAAAACCCCAGGATTTCCCAACATTACTTCTGCAAGCAACAGTAAAAATTAAAAGAGGTGACCTCCCTAGAGCAAACCCACAGCCCTATTTTTGTAATATGCTTTTGAAGCTCGATGCTTATAAAAATGAAATATTTTCATTCTCTTGTGTAAACTTGTACAGATTGCTTGCTATTGATCTTCTGAGTCATGTTTCTGGCAGTAAATGGGTATCCTACTAGAAAATATAAGTGCTAGAGAACAACTGATGTAATGTATTAGTAATTTAAGTTTGTATTTAACTCTTCCAACTCAGCAGGAGATACTGTCTGTACAAAATAAGGATATCCAACAACAGTGAAAACAAGGAACCAAAATATTTAAAAGTTACATTTAAAAGATCACATTTTAATGTGAAGGATTTGGATTATACTCATTACATTTTTTTTTTAAGGTTATGAGCTACATCATACATTCCTACTAAGGTTTTTTTTTAAAAGGGAAAATGGTTGCTTCAGTCTAGGGTATCACTGAGAGAGAAGGATTACAGCTTAATCAGGCTGCTGGATTTCCAGTTGACTCTCCGAGCCACACAGGACAATCTTCAGAAGTTTGAGAGCCAGGGCGCGCGTGCTGGGGCTCAGGGCTTAAGCCCCGCGCCCTGGCAGCTATCTCTTGTGTGGCTGAAGCCCAGAGACACCCCTTCCCCACTGGGCTGAAGCCAGAGGCGACACATGGGGGGCATGTGAAGTCACCTCACCCCCACCCCCCGATTTTTGCCAGGGTTTGCTGGCCCCACTCGGTCACATGGTGCTACCATGCCCCCTCCCTGTGTGGCAGCTGCTGGAGCTGGAGCTGCGGCCCTAGGGAGAGGCAGCGGCAAACACCTGGGAGCTGCAGGGAGGGGCTGCTAAGGGTAAAAGGGAGGGTGTGCTTGGGGGCATGAGTCAAGCTGTTGGGGGGGGCTGAACCTTTAAATTGTGCCCCACCAGAGCATGCACCAGTGGTCTCTGGCGAAAGCCCCTAGCCCCATCATCCCACCGCACAGAAGAAGCCCTGAGTTTCTCTCCAGGTCTGTTAGGCGGAGAATAAGGGTGGGGAGGCTCTGCAAGCCACACTTCAACTGTAAAAGAGCAGCATGCGGCTCGCAAGCCGCAGTTTGGCCAGCCTTGGAATATAGGTTAGAGAAAATTACACACATGCCTACCATATATATCTGTACTCTGTGCATAGCATATGTATACAAACTGTATGTGCATCTGCGGCCAAACGCTGCCTCTACGCTTACACAACCCAGAACAGACGCTCACCAATATTACAGGGTTATGGGGTCCCTGTTATAGGAGGAACATTCCACCATCCCTACCACAAACTCATCCAGATAGTTTTGGTAGAAGCAGAAATAATCTGCAGAGGGAAGCTGAGCATCAGGGATGTATGTATGTACAAAAGCCAAATGGGAAGACTATGTTCTTTAGGTGAGGGGGGGCTTGAGGATTTTGGCACCAGCAAAGATCAGCATGAAAATCTCCTGCTCTTTGCTCCTCCTCCTGCTGTGCATGTGCTTCTGTGCGCAACGATGAACAATGTGCTCCCAGAATTTGTCTCATAGCCTCCACAGTGTTAACCTGAGAACACCATCAAATAATCTAACAGATGGAGGGATAGGAAAGAAGCACACCTATATCTTCAGTGCATTAGAGGACTTAGCCACACAACTTGCATTGGTTTTAATGGAGTGCTATGGCTAAATTCCAAGTACCGGTAAGTCTTTTCCAATAATCATTTGATTGTTGGATGAAGTTCTTTAGCCTGCACTATGCAGGAGGCCAAACTATATAATCATAATGGTCTCTTCTAGCCCTAAAATCTATGAAAATTCAGATGGTATAGTTTAAAGACAAGGAGATCTCATTTCCCAGCATGTATTACATTACTTCTTTATTTTATTTTTAGTCCTCTATAAACATACAAAACCCAGAGGAATACACAGTATACGGAAGCACAGAAAATATGCTCTCACTTGCCTCAGATGCAAACAGCTACATACTGTCCAAGTGACACATAGTTTTGACCAAGGAGATAGCAGTATCAGTGTTTCCATAATTCTTTATGAAGAATTACAGGATTTTAAATGTCTCTTTCCAGCATTACCTCATGCATGGGCCTCTCGCTAATTAAAACTATATACATATAGAAAAAGCAAACATCAGTGCTGCAATACTATGTATCAATGTACAGTATCCTTGGCAAAAAGAAATGGCCTGCTGTTCTCAACCAAAAGTCAATTTCCATAAGTTAATTGTGAATTGTAACCAGACAAGATCTCTTTTCTAAAAAAGTTTCCAGCAACTGGCAAACTGTGTCCAATACACAGGAAATCATATTTATAGTTATACTCTCCACAATGTACCAATTCTCCTCTCACTAGGAGAACCAGTGGCAACTTCTAAATGAATGGTCTTGTCCCTAGAATTCTATCATCACAATATACAATAGCTAATACTAGAGTCAATACTTGGGGGGTGGGGAGGGGAAATATAGTAGAGAGGTCCCTTCCATTGCTAAACAATCCATAAAATAAAGACCTATCAGACTTCTCTACTCAAAAGAGCAAGAGTTTGAAATCCTGCTTTTGCAACCCTTTGTCTCACCATTAAAACCATGATTCAGTGAGGTACTTAAGCACATGCTTAACTTTAAACGGAAGAGTAATCCCATACTACCCATGTGCTTAAATATAGCATTTAATTAGGGCCTAAACAAGTTACAGCCTCATCTGTACCTGCTAATTATAAACTCCTTTAATATGCCTACATTTTTAACATAGAAAATGGGGATGAAAACTAACAAAGCATTTATATGAAACTTCAAGTGCTCTGATAACAAGCATTTAAGAACATGCATAATTACTTGGTAATCATCTTGTCTTCATGGTTTTTCCTATGATTCAGAGAACCATGCACCGTTACTAAGGCAAGTCCCACTTTGAAAAGCAGAAAGGTAAAATTTCAAAGCTTTTAATAAAGATAGGTTAATACTTTACCAAACGTGAAATTCCACCAAGGGCAAAAGCACTGCAAGAAGTGTTCTTACCTACAATTAAGAAAAGTAAAAATCATCACTAAGTATATCACACTTTAAAAACACCAGTAATTCCAAAATAATGAATTGTGGATATCATGACAACCATGGAACAACCCAAAGAAAACAAGACGCTAACATCAGAACAGGAAATTGCCATTTCTTTGACCCAGTAATTAACATTAACAGGGAGACTGCTAATATATACAAACAAGCAATAAAGGAAATTTTGTATTAGTACAGTGAAACCCAAAGGACCAGTTAAAAAAAAGGGTTACTTAATAGAGGTGGGATTTCATCTAAAATTCAAACAAAACTACTGAGAACCACATGTGGAGACTGCAAGGTGGTCACTTAAGAGAGAAGCTTGCTTGCTGGAGATGAAGGTCCTTCATTCATATTTCACGGTGTTTAAAAAATGAGCAATACTATACATTTATTTGAATTCAGACGTGTGTGCATGGGCTGTTATGTGCAATCATTAGGGATGTGTCTTTGCTTGTCCTTGTCATGCTGAATTTTGAAGTTTGATTCCAAATAATTGTTAGCTTTTGTAAACAACTGTGATCAAAGGAATTTGTTGTGTAGCTAATTAAATTTTCACTGCACCATTCCCTTCTTTTCCGTTTACAGTGACAAAGTGTGAAAATGGGCTGGGGACCAAAAACCACACATAAACAAGTAGTTTTCATTTTTTTGTTGAAAAAAAATCAGACAATTTTTTAAAAATTGATTTTTTTCACAAAAGTGTTAGTTTTCCAAAAATATTTCTTTAAAAAGTTTCAAAATGAAAAATGTCAACCAGCTCCAGTTATTACAAGTTAAGAAAAATCAGTTTTTTTTCTTTACAAATAATTTTTTTAATTGTGTTTATTAATCTTTGCTTCTTTTTACTTTTGAAAACTCTTTGCAGTTCCTAAATATGTATAGTGGGCATTAGTTATCCTGCAACAAGTGGTCTCTAGTGAAAGGAAAATATGTTTTATGAACAGGACCGGCTTTAACTTGTTTGCCTCCCCAAGCAAAAAAAAAACCCGCCTCGCAACACACACCCCCAAGCGCCGCCCCGCCGTAACAACCGCCGCTGAGCGCCACTCTGCTCCGCCGAAACAATCCCCCACGAGCGCCACCCTGCCCTGCCGAAACACACACACCCGAGCGCTGCCCTGCCCCGCTGAAACACCCCCCCCCGAGTGCCGTCCTGCCCCGCTGAAACACCCCCCCAGAGCACTGCCCTGCCCCGCTGAAAGAAACCGCCCGAAAGCCGTCACGCCACGCTGAAGCGCACACCCCCCCCCAAGCGCTGCACCGCCCGGCCAAAACAAACAACTCGCGAGAGCCACCTGGCTGAAACAAACAAAAAAATCCCTCAAGCGCCGTCCCCCACCAAACCAAAAAAAACCACCCGAGTGCCACCCCACCACCCGAAGATTGGCCGCCCCTTATAAGGTGCCGACCCAAGCATGTGCTTGGTCGGCTGGTGCCTGGAGCCGGCCCTGTTTATGAACAAGGTCACATGAAACCTGTGGCTAAATCCACAGTAAAATCTGAACAGGATTGTTCCTATACTTGATTTGAAATTCAAGTCTCCATAAGCAAGGACGTTTTGGAGGCTTTGTTTATTTGTTCCTCATTGATATAGTAGGCATGCGGCAAGTCTCCAAAAAGGGCCATATTTTTTGGAGTTTAATATACTCACACTACTCACACCTACATCGTATATTATTTGAAAGCTTATTTTTAACATCCATTTTGAAGAGGTATGATGCGGAGCTATCAAGTGCTGCCATAAGCCTGTAGGAGAGGTGAAACAATGGTACCCAAAATGAGAAAGTGTCCTTTTTTTAGATAGTTCCAGAAATACTGCAACATGACTGACTACAGTTTTTACTTTTTAAGTTAATTTCAATACCTTAATGTGATATTTATTGGTCAAAGCTACCAAAAGACAATGTATTAAAAGACTTTTATTGGTTTTGCATGAGCAAGTTTTTTTCCCCCAAAAATAATGATGCTGTTTAGCATGTGGCAAAAATGTGAATATCAATATTTTGCAATATATTAACATGAAAAGTGTTCACATATTCTTAATTCTTAGAGTATCTCACAAGTTTTCTATATTTTCAACTAAAATTTGATGACCAGATCAGTCTCATACCGAAGGCTGTGCATCAGTAGCGGTAGATTGCATACCCTCAGTTTGTACTGCCTAGTGGGTAGCTATAGATGTATGTGAATTCCTAATGTAATGCTTCTCCATTTGTAAGCTTTTGTACATATGATGTAGCATCTAGTATGCCTGATAGAAGGTTCCAGTTTGTAACTGCCTATGCATGTAGCACTATCCTTTGAAATATTCTAGAAACTAGCTTTTTAATTCAGTGATAGTTATACACAGATCAGTATCAGTGTTAGAGATGACACTGAACCATTTCATATTATGAACGTGAAAAAGTTATGAGAGAAAGAAGTGGCCTAAAAAGTAGTTGTGAGGACAAAGTCCACAAACAAGTCCTTGTCTCTGCACTGAAGAGGGATGAAAAGCATGTTACAGCTCTTACCAACCATGTCATCAACAATATGACAAACCCGTTTGACCCTGAATCGCTTCCAGAGGTAATTATCAACATGTCTACTGGACTGCGAGTAACATCATATATACAAGGGTCTCTGCTGAAAATAGCAGATGTTGGTGAAGAACAAATGGAGAGATTTGTGAAAGGTGTATTTGATCCTGAGGGGACACTACAGCTTCTTCAGCCCAGTCACCAATTCTGGCATTCAAACATTTGCTGACATGGCTAAAATGACCAAATGTAAGCCTAGCAAGGGAGACAATCACAGCAGCTATCAGTTCAGAAATTGTTTTCTGCTGAGTCCTGTCCTTACCAAGATGCAAAGATGATGTTTCAATTGCAACTGTTCTTAATCATGCAGTACAACCTGTATCTATATCCCTCTTCCATGCTGATGGAACAACGAAACAGACAAAGTTGAATTAAGGCATCAGCTGGAAGCTCAAACTGAAAGAATCCATGAGCTAAGAGCGTACAACAAAGAAATCACAGTGTACATCAGATGCTAGGACTGTCATACAAATTATGGCTGGAGACAAATTCCACACATCTAATGAACTGGTCGCTGTGTACTTGAGGCAGGTCCTAAAAGGATACGACAAAGCTAATTCTGTAATCAAAGTCTTTGACAGATATGACAACAGTAACTCTGTGAAAACTGCAGAAAAACCACGCCAGACAGGATCTAAGATTGGATGAAAGAAATACCAGGTGATTGGTGGATGCCCCTGTGCCTCTGTGGAAAAAGTTTCTAAATATGGCATCCAATAGGAAGACTCTTGTAAAATTCCTCTTTGAATATATGGTTCATAAGGCACCTTAGAGTGCAGAAACATACACAACACAAACCCTCTTCCTTACTGGAGGCTTTTCCAGTGGTGAAGTAGCAAGTCCATCATCATTAGATGTGTTGAAAAAGCCCAAGCCTTGCTCAGAACTCAAGAAGAAGTGGACACAAGGATGGTTTTTGGATCTCTTGGTGACAAAGGACCCATAGTAATTAGATCACTTGATACAGGTGTTTTGGTCTTTGCTGTTCACTCCTTTCCCAAAATGGAGCACATAAATAACATAGGGATTGGAGCAGGTACCCTTACCAGCACAACTGACAAGCTTCGCTATGACATTGTGAGGATCTTCCAGACCAATAAGGGGTGCTGTCCCCACCTGCCTTGTTACTTAAGATGCCTTAATGCTATGCTGCTACAAACCCAAGCCTTGACACCATAGCTAACCGATAAGCATAGAAGTCTCACCCCAGCTTCCACCACCCTAGTTACTCTTTGTAGAGTGACCCCAACAGCCCTTCCAGTTCTGGGTTTCCCCAAATCCATTTACCGCCCTTCCTTAATTACCAGACACTCAGACTTTCCCCCTCTGGTTCATAACCCCCAAAAGAGTGACACCTGACCCCAATTATCAGTTCACTTTGACACACACACTCTGCACAACAGTGACCTGCTTGGGATAAAAATAAACAAAAGCTTTATTTGATAGAAAAATCAAAGATGAAATAGTCAGGGAAAAGCAAATACTGACAAGTTACACAAAAAAATAAACAAAGACAGAACCTCACGTTTTACACGTCTGTATTAACTAGATTCCCTTTTCTAATACATTATCTATTTCCTCTGAACAGTTTTCCAGGGTACCTCCATCACAAAGGGGATCGAGCATTTCACAGACAACACCCACCTTGATGCTGGCCCTCAGTTTCTGGATGGCCTTCATTTCAAATTCCTTTTCTTTTAAAGGTTTGCAGTTATGTTTTTTTCTCTCTCTCAGACTATGGTGATTCATAGTATGAGAAATTCCCTCCCCTCTGAGGGCAGGTCTACACTACAAATTAACACTGGCGCAGCTGCACTGCTATAGCACATCTGGTGAAGACACTCTAAGCCAACAGAGAGAGCTCTCCTGTTGGCTTAATAAAGCCACGTCTGCACAAACTTACAGGGCACAGCTATACCGATGCAGCTGCACCCCTTTAAGATTGCTCGTGTAGCCGCTCTATGCCGATGGGAGAAAGCTCTCCTGTCGACATAATAAAACCACCTCCATGAGCGGCAGTAGCTATGTCAGTGGGAGAAACTCTCCCACTGACATAGCATTGTGCACATGAGCGCTTAAGCCAGCCAAACATACGTCGCTTGGGGTGTTTTTTCACACCCCTGAGCAACATAAGTTTTCCCAGCATAAGTAGTAGTGTAGACATGGCCCAAGACTGGGGTTTTCTTTTCAGTTTCATATTGTTCCAATGTTTTCCCATTAATTCAAATGGTCCGCTATTGTCTTTTCCTGGCTGGCCAATGGATTGGTGCTTAAAGTTAGCTTCATGTAAACAACTGGCTTGGGAGGAGTCCCTCCCTACTGTGAGGCATCCTTAAAATTGTAGTATCAGTCATGAACATGCTATTCTATATACCCAAATTCATCCAGTTCTGCTGGTGAGGTATTTTTGTTTTTTGTTTTCTAATTTAGTTTCATTGTTTTACAAATCAAGTAGTATTTAAGTTATGAAAGGGGTTTTCCTAAGTTATGAACGGGGTTTTCCTATTCTCTGAAGCAGTTTCTTGAAGCAGGAACCGTAAATGGACACAGACCTCTACTGAGGCTTCACACATACAGAAAGGGGCTATCCCAGGATAAAAGTCTTGTAGAAGAAAAAACAACAGGTTCCAGGTTAGCAAACATCATATATACCCACACAGGGATGTTGGCTCAATTAAATATGGGACGTGTTTGTTATGAAAAAATACAGAATCCTCAAACATAACAAAAATGTGCAATCTATCTTATCGCCACTAAACTAGACAATCCAATGACCTTTAAAATGTCATTGTTGCAAGTAATCTAGTTTGCCATGTTGAATTTAATTGTGAATTATCATCTAACAATTTGTACTAGCTAATGCAATCAGTTTTGCCTTATTATTGTTATGGCATTACCTAGAGGCCCATACTGAGATCAGTGTCTCATTATTTTAGGATATGGCATATACACATAAGAGAAAGTGCTTGCCCCCAAGAGCTTACAATCTAAATAGACAAAACTGAGAAAGGAAGTATTATTATGCTCATTTTACAGCTGAGAAACTGACGTACAGAGAGGGAAAGGGACTTTATACATAAAGCATATGGCATAGTTGGGAACTGAATCCAGATCTCCTGAGTCCCAGCTCAGTGCTTGAACACCAAAAACATACTGCTAAAGTTATACTCTCACACTACAGCTGCCCTGGAGTTAAGTCCTGTCTATTTCCTGATTTTTGTCTACTGAGTGTTATCCCTCACAACTACCAATATAATACAAGCAATAATTTTATTTCATTCATATAATATTTTGCTTTTTTCATCTTCAAAGCATTTGACAAACAGTAATAAATTATCACAGTTCCCGTGGGGGACAGTATTAGAGCTAGTCGACATTCTTTGGAATTTTGAAATTTCTGTGAAAAATAAATTGAAAAAAAAGGGAGGGGGGAATTGTCATTAATTTCCCCCCGTATTTTTCTACGGTAGATAATATTATCAGCCCCATTTCACAGATGGGAATTGAGACAGAAAGACATCAGGCAACATATTCAAGCCAACAAAAGGAGTCAGTGTCGGAGTTTAAAGAACTCAAGCATTCCTGGCTCTTAGTCCCATGCTCAGGTCACTAGATGATATCTTTCTCAACAGCCATGCTGTTCGGACATGGTTAATGCTCCCTTTCACAAGAAGGGGAAGCCAAAACAGTCTTAAAAGAAAGCAGATAAGGAGGTATCATCTGGCTTCCCCCATACAAACGATAGTCAAATAAAGTTACTGTAATTAATACAGCATTTTCTATTGGGACTTTGAGTCAAGACCCTAATTGTACAGTTCAGAAGGGAGCAATCTCGACCCAAGACACAACTCTCCTCAGTAAAATACTGAGCTTTGAATGTTGGATCCTGACTCTAGGTTACTGCACTGCTTCTCTTTGTATCTTTCAACTACATTACATCTGTGCTTACATATGTGGCACTTCCATTGACTGGCATGCACATGACTGCCAGCACCATCTGTTTCCTGGTTTTGGTTGCTCTGTTTCTATCTGCTTGAGACTGTCCTTTCTTTTTTTACTTTTGAGTTTCCCCTGGTCATTTTGATGTATGACAGCTGTTGTGTACTTGTGTTGGTTTCATTTTTGTTGTTTTTTTGATCATATGATTAATTTACATACTGAGTGTGCAAACTCTAGGCTAACAATCGGAAGAGCGGGTGCCAGAGGTTTCATGGATTCTCTACAGAACATAAAGTAGCACCATCTAATGTAAAGCTACGTTCGTCATCTGCATGCTTCCTTTGGTCTTATTATTACATCACTGTGATTTATACATTGCAAATGGCAATAGAAATACAATAATACTTGCACTTATTAATAAAAGATGGATTTTTTTTCTGCTTTTTTTGAAGAGACATCACAGGGTTTCCATTAGAGACAAAGAGAGGGATACTGTAATGTTGTTGGCTGCTGCTGCATTTTAAACACTTGCCAAAGATAACACAAGAAAATCTGTAAAATGAAAAGCTCTGGGGAAAATGAAACACTAAAAGATGGTGCAAGCCTCACTGGAAAAAAAACCTGTCTAACTACACACATTAACAAACCTGGTGATTAAGGTAAAAATAGCCATGGTGAACAGCACTGACTATAGACAAACTACATGTGAAGGCAAGACACTATGAAAACATTGAACAAAGCAAGTTATTTTTGTTCTGAGTGAGGCATGTCATGTGTAAACAGTAAATAAATCCCTTACAGAAAGCAAGAATTAGGTAATCAAATAATTGCAGACAATGCACTATAGTTCTGGCCAAGAAAGTAACTTGGTTATTTTGGCTTGTTACACTTGTTATTAGGTTACCTGAGCCAGTACAGTCTTTAGTAAATCTGTTTCCTGCTTTTGGGCTCTTCCTTACTCAGAACTCCCATTGAACTCAGGAGTTTTGACTGCGTAAGGAACACTGAATGGGGTTATTTGCATACGGTTTGCTACTTAACTTAAGTGGCTAAGTGAAATTTCAGTTCAACATTAACTGGACTGCTGATGAAGTCCTTCCTCAAGATTTTAGGGGAAGGGTTTTTACATAGCATAGTTAAAATATCTAAAATTTATTTTTGATGTTTACTTTATTAAAGAGAGTTTGTACTACACATTTGGTTTTGGTGAACAAAAAACACAAAAAACCAAAATCTTAGAATTTTTTGAACAAGTTTAAAATATTTCAATGAAAAGCTACTTATACATTTCTGAAACTTTTGCAACCCACATATTGTTAGCATAAGAACAAGAAAGTTAAATACAGCAGACCTTTTTCATTGCTCAAACTGTAAATTATTTAAAAAACTCACACACAATTAAGTGGTGAAGAGTAAGTTAGATTTTCAAATTCTTTCAACATTAATCCATTCACAGTTTTATTTGTAACTCAGTGAAACCAATGCAGATTTCATACGATTTTTTTAATAGGAAAAAAGTGCAAACAATGTTAAGGTTGCACGTGCAATTTTAACACTGTTCCTTTGTGTATATGCATTATGACAATCTTTAATTTCATGATCACATATTTCACAAATGATACGGCAGAATTTGTTCCATGACTTTAGAATATTTTAAATTTAAAAACCATACTCATAGATTTACATTATTTTCATTAAAATGAATTGTCCAGTATAACTTTACCTTAAATGTGTAACTAGATAAATTCTCATCTCGTTAAAATATGCATTTCAATAATGCAATCAGCAACTATGTATTATACCATTTATTTTCAACCATCAGTACAGTTTGTGTCAGGTACAATTCAGAGAATTACCCAGTTTACTACAAAGCATACTTCCCCTTACCCATACTTTTCAAGTGAACATCATTTAGAGGGATGTCATTCATTTCGGTCCCAACATTATCTATGCTTCGAACAAACTTTGTATTCCCTTTCTTTTATTGTTAAAAATATCACAAATTAAGAATTATGAAACTGAGGTTATAGAAAGAGCTTTTCACTAAAAGAATGAATCCCAGGGCATTTTAAATTTCCACATATCCTTTTTCTATGTCAACCAGTTTAGATCTTTTTCCACACATTGTGTCCCACATTAGGGCTTCGACATGTTGAACAGTAAGAGCTGGCTGAAAAATGACAACAAATTTTCACTATTAGCCTCTATCGCTATTTGTATTATGTTGTGTAAAAAATGCTTACTGTTTATATAGTTTATACACATAGTAGCAGACACAGTGCTACCATATGCTAAACTCGGGTGTATGAGTGTGCCAAAAACTTCATGATAGTCTGACAAAGGAAACGCGCTAAGCTTGCAAAAGTCTGAGAACCTTCTGCATGGTGTTCATTGTCCTCATGCCCACAGTGATCTCTTTAAACGGGACTTGAGACCACTTGGCATCTCTTAGAATTATGCCCTAGTTCTAACAAGCCTGGTGGCTAACTCCACGGTACGCACTTCCAAGAGCCTGTAAGAAATCTATGTCTTAAAGAAAAATAATAGAATAATAGAAAAAGGAGATTGAAGTAGGCCAGACTTGGGAAACTCTGAGCCATCACTCAGTTATATCTTGAACCCCACCCCCATGTGCCAGAGAGCTACAAACTAATCAGAAGCCTGACCCCAGACTACTGGACAAAGTCTAAGGCTTTAACACGCATCAGGGACAAAATTCATGTTCCATCTTCACCAATAACTGGAACCTTGCTGTAACCCTGTTAAGGAATCGACTGTTATAATGAGCTTCCCTAAAACAGTTGTAGTTACAGGCAGGGCCTCAGCTGAGATAGCTGTAAAGCAACAGCAGGGTTTAGAAACCAGTGGCTTTGCTACAAACTTGCCTATATTTTTACAGCATAAAGTTTGCATATGTGCACACACATCCATATCAGGATGGCTAGTGAACGCCAATATCTGAGGACTTATGTATATTTATCTGAGAAAGCTCATTCCTGCTGTCAAGCTATCGTCATTAAATCATCAGGCATTTAAAAAGAGCTAAAGTTGATAGAAACAGAATTCATCTAAGGACGGCAATATCCCCACCAAGTTTCCACAGTTGCTTGAACCACAAATATCAAATGGCTCTTTTTGCTTAAAAGAGAGGTCACTTATCTGTAAAAATTATATTTAATGTTTCATAAATATAGGGCTTAAAACAAAAGTGCTTCTAATCAGATCTGGCATGAAAAGAAGAAATGCATAAAGTGAGGTAAGTGTGATCTTACCCAGCTGAAGAACAGGAGATGGCAAGGCGTCAGCACATGACTCACACAGACACTAAACAGTAAAGAGCTAGAGATAATTCTCAGGTAAACTTTGCATGAGCCACTACGTCATTCCTCTCTAACCTTCCTGCATTAATCATGTCACGAGTAACCTTATGCAACCCAAGAAGAATGTCTGATTTACAGGGAGAAAGGCAATGCTAACAGAACAAACACTTTGGCATGTCAAGAAACTCAAGACCAACCTGAATTTCATTTCAACTCCTTAACACGCCCCACAAGAAAATAAACCCTTTCCATTCCACAGGAAAATTGCTAGTTCAGGGATTACTGATTAATCAGTTATTGAGAATACAATAAATAATAAAGATGTGCACACGGGGTTGAGTAAAGAGTAAGAGCCTGCCCAAACCTGTAACTCAAAAACTCAAACCAAAACTTTGTTTTGCAGCTTGTTAAGAAAGAAGACAGAGTGTCTTTCATGGCAGGCAGGCCACTGGGCAGCTGGAGGAACACACAAATGAGCCAAACAAAATAATCCCTCTGTTGAACACTACTCAGAGAGAAAACTTCTGGGATTTCACACAGAGGACATACAAAAGTGTGGTCCAGGGTAAACAGGGATGTCAGAGCCCTGTTCATTCCCTAAGTGATGTCTCTGATTGTGCAAATGGACCTTGACAGCTCATCAACTCCAGCCCTCAGCACTGAGGCAGAAACCCAGACCACTCCTAACAGGTGTTGGTCCGTCTTGTTCTTACAAATCTCCAATGACTGGGATTCCACAACCTCCCTCTGAAGTATATTCCAGAGCTTAATTACCCTTATAGATAGAAAGTTTTTCCTAATACCTAACCTAAATCTCCCTTGCTGCAATTAAGTCCATTATTTCTCGTCCTGCCTTCAGTGGACATGGAGAACAATAGATCCCTATCTTTATAACAGCCCTTATTTGAAAACTATTACCCCCTCAGTCTTCTTTTCTCAAGATTAAACATGCCTGATTTTTTTAACCTTTCCTCATGTCAGGTTTTCTAAACCTTTTATCTTTTTTGTTGCTCTCCTCTGGACTTTCTCCACATTGTCCACATCTTTCCTAAACTGTAGCACCCAGAAGTGGACTGAGTAGTCCAACTGAGGCCTCACTAGTGCCAAACAGAGAGGGACAATTACCTTCAGCGTGTTACATGTGATGCTTCTTTTAATACACCCCAGAATAACAATAGCCTTTTTCACAACTGCATCACATTGCTAACTCTCATTTAATTTGTGATCCACTATAACTCCCAGATCCTTTTCTGCAGTACTACCACCTAGCCAGTTAGTCCCCATTTTGTAGCTGCGCCTTTGATTTTTTCTTCCTAAGCATAGTACTTTGCTCTTGTCTTTTCTGAATTTATCTTGCTGATTTCAGACCAATTCTCCAATTTGTCAAGGGCTGTTTTGAATTCTAATCCTGTCCTCCAAAATGCCTGTAACCTCTCCCAGCTTGGTGCCATCCATACATTTTATAAGCATATTCTCTACTCTATTATCTAAGTCATTAATGAAACATTGACTAGTACCAGACCAAGGACAGACCCCTACAGGACTCAACTAGATACATCTTGTCAGTCTGACAGCAAACCACTGATAATTATTCTTTGGGTACAGTCTCTCAATAAGTTGTACACCCGCCTCACGGTAACTTAATGTGCACCACATTTCCCTAGTTTGCTTTTCAGACTGTGAAGTGGGACTGTGTCAAAAGCCCTATAGGAATCAAGATTTATCATATTTACTGCTTCCCCCCATCCACTAGGCCAGTAACCTTGTCAACAAAGGAAATTAGTTTGGTTTGGCGTGATTTGTTCTTGACAAATCCATGCTGGCTATTCCTTATAACCTTATTATCCCCTAACAAATGGATTGTTGAATAATTTGTTCCAGTATCTTTCCTGGTATTAAAGTTAGGCTGACTGGTCTATAATTCCCCTGGTCCTTGTTGTTTCCCTTTTAAAAGACGGACACTATGTTTTCCCTTCTCCAGTCCTCTGGGACCAAACCCATCCTCCAAGTTCTCTAAGATAATTGCTAACAGTTCCAAGATTGCTTCAGCTAGATCCTTAAATACCTTATATGATGAACATAGAATTGCAGTATGTACATAAGGTTATATAGGACACATCATTTAGTGTCCGAGACAGATATTTTAATTAAATCATTAAGGGAACAATTAGGAAAACAAATCTAAATGTAAAGTGTGTTTAGAATTTTTTTTTTAAGATTGCAATATAACTTGGTTAAGTAAAAATGTTTTGTGGGATATACAAAGGTTGTTTAAATTAGAATGCAGGGCTACTGTACCCTTTCATAGAAGGATGGAATAGTTATTTGGAAGAATTGCCAATAATTTGCATGCATCCTACAGGTAATTAAAGGTTATACATTTTACTTTAAAGCAGAAGGAAATTATCCTTCAACTACTGCACTTCAGTACATTTCAATAAAACTTTCATAGCAAGGTAGGAGTATTGTTTATTAGATGCACTGCAAACCATGCAGGGCCTTATCTGGGGGAGCTGTGCCACTGACTTCAGTAGGAGCGGGTTAATACTTGCAGTATTATTGGAGTGTCCACTATACAAGAGCTTACTGGAGTCTCCATATGTGTATGTAAATATCCCCATAGCATTATTCAATATCCCAGTGCCTGTACCCTTCATTCAGGTTCTTGCAACTTTAAGAAGTGTAATGGATAAGCAAGTTGTGATGCTAAACACACTGCATGTTTCTTTCTTAGCTCCAGTTTTCTGGAACTCTTCTTCTCTCATTTTGTCATCTTAGGGACCAACCCTGTGAACTGCTGAGCAGTCTCAACTTCATGACTTCAAATCATAGGACTGTGGCTTAATTTTCCATCTCAAAACCAGGCTATCTCCCCTCCAAACACTCCCTACTCTAGTGCTTCAATCTCCTCATCTTTCCCACTTCCACAGCCCACTGTCACATCTACATTGTCAGCTGTCGGCTTTACTGTTCCTGTTGATTATTTGTATTCATTTTGTTGCTGCTCCTGTTTCCTTTGATTAAATACTTAAATATTTACTCAGCATTTAAGTATTATACAAAATAAATACATTTGTAACTTAAATGTATTGCAATATATATTATTTCTTCTTCGTTGCCACTTCCCTATTCTGGGTTGGCAACTTTTGCAGCATTCTTCCAAAACTCACAACCATTCAAGCTATGACGCAGATTGGTCTATCTGAGGTCCACTGATATCTGGTCCACGGATTGTGTCTTTGGACTCCCTCTTGGTTTTCTTCTGTCCAGAGTCACTGCAAAAGCCATCCTACCAATCAATACAGCTCTCCAGTCTCTGCTGGATATGCCCACACCAACATGGCCTAGCCTCCTTCAACTTGTCTTCAGCTGGAGCAAATGGCATTAGGCCCCTTACAAACTTGTTTTATTTCCTGTCACAGAGAGTTTAAACATCTGACCAGGTCAACATTTTCATTTCCATGCCGGCAAGCATACCGATTTCCTTTCTTGTGACTGGCCAAGTCAAATTATAGTTTTATACTTTCTACCCTATGGGCATTTTTGTCACAAAGAACTGTGGTGGCTCCTGCCATTCGCATCACGTAGCTTCAGTATGATCTGGGTATCACTCAGGAGAGCACCATCATCAGCAACCATTTATCCTAAGTATTGAAATTCTTTCACTCTTCTAAACTATCTGACTGATATATTTTACAGTGAGTCCTCCTCCCTCAGCTAACATAACCTTGGTCTTCCCAGTATTCATGCTAGTGTAACGTAACATAATCTATCACATAGGTGATATATGCAGTGTTGTTGTAGCTGTGTTGGTCCCAGGATATTAGAGAGACAAGGTGGGTGAGGTAATATCTTTTATTGGACCAACTTCTGTTGGTTGGTGAGCAAGACAAGCTCTCAAGCTACACAGAGCTCTTCTACAGGTCTGGAAAAGGTACTCAGAAGGTATGTCAAAACTGCAATTAAAAACCTGTGGCTGGCCGGGGCCAGCTGACTCGGGCTCGGAGGTCTCAGGCTAAAGGGCTGTTTAATTGCAGTGTTGACATTTGAGTTGGGGCTGCAGCCTGGGCTCTAGGAGCCTGCGAGGTGGGAGGGTTCCAAAGCTCGAGCCACAGCCCAAGCCCGAACATCTACACCGCAATTAAACAGCCCTTGGCCCAAGCCTTGTGAGCCCAGGTCAGTTGGCATGGGCCAGCTGCGGGTGTCTAATTGTAGTGTAGACATACCCAGAGGGTCACAGCTATATACAAGATTGAACAGATAGTTTAACATAAATAGTTAGCACATATTCAATGGGACCATTCAAGGTGAAGTGGCCCATTAACAGCCCTGTAGTTACTGGACAAAAAGGGGAGTTAATGGATTACAGTTGTTGTAATAAACCTTAAACCCAGTGTCTTTATTAAAACCATGATTTTCAGTGTCTAGCAAAGTTATGAATTTAAGCTCCCAAGCTCGTCTTTTGAAAGTGTTGTACAGGTTTCCTTTGAAGATGTGGACTGACAGGTCACATATAGAGTGATCACCTTGTGAAAAGTGTTTACCTACAGGTCAATATTACCTCACCCTTCTTGTCTCACTCATATATGGGATATGTCCGTTTTAAACAGAAAAATATATAGAATAAAAATTAACCATAAAGAAAATATAACTTTTTTTACATCAGTTTGGATAGTTTCCCTAGTGTGTTATATGTATCTGGTTTTTTAAATGATTAAAGTTATTTTATTAAAACTGAAACTAGAGAGTTGAGATGATTCAGAGGCTTACGTAAATGAGCACTTTCCACCTCCAGGTCACCAATTTAAAACCTACCCAGATCCATAACTGAAAGCCATTTTCTCCTGGAAGCTGTTCAGTGACCTATGTGAAATAACTTATTGGTCTAAATTTGTAACAAGCAGGCAACTGCCTCATCCACAAATGCATCCAAGCTGAGAGTCTCAGCAGACTGGTTGAGGGCTGAATGGGCCACGGAGACTGAACTAGCCTCCAGAAACGGCCCTTCTGTAAACAGGGTTGAGGCAAACTGTCAGGCCAGTGTCAGGGAAGCTTGCCCTGCCATGTCCATGCCCTGGGAATGTATTTCACACATTTCAATGCCCAGATCTCTCAATCCAACCATTTTCAAAGCATTAAGTTCACTTAGATGTTTTTTTAAAACACTTGAAAAAATTGTAAACGAAAAAACAAAACTGAAAAAGAATGTCAAGTGTCCAGAGAGTGCAGGCAAAGGAAGGAATTCTGTGAGAAAACAGATTTCACTTTCAAAATTACTCCAGCGTTAGAAACCACGAACAAAATTTATGAAGCCTAACTTGAGTATGCTCTTAGAACAATTACATTCAGACTTCAAAGAATATCTATCAAATACCATAATTTATTCTGTGCATCCATAGCCTTGATCTAAATAAAGTGAGTTATGTCTTTAAAACATTTATTAGGGGGCATCTCAGCAGTTTGCCCATAATGGCTATGTCTACGCAGCCCCTGGCAGGTGAGCCTCCCAGCCCAGGTTGACAAGACGAGCTTGCAGGGCTCATGCTAGTGCTCTAAAGGTAGCTTTGTAGACATCACTTTGAAGTTGTGACTTGGGCTGGAGACTGGACTCTGAAGCCTAGACACAACTTCAAAACACTGCCTACCCACTATTTTTAGCCCACTAGCGCGAGCTCTGCAAGCCTGAGTCTGTCAACTTGGGGTGGGAGGCTTGTTGCCGCAGGCTGTGTAGACGTACCCACTTAGCACTATGTCACATACAAAAGAATTTTAGATGAACTCTGTCCTGTCTCCACCAATGAGGTCTGTGCTACCAGAAGTTATTCAGAACATATTTGTTATCTACCTTATATACATTAAGGGCCAGACTGATACCCAGATACAGAAGGGTAAAAGGAGGCTTCCCCACCCTGTATGACCCTATGCAAGGATTATTCACAGTTGCAGACTCTCCCCTCTCCTGACTGAAGAGGCCACTGACTTCTCACACCCCTGGAGAGTTTAGCCACCCCAAAGGAGGCCCAGGAAGGGCAAAAGGATGCATTGCCATGACACACACACACACACACACACACACAATGCTGGTTATTTGTGAATGGGAACACATGCTGCATCCTCCCAAGGGGCAATTCAGTGTCATACATATTTTTCCTACATATGTGGGTGTTCTCCAACACAGGGGTTCTCAACCTTTATATTTTTGAGTCCCTCCAGCCCCCCAACATGCTATAAAAACTCTGCAGCCCACCTGTGCCACAATAGCTGGTTTTCTGCATATAAAAGCCAAGGCCGACAATGTTCAGAAGTTTGAGAGCTCGGGCACACCTGCTGGGGACTGGGGCTTGGGGTGTCAGCCCCTCAGGAGGCACCTGATGGGGCTCGGGGATTCAGGCCCACTCCTGCTTAAGCCCTGAACCCTGGCAGGTGCGCCCTGCAGGGCTGAAGCCCCAAGACACCCCCTTCCTGCTAGGCAGAAGTCCCTACCCCACCACCCCGCTGAAAGACAGAGATCCCGAGCCTGCCCCTCCAGTTTGGTAGGTGGAGAATGGGGAGGTGGGCGGGAAGGGGGTTCTGTGAGCCGCACTTTAATGGTAAAAGAGCTGCATATGGCTCATGAGACCAACCCTGCTCAAGAGCAACAAATTCAAATCCCAGTAGGGCCAATTTAACCCTTCATACTTTTGCGGTAGATAAACTGAATTTAATTTAGTTTGCTGTGTATGATACTTCTGGAGGAGGAGACCTTTAAAAACAAGGTTCCGTCTGCTTTCCCATCTATAGATTTCAAAAGTAGTTTACAACATGGGAGAGGTAAGTGTCATTATCCCCATTTTGCAGATTGGAAAACTGAAGCACAGAGTGTGAACTGACTTGCTCAAGGACACACACACATAGTGGGTCAATGGCACAGCACAGAACCCAGGTCTACTGACTCCCACCAAGCTGACTCTCATGAAACTTACCAGAATGTTTTACAGTGATTATGAAGCTAAAATAATGAGTGGCTAATGAGGAGCTAATGGCTTATAGTATACCGGTACTTTATGTAACATTGTGTTTTACTGGTTGTAACTGATTTGCAGTACAGTCCAAACATACAGTGTATGGGGGAAAGGGACCACGAGGGGAAGGACTTAAGCATTCTGTTAGAACAATTCAAGGGTGTCCAGAACATGTCCTAAGAGGAAATTCAATTTCACTCTTTCAAGAAACTGCATTAGTCAGTTAACGTCATGAAACAAGGGCCCTACATTCCATATAGAATGTCAAGGAGTCCTTATGCAGATGACATTTGGAAAGAAATATATCACATTGTAGGAAATATCAGAATTTGTTGCTGCTTTGCACATGTATAATTCTTGAGACACTTGATTTTTGCCTAATTCTTTTTAATAAAAAACTCACGGATGTTTGCCTGGGAGATTTCCAACAATGTTTTTAGATAGTCCCTTGCTAAAAATGGTCAATGTGGAATGGTATCTGAATAGATTTTCGGTGAAACCTGATTGGTTTGTCAACTCTGTAAAACACATGAAAGTCATTTTATTATAATTAGGACTGTCAAGAGATTGAAAAATTAATCACGATTAATCACGCAATTAAAAAAATTAATCATGATTAATTGTGTGATTAATTGCGCCGTTAAACAATAAAATACCACTTATTTAAATATTTTGGATGTCTTCCACATTTTCAAATATATTGATTTAAATTTAAACACAGAATACAAAGTACACAGTGCTTACTTTATATTTATTTTTTAGTATAAATATTTGCACTGTAAAAGTAAATTATAGTATTTCAATTCACCTTATACAAGTACTGTAGTGCAATCTCTTTATCATGAAAGTTGAACTTACAAAAGTAGAATTATGCACAAAAAGTAATTGCATTCAAAAATAAAACAATGTCAAACTTTAGAGCCTACAAGGCCACACAGTCCTACTTCTTGTTCAGCCAATCGCTGAGATAATGCTGCCCGCTTCCTGTTTACAATGTCACCTGAAAGTAAGAATAGGCATTCTCATGGCACTGTTGTAGCCAGCGTTGCAAGATATTTCCAAGATGCGCTACAGATTCATATGTCCCTTCATGCTTCAATCCCCATTCCATAGAACATGCATCCATGCTGATGATGGGTTCTGCTCGATAACGATCCAAAGCAATGCAGACCGATGCATGTTCATTTTCATCATCTTAGTCAGATGCCACCAGCAGAAGGTTGATTTTCTTTTTTGGTGGTTTGGGTTCTGTAATTTCTGCATCAAAGTGTTGCTCTTTTAAGCATGCCCCACACCTCGTCCCTTTCAGGTTTTGGAAGGCACTTCAGATTCTTAAACCTTGGGTCGAGTGCTATAGCTATCTTTAGAAATCTCACATTGGTACCTTCTTTGAGTTTTGTCAAATCTGCAGGGAAAGTGTTCTTAAAACCGACAACATGCTCGGTCATCATATTTCACGTTATAGCAGTCTCGGATATAGCAGAATGCAGGTAAAACACAGAGCAGGAGACATACAACTCTCCCCCAAGGAGTTCAGTCACAAATTTAATTAACGCATTATTTTTTAATAAGCGTCATCAGCATGGAAGCATGTCCTCTGGAACAAAGCATGAAGGGGCATACGAATGTTAAGCATATCTGGTATATAAATACCTTGCAATGCCAGCTACAAAAGTGCCATGGGAACACCTGTTCTCACTTTCAGGTGACATTGTAAATAAGAAGCTGGTAGCATTATCTCCCCTAAATGTAAACAAAGTTGTTTGTCTTAGCGATTGGCTGAACAAGAAGTAGGACTGAGTTGACTTGTAGGGTCTAAAGTTTTACATTGTTTTGTTTTTGAATGCAGTTATGTAACCAACAAAAAAAAAATCTACATTTATAAATTGCACTTTCACGACAAAGAGATTGCACTACAGTACTTGTATGAGGTGAATTGAAAAATACTATTTCTTTTGTTTATCATTTTTACAGTGCAAATATTTGTAATAGAAATAATAATATAAAGTAAGCACTATACACTTTATATTCTGTGTTGTAATTGTAATCAATATATTTGAAATGTAGAAAAACATCCAAAATATTTAATAAATTTCAATTGGTATTCTCTTATTTAACAGTGCGATTAAAACAAAAATAAATCACAATAAATTTTTTGAGTTAATTGCATGAGTTAACTGCGATTAATCGACAGCCCTAATTATAATGATTTCAGAGATTAAACGTAGTACTTTCATTCCAAATTCCTTCAATATATCCTTTGGCTTTAAAAATATTAATAAACAATATTATGAGAGGGAGGTCATAGGAACATACATATAATCCATGTAAGTAGAAACATGCAATATAACAGTTTGGTGGAGCAGAGTGGAGGATTACTGTTTATTTAGAAGTTATATTTTAATATTTTAAAAGCATATGTCTTGCATATATATTACTGAAAGGGAAAAAATGTAGAATTTTGAAGAACAGCAGCATTTGAAGTTTTCTTCAGACTGTGAACATAACATTAAATGTGTATATTATAGTTTAGATCACAGATGTATAACATGAAGAAGTACTTTTCTAATATGTTTGACACATGGCTGATGTAACACCTTTCTAATGATGATGGAAGAATGGAAGGTCATACTGTCAAACATGGCATAATCCTGAGAAATTAAAAAATGTAACTTGCCTGAAATACAGAATAAATCAGATGAAAATATTTATGGCATTTTGACAATGGAAAGATTTTCAAAACACGCGACTTTCAAAAGAAGTTGGGTACCCAACTGCCCTTTGTTGATCTACTGGGAATGCTGAATGACCATATGAATAGCTTATATTAACAAGAGCAGAGCACTAAGGACAGAAGTATGACAAGGAAAATAATAGAACTCTCCAGGGTTATTAGAAAAACAAAACAAACTAAACCAACACAAAGTTTGCTGCAATCTATGACTCAGAGTGATTAAAGAAAGCAAACAGCTGTTTGGTTCTTAACAAAAGAGTTTTGTCACAATGAGTTAAGAGATATTACGTTGTCATAAGGTGACATAACCAGCTGTGAAGTTTGTGTGAATTTACTTTTCCCCTTTGGATGGTTGTTCTATTAAGTACTGCAATGAGATGGGATTTGCCACACAGAGGCCTGGTCTACACTACGCGTTTAAACCGATTTTAGGACCGTTAAACCGATTTAACGCCGCAGCTGTCCACACTAAGAGGCCCTTTATATCGATATAAAGGGCTCTTTAAACCGGTTTCTGTACTCCTCCCTAATGAGAGGAGTAGCGCTAATATCGGTATTACCATATCGGATTAGGGTTAGTGTGGCCGCAAATCGACAGTATTGGCCTCCGGGCGGTATCCCACAGTGCACCACTGTGACCGCTCTGGACAGCAATCTGAACTCAGATGCAGTGGCCAGGTAGACAGGAAAAGCCCCGTGAAGTTTTGAATATCATTTCCTGATTTCCCAGCGTGGAGCTCCGATCAGCACGGGTGGCGATGCAGTCCGAAATCCAAATCCAAAAAGAGCTCCAGCATGGACCGTACGGATGTGATCGCTGTATGGGCAGACAAATCTGTTCTATCAGAGCTCCGTTACAGAAGACGAAATTCCAAAGCATTTTTAAAAAATCTCCAGACAGAGGCCACAGCAGGTTCTCAGCACACTGCTGCATGACAAGCGTTACGGAAAGCCAAAGAATCAAATGGACGCTCATGGAGGGAGGGAGGGGGGACTGAGGACTCCAGCTATCCCACAGTTCCTGCAGTCTCCGAAAAGCATTTGTATTCTTGGCTGAGCTCCCAATGCCTGTAGGGCCAAACACATTGTCCGCGGTGGTTCAGGGCATAGCTCGTCAATTTACCCCCACCTCCACCCCCAGAAGTAAAAGGGAAAAAAATCGTCTCTTGACTCTTTTAAATGTCACCCTATGTCTACTGAATGCTGCTGGTAGACGCGATGCTGCGGCAGTCAATTGCAGTATCCTTTTTCCCCCTCCCTGGTATCAGATGGTGCAATATGACTGATATCCGTCATCATCATCAGCCTTGTGGCAGATGGTGCAGTGCAGAAGGACTGGTATCTGTCCTCATCATCAGCCCGTGAGTGCTCCTGGCTGGCCTCAGGTGAGGTCGGCCAGGGGCGCCTGGGTAAAGAACTCCTGATCTTTCCCAGTAGATGGTACAGCACGGCTGGTAACCATCTTCATCATAGCAACAGGGGGCTGAGCTCCATCAGCCCCCGCCCTTCATGTGTAAAGAAAAGATTGTGTACTGCCTGGACTATCATAGCAGCGGCATGCTGGGCTCCTCTCCCCTACACTGCTTAATGTCCTGCCTGGACTATCATAGCAGCTGGAGGCTGCCTTCCCCTCATTTTATCTCACTAACAAGTCACTGTTTCTTATTCCTGCATTCTTTATTACTTCATCACACAAATGGGGGGACACTGCAACGGTAGCCCAGGAAGGCTGGGGGAGGAGGGAAGCAACAGGTGGGGTTGTTGCAGGGGCACCCCCTGTGAATGGCACGCAGCTCATCATTTCTGCGGGATCTGACACGGAGTGGCTGTGCTCTCTGGTTCTCTGATACACTGGTTCTCTAGTACACTTGCCCCATATTCTAGGCAGGACTGATTCTATTTTTAAATACCAAAAAGGAGGGATTGACTCGGGGAGTCATTCCCATTTTTGTCTTTTGCGCCCCCGGCCGACCTCAGCCAGGGGCACCCAGGATAGCAGCAGAGAGTACAGTACAGAAGGACTGGTAACCATCATCTCATTGTCAATTTACAATGGAAGCAGATGGTACAGAACGGCTGATAACCATCTCTGCTATCATGCAAAAGCAAATGAATGCTGCTGTGTAGCGCTGCTGAATAGCCTCTGTCAGCGGCATCTAGTACACATACAGTGACAGTGACAAAAGGCAAAACAGGCTCCATGGTTGCTATGCTATGGCGTCTGCCAGGGCAATCCAGGGAAAAAGGGCGCGAAATGATTGTCTGCCATTTCTTTCCCAGAGGAAGGAGTGACTGACGACCTTTACCCAGAACCACCCGCGACAATGATTTTTGCCCCATCAGGCACTGGGATCTCAACCCAGAATTCCAAGGGGCAGGGGAGACTGCGGGAACTATGGGATAGCTACGGAATAGCTACCCACAGTGCAACGCTCCAGAAATCGATGCTAGCCTCGAACCGTGGACGCACACCACCGAATTAATGTGCTTAGTGTGGCCGCGTGCACTCGATTTTACACAATCTGTTTTACTAAACCGGTTTATGTAAAATCGGAATAATCCCGTAGACGTACCCTTAGTCAGCCCACTGGTCTATCCAATCCAAGTCTAATCTGCTTCAAAGACTGTCCAATAATTGATGCTTCTGAGAAAGGTGAAAATACATAACCAATATTGCACATCAGGCAAAAAGTTCTTCCCTAACCCTGAAGCATAAGTTTCAATTCTCCTTACATTAGATCATCATTGGTCATAAAGATATCTGGTGTTTTTTGTTTTTAATCCCGGCTGTAAAAACTCAATGGCCTTCTTGCAGCCAAAAATTCAACAGGCTAACTATATGCAGGTGTGACAAAGTAGATCTACAATTCAGTCCTGCAAAGGAAGGAAGACAGGGTGATTGGTCTTACATATCTTTGCTCATCTCTAACATTTACGATTTGTTATTTTCTTTTTGCTGGAAAGGTGGCACTTTGCATATTAACTTAATTCAGCTGTGCGTGGAATATTCTTGTAAATTCCTTTTTCCTGTAAAAAGTAAACATGATAGTCAACTGGATTCTAAAGTGATTTTTATATTTCACACTATTTCATCAGGAATATGCCCTCTATAAGATCTACATAAGAATAGAAAAACAGTCAGACTGGATCAGACCAATGGTCCATCTAGCCCAATGCTAGATGCTTCAGAGGGAATAAACAGAACAGGGCAATTTATTCAGTGATCTATCCCCTGCCATCCAACCCCAGCTTCTGGCTGTCATCTCAACATCTTGGCTAATAGCCATGACCTTATCTAGTACTTTTTTGAACCCTGCTATAGTTTGGCCTTCACAACATCCTCTGGCAACGAGTTCCACAGGCTGACTACGTGTTGTGTGAGGAAGTAATTCCTTCTGTTGCTTTTAAACCTGTTGTCCATTAATTTCATCTCTTTGCTTTTTTAACTGCCACTGCACATTGAGCAGATGTTTTCAGAGAAGTAACCATGATGACGTCAAGATCTCTTTCTTGAGTGGTAACTAGGGTTGCCAGGTGTCCAGTTTTCGACTGGAACACCTGGGCAAAAAGGGACCCTGGCAATTCCGTTAAAAGTCTGGTTGGTGGCACTGCTGGCTCAATGGGGCTGGCAGGCTCCGCACAGCTCATGGAAGCAGCATGTCAGGCTCCTAGGCAAAGGAGCGGCCGCAGGGCTCTGCTGCATGCTTCTCCCACCCACAGGTGCCACCTATGCAGCTCCCATTGGCCGTGAACCGCAGCCAATGGAAGCTGTGGATCCAGCGCTTGGGGCAGGGGCAGCATGTGGAGTCTCCAGGGCTGCTCCTTCGCCTAGGAGCCGAACATGCCAGCCGCTTCTGGGAGCCCCTGAAGTAAGCACCACCCAGCTGGAGCCCACCCCCCGAGCCCCCTCCTGCACCCCAACCCCCCTGCCCCAGCCCTGAGCCCCCTCCGACACACCCAGCTGGAGCCCTCACTCCCCCTGAACCTCAGCCTCTTCGGCCCAAGCCCAGAGTCTTCTCCTGCACCGCAAACCCCCCAGCCCCAGCCCCACCCCAGAGCCTGCACCCCCAGCTGGAGCCCTCACCCTCTCCCACACCCCAACCCCCTGCCCCAGCCCAAAGCCCACTCCTGCACTCCAAGGCCCAAATCCCCGGCCCCACCCCAGAGCCTGCACCCCTCGACGGAGCACTCACTCACGCCCGTACCCCAACCCCCTGTGCCAGACTGGTGAAAATGAGCGAGTGTGGGCGACAGCGAGTGACGGAGGGAGAGGGAATGGAGTGAGTGGAGGGTGGGGCCTCGGAAAAGGGGTAGGGCAGGGGCAGGGGCAGGGCCTTGGGATGGGGCATACAGTTTTCTGCAGTTAGAAAGCTGACAACCCTAGTGGTAACCGCTAATTTAGACCTCATTATTTTGTATGTACAGTTGGGAATATGTTTTCCAATGTGCATTACTTTGCACTTATCAACACTGAATTTCACCTGCCATTTTGTTAAGTGAGATCCCTTTGTAACTAAAGATTAGATTTAACATTTTCAAACACACATATAAGTATTTGCAGAAGTGACTTAGGCATTTAGGAACAAAAACCTCACCGAAAGTCACTATAGATCCAAAGTCTAGCATCTACCTGTTCAAAATATTGGAATAAATAAAACTTAAATCAGAATACATAATTGAGATGAATGGGGCCGTTAGGTTTGTAAACCCCAAAGTGTGTTTTATTATAAGGGGCGATATTATTCTAGCTAAGACGACGTTAAATCATCTGTTTTATTCAATTTTATAATAAGGACTACATGGCACAGTACCTCAAAAAGCAGAGGGAGTGCTATTTTGGTGGTATATGAAGTGACCTGTCAGTGACTTGGGAAAAGAGATAGAGATAATTCATCATGTCAAAAATGCAGTGAGACATCAGCATAGACTGGTAGAATTTCACAAATCTTAAGAGTTCACTAAAGAGTTATCCAGAATTCATGAGCTAATGCAGACTAACTGGTGCCTTCTCCTCCTGTACTGTCATTATCTATCAGTAATAGCTGGTTTAATCCTAAAAATATATTATGTGGTTTTCACTTTGGCACTAGATTCCAGATGGAGTGGGCAAATATGAAATGTAATTTAGTTTGAAAAGGCTCTCTGTGTGTATTCAATAAATGAGTTGCCCAGTAAGGTCAGAATAAAAATTGTTTTTGTGATTCCAAAGAGTCACATTCAGCTTTCCCTTTTTGTTCTTTGTTACATTTTTGGATTTTCTAAACATACAGACCACTTATTTTATGCCTCAGCATACAGTAGGCTTTTGTTTTTTGCCTAGCACTTTATTTTAGTGACCAGCCTTAATCTCTCTAAAACATCAACTCAATGAGCTCTAGCACTGTAACTCAGATTAAAAAGACCAACAGTTCCTAGCCTTATAATAGTCAATATCAGTGCAATGCCATTTCCCAATCAGACTCCCAAATCTGCCATGCAATAGGCACTGCACCATACAACAGACCAAGGGGCATGCTTGACATAGCTTGCATCTATTAACTCGTAAACATGGATTTTTAGTATAAAAAATCCCAGCATAAAGTTTGCTGCATTTTTCTATTTTTCATTATGAAGGAAAATGACATTTTTACTGTGTTACAAGTAGAAGAAATGGAACAAATACATACAATTTATGTACCTCTTCCATGGACACAGACCAAGCTGACCAATTACAAATGATGAGCATGGTCTGTATGCTTTATAATTCAGAGGGTAGAAATCCTAAACAAAACCACAGGCTTCCTCCGAATAAATTGTTTTGCAGAAATTTACCAAATTTACTAAAGTCTACTTAAATCAATGGACATCTTTGCATTGACTTCAATAGGCTTTGGATCACGCCTTTAAGTAATGCCTGCCTATGCTTGTTATAAAACTATGTTATGAACTTTTCTTTTTTATTCCAGATTCATACTACAAGAGACAATTCTGAACACTATTACGGTATGTGACCAAGAGGAAAACTCACTGTTTGCAAACAGAAAAGTACAAAACTGGTAGGAAAGATTTTATTTTCATGTTTTAAGAATTTAGTAAACAACCAATAATACAAAAGAAATAGCACTTCGTTTTTATTTTACAAGATATGTGTTAAACAACAAAACCAAAAAAATCATCTGAACCTGTCACATTTTCAAATTATCTATATAAAAGTATTTTGTGGAGTGACTGTTAATCAAACATGTCAACATTTTTCAAACACTCCTAGTTTATTAGGGTCCGTGGTTTCTTGGGCAGAAGATTTGGAAGAGATCCTTATATCTCCTGAACTGAACTGGCACCATCCTGAGAATCCTTTTTATTTTAAAGCATTCAATACAGAATGTAAAGCGAAAAAGTTTCATTTCCACTCAGTTCAGAAATGTAGCTCATATTTAGCTACTAAGTTAACATGTGCATTTAGAGATCTACAGATCCCTAATTCAGCTTGATACCTAAAGGATGAAAAATTTATTTAAGTAACAAAAATCCGATACTCAACTCCACTCTTTCGCGAGCTTAATAATCTCTCCAAACTCATACAAAAATTGTCAAAAACACATCTGATTCCTATATATTATTGCCACTAAAAAGCAGCTTCATGGAGATAGCAATCTGTAATTAAATTACATCTGAATGGTGGCTATTAGCGTACAGCATGTATCAAAATGAGTTTTTATTTGCCATTTGTACACTAAGTAACCAAGAACAGTCTTTTGGACAGAAATACTGTTGCTGTAAATACATTTTTGTATAAATTTAATTTTACCATCTAATTTAAATTAACTTTATTCTTGTAGTATGTAGCCCTTTGAGAGAGCATATTTCTGATCAGTTTACATACCATGTGTACATTTCTAGAACATGTCCTTTTTTCTTTTTTCTAACCCTTTTTGGATATTATCACTATTGTATAACAAGAATGAGGTCATCTAGGATTGTACAGATAGTTTACAGCAGCTGTTAGACGTTTCTTTGAAACTACAAGAGCCTTTAACTCCTTATTTGCCTCACAAAAATAATTTTTTCAGCCTGACGTGAACGTCACAGAAATAATGGCACTTCCATTTAATGATTTCAAACGTTTGTTTTAAAAGAATGGATTAAACTTTATGCTTAGGTAAAGGAAGGCAGAGAGAATTTAAGTGACTTGCACAAGGTCACAGAGATTTTAATCAGCAGCACTGACGGGAAGTGAACCTTATTGACATAGGTCATTTTAAGAAATAAGGCCCCAGTTCAGGAAAACATTTAAACATCTGCTTAAGTCTATCCCTGTGCAAAGAAAAAGCACCTAAATACATATTTTTAAGTGAAAGTCCCATAGACTCAAGTGAGGTTTAAGCACGTGCTTAAGTGCTTTGTTGAAGAGAGATGGACTTAAGCATGAGTTTAATTGTAAACAGAGGCCTGGTCTATACTGGGAGGTGGGGGATTCGACGTAAGAGACGCAACTTCAGCTACGGGAATAGCGTAGCTGAAGCCGACGTATCTTATTTCGACTTACCTCCTGTCCTCTTGGCGCGGGATCGACGGCTGTGGCTCCCCCCGTCGACTCCGCTACCGCCACTCGCCCTGGTGGAGTTCCGGATTCGACAGGAGAGCTTTTCGGTATCGCTATATCGTGTCTAGACGAGACGTAATATATCGATCCCTGACAGATCAATCGCTATCCGCCGACCCGGCGGGTAGTCTGGACGTACCCATAGTCTCAAGTGCTTGGCTAACTTGCTAGCCACCTAATTCCCTATCATTTGTTCAGATGAACTGATGTAAGTAAATGTAGGCACCCTAGTGAAGACAAGACTTCTCAGCAGTTTTGACTGGGGACTTGTCTACACAGACCCACAGTGTGGAATGCAGGGGGGTGTGAACTGCAGCATTTATATGCACTAAAGTGTTGGGCTGTAACTTGCCTTTGCTAAAAGGTACCTTGTTTGCATTAACATAGCCCTGATTGAAACAGAGCTATGTTAATGCTAATAGGTATCTTTTAATTTGCGCTAGCAATGTCTACATTAGGGCAGTTACAGCCCAATGCTTTAGCGCACACTGCAATTCACACCCGTGTGGTCTGCACTTGTGAGTTATGTAGACAAGCCCTAATGTAATACAAAAGCCAGAAGAAACTGCCAGTGAGGAGGGCCTATCAAGGCCTTGTCTCTATTAGTTCCTTGCTCTCATAAGAGAACACACTCCCAGTTCAGTTCTACTCTTCCAGGGCTGATTTGATATCCCAAATTGCATGATTTTCTGTAGTACACAGAGGAAGAGGGAAAGAAACCTCTGAAACGTTGTAGGCTGCCTACCCTGTACAATTTCTTCCCCCAAGCCATCACTATTCTCTTTCTATCCAGGTTCCTCAACTAGTTGTGTGTCATTTAAAATTGCTCTTACACAGAAGTTATTCAGGTCTCCTCCTTCTCAATTACACCTTGGGAATTTGGGCTCTGAAAGCTTTCATTGTGGCATCCCAGGATTTGTTACAATTCAGGTTAAATATGCATAATAGCAGTTATCAAACTGCTCCTCTCCCCAAAAATGTCTCTAGCTCTCTTCCACACTGTGATTTCAGCATGAAACACCCTCCTTCAATTGATCCTTAAGGCCACTAATATATTCCTCCGAGATCCATTTCTCTTATAAGGACTACAATAAGCTAGCCAACTAATAATGGCAAGGCTGAGGAGTGGTTGGGTATCACTGAAGTAATATATATAATTAGTATAAATATGGGACATATTTCAGTGGCTGTCCTGCCTCCATCTTCATGTGACAGGAAGAATGACAAAACTAATTAAGATGATACGTAACTATCACCACCCAGACAGATTGGCTTGTGTTCTACTCCCGCACTCTTCATCTGTTTTTGTTTTATTAGATTGTAAATGCTAAGGCAGGGATTCTCTTACTATGTATTAGTGCAGCATCCAGCACAGTGGCATCCTAATCCTGCCACCCTGACTGGGCACTACTACAATACAAATAACAAGCAAATCCTAAACTCAGGTCATTATTCAACATTCCATCCTTATTTGGGCATAACTCCCATTGACTTCACTATAAAATAAAGTAATCATACAGGACTCTTTCACAGTAGGGAACTTTCTAAATATGTTATCAGCAATACCTTGGGTGTTGATGACAAGCAGTTTTACAAGATTGTGTTTGAGTAACATAATGTCTAATACACGTACAAATAATCACAGTGCCATCTTAACTATCTAGCTGATATAGCTAGTGGAACTCATGGCTGGGCTGCAGAATTATTTTATAAATTTGGATAATCCTGAAGACCACTGAGCCTGATTCAGAAAATGAACTAATTTGGATAGCTGATTACTTAAATCACAAAGTAGATGGATGCTTTCACTCACATGGTTCATCCTCCTATCTAAGATACTTATATGGCCCCATTACCATCATATGATGAGCACCTCACAACCTTCAATATATTTATCCCCCAGGAGGTATGGAAGTACTATCATTCCCATTTTACAGAAGGAAGACTGAGGCACTGAGAGACCAAGGATCGGTTTTTTAAAGGAATTTAGGGGCCTAACTCCCACTGAAATCAAGGGAATTAGGCCCCTATGTTTAAAAATCCGGTCCCTAAGTGACTTGCCTGAAGTCACAAAGAATGTCTGTGGCAGAGCAGGAAATTGAACCCAGGTCCTCAGAGTTCCAGGCTAGCACCCTAACCAGTAGGCCAATCTTCTGAGTGCCTGTATAGTTAAGGCTGATGATACAGAGTCCACCAGTTGCAATCCAGGCACCCCAGCTTTACATCATCTGTGTGGAGGAAGGGGAGAGAACGCTTGGGGCAGAGCACTGAACAACATCTGTGCTGGAACTAGGAGTGGTTCCCATCTTATACAGGGTTTATCATTTGGTTCAATGGCTCTCAGCACCCCCACTATAAAAACTGTTCCAGCATGCTTGCTGAACAATAGCCAGGTTTTAAAGCACATTATAAGGCTTATCAGCGTTGTTCTGCCGAGTCCCACTTGGCTGTTCCATTGACTGTAAAACAAAAAATATTTACTAAATGGAACCAAAGAAGCATACCTAAGGCTTTGTCTACACTACGCACCTTTTAGCGACATGGCTGTGCCGCTACAGCCGTGCCGCTAAAAGGCTGTAGCTGCTGTTTGTTGGCAGGAGAAAGTTCTCCTGCCGACAAAAATCTTCCACCCCCAATGAGAGGCAGCAGCTTTGTTGACAGGAGAGCGCTCTTGCCGACAAAGCACTGTTCACACCAGCGCTTTTCATCAGTAAAACTTTTGCAGTTCAGGGGTGTGGTTTTTTTTAACACACCGAACAACAAAAGTTTTGCCAACAAAGTTCCAGTGTAGACAAAGCCTAAGGCTGTGCAAGCAGCAGAAACTAAATGGAATTTGTATAGACTCTACCATAAGATGGCACCAGTATTTCCCTCTCCTACTGTCACCACAAACTTTGCTTGAGTTTTCAAGCTGGATCACTGGTTGTCTGACCGTATCTCCATGAGATCAGGAGGATTAGCAGAAGCCATTTTGATTCATTTTCTCAGAGGAATGTTGATGCTTCCTTTTGCAGCATGGCATTAAAACTCTCTTACTGCCCCATCTTTTAAGACCACATTGGATTTGATGAGGGGGAACAATGGCCTTGCAAGACACCAGGATCCAAGTTAGTGTCAATGCAAAAAAGGGAAGAAACAAACTTTAAGACTTGTGGCAGTTGTTACATACTGCCTAGTGACCAAATAGTACATCCTCACTAGCAAGATATATGAGAGTCTGAACAAGATCTTCCCAGAAATATTCCAGTTTGTGAAAACAATTTTAAAATTACATCATTCCTTCAGGATTCAAAAACAAAACATAATAATCTTGTCTTGAATGTGTGGTATGTATAAATTGGCACCTAATTCTGTTGAGATAAAAGCAGCAAATTCTTTAGGGATAAATTACCTTTGATGGAATGGAAAAGTTGTTCAATATGAAAAGTTTAAGGGATAAAGTTTAATTTTTGAATTAAGGCCTTGATTCAGCAATATGAGCCTAATTTTAAGAATGTGAGTAGTACTATTGACATTAATGGAACTATTCATGTACTTAATGTTAGGCACCTGCTGAACTATCTTGCTTATCTGGGGCATATACAAGATTTAGATGAAAATTTAAATATCAAGATTTCAAAGTGACCAGCTTTATTTTGAAACCCTTTCTGAGGAAAGGAAAAAATAGCCTAAGAGAGTCTAGCAACTACATCTATTTTGAAAGAATATGAATATATCACCTGCCTTTCATCTGAGGAACTCAAGGAGTTTTACAAACTTCACAACACCATTGAGAAATGGGTATCATCATATCTATCTTCTAAGTAAGAGGCAGCATCAGAAACAAAACAGGAATCAATTTGCTGGGGTTATCAGCAGGGCTGGCTCCAGGGGTTTTGCCGTCCCAAGCAAAACCCCTGGGGGGAGGGATAGCTCAGTGGTTTGAGCATTGGCCTGCTAAACCCAGGGTTGTGAGTTCAATCCTTGAGGAGGCCACTTAGGGTTCTGGGGCAAAAATTGGTCCTGCTAGTGAAGGCAGGGGGCTGGACTCAATGACCTTTCGAGGTCCCTTCCAGTTCTAGGAGATTGGTATATCTCCAATTATATATACAGTTGAACCCTGTTATCTTGACGGCCTAGGGGTTTGCCAAAAGCCGTCGAGATAAACCCCTATCCACCCCCCCACCCCCTCCCTGCCCCCTTACCGCGCTGCCTGCACGTGGCTGGATCCGGCAAAGCGGAGCCAGGTGGGCGGCAGGGGAAGCCGGGACCAGGTATGTGGGGCGGGGACGGGCAGGGACCAGGTATGCGGGGCCGGGCGGGCGGGCAGGGGCCGGGTATGCGGGGGCGGGGAAGCGGGGACGGGACGGGCGGGTGGGGAAGCGGAGCCGGCGGGCGGGCAGCAGGCGAAGCCGGGACCAGGTATGTGGGGCGGGGACGGGCAGGGACCAGGTATGCGGGGCCGGGCGGGCAGGCAGGGACCGGGTATGCGGGGGCGGGCGGGCGGGCGGGGACGCGGCGCCGGGCGGACGGCGAAGCGGAGCCGGCGGGCGGGCGGCAGGCGAAGCCGGGACCAGGGATGTGGGGCGGGGACGGGCAGCGACCAGGTATGCGGGGCCGGGAGGGCGGGCAGGCGGGGACAGGCAGGGACCGGGTATGCGGGGGCGGGCGGGCGGCGAAGCGGTGGCGGCGGGGGGGCGGCAGGCGAAGCCGGGACCAGGTATGTGGGGCGGGACGGGCAGGACCAGTTATGCGGGGCCGGGCGGGCGGGGACAGGCAGGGACCGGGTATGCGGGGGCGGGCGGGGAAGCGGAGCTGGGCGGACGGGCGGGCGGCGAAGCGGAGCCGGCGGGCGGGCGGCAGGCGAAGCCGGGACCAGGTATGTGGGGCGGGGACAGGCAGGGACCAGGTATGCGGGGCCGGGCGGGCGGGGACAGGCAGGGACCGGGTCTGCGGGGGCGGGCGGGAAGCGGAAGCGGCAGGAGAAGACGGGACCAGGTATGTGGGGCGGGGACGGGCAGGGACCAGGTATGCGGGGCCGGGCGGGGACAGGCAGGGACCGGGTATGCGGGGGCGGGCGGGGAAGCGGAGCCGGGCGGACGGGCGGGCGGCGAAGCGGAGCCGGCGGGCGGGCGGGTACGCGGGGAACCGCGGGGCTGGGGAGCCGGGGAGCGGGCGGCTGGGGACACGGTGGGTCGGGGACGCGGGGAGCCGGGCGGCTGGGGACGCGGGAAGCGGGCGGCTGGGGAACCGCGCCGCTGGAGAGCCGGGGAGCAGGCGGCTGGGGACACGGTGGGTCGGGGACGGGCTCGAGATATTAGGGTTCGGCGAATCGACATAACGGATGAGAAACCCATAAGACAAAGAGGGAGTTTGGCGGTTCCACTTGTAAACCGTCGACTTAATAGGATTGGCAAGTTAACCGAGGTCGACATAAATGGGTTCGACTGTATATATATATATATATATAGCAAAAAAAAAAAGCCGCGATTGCGATCTGCGGGAGGTCCTTCGCTCCGAGCAGGAATGAGGGACCCGCCACCGAATCCTTGAAAGTGCCGCCCCGCTCTGGAGTGGCCGCTCCAAGCACCTGCTTGATAAGCTGGTGCCTGGAGCTGGCCCTGGTTATCAGCAAGCCAATCCCTGCATGTTCGGGTGCAAGTTCAGTGACAGAAGCCTATAAAGACCAACATGATTTAGACTAAATATCAGAAGAGCTTCCGTAAGCCTTAAGAAGACTGCAAAATAATTTCCCAAAGAAAAATGGTGAAAGGCTCATCCCTGGAAATACCTAAAACTAGACTGGAAAAGCAGTAGAAAATAACTAAAGAGAACAGTCCTGCATCAGTGAGTCGATCAATTCTAGGACATATGGTTTTTTTTCTTTGCATCTCTAATTGCTATTAAAATTCTCTAGGATCTTGAGAAAGAAAGGTAGAGACTTCAGTTTGGTGCTGCATAAGTGCAAGCCTGAAGCAGTTACAGTTCCATATTAAAATGTCAGTTAATATGCTCAAAATACATGCAGATTTCTGACATTGAGTCACTCCCACTCCATTATAAACTACCTCAACAGAAGCCCAGATTATTTCAGCCAATACAAATTTAAATTTTGATAACTGTTTTTTTTTTATCTTGTCAGATCAGGTTGGCTTCATGCATCAGTTTAATCAACTCTCCCCAGCAGCCCTTGCGTAAACCTCCTTGGGCTTTGGGAGGTGTTGAAAGATAAAGGAGCCTGAAGCAGTTCCCATACTGCTTTTTTGATAAATGCAATAATCAGCTTGCAGTTGTTTCACAATGTCAATGGCATTAAACTATCAAAAGATGTTCTTCAACAATGGGGATTACACTGTCATCTTTCTTTTAACAGAATACCTTGTAATGAAGATATTTGTTTTTTGAGGCTAGGAACCATGCAAAAAGTACTAACTCACAATTGGTGCTCTAATGGAGGTATCTGTTTCTTATTCAATAGGAGTCCTGAGTCACAGCTCGATAAACATGTTCTATGCTGCCCTCAAAATATAGTAATACATAAAGAGATCCTATGATTTAACACACAGCCACAGGACTCTTTGCTGCTTTTACAGATCCAGACTAACACGGCTACCCCTCCGATAATTGTCATTCTCATAAGACACATCCCTTCACAATAAAGCCAATTCCTTAGGAATATGCAGGATGCTATCCCAAACTTATACAGATGCTGTTCATTAACATAAGTCTTTTTTTAAACAAGGATGTTGGACATCAGACATTTCCAAATTCCATTCTCTCTCCCCTACAGAATTTGTATAATGAGTACAGAAAAGAAAACCACAGTATTTAAAATTCCAGTCTGAAGCAACTGGCAATGGCTCAGGGTTTAATATAGATTAGTTCCTAAAATCCTCATCTCAAGGACTATTAACTCCATTTGGAGCACTGGGAGGGAAGTTAAGGTAGCACATGATGTAGGACTGGTTTGGTCAGTTCTGGCCCAAAATGCCTTTCTAAGTTAAGTAACATCTCCCGTAGGTCATTCAGTTTCACAGTACTTCTGTTGCATGCAGTCTGAGAGCGCTCAGTTACAGCGAGACAAATCTTAATATTACTATTATATTAAAAACATCAAAAATAAATATATCAGTTACAACTTTGGTTGTAATAACATCCTGAAAAGCACCATACATATTGGCACTCTCAGCAGAGAGGGTAAGGATTGAATAGACCTGAAGAATGATCTGCTTCTCACTCCTGAAGATGGTTTCTCTAGATCAGGGTTGAGTCATGTCTGCCATGCTGTCTGCCAAGCTCACCCATTGCCACTGCCCATGATTTATCTGATCTTTAACGAGAGACCTTCATTCTTCAGGACTACAATCCAGCACCTTTCAACAGTACTAATTTCACATGGAAAGCTTCAGAGGCAAATAGAAGATCTTAAAGTCTCCAACAAATCTACTGAAAAACATGTATTCAAATGAAATGTCTCAGCTCCATACATAACTTCAATATTCCTCTTACAGAAGGGTAGCAATTTAATTTCATACCTGTTGTAAGAACTTGTTACTATATACAGAAACATGAATAGTTTTCAATGGAAATAATTACTCATGGCAGCTGCAATTAGCAATATAAAGCATCAGACATGTGAAGTTATTCTGCCTTGCCACTGTATTAATTAATGGATGGAAAAAAACGTGTTACAGCATCAACTTTCAAGAACTGTAAGTTGATACTGAAATCCTACATGATACACCTTTACATTTAGGATATCATCAGAAGCCCCCGATGAATTTATGGGCTAGTACTCCATCTAGAGCATTTATTTTCCAAATGTAAATCTCTGAAACCCAATTCATTCTCTAATGCTTCAGCAACTGCTTTTCAGTGCATCACACTGGACTCAAATTCATTTTTATTATACCAGCAAGGGCTAGATTTTGTTTTTTAAATGTCCTTTTACCTTGGCAAGATTGGGTTTCTCTCAAAGCACAGTTCTTTATTATAAACTGTTTCCTTCCAGTGCCTAAATTTGCTTTGCACAGAGCATCTTCTTATACTAAGCAAATTATTTTTCACTCTCCAAATTTCTATGAGAGTGAACATCAAACTTCCAAATCATGGATAACTAAATAACAAAGTAAAATAAAAAACATGATATACAGGCCAAAATAATTAAATTTGGATGCCTAAAGTCAGGCTCCTGAATCCACATTTAGGCATCTAAATGAAAATGGCCTGATTTTCAGATGTGCTCAACAGCTGCAACCCCCAACAAAAGTAAAAATCTTCAAAACTACCTACTGGGTGTCGATGGTGTTTAGCACCTCTGGAAAAAAAATGAAGCCATTAATTTATTTGGGGAGATTATATCTGGTATGTAGGTGTTTAACTTTAGACATCCAACTTTGGACATAGCACTTTACATTGTACTTTCCTTCTTCAAAGAGCTGTCAAAACCACTCAGTCCTCACAACAGCCCTGTGAAATAAGTCATTAACTATTATCCTCATCTTTCAGAAAAAAGCAAGGTATGGAGAAGCGGCTTGCTTAAGGCCACACACAATGACTGTGTCAATGAAGGAAGTTTCTGCCTCTCTGTCCTGCTCATTGGACCTTTTCTCCCCCCCCCTCTGACCCCCCCTCCATCCCCAAGGTGCTCCTCAGAAGAGATTCCAAAGTATGCATAAGATTAACTCTGTTGTTCAACAAAGCTGAAAGTACAATATTGCCTGACATTCACCCCTAAACCCCAGCTTTCCTGGTCCCATTTCCTCCACAATGACGAGGAATTAGGACTTTATCTGTAGGTCTGTTTATTCCACCTCTGCAGTCTCCTTTCCACCTGGGACTAGGCTCCTATGTCTTGTCCTATCCTGAGCCCTGCCAAACATGGGCGAAGAGGAAAAATTACTTAGGCCTTGTCTACACTGGCAAGTTTCTGTGCAGCAAAGCAGCTTTCTGCGGTGTAACTCCCGAGGTGTACACACTGCCAAGCCACTTAGTGCGTAGAAACGGCGCAGTTGCAGGACTTTAAAAATACCACCCCAACGAGAAACATACAGCTTTCTGCACCAGGGGCACAGCGCCGCGGTGCCAGTGTAGACACCCTGTTGTTGAACCGCTCCTTGCTGCTGTCAAGGTGCCCCATGTATGGCTTCATAAGCCATAGCATTAAGGCATAGGCAGGGTCTCCCAGGATCACAATGGGCATTTCGACTTCCCCTGCAGTGATCTTCTGGTCCGGGAAGAAAGTCCCTGCTTGCGGCTTCCTGAACAGGCCAGTGTTCTGAAAGATGCGTGTGTCGTGCACCTTTCCACACCATTCTGCATTAATGTCCCAAATGCCCACGGTGATCCACAAGCACCTGGAGAACCACAGAGGAATACCCGTTCAGATTAATGTACTCAGTGGCTAGGTGGTCTGGTGCCAGAATTGGAATGTCCGTGCCACCTATCACCCCGCCGCAGTTAGAGAAGCTCATTTGTGCAGAGCCATCCACAATGTCATGCACACTGCCCAGAGTCACGGTCTTTTGGAGCAGGATGCGATTAACAGTCCTGCACACTTCCGTCAACATGAGTCCAACGGTCGACTTTCGCACTCTGAACTGGTTAGTGACCCATCGGTAGCAGTCTGGAGTAGCCAGGTTCCACAGTGCAATCACCACCCATTTCTCCAATGACAGGGTAGCTCTCATTCTCATGTCCTTGCACTACAGGGCTGGGGAGAGCTCCTCACACAGTCCCATTAATGTGGCTTTCCTCATGCCAAAGTTCTGCAGCCACTGCTTGTCATTCCAAACGTGAATCACGATGTGATCCCATCACTCAGTGCTTGTTTCCTGAACCTAAAAGTGACATTCCGCTGTGGTCAGCACCTCCGTGAATGCCACAAGAAGTCTCGTATCGTAGCTACTACACGTGGCAAAATCAATGTCGCACTCTTGCCTTTGTAGTTTAAGGAATAACTCCGCTGCCACTCATGACGTGTTGGTCAGAGCGAGCAGCATTCTGGTCAACAGGGTGGGATCCATTCCTGCTGCCCCAAGAGGCAGGTACACAAACCGTTGAAAGATGGCGCCAAATGCGGACAGAAGCACAGGGATTGCTGGGATGCGAAGCAATGCATCACGGGGCATTGGGACAGGACCCAGGACGCCGCGTGACCCCCCCTCCGCCTTCCCACAACTCTTAGCGGCAGAAGAGGAAGAGATGCTCTGTGGGGTAGCTGCCCAGAGTGCACCGCTCCAAATACTGCTGCAAGTGTGAACACGCTGTTGTGCAGGCAGCTGACGGTGTGAACACACAACAGCGGTTTCTCTTCAGCGTTCTCTGAGTGGCGCTGTAACTCTGCCAGTGTAGACATACCCTTAGTCAAAGGTTCAGCTGGGATTTATAGGCACTAGGATGAGCTATGGGAGCAGGCCCGCAAGTGGTCTCCCTTCTCCTTTCCCTGCCCTGCCCTCCCCTCACCCTAGGCTTTCTCACTTTCGGGCCTCTAATGCGTGACAGAGGGATGCACCTTTCAGTCCTCATCCCCAAGACAAAGCCCAAGGGAGTGACTGTCACCTGGGCCCAAGTGGCAGCTGCACTCGCAGTCTCTCTATTATGCTCTGTTGTACACAGCTTCTTATACTACACTCATCACAGAAGTATCTGCACACCTTCCAGAAGTGCATTAAGCAACTAACACATCCCGTGTGGTTCATTTTCTCCTTCGTCTTTTCCCCGGGGGGGGGTAAAGTGCATGCGTAAAGATATGTTTTGGTAGAGCTTGTTTCCTCCCCATTTCCTCCCTGCAGATTCTCCTATCCCTCTGCCCCTCTGCCGTGCAGCTGGGAGGCAAACTGAATTCTACTCCCACGGGAGAGTTTATTAACAGGGGGAAGGAGCTGATGATCTGACTCAGTCTGCAGCTGCTAATCAAAGCTCTGAGACAGTCAGGAGCAGGGGCCAGGATGGGGACAAAGTTCCTAAGTGCCTCCCCACTCACAACAGCAGTCCTGGGTACAACTGGCACTCCTGCATCTAGAAAATGCCCATAATTCCATTGTCACACCTACAAGCTGAGGGAGCAGAGGACCCAGACTCAATGCTTAACCAGGTAACTGCAAATTCGACAAAGCTATTTCTTACAAGTACAGTACAAGTCCATAAGGGGGTCTCACTCTCAGCAGTTACGTATTGCACAGGTGGTCTGTATAACTTCACAAGGATTCTGTTAATATTTTTCAAAGTCTGCACACTACATTTATTACTGTAGTCTTGCCTAAGCCTTCAAACTATTTTTATGAGGCCCTGAACAATAATAATTTAGGGTCAAGTTAAACTTGCTAAATTGAATTATATCCAGTACAAAACCTTAGCCCTTACATCCCACCAAGTCCCAATTATCAGGGAGAACACAGGTCTGGTACTGAATGGGACATTGCTGGTTTAACAAATGTGGGGACAATGCCATCGAGATAAGGATTTGTCTATATTAAACATTTATTAATCACGCCCTAATGGGAAGCAATCTGTTTGGATGTCCTTTATATCCACAATTTGCACTTTAAATCCAGGCACAAATGCTTACATTTTTCAATGATAGCACAACTATCCTTTTCAACTTTTTGAAGTGAAAACAAGGATGATCTACAGCACCCAAAGTGGTATATATAGAACCACGGAAAGATTTCCACGTCACCTTTCAAATGCAGGTGAACCAACAGTCATATAGCATGCCACTTAAATAAGAACATACACCCAGACTGCAGGAAGAGAAAAGAACAACATTCCATCCTAGCCAAAACAGACCAGAAGCTTTACATGGCTCCACTGGTGGGAGATAATGATTAACTTTTTTTTAAAAAAGTCTGTTCAAACAATGAACTTTCCTGCTACACTCTTTGCTGTATAGAGAGCACTCCATAAGGGGCCTCATTGTGACCCTGATTCAAACTATTTAATCATGTGCCTAACTTTAGCATATGAACAGTTAGTTTGTTAGTGGAACAGCTCATGTACTGTAATTTTAGGCAAGTGCTGAAGTACCTTTATAAACCGAGGCCTACATTAAAAGAACATTTTATTTGTATGCAAATAAAATTATGCAAACAAAGGGTCTAATACTACAAAAATGCACTGGGTGTTCAAGCTTATGCTCAAATAAATTTGTTAGTCTCTAAGGTGCCACAAGTACTCCTGTTCTTTCTACTTACTACTGTAAGTAGTCCTAACGACTCCAACACAATTTATTATTACCTGTAGTGCTCACTACTGTCAGTTGTCCTGTTGTCATCAATAGGACCATTCCCAAGAGAGAGCACTAATACCTAATAGGGTTTGCAGGATTGGTCCCTAAATTTAAAACAGTCTTTGGAATTATCAAATACCCCACTATTTATTAGATCAATTTATGATTTAAAAAGACAGTACAGTAAGGTAAGTTAGATAAACAAAATGCTGTTACCTCCATTACTAACACCATCCAAGGTTACTAAAATGGAAAGGATTTTGGACAAAAAATTCTTATTTACTTGTAATCATCAATACTCTACATTTACTTTTCGCATTTTCCTTAGATTTTACCATGAAAACTGTTCTTGGTCTATCCACCAGCCCTGACGCTCTTGGTATTTCAGCTGGAAATGCTGCAAGGAAATTACTAAATCTAAAAGAAAAAACTGTCTGCTCTGGAACCTAAAACAATTAATGAAGACATATATGTTTAATATTAAGCTTTATAAAGCTACATTTTGAACCTGACCAGATAGCCTCTTTAAAGCCAAATAAATAAATGTTTCATCAGATTTATACTGGCAACAAGAGTTGCAAAAATAAAGCCCTAATCCTGCAATCCTTAAAGTTGTCTACATGCTACTTTTATTCTGAGGGCTTGGCTACACTTACAAGTTGCAGCGCTGGTGGAGGCTTTCCAGCGCTGCAATTACACCCCGTCCACACTTGCAGGGCACAACCAGCGCTGCAACTCCCTGGTTGCAGCGCTGGCTGAAAACCCATCCCGGCAGGGGTATAAGGAGTGCAGCGCTGGTGATCCAGCGCTGCTCAGCAGGTGTGGACACTCACCAGCGCTTTAAGTGTCCTCCAGGGAATAAGGAGTTATCCCAGAATTCCTGTTCAGCCACTCTGCTCATCAGTTTGCACTCTACTGCTCTTGCCTCAGGTGACCAGCCCTTTAAATGCCCCGGGAATTTTAAAAATCTCCTTCCTGTTTGCTGCAGCCAGGTGTGGAGTGCAATCAGTTAATCTTTCCAGGTGACCATGCCTCCACGTGGCAAACGAGCCCCAGCATGGAGCAATGGCGAGCTGATGGACCTCATCAGTGTTTGGGGGGAGGAATCAGTGCAGGCACAGCTGCGCTCCGGCCGTAGGAATTACGATATCTTTGAGCAGATATCAAGGTCCATGCTGGATAGGGGCCATGATCGGGACGCACTGCAATGCAGGGTGAAAGTTAAGGAGCTGCGGAGTGCCTATTACAAAGCCCGCGAGGGGAATCGCCGATCCGGAGCTGCCCCCACGACCTGCCGTTTTTACAGGGAGATGGACGAGATACTTGGGGGTGACCCCACTGCCAATCCCAGGATAACGATGGACACTTCTGAGCAGGCTGGGGGACAGGAGGAGGAGGCGGCGGCGGCGGCGGGGGGGGGGGGAGGAAACCACGAGTGAAGCTACTGGGATGGGGGAAGACACCCCAGAGTGGGCATGCAGCCAGGAGCTCTTCTCAAGCCAGGAGGAAAGTACCCAATCGCAGCAGCCAGCAGTTGCAGAAGGACAAGCAGAGGAGCGGGTTAACGGTAAGCGGCTTTTATTTTCTGGGTGGAAATGTTTCTGGAGAGGAAGGGGGGTTATGGCTGCATGCATGCCAGCCTCTAGATGTGGAATAGCCCGTTGATGTGGTCTATCACGTCGCAGTAATCTGCTTCAGTTATCTCAGCAAAAGTTTCAGCCAGAGCGTGGGCAATATGCCTGCGCAGGTTTATAGGGAGAGCCACTGTGTTTCTTGTCCCAGTCACGCTGACGCGTCCGCGCCACTGTTCCGCGAGTGGGGGGGGGATCATTTCTGAACACAGGCAAGCCGCGTAGGGTCCCGGGCGGAATCCACATTGCTGTAAAAGAGCCTCCCGCTGTCCCCTAGTGACTCGCAGCAGGGAGATATCTTGCAGGATTAACTCCTGTGAAAAATGTTGGGAGACTCTTTAGTGAAGAGATAGGTAGATAGTGAAGATCACCCCTGCAGCTGCATCTTCACTCAACCCCTCTATCACTCCAGATTACCCGAAGCAACCAGCCCCCCTCTATCAATCAAGCCCCACTTCTCCTTCTATAAGCACCCCTCACTCACCATTTCGTGGCTTCTGTCGTGTTATGCGTGTGGGAAAAGAATGTTAAAGTGTGAACTCCCTCAGTGTAACAATTCATGTCTGGAGATAGTGGATACAATGCTGCCCCTGTTAAATGTTTCATTTCTGGGTTTCTACAGTGACCTTGACTCCTGGAGTGGGCAGATGTTCCACAGCACAGAGGCTACAAAATTTGAGAAGAAATCCCCGAAAGAGCAAAGAGGACATGCTGAAGACTGTTCTTCATCACTCTGCTGCAGAGAGAAAGGAATTGAAGGAGTGGCGAGAGAAGGAAAGCATGATCCGCCAGAGACATTGGCGTAGAAACGCTGTGGCAAAGAAGAAAAGCACAAACCAGCTGCTAGAGATCCTGTCGAGCCAAGCGGACTCTCTCAAGGCTATTGTAGCCATGCAGGCAGAGCAGTCCCGTGCTGCCCCACAGCCCCCCCCCCGTCCCAAAGCTTTTTGCCTTGTGCCCCAATGTCAGCTCAAACCGCCTTTCCCCAGCATTCAGTTTCTTACCACCACCAGCTGCCTCCAACACCTGTACGTTCACCAACCAGCCCTGATACCTACCACCCTTACCCTCTGCACTCAACCCCCATCACCATGCAGTATATGCACCCTGAAGTGCAGGAATCGTTAAACAGCACTCCAGACAGGAGATATGCAAACTTGTGACTGTACAGTTCACCAACCCACACCCCTTCCCTCTTGTGTTCATGAAATGTTGTGTGTCTGTCTGTCTGTCAAGGAATTTTTTTTCTTTTCAATAAAACAATTCTTGGCTTTGAAAACAGTCTTTATTATAGCAGATAGTGAAAGATACCTTAGCCCAGTAAAGAAAGAGGCACTGCAAATCATTTTAGGGATAATAGAATAACAGTGTAAACAGTGCAATTCACTCCCATGCAAGTCAGCAAACATTACTGTTGGCTTTCAGCCTCAAATTCTTCCCTCAAGGCATCCCTAATCCTTGAAGCCCTGTGCTGGGCCTCTCTATTAGCCCTGCTCTCTGGCTGTGCATATTCAGCCTCCAGGACTTGAACCTCGGTGGTCCATGCCTCACTGAATGTTTCACCCTTCCCTTCACAAATATTATGGAGGGTACAGCAAGCGGATATAACCGCGGGGATGCTGCTTTCCCCCAAGTCTAGCTTCCCATACAAGCAACGCCAGCGTGCCTTTAAACGGACAAAAGCACACTCCACAGTCATTCGGCACCGGCTCAGCCTGTAGTTGAACCGGTCCTTGCTCCTGTCAAGCTTCCCTGTATAGGGTTTCATGAGCCAAGGCAGTAACGGGTAAGCGGGGTCTCCAAGGATCACAATGGGCATTTCGACGTCCCCTACTGTGATCTTCCTGTCTGGGAAAAAAGTCCCTGCCTGCATCTTCCTGAACAGGCCACTGTTCCGAAAGATGCGTGCATCATGCACCTTTCCAGGCCAGCCTGTGTAAATGTCAATGAAACGCCCGCGGTGATCCACAAGCGCCTGGAGAACCATAGAGAAATACCCCTTTCTATTAACGTACTCTGATGCCAGGTGGGGGGGGGCCAGAATAGGAATATGCGTCCCATCTATTGCCCCTCCACAGTTAGGGAAACCCATTTGTGCAAAGCCATCCACCATGTCCTGCACGCTCCCCAGAGTCACGGTCTTTCTTAGCAGGATGCGATTAATTGCCTTGCAAACTTGCATCAAAACGATTCCAACGGTCGACTTTCCCACTCCAAACTGGTTCCCGACCGGTAGCTGTCTGGATTTGCCAGCTTCCAGATTGCAATAGCCACCCGCTTTTCCACCGTCAGGGCAGCTCTCAATCTTGTGTCCTTGCGCCGCAGAGTGGGGGCGAGCTCAGCACACAGTCCCATGAAAGTGGCTTTTCTCATACGAAAGTTCTGCAGCCACTGCTCGTCATCCCAGACTTCCATGACGATGTGATCCCACCACTCAGTGCTTGTTTCCCGAGCCCAAAAGCGGCGTTCAACGGTGCTGAGCATTTCTGTGAATGCCACAAGCACTTTGGTGTCACACGCGGCAGGAGAATCGATATCGATATCATCGTCAGACTCCTCGCTGTCACTTTGGAGCTGAAGGAATAGCTCGACTGCCAAACGTGTTGTGCTGGCAACACTCATCAGCACAGTCCTCAGCAGCTCGGGCTCCATTTCCCACAGAAATCGCGATTCACACACAGAGTAAAACAGAAAGACACTCACAATGGCGACAAACGTTGCCGGAAAGACAGAATGCTGGGATGTGAAGCGATGCACCACGGGGCGTTGGAACAGGAAGCGGAATGACCCACACACTTCCTTCCCCTTCCCACAATACTCAGCGCCAAAACGGCGCCAAAACGGGACGAGGTGCTCTGTGGGATAGCTGCCCACAATGCACCTCTCAATACAGCGCTGGAAAGTGCTGCAAGTGTGGCCACACTGCAGCGCTGGTAGCTGTCAGTGTGGCCACACTCCAGCGCTGGCCCTACACAGCTGCATGACCAGCGCTGTAACTCCCAGCGCTGCAACTTGTAAGTGTAGCCAAGCCCTGAGTGAGAGTGTCGACACAGAAGTTTAATGCAGTTTAACTAATCTACTTTAAATTCACTTCCCTGAGGCTGGTCTACACTAGAAAATCTGATAGAACCATCTACATCACCCAAGGGTGTGTGAAAATCCACACTCCTGAAAAATGTAGTTAAGCCAACCTAAGTCCCCGTATAGACCGCACTAAGTTGACAGAAGAATTCTTCTGCCAACCTAGTTATCGCCTCATGGGGAGGTGGATTACCTACATGGAAAGGAGACCCGCTCCTATCTGCGTAGGAAGTATCTACACTGAAGTGCTACATTTCAAGTGTAGACAAGCCCTAGGTGTCACCAGATATGCGAGTAGGGCTTGTCTAAGTAATCCCTGTTCATGTGAATAGTCCCACAGACTTCAATAGGATTACTTGTGTGAGTAAAGGTCAAAGGATTCTACCCGGTATACCCTGATTTCTACAGTGCTTTGCTAAGTAGCAAGAGTGGAGGAAGGAACCTTTTTTTTTTTTTTAAATAAGAGCAATTCTGTTTTTTCTAACTACACATAATCAGAGTGCAGAAAAAAAGTAATGTTTTCTTGTCAGAGAAATATTCCAATTTATTACCTGTGACCATGCCTTCCATTCTAAATGGCATGTACTGAAACCAGAGGTTGTTCAGGTCTGGATATTCTCTTAATCAAGGTAAAACCACTCCACTATCAACATGTTTTAAATACTTATTCACACAACAAAAACTGAATTGATCAGAACAGAGTGTTAAGAAAATTTATGCTCTTACAGAAAGACTATATACTTTTAATCTGCTAGTGTGTCTTAATACTAAATATTCACCTTTTGCCTGTTAGAATTACTCATTTCTAACCATTAAGCAATAAAACATCAACAAAAGCACCTTTAAAAAAATTAAGCAAATGTTCACAAATTAACCTCCTATGTTGGAAGTGAATTTTTTCTTCTGATATGAATATTGTCTCATACTTGAGGGTTGAGCCTATGTATCTAGACTGAATGGGAAAAGTGCAGTATGCCATCAAACATGGGGGATGTGATGGACGAGATTCATAAGGAAGTGGGCATATTAGCACCTGAGCTGAGCCACTTCTGAATATATAAAGGGCAACATCAAGGATTATGCACGGAGGATAAAAGGCCCAATCCTACAAAATGCTAGAGTGCCCCTGTGAAGCGCTAAGCAACCTCAACTCCTACTAAAGTAATATATGTGTTGAGGGTGCTCAACAGTTCCCAATAGCTTTTAGGGTGGGGTTCAGTGTCTGTTTAACTTTTTGGAGGGTGGAAGATTTGTGCATGAATGCAAGTATTAACCACATGTGATGTTTCTGTCTCCATCGTCTCACCTCCAGCCAAACAACTACACAAAGCTCAAGTCTGTCCCACCACCATCAAAAAACCACTCACCACAACCAATAAAGGCCCCAATCTTGTTCCCACTGAAGTCAGTGGCAAAACCATCTTTGACTTCTTGTTGAAGATCAGTCCATAAACTCCCACAGAATCTTCTTATACTGTGTATTTCCTGGTCTACACTGGGGGTGAGGGGGTGGGGAGAGATCGATCTAAGATACGCAACTTCAGCTACGAGAATAGTGTAGCTGAAGTCGACATATCTTAGATCAACTTACCCTCCCGTTCTCACAGTGTGGGACTCCGCTTCCGCCTCTCGCCCTGGGGGAGTTCTGGAGTCGACAAGGAATGCGTTCGGGGACCGATTTATCGTGTCTAGACGAGACACGATAAATCAATCCCCGATAGATCGATCGCTACCCTAGTGTGGACGTACCCTGAGTAATCCGAGAACTCCCCACACCATGCCACTCCTGTAGCTCAGTATCACTACATAGCCATGTGTCTTTCTGTGTTTTCCCCCTATCCTTGACTCCCAGCAGCCAGCAGCCATAGGAATTGTCCACAACCATCTTTATCTGAACAAGTAGAAAAACAAAGAAAGGAACAAATGACAATGTGTTCAAAGCCGCCTCTGAAATATGTTACCCTCAGAAGATAGAATTACAACATAATCAAAAACAGGATGAAATCACAGCTGTGGCTGCAAATCAGGAACATACTTCCTTAAGTATGAAGCCTATGTAGTGGAATTGTGAATTGTGCTATCTAATAACAGAAGAAATTTACAAGTTCCACCCCTTGCCCCTCCAACCAGACATGACAACCTAGATACACAAAATTTCAACCATGAAAATTGGGGACATACAAGAGTCAATTTTACCCAGCATACAGCCATCCATTCCACTTCCTTTTTCAGTATGGAGGCAATTTAATTTTACTGCTTTCAAGAAACTTCCTATTAGAAAGCTGTGGTTTCCAATGGATTTTTATTGCATTTTCCAAAGTTACATCATTGGAGCTGGGTATATTCCCAAGAGAGCTGAAGGGTCTAAAACTGTAAACTACTACAATAAATAATAATGAATATCATGGCTTATAAAACCTGTAATCTGAACACAGACAAAAAAGAATTTTCACCTTATATAGTTACCTTTCAAAATCTGTACTTGTCATTCTCCCCTTCATTTGCCTGCCAAATATGTAGAGCCACAGCTACCAATTAATAATATTAACCATATAAAATATATAAGCCATCACTCGGAGCCAAAGGCATGATTTTACTTAGGCTCATTTCAGGCAATAAGAGAAAATTAATCTCAATTAAAATATCTCTTGCAAAAAAGTAGCAAGCAACCATGGAGCTGAAGTGATAAGCTACACGGAGACGTCTATATTCTTCACATTATTATTTATTTGCCAAGGGCCTCGTGCACTTTACAATAGGTAGAAAGTAGCAAACAAAGGGCATGGTCCTGCTGTCAATGAAATCAACAGACAGTTTGCACAATGAGGTTTTAAAACAAAACAAAACAAGAGTCCATGCCCTCAAAGAGATTACAATCTGAAGTCCCAATCATGCAGAAGTAGAGAGCACCCTCAACTCTAATTGAATTTGAAAAATGAGAACGCTCACAACTTCATAGATGATGTTTGTACCTTGCATGTCCGGGGGCTCCTAGTAAAAAGAGATACAGTGCAGTGTATCATCACTGTGAATGCTGACAAGTCAAAGGATGACCTGGTCCGAGTGGATCTTTGGCAGAGGATCAGCGTTTGTGTCATAATCTGACAAGAACTGGGTGCACGATGGAGCAGCATTCTTTTCTCAGCGGATAGGGAATAAGCTCTTATCACTCTCCAACATTCCCTTTCTCTGACTAACCTAGGCGGTGCCACAGGAAGCAGGATCTAGCACACGGGTTCTCAAACTGGGGGTCAGGACCCCTCAGGGGGTCATGAGGTTATTACATGGGGGGTCGTGAGCTGTCAACCTCAACCCCAAATCCCGCTTTGCCTCCAGCATTTATAATGGTGTTATAAATCAAAAACACCTTTTTTATATATATCTGGGGGGGTGCATTCAGAGGCTTGCTATATGAAAGGGGTCACCAGTAAAAAAGTTTGAGAGTCACTGATCTAGCACTTTCTGGGAGGGAGGTCATCAAGAGGACTGAAGATCTGATCTTGACAGATTCAAGTCCCATTAGTCTCAGTTCAAAAGGTGCTGTTGGTGATCAGCACCTTTAAGAATACTGGGCCCTAAATCTGGAAAAAAAATGGAAAATACTGGATGACCTTCCATGAGGGCAGGAGTAAGGGTGGGAAAAACCCTGCAATGCTTTTAACATTTCTATTTTGTGTTAGTTTACAGATCCAGGAAAGCAGTTTTTCAGCATATTTCTTATACAATACAAAAGACCTCTGTTGTCCAATTCAGGCAGGTTATTTGTATCTGGCATAATCATGACTAGGTGTTAACTTACAATTATAAACTCATTATTATTAATGTTTAATAAACAAACCAGAGAACAATAACATGTGAGATCACACCTTCTGTATTACAGTATATACAGAAGGGAATAATTGTGATAATACAATATTCCTCTAATTACTGCAGCACAATGTAGTGGTTCACTGAACAAACTACATCTGAATTGGAGCTTTATAATGAAAAAGGAAAATCCAGATTATGAATTAGATGAATGCTCTAAAGTGACAGTACAAAAGAAAATGTACATGGTTTAATTTCTGATTGAATGAACTTTGAGGCTTACTTTCAGATTTCTGGGTGGCTGCAGAATAAGGTCATTTATGAGGGCTGTGTGAAATCAGTTATGAAATCCAACACCCTAGGATTAATTACAAACTTGAATCTCAACCTAGTTTTGTTGAAATCCAGATGTTTAGATACTATGGTGATGAGTATTGTATAAAATGTCTGGAATGAGAAATGCTGCTCTAAGCAGTCTTAAAAGTGGGGTGCATTCTCCTAGAAAGTACAAAGGAGAGACCAAAGGGCACAAAAGATGCATAAATTAAGATGGGTAGGCCTTTAAAACCCAGGGCAAAGTTGCAGAATGGATGGGGGGAAGAACACAAATTGATCCATTTTCTGAAAGTAGAGCACAAGCTTTCAAAAGTTTGAGAATTCTGGATTTGAGCGAAGTTGATAAAACTTTTAGAGCAAACTGGGGTGATCCTTAGTTTTCTTTGGTTTACGTGAAAAACCAGGTGAATCCAGACACCCATGCAAGCCAAAATCAGTTTTGATGAACTCTTGCAAACCAAAAATTGGATATTTTACATCATTTGTAAAATCCATAAAAATGGATACAACTGAATTTTTAAAATGTCTCTACAGAACTTTTGAACATGATAAACTCCAAGTATTTTTGTTTGAAGTTCAAGTAGATCATCCCACTCAATGCAAGGGAAGCACAACAGAGGTTTGGGCTTGTGCATAGCTGTATTACTCATGTCTTGATAAAATTATGGGACATCTGTTCAGCTTTTTTTTCTCTCCCCCCCTCCAAACAAGAGTCATTTACGCTCAAACTAAGTAGCTAATGATCAAACAAGTGGAATAATGATCCTGATTGTCCTTTAACACGCTCACCATAGACATGAGTTCATGAGCGAGACAGGCATGCGGCCTCATCAGACATTAGTAAACACTTTTGATCTTCCTTTGAAGAAACTATTCTCAGGATATTCAGAAGCCTGTGGTTTATTTTCATGTGTGCAGGAGAGCAATGCTGAAGAGAACACTCCCACACTCAGCAAAGCGATGCTCGTTAAACTATCCCTGAAGAAAAAGAGCAGCAAATTAGGAAGCGCTTATTGGGCTGTATTAAGGGTATAGTTTTATTCTTCAATTCACACTGCAATCTCAGTTGCCCATTCTACATTTCTTCTACATGTGTAGCGCTCCCATTGCTGTCTTTTGCTGTTTTGAATACAGCCTTATCTCTAACTCCACAGCAAAAATGAATGAAGCTGGGACCAGAGATGGACACAAGTGGTTAGGAAGCTAATGGGCACTTAGAGGCCACAACGACTTTTTTCTTTAAGAAAAAAAAATATTTAAAAAAAAAACAGTAAAATCCCAAAACCTGGTGGTTACTTCCTCTTATGAACTATAAATCTGATATTATAAAACCATCTGTTTCTTAAATTGGATTATCATGGGAGAGATCAGATTAGGAAGAAGTTCTCAGAATACTTTAGGCCACATTACTGGAGAGCACAAAGACATCACCACATAATTTATCACAAACTCTGCTTTAATAGAGCAATTCTACCTACCACCACACGGGGATAATCCGCATATTGTGAGTAGCAAGCTGGCAGGTAAAAAGGAGAGAGGGGAGGTAGATTTAATCATAGAAGTCAGCGATGGAAAAGTCACATTAGAGCGTATCAGCTCATTTTTGTCCACCTCTCTCTACAGAATTGTTCTCTATACTCTATTATAGCGTTTTGTATATGGCAGCTTTGAAAAGATGTTTTAAACACGAATACATTTTGCCCAGTTAAGTAGCACTGCAAGAAACTATCCAGTGGATACAATTTTGTATAAATAATTATAAGGTAGCACTAACACCAATAGCCTGTCAAAGACAGTAGCCTGTACCAGCTGTTTCAGAAGAAAGTGTAAGAAACCCTTCACTAGGCAGTTATGGAATGACCTGCCCATAGGGAAAGATTCTGCTTAAGCCTAACCCTGACAAGTAAGAGTCTGATTTATGCCCTGAAGCACGGAAGCGTATATCCCTTCCAAAACTTTTTTAAAAATATTGAATATACTATCCTGGACATTCTTGTTATCCATACAAATCATAGAAATATAGGGTTGGAAGAAGAAACAGAGGTCATCAAGTCCATCTACCTGTTCTGACCATAAACCTAGACCAGGGGTCAGCAACCTTTCAGAAGTGGTGTGCCAAGTCTTCATTTATTCACTCTAATTTAAGGTTTCGCATGCCAATAATACATTTTAACCTTTTTAGAAGGTCTCTTTCTATAAGTCTATAATATATAACTAAACTATTGTTGTATGTAAAGTAAAGAAGGTTTCAGAATGTTTAAGAAGCTTCAGTTAAAATTAAATTAAAATGCAGAGCCCCCTGGACCGGTGGCCAGGACCCGGGCAGTGAGAGTGCCACTGAAAATCAGCTCGCGTGCCGCCTTCGGCACCTGTGCCATAGCTTGCCTACCCCTGACCCAGACCATCCCTGACAGGTGTTTGTCTATCCTGTCCTTAAAAACTTCCAAAGGTGGACATTCCATAACCGCCCTTGGAAGTCTATGCCAGCATTTAAATTGCCTTGTAGTTAGAAAGTTTTTCCTAATATCTACACTAAATCTCTATTGCAGAAGATTAAGCCCATTACTACTTCTCCTACATTCAGTGGACATGGAGAACAATTGATCACTGTCCTCTTTATAACAGCCCTGAATGTATTTGAAGACGTTATCAGATCCCCCATCACTCTTCCTTTCTCAAGACTAAATATGCCAAATATGCCTTTCCTCATAGGTAGGGCTCTACCAAATTCACGGCCATGAAAAATACGTCACGGACTGTGAAATCTGGTCTCCCCCTGTGAAATCTGATATTTGTGTGCTTTTACATTATACTATACTGATTTCACAGGGGAGACCCGTGTTTCTCAAATTGGGAGTCCTGACCTAAAAGGGAGTTGCAGGGGGGTCACAAGGTTATTTTAGGAGGGTTGTGGTATTGCCACCCTTACTTCTGTGCTGCCTTCAGAACTGGGTGGCTGGAGAGAGGCAGCTGCTGGCCAGGCGCCCAGCTCTGAAGGCACCACCCCGCCAGAAGCAGTACAGAAGTAAGGGTAGCAATACCATACCATGCCATCCTTACTTTTGTGCCGCTGCTGGCGGCGGCTCTGCCTTCAGCACTGGGCTCCCAGCCAGCAGCCATCATTCTTCAGCTGCCCAGCTCTGAAGGCAGCACCGCCATCAGCAGCAGAGCAGAAGTAAGGGTAGCAGTAGCCCAACCCCCCCTTACAATAACTTTGCAATTCCTTTTTGGGTCAGGATCCCAAGAATTACAACACCATGAAATTTCAGATTTAAACAGCTGAAATCATGAAATTTACAATTTTTAATATCCTATGGCCATGAAATTGACCAAAATGGACTGCAAATTAGGTAGGGCCCTACTCATGTTTCTAAGCCCTTTATAATTTTTTGTTGCTCTCCCCTAGATGCTCTCCAATCTGTCCACACCTGTGTTAAAGATTAGCACCCAAAACTGCACACAATATTCTAGATGAGCCTCACTAGCATCAAGCTGAGTGGAACAATTACCTCTCTTGTCTTACTTATGACACTACTGTTAATACACCCCAGAACGATATTAGCTTTTTTTTCACAATTCCTTCATATTTTTGGCTCATATTCAATTTGTGATCCACTATAACCCTTGAGCAGTTCTACCCCCCACCCAGTTATTCCTCATTTTATAGTTGTATATTTGATTTTTCCTTCCTAAGTGATAGACTTTGCACTTGTCTTTACTGAATTTCATCTAGTTGACTTCAGACGAATTCTCCAATTTTTCAAGGTCATTTTAAATTCTAAATCAGTCCTCTGAAGTTCTTGTGACTTCTCCCATGTTGGTGTCATCCACAAATTTTATAAGCATACTCTTCACTTCTTTATCAAAGTCATTAATGAAAATATTGAATAGTACCAAACCCTGGACTGACCCCTGTGCGACCCCACTAGATACATCCTCCCAATTTGACAGAAAACCTTTGATAATTACTCAGGGTATGGTTTTTCAACCAGTTATATGCACCCACTTTATAATAACTTCATCTAGACCACATTTCCACATTATGTGAATGTAATGTGGGACTGTGTCCAAAGCCTTATGCAAACAAGCTTATGTCTACTGCTTCCCCGCATCCACTACACCACTAAGAAGGAAATTAGGTTGGTTTGGCATGATTTGTTCTTGACAAATCCACGTTAGTTGTTATTTATCAACCTAATATCCTCTGGTGCTTACAAACTGATTGTTTAATAATTTGTTTCAGTATCTTTCCAGGTATCAAAGTTAAGCTGTAATTTCCTGGATCCCCTTCACTCCTCCTTTTAAAGATAGGTATTCTGTTTTCTCTTTTCCAGCCCTCTGGGATCTCACCCAGCCTCCATGAGTTCTCAAAGATAACTGCTAATAGTTCTGAGATTGCCTCAGTTAGTTCCTTTTCCCTGGGGTAAATTTTTATCAGTCCCTGCCAACTTGAATACATCTAAATTATCTAGATATTTTTTAACCGGTCCTTTCCTATTCTGGCTTGAGTTCTTCCCTCTTGTTGTTAATATTAATTGTGTTAAGCATACATTCACAATTAAATTTCTTAGAGAAAACTGATGCAAAATGGGCATTAAACACCTCAGTCTTGGTGAGGCGTCATGTGTTATTATAGGGGACGACAACCTTTCAGAAGTGGTGGGCCGAATCTTCATTTATTCACTCTAATTTAAGGTTTCACGTGCCAGTAATACATTTTAACGTTTTTAGAAGGTCTTTTTCTACAAGTCTATAATATGTAACTAAACTATTGTTGTATGTAAAGTAAATAAGGCTTTTAAAATGTTTAAGAAGCTTCATTTAAAATTAAACTAAAATGCAAAGCCCCCCAGACTGGTGGCCAGGACCTGGGCAGTGTGAGTGCCACTGAAAATCAGCTCGCGTGCCACCTTTGGCACCCGTGCCATAGGTTGCCTACTCCTGTGTTAAGTATCAGAGGGGTAGCCGTGTTAGTCTGGATCTGTAAAAGCAGCAAAGAGTCTTGTGGCACCTTATAGACTAACAGACGTTTTGGAGCATGAGCTTTCGTGGGTGAATACCCACTTCGTCAGATGCATGTAGTGGAAATTTACAGGGGCAGGTATAGATAAGCAAGCAAAAAGCAGGCTAGAGATAACGAGGTTAGTTCAATCAGGGATGATGAGGCCCCTCTTCTAGTAGCTGAGGTGTGAAAACCAAGAGAGGAGAAACTGGTTTTGTAGTTGGCAAGCCATTCACAGTCTTTGTTTAATCCTGAGCTGATGGTGTCAAATTTGCAGATGAACTGAAGCTCAGCAGTTTCTTTTTGAAGTCTGGTCCTGAAGTTTTTTTGCTGCAGGATGGCCACCTTAAGAGCTGCTATTGTGTGGCCAGGGAGGTTGAAGTGTTCTCCTACAGGCTTTTGTATATTGCCATTCCTAATATCTGATTTGTGTCCATTTATCTTTTTCCGTAGAGACTGTCCAGTTTGGCCGATGTACATAGCAGAGGGGCATTACTGGCATATGATGGCGTATATTACATTGGTGGACGTGCAGGTGAATGAACCGGTGATGGTGTGGCTGATCTGGTTAGGTCCTGTGATGGTGTCGCTGGTGTAGATATGTGGGCAGAGTTGGCATCGAGGTTTGTTGCATGGATTGGTTCCTGAGTTAGCATTACTATGGTGCAGTGTGCCTGTGTTATTAGCTCTCCTTCTTCATTAAGTAGTGGACCTACACCTTCTTTCACCTTTCTCTTGCTCCTAAATTATCTCTAGAACCTCTACTTATTGCCTTTTATGTCTCTTGCTTGATGAAATTCATTTTGTGCCTATATGCCTGTGCTATTCTTTTGCATTCATTCTTAAATCTGTCCACATTTCCATTTTTGGTAGGAGTCCTTTTTGATTTTCAGATCATTAAAGAATTCCAGATGGAGCCATATCAGTCTCTTAGTATTCTTCCTAACTTTCCTTTGCATTGGGATAGTTTGCTGTTGTGCGCTTCATATTGTCTCTGTGTGAAAATGCCAGTTCTCTTGAACTCTTTATTCCCTTAGATTTTCTTCCCCAGGGGACATTATCTACTAGTTCTCTGAGTTTGTTAAAGTCTGCTTTTTTTTTTAATCCTCTGTCTTTATTCAGCTGCTCTCACTCGTTCCTTTCATTAGAATTATGAAGCCTATGAACTTATGATCACATTCACCTAAGTTACATTCCACCTTCAGGGCTTGTCTACACTCTGGAGATGGGTGGGGAGGAATCGATCTAAGTTAGGCAATTTCAGCTATGTGAATAATGTAGCCGAAGTCGACATACTTAGATCTACTTACCGTGGTGTCTTCACTGTGGTGTGTCAACAAGAAACGCTCTCCTGTCGATTCCCCTTGCGCTTTTCGTTGAGATGGAGTACCGAAGTCAACGCTAGAGCGATCGGCGGTCAATTTATCACGTCTATACTAGACACGATAAATCAACCCCCGCCGGATTGATCATTGCCCGTCGATATGGCCAGTAGTGCAGACAAGCCCTAAGTTTCACAAGCAATTCCTCCCTTAGTCAAAATAAAATCTAAAATAGCTCTCCCCACCAGTTACTTCCTCCATGTTCTGAAGCAAGAAGTTATCCTCAACATATTCCAAGAATTTAGTGAACATTTTGTGTTTTGCCATTACTTTTCTAAAATATGTCTGGGTAGGTATAGTCCCCCATCACTACCAGGTCCAGGTCTTGTGTTTTGAATATTTCTGATATTTGTTCTAGAAATGCCTCATCCACCTCCTCTTCCTGATTTGGTGGTCTGCAGTAGACCTCTACCATAACATCACCCCTGGTTTTCCCCCTTTCATCTTCACTGTGAAACTTCCAACTGGTCTGCTCCTCACCTCCTTCTGGACCTCAGGACCAGTGTATACATTCTTGATGTGCAATGCATCTCCTCCCATTTTTCTCTGCCTGTCCTTCCTGAACAAACTATCACCCTCTATTCCAGTATGCCAATCATGAAATTTATCCCGTCAAGTCTCTGTGATGCCAATTATGTCATTCCTCTTGTATAGATATCTAAGATGTTGGGGGAGTCTGCTCATTGTTTTCCCTCTCGTTGCTCCTATGACCCTAATATAATTTTCCATTCCTCCACAACTTCCAGCCCTCTGGCAAAGTCATCTTTTATACTTAGCTGGGGACGTTTGCCACCTGCCCCTTAATGTCTAATTCCTTCTTGAATCCTGCTAAACTCTCTGCCTCAGTGATATCCTGTGGTAATGAAAGCACCACAGATTAATGAGGGCCATTTGAAAAAAGTATTTGTTTAATCAGCTTTGAATTTGCCATCTTTCAATTCTGCTGAATGTCTGATCTCATATTCTGAAAAAGAGAAAACACAAGTTTCCAGTCTACCTTCTCTATACCATTCTCTTTTCTCCTTTAAAAAACAAAACAAAAAAACCCAACCATACATGGGTTATATTTATCTTCAAGTATTGTAAAAATATAAGATCTGAGTCTTTCTGCTACACAGTTGTCTGTTGTCCAGTTAATTTTAGGGTACAATGATAAAGGCTGCATTTAGGTACACAATTTGAAAAGTAGGAACATTTTCTTTTCATGTAGCAGTAGGGGGAGGGATAGCTCAGTGGTTTGAGCATTGGCTTGCTAAATCCAGGGTTGTGCGTTCAATCCTTCAGTGGACCATTTAGGAATCTGGGGTGAAAATCTGTCTACAGATTGGTCCTGCTTTGAGGAGGGGGTTGGACTACATGACCTCCTGAGGTCCCTTCCAACCCTGATATTCTATGATTTCCAGCTTTTGCTTTGAATAGTCCTATAATTACAGAATAATTATATACTGAACGCTAAATTACAGCAGCTGCAGACTAAATATTAAACCACAAAATCTATATTAAATAATGTGAACTATGTTTTAAGCTCATAAAAAAGGCAAAAATACATATACTTGGAATGCAACCTGGCATAATAACTGAAATATAAGAAAGCTGCATTTTATTTCAATGGGTGGTACTGAAGATGCCAGGTGAGCATCTCATCTTTGTTAAAAAGGGAGTAAAAGATAATGCAGCCCATCATTTTAAATGCTTAGAACTGTATTTTCTAACCAAATTTCTTCAAATCACATCAAAATCACTTGTCCTCACTGAGGACTACGTTCCATGGTAAGTTCAAAGTATTAGAAAGAACCTATTTTAAAAGTGTTTGAATATAAAATAAGCATAAGAATAATTTAAATAGTGAAAAAATATTCCCTTCACACATTGAGATCTCATAAGCAATTGAATGTAGTTAAACGACCCTCCCCTCAACCCACTTTTGGGAGAATAAGCAATAGAAATTTCAGCTAAGAGCAACCTATCTACCTCTCCCCAAAAGTTATAAACTCCTGAAAACAGAGCCGTATAACGGCAGAGCCTTGTCACTCATCACTACTTTACAGCCAAGCTATAATACACAGGTATCAAATGATTTAACTTCAGAATCACTGATTCTAATCTTCCTTGCATTGAAATCAATGGCAAAATCCTCAAATGGGCCAAATTCAGAGGGGAATCTAAGTAAGTCTACTTCCTTCCAGCATCTTCAACATGTAAATTATACTGGTGTACTTTCTCATCCCTCAGACTACCACCCACATACAAAAGCTGAAACGCCTTTACTTAATCTAGAGGAGGTACAGCTGGTGTAACAAACAGAGCTGTGTGAAAAAGACTGGTTTAGCAAGAAAAGCAACTAACAGGAAGGTGTAACATAATGTGTTTGGGAGATGGTCCAACTCTTAGGGTATGTCTATACAGCAGTTGGGAATTGTGTAAGGGGGGCCAGAAGGTGTAAATTACACAATCGTAGGCCTGGTCTACACTAGCCTGTTATTTCGGAATTAGCCGAGTTATTTCGAAGAAAAATGATTCCATCCACATGACCAAACGGGTTTTTTTCAATTTAAAGGGCTCTTTAATTCAATTTCTGTACTCCACCTAGGCAAGTGGCGTAGCGCTTAAATCGAGATCGCAACCTCGGGTTAAAGGTATTGTGGATGCAAATCGACCTTATTGGCCTCCAGGAGCTATCCCAGGATGCTCCCTTGTGACTGCTCAACACTCTCAACTCCAATGCACTAGCCAGGTGGGCAGGAAAAGCCCCGGGAACTTTTGAATTTCATTTCCTGTTTGGTCACCAGCAGCACAGATGACCATCAGCACAGTCCACCATCACAGGCAATCATGCAGAGTCCACCATCACAGGAGATCACACAGTTCCGGATTCGCAGACGAGCCCCAGCATGGTCTGAACGGGAGGTACTGGATCTCACTGCATGCTGGGGAGATGAGTCTGTTATGGCAGAACTGTGTTCCCAAAAAAAGGAACGCAAAAACCTATGCTAAAGTCTCCAGGGCCATGACAGAAAGAGGCTACTCCAGGGACCAGAGCAGTGTCGTACAAAAATCAAGGAGCTCAGGCCAGCGTACCAAAAAGCCAGGGAGGAAATGGGCGCTCTGGGTCACAGCCCCATACATTCCGCTTCTACTGTGAGCTGCATGCAATTACGGGGGGTGATGCCACCACTACCCCACCACTGTCCGCAGACACCTGCAAGAGGGGAGTTGCACGGAGCGAGGAGGAGGAGGACAGTATACAGGCAGCAAGTGGGGAATCCGTTTTCCCCCCTAGTCAGGAACTAATCTTAACGCTGGATCCAATAGCCTTCCCTCACTCCCAAGGCGGGCTCCTGTTCCATGACCCTGGAGAAGGTACTTCTGGTGAGTGAGAGCCTGATCGGAGCCATGCGGTGGGGGGCGAGAACCCAGCTGTGCTGGGCTGTTCGCGTTTAGAGTAAATGACTCTTCCCTGCTCTGAGCCTGATCGGAGCCACGCGGTTGGGGGGTGGGGGCTGTTGTGTGCAGTGATCATCCCAGAGAGCCCGCAGGACCTCCTTTTATATGGCAAACCCACCAGGCATTGCTTGCTGTGGGAAAGGAGCAGGATGCTATAGTCAAGCTCATGAGGGAGCAAACTGACATGCTCCGCTGTATGGTGGATCTAATGCAGGAAAGGCAGCAAGACCGCAAACTTCCGCTGCAGCCCCTGTATAATCAAACTCCTTCCTCCCCAAGTTCCACAGCCTCCTCACCCAGACACCCAAGAACACGAGGGGGGAGGCTACGAGGGACCCACACACTCAACCCCAGAGGATCGCCAAAGCACCAGAAAGCTGGGATATGCAAACTTTTGATTTGGTTTTTGGACTTCTCCTTTCCTCCTCCACCGCCCCCCTAACCTCCCCCCTCCCCCAGTCTACCTTATAATTGTTCTCAATGCATTGTGCATAAAATAATAAAGAACAGTTTTAAAACAATTTTGACTTTATTTCCTTTCATATATATAGGGTGCGGGTAACTTCAAGAGAAACAAACACAACTGTCACACTGTAGACTGGCCAGTCATGAAACTGGCTTTCAAAGCTTCTCTGATGTGCGGCGCATCCTGCTTCGCTCTTCTAATCGCCCTGTTGTCTGGCTGTGCGAAGTTGGCAGCCAGGCGAGTTGCCTCAACCTCCCACCCCGCCATAAACGTCTCCCCCTTACTCTCACAGATATTGTGGAGCACACAACAAGCAGTAATTACAATTGGAATACTGCTTGTGCTGAGAGCTAACCAAGTCAGTAAGCTACGCCAGTGCCCTTTCAAACATCCAAAAGCACATTCCACCACCATTCTGCACTTGCTCAGCCTATAGTTGAACTGCTCCTTACTACTGTCCAGGGTGCCTGTGTACGGCTTCATGAGCCATGGCATTAAGGGGTAGGCTGGGTCTCTGAGGATAACTATCGGCATTTCAACATCCTCAACAGTAATTTTCTGGTCTCGGAAGTAGGTCCCTTTCTGCAGCTGTTCAAACAGACCAGAGTTCCTGAAGATGTGAGCGTCATGCACCTTTCCCGGCCATCCCATGGTGGTGTCGGTGAAACATCCCTTGTGATCCACCAGTGCTTGCAGCACCATGGAAAAGTACCCCTTGCGGTTTATGTACTGGCCGTCCCGGTGTGCCGGGGCCAAGGTAGGGATATGCGTCCTGTCTATCGCCCCGTCACAGTTAGGGAACCCCAGCACATTAAAGCCATCCACAATGGTCTGTACATTTCCCAAAGTCACTACCCTTGATAGCAGCTGGTCAATGATTGTGTTGGCTACTTGCAGCACAGCAGCCCCTACAGTAGATTTGCCCACTCCAAACTGATTCCCGACTGACTGGTAGCTGTCGGGTGTTTCAAGCTTCCACAGTGCTATAGCCACTCACTTCTCAACAGCCAGGGCTGCTCTCATTCTGGTGTCTTTGCGCTTCAGGGCAGGGGACAGCAAGTCACAAATTTCCATGAAAGTGGCCCTACGCATACGAAAGTTTCGCAGCCATTGGGAATCATCCCAGACCTGCAACACTACGCGATCCCACCAGTCTATGCTTGTTTCCCAGGTCCAGAATCGGCGTTCCACAGCATGAACATGGCCCAATGCCACCATGATCTCCCAATCGCCACATGCCATGCTTCTAGGAATGTCTGTGTTCATGTCCTCATCAGTATAGTAATCGCACTGTTGTCGCTTCCTCACCCAGTTTTGCAGGTACTGAACATACTGCTGGATAACGCGCGAGGTATTTACAAAGGTCAAAAATGCAGCATGTTTGCTGCACAATGGCGCCTGCACGGGTAATCCTTGAAAAAGGGCGCGAAATGAGTTGTTTGGTTCAAGATGGCCGATAAAAGGCAGTAAATGGTTGTCTTCTGTAGCTTCCACGGGAGCCCAGGACAGCTTCTACCACTTTCTCCAGATTGTCTGGGTGACTCTGTTCACGATGGCCGAGAAACAGCCGGGAATTGTTGCCTTCTGTAGCTTCAACGGGAGCCCAGGACCGACAACATGGAAAAAGTGGCGAGAGCAGAGTGAGAAACAGCCGGGAATTGTTGCCTTCTGTAGCTTCAACGGGAGCCCAGGACCGACAACATGGAAAAAGTGGCGAGAGCAGAGTTTGTGGTGGAAACATGAGCAGAGTTTGCGGTGGAAGCTGTGTGGCTCTGTTCACGATGGCCGCGAAATGGCGGGGACTTGTTAGATGAAAGAGTAGATAGAAAGAGAAGAGGACATTCAAAGTGGATTCAACATACCAGGAAACAGGCACTGCACCGTGCTGCACCGTCTGCTGGCAGGATGGCGTCTGCTCTGTAGCTTTCATGGAGGGAGGAGCGAGTGACGGCACACACCCAGAAAAACCCGCGAGAATGTTTTTGCCCCATCATGCACTGGGAGCTTACCCCACAATTCTAATGGGCAGCAGAGACTGCGGGAACTGTGGGATAGCTACCACAGTGCAACGCTCTGCCATTCGATGCTAGCCTCAGTACTGTGGACGCACTCCGCTGAATTCACGCGCTATAGTGGGGACACAACATCGAATGTAGGAACTCGATTCAGGAAATTCGAATAAAATAACTTCAAATTAATTTTGTACTGTAGACGTACCCTTAGACTCATCTCTGAATTTGGCCATTGACTTCAATAAGAAAAAGATTGGGCCCTATATGGGTGCTATAGATTGGGAATGGGTGGACATTTTTGTTAGTGAACTTTGATCTAATGCATAAAGAGGTTTGTAGTCTCTGAATGGAAATACACCTCTTTCAAAAGATCAGAAACAATTAAACATGAATGCTTAATAGCACTTAACATTTCTGATAATGTGAATAAACTTTAACATGTGTTTTGGGTAACTGTAGCATGCATTCTAAGTGCTGTATACTGTGTTCTCAAACCACAATATTAACATAAAATTGCTTCTAAATCAGTGGCTCTGAAACTGTGGTCTGCAAGCCACTGGTGAGCCACAGAGTACTCGCTATTCATATGGTGAGGGCTGACTGGACACGTGGTATTCACTCTTTCTCCCTGTTTCCAACTGTTAACTTTAGTTATATGAAGCTAAAAATACATCACAATTATCTCCTAATATCACTTTTGCCATGTAAGCAACTGCTGTAGCTACATCAAGAACATATGCCAATGGGAACAGAAGAGATAGCCCATGTGACCATGACTGGGAGGGGAACAGATTTATGTCAATACAAAGAAAGGCGGCTGGTGTAATCATAATCCACAAGACGATCTTTCTATTAAGATGTAATCCACACTATGAAAGATTTGGAGATCCCTGATCTGAAGATTAAGGCTCAAAAATTTAAAACTGACAACAAGACATCTTATCGCAAAGTAGTTACAGGGTATGTACAATATCTGCAGAATTCTGGTTAAAACAAGAAAAGACTTCTTATGCCAATTCAGCACAATCAATCAGTCTGACCTTCAAGTGATCCTTCCAGACCTTTCCCCGGCTCTCCATAACTTTAAAAAAGGGAAGAAAGGCACAAGCTAGACTGAACTTCGGTGGCACTGACAGCCCACTGCCTGATTCTTTGGGACATGAACAGCACGAATGATGCAAAGACTCAAGTCTGCCCATCAGCCTAGGAGAGTTTTTTTGGAGACGTGCTTTAAGTGCTCTTCTGCTGGCTTATATTGGCTTCCAGGGCCAGATCTCAGCAAGGCATAGTGACGAAGGAACCTAGTTTATAGGGAAGGAGGGTATATCACACCACTTTTAGCCTGAGCACATTGCTACGGAAGAATTCTCTCTGATGTATTTCAAAGACCCGGTGTCATCCTTTGACCCAAATGGACTCCCCCAGCCGAAGATATGGTAAACTGAACATTGGTCAGTTGAAAGAACATACCAGGCTCCACCACAGAAATGGCTTTCAAGGTGCTCTCTTTCTTTCTTTGGAAACATTTGATGTGATCTCTTGGAGCCAGATTCTTGCCCAGTTTGAATAACGACTCTCCTGAATTATGTAAAACTGCTGCCGCAGGATCCTTGAAAAGCTAAGACCAGGGGTCCCAAGTTTTAACAAGACCCTATTACAGAGAGAAACGCAGGCTGCTTGTTTATTCTCCCTGTGACAGCAGTTTGACTCTCCTGTGATACCAGGCCAAGAGACTCACTGGGGAGCAAACAGGGGACCTGTCCTGCTCTTGGATCTCCTGGATACTTAGTTCCATCTTATAGACCCTGTGGAGGAACAGAAGCGCTCACTGAATCCTTGAGAGCTCCCAGGTGAGTTAGCTGTTGAAGAAAAGCGCTCTCTTGTTTTGACTATATCCCTTTAAATAAGAGAGGTTTAAAAAAAGAAACACATAATTCCTTGCTTAGTCATGGACTCTTGGAAGGAATATCAAGTTCTCAACAATCCAAGATCCTTACCATGGGATTAATAGAATATTTGCTCCTGTGAGCGATTTTGTTAGCTCATAAGTCAATCACTGGCTAAAGAGAGAAAATACTGATGGGAAAAGGAAAAAAAAAAAAAGATGGATGTTTCTTAAAACCCTCCGGTATCTGTGGTGAAGTCATCTCTGCAGGATATTTCTGTCTTTCCCACAAAAACAGTGGGGATTTCTGAGCCACCTGCTTGTTCACTGCTGCCAAAGAGACAAATGCAGTTTCATCTCTCTCACAATATGATTGAGAGGGTGGAGACCAAATTAATGTCATAGAAACATTCAATCATTTGTTATTGTGGCTCTTAAGGAGAGCATATTTTGATCCTATAGATTAGCCCATCACTAAGATTTCTTTTTTAAATGTAAAAGAACATTTATGTTAGGAGATAAAAAAAAATTTTAAAGACCCACACAATGAGAACAGATCCTAAGGTCTCAAACCTATTTGACGAAATTACTTCCCTCAACTGGTTTTCCAACTAGAGAGAGAAAGAGAAATGCTGCAATTTAACACCCACTCAATTCAGGTCTGACAATGTGACTGTGACAGAGTCTAGAGAGCTGCACTGCATCTGGTAAGCAGGGATATTATCACCCTGCCATGTACACCAAGATGCCTCTGCAAACACTACCAAGGAGGCAGACAACGCATCATCCAAAAGCAAGTAAATGGGCAAAGATCACCTAGCTGGCCAGCAAGAGTTCCACATGGGAATGATGACAAGCTTAATAGGTAGCAAGCACCTGATCCCCTTGTAATGTTGTAGCTAGAGTGTACAAGTACCATTGCTCTCTAGAGACTGTTTTACAAAAGATAAATATTAACACACAGCGTTGCAAGATGGTGTGCTTTGAGTCAGGTCTCCTCCTCTCCTTACCCAGCTGCTACCAGCTGTCATTCTGTGCTCTAGTACCACCCCAGTCGTTGGTACAGAGTAATGGGGAGCCTGAGTTAGCTCAAAGGAAGAAAATACCATGAAACGCGGTACAGTTGAGAGCTCTGTCCTCCAATGGGGATTATAGGGGAAGTTAACGTTGCCTCAGTATGGTGAACTACCATCTCCGCTACAAGAGGGAAGAGTGTTTTAACCATGTTGCAAGACATCTCTGGTGTAAGTAGGTCCTCTTGATGTGGTTATTATAGCGTACAGCTGAGAGACAGGCACACAGAGAGAAAGATTTTCCAGTCATTAAGCTAACGTTCAGAACCCTGGCTCTGAAGAGATGACAGACCCTTTAGGGTGCCATGAGACAGCTGATATCCAGAAACTTCATGATACTTCATGTCCTATTTAAAAAAAAAAAACTGGGTGGAAAATGTTGCTCAATGTAAAAAGGTAAAAACACAAGTGGAAAGTTTGTGTTTGTTCCAGTTTATAAGTTACACTGGAACCATTCAAAAGCTGACTAACCTTACAGAAAACCAGCCTAATCTGCACTACAATGGATTATCTCTCTGCAGTGGCCACAGTGTAGTACGCTGCAGTCAGTGGTCTGTCTAAACTGTCAAGAGCACTGAGAAGGTCAACCATTACGCCATGTTGCAACTGGAGTTGTGGTGGGGGGAGGGAGCTGACACTTTGGAAGAGAAAGGGAAGCATTTCAAGATGCGTGGATGAAGTCTATGTTTTTCACTCCTGCAGTAGTTCTTTGTTTGCTGCACAAAAAGGGACAGTGTCTGCAGAAACATGAAGATTTTCAATGGTGGTTCTTCAGTCACTGTTGGAGGTTTCCCAAAATATAAAATCAACTGACAGCATGATCACCAAATCTGAAAGGAGAAAGAAATCACTCATTCAATGTGCAACCTAATAATCTGTGTGTACGATGATTCATCTGGCATCTCACACCGCTGTAACACGGACAGGGACCCAAAGTAGCCCAGAACGTCCACTACAGACTGAACAGCAAGCCAGCACAATAAGGTGTTGGTTTTTTTTAACCTTATCTTCACAAACAATGTGGGAGGGAGGGCGAGTCACAGTACAGATTGATGTAACTAACCGGAATAGTCTTTGCATACTAATTCCTAAGTGTCCCTGATCCTGTGTCTAACGTTATTATTTGAAATACACATTGTATGATGCGACGCATTGATAGCAATAAACTTGCTTGATAAATAAAAAGCTTAATTTATAAACATATATTGGGAAAGTACAACATTTACCCACTGCCAGGCAGGCCAGCTGCCATTACCACATCAAAACAACAGTAACAACAGAACTTAAAAAAAAAAAAAAAAAAAAAAGGTACATGAATAAGTGCAGCCAACTAAACCATGTGCAAGACAGAAACTCCTTACTATGGCATGTTCCCTGTTTTCCCTTCCCAATTGCTATGCACTTGGTGCCAGGGAGGGGGTGGAGGCATCCACAGGGGAGGGAGCAATACAGAGGACTGCATGGGGCAAAGTTGCCCTGCCCAGTTGCTCATGGGGCCTGCTTGCATGGGCCACCCAGTCATAGAGATTTCCAAGTTGTTTCGGGACAACATCACATGGGACTCAGGCCATGGTGTGGGTGATGCAGCAGGAGCTGGTACCCTTGTGATCATTAGTGATACCAGCTGCTCAAACAGCTCTCTTTCTGCTGAGCTCTGTTCTTCCCCCTTTGCCACCATTCCTGTTCCAGGAACTGTGAAGGAAGTGCCTGCTCCCGTGCTGAAACCCTATCCTCAAGCTGTGCAGCCAGCCTCTGCCTTTCCTCTTGCCTCTCCCCATGCCTTTCCTCTAGCCACAAGTCCCCCTGTCTTTGGTGCTGGACCTGCTTGTTGGCCCTGTCCAGAACTTCAACCATACGTTCATCATGGAAATGCTTCCTCTTGGAATGGTCCATGAAAGTACATTGGCCCAGGCTTCTACCACAGTGTGGGTGAGCTGTGGAGGTTCCGTAGCCTGTAGACATCGAGGGGCTGGACTAAGACAAGACAGAGGGTTATTGTCTCAAATAGCTCGGTGCAGGAGAACAAGAAAACTCCTTGTGGAATTCCAAGGACATAAAATGTTACTTTTCCAAACTAAACTTCAGTACAGTAACTCCTCACTTAACGTTGTAGTTATGTTCCTGAAAAATGCAACTTTAAGTGAAATGATGTTAAGCAAATCCAATTTCCCCATAAGAATTAATGTAAATGGGGGGGGAAGGTTCCAGGGAACTATTTTTTTGCCAGACAAAAGGCATTATATACATTTTAAACAAGCAATTTAATACAGGTATAAGTTTTAAACAATTTTAAAGAAACAATTTAATACCACAATCATCACTGCTGAGTATGAAGCTTGGTTGAGGTGGTGGAGTCAGAGAGTGGAAGAGGATGGATTGTTTGGCTGCTCCTTTTGCTGTTCTTGCAAGCACAGGCACTGACTTTGCTGGGGGTAGGGGGCTCAACCCTCGGCCCATCCACTCCACCCCTTCCAAGCTCCCACCCTTGACCTGCCTCTTCTACCCCCTCCTCTTCTTCCCCCTTTACTTTTCATGTTGCATCCTCGCTCCTCCCTCTTCTGAACGCTGCAAGCCAGCTGATTGCCGCGGGCAGGAGGCACGGGAGGGAGGGGGGAGGCGCGAGGACTTGTCATGCAGGCTCCCTCTCCCGCCCGGAGCAATCAACTGGTTTACAGTGTTCAGGAGGCAGGGGAGGGAGGGGGACCATCTATCTGGAGTTCCTGCTTCAGGAAAAGCCTGCATCTGTCAGCACCAGGGATTGGATCAGAATTCATAAGGGAATCAACAGGATGCTTGCTCCATTAGCTTCCAAATAGCTTAGCCAGTTATGGCTGCATGGAAATACATACACCTCCACAGCCTCCCTCCGTCCTAGCCCCCGACCCTACCAGGCATATTTCTGAACTAAAATTTCAAACCCCAGTCAAATTTGGGAGAAATTATTTTGTCACCTATGGACTGCCTTTAACTAAAATGGACTAGATTTGTGAATGGAACACATTTACACACACACACACACACACACACACTCACGAGTTCACTGTTTCCAAGTGGCTCATTCCACTGTTGAATGGTTTGAGAGTGGTGTACTTACAAGTGTGGCAATGTGAGGTTATTATTTTTAGGAAACAGGAACAGCCCTAGCAAAACTCTGCGCCTTTCCAGTAAAAATTCACTTTCAAGGCGTTTTTACTGCTTGCATTTCCCAGTCGTCATTTTGAACGCCACGTGGTGGGGTGGGCTGAGGTGTGTGAAGTGAAGGCATTGGGATACAATCCACCATCAATGGATACATGCTGCTTGCTGGGGCTTCTCATAACTTTTGACTGGTTCATAGAGCAGAAATCCCTCCCATTCCTATATTAATAAACATTAAAATGGAACTTAGCAGGCTCTACAGCAGCTTCCATCCCTTCCTTTGTCTGCTGCAGGCTCCAAAGCAGGCTTTTCCTCCAGGGGCCAACAATCATCTCCTCAAAGTATGGTCCCAAGATGTGCTGCTACTGCCTCTGTAACACAGCCTCCTGGGGGACCAGTTTCAGCAACAAAGTCACTTTACTGCCCTCACTTGGCAGTGGCTGCTGGCTCCCATTAGTTCCCAGGCTGGATTCTGGGGCCAGCAGGGCACCATCCTGGCTGACAAGGTCATCATGCACCACTACTGGCTCCAGGCTCAGCACAATGCCCAGCATCCAGTCAAACTCCTCCTAAAACAGACATGATATCAGTGAGTTGTGATTCTGCTCCCTGGTTTTCCTAATCCGCTCCCTGAGCTGGTCACCAGTCTGGTAAATTTCCAACGCTGCCAGTCTTCATTGTTTGCTGGTAGGCATGGTCTTCCTGTACTCTTACTGAAGTCCACTGTTTTGCTGGCCTTGCAACAGAGAATTACAAAAAATCTGGCTGTGCTCCCATGACCATGAAACAGCGCACTTTGCAAAGGTTTCTTCTGGTCAGTCTCCACTGCAAACACATAAGGCTCTCTGATGGTGTGTTTGCAGCTTGGCAGTATGGTGACCAGATGTCCTGATTTTATAGGGACAGTCCTGATATTTGGGACTTTTTCTTATATAGGCTCCTATTACCCCCCCACACTCTGTCCTAGGGTGACCAGATCACCCAGGTCAAATATCGGGACGCGGGGGGGCGGGGCGGGGGCAGAGGGGGAAAAAATGGCGGCAGAGCAAAAAAAAAAAAAAAAATCCCCCACCCCCGATTCCTCCTCCCTCCGCAAGTGCTGGAGGGAGGCCCGGGAGACTCAGGGGAGCATGGGGCCGGGGTGAGTGTGAGTCCAGCCTGGCCCCGAGCAGGCAGGACTCAGGCGCGGTATCTGGAGGGAGAGTACGGGGTGGCCTGCGGGGCCAGGAAGCGGCTGTTCTCCCCACCTGGGCAGCAGGACTCGGGAGCAGCCGCTGCCGCAGCTCCCACTGCCGCGGGGGGAGGAATCAGCCGCTGGCCAAGCTCGGCAGCTGCGGCTCTGGCGCCCACGAACCCCCCGAGCCCGGGCCTGCTGCGGGGACCCAGCGCGCACGCTGCGCATACCCAGCCCCTGGCCACTCGCGTCTGGGCTGGCTGCCCAGCTGGTGCAATCCCGCGGGTGGCCTCGGAGTGGGGGCAGCAGGCCCCAGCCCCCCGCATCCCGCTCGGGTCCTGCAGGGGAACGAACGGGACTGGGCTGCCGATGCCTCCGCCACGGGATTGCACCAGCTGGGCAGCCAGCCCAGACACGACTGGCCAGGGGCTGAGCGCAGTGTGCGCGCTGCCCCGCAGCAGGCCCGGGCTCGGGGGGTTCGGGCCCGGGCACCAAAGCCGCAGCCGCCGAGCGCCACATGCTTGGCCACTTCCTCCCCCCGCAGCAGTGGGAGCTGCAGCAGCGGCTGCTCCCGAGTCCCCTGCCCAGGTGGGGAGAACAGCCGCCACCTAGCCCCAAGGGCCGCCCCCCTACTCTCCCTCCAGGTACCGCGCCCGAGTCCTGCCTGCTCGGGGCCAGGCCAGACTCACACTCACCCCGGCCCCGCACTCCCCTGAGTCTCCTGGGCATGGCATGCTTGGAAAGAGGCGGGGATTTGGGGAGGGAGACAATGGGGCAGTGAGGGGGCGGGGATGGGGGCGAGGATTTGGGGAAGGATCCAATGGGGGAAGGAGGGGGCGGAGTCGGGGCAGGGGAGGGCGCGAGCCCTTTGGGCTCCGGAGCCTTTGCTTGTTTGTCCAGTGTCCCGACCTAACATTGGTCGGGACGCGGGACAAACAAGCAAATATCGGGACAGTCCCGATAAAATCGGGACGTCTGGTCACCCTACTCTGTCCCTATTTTTCATACTTGCTATCTGGGCACCCTAAAAGCACCTTGTATTAGGAAACTAGTGACATGTCTTGGTGATTAAGGAGTTGCCTTGACAGACTCCAAAGTGGGTCTCAGCCAGCCCTCTTTGGTTGTGAAGAAGGTGCATGGCATGGGTCCTCAAGGATATGAGCATGTGTGTGTAAAAGCAGGGGGAAAGGGAGGGGAAGCACAGAACTTGCCATTCCTGGTCAGACCATTGCTCTATCAAGTCCAGAATCCTGCTTCTGGTTGTAGCAAAACCTAATTTTTCAGAAGAAGGTGAAAACTCCCTGTAATGCACCTGGCCTACAGGACAATTCTATACCTGGGGGAGGAAATGCCTTCTTGAGCCCTGGAATGATCAGTTTAAAACAAGCAGGAGCTGCAGTTTAGGGTGCTGCATAAAGAACATGCAGAATCCACTAGAAGAAAAATAAAGAAGGGCTTTGTGCATCATTTATGCATTTCATGGCATTCTACACTTGCAGAATAATGGTGTATAGGTGATCAGATAATGGATTTACTACATCACCCCTGTATTTGTTGATATGATTCTTATTGACCACTTTTACTGTGGTAATGCCTAGACTGTAGAGGGCCAGGCCAGGGCCCTATTGTGATAGGCATTGTACACATATAGTAAACAACAATCCCGGTACTAAAGCGGTTACAATCTAAAAGACAAGACATAATAGGCAGATAATACAAACAAGCATGTTGGGTGGGGTGGGGTGGGGTCGGGTAGTGGGATAAGAAACAGGGTAACAGAAATATTAGGATAAGCACAATTCTTAACCAATGAAGCAGTAATCACAACATGCCACCTGTCTACCCATTATTAGGTTGCAGTCATCTGAATATATTACAGAAAAGATAAGTTTTGAGGAGGGACTTGATGCAGTAGGTGGTGCTGGCCTTACAATGAGCTCCTACCCCAACTTTATACTAACAAATGCAAAACCTGATCAAATAGGTATCCCAAGCACTTTGCCTCAAAACTGCTATATTCTGGCTCTGGGAGACCAGAAGGAATACCATAAATTTCCTCCTGTGATGACTTTAAGAATACTTTAAAATTATTATGTGTCTATTACAATGGGACTTTACCACCATAGAAAATTTCCAGCGATACATAACTCCACTTACCTTTCCAAAATGTTCTTAGTCACTTTTAACTAATCAACCCATATTTATGTTGAAATAAAAGCTCTCTCCCCTCTCCTACTCTTTGAATCCTCCTTCTGCACTGAAACCATAAATGCTACTATATTTGTTATGTTATGATCATAGGAGCCAACTTTATTTAAAGATATAAACCTAGGATTAGGATTTTCATTCAGGATCAGACAAAAGGAAAAACTCTGCTGGAGTACTCTTATTTACAGATTCACAGATTTTGGCCAGAAGGGACCACGGTGACCATCTGGTCAGACCTCCTGCATAACACAGGCCATAGGACTTCCCTGAATTACTATTTCAAATCCGACAGGTGTGATTGAACTAGAGCAGATCTTTTAGAAAAATGTCCAATATTGAATTAAAATTTTCCAGTGGTGGAGAATCCACCCCAACCCTTGGTAAATTATTCCAGTGGCTAATTACCTTCACTATTAAATATTTTCACCTTTTTTCAAGTCTGAATAAATCTAGCTTCAATTTCTGGCCACTGGACCCAATTATACCTTTGCTTGCTAGATTGAAGGGACCATGTTTCTGATCCTCCTACAGGCATGTATAGACTGCGATACAGACATCCAATCACCTTCTTTTTGAGAAGCTGCGTAGATTGAGCTCCTTGAGTTATTTAATGTTTGTAAGAGTATTAATTTACTGACAACAATGTTTAGGATGTAATAGTTATATAAATAATAGCACTCAGAAGGCCTAGTCAGGATTGGGGCTCCATTAGGCTAGGCACTGTCATCTGTGCCTTATCTCAAAACAGGATTGCCAATTTTGGCTGGATGTTTTCCTGGAGGTTTCATCAAATGACATAATCTTTAATTAAAGATTAATCTTTCATTCCTGGAGACTCCAGGACAATCCTGGAGGATTGGCAACTCTAAAAAACTTACTACCAAAAAGAGAGAGAGCTTTACTCCATAAAGATATCCAATAACAGCAGACAGAGTAACATGGTACATTATAAATTTATTCTCAGTGAAAACACTCTTAATCAAGTGAAATTCCCATAGTCTATATTTCACACTGGAATTTGGGTTTCCTGTGATGCAGACAGACAGTATTTCAGCGAGGCACAATGCCCTAGTTAAGATCCATTTAGATCCTGAGGGCAAAGTTCATCCCAATGCAGTGGGTTCACACAAACTCCTAGGGACATACTGACCAACATTTTCAAACTAATTTCAGAGATCAGTGACGGGCCAGGAGCACATGACACATGCCTCCTTGACGCGTCTCTGCTGAATGTGCAAAGTGGTCACAGTTCTGGCAAGAGCAGTATGGCCACAGAGATACCCAGCACTACATTGCAACCAGTCAACATCCCCACCCCCACAACCTGTCTGCTGCAGAGCGCAAGCAAGATAGACCAAACGGCCAGTGCGTGTGAGAGCGCGTGTAAGCACCTGCTTGCTATTGCCGGGGGTGGGACTAGCTGCATGCACACCAACACAGAGAGCAAGAAGTGCACTGAACCCTCCAATTCTCCCTCGGGACCCACAGTAAGGCACCTGAGAAAGGGATTGGAATGGCTGGGACCAAGCAGGAGAAGGAGCATTGCTGTTGCAGGATATAACATTAAAAATCAGGAATTGGAAGCTTTTTGCTTGTAAACGGGAATCTTCCTGACACACCAGGAGACTTGGTCAGTCTGCTTATGAACCATTTACACCATTAATATTCTGTTCCACTTAAGTGGCATATGCAGACTTTTGTGGACCCTCTGTTCTGAGGTAAATGCCACCACCGGTAATTCTCTATGTTCAATGATGGTTAAAATATTTCACTTTTTCCCCCCTCCTTCCAGCTCCAGGGACATACACATGCGCTCCAGAAGTAACAGCACAGAAAGTCCAACCAAATCCAAACAGTGCCAGCAAAAGATAAGAGGCCACCATAAGGAAGATACTCCTTATGCTGGGAGAGTAAACATGAAAAGGGGACAAAAGGAGAAAGAAACCTGCACCATCCAAAGAAGCCCTGAATCTGAGAAAAAACAAAAAAGATATTCCAAGAAAGGAGAGGACCTCTCTCGAGATGACCTGCTATTTCTTCTTAGTGTGCTTGAGGGTGAATTACAGGTGCAGTCTTCTTTTGTTTTATGTTCCAGATTGTAGGCTCATTGCATAATCTACTCTAAATATATGCTCTCCCCCCGACCCCATTTTAGATAGCACACCTATTATAATGGGTGCAGGTGTACAAATGCAAAATGTAAGAGTACATAAAATATTCATCCATACACCACAGACAAGAAATCTCAACCCAAAACAAACACTAGACTTTCCCTACTCATCCCAGTATATAACATATTTGAAATATGTAGGTGTCATCATGGAAACGTCTTAGTGGCTCAATGGTCCCATTACTCTCAAAGTGTGCAACTACGTGTGAATTCATCCCTATGGACAACTGGTAAAACTTTAATACCACACAATCCCATCATGCATTCAGAATATAATATATTTGTTACATAACTATTTTAGGAATGTTTTAGAAATTAGAAAAAGCTTTTATTGGGACCATTTCTTGTGACCTCCTGTAAAGCCAGCTGCATTAGTTACTTGGAGTCCAACTGGATTCAGAGGGAGCAATAAACCCCCCTAAAATGTCTTAAAATAGGTTTACAATAGCTCAAAAGGTCCATTATATCAGGCCTTACAGGAATGAGTGCTGGCTCCCACCATGGCCATGAGATATTGGATTTCAAAATTGTGACTTTTTCTATATGTAAAAGCTCTCAATGGCCCAGGGCTGAATGCTGCCCACTGGGCAAATATAATTTGGGAGTGAGAATGGAAGTCTGTATTCGCAGAAAAATGGAGGCGAGCAAGGTGATTTAATAAAAGTAATGAGAGCTGATTTATCACATGGTTTCACGGTTTAACATCTGGACATTACCTATGTGAGTACTTTTATTATTAATATATGTATATGTAGACACACATTAATATTATATATATTCTGCGTGTGTGTTTATTCAACTGGTCATTCACACATATAAGTGACCAGTTGAACATAGATATACATGCGCACCCTCCCTAATCTACTGTTAATTGTAGAATATGTTATTTTGGCCCTTTCCACAGGGAAATTCCTAGCAACCCTTTCCCCCCTCTGCCAATACTGGGCCCAAAACACAGGAGTGATGCGTGTATTAAGAAAAACGCTGTGGTATTAAAGTTTTTCATAGTCATCACCTGTTTCCCTGCCTTCTCTCTAAATGTAGATCAAGACCCAAATTTCCCAAACACTCTCTCTGAAAACACAGTTCTAAGCAAATACATCTCTGTCTAGTTAAAAAGAGAGTCCAACCTTCTCAGTATATTTAAAATTGAAATGGTTTACATTAAAAATATGAACATACTGGGGCGACTGCATAATTTGTAGGTTATTCCTGTAGGTCAGAGAGAAAATACTTTTGCAGAAAAAAAGTAGGAATGCAATTTTTTGGATTCCTGATTTGCCAGTACACGGTACTACCAACTCCAAACCTTCCAAAATTATGATTCAATCCCCCAAAATCATGAGATTATCTTAAAAATTAGATTTTTAAAAATTATAAATCTTGTGTCTTTTATTTGCCTTCTGTTTTCCAAGAGGAGATTACTTGAGTCACTTTTTCGGCTTTTTTCCAACTCCAGGAGAGTTAGAAACTTTTTTTTTTAACTGTTACTTCATTAGACTCTCATGACTCCAGGGGCTGGAGCTTTAATAAAAGCAAATAGTATGACACTCATGATAAAGTCGTTAGAGTTAGCAATATTGAGTGTACAACCTGAAAAGGTCATCGCCAATTTTTTCTAGAAACCCTAGTATAGAATTATTTTAAGTGACTTGACTATCTGTGTTTCCTTTTGACATTTTTAGAGTTAGTATTACAGGCATTCCTCCCACTCTAACTTCTTAACATTTGTCACCATGAAGGAGTAGGAACTTATTTTTTAAAATTACATAGTATTTGCTTTTATTTGTTTTAGATACCTATATCTTGTTACCTATCAAATACTATAGGCTCCCCAGAAGTACAAGGAATGTGTTTCCACAATAGGCTTTGTTACACAGTAACTTTATAAAAGGTACACGTGCCTGCTGTTTTGTCCCTGAACATATGCAAACATACTACTACGTAAGCAAATTAACACTCTACTCTTAAAGGTAATGTTGGCAATTATGCTATATATAAAGAAAAATACATACAATTACATATACAGAGTGTATAATGGACACATATGCAGCCAAGATTTTCAAAAATGACTAGATTTTTTGGGTGGGCAACCTGAGACATCTTAAAGAGGCCTGGTTTTCAGAAAGCAGGGCTCTACACTTTCTGTAACTCAACATCCTTTAAAGTGTCTTGAGGGGGCACCCAGGATTGAGGACCCTAATATTATTAGTTACTTTTGAAAATCTTGGCCTTATATATTTCACACACACACACTCCCCTATGCATAATCTCTCTCTCTCTCTCTCTCACACACACACACACACACACACACACACACACACACACACACACACACACACACACACACACACACACACACACACACGTCACTTCTGCCAGCTTTAAGGACAATTAATCTTGTTTTAAAGAGCTGCCATTATTGCATGCTTTTGGAATGCATGTTGTGAAAGGTCACATCCTCTGCACCAAGTACCTCACTAGCTTCAATGCACAAACATGTACATGTAACAATAGAAGCTGACTACCTCCAAGTCAGTTTAAACAACAAAAGCTGCCTTTGTACCCTGTGTGAACAGAGAATGCTAAGCTTCTTGGCTTCCCAAAGTACATTAAAAATGACATGAAAATCTAAAAATAGATGCCAATACCTGAAATGACATTTTGTTCTAAATTCTTGTACAATGAAAAGTATGTGTTCATACAAAAACTGAGTTACATAATCTACTTTTAACAAAATATTGAGTATCAGAGAAAGTGTACCTAAAACGCTCATATTATATATATATATGAGCTTTTTATATATATATATATATATATATATATATATAAAGCATAGGATTATGAAAATACAAAGACCAATATTTCTTTTTTTTATATTTATTTTTATAAATATTTATATTTTTAAAGTGTTCACTTTACCAATTATCTCAAGGGTACTTAACATATAATTTAAAGCACTTTAAAAACTATTGCCAAATGTTAATGTAGAAGCTACTCATTGAGCATGCCAATACATAAAACTAGTTCACTGGAATTCTTTGTGTTTCTGCAGGCTCAAGATGAAGTCATAGGAGTTCTTAAGGCTGAAAAAATTGACCTGGCTTTGCTTGAAGCACAATATGGCTTTGTTACTCCAAAAAAGGTATTAGAGGCGCTCCAGCGAGATGCTATTCAAACCAAGGCTGCACAATGGCAAGAGGATATATATGAAAAGCCTATGGGAGAGGTATGCATAGTATTATTCAATATACACACACAGGGACAAACCATATTGCCATCAAAGTGAATAGCAGAAGTCCCATTGACTTCAGTGGGAGAAGGATATTGCTCTCAGACTGCACATCCCATATGGACTACCAGGTAGTAGACCAAAGTACAGAATACACTTTGCTGTAAATTACAAGGCATCATGATCTAATTGATTTAGCATGCAGCAGAGACCCAAGACATTCTAATCCTGGCTCTCACAGCAATTCGGTACATGACCCTGGAGAAGTAATTTAATCTCTCTGGGCAAAATTCAGCAGGTGAAACTCCATTGCAGTCAATACATTTAGCCCACAAGGTTTGTTTTCCTCCTACTCCTCCTGCTGGAAGGGCATACGAGTGGGGTCTCGCAGGGATCAGTTCTAGGTCCGGTTCTATTCAATATCTTCATCAATGATTTAGATAATGGCATACAGAGTACACTTATAAAGCTTGTGGATGATACCAAGCTGGGAGGGGTTGCAAGTGCTTTGGAGAATAGGATTAAAATTCAAAATGATCTGGACAAACTGGAGAAATGTTCTGCAGTAAACAGGAAGAAATTCAATAAGGACAAATGCAAAGTATTTCACTTCGGAAGGAACAATCAGTTGCACACATACAAAATGAGAAATGACTGCCTAGAGGAAGGAGTACTGCGGAAAGGTATCTGGGGGTCATAGTGGACCACAAGCTAAATACAAGTCAACAGTGTAACGCTATTGCAAAAAAAGCAAACATCATTCTGGGATGTATTAGCAGGAGTGTTGTAAGCAAGACACGAGAAGTAATTCTTCCGCTCTACTGCGCGCTGATCAGGCCTCAACTGGAGTACTGTGTCCAGTTCTGGGAGCCATGTTTCATGAAGGATGTGGACAAACTGGTGAGAGTCCAGAGAAGAGCAACAAAAATGATTAAAGGTCTAGAAAACATGACCTACAAGGGAAGATGGAAAAAATTGGGTTTGTTTAGTCTAGAAAAGAGAAGACTGAGAGGGGACATGATAACAGTTTTCAAGTACATAAAGGGTTGTTACCAGGAGGAGGGAGAAGAATTGTTCTTCTTAACCTCTGAGGATAGGACAAGAAGCAATGACCTTCAATTGCAGCAAGGGAGGTTTAAATTGGACATTAGGAAAAACTTCCTAACTGTCCGACTGGTTAAGCACTGGAATAAATTGTGTAGGGGGAGGTTTTTAAGAGCAGGTTAGACAAACACCTGTCAGGAATGGTCTAGATAATACTTAGTCCTGCCATGACTGCAGGGGACTGGACTAGATGACCTCTCAAGGTCCTTTCCAGCCCTATGATTCTATAATTCTATACTTATTTACTTCACCGGGAGAAAGGAGGAAAGTTGTAGTAAGTATTGTTAATGTCTACTCAGACCTTTAAAAATTAGCCTAATAACTATGTTGTTTAATGCATCAGTTTGCTTTCTGGAGGACCAAATTAATATCTGGTGCAAGCAGACACATTTCCATTAGCTTCATGGGAATTTCTCTGCTTGTGCCAGGTGTGAATTTGGTTCTAAGGGCTCAACCCTGAGTCCTTGCATGTTCTACGCTCCCAATGGAAGTTACAATGGTGCACAAGAACTGTAGGATCTGGCTTTTTACCATTTATTAAAATTACTGAAGGTTACAGACTTCATCAAGGCAGAAATGCAAAACTGATAATTAAGCAACAGAAGTTGTCCTTTCTGAACTATGTTTCTCTGAATTTAAATTGTGACCCCCAGTGTATATCACTTACATAAAAATCTCTTTATATCAGTTAATCCAAATAAATTCTTGAATGTCCCCCCTTTATTCAGATAAACATGATTTTAGTGCTCATTATAGATTACTGTTATTAAAAAAAAGTAATGAACAAGACTTCTTCCACCAAATGTTTTCCAGGCTCTGTAACAGAAACATACCCCAGGATACAAAGTTCATTTCACAGAAAATAATGCCAGCCAAAAGGTCAGGACTCATTTCAAGAGCTGGAAGGTTAAAATCTCTAGCTATAATCTAAAACAGAAAGTTAAATTGCAGAGGTTAATTTATTTTAGAACACCGTGGTATTACGTCATAGATACTTTGAGTATGAATAGAAATTATTTGAAAAACAGTCAAAAGAAGTTTAAAAACTAAGTGCAGTCTGCTCTTTTGCATAAGTTTAGGCACAGTTTTTTTTCCTTCTAACACTTAATGGCACCAAAAGGATTTTTTAACATCACTGGACTTAGCAGTTACAAAGACAGAGGTAAACATTCTGAGCATGGCAAAAATGATACAGATCCCTGGTACGCCATACATTTCAGTAAACCAAAGGACTGGCAAACGGCGGTTTTTCTATTTTATTTATTTATTTTACGTTTTAGGGATAAAATTTAGTTTTGTGCTTGCTTTTTGTACATATGTATGAGAAGTGAGGGACAACCACATTGTGGGGAAAAGGGCTCTATGAACTTCCTCATGTAGCTCTGGCAATGTACCTCAGCCCTGACCTGCAAAATGCCTGCTGTTCTGGCTTCTCTTGAGCGTTTTCTCCCAATTTTGACTTCTATGACACAGTTTTATGATGTGGATCAACACTTTCAAGGGGCTAAGTGCAGAATGCCCAAATTCAGGTTAAACTGTGACTTGACTCAAATGTTAAGTCCGATTAAGAGTACCCCTAAGGGCAAGAAAAATACACTGCTTTCTCCCTCCTTGAACAGATTTCAAGAGACACTGTAGGGGCAGGGAACTTGGCCTTTTAACCAGGAAGATTTTGAGGATTCTCATGCAATCTGATTGATCTCAGAACATCTTAGGGCTTGTCTAGACTACCGCTCAAGTTGATGTAACTTACATTGCTTAAGGGTGTTAAAAGCCACCCACCTGAGCAACGTAAGTTACATCGACAATGTTATGTCTATACCACACTATGTCAGCAGGAGATGCTCTCCCACTGACATAGCTTCCGCCTCTCATTGAGGTGGAGTAATTATGCTGACGGGAGAGCGCTCTCCTGTGCCATAGCACGTCTTCACCAGACATGCTACAACACTGATCCATGATCAAGAACATGTTGTAATTTTTACACAGGATGTAGTTTATATACAGGATGTAGCTTATTTTCATTGGGATGAAAGGAGAGAGGGGTGATGTTTAGGTGGGACAGAGGATAGGTATGAGAGACTCCTATGTACTTTCTGGTGAGGGTGGGCTGAGGTAAACATTGGAGGAAAGAACAGGGAGATGGTTTTTGTGGGGGTGAGGGGGGAGAGACAAAGGTGGATGAGGCAGTATAGGAGTAATCAGAAAGGATTCCTATTGGTCTTGAACTGGCCAGAAAAGATTTCGGACTTCAATTCCAGCTCACAAAAGGAATGTTACTTGCCCAGGCTGGAGTTGCACTTCTCAAACAGTTCTCTCATGTCAGGCAGAGAGGTTCTCTTCTCGGAGACCTCTTTCAGAATGGAGTCCAGGATGTTAGAGGAAAGCGAGGAAATTAAGCTATGATGAGACGGTTCCCCAGAGGGTGAATCTAGAAAAACTGTGAGACACAGCCCATGAACTGAGGATGTAAGTTCCAAGATGGATGGACCTCAGATCAATGCTGATGAGGCTGAAAAACCTCAGCAAGGCACATGGAAGATTTCTATCTATCAAGGAATGTTGTCTTACATTTGAAATAGATACCCTGGAGGTGTAAAAGCTGCAGATGGAAGTGGTCACAGTCTACTAGCTGGCAGGTTTTCCTGACTATATTATCCACTTTATGATCAAGATGATCACAGAAGGAAATGATAGACTCCAGGAACCGGTCTGAGGGTTTGGAATGAGATGCTATTGCTGGGCCCACATTCGTGTGGTCCAGTCACAGATCATGAAAGGCATGATTCGGTCACAAGATTCTTTGCAGGTTCTTGGGGCAAGAAGGAAGGGAACCAGGGGCCTAGCAACCTACCATGAACAAGGAAGAGCCTGGTCTGATGATTCTCCCTACAGAAAGATAGGCAAACAAGCCTCATCCTCTTGGGCATTAGACTCTATTGGAGAAATCTTCAGGTGTTAGTGGGATGGCAGAATAACTAAACCCATTCCTCCACAGAGACTCCAGGATTCTCAGAAGAGATCTGAAGGCTTACATTACAGGTCAAATTCTCCTTCCTCAGAGACTCCCAATATGAGATAAAAAGTAAGCAGGTGGATATTTTGGCTCACAGCCAGAAAAGAAGTCCCGTGCGATTACTGAGGTGGTGGCTTGAGAAGATGCAGAAAGAGGGTCTCCTTTGGGAGATTCTTGGGTTAGGGAGAGAGAAGAAATACCCTACTGGGGACAGTAGGGAGGCCATGAACAATTGGCTGATCCAGTCTCTGACCTTGGGTGGAAGCCCTCTCCAGATAAAACAAATTAGGACAGAGAGTAGCTGGGTGTTGCCTATCCCAGGACTCTCCCTATGAGTCTGAATTTGCTAGGTTTTACTGGATGGTACATTCTCCTTCTATCTCTGGTAGTGGCAAGGAGCTGCATACATTAGGAGCCAGGAACAAGCCTGATCCCATCTGACCTTGCTATCACTGCAACAGGACAGCAGGGAGGGGCGGGGGACTCTACACAGAACATGCTCATACAGGAGTGGTATTTTCTGTTCTCCTTCTCTCAGAAAGCCATCTTCTTTCTTCTGCTCCATTAGGGCTCTGGAGCCTTAAAGGCTTGGCGGGGGAGGTGGGGGGAGGTGACACCTTGAAGAGACTGTACCAACTGCAGCTGCCTCTGAGAGGCAAGAGAACAATTTGGGGATAACTCTATTCTATTCTATACTAGTTTTTTGTCCTACCCTCATCACCGTAGTATCTGAGTGTCTTCCAGTAGTGCTTTAAGAAACGTGAATAACACCTGTCACATGTGATTCATTTGCCTGTGATGTCTGTCTACCATGCCTGCTATAGGACAAGAGACTGGCCATGGATAAACCTGACTTCAGATTGCTTGCCACTTGTCTGACAGATGAGAGGAAATGCACCAAACATACTGGAGGCAACTGCATGATGGAAGCCCTTTTCCCAACTTTGAATTTATTTTTTTTAAAGACAGGGATAGGAGTATTAACAGTCTCCTCTCTTTTTCTATTTTAATATCCCTATCATTAACAAGCCACTTCAGAATTAGAACTCCCTATGGCCACTAGTAAATTAGCTGTAGATCAGCTGTTTTGGACCTCATGCTCTGAAGCTCAGAAATTTGCCATCACCTTCCTCTCTGGACAGACTCCAAAGGGTCCTAAACTGAGATTTGTCCATCACGCCTCCTGGGGTGGGGTAGGGTGGGGAGGGGAGGGGTGGGGGAGTGGCTAATGTCTTGCATCAGTCTTGCCCCAATCAAGTTTTAATCCATCTGTTGAAGTCCAATGCCAATCAGCTGAGAGAAGGATGTACTCTTATCACCTATTAAACAGAGCACATTCAATGACATCTCTATCATCTTGCACATTTTGGCTACAAATTTCAAATGCCCATAGGAGAAGGCAGGCAGTGCCCATGGATTACAGTCATGGGGAAAAAAAGTAACATCAATGCTGGAAACTTGTTAGCTGGGACAAGTATATTTTGTCTAAATAAATATTTGGCTCAAACTGTTGAAAGGGGAGAAAAATGCCAATATGTATTCAGAAAGACCCAAATCTCTCTCTGCACAGTGCTTTATCATATATAATCTTAAACCAAAGATTATTCACACACACATACTCTAACAGTGGCATTATTAATTTATTCATTCTCTGAACATTGGATTTATATAAAGAAAAGCAACTCTCTCAGATTTTATACTGGCATAGTGCCACTACACACAAAACGGCCTAGAGAAAAAGTTTAGGAATCAAGCTCCAGCACAACAGATATGAGGCATGCTATTCTGTTTTGCTTTTAGATACCAGTGGGTGGTAAAATGTTTCTAAATGATTAAATTCTTGTGACCTTCTAGCTTGTGAAACTATTCATCGTTACGCAAGAAATAGCCTCTCACATTTTCCATTGTATTGTACAGTATGTCCAAGTGTTAGATCTAGCAAAAACACACAGCTAGCAAGAACAAATTACAGATCATTTAATTAAGACTTTGTAATTATATTTTTAGCGGACATTTACAGGGCTGCTTGTTAGCACTCTCTGGGTCTTTAGTCAGAGACTGTATATAAAGCCTATTTTTTGCAGATGCAACATTTGGCCAGAGTGTTTTGGGAGCAATCATGCCTATTTAGAATTCTCACATCCAGTGTCTTTACTGGGATTGCAGTTCACATCCTTTCAATCCTAGAGTTGTATGATACCAAGTATGATGGTTTAGGGATATCTTTACCTTTCACCCTTCCTCCCTTAGCGTCTCAGGGTACGTCTACACTACGGGACTATTCCGAATTTTCATAAACCGGTTTTGTAAAACAGATTATATAAAATCGAGTGCGCGCGGCCACACTAAACACATTAAATCGGTGGTGTGCGTCCATGGTCCGAGGCTAGCGTCGATTTCTGGAGCGTTGCACTGTGGGTAGCTATCCCGTAGCTATCCCATAGTTCCCGCAGCCTCCCCCGCCCCTTGGCATTTCCGGGTTGAGATCCCAGTGCCTGATGGGGCAAAAATCATTGTCGTGGGTGGTTCTGGGTAAATGTCATCAGTCACTCCTTCCGCTGGGAAAGCAACGGCAGACAAGCATTTCATGCCCTTTTTCCCTGGATTGCCCTGGAAGATGCCATAGCATGGCAATCATGGAGCCTGTTTCGCCTTTTGTGACTGTCACCGTATGTGTACTAGATGCCGCTCACAGAGGCGATTCAGCAGCGCTACACAGCAGCATGCTTTTGCATGATAGCAGAGATGGTTATCAGCCATATTGTACCATCTACCATACCATAAATTGGTAATAAGATGATCGTGGCTACCAGTCCTTTTGCACTGTTCCATTTGCTGCTGTCATAAGTGCCCCTGGCTGCTCTTAGCCAGGGGTGCAAAAGCCAAAATTGGGAATGACTCCCTGAGTCAATCCCTCCTTTTTGGTATCTAAAAATAGAATCAGTCCTGCCTAGAATATGGGCAAGTGTACTAGAGAACCACTGTATCAGAGAACCAGAGAGCACAGCTGCTCTGTGTCAGATCCTGCAGAAATTATGAGCTGTATTCTATTCACAGGGGGTGCTCCTGCAACAACCCCACCTGTTGATTCCGTTCTTCCCTCAGCCTTCCTGGGCTACCGTAGCATTGTCCCCCACTTGTGTGATGAAGTAATAAAGAATGCAGGAATAAGACACAGTGACTTGTTAGTGAGATATGAGTGGAAGGCAGCCTCCAGCTGCTATGATAGTCCAGACAGGACAGTAAGGAGTGTGTAGGAGAGGAGCCCAGCATCCCTCTGCTAGTTCAGGGGCAACTGAATCTTTTCTTTACACATGAAGGGTGGGGGCTGATGAAGCTCAGCCCCCTGTTGCTATGATGATGATGGTTATCAGGCATATTGTACCATCTACCAGGAAAAATTAGGACCAGGCGCCCTTGATCGACCTAACAGATGCTAGTCAGCATGGTTACCAGTCCTTTTGCACTGCCCCATGTGCCAATAGGCTGATGATGAGGACGGGTACCAGTCATTTTGTACCATCAGCCATCCATAGCGTGGGGGGAGCAAGGATGTTGGTGTTGAGTGCTGCACCATCGCGTCTATCTGCAGCATTCAGTACAGATAGGGTGACATGTAAAAGAGTCAAGAGAGGATTGTTTTCCCTTTCACTTCTGGGGGTGGGTGGGTGTGTGCGTAAATTGCCGAGCTATGCCCTGACCCACCGCGGACACTGTTTTTGACCCTAGAAGCATTTGGAGCTCAGCCAAGAATGCAAATGCTTTTCGGATACTGCAGGAACTGTGGGATAGCTTGAGTCCTCCAGTCCATGAGCGTCCATTTGATTCTTTGGCTTTCCGTTACGCTTGTCACGCAGCAGTGCGCTGAGTCCCTGCTATGGCGTCTGTCTGGAGATTTTAAAAAAATGATTTTGAATTTCGTCTTTTGTAATGGAGCGCTGATAGAACAGATTTGCCTGCCCTTACAGCGATCACGTCCGCATGGTCCATGCGGGAGCTCTTTCTTTATTTTGATTTTTAACTGCATCGCCACACGTGCTGATCGGAGCTCCATGCTGGGCAAACAGGAAATATTCAAAACTTCGCGGGGCTTTTCCTGTCTACCTGGCCACTGCATCCGAGTTCAGATTGCTGTCCAGAGCGGTCAGTGGTGCACTGTGGGATACCGCCCGGAGGCCAATACCGTCGATCAGCGGCCACACTAACCCTAATCCAACATGGTAATACCGATACTAGCGCTACTCCTCTCGTTAGGGAGGAGTACAGAAACCGGTTTAAAGAGCCATTAAAATCGATATAAGGTGCCTCCTAGTGTGGACGGTTGTGGCGTTAAATCGGTTTTAGGCTCCTAAAACCGATTTAAACGCCTAGTGTAGACCAGGCTTCAGAGTGCACCCCACCAGGTGACAAGCTCTGTGCCTATACCTCTTTCAAAGCAGAATCAGAGGCGTGGCCATGGCTCACCCACTTAGCTTCCAGGCCCACCCTGATCTTAGCAGGGTGTAATACTGCCACAGCGGCCCAGAGTGTCACTGAGGCACCTGAGGTCCAGGACGGAACTTTGCACCCGCCCTTCAGAAAGTTACGCTCCAGCAGCTCTGCCTGGCCATCTTCTGAGCCACCCTAGGCATGTGCCCCACTTGGCAGGTGAAGCCTTGTATCTGCGGCACCAGGGATAGAGAGAGGGCGTGACATGGGAGGAGTAGCTGAACTAGTACAATCTGTCATTGCCCGTCCACCTGAAAGTCAGACCCACCCAAATTTCCACTCCCAGCTGCTCCACTGAACAGAATTCCACAATTCTCCCACTCTGAGACCTTGTCCTCTGGCTACAGCACTCCGTGTACCAACCATGATTGCTCAGCCGCTCTGGGCTCAGCTACTTACAAAACTTCAGAAGCTGTTACAAGCTGTGAACACAGTGACCCTAAAGGCCTTTTCAGAACAGAGTATTGTTTCCTCTCAACAGTACAATCAAAGCATAACAAGAGAGTATTTTGTTAAAAAAACTCCTAAACAGTCTATACGTCTATCTGTCCTATCTAGAGGCTTGGGCAGCCTAGTTATCACCTTCACCTTCTGGGGTCTGAGGTTCAGTCTGCTCCCCAGAGTCCTTGCCTCACTCTTCCCTCTTCTACAGGAATTGTCCTTTTATCCACACCAAATTCTTTGTTCCAGTTTCCTGCCTGCTGCTGCCCCCTCTCCCGCCAGGTTACAGCCAGGCTGTTGATCTCAGTAAGGCCAGAGGCAAAACTTCCAAGTGAATGACATCTGCATTGTCCATTAAGTATCAATGAATGGAACAATGTGAATTTTTTTCCCACTTCCCTGCATACATACAAGTAATCACTGCTTTAATAAACTTCCTGTAATCACAGCAAACACCACAATGGAATTCAAAAGAGATAGAACATATAATATTCATAAAATACTATAGGGAGCTCCCATGTCCTTCACACCAAGAATCACAAACAGGAATATTTTCTGCTTGTTAATACCATTTATTTATATCAGAGTGACTACCCTAGGCATGCACCTCCAACAGTCATTTATACGCTGGGAAACCAGCCATTCCTTTATGTTTGGCTTTAATGAAATGTAAGCCAAGAAGTTTCATTAAGTTCTCTAAGATAGCAATTACCACCCTATTGGAGTCATATACACATTTTTGAAGCAATGGCCATATGGATCTCTCAGCTTCTGGCTTCCTTTCTCCCTGTCCCCACAGATACACACCCCTAAAAAATCTCAAGCCTCACACCTCCTATCATGGCCTATTTTCCTGCATTCCCTTATATCATTGTCTGTGACTCCACTAACGTCATCAGGAGAAACTCACCACTTACTGAAGCATGCTCAGCAAGTCCACTGAATTGTCAGCTGAGCCAAAGTGGGGGTCTCCTCCAGGCTTATTTATAGCCAACTTTTTTATTATCTGCCTGAAAGCCACCTCAGAGCCACCTCATCTGAGAGCAGGAGACTGCATGAATTTGAACAATGTGTGGAGCCAAGTTTTAACAGTCTGATGCAGACACTGTGTAATGGGACGCAGAACACTTGCTTCTAGAGTTGGTTAGAATTTTATTTTTTACAAATTTTGAAATATTAAAATATCTAAAAACGATGTTCAGAAAAATTTCCCTCTGTTTTTTGACCAACAATAGAGCTGGTCAAAATATTTCAGTTTTTGGAATTCCTATCTTTTTACTTAAAAGGGGGATGTTTAAAAATAATTGAACTTTCTTCTTTTCCCCCACCAGTTCTACTTGCTCCCCAGTGAACAAGGGGTTAACTTCAGCTCAGTCTTGCTATAATTTTGCACATGTGTTTTGGGGAAGGGCTATAACTGTAGCTGTTTGCAAAGCAGAAGAGAGCACTGAGAAGGTTGGACTGTGCACAATAGATACATAGGAATGGGTTGGACCCCAGAGGTTGGGGAGTTTTCTGATTAAGTTGAATTATTCAACAAAGAAGAGACCATGCTGACTGGGGCAATCTACCACCCATCCACTATGGCTGGGCAAACTAATCCAGGAAGAGAGTATTTTTATGGGGTTTGGATAAAGTTTAGCACTAAAACATTCTTATATCCTGACTAACAAACAAGAGAGCCGTAGCAGACTGTCCCCATGCTCTCTCTGACATATATAGACCTTAAGGCCCAAAGGGAACATCATGATCGTCTACTCTGATCTCCTGCACATTGCAGGCCACAGAACCTCATCCCCCATTCCTTCAATAGACCCATAACTTCTGGCTGAGTTACAAAAGCCCTCCAATCTTGATTTAAAGACTTCAAGTTACAGAGACTCTAACATTTTACTCTAGTTCAAACCAGCAAGTGACCTGTGCCCTATGTTACAGAGGAAGACATAAAACCGCCGGGGCTTCTGCCAATCAGACCTGGGGGAAATTTCCTTCCCGACCTCAAATATGGAGAACAGTTAGACACTGAGCATGTGGGCAAGACCCACCATCCAGACACATGGGAAAGAATTCTCTGTAGTAACTCAGAACCCTCCCCACATATAAAGAGACTGAGAATTCTTTTTATTTACAAGTCTTCTCTAACTAAATTATTTAGAAAGTAAATACTTGGATAAGAGAGTCGTCTACTTTATACTCCTCCTATACATTTTTGTGTAAGAGGGAGATCTCAAGAACATCCTAATGGCCTGCTTGGAACCATCAACCCCAAGTTAAAAAAAAACAATGTTACCATGCTTGTCATCTAGCTCCAAAGTACCATACAAATCATAGATAATAAGTTACATACAAAGAAGAGTGTCACTCAGATCAGAAAAAGCACCACAGTAAATAGGAAAGAGGACAAAATAAGGGCTGTAAGCTGATCTTTCAATCCAACTCACTTCAGTCCCTGGAACTCATGGCAGAATCCAGCCAAACGTACTGCAAGATGAAGTCTTGGTTATCGGGAGAACCACCGTATCTAGGTTTAAAATAAGAAAACATTTTCCCCAACTCAGAGAGACTCTCTTTCAGCCCAGCAAGTCAAGACTTTCTTGGTCAAAGGACTTCCAATCCTGACTGAATGATGCAGGCTGGGAAGGAGCTGTTCCATTTTATGTTTCCCTTAATCAGGCACAAATCTAAGCCACTGTAATAATAAAGGTCTTTTGCCACTTCAGAGAAGAGCTGAAACTGACATTTATGGAACTGGATGACTTCTTCTCATTCTTAGTTTTGATTGAAATGGAACTTGAATTTACTTGCATCATGGTTACACAGAGAAGTTTCCCTCAAGCAATAAAGAGTGCCAAGAAAAGACAGGAAGGGATATTTCCAAAATAAGAAGGAAGAAGACACACATGAAGAAACCCATATGAAAAATAATCTTTTCTGTTTGGAATGTCATCAACTTGAAGTTCACAGTCCTGCCAATGCTTCAGATTGCCACATACATTTGGGCTACTATTGCAGATATGGTCCATCTGTCATCCTCCGAATACTGCGATGTCATCAAGATCAGCACATTTCAGACAGCAAACATCTATGAGCCTCCTAGCATTAGTTGGGGTCAACAGATCCTTCCAAGCTTACAGCTGTTTATGTTGGAGACTTCAATAGCCATCATACAGCTACCAATCATCACAAGCACAAAGCATCACCAATGGAACCTGCACAAAGCCAACTGGGAGAAATACAGCCAGGCACTGGGACAGAGTACTGTAACAATACCACCCCACCACATCTCGACAGAGCAGGCTTACGGGCATTTCTGTAGAGCCATCTACAAAGCAGCCACCAGAGCCATTCCACACGGATATTGCCCTGTGTACATCCCCTGCCTTGAAGAGACGTGTGCTGCTCTACTCAAGCAGTGAGAGTCATCTGGTCACCCGGTCATGGCCGACCACTTAATCGAAGTTTTGAGCTGTGCTCACCAAGACAGATGAGAGAAAAAAACGAACCACCTGGACTTTACTCATTCCAGCCAGCAATACTGGAGTTTACTTTGTTACCTTGGAGTTGGCCAGCAACCACCGACACCAAGCTGATCATCTGTGAGTGCTAACCAAGTAGCCAGGAACCTGCTTTACGTGGTAAAGAAACCCTTGGAAAAAGAAGTGAAGATTTGAGTCCAGAGCAAGTGGAGAGTATTCCCAAGGCAACACAAATCCAGAATTTACCCTGAACCATTCACAATTTCAGAGCTGGACAGAATTCTAGATAACTTCAAGTCTGGCACTGCTGCTGGCTATGACAATGTCTGGCTCAATTCTTCACAAGGGTCACCAATGAAGAAAGATGGATGAAAACCTGGCGCATGTCAAAAGTCATTGGCCTCCCAAAACCACCACCTAGTAAAACCCAGGCATCACTCTACGCGCTGCTTTCTATGTGGCTCAAGGTTCTAGAGCATCTAATTTTACAGCAAACACCACCAGAGGTACAAAACACCTTGAATGTCAAGCAAGCAGGCTTTCGATAAGGTCGAAGCACACGTGACCAAGTACTTCCCAACCACATTCTTTCAAAACAGTTTTCAAAGAAACCTTGAAAACAGGCACTATTTTCCTTGACCTCACTGCAACATACCACATTTTGTGGCACACGGGTTTACTTGTTAAAATATCAAGAATCCTCCCTCCATGGGTTACTGATGCCATCGAACTGCTACTCCGAGACAGATGGTCCAGAGTGCATGCAGGTGAGAAAACAAGTGCTTGGAAAAAAACAGATGAATAGGTTATCTCAGGGGTCTGTTTTAGCCCCAGTCATGTTCCAGCTATACATCAATGATCTATCATCCACCCAGTCATGGAAGTTCATTTATGCCGACAACATTTGCTGCAGGCTACAGGCTCAGACTTTCTCTGAGCTGGAGAAGACCCTGAGTGACGATGCTACAAAGCTGTTTAACTACTGCAAGACCTGGCGCCTTCAGCCTACCACCAGCAAGACTGTCCCTAGCACATTCCACCTCCACCATTCCAATGCTAAAGGAGAACTAAACATCATAATGAATGGCCAGAGGCTGAAGCATGAAGCATACCCCGCATATCGAGCGAGTGACCCTCAACCAAACACTGACATACAATGGCCACCTAAGCAAAGGTCAAGACATGCAACAACCGTCTCAGCAAATTAACAGGCTCTTTTTGGGGAACAGATGCTTCAATCCTAAGGACCTCAGTCCTTGCCATCTCATACTAAAGGTAATAATAGGTAAAGGTAATAATTGGAGATATACCAATCTCCTAGAACTGGAAGGGACCTCAAAAGGTCATCGAGTCCAGCCCCCTGCCTTCACTAGCAGGACCAATTTTTGCCCCAGATCCCTAAGTGGCCTCCTCAAGGATTGAACTCACAACCCTGGGTTTAGCAGGCCAATGCTCAAACCACTGAGCTATCCCTCCCCCCTAAATAGCAGAGTACTGTGCATCAGTAAGGAGTGGGTCGGCACACACCAAACTTGATGTGCAACTCAGCTCAACAATGCGTATCATCACAGGAACTCTCTGACTGACTCATCTTCCATGGCTTCCAGTTCTGAGCCACGTTGCTCCCCCTTACATCGTGGGGAGATTGCAGCTGGCAAGCTGCTTGAGAAGGTACGTGCCAACCCACACTTGCCCTTGTTCAATGACCCTTTTAGCCCAGAAGCCACACATCTTTCATCATGACATCATGACACCCACTGCGGTTGAGGCTGCCAAGCCAGGACATGACAGCGGAGTCCCTGTGGCAGGAAGACTAGTGCTTTAACACCAACCACTAATCTGTTCCTCATCACAGACCCTACTGCTCGCCCGCCTGGCTTCGCCTGGCTTCTGATTTTGTCACTGTCAGCATCACCAAATAAGTCAACAACGATTAAAGAGGAGGAAAGACAGCCTGCAGAAAGCTTACAAAGAATCTGGATCAGGTACTAGGGAAGATACTGGGACCCACATGGGGAAGAACAAAGAACATTCGCTCATCCAAGGAACTCATGTTATACTCTAGACAGAAGGGTAGAGGTATAGTCCTTACATTTTCCATCATCTCTCATCTTGGGAGAACCCTGAATGAGCATGAACTGACAATGACCCATAATGCTCTTTGGTATTAAATTCTTTGTAATGAGTGGTGGCATGGAGAATCTGAGGCCTCTAGCATTTCTATGGGCCAATGAAGTGCCTTATGGGGAAAAGATGCAGAAAGATGAAGCAACTGAAAGCTAGAACTGGGCTTGCTTTACCGACATTGACAATTTCTGAATTTTTTTCCTGTTAATAGAGTAAAATACTAAAAAACAGTCATGACCTACTAAAACTGAATGTGGTTAAAAGAAGACCCTAGCCTTATACTGCAGACTTACCTGTCCAAAAAAAGGAAATTAACATGACTGAGTCAACACAAGAACAATGACAACCTTCTGAGAAGAAGGAGGTGAAGCAACAATGGGACAAAGATTCAGAATTCCTCCTAGTTTCTATGGCTGCAGAACAATCCTTCCTCATACCGTCACTAACAAGATCAATGGCTCATAAGTGCAAAATCCAACCCTTTATTCCCAGTTTTGCACACATATTCCTGCACATTTTTAGGAGAACTGAATTTTAAAAGCTATCAAGCATTCGCAGGTATTTTTGAGAAACAACATTCAGCTTAATAAAGTATCACTTAATAAAATAACACTAGTTCTGCCAATGGCAAAATAAATTTTTAAGCTGTTTAGGAAAATTAAAATATGTGGCCTAAATTTTTAAAAAGTGACTACTGAGGTTTAAGAATAAGACACCTTTAAAAGGGGCCTGATTTACAGAAAGTGCTGCATGCCTACCCTCTGGAAGTCATACCCATTTAAGGTGTCTCAAGTTGGGCACTTACAGATTGATGCAAGCCAAATCACTAATTGCTTGTGAAAATGTAGGCTTATATTTCTAAAAAGCATACACTTTACTTTCAAACAATCCTGTCACATAATGAAAATAACTCCTCGTTGCTTAAAAGTAACATTCTTCCATCAGTTTTGTCATTTTTTGTAAGATAAACACCAAATTTTGTACATCCCACACCCAGGAGGAAGTGCGCTAAGTGGAATGAATGTAGGACAGAGCCAGAAACAGAGTTCCAGTCCTGGCTTTACCATACATCTGCTAGAGGACCGTGACAGAAGTCACTTTTTTATATAGGCACCTACCTCACAAAGATGTTGTGAAAAATAATTAGTTATTGTTTGTAAAGGGTTCAATGTAAAACACTGTATTGGTGCTTAGTAATATTTAAATTGGAGCTGAAATTAAGATGGCTATTTTTGCTTAACAAAAAAACCCCAGCTCCTACCTAAAGCAGAGAGCACCTTATGCCAAGACATCTGTTTCTCCGCCGAATTATCGATAATATGAGCACAGCTCTGGGAACAGTAAATGTTAATAGCTGCTAAGGAGATAGTTGTTGATCACAACATAGTTGAGAGTCTCACAGAATAAAACCTTAATTTATTTTAAAATTTCTCAACAATGAAGGGGAGTTAAATAATGCTTTCTAAGTAGATTCCAAAGATTTTGGCCATCAGGTTATGAATTCTATTTTCTATTAGGTTAAACTTTGGGCCTGTAGTACTTTAAAATGTCTCTCTAAAGATAATATTGATGACTAAGCAAGAATTTAGCATAATTTGGGGTGAACAAATAAATACTGAAGCAAGTAAAAATTTTACAGCACTGCAAGAGTTTTTGTTTCTTTTGCAGCTTGACAAACTTGTTGAGAAACAGAAAGAAACTCATAAACGAATGCTGGAGCAGCTTTTAATGGCAGAAAAATCACACAGACAGACTCTGTATGAGCTAGAGGATGAGAAAAGGAAGCATACAGAGTATATGGAAAAAAGTGATGAATTTACAAATTTACTGGAACAAGAACGAGAAAGGTAAGGTTGCTTTACATTTGATAACAAAATGTTACTTAATTCGAAAATGACTAAGTAGCTTTCTACTTTCTTGTTCTGCATTAAGTCTAAGACCAGAAAATATCTCCAAACCAAAATGCTTTGAAAATAATGTATATACAAACCACCAATGTACACAACTCTGTACAGCAGGTGAAATGTGCCAATAAGTTAACAGATCTTCATCCCAAGCAACTTACAGTTTAATATTATAACAAGGACATTACACTACAAATCACAGAAAAGTGTGAGCACATTATAAGCTAAATGCAGCATAGAACTGGTGCATCTTTCAAAGTTTTTGAAGGAGGTCAGTGTCAGGGATAGTACGCATTCGAAAGCAGGCATGCAGTCTGGAGTGGGGGAAGGAGACAAAGAAGTATCCAGAAGAGATATGGACAGACTGAAAGGAACAGAGACAGGGTTGAAAAAGGCAGAGAGAAAATTATTAAGAGCTTTGAAAATTAGGAGAAAGCCCTTAAGCACTTTCAGACCTGCAATGGTATCAAAACAAAAAAAACTTTCTTTCTAAAATGCAACCCTGAATTGCCACAAACATCCTGCATAAGCACAGTATGAAGATTTTGCCCTGACTCTCACAAAGGAAGGATTAAAAGAGTTTGATGTCATTTACTGTCTTTAAAAAATAACTTTTAAAATGTCCCGCCTCTTTGAAACAGCAATTAACCCGAACATATCCCCAAAAGGTACAGGAAAAAATAATTGAGGAACGTATCCTATTCCCTGGACAGCTACTCCAGAATATATGAGAATATCGTCTCTATTTCCGTTTGCTTAGGAACAGCTTCCAGATGGAAATGTTTGGGTGTGAGAACGTCAAGCCTATTCTAAACTCACATGATGCACAGATAATTCTTCCTCTGCTTCGCCTGTATAACATCATGTTTCATGTATTTTGGCACTGTTCTCTACTTTCACCCTTCCTGCTGCTGCACCTCTCTCATTCAGGTCTATCACAGACAGCATCCAGGCTTTCTACCAAGGACAAAGCCATATGTATGGAACTGCGATTACAAATAAATGCTATACACATAACAGAAGAAAAATTATCTTATTCGTAAATAAATATAAACAGATGTAGAGGGACATGGACACAGGAGGCAAAGAAGAAAGAACAGGGTTCCCAGGAGACACACAGTGGGCTTTCTCTCCAACCAACATATTGTAAAATGTTGATATATCAAGAGCCAACACACAAAACGGACAATGTTTTGGTCTACACCCTTCTTCCCAAACACGCATACCTCTCTCAAAAAGCAAGAGAAATTCACTTCCAAGGGCCTGGGCACGATAACCCAAGATACTAAGTGAAACAAACTGTAATCAGCTATACCCAAATCAGTGGGAGTGTGCACAGAAGGCAAGCTAAACTACACAATCCTTGTTAAAAAAAAAGGGGGGGGGAAATAAACGTAGGATTAAGAATCTTTAGGAATAATAAATAATAATAATAATAAAAAGACTGTAAAAGGTTTACTACTATTATCTGTAGCATTTAGTAATATCTGTCAAGGGAGGAGGAGGGAATTATTGAGGTGACTAATAAGACCTTAGAGGATGTAATACTAGATTTCAGATTAAATCCCAATTTCTTTGTTTTCTTTGGAGAACTCATTTTATGTGGAAAACCCTGAAGGAGTGTGATGTCACATGTTGAGCACAGTCCAAAATGTTTGCCAAGTGATGTTGCCATCAAGATCTCTAAGCAATTGCCTGCCATAGTGGGGGGGGGAGGGGGGAAATCTCACATAAATTAAGGCGAAGCTCCCTTAATGTTATGCTCTACAGCTTGATGTTTGAAACTCACACACGCGCACACACAAAATGACATTTTTCCCATTTCAAAACTCCACTTCAAAACATTACCAATATTCCGATTTACCGAATTTTGCATTTGGCTTGTGAACAAGCAGAGTTATGTGAAAATCAATGCCAGTGATTTTGGGCTTTATTTTTTATTCTATTTTTTAAAAAGCAGCCAGTTTTTCATCAATGCAGTTTAACAAATTTTCCACATAAGTAAGAGGCAGCCTTCGCCTTTAAACGTGGAAAGTTATGTAACATTTCTAATATTATTATTTCCATTTCAAAGCAAAATCCAGAACTTTTGTTTCACTAACTTTGTCTCGTGAAATAATTAAACTACAGTGTATGCAAGAAGGTTTAACTTTGGAAGGGTAGTGTGCAGGAAAGCCAAATGGGATTATGAATAATACGGGATTATACATCCAAAATAATACTTGGATCTCTTGGAACAGACTCCAATTATGCTGGAGCACTAGAAATTGTCATTGAAATGGTTGTGAGACTAGAGGAACTATCAGTCAGCTGCAGCTCTTACTTATCACTAGATGCTTTTTATCATCCTCCAATCTCAACAGAAAGCAACTGTCTCCTATTTCAAGGTGCATAGGAGCCAAGAGCTGAAATGATGAGTTTTCAGTGACATTCTTGGTGATGAAACAGTCACTTATTTATCAAAAAAACAAAAAAAACCCAGTCTCCATCTTTCCACTGAGGTAGTTTCCTCAGACATTGCTTTTCTTTTGCAAACAGAGTTTATGGTTTGATCCTGCAAAATGCTGAGCACGCTGGCCCTGAGCCAACAAAGCACTTAAGCATATGTTTAACTTTAATCATCATAGGAGTAGTTTGACTGACTTCATGGGATGGCAACAAGACTATTTGTAAATTGCCACCATCAGAAGTTTAGGCTTGCTCTCTAGATGTGGAAACCCATGTTGGATGGACTTTCAACGAGACATTGGCTGCTAAAATCTTTAGTTTTTTGCTGTTATTATTTTTTAAATCTCCTTTCTTGTTGCCATCCTATGACAACCACTCCATGGCCTTCTCTCATTAAGAAATACAAAATGGTTTCCAAATTGCATCTTGATGGTTAACATCCCCTTTCTGAGATTTACTGTAAGTATCTGTAGACACACGTTGCATTTACTTTTCCGGGGTTGTTTTGCTTTTTGTTTTTTTAACTGCTGCTAGTTTGTTAGTGACAGAAGGAAAAATTAATACTTTCATTACTTTTATAAATTCGCAGTCACATGTGCCAATTTTATATTACACTTATTTTACTTATTAAAAACATAATAAAATTAATAAAGGAACAGGAATTATTGCAAATGCCGCAATAAATTTAACTATTGCAATGAGTAAATCAGGGGTAGGCAACCTGCGGCATGCAAGCTGATTTTCAGTGGCACTCACACTGCCTGGGTCCTGGCCACCCGTCTGGGGGGCTCTGCATTTTAATTTAAATGAAGCTTCTTAAACATTTTTAAAACCTTATTTATTTTATATACAACAATAGTTTTGGTATATATTATAGACTTATAGAAAGAGACCTTCTAAAACGTTCAAATGTGTTACTGGCACGCAAAACCTTAAATTAGAGTGAATAAATGAAGACTCGGCATAGCACTGCTGAAAGGTTGCCGATCCCGGAGTAAATGCTGGTTTTTCTTTCCTTATTTTTTAAAACACAGCCCACTGTATCACACACTGCTCTTTGCAATTCTTACCAGCCAAAAAAACAAGCAGAGTTTTGTGAAGACTATAGGGGCCACTGGGCAACAGGGCGGGGACAATGGATAATAACTGGAAATGTCTTTCCCACATATAAGCACAAAGTATAACCTGTATGTGCCCTGGCCAAATAGGAATGAATTGGCATTTGTAATGAAAGAGGTGCCGGCACTCAAGCAATTCGGTGCCAGGGCTCAAGCATATTTTTTTTTTAAACTGCCAAGTTTTTTTAAACTGCCAAGCCTAAAGGTGCTCAGCCCTGGCAAGCCCTGGCACAAATTAAGCACGGATTGGCATGAATCCTACAGACTCATGGCAGGGAGTAAGTCATTGTCTTATGCCTGCAGAGGAAGGGTGCTGTTTTTTTCTACTGGAGCCTCCAGAATAGGTAGAGTTAGGGTGGATTTGATTTAAATCAAATTGATTTAAATCATGATTTAAATCACTAGTCAGGAAGACTCAATTTAATCATGGATTTCTACATAAAAGTGCCTTCTTGTTGGTTGTTATAACCTTAATACATATTCTTCACAACTCAGAGATAGATGTAGGTTTCATTTTTAGAAGGTACACTCTATACATTTTTTAAGTGATTTATTTTGAAAACTTTTCAGATTAGTTTTACAGCTATATCAGAAAATGAATGATTGGTTATTTCATTTACCAAAAGGTAATCGAAGCAGATATTTATGAAGTCACTGGGAGATGAACTATCTCCAATTCAACGGGTCAATCACTAATATTTGGAGGATTTTCTTGCCATGCTGAATTAGGAGGAGAACATCACCAGACAGACATTTAAATTGTTTTATTTAACTAAAACAACAACATCATGTATTCTGGATTTTTTTCTTCAACAGCAAACATATAATATTTTAATAAAACAAGCAAATTGATTTTTTTAATTTAGTTAAAGATTCAAGTTTTTAAAATTCAGGTTTGTTTTTGTTAAAATTGTTTTAACTAAAATAGTTAAATGAAATATTTAAAAAAAATTCAATTGACTATGTCAGCCAGGTCAACATGAGAAACTTATAATACTGGCTTCTGCAGCTAACTCAGTCATCTTCACCTTCATTTTCCTGTTTGTTCATAATCTGGAAAAGAAAAACAAGCTTTCCTGCTTTTTCAGGTCCCAAATGATTTCTCAATTTGGAATGAATTAGTCCAAAGGAAGAAAATATTCTTTCTACACCGTCAGAAGAAGCTACTGCTGTTAAAAGTGAGATTATCACTTCAACTAGGGTGACCACATAGCAAGTGTGAAAAATCGGGACGGGGTGGTGGGTAATGGGAGCCTATATAAGAAAAAGCCCCAAATATCGGGACTGTCCCTATAAAATCGGGACATCTGGTCACCCTAACTTCAACAGTCTCTGAATCCAAGTGCTTAAGTGACTTCCACCAGTTCACTGGTATGACTTTCTTTAAAACATCATCAGCAAACATATATTTCTTCAATGGTTCTTATTCCCAAACTGACTCTCTTTTATGGCCTGCTGCCATTATAGGTTTTCCCTTCTAGTGAGAGAATGGTATGGTAGATCTCAAATCAATGAAGGCTACAGTCAGAAAGACCTCAAGACTTCTGCAATATGCTGCTCAAACAGTTTCACTTTTGTTTCTACCGCCTGTCCCTCCCTTCTCACATTTATCTCCAGACTTCTCCTTGTCCAGATCTATTCCGCCCCCAACAATCTTCTATTCATTGAAGTTTTTGAAACTTTGCACTTTTAGAGAGAAATCTGTGTGCACAAATTTGCAGAGGGACAATAGGGTTGAGGTCTGTTATTTCTCACCTCTATATATTATTTATTTTAAAACATTTTTGTTCTTAACAAGCATATTATCTCTGGAGACACAAATCTACAGTTTGAGAACTGCAAATCTAAGCATCTCTGATGGTATCTTCTAGACCAGGGGTCTCAAACACGCAGCCCGCAGGACGCATCCTGCCACCTGCCAAGCTCCCCTGCCTCCTCTCCCGCCCCCTCCCCCCCAGAGTTCCTTCCTGAGGCCTGTCAAGTTCCCCTGCCCCCCCCCGAGTTATTTCCTGCAACCCACCAAGCTCCCCTCCTCCCCCGCGCAGCGCGCTGCGTCCCTACTCCTCCGCCTACCTTCCAGCACTTTCCCACCACCAAACAGCTGTTTCACAGGCTTAGGACTTTCCAGGAGGGACAGGGGAGGAGGCGGAGAAGAGGCAGGGCCGGGATTTGGGGAAGGGGCTGGAATAGGTGCAGGGAGGGGGCGTAGTTGGGGAGGGGACTTTGGGGAAGGGGTTGGAATGGGGGTGGGAAAGGGGTGGAATGAGGCAAAGAAGGGGCAGGGCCTCATGGAAGGTTTCAGTGGGCCAATGTACCAGTCCTCATGTAGACCTCCTGGTGATTTGAGTTTGAGATCCCTGTTCTAGACTGAGCACTGAGTCGCACTGGATAGATAGAAAGATTAACCGAAATAATCTATACAGAAGCCCCTGGAACCCCATAAGATTGGGTCCCTAACCCATGAACTATTGGAACTCATTTACAAAACTTTTCTTAAACGTTACATGACTATATTGTCTCATACTCTAGAATTAGAATTTATAATCCCTATTCCATGATGAGATAGCTTTGAGCTATAATGTATCTTAATTAAAACTATCTTTAGATGGGTTTTTTCCCCTCAAAAAGCATTTTATCAAAAAATCCGATTTAAATAAAAAAATCTGATTTTTTTTTAAATCATTGATTTTTATCTACCCTGGGTAGAGTCCATTCTGTCACCACAAGATCTCTACTGAAAGTTGTCTGTATGGAGACTGGACGCAGGCCCAGTGCTGAAGGGAGTAATAAGCCATGCAGCTGCAGTTATTACCATTAAAAAGGGCAGCACCTGCACAACTGCAGCACAAGAGCTGTGGGGCTTGTTTACAGGCCACTGCAGGCAAAACATAAGATTAAGCATTAAGGAGGATTGCTACTTTGCGCCTCTAAAACCTAAGTGTCTGGGATTTGACTGAGGGTTTGGCAGCATGGGCGTCTTTTTCTCCTGACCGTCCTCCCTCCCCATTTTACATCTTATCTTCATATTTCATTTCTCCTTTTTCCCATTCCCGATTGCTACAATATTTTACTTCACACCTACAATGTGCTCAGGGATGTACAAGGCTGAAAAAGACATTCTAGTCTAGAAGAACTTACAGTCTAAAAAAAAGCCTTTTTCTTTATTTTCCTCTCATATGAAGGGGATCTGATGCGAAGGTGAGGGTAGTGGGGAGGAAAGAGCAGGAAGGCACAGATGTGCATTCCATGCTTCCATACTGAAAGAGGGAAGGGAAAAACCAGCAAGGAATGCGACAGACATCCACTCTGACAGTCCTCTCCTTTGCTTCCTTGTAGCTGGAAACATACCACTTGTGTCAGGAAATATAGCAGAAGACGAGAGTTGCAATAAAATCAGCAAAGCACAAAGCTTTCTAACATTTAGATTAAGTAGCAGATAATATAAGCTATAGAAGTCCAAGAAGAAATATCCAGTTGCCTAAATACATTTAATTACACTCAGCATATTTATAATTAAATTCAATAATGATAAAGGCAATTATTTTACAAAGTATCATCACACACATTACAGTATGAAACAATATTTAATTCCAGCAAAGTTATAGAAATGTTTTATATAGTTGTGCACTATTAGTTAGTGTCTGTATTTAAGTAACAGGTGAAGTGATTGACTATCAGACTATATTGACACAGTTATTCAGTATAGCTTGCAAAGCCATTCAGAATCCATTTAGACAAAAAGGTACTATACACTGTAAAAGTAAGATCAGGTTTATTGTCTTTAATTTTGACATATTCAAGAGACACTTTATATGATATAAAAATACCACACTGTATCTCTTACACTGGAGAATCCACTATCCTACAACAGTTGCCACAATTCATATCTTCATTTTAAACAAATTAATCTTCTTAGGTATTCTAAGAAGCATGACACTGTCTATATAAAATGTTACAGCTAAAGTAAACACTTTTGACTTATTTATTCTACATGTGTAACCAGCAGTTTTTAATTTCATGCACACTAAACTATTGTTGTAGATTGCATTGTACTCAAATGCAATCATTTCCTTTCAGTTTTCTGGCAATGGGTTATATATTACATATGCCTGAGACTATGTCTTGCAAGTTGTGAAATGGATGCCAGATCTCTATTCATTTGACCTTTTTCATGGGTATCTAGTGTTTGTAGGTGAATGAGTGAGACCCACCACAAACACAACTTTAGCACTGTAATTCTATACAACACCCCTATGGAATAGGCCTACTACTAATACCACTGAGGCATAAAGACAAGTTCCAGGAAGTGATGCACACAGATTAATTACCTCATGCTAGTATATGAAAAACTGTGCACCATTACATAGCATAACTTTCAACAGATGTTGTGAAGCTAAAGCCTTGTCAAAATCCACATGATTCAAAGGTTTTCACAAAGTTCCTTGAGCATAATGCAGGGTTAAAATAATGATAAAAATACTTTATCTTTTTTTTAAGTGAAAGTAAAATCAAAGAAAGTAAAAAATCAGAGGTAGAAGAGCTTTTTGACATGCATTAAGAACTCATTTTTCTGTATGTTAGATTAAAATAATTAAACCAATTTCTTCAAAACACAAACACACATAATCAGTATTAAAGCAACAGAAAAGCATTCATAATTCAATGTTATTTTAAAATGTTCTACCTATTACAAATTTGGAGACAGGTCCAAATACTGTAAGCCAAGTTCATTTCTGGTGTACCTCGCTGACGCCAGTGAAGTTAGAGACAGGAATTAGACTGATATTACTATTTATTTATTTAGATTTTTGAAGAATTAAAAAGATGCTTGTCTACAGCGCTAGACATCCTGAAATCAATTAAAATCATAGACAACATTGCACAATACAAGGAACGACCTCCATCCACTTAAAACCTTAACAAAATAAACAAACCAAAACCTCATTTCACCTCAGACCCAAAGTCTACCCTCCCTACATGGCTGGGAAAACAGACAAGCCTTGTTGCATGCCCTAAATGTCAATGGGTTGAGACTGTTTCAGACCAAGGAAGGGGAGTGAATTTGTAAGTCATGTGGCCCTCACAAAGAATGCCTTGCTGATAGCTCCAACCAATGACTGCAACCATAGCGGTAACTGCCCAAGGAGAAAGATGGTCTTTCTAGTTGGCAGGCACCAGAATGTTTAGGGTTTCATAAAACATCACCAACTCCACACACTCTACCTGGAACTGAACCAGCAACCAGCACAGATCACTGAGCACAGGTATAATGCATTTCTCGCAAGATGCTACCTTCACCAATCAGGTATTCACATTCTACATCACTTCAAGCTTCTAAATTATAGAGGTGCAATGCTGTCACTATAGTTAAGGTTGCATCAATACTTCCTCTTAAAGGTCAACATTTCTGAGGCCTGGTCTATACTACGGGATTAGGTCGAATTTAGCCACGTTAGGTCGATTTAAAAATGAATGCGTCCACACAACCAACCCCGTTCCGTCAACCTAAAGGGCTCTTAAAATCGACTTCTGTACTCCTCCCCGACGAGGAGTAAAATTGACTTTGCTGGGTCGAATTTGGGATAGTGCGGACGCAAATCGATGGTTTTGGCCTCTTGGAGCTATCCTAGAGTGCTCCATTGTGACCGCTCTGGACAGCACTTTGAGCTCTGATGCACTAGCCAGGTACACAGGAAAAGCCCCGGGAACTTTTGAATTTCATTTCCTGTTTGGTCAGTGTGGCGAACTCAGCAACACTCAGCAAGACAGGTGACCAGGCAGTCCCTCCAGAATCGTAGAGCGTATAATGTTTCTATGCTCCCCATATCATCGCCATCCCTGAGGTTTTCGCAGATTAGAAGGCGAAAAAACTGCACTCGCAATGACATGTTTTCCGAGCTCATTCAGTCCTCCCGCACTGATGGGGCACAGCTTAATGCATGGAGACATTCAGTGGCAGAGGCCAGGAATGAATTAAGTGAGCGCAAAGAGCGGAGGCAGGACACGATGCTGAGGCTAATGGAGGAGCAAACGGACGTGATGAAGTATCTGTTGGGGGAACAAATGGACATGATGAAGTGTCTGATGGAGCTGCAGGAAAGCCAAAAAGAGCACAGACCCCCACTGCATCCACTGTATAACCACCTACCCTCCTCCTCATGTTCCATAGCCTCCTCACCCAGACGCCCAAGAACGCCGGGAGGGGGGTTGGGGCTCTGGGCACCCAGCCACTCCACTCCAGGGGATGGCTCAAGCAAGAGAAGGCTGCCATTCAAACAGTTTGATTTTTAGTGAGGCTACAATAAGCAATGTGGCCTTGTCCTTCCCTCCTCCCCCACCCAGGCTACCTTGTCCGTTATCTCATTTTTTTTTAATAAAGAAAGAATGCGTAGTTTTAAAACAATAGTTACTTTATTCGAAGGGGGGAAGGTAGTCGGCTTACAGGAAATTAAAATCAACAAAGGGGGTGGGTTTGCATCAAGGAAACACACAACTGTCACACCATAGCCTGGCCAGTCATGAAACTGGTTTTCAAAGCCTCTCTGATGCGCAGTGCGCCTTGCTGTGCTCTTCTAATTGCCCTGGTGTCTGGCTGCTCAAAATCGGACGCCAGGCAATTTGCCTCAACCTCCCACCCTGCCATAAACATCCCTCCCTTACTCTCACAGCTATTATGGAGCACACAGCAAACAGCAATAACAATGGGAATGTTGGTTGCACTGAGGTCTGCTGCTGTGTAGCAACGCCAGCTGCTGCAGGTGCTTCTTTGTTGAATGCTTGGAGGTCTGGGTAGGGCAAGATACCTCGGCCAAGGCAAAAGAGCAAGAGCCCTGGAGCTGTTACATGTGTCAACCACAGAAGTGCTATGGGGTGTTACAGCGCCAACCGGACTGGGATGTACAGCTGCAAGATTTCTTGACCAGCGACAAAGGATGGGAATATGATGCACCTAAAATCTAAAAAGGCCCACACATTTCCCAGAGTCACTACCCTTGATCACAGAACATCAATGATTGCATTGGCTACTTGGATCACAGCAGCCCCCACAGTAGACTTGCCCACAACAGCAGCGGTGACGGTGAACTGAGCGGGCTCCATGCTTGCTGTGGTATGGCGTCTGCATGGGTAACCCAGGAAAAAAGTCGAGAAACTATTGTCTGCCATTGCTTTCACGGAGGGGCGACTGATGACATGTACCCAAAACCACCTGCGACAATGTGTTTGCCCCATCAGGCACTGGGAGCTTAACCCAAAATTCCAATGGGCGACAGAGACTGTTGGAACTGTGGGATAGCTACCCACAGTGCACTGCTCTGTAAGTCGATGCTAGCTACAGTAGTGAGGACGCACTCCACCGACTTAACGCGCTTAGTGTGGAGATACGCAATCGACTGTATAAAATCAATTTCTAAAAATTGAATTCTATAAAATCGACCCAATTTCGTAGTGTAGACATACCCTGAGTCCTCTAAATATGACATGCTTAACTGGTTTCCTTTGAAATTTGGAGTGCACTTCAGGAGGGTGCAGGGTAGGGTTAGTGAACCAAATATGGGCCTATTTGAGCTATTGGTTGTGGAGATATAAACATCCCCCTCCCCCTGAACAGCCATTTTTCAAAAAGTTTCTAGGCAGGGTTTTGTTTTTTGTTTTGCTCAGAGCTAGAGATCAAACTATCACTGTGATGAGGGCCAAATTGGTCTCACTCAGTCAGGTAAGGTAGTGCATGCCACTAAGTCTTTGGGGGACCCAAACTGTGAATAGCTTCAAAGAAAATGGTCACTTCTTTGCTCGCACAGATGTGCAGGCTGGAAGGATTACAGCACACCTGCACCAATAAATTAAAAAAAAACACAAGTGGGTTTCTATGAAGCCACTTTAAGGTTGCCTGTGTAGAATGACAGAGTTTGAGGCCAAAATGGACCACCAGATCATCTAGTCTGACCCTATCACAAGCCAACGCCGCTGTCACCACCACCCAGCACCCCGCCTCTCATCCCCAACAACCAAAATTAGACCAAAGTATTACAGCCCACATGAAGTTTGACAATTATGTGCCACAGGCACAGGAGGGACTAAAGTGCAGCAGTGACTGAGGTTCCTGCAAATTGGCCTGGTCTACACTACGGTTTAAGGAGCGTAAAACCGATTTAACGCCACACCCGTCCACACTAAGAGGCCCTTTATATCGATATAAAGGGCTCTTTAAATCGGTTTCTGTACTCCTCCCTAACGAGAGGAGTAGCGCTAGTATCGGAATTACCATATCGGATTAGGGTTAGTGTGGCTGCAGATCGACGGTATTGGCCTCCGGCTGGTATCCCACAGTGCACCACTGACCGCTCTCGACAGCAATCTGAACTCGGATGCAGTGGCCAGGTAGATAGGAAAAGCCCCGCGAACTTTTGAATGTTTCCTGTTTGCCCAGCGTGGAGCTCCGATCAGCACGGGTGGCGATGCAGTCCGAAATCAAAATAAAAAAAAGAGCTCCAGCATGGACCGTACGGATGTGATCGCAGTAAGGGCAGGCAAATCTGTTCTATCAGTGCTCCATTACAGAAGACGAAATTCAAAATCATTTTAAAAAAAGCTCCAGACAGACGCCATAGCAGGGACTCAGCGCACTGCTGCGTGACAAGCGTAACGGAAAGCCAAAGAATCAAATGGACGCTCATGGAGGGGGGACTGGAGCGGGGACTGGAGGACTCAAGCAATCCCACAGTGCCTGCAGTCTCTGAAAACCATTTGCATTCTTGGCTGAGCTCCAAATGCTTCTAGGGTAAAACACAGTGTCCGCGGTGGTTCAGGGCATAGCTCGGCAATTTACGCACACACCCCACCCACCCCCAGAAGTGAAAGGGAAAACAATCCTCTCTTGACTCTTTTACATGTCACCCTATCTTTACTGAATGCTGCAGATAGACGCAATGCTGCAGCAGTCAACACCAACATCCTCACTCCCCCCCGCCATGGGTGGCTGATGGTACAATATGGCTGATATCCATCATCATCATCATCAGCCTATTGGCACATGGGATAGTGCAAAAGGACTGGTAACCATGCCGACTAGCATTCAGTGAGGTCAATCATGGGCGCCTGTGTAAAAAGCTCCTGGTAGATGGTGCAGTATGGCTGGTAACCGTCTTCATCATAGCAACGGGGGACTGAGCTCCATCAGCCCCCGCCCTTCATGTGTAAAGAAAAGATTCAATTGTCCCTGGACTAGCAGCGGGATGCTGGGCTCCTCTCCTCCACACTGCTTAATGTTCTGTCTGGACTATCATAGCAGCTGGAGGCTGCCTTCCCCTCATTTCTCACTAACAAGTCACTGTGTCTTATTCCTGCATTCTTTATTACTTCATCACACAAGTGGGGGGACACTGCTACGGTAGCCCAGGAAGGCTGGGGGAAGAACGGAATCAACAGGTGGGGTTGTTGCAGGAGCACCCCCTGTGAATAGCATACAGCTCAATTTCTGCGGGATCTGACACAGAGCAGCTGTGCTCTCTGGTTCTATGATACAGTGGTTCTCTAGTACACTTGCCCATATTCTAGGCAAGACTGATTCTATTTTTAGATACCAAAAAGGAGGGATTGACTCAGGGAGTCATTCCCAATTTTGGCTTTTGCGCCCCTGGCTGATCTCAGCCAGGGGCACTTATGACAGCAGCAAATGGTGCAGTGCAAAAGGACTGGTAACCATGATCATCTTACCACCAATTTATGGTATGGTAGATGGTACAGTATGGCTGGTAACCATCTCTGCTGTCATGCAAAAGCAAAAGCATGCTGCTGTATAGCGCTGCTGAATCGCCTCTGTCAGCGGCATCTAGTACACATACGGTGACAGTCACAAAAGGCAAAACAGGCTCCATGATTGCCATGCTATGGCGTCTGCCAGGGCAATCCAGGGAAAAAAGGCGCGAAATGCTTGTCTGCCGTTGCTTTCCCAGAGGAAGGAGTGACTGACGACATTTACCCAGAACCACCCGCGACAATTATTTTTGCCCCATCAGGCACTGGGATCTCAACCCGGAAATTCCAAGGGGCGGGGGAGGCTGTGGGAACTATGGGATAGCTACGGAATAGCTACCCACAGTGCAACGCTCCAGAAGTCGACGCTAGCCTCGGCCCGTGGACGCACACCACCGATTTAATGTGTTTAGTGTGGCCGCGCGCACTCGATTTTATACAATCTGTTTTGCTAAACCGGTTTATGTAAAATCGGAATAATCCCGTAGTGTAGACGTACCCTGATGTACACCCAGATGATCCTGGCAACTGACCCACACCTCCAAGGAAGGCAAAAAAAACCCTCCCAGTATCATTGCCAATCTGACCTGGAGGAAAATTCCTTCTCGACTCCAAATATGGCCGTCAGTTAGACCCAGAGCATGTGGGCAAGAACCAGCCAACCAAGCACCTGAAAGAGAGAATGCTGGGTACCACCACAGAGCCTGGGTCCATCCCACCGAATGTCCCATCTCCAACCATAGACATCCCTGATGCTTCAGAGGAGGGAGTTTAAAAATTAAAACACAGAATACTTTTTCTGAGTGAGAGGCTGAGGGGGGAATCCCTTCCTGATCTCTGCAGGTGGCTGGCTGAAACCTTGAAGCATTAGCTTTTAGTAACATAAGACAAATGGGAAGTGAGCCCCATGGCATTGATGCTTGCCCCCTCACTCCAGCATCACAAGCAACCCCATCATACAATTGCACTCCTAAATTAGTTCATCTCTCTTTTAAAACTAATTAAGCTGTTTGCCCCCACAACTCCTATCAGGAAGCTGCTCCAGAACCTCACCATTCGGTTGGTTAGAAATCTTCTAATTTTCAGGCTGAATTTCTTCATGCCTAGTTTATAGCCATTTGTTCTCATGCCAACATTGTCCTTCAGCTTAAATAGTTCTTTACCCTTCCTGGTATTTGCCCCTGCTTGCTTGAGGGAACGGGCTGATGCCACTGCCCTAGTGAACACCCCACCACTGACATTTCAAGTCCAAACCTTTGCATATCTGTGCAGTAAAGATATAATAACTCATGTGGCTTGCTGCAAGTTGTCTCTGTTACAACATTTTTATTTTCTGGAGTGGTTTACTACGAACACAGCAGAATAGTCAGCAGCCGGCCTAAAAACAATTTTTGTTATACTGGGTGGGGAGGGGTGAGATAGGGAGGGGTGATACAGCTGCCGAGGTGTTGGGCAATGAGGATGGGTGGTAGGCAAGCCTTGGGATTGGTTGTTTGAGAAAACGTGTATTTTTACTAGTTCCTGGGTGATCAGGGAGGGGGAGGGTGTGCAAGTGGCTACTTCCCGATCTAAGGGCAGATTAATGTGGTGCTTCCAAAGATACATTGTAGAGGATGTTTGAAACAGATAAGCGTGGATAGGTTGAGTTGGGATTTTTTTGTCCTTTAATAGTGTTAGATGGAATCCTGTGGGTGAGAGTGAATGGGGTGTGAAAGGAAGTGAAGAATTTGTACATTTCAGAAATTCTGGTGCTTGCAGAGTAAAGGTATGTGTGTTACTGGGGCATATAGAGGAACTGTTGAAAGAGAGCAGAGGTAGGTTTGCCAGGGCAACCTTATTTGTGCACTTCCAGGTTTTCAGAATTTTGAGTTTTCTTCAACTCAAATCTCTGCACGGGGACAACATACCACGAAACAATCTTTAGCTCTGCAATAACTCTGCTGTTTTGTTGTTGAATAAAATTGGAAGCATTGCTCCATGTACAGCACATTCTAATCTCAAAGTGACTAAGGCATGGATGGCTGCAATAAGGTCTGCGACCGAAAGAAGATGCCATGTATTTCTGGCTAAGTGACAAAATGTGGCACTAAAATTTCCAAATGGGCATTTGAAAAAATGTTTGATATACAGAAAATCTCTAGTTCATTTCCTGAGATAGAGAAGAGGGTGAGAAAGCATTACCATGATTTTCCAGAATAAGATGTTGTCCAGGGAAAGGTTTATGCCTGTCTGAGAAGGAAAAAAATTAATGCAGTTAAGATCTCTTCCTTGTAACAGAAATGTTGAACTACTTCACAGTGCTATAATTAGTCTTATAACTGAACATGCAGACGAGAAAAATGACCATGAGAATAGATAGCACAGGCCAATCATCAGTCATCCAGGCATTCAGTCTAAAAACTCATAATTAAGTTTCCCATGACATAATATGAACTTTATTTATGTCTTGGCTACAAAATCACTGGAGATTTTTATGTACATCTCTACCCCGATATAATGCGACCCGATATAACATGAATTCGGATATAATGCGGTAAAGCAGCGCTCCGGTGGGGCAAGGCTGCGCACTCTGGTGGATCAAGGCAAGTTCGATATAACACAGTTTCACCTATAACGCAGTAAGATTTTTTGGCTCCTGAGGACAGCGTTACATCGGGGTAGAGGTGTATATTATATACCCCCACACACAAATGTTCTAATGGATTATGATTGAAGCTCTGTAGGAAAATGAATGCCACAATGCTTGTAATCTGCATTAATAAACACAAACAGGAAAAGGTAAAGTGAATTATTAGCTCCAAATCTGCTAAGAACAAAGATTACAGTCAAGTCTTTAATTAAAATTCCCTTACATGAAAATGCAACTTTTCATGTGTCCACAAACATTTTGTTCCTTGAGTCTGTAATGTATACTGTGGATGACATCCAAAAGAACGATGCACACTCAGACAAGGTAATACATGAATGTACTGGAAAGTGTGAAGACCAAGCAGAGTGACTAAGCTGAAATAGCAGTGCATTATACTTGAATCATAGCCTGTTCCATCTTTCCAAAGTAAAGGCATAAAGACTTAGGATATGTGTACATGCAGAAATAGCCTCTTGGGAGTTACAAAAATAAATAAATAGGTAGGTAGGTAGGTAAAAAGGGTCAGGATGTTCCATTTCAAAATACTATATTAGGGAATGAATGGCTCACGGAATAGGAACTGGTATCGGAATACCTATTACATCACTTAGTCTCGTCTATTATTCATCCTAAATTTTCCTTTTCCTCTATTTCATCCCATTAATCTTAGTTAAAGCCTTTGTACTCTCTAAATATTTGTGGCCAGTAATGTCTCCAATTTAGTCATTACTAAGCTAATTTATACATTTTGGTCATCAGCTGAAATCAGTAGGGAATAAAAGGCAATAACCTGCATGCAATGAGTTTCTTGTCTCAGTACAGTTCCAAAAGTCCACCTCACTTGGGAACTCAGGCACTCAGTATCTTGCAGAATCAAGGTTTAAAACTGACACACCTTTGTTAGCAGTCTAAGAAAAGCAAAGCCCAGGAATGAAAAGACAGGGAGACTGTACCATTCCTTTTACCCTGAACACATGCTGAGGGACACGGGCAGAGAGAGAGAGAGAGAGAGAGAGAGAGAGAGAGGGGCATGTCAAAGCTTGAACTGCTGATCCTCATGTGACAGTTCTGTGGACAGAAGGCTTCACTGTTCACAGCTATCCATCCAGCACATTTCAGCAACAATAAAATTCACTTTAAAGTGTAGAAGAAAAATTGCTGTGCTAGTTTGAGTGTGATAGGCTGACAAATATAGAAAAGAAATAAAAATATTTCTCCATAAGGAAGGCACATTTTTATTCCCCCAAGGGAAACTTTCAAAAAATTAGCTGGAAATACAGCTATGTTGAAAATGTCCAAATAGCTACCCAACCAGCTGGAATGAAAATAAAAATAGCAAACAGCAGAAACTGGGAGAGTGCAAACAACAGGTTCTCAAAATGCCCTTCGTTACAGGCAAAAAAAATCATCTTTTGTATAGATTGATTGTACCATTACACACCACATCTAACTTCCAGGCTCATATCAGTCACACAGTACTATTGTCAGTCCTCCCTTCTCCCCTTCTGTGTTTGGCAAAAGGGCAAACTCATGGACTCCAGAAAAGTAATGGGCTAGATGGCATATCACCATGAGCTTTGATCACAGAATTGCCTTTGACAGCTTATGCTTGCATTCTTGTATCCAGGATATTCTGTGCAACACAGAAGAGTATTGATAGTGTCAGCTTCGAGACTGTCTAGTTGAGTTAAGTTATTATAAAAGGCCATTAGTGAGACCGCTCTTCAGAACAGTAACACTTTGTTTCTGTCATGGGGATGGCTCTGAACATACATATCTTGGGCCAAATCCTGAAAGCTGCGGAACGCCTGTTACTCATACTGACGTCAATAGGAGTTGCTGTTATTCAACATCTCTCAGTGTTTGGTCCATTACCTAACATGATAAAATTACTCAGCCACAGTATTTTGATTCAGCAACACATTGGGCCGAATCATGAAATCTTTACACAAGGCCTTACCCTGTAAGGTGCTGAGCATGCTCAAACACCACTAAAACCAAACAGTTGAGGTCATCCAGCACCTTGCAGGAGGTGCTTGGCACCTCTCCGGATCAGTCCCTCACTCTTAACCAACTCCCATTGAAGTAAACAGGAGTTTTACATTAGTAAGGACTAAGAAAGGACTTCATGATTTGCCCCATGGAGAGTACTGTGAATCAGCACTTGCTTTGCTCTGTAGCAGTTTGGTTAACAAGTTTCCTACAAATGCTCAGCAATAAGGAACTGTATCTTTGAGTAAAAACAAGATTCTTCAATAGAACTGGGGCAGTTCAGTTTGGCATTTCTAACACTGCCTTCCCATTGGCACTCAGGAAAACAGAGAACCAGGTTGCTTTCTGTTCACAGCTTCTTTAAAGGTCAGATGTGAGCTAATGGAACACATCAGAGGCAGCTTCAATTAAAGCTAATGGAAAAACAAAACAACAATTATTTATTTCCAAGAAAAATATAACGGTATTAACAGACAGACTTTTTAATACATGTTAAGCTACCACTAGCCAAGCCATCTTTGCACATGAAATAGCAATGAGAGGCATTATGGAGCTTTTACACTTTCCTCTGAAGCACCCAACATTGACCACTGGCAGGATACCACACTTGTCTTGGTGTAGCAATCCATGTCTTCCTGGACCAAATCCTGAAGTACTTACCAAATATCTACACAGTCAAAATGCCACCTGAAGTCAATGAGACTTTGCCTATGCAAAGATGAGTGAACTGTGAATGAGGACCTAAGGCTGGCATTCTAAAGAACATTGCTTTAATTGAGTCATTTGCAGAGATGTAAGCCCTGCGAGGGATGTTCTGCAGAGTAGCCACCTCTAGAAAGAAGTTTTCGATAATTTGGTGCAAGCTAGCACATTCAATGGATACAAATATTTGTTCTTCAGTCACCTTTATGAAGCACGGCTAAAAGCATGATGTGGTAGGGAGGAATATTTTATTTCTGTCTTCCTCTGTGTTTTCCCAGAACCTATCACAACAGGGCGCTGATCCTGCTGGAGGCCTCTGAGCACTACTGCAACACGAATATTTATTTGGTTTTGGGAAAGGTGCACCCTTCCGAGGTTCTTAGTGTAGGTGCATTAAAGACAACAACAAAACTTAAGAGACAAGTGATAAGTTACCAGCTCTTCTCTCTCTTCAAGCTGTCGAAAATGATGAATATGACCCTACTGAAATCCCATTACATCCAAATCTAACTACTCCTTTCTTTAAAGGCTGGAAAAACAGAAGTTCCTGCATCCAGATAGTGGAATAAAATCCACTACGAATAGGAAAATTCTTCCAACTTATCTTGCAAATGCCCCCGCTGCCCCATTTCAATTTGCATACAACAAATACTTAGCATGTCATGAGATTGGAAAACTGTTAGCAATGTACAGTAATCTGACATCTAAACTCATGACTAGTGAATTTGTTTTAAAGTCAAATGGCCTGATTTTCAGGGCTGCACAGCACCTGCAACTCCCTTTCTAGTCAGTGAGTGCTCAGTAGTTCTGAAAAACCAAGTCATTTATTTAGATGCTCAAGCCTGGTCTACACTAGGCGTTTAAACCGGTTTTAGGAGCGTAAAACCGATTTAACGCCACAACCGTCCACACTAGGAGGCACCTTATATCGATTTTAATGGCTCTTTAAACCGGTTTCTGTACTCCTCCCTAACGAGAGGAGTAACGCTAGTATCGGTATTAACATATCGGATTAGGGTTAGTGTGGACGCTGATCGATGGTATTGGCCTCCGGGAGCTATCCCACAGTGCACCAGTGACCGCTCTGGACCGCAATCTGAACTCGGATGCAGTGGTCAGGTAGACAGGAAAAGCCCCGCGAACTTTTGAATATTTCCTGTTTGCCCAGCGTGGAGCTCCGATCAGCACGGGTGGCGATGCAGTCCGAAATCAAAATAAAAAAAGAGCTCCAGCACGGACCATGCGGATGTGATCGCTGTAAGGGCAGGCAAATCCGTTCTATCAGCGCTCCGTTACGGAAGATGAAATTCAGAATCCTTTTTTAAAAATTTCCAGACAGACGCCATAGCAGGGACTCAGTGCACTGCAGCGTGACAAGCGTAACGGAAAGCCAAAGAATCAAATGGACGCTCATGGACTGGAGGACTGAAGCTATCCCACAGTTCCTGCAGCCTCCGAAAAGTATTTGCATTCTTGGCTGAGCTCCAAATGCTTCTAGGGTCAAACACAGTGTCCGCGGTGGGTCAGGGCATAGCTTGGCAATCTACTCACCCCCCCCACCCACCCCCAGAAGCGAAAGGGAAAACAATCCTCTGACTCTTTTACATGTCACCTTATCTTTACTGAATGCTGCAGATAGACACGATGCTACAGCCGTCAACACCAACATCCTCACTCCCCCCCTGCCATGGGTGGCTGATGGTACAAAAGGACTGGTAACCGTCCTCGTCATCAGCCTATTGGCACATGGGGCAGTAACCATGCTGACTAGCATCCGTCAGGTCGATCAAGGGCGCCTGGCCCTAATTTTTTCTGGTGGATGGTGCAATATGGCTGGTAACCATCGTCATCATAGCAACAGGGGGCTGAGCTCCATCAGCCCCCACCCTTCATGTGTAAAGAAAAGATTCAGTTGCCCCTGGACTAGCAGAGGGATGCTGGGCTTCTCTCCTACACACTGCTTAATGTCCTGTCTGGACTATCATAGCAGCTGGAGGCTGCCTTCCACTCATTTCTCACTAACAAGTCACCATGTCTTATTCCTGCATTCTTTATTACTTCATCACACAAGTGGGGGGACAATGCTACGGTAGCCCAGAAAGGCTGGGGGAAGAACGGAATCAACAGGTGGGGTTGTTACAGGAGCACCCTCTGTGAATAGCATACAGATCATAATTTCTGCAGGATCTGACACAGAGCAGCTGTGCTCTCTGGTTCTATGATACAGTGGTTATCTAGTACACTTGCCTATATTCTAGGCAGGACTGATTCTATTTTTAGATACCAAAAAGGAGGGATTGACTCAGGGAGTCATTCCCAATTTTGGCTTTTGCGCCCCTGGCTAAGAGCAGCCAGGGGCACTTATGACAGCAGCAAATGGTACAAAAGGACTGGTAGCCATGATCATCTTAGTTCCAATTTATGGAAGGGTTGGATGGTGCAATATGGCTAGTAACCATCTCTGCTGTCATGCAAAAGCAAAAGCATGCTTCTGTGTAGCGCTGCTGGATCGCCTCTGTGAGCGGCATCTAGTACACATATGGTGAGAGTCACAAAAGGCAAAACAAGCTCCATGATTGCCATGCTATGGCATCTGCCAGGGCAATCCAGGGGAAAAAGGCGCGAAATGCTTGTCTGCCGTTGCTTTCCCAGAGGAAGGAGTGACTAACAACATTTACCCAGAACCACCCGCGACAATGATTTTTGCCCCATCAGGCACTGGGATCTCAACCCGGAAGTTCCAAGGGGCGGGGGAGGCTGCGGGAACTATGGGATAGCTAGGGAATAGCTACCCACAGTGCAACGCTCCAGAAGCCGACGCTAGCCTCGGACCGCGGACGCACACCACCGAATTAATGTGCTTAGTGTGGCCGCGCGCAATCGATTTTATAAAATCTGTTTTACAAAACCGGTTTATGCAAATTCGGAATAGTCCCGTAGTGTAGACGTACCGTCAGATAGAGAATGAGGCGCTCATGTGAAAATTGAGCCTATATTTAATTTAGGGGACTATCAGAGAAGAACTCTCCACAACTGAAATCCTGAAAAGCCTTTTTTGTTTGTTTGTTTCAATAGTCTTGTCAGCAGAATTCTGAATTTATTTGCATTCTATCAGATGGAAGAGTGAGCCAGTTCATCTCTAACTGGCTTTCTACCAAGAAAACTGAGATGTTCGATGACATATTTGGATAAACATGCTCACTGAATAAAGTTACTTCAGCTTCTTTCTCTCTTCAGTTTTCCATAAACCTCTGAAATCCTTATAGACGGGATGTAAGCTAACTTTAGCCAATACAAACTAAATAAACTTAATGAAAACTCAAAAGGACCTTGTAAACATGCTTGACAAAGGCTCACTATTGGAATACAGTGCTACAGCCATAAAATCTGAGTTATTAATGACTAGTCAATCACACCTCTTACTGAAGCATCATGCCTGTGTAGATCATCTTCATATTAGAACTAAATTTTCTCCTGAACTATGAATACACATTAACACACAACACTGTAACTCTGACAGAGTTTTGAAGGTTCACCCCCAATGAAAGGAGACTGGAGACAATCACCTGTACATACTTCAAGAACTTTTTTTAATGTGACAGCCTGGCCTGGAAACAAGTGATGGTTGAAATATCCTATTTCAGCTCCACATACAAGGGCAAACACTGCGCTAATTTATATCCTCAAGAATGTGGCCCAAGAAAGAGTGACTCATTTGAAAGACCTTGCTCCAAAAGAGAGTGAAACAACAGGATCTTCATCACTCTTTGCCATTGTTGGCATCAAACATCACACACCCACTGTCCCACTTGTTGAGGAGAATATTTTGCAGAGTTCTAGTACTGATTTGCATGGGTTCCCACTCCAAGTTTTGCTTTAATTTCAGGTATGAAGAAACTGAAAACAAAACTCCAGTCATGTTTCATCAGTTTTTATGTCTAAACCATGTGACACTATAAATTTTGCATGAATTCAGTTTGAAACCACAAATCATCTCAGGTTTGCCAGATAGGCTCTCAAACTTTACAAATCATTAGAATTAACCTGGTCTGAATTTCATGTTTGTAACTCAAATCAATGTAGCTTAGATCTACTTACTGCAGGGTCTACTGTAGGGAGACTATGCAATGTCTCCCTACTCATCTTGATCCGATGGAGTACAGGAGTAGAAGGGAGAGTGATCTGCGGTTGATTTAGCAGGCCCTCACTAGACCTGCTAAATCGACCACTGATGCATTGATCGCCACTCTTCAATCCCCCAGTAAGTTTAGACAAGCCCTTAGAGATCTTGGGTTTTCTTAAATGAAGCACGCAATCCTGTAGTAGAGATTTCAGAACAGAGCTACAGTCTACCTCAGGATATATCAGCATTATAAATTAGTACTTGTATTTAGACTAGCTATGTTACCTGCATTACAGCATCACCCAGAGAAAGATAGTTACTCTAAAATAGAATAAGATGTATATCATAATAGTTATTTTTCTAACAAGGGAAAAAACCTTGCCTATTTTAAATATGTAGTGCTAAGATAGTGCAGTTCTATTCTGAAAGGTTACTACATAAAAATGGCACCTCCTAACTCAACACTACTTACTGTGGCACCTCCTTACTCTGATCATTGTGTGTATTCATTTATATCTGCCGACACAGTGACAAAACATAAGTTTTTAGTGCTTTTAATTTCTGCAAGCCTTAATGCAGAATTAGTACAGCTAAAAAAGAAACACAGCTGGATTTGTGCACCAACAAAATTGTTTACTCAGTTCCAGTCAGCTACACCTGTGCAAACCCAATGAGGCTGTACAAGTGTAATAGAGCAGAATCTTTTATTTTTATGATGATGAACAAGGAGAGACCCGCCTTAACTCTCAGATCCCAGGCAGAGTTTTTACAGGTCTTGAAGTTAGCAAATAACCCATCAATAGTGACTCGATGAAAATCATTCAGGGGCAGTATGGATGGAAATTCCTTTCACATAGGAATTGGTTTCCAAGGAGAACTACACAAACTATCTGAAGGCATATAACGTATCTAACTGCACAAAAAAGTAGGATGGGATTTTCAAAAACACCTAGGTGACTTGGCACAAGTCACACTGTTTTCAATGGAGCTTGTACTGTTGAATCGCTTAGGCACTTTTGAATCTCACACCCATAAGTAATATGAGCCCATCCAAATGAAACCAAAAAGTCAGAAAACCTACTTCTTGTTGTAAGCTGCAGTTCTGCATTAAGTAATGCTATTTTCACAAAGGTTAACATTCAAGAGCCTGCCTGACCACATAGAGTAAAAGAGATAGCATCAAATATACCAACCTCCCCGTTTTTGAGCGATTGAGATGTGGAGAGTTGTGGCAACATCTACATAATTAACTGTTTTATTTATTGATTTAAAAAAAAAAAGTAAAAAGTGCAGTGAGAGAACTAAGGGCAGGTGTGCCTTTAAAAAAAAATCTATACTTTAAAAAAATATTTAACACCAGATTTTTAAGCATTCAGCATCTACAACCAGGGTTGTATTTTAAAGCTCACCTCCCATCTAGGAACTAAATGAAGTGGGACCAGACTTTCAAAAGAGCTCAGCACCAGCAGGTCCTATTAGGAGCAATAGGAGCTGCTGAGTGCAAAGCTCACTGGAAAATCTGGCTCCTCATTTTAGGTGCCTAAATGAGAGCTGAGCTCTTTTGAAAATTGGGCTATTAAAGATTATTTCTGGTAAAGCCACAATATAGGAGAGGTGGTTTTAAAAAAAAAAGGTAAGTCATCATAATTGTGGCAGAGTCATCTGAAAGTGGCAGAGATTGCTTCACAGGCCCTCTGCAACAAGGATCATCAATGTGTGTAACCAGGCAAGAGACATACGTTGACATGTATAAACTCCCAAAACCTGCAATAGGGGCTGCTATGTACATCCTTTCCATGCAGATTGCTCCTGTGCTTAATAGCAATACAGATAGTGTGGGTGGGGATGCTCAGAGCCAGAATATTGGTGAACACACGGGGCAGTCTACCTTGCAGCAGGAGGTTTAATTTCCAGCCCAAGTAGACAAACACATTAACTTTGATTAAGTAAGCATGCTAAAAATAGCAGTGTAGCTACAATGGCATGGGTGGCAGACAAGCCACAGAAGTGCTTACCTATAATCTCAAATGGGACTGTACTCAGGCAGCTAGCCAGTGGTGCCAAGGCTACACTGCTATCTTTAGCACACTCGCTGAATGTGAGTGTGCGTACATCTACCCAAACCGGAAATTACAACTCCAATTGCAGGGAACACAGACCCTAAGATTGCTTTTGCAAAGTAAATTTATGCCCATTTGGAAAGCCGCACCACTTTCCTATTCAGTAAGAAAATCTTCTTTAAGATGTTTTGTCAACTCAACTTTCTTAATTAGGCCATGGAAACAGGGATCAGGAAATAACTTGCTATGTGGCTGCAAGTCATCACTCGTCTTTATGCCTCAGTTTCTCCACATATTAAATGGGGATAATGATAAACAACTAAAATATCAGCATTGGAATATTCTATTACCTTTCACAAAATGCACCAGGACATTTAATATGACAAACAAACAAGATAAAGGTGTACACAGGAGTCTAGGCAGTACAGATTACGGGGTATAATTAGCATACACATTACTGTTAAAAAAATTATATTTTAACGAATTTATTCCTCTTGGTCCATCTTTCCTCATATACTTCAGCTGTTAAATAATACATTAATCATTCTAGTTCTCTTAATTCTTTTATTCTTGTCATCATTTCTATACATGTTCTATACATGTTTTGCAACTGATGAAATACATTTTTTGCCTACTGTCACAATAATTCTAAACATGTATCTCTGCTGCATTTAAGTAAATCAGGCCACTTCTCTGACACAACAACAGGGATTAGGGGGAATAAATTAACTGAAATGACTCCCCAATCAATTTTCTATCATAGGCCTTTCAATTTGGGAAAACCCCAGAATCCTCTCACCTAGGTCTTGTGGTAATAGGTTGCTAATAGGATTTGTGTGACAAAAACCTCAAAGCTAACAGGAAATGGCACAGCAGGGATTCATGCACATCACAAGTAACCAGAAACAAAATGGACGCTTTCTCATAAAAGGTCCATGATTTTAATCCTAAAAATCTTCTCACATATGCTTACTTGGATGTTTGTGGTCTAATGGGTAGAGGCACACAACTGGGCCTCATGAGTCCCGGGCTCTATTTCATGCTTTGTCAGTGACCGTGGCAGCAACTCATTTAATCTCTCTCTGTCTCAGTTTCTCCACCTGTATGATAGGTATAATATTTACCTCAAAGGTGATATTGTGCTTAACTAATTAGGAGCAAATTGTGCTGTGGGATATGTGCACCTCCCTTTGGCTTCAGTGGGAGTTACACATGCCCATTCAAGAGCAGAATTTGAGCCTCATTATTATTTACACACAGAAGTCTGTGAGGTACTTTACAGAATAGACAAACATGACTTCTAACTGCCATGGGGATGAGGAAGAAACTTCCTCTATGGTCTGGTTATTACATATTTTTCTGTTATGGGATTTCTTGCACCTTCCTCTGAAGCATCTTGTAGTAACCATACCCAGTGACAAGATACTAAACTAGGTGGGACTATCTGTCTAATCCATTATGGCAATTACAATGTTCCACTCTATAACATCCCCATCCTCTCTGCACCTCTACACCCTGAGGTTCCTGTCTTTTCCTTCACTGTAGTTGATTCCACAGTCAAATCCTCAACTACATTCTCTCCAACACCTCTGCCTCCAATACACATGCACACAACACATTGCTCATCCCTCTGACATCCACCCCACCCCACCCAGCCTTGGATGACATCCCACCTTTGCTTCCTTCTCTCATTTCAGGGGCCTCATGGTCTTCCTCAACGTCAATGCTATCATCTTATAAAACAGTTCTGCCTTTCTTCCCCCACTGAGGTCTTCACCTAAGGACCTGGTGCCCATTGGATGCCTCCGACTCCCTTCTCAAGTCCCACCTGCCCACACAGCCCTTTTCCAATAAATATATTGCAAAGGAAGCACCAAGACGACACATTAACAGCCTGGATGTCTGTGAAAAAATAAAAGGGATGAAAATCAAAAGATGACTATGAGGCTGAGAACAGGGGTGCTGGGGATAATGGTGGTGATGTCCATAATAAGGTAGGGGGAAAGGACAGAGAGAACCATGGCAGGAAAAATAAAAACCTTGAGTTGTTGTTCATATTGAGCCTGAGCTGGTGATAAGGGCCACACTCTGGCCACACAGGTAAACACATCGGAGAGATAGTTCCATATGGAACAGGATGGAGTGATCCTGTCTGGAAAGAGACTTGAATCATCAGCGTGGAGAAGTCAGTTGAATTTGTGCAAGTGGATTAGGTTGTCCAGGGATAAGATGTAGAGGGAAAGCAAAAGGGCCTTGAGAGAGAAATAACAGGGAGGACTGGATACTGCAAAAGTATCAAGGAGGATGTGGAACAGAGGTTATCACCATCCTCTAGGTCTCCCAGTGCACCTCATTTTCTGTGTGTCTCTTTTAAAATGTAAGCTTTGTCTTTTGTGTCTCTTATGCAGCCCCAAGTGCATGTTATTGGCACTTACCTAACAACATTTATAATAAGGTCCCTGACATAAGATTACAACCTAAATAATGTTTGGATTTTAATACTTTATGAAGGGCTGTGATATCTTCAGATGAAAGGTGCTCTCTCTCACTCCCTCTCTAAAGTATTATTACTGCACAGCAGATCATTGTGTCCATATAGCAGACAGCTCTCATGTTAGTTCATTTCACATGGAATAAATATACCTTTTGGAAAGGTCACACATTTGAAAAAGCAAAATCCTAAAAGTAACTGGAAGCTACACAGTTTATACACGCCTACTAACTTTCATTCACTATTCTGTTGTCAGTGCCACAAGTACTCCTGTTCTTTTTAAATGGAGCTGGGTTGGCCAACACTCTGTGTAGGGAGGTTGAATTATTTCTCACAAGGTTCCACTTGGCAGTAAAAGATTGAAAACAGTTAGGAAATTGGTGTTAAAGCCAAAACTATTTAAATTAAGAGTAAAAGAAAAATATCTTCTCAAAATGACTACTTGCTGTTCTCCATATTCAAGGTCAATATTTTTATTTATCAACAAGGGAAAATATTGAAACATATCCAGTCTAAAGGTGGCTGTATTTTTTTAATCACTTGGCTAAGTATAGAGTTACAAAAATTGTTTACATTAAGAACCTGAGTTTTGTTTGAATGTTTAGTTTAAAAATACCTAGGGCCAAGATGCTAGTAAACTGTGTATTATCATTGTCAGTGTAAATTACAGGTCTTGCATTGCCTTAATCCTTTTCAATGAGATGCTGGCAAAAAGCCAAACAAAAGTGCATAATTTAAAACACTCCATCACTTCCATTCTGAGGCATTTGGTTAGTGTTTAATAGCTTCTCAAGGGACAGGGAAATTACTAAAGTGCATTGTTTTGACATGAGCTAAAGTGAGTCATCGCTCGTCACTACACTTTTGAGGATTTAGTATTAATTTTGAGATGAACTTAAAATTATATTATAGTAAAATATTTTATATTCATGCACATATATATACACACACATACACGTTACACACAAAATGCATTTTGCTAAAAAGTTTTGCAGAGAAAATGTTCTTTATTTCATTGCAACTTTAAACTGGAATGTCTGTATTTAGGAGGCTTTATATAGACATTTTATCTACCTTCTCTATACCATCTTGTTACTTCATACAGTTTTATAAGAGGGGACATGATAAAAGCATATAAATAATGAATGTATACAGAAGGTAGATAAGTAGCTTCTGTTCTTCCTGTCTCATAACACAAGACATTAAATTAAATTAAATTAAATTAAATTAAAAGGTGGCAAATTCAAAACAAAAAATATTTTCACACAATTTCATGCATATTTCGACTGCGAAACTCATGGTCACAGGAGATTGTCGAGGCCAAGAATTTAGTAAGATTAAAAAAAATGGACCTGACATCTATAGGATAACAAGAATACCTAGAGTATTAACTGTTAAAAAGCAGTTAACAAAATTTTTTGAAAAGTTTGGGAAAAAATTCATTCTTCACAGCTTTGGCCAATATCTATTAGAGATCAAAATGAGACCTAATGTGGGGGACAGATTACCTCCCTCTGTGAGGTTGTTACACCTCCCTCTGAAGTAGCTGGTGCAGGCCAGTGTTGGAGACAGCATACTGGACTAGATGAACCTTAGGTCTCATCCAACATGGCAAGTCCTCTGTTACAATCAGCAGCTGGCATCACTTTGCCATTAGGGTTAGGGTGACAATCCAAAGGAAGAGCAATAATGCAATTTCCTATCTGCACCAGTCCAGAAGACTGGGCTTCCAAAACTAGTTGTGCTGTGTCCAGTTCAATGTTTTCCAGTTGTAAATATGCACTGAAATTCTTTGTGCTGGCTGACAAGTTACCTCGTTTTAAACCATCTGAATATGGGTACAAATAAATTCCAGATTACACCTGGGATCTGAAAATGCTGCATGTGGTTCAGTAGAAACAGGAAGCCCTTCCAGATAAGGTGGAATGAGGTGCTATGGATTCTCTTGGACTCTGATGATAAACACTGGAAAAACCCTTCATATAAGAACGCAGGGAGAAGTATCACTGCCATGAGGGCAACAGAACTGTTCTAATTTAAACTGATTAATGAATGCTTATGCCTCCTTCCTTTTCAAACTATTATATTAAATTCGGCCTAGAAGGTGAAAAATGGGGGGGAAGGGCGCTGTTTTATAATTTTAATTTATTTATTTGTGATGTATAAAGAAGGATGATTCTTAAGGAAGAAGGATTGTAAGGCTTGTCGGTGGTTCTTTTTATTTCTACATGTTTTTGCTTTAGAAATTCAGATCCCCTTTGGATGATTAGTTGGTCTATGACACCAGATACCAAGGCAGTGGGTATCAAAGATATGTGTAACCAAAAAATAAAACCTGATTAATTGAGAAGGGTAGTGTACTTTATACACAACATTTGAAAGGTTTCTGTGTAGGTCATGGTGGTGGCAACAGGGAGGAGTGTCGGATTTGACTTTGTTAGCACCTATTTCTCATTTTACAAACAGGGAGGAAAAGCTCTTTTTTTAAAGTATCAATTCCCCTAAGGAGTTACATCTCTGGATCCGCCAAGGGAGAAGTCCAGCAAGAAAAGAGGGAAGACTACATATGGCATTCCTAATAATTCTTAGATTAAAAAATTAAGAGAAAAAATTGGGGAAAAAAATTCTCTCGCGCCTTTTTTATCCACCATAAAATAAATAAACAAAGGACAATCCTGCAACCTATGTCCCATTCAAGTCTATGGGACTTCCTACATGAGTAAGAATTTTCAGGATCAGGCCTGTAGGATGTGTAATCTTCACCCACTTGCAGTGAAAACTCCTTTATTTGAGGCACTTTAAATTAGATTTAACAAAATCACTGGAAGTTATATTGTAGGGAACAATCCTTCCTTAACAGGGAGAGATGGAGTAGATGATCTAATAGATTTTTTTCCATCTTTAACACCAAAGATTCTGTATCAGCCTCATAGTTCTACTGACACAGCGTATGTGTTCACTGTCTTCTACACCTTCTGTCTCATGTAAGTAAGTTCTGTTTCTGCAAGGCTCCAAACATTTTTTGCTCCCTTGCTGGCAGCTATACTGGTCATGTGTCTCTGCAGTGCCTCCTGTTCTGTCTTCCAAGGAAGACCAGTGCTAAATACAAACCGAGAAGAGAATGAAATTTGTATGTAAACCCCGCAGACTAGAAATGTGGGAAGAGGAGCTCTTGTAAGAGGGAAGTGGGCTGGAGTTGGTGACAGATGTGGCAGCCATGTTCTTTGTTATCCATTGTCTCAGTAAGTTCCCCATACTCCAGCAATTAGTTGACAAGGACATGAATTGGTTGAGAGACATGTTAAGCCCTCATTGTGGTTCCCTCATCTCCTTTGTAATATTTAGTATTACAAGTAGCATGTTTAAGAAAAGTTGTTCTTGTAGTGTTTTGTTTTAAATTTTATTTTATGAACCAATAATTATCAGGTGGTGGTAGCATTATTACATAAGTAGTAGTTTGTCAGCTGACTTTGGCTAATCCACATAGTGCTATCATATAGGTTTAAAATTGCCTTTAAAATACTTTGGGGACTTGCCCTGGCTCTTGTTAAGAATTTTGCTTCAGTATACTGGTTAAATACATCAGTCTAATTTCAGGAAGCCGTGGTATATTTCACAGCTTTGAAACTGTGGTCACAAAATATGATATTTTAATCATGTGAGAAACTCCAAACAATTTGCACAGCCTTTTTTAATCAACAGGGTTGCTAACCTTTCCAATGGCAAATTTCAAACAGACACATACCTGCATGCAGGTGGCCATGGATACATAGAGTGTCTGATTTTTATTTCTTAAAGTTAACTTGTTTAACTCCTACAACCTTTCCAGGATAAGTGAATTCAGCCCCTTCCCCTTTCCTTTCTCTCTTCCCATCCCCTGTACTCAGTTGCAACTCCGCCTCCCTCTGTTCCTTCAGCTCCCACAGCATGAATGCTGGAGGAGATTCCTCACACCCATTTCCCAAAGGTGGAGAATTTCATGTATCCATCTCACTTTACCTGAGCTACTGCCTCGCTCTCCCTTGATGCTGGAATAACTGCCTGCTGCTCACTGCACTGCCACCTCCTTCTGGTTCTTAAAAGGACCACCTCAGGAACTGGGAGTGCGGGTAGGAGACAAGGAGAAACACAGGCTGAGAAAAAGGGAAGGAAGAGCCAGTAGGTCCTCAGTGAAGACAAGAGACTCAGCATTGTTTCCATGCAATCAAAAGTCCTCCTTTTTCCAGTAAAACAACTTGTCCAGAGTCATCTCAGCCTGTAGGAACCACCTATTACACAAGCTGTTAAACAGTTGGTATCTTTAAATAGTTAATATTTTGTGATCCATCAGCTCTATAAAATACACAAGACATAAAAATTATGAGGAAGGGTATGCACACTTCTCAGGGTGCTAATAACATTCCAGATTTCCACCGGCTTAGTGGAGAAGATCCAATTCAGATGAAGTTTTCCACAGAAGAGACATACCACAAATCGCAAACACATTGTAGTCTTTGGGGCAATTTTGCTCCTAGAGGTTCATAATGTACTTGCATATCTGCAGCTGGACCCAGAGATAGCACAGTGACCTTATTTTCCCTACTGTATGAGTAAGACAGGAACTTGAAGGAGAACAAGCTGTCTGAGGCTCCCGCTAGAACAGACTGAGGTGATCCAGGTGAGCTGGGGACCCATTTGGAGACTCTGACAAGTATAATATTTGCTTACTCTGCTGAGGGAATTTGTCTATTGTTATTGTGGTTTGGCCATCATGGAGTGGGGTTGTGCGTGTGTTCTTTGGTACTTGTTTGCATCTGAATTATCTGACAACAGCAGTAGCTTTGAGTGCTTTACTCCATTTATATCTGGTTAAGAAGTTGCAGATGTTCACCTCAGTTGCAGACCTCACCTCGGTTATCCTCAAGACTAGAAAACTACAGTGGTTCTCTAACCTTTCCATTAGGCAGAGTATGACAGTAAGACAGTATGATCCTGTCATGGATCTACCTCCTTTCACAAAACCTCACTCATGGTTCTCCAAGTACATTATTCTTCGGACCACCAGGAAGACCACAGTTTGAGATTACAGGACTAGTTCAATGTCCTGTAATTGTGGCTACTTTTGAAGATGACTAAGAATTCAGCTAGTGCAGAATACTGTGACAAATACCCTTATCAAAAAAATAAAACCTTTGCCTCCAAAAGTATTTGTCAAATAAGTGCAAGGTCTATGTACAATTAGTTATTAGCAAAAACCTATGTATCTGCTCTAATTTTGTTTTATATTTGCCAAATCCATTTTCATTTGTTGCTTTAGTAATGCCTATAAAAAGGCTGGGAAATATCCATAATTACCAGAAATGACAAGAAAAAATGTAGTGAATTTAATTTGTTTGGTTTGGGAAGTATTTTTATTCCCTATAACCATGCTGTTATAAATGAAGTTGACTGTACTAGTTTGTAACCCAAACATACATAACACACACAAAAAGGGTCTTAAAATTCAAGGTTAAAATATATTTTTGTGATGTTTATTCTGTGAAAGACAAGAAACACTTACTAATGTTTTAAAACAAAAAAAAATTAAGTACTTGGGAAAATCCTAACATGGTGACCATAATATTTCAACGTGTATGCGTACAGCCTACAACTCACAGTAACCTGTGTAATATCCTTTCTGTGTATATGTTCTAACATTTCATTTATTTGTCTGCAAGTAAGCTATTTTAAATGTATTTCATTTTTTAACTGCCTCAACTAGCCAGTATTCTTGGTGTTTACATAATTTAAAAACATGCAAACAGTTTAGATATATATATAAGGAGCATCAAAACGCATCAAAACGCAGGCTTTAAAAAAAAAAAGTTGTTTACTCAGTATCTGCTCCATAAGTGTATTACACCCCTGGATAATTTCTAAGCACTTGCTGGTTAATAAGAATCATATTCTCCTCAAACTCATATCAGTCAAAATGAAATCTATCTAACAGGAAGGGACTGAGTTGACTCAGATGACTGGTAATAAGATATAAATACCATTTCTAGATCACTATTTCAAATGCAGTACAGGTTGATAGTAACTGACATTTGTTCCCAACTAATGACTGCTTGGCAGCCTATTATGTCAGTGTGCTAGTCCTCTTATAAATATATATGCATACCTCGGTTCATATTTCACCTACACAATTGTTGCTAATTGGCTCCTCTCTTGTTCTCAGTCTCAGAAAAGATGGCAAAGACTGAATGTTCCATGGAGACAAAACTAGCCTCTTCCCCCTACAGTTGTTCCCTTGGGTGGAGGAATACTGGTGAGGAAGCATGGGGGTAGTTGAAACTGATGCAAGTTACTCATGTGAGTAAAGATGGCATTATCAAGCCCTAAACCTGTTGTTTATTGAGACTAGGTGTTCTCAGGGTCCAGGAGCGTACATACACATGCATGCTCTCTTGTCTACACTGCCACTTTACCGCGCTGCAACTTCCTCGCTCAGGGGTGTGAAAAAACATCCCCTGAGCGCTGCAAGTTTCAGCGCTGTAAAGTGGCAGTGTAGACAATGCACCAGTGCTGGTAGCCACATTCCCAGCACTGGTAGCTACTCCCCTCATGGGGGTGGGTTTTTTACAGCACTGGGAGAGCTCTCTCCCAGCGCTGTGCTGTGATTATACAGCCACATTAAAGCCACGTTAAAGCACTGCCATCAGTCTCCCTCCTCAGTCCTGCAACCTCAAGTGATCCAACTGAAGTCAATTTTAGTTACTTCAGAGAAATCTGTAGGACAACTGAGCAGACACACTTCAGTAGGTTAATAAATATGAAAATAATTGGAAAGGTGATATTTTGTTTATAATTCCCAAGATTCTTGTTTGATTTTGAGAGAGATAGTAATAGGGTCATTATTTAAAAATATATATTTCTGTATTTTAACAAAATTTCAGACAGTCACCATCTCTTTTACAATCCTGCTGATTCTGAACTGCATATTTCCTGGCTTCTTGCTAGAATGAGTGACACCTCAAATACCATAAACAGGTTTCCATTTGAAACCCTTGTTTTCATTCCTTTTGTCTACAGTATTTGTGACGTCATTCACTCTGATCAAGAAATCAGGGAATATGTAGCTCAGATCTCTCAAGATTTTAGGGAGTTAGTTTTGTCCAAATACAGCACTAATTGCATTTTTTAAACAAGAGCCAGAGACATTTTGCCTTTTTTGGATCCTTAAACTCCTCTCTTCTTTAAAATAAAGTTGGCAAAGTCTTGGTACTTGTCACCTTTAAGATAAGTGCTGTTGGAAGGTATAACACACCCAACTTATAAACAGATTTTTTTTTGTAATGCTGGGTGCACTGTCTATCATTTCTTGTAGCAGCAATACGGCGCTTGCCACATTACTGGCCCATCAAGTCCTGCAGCTGGGGGTGGCGAATACCTGAGGCTTCAGAGGAAGATGATGCACCTGTTCAATTGTGCCATGCTATAGATGGGCAAAGAATTCCTCAGAATGTAAGCTCCTATGGGATCAGCTTACACTCTGACCACCCAACTGTAACTCTCCAGGGACTCAATCACTCTGCCAAGCAAGAGGAGAACAAATAGCTGGAGACACTCTGATGAGGACTGATTGAAAATTCTGTCAAAACTGTTTTTTCAATGGAATATTGAGTTTTCATCTGAACACTTTTCTTCTTCTTCGTCTTCTTTTTTTTAAGGTCTACATTTGGCTGAAAATGTCAGGGTTCTGGCCAAACCTTTTTCATTTTTTTTTTTTAAACAAAAAGTCAATATTTTTAGCAGGAAAAAAGCCATTTTCAACCAGTTCTAATTCTGATTCTGTCACTCAAGCACCGGCCCTCCTGGAGACAGATTATGCCTTCTTCCTGGATAGAGTGCTGGGAAACAGAGTTTCTCCTGACCTGTCCCCCAGTAGCACACCCATGAATGGAGAGACATGAATTAGACCTAAATGTCAGGGTACTAATTATGCAGCATAGTTGTAGCCATGCTGGTCCCAGGATATTAGAGAGAAAAAGTGGTAGTAATTGTTCCAACACCCTAAAAATACAACACCCTCAGATTAAAGTACTAAATCTGTGTATTTAGCCTTGAAAACATTGGCCAAACACTGAGTGTTGTGGTTCCCCTGAGATCTTTTCTATTTGGTTTCCCAAGAACTTAGTTCAATTCCAGTTTTGCCACTAAGGTTCCTTTATTTGGCTTATAGGAAAGCTGGGCTGAGTTGATCAGACTGAAGTGTTATGAAGCAAACCTTTTCCCTCATATAAATTTACATATCTCATTACATTTACTATATGTTGCATTACACATTTTTGGATTGGCTGGGTTACCTGGCAGGAACCAATCCCTTTGCAGCATACTGTGTCCACATATTATCCATGTTCAACCTACTTTTTACCCCATCTTTACATTCCTAACTTACTTTTGGTCCATTGTTATATTGTTTGGAGCAAATGGCTCCCTGGGTGTTCTCCCTCTTATCTTAGCTGGCTCAAACATCCAGTCTTCTTCACTTACTGACCCATTTGCTATTTAAGTTTACACAAATATTCTGTTTTCAGCCTGCTAATTAATTTAGTTCCCTACTTCTGTCTTCCAAGAAATGAGGCCTCCCCCATATTTAATTACTTATTTCTGGCCAGCCCTACATTCCTACAATGAATGAATACATTAAGTTGTGTAAAAGCCATAAACATTGTGAATATAACATTAATTAAAAACCATTTTCAACTTTACTTGCCTCCCCACCCCCTTAAAATGTGCTAATTTTTTGTGTATGAGCAAGGGACTGTTTTTATACCCAGGTTTCCCGCCTCTACTCCTCAACAACGATCCCCTACATCTCACATATGCAGACCCCCTTGTCTGCCACCCCCTTGTCTGCCATCCACTCTGGAAGCTGCATGCCCCTGGGTTTAACTTGTATGCAAGGCAAGTTATTAAGGAACTGGAAAGATACAGACTATATACAGAAAACCTGCCTAAGTGGGGCATACAGTTTTTTCTTTAAATAAATCATCCTTCAGTAGTTAAGTGTACCAATTATGTGGCTAACATTAGGGCAACAAATTTTCCCTTGCCTTCCTATTGCCATATGCCTGTCATTTTTTTCCTACAGTTTCCATTCACTGTTTCAAACATGTGTTGCCACTTATGTGCCAAGAAAGGAATCTCTGAACTACCCCCTTTATGTATGATGAAATGGCAGACTGAATGGAGCCAGAGAGAGAGCACCATTAGCAGTTATTCACACTTCTGTTTTCTCTTAACTTCCTTTTCTTTAAAGTTTATTCCTTCTATGCAAGGATGTGTAACTCTAAAGACATCCATGAGTCATGCTGCAGAATATATAACTTTAGCCATGTATTGCAAAACCAAGCTTTTTTTTTTTTTTTTTTTTAAAGGCCACCTTAAATAAACTTTTTCTCCTTTAGGTTTCCAGATGGCGGATTCTTTTGTGAATCGCTTACCCAAGCATCAAACACTGGTAATCTAACATTCTTTTCTTGTAAACTCATTGCTACAGTTTACCAGTGTTTAGAACCCTATCTTTTTATGGATCGCTTCTTTCAGCAGCAGACTAGTCTGTGCATTTTTAGGTTTTTCAAAAGCAGTGGACAGCAGAAAACAATGAAAAGCAGCATTTTTCTCCCAAACAAAATGGTGAAGGGGGAAACCCATGTACACGTTTCTTCACAGAACACAGAAAGAAACCTTTCAGTAAGAAACTAACATTTAAAAACAAAAACAAAAAAAAATCTCAAGCCACTGTGATGGCCTATAACTCCATCAGGTCTCCTGAGGATTACTACTATTGCTACATGGGCAAAAGTTGGAAATCCAGCTGATCGAGAGCCCAGTAGAGCAGGTTATCTAAGTTCTGTGCTAGCTCAGTAGAGCAAAGTCAGTTGTTGAATTATGAGTCATACACTGAAATGGATGATAGCTGCTACATTTTAGGCATCCTAGCAGTGGAGAGTGGTAACAGGAAGTTAACCCATCAGAACATATGTTAAAATATGGGACAAAAATAACCAAACATTCCCAGAGTGAGTCATTCTAGTCAGACAGCATAAGGACAAAATCTAATGTAAAAACAAAATGTGTTGAATAGCTTTAGAGAGATAAAATAACATTTAGTAATAGTCATAATAAATCTTTCAAAACTAAAAGATATTGGAAAAAAACACTAGTTAAAGTATAACTGAATCTTAAAATCATAAGGGTTAAGTAGATTTCAACTCAAATATAAAAGCAAAGGGAGGTGTGTAGTTTTACAACCATATATAGCTATATATTAATTATCTGCACAAAATGTTTGACTTTATGGGACCGCATCAAGACTATACCAACTGTAGGTGACAGGTACTTATCCAGCATTAATCGTGTGCAGAATTGAATGGTGGTTTCTACACACACATTCCTTGCAAGGTAAAACCAATGCGACCAATTTTGATTTTATGCAATTATTTTTTAAACAATTAAACTGTTTTACTATTATGTTCATATTCATAGAATCATAGAAGTGGAAGGGACCTCAAGAGTTTATCTAGTCCAGTCCCCTGCACTCGTGGCAGGACTAATTATCTGGACTATCCCTGACAGGTGTTTGTCTAACCTGCTCTTAAAAATCTCCAATGATGGAGATTCCCCAACCTCCCTAGGCGATTTATTCCAGTGCTTAACCACACTGGCAGGTAAGAAGTTTTTCTTAATGTACAACCTAAACCTCCCTTGCTGCAATTTAAGCCCATTGCCTCTTTTCCTATCATCAGAGGTTAAGAAAAACAATTTTTCTTCCTCCTCATTGTAACAACCTTTTACATACTTGAAAACTGCTATCATGTCCCCTCTCACTCTTCTCTTTTTCAGACTAAACAAACCCAATTTTTAAAATGTTCCCTCATAGGTCATGTTTTCTAGACCTTTAATAATTTTTGTTGCTCTTCTTTGGACTCTCCAATTTGTCCACATCCTTCCTGAAATGTGGTGTCCAGAACTGGACACAGTACTCCAGTTGAGGCCTATTCAGCGCGGAGCAGAGCAGAAGAATTACTTGTCATGTCTTGCTTACAACTACTCCTGCTAATACATCCCAGAATGTTTAGGTTTTTTGCAACAGCGTTACACTGTTGACTCAACTTTAGCTTGTGGTCCACTATGACCTCTAGATCCCTTTCCGCAAAACTCCTTCCTAGGCAGTCATTTCTCATTTTGTATGTGTGTAACTGATTGTTCTTTCTTAAGTGGAGTACTTGACATTTGTCCTTGTTGAATTTCATCCTATTTACTTCAGATCATTTCTCCAGTTTGTCCAGATCATTTTGAATAATAATCCTACCCTCCAAAGCACTTGCAACCCCTCCCACTTTGGTATCGTCTACAAACTTTATAAGTGTACTCTGTATGCCATTATCTAAATCACTGATGAAGATATTGAACAGAATCGGACCTAGAACTGGTCCCAGCGGGACCCCACTCATTATGCCCTTCCAGTATGACTGTGATCCACTGATAACTACTCTCTTGGAATGGTTTTCCAACCAGTTTTGCACCCACCTTCTAGTAGCTCCATCTAAGTTGCATTTCCCTAGTCTCTTTATGAAAAGTTAATGTGGGACAGTATCAAAAGCTTTACTAAAATCAAGATATACCACAATCTACCGTTTCCCCGCTATTCACAAGGCTTGTTACCCTGTCAAAAAAAGCTATCGGGTTGGTATGACACGATTTGTTTTTGACAGATCTATGCTGACTGTTACTTATTACAATATTATCTTTTTGATTGCTTAATTATTTGCTCCATTATCTTTCCGGGTACAGAAGTTAAGCTGACCGGTCTGTAATTCCCTGGGTTGACCTTATTTCCCTTTTTATAGATTATAAAATAATTCAAAAAAAGTTTGTTAAAAATAAGCTAAAATGAAATTACTAAAGATAATGCGTACCCTAACAGCTACTCACTTCTCTGGAACTCTTACATTCTTTTACTATTCGGTATGCAAATAACTGCCTTATAAATTTTATTTGATTTAACACACATTAAATCGTTCAGTGGACAAACTGGAACTACACATAACCTGTGTTCTTAAAAATTATTGCTTTTAAATAACAGGCAATTAGGTACAGAGGACTAGAGAGGCTAAGTATTGTCAAAGGAATATGTTTTGCTCTACTCTGCATGAGATGAAAGTCAGGGTATAAGCTATTAATTTTAGAAGAAGATAGTTAAATAGTTGAAAGTGTAGTTCTGCTTTGAAAAAGTGACTGTAAAAATTACATCAAAGTGCTCCATACTGATTACCTCTAAACAACTTCAAATTAAACATGCTCCATTTACAAGGGAAATTATGTTTTTACTAAAGTGCCAGTCCTGCAAACTGAGCCTGTGATCTGAGAGTTAAGCTGAGTGTTCTTTTCTTCTTGCTCATCATCATCAATACTAAAGTTGCTGCTGTCATTGACACTTGTGTCATCTCAGTGGTGGAATTTAGGGTACGTCTACACTACGGGATTATTCCGAATTTACATAAACCGGTTTAGCAAAACAGATTGTATAAAATCGAGTGTGCGCGGCCACACTAAACACATTAAATCGGTGGTGTGCGTCCACGGTCCGAGGCTAGCGTTGATTTCTGGAGCATTGCACTGTGGGTAGCTATTCCGTAGCTATCCCATAGTTCCCGCAGCCTCCCCCGCCCCTTGGAATTTCCGGGTTGAGATCCCAGTGCCTGATGGGGCAAAAATCATTGTCGCGGGTGGTTCTGGGTAAATGTCGTCAGTCACTCCTTCCTCTGGGAAAGCCACTGCAGACAAGCATTTCGTGCCTTTTTTCCCTGGATTGCCCTGGCAGATGCCATAGCATGGCAATCATGGAGCCTGTTTAGCCTTTTGTGACTGTCACCGTATGTGTACTAGATGCCGCTCACAGAGGCGATCCAGCAGCGCTACACAGCAGCATGCTTTTGCATGATAGCAGAGATGGTTACCAGCCATACTGTACCATCTACCATACCATAAATTGGTAATAAGATGATCGTGGCTACCAGTCCTTTTGCACTGCACCATTTGCTGCTGTCATAAGTGCCCCTGGCTGAGATCAGCCAGAGGCGCAAAAGCCAAAATTGGGAATGACTCCCTGAGTCAATCCCTCCTTTTTGGTATCTAAAAATAGAATCAGTCCTGCCTAGAATATGGGCCAGTGTACTAGAGAACCACTGTATCATAGAACCAGAGAGCACAGCTGCTCTGTGTCAGATCCTGCAGAAATTATGAGCTGTATGCTATTCACAGGGGGTGCTCCTGCAACAACCCCACCTGTTGATTCCGTTCTTCCCCCAGCCTTCCTGGGCTACCGTAGCATTGTCCCCCCACTTGTGTGATGAAGTAATAAAGAATGCAGGAATAAGACACAGTGAATAAGACAGGACAGTAAGGAGTGTGGAGGAGAGGAGCCCAGCATCCCTCTGCTAGTCCAGGGACAATTGAATCTTTTCTTTACACATGAAGGGTGGGGGCTGATGGAGCTCAGCCCCCTGTTGCTATGATGACGATGGTTATCAGCCATACTGTACCATCTACCACGAAAAATTAGGACCAGGCGCCCTTGATTGACCTTACCGATGCTAGTCGGCATGGTTACCAGTCCTTTTGCACTGCCCCATGTGCCAATAGGCTGATGATGAGGACGGATACCAGTCATATTGTACCATCAGCCATCCATGGCGTGGGGGGAGCAAGGATGTTGGTGTTGAGTGCTGCACCATCGCGTCTATCTGCAGCATTCAGTAAAGATAGGGTGACATGTAAAAGAGTCAAGAGAGGATTGTTTTCCCTTTCACTTCTGGGGGTGGGTGGGGGGGTGCGTAAATTGCCTAGCTATGTCCTGACCCACCGCGGACACTGTTTTTGACCCTAGAAACATTTGGAGCTCAGCCAAGAATGCAAATGCTTTTCAGAGACTGCAGGAACTGTGGGATAGCTTGAGTCCTCCAGTCCATGAGCGTCCATTTGATTCTTTGGCTTTCCGTTATGCTTGTCACGCAGCAGTGCGCTGAGTCCCTGCTATGGCATCTGTCTGGAGATTTTTTAAAAATGATTTTGAATTTCGTCTTCTGTAACGGAGTGCTGATAGAACAGATTTGCCTGCCCTTACAGCGATCACGTCCGCATCGTCCATGCGGGAGCTCTTTCTTTATTTTGATTTTTAACTGCATCACCACCCGTGCTGATCGGAGCTCCACGCTGGGCAAACAGGAAATATTCAAAAGTTCGCGGGGCTTTTCCTGTCTACCTGGCCACTGCATTCGAGTTCAGATTGCTGTCCAGAGCGGTCAGTGGTGCACTGTGGGATACCGCCCAGAGGCCAATACCATCGATCTGTGGCCACACTAACCCTAATCCGATATGGTAATACCGATATTAGAGCTACTCCTCTAGTTAGGGAGGAGTACAGAAACCGGTTTAAAGTGCCCTTTATACCGATATAAAGGGCCTCTCAGTGTGGACGGGTGTGGCGTTAAATCGGTTTTACGCTCCTAAAACCGGTTTAATCGCCTAGTGTAGACCAGGCCTTAGTAAGCAACTCTCTTGGCACGCAAGAAAGAAGGGAAAAAAACCCAGTTCACAATCTCCTCACAGGGCTAACTGTGCAACGATAACAGAAGTAAAATGCAGCAGTAACTGACTTTTGTCATTTAATGTGAGCAATATGACCCAAGCATTCTCTTATGTAAAGTGGTGCTATTTTCACACAATTTTTTAGAGGAGAACTGTACTTGAAGTAGTTTTTACCAAAATGATCTTCAGACAGTAGTAATGAGAAAAGAATTTGTTAATGGGACCTATCAGCAGCTATTGTGTGCCTTGAATCACCTGCCTTCACTGATGGAATACAGTAGAGAAGAAAGCTCTGTGCTTTGAACAATCCCCCAGGAAGGGCTTTTGGTATTAGTTAAGCAGGCAATGGGGGGAGGGATAGCTCAGTGGTTTGAGCATTGGCCTGCTAAACCCAGGGTTGTGAGTTCAATCCTTGAGGGGGCCACTTAGGGATCTAGGGCAAAATCAGTACTTGCTAGTGAAGGCAGGGGGCTGGACTCAATGACCCAAGGTCCCTTCCAGTTCTAGGAGATAGGATATCCATTAATTATATATTATTATAATGAGGAAGGGGGAACTAAAACTGTACTATATTTGGGTAAGTCCCAAATCCCTCAGGGGGTTGTAACAGTCTGGACAGCCATCCAAAATGGAATCCTTGTTTGTAAACACAGATGAACAAAAGGCACATTTATTGTTCAAAACATAACCATAATCCTTTGTGCTTGCATCTGCTTTGGAATACTGCTACAGTTGGTGCAAAGATTATTGGGAAATTTGGAAAATAAGGATGTCTGACCCACCTTAATGAGCAACAAGAAGACCCTCCCAAGGGAGGGAATGCCACACAGAGAGGAACAGATTGTTTGCTAAGCTGGATGGTTAGTGAGAGGAAACAAGCAAAAAACAAATGGCCTGGTACCAAACCCCCTCTGGCTGATAGTAATTGCAACTTGTATAGCACTTTACATCTTCAAAACGCCTTATGGACATTATTTACTAACTAATTATCAATGTAAATAGTGCTGGCCTTGTTCTCCCTGTGAGGGCATAAGGGCAGAAGTATTAAATAGGTAAAAGTACAAATACTCTGCTGCCGGTTGTGGACTGGTACAACTACAGTAGCATCTGAAATAAAAAGACTTCACACTTCTTTGGCACCTTTCATCAAAGGATCTCAAATGTTACAAACATTTATAATCCGACTATCTTCGAGATATTGTCCACAATTTATAGAAGAGAAAACTGAGGCCTAGAAGTTAAGGCCAACATTTTCAGAAGCAGTCTCTGATTGTGGGTGCCCAAAAAAGACTTCAGTTGAAATTTGGGTGCTCTGCAGAAGGACTAACCCAAATGTGGGGTTCTAACACAAACATGAAGGCAGTAGTGTTTTGTTATGGTACTTAAATACCCACCTCTTGACATGCAAATCTCAAAATAAAAAGACCTAGCCTAAGGGAGCTACTAACACAGACCTAATTCTAAAGTTATCCAGTAAGATTTAACTATGATCCTCAAAATGAAAACTCAATCCACAGAAAAATTAATAAGTCAACAATATGATTATCATATCCTTAAACTCAGGAGGTTGGTTGCAATTTTTTTTAATTGTGATTTTTTTTAAAAGAGATTTCATTTCAAACACGAGAGACTTATTACCGGTATTTTTAGAAGATCAGTTTGTAAAACAATATACTTCATTAAGATTAGAATATAAGGAAAAATATCAGAACACTCAATAACAATGAAATTTTTATATCACTTCAACACAAACTGAGGAGTATAAACCCAATACCACATCTTCTATAAAATTCTAGCTCAACATTAGATCAGTTTTGAGTTTGGATACTTGAAGTGGCCTGGCAAACAATTTTACACATATGGTATTTAACAAGTGAACAACACTAAACGGGGCTTAAAATAGCATAATAAGACAAGTTTAATATTCCATGACTGAAGAGATTTCTTTCCAGTGTTTGTAAGTGGATCACTCTCCAATAAATTAAACCAATGACTGTGGAAATTGCTCTGCCTTGTTTGAATTCATTACAGCAGCAATTACGACATTTGAAATTTCAACAAAATGGTCTGTAAACCTAGCTGTAAAAGTTTGAACCAAAAAAAAAACCAATCACAAAAAAAAGGAAATGAAAAAGAACTGGTACCAAAATAAAATAATAATCTGTTTGAGGTATACCCTTTCCAGGTAATTCAGCCTGCTTGGACCAATACACTGGTATACTTACAACCTACAATGCAATGCCTCTGAAAAGACTGATTTCATAAGGACAGGTTTCAGAGTAGCAGCCGTGTTAGTCTGTATCCGCAAAAAAAACAGGAGTACTTGTGGCACCTTAAAGACTAACAAATTTATTTTAGCATGAGCTTTCGTGAGCTAAAGCTCACTTCTTCGGATGCATAGAATGGAACACACAGACAGGAGATATTTATACATACAGAGAACATGAAAAGGTGGAAGTATGCATACCAACAGGCAGAGTCTAATCAATTGAGATGAGCTATTGTTAGCAGGAGGCAAAAAAACTTTTTGAAGTGATAATAAAGATGGCCCATAGAAGGTGTGAGGAGAACTTAACATAGGGAGATAGATTCAATTGGTGTAATGACCCAACCATTCCCAGTCTTTATTTAGACCACAGTTAATGGTATCTAGTTTGCATATTAATTCAAGTTCAGCAGTCTCTCTTTGGAGTCTGTTTTTGAAGTTTTTTTGTTGCAAAATTGCCACCTTCAAGTCTGTCACTGAGTGGTTAGAAAGGTTGAAGTGTTCTCCCACTGGTTTTTGAATGTTATGATTCCTGATGTCAGATTTGTGTCCATTTATTCTTTTGCGTAGAGACTGTCCGGTTTGGCCAATGTACATGGCAGAGGGGCATTGCTGGCACATGATGGCATATATCACGTTGGTAGATGTGCAGGTGTACGAGCCCCTGATGGTGTGTCTGATGTGATTAGGTCCTGTGATGGTGTCACTTGAATGGATATGTGGACAGAGAACCTATCCTTGCAATAAAGCCCGATGCCTGTCTGTGTGTTCCATTCTATGCATCCGAAGAAGTGAGCTTTAGCTCACGAAAGCTCATGCTAAAATAAATTTGTTAGTCTTTAAGGTGCCACAAGTACTCCTGTTTGATTTCATAAGGTTATTTCTTCCACAAGCAGCTACAGTATCATTTATCAACCAAATAAGCCTTTGCTCTGATGGTGTAATGTTTTTAAATTTTATATCCCACCGGGGAGCTTTTGTGCATGCAAAGACAAGTACTGAAGTGATTCTCCAATTGTGATAATGTAATGTCACCATGGAAGTGACCTAGCTATATAGGTTTCAAGCTTCTGAGCATTCCTGGTGTGAACCAGAAGTCTGAGCATTTTCAGTTTGAGCTGACTTCTAATGGAACTGTTAAAGTGCTGCGCCTACTCTCCTGACCAACCTGTCTTATGAGTTCTCACTAAATTTCTGACACATAATGTTATCTCAAATCAAAGAAAGAACAATTACTTAAAAATTCACTGCATTTTCCAAAGAAATCACCCAGAAAAAATGGTTTCAGTTTAACCTAGCAGTTCTCAAACTGTGATCAATGAATCACATGTGGTTTATGGAGCACTAGCTGGTAGCTTGCTGGGAGATGGCAGATTATGTGGTCAGATTTACACTAAATCTTACTCCAAATGGAATCAGTCTCAAAAACCTGCATTTGTGATTAAGCCTCGGAATGCCAATAATATGAAAAATGAGTTTTCTAGCAGTGTATTAAGACCATGCTAATCATGAGAAATGCATCCAGGCAAAGGAGAACTTTTTTTCTCCCAGCAGCATCATGTCAAAGGAATATATGTATGAATTGTGCATTTCTTAATAGATACCAGATACATGGGAAAATATTTCATAAATGTAATCTGTAACTCAAAGATGTGAAGGATTTTTACTAATCAGAATCTCCTTCAGATTTAGACATAATCTTTACAACAAGAAACACATTTCTTCAAATCTCACTGTTATATAAAGTGGAAACAGTAATATTTGAATGTCCTGTGACTGTTTAAATTTTTCATACACATCTGACTTAAGCCTGGTCTACACCTAAAAAACTTAGGTTAACGTAGCTGCACTGCTCAGGGCTGTAAACTTTTTTTGCATCTTGCACAATGTAATTAGATCGACCTAACCCCCACAGTGGACACAGCTAGGTCAACAGAAGGATTCTTCTGTCGGCCAAACTACCATCTTTCAAGTGGATGAATTTACTATAGTGATGGAAAAAACCCTTCCATTGATGCAGGAAGTGTCTTGCAACATTTGTAGGTACACTCTCAATAAATAAGTGGTTCTCTCATGTGGCCTATGTCAGTTCCATAACATCAGGACTACAAAGTAGGATTTATTCATGAAGACACAAGGCAAACCTTTTTACTTCTTGAGAATCTTAGAAGATAATCTCCAAAAGGACTAAAGAAGTTTAAAAACAGACTGTCCTTGCCATTATTATCTCAATTTTCATTCTTCCATGAAGAGGATTAGTAGCAAAGAGTGGCAAAGAAAGATAAACAGATGGAGAGAGACAGAAACTTGAGTGACAGTGGCAGCAAATGAAGATTGTTTGAAATGAAAAACATTTAGAAGCCTGGCAGCTAAGAGATCATTCTTCTCCAATGTCACAGAAACCACCAAAACATGCCAAAACAGTGGGTCACTTTCATTAGCCCTGACAGCATGCAGACCACAGCAGAACCCAGCCCCATCTGATGGAAGGTCCTCTTAAGGTGCATGGAAGCCAATTCCATGCATAGGACAAAGACCAGCTTCATTCCTAAATTCAGACTACTTCTAGAGTCTGGGCTTGTCTTCACTACCGAGGAGATCAATGCTGCTGCAATCAACCTCAGAGCACTCTCCGGTCGACTCTGGTACTCCAGCTCCCCAAGAAGAGTAAGAGTAAGAAACTGGAGCAGCATAACTTATGTTAACTCACCCCAGTAGTGCACACAAGGCCTCTGAGGGCTTGGCTACACTTGAAAGTTACAGCGCTGGGACTTACAGCGCTGGTCGTGCAGAGGTGTAGGGACAGCGCTGGTGTGTGGCCACACTCACAGCTACCAGCGCTGGTGTGTGGCCACATTTGCAGCATTTGCAGCGCTGTTGGGAGTGATGCATTATGGGCGGCTATCCCAGCGTTCAAGTGGCAGCAACGTGCTTTTCAAAAGAGGGGGGTGGGGTGGGGCGTAGTGTGACAGGGAGCGGGGGAGAGAGAGAGAGAGAGTGGATTTTTGGAGCCAACACTGTGTGTTAGCTTCCTGCCTTGAAAAATCAGAAAATGTTCCCGACCCCTTAGTCTTAACTCTTAATTGCAAACAGCCTGCATCCAACGGACTCCCCGCTGTTTCCCTGCCTGCCTCATTATCTCATTTGATTGTTCACAGCCAGGTACAGATTGATCACAGCAAACAGGAGCTGTGTTTGTTTTTTAGATAAGCAGCTCGCGGAGCTCCGAGTTCACAACAAAACAAAGAGAGGCAGCATAACAAAACAAAGAGTAATTTAGTTAAAAGCATTCTGGGATATCTGCTAATACCCTGGAGGCCAATAACAGCACTGGTGTGTGTCCACACTTGACGAGCAGTGCTGGATCACCAGCACTGCAATCGCTACACCCCAACCAGACCAGGTGTACAGCCAGCGCTGCAGCCAGGGAGTTGCAGCGCTGGATGTGCCTTGCAGGTGTGGACAGTTACTAATTGCAGCGCTGGAAAGCCTCCACCAGCGCTGCAACTTTCAAGTGTAGCCAAGCCCTGAGTTAACAGCTGGGAGACAAAGAAAATTAGATTTCTCTTGCCTTAATGCTTCAGTATAGAGTAGATGGAGCTACCATCTTGTTCTAACTGAAACTGGATTTCAGAAACTCAGCCACCTCCACTTTCACATCCTTGCATCTTCCAAAAAAGACATAATTAATCCTTATTGGAAAAAGATGTTCAGACATGATATCAAGCTCCTTTCTAAACACCTTAAGCATAAAAAGCCCAAACCATCCTCTGAAACATCTGGGAATTCATTTCCTAGAGGGCCAGCTCTATTGCTTACAATATATCCTTAAAAGACGCCTACAAGAATTCATTTCTGGTAACAATGGAGCAATAACAATGAGTCAAAGTATGTTTAAGCAACCCAGACTCTGACATCAATATGTGTACGGTACCTGTGTTGATAGCACTATTACAAGTATGTGTTGTCACCAAAACAAATGTCAGTGCTGTATTTAAAGCAAGGTCTTGAGAAACACTGCTGATAAATCACTCCTTCCAAAGCATAACCAAGACATCTCAAAAGCCACAGGAACTGAAGAAATCAGGAACCTCAGAGCTTTCAACCATAAGAGCTTAAACAGACCCCATTACTTCACCCTGAATCAAACAATGTTTAAACTAGCCGATAAAGGAAATGCTATCATGTCCTGAAGCATAAACTTCTTGGATACACTTTCAGATATAAAAGTCTCCTAACACAAACATCTATAAAAGATTTTAACGTGTGACAAAATACCGCATGTCACTTGATTTTTCATGTCCAATTCCAAAGTATTCATTAGATCCTATAATATTTATATACATATACATATATATATGGGGTGTGTGTGTCCCCTGCTCTCTTATTCTAAGGGTTAGAAATGAGTTTTGCCTACTTGCCCATTTAAATCTTGGCCTCTCAGCCAAAACTAACAACTAGGATGTCAATTGGTCCTACTTGCAGTGGTGGTGGTGTAATGTGGATACCTGTCCACTATGAACTGTATAGAAAATTCTAATTCACCCCACAATGACCACGTAACAAACAATATGCAGCAATAACTTTCAGACACTACTGAGACCAGTTTAGACTCAGAATTAATATTACAAGTTAAAGGTGCCAAGTTCAATTTTCAATAAATAAATAAAATGTTGATTCCTATTACATTTGCTAAAAATATCAGTCATTTCACACATATGATAAGGCTTTCCTGTACCAGGATGTTGTCTGCTAATTTAGTATAATTGTGTCCACTTCACCTTCTTCCTTTTCACACCAGGGATATAAAGTATTAACCCATCATATGTGCTACCCGCTCTCTGTATATCTACTAAGAATACCATGAAATAAACAAACAAAAAAGGCATAATGAGGATATATCAGGCTTCATAAAAAATTTAAAGTATTCAAAAACTATTAAACCATCTGAGGCATGCAAATACTACTCTTGGTCCAATAAGTCATGATTGGGTCTTACTGACCAGCACAGAAAGGTTTAGGGATTGAGAATGGATATCTAGTGTAATCTGTGCCTGTAGTTCTTTATCATACGTTGAGCTCAAACACCTCTTTAATATATATATTAAAGACTTCTTTAATATATATATTAAAAAAAATCTCTTTTTTGCTAATTGAAATATATATATATATATATATATATATTTCAATTAGCAAAAAAGAGAAGTTTATCACTGTATAGGAAAGATTCTATAAGTGCTGTTTACTGTATTGCAGAAGAGTAACTAAGATAGGTACAGCCAGGAGTAGGCAGAAGGGGGCAGAAGGAGGAAAACTATAGAATCATAAAATCAGCAAAGAGTCCTGTGGCACCTTATAGACTAACAGACGTATTGGAGCATGAGCTTTCGTGGGTGAATACCCACTTTGTCAGATGCATGTACATGGATCCGACGAAGTGGGTATTCACCCACGAAAGCTCATGCTCCAAAATGTCTGTTAGTCTATAAGGTGCCACAGGACTCTTTGCTGCTTTTACAGATCCAGATTAACACGGCTACCCCTCTGATATAGAATCATAGATTATTAGGGTTGGAAGGGACCTCAGGAGATCATCTAGTCCAACCCCCTGCTCAAAGCAGGACCAATCCCCAAATCGCCCCCTCAAGGATTGAATTCACAACCCTGGGTTTAGCAGCCCAATGCTCAAACCACTGAGCTACTATGAACAAATATTTGCATTTTCTATGGGAAAAAGAAACAGTGCCCAAAGCTTTTTACCTACGGGATCACCCAAGAGCAGAGAAGTTTTACATTCTTGTGATTCTTCTGTTGCAATGTCACTGTTAGGAAAAACAGTCACGTAAGAGAAATAGAATAGTATTATATGGAATATGACTTATGCTATGCCAGTTCAGGGAGCTGATCGACTCTGTTTATCTTTCTGTTAAGTAACAACATAATATCTCTCAGAGAGTAAGTCATTAAGACCCTAAATTTAAAACTGTATTCCACATTAGATTTTTTTTAAATCTAAAGTTCTACCACTATATTAAACAAACCAATGCATCTCTTAGAATACACTTGGTCCTGCACAAAAACAAATCAAACACAAACATATGCGCTATGATTACAAACCAACTTTGTTTATGGACTGTAGTTATCCTTCATCTAAAGAGCATTAAACTTTACATTATTTATTTATATTATTGTAGTCCGAGGAAGGCCAGCCATGAACCAGGACCCCTTTGTGCTAGGCACTGTACAAACACAGAACAAAAAGATGGTTCCTACCCTAAGGAGCTTACAATTCAATTATAAGACATGAAACTAGAGATGGATACAGACAGATGAGGGAGTACAAGGAAACTATGAAGCAATATTGGTCAGCATGATCGGCAGTGGTCTCAGCACACCAACAGCCTAACTGTTGTCAAGATTTTTGTAGGCGTCATGACAAAGGAGAGTTTTAAGAGGGATCTGAAGGAGGACAATGATGTAGCTTAGTAGACGTTTACAAGAAGCACCTTCCAAGTGTGAGAGGAAGCATGGAAGAAAACACAAAGGTGCCTGTTAAGCAATTTAACAAGCTGGCATCTGAGCTGACTGGAGCACTGACAGCTCAATATGGAATGAGAAGTGTTAGGTAGGCTGGAGAATTTGCTGTGAAGCTTATGTTTGATACGATAAAGATGCGGAGTCAGTGGAAAGATGCAAAGAGAAGGGGTGATGTGATCAAAGCAGCAGACTAGAAAAATGAACATCTGAGCTTGAAGACTGGAGCCAATGTAAACCAAAAGTGAGGTTCTACTGAAATTCCTTTAGTTTGGAAGACGTTATTGTGGGAAATAACATTACAAGGAATAGAACAGAAATTTTATCCATCCATTTAATTAAAAAATGGATAATAGAGCGGAATAAAGTTAACTGGAACTAACTGAGGTATCAAAAAAAAAGAAAACAAACAAACAAACACTCAACAACACCATGGCAAACTATTTTGAAAAGAGTGTATGAGAAAAGTGAAATTTCAGGGAACAGAAGATTTGGTGGTTTGTTTTTTTTTAAGCTCTGAATATGAATTGCTTTAAAGTCACTCCCTTGAGCCCCTGAAAAGTTTTCTGGTATGAAACACTTTACAATTTATTCAAGCATTCAGACCATCCCCTGTATGGTTTTCTTAGCAACAGTCCAGTCTGCACGCAGTGTACCTGAAACTATCAGATTAATGAAAGCATTCCCAAATACCAATGTATCCTTATTATTGCTGAATTTAAGATGAAAACATCTCTGCTGACTTGTCCTTCAGAAGCTTCCATAAAATGAGAGATTAACCAATAGCAGGGGCAGCTCCAGGCACCAGTGCAGTAAGTGTGTGCCTGGGGCGGCAAGCCGGGGGGAAGGGAGAGCAGCCTGCCGGTTGCTGTGAGAGCGGCTCGCCTGCGGGCTGGTCACGGAGATTCGGCGGCATACCTGCGGGAGGTCCGCCAGTCCCGTGGCTTTAGCGGTAATTCGGCGGCGGGGATGCTGAATGTGCGGCACCATCAGACTTCCTGCGGGCATGCCAACGAATCTCCGTGACCAGCGGACAGCCCGCAGGCAAGCCGCCGAAAGCCACCTGACTGCTGTGCTTGGGGCTGCAAAAACTATAGAGCCGCCCCTGACCAATACCCTTTTGAATATAGTCGCTCTCCTCCTACCTCAAGGATATTGTGGAATTTTTGTTGCAGACCTCAGGAGCAAACTGGTATCTGAAGCCTGCAAAAAACATCCCCAAAATCCAACAGACTCCCTTGAATAGTACGAGCTATGGGCAACGCTCATACAAAAAACTAAGTATGTACTACACACTAGGAGATCAAGAAATTCCGTAAATACTTTTCCAGACTAGAGAACTGAACCACACAACCAAGACAAATTCCTAAATCATTAACTCATCAAATAGCACAGCATTTCTGAATCTCAAATGGACCAAAGTTTTTCAAGTTGTGTTACATCCCTAGAAATCCACAATTCAAAACAGCTCATCTGGGATGTATTAACCACTGTGTTAGTTCAGCACAGATTTCTTAAGCAGATACCAAAATGATCAGTATCCTTAAAATACTGTTATAGCCATTGTATTGTTATACAGTGATTAGTGTCTGGCCATTTGGATAGTAAGAAGCAGAGTTGCGTTTACTTAGGAGACAAAAAAAGATTTTTTGGTGACAGTGAATCTTAACAAAAAATATCATTTGAGGAATATATTTTTATATACGTTTATACGCATATACAGTAAGCAGCAGTGCTCAGAATCACAACTAACATAACCCAACTACCTTCAGCAGAAACTTTCTGTAATGGTTACACTTTCACTGGCTAAAGCTGCAGGTAGGGGGAGATGGGAAGCCACAATTGAGAAGGAAAAAAAACCAACCTACAATAACAAAACAAAAGATTTGAGTATATTTTAGTCCTGGACTGGCCCTAATCAGTGATCAGTAAAACTTTTGATAGGCCATGGCCCTTAATGAATCTTGTAGCATTTGGGATACCAGAAGCAACACAGTTAATGACAGATCACTTCAGCCTGCATGCTGGGCTTCACATTCCAAGGTATCTCTGGAGCAGGTGTACTGAATAACAAGCAGGGTAACTGGAGGTCTCAGTCATGCATGTGAAGAGTCAGATGGGAGGAGATATAAAACTGTGCTAAGACGCTGAAGGGACTTAAGACACCATGAAATACTACCCTGGCCTATCTGTTTCAAGGCCTTGATAGGCAAAACCCTCTCCTGACACTACTTGAAGCCTTGTCTACATGGAAAAGTTGTACTGGTTTAACTTATATTGTGTTTTAAAATTGATTCAGTTAAACCAATGCAAGAATATCCATAGAGGAGTTTATACAGGTATAACTAAATTGCTTCATTTCACTTCTTAGGTTAAGCCAGTGCTACTGTCTCACAAAGACAAATCGTAACAGGGACCAGGATTCATGGTGAGGTAGATCTGAAGTTGAAGAGCAGTAGGGAAAACTCTAAACCTGACCTGTTAGGTTAGGGTTAATGTTGTCCTGATTAAACATAGATGTTCGATCAGGGGTGGGCAAACTTTTTGGCTCAAGAGCCATATCAGGATTGCGCAAGTGTATGGAGGGCCGGGTAGGGAAGGCTGTGCTTCCCCAAACTGCCTGGCCTCTACCCCCATCTGCCCCCTCCCGCTTACTGCCCCCTCAGAACCACCAACCCCCTGCTCCTTGTCCCCTGACCGCCCCCTCTCGGGACCCTCGCCCCCTATCCAACCCCCCTGCTCCCTGTCCCCCGACTGCCCTGACCCCTATCCACACCCTCGCCCACTGACAGCCCCTATCCAACCGCCCTCTGCTCCTCGTCCCCTGACCACCACCTCCAGGGACCCCCTGCCCCTAACTGCCCCCCGGGATCCCACCCCCTTATTCAACCCCCCCGCTCCCTGTCCCGACTGCTCTCCCGAGCCCTATCCACATCCACGCCCCCTGACAGGCCCCCCGGGACCCTCTGCTCCCTTACCCAACCCTCCCAGCTCCTAGCCCCCTTACCAGCAGCAGGAGCTCGCAGCCACGACACCCGGCCAGAGCCAGCTGTGCTCCCCACGCTGCCCAGCGGGAGCGGCGGGGGAAGGGGAACAGCAGGGGAGGGGCCGGGAGCTAGGCTCCCCGGTCAGGAGCTCAGGGGCAGGGCAGGACGGTCGGCCTGCGGGCTGTAGTTTGCCCATATCTGTGTTAGATCATCAGCCTTTTCTGCTGGAGCAGAATGCCCTGTTTATAGGCTTAGAAAACCTGCCAATTCACCAGTCAAATAACATTCAGTTGACTGGTCAACTCACTACCTAAAGACAAAATCTCAGCTATCCCAAATTTTCTTCTTTATGTATCATGTCTTCTAACACCCCTTTTAAATGAGCATTAGTTTAGGTTAGGAAGAAGAATGTATATTAAATGTTTTTATATTGCTTTTGGGCAAACTTTGTAGTTATTTGTCCTACAGTGCATTTTTCTAAAATTTTCTCAAGGTCACATATACACAATAAGGAACTAAATGCATTACCCGGTAGGGAATGTCTTCTGACTCTGTCAAGGGAAAAGGAATCAGTGGTTAAGTGAAGAGATGCAGTCACTATATGTCTTGAGGCTGTGCCTTGAGGAAAAAGGACCTAACTAATCCTCATAAGAACTGGCTTAGAAGTTGGTAGCATCTGCCAAACAGGAGAGAAGGAACACCACATCAGGGGTTCTCAAACTGGGGGTCAGGACCCCTCAGGGAGTCATGCGGTTATTAATGGGGGTCACAAGCTGTCAGCCTCCACCCCAAACCCTGCTTTGCATCTAGCATTTATAATGGTGTTAAATATATAAAAAAGTGTTTTTAATTTATAGGGGGGGGGTTCGCACTCAGAGGCTTGCTATGTGAAAGGGTTCACCATACAAAAGTTTGAGAACCCCTGCACTAGGTAATATAAGAGTTTGGATACCCAATTCTCTCCCTCTGCCAAAGGAATGAAGATCTGAATCTGCTTCTGTCCATGGCCCATAGTGAACGCCAGATGATACAAGAGAATGTTACCTGTAAGAACTTTCCACTGCTTCCCCCCACATAGACAATCTATTGGACATCAATGGGGTTCAGACTCTTACTTAGCCATAAAAGCCTCAAAATTTATCTCACTAACGTGCAGAAACTAAAGTGAAGAAAAAGTTAGTCTGAAAACCAGAAAAAAAAATTAATGGTGAGATCTAGTAGTCTATGGAATAAGATGTTAAGGGAAGGGGAAAATCAAATTAAACTGCTTTAATCATTTAAAAGGGATACTATCAAATTATAAAATAAATGTATAGCCTGATCTTGCTCCCATTTAAATTAATGGCAAAATTCCCACAGACTTCAATAGAACAAGGTTAGACATGTATTCAGAAATAAAATACAAGGTTATTAGAACAAATATTTGGACATCAGTTCACCTGTTCATCATGTATGTTAGGCAATGAAACTAGACTGGTCAATTTCACTTTGGTTCTCATTCCTGAAATCAACACTGCTTTCTGTTACCTCTGATTTTCCAGCACTGTGTGCAAATGTTTATATCCAATTACACAACCACTGTTCTCCAGAAGAACAAATGGTCTCAAAAGTATTTACAATTTTAATTGAAAAAATTGACAATTACCAATTTCTGTGGCTATTTGTTATAATTCAAATTTAGGACCTAAACTACTTGGTGGTATCCTTTTAAAAGTAAAAAAAGAATTATTCAGGCAACACCAACATGAACCAGCTGACTGAGGACCTATTTCAGCCAAGCATTAAAACACATGATAAAACTTAAGTAGGTGCTTAAGTCCATCCTATTCAGCAAAACACAAAGCATATGTTTAAATGATTTGCTGAACTGAGGTCCTTTTTTTTTTTTATCTTTGATGTGAATCGCAAAGGAAAGAGAATCAAATGCTAGAATGGTTAGGGTTATGAAACTGTAGCTAGGAATGGCTGGGTGATGAGGGAGGGGGGACAAGAGATTTAATAATGGACAGAAGGGGAAGAATTTAATTAACTTAATTTTAAAGTTAAAACATGTAACTAACACACATGCCCATCATCACCCCAATCACTTTCCTTGCATGTTATATATTTCTTCCCCTATCCTTCATGTGCTTGTGCCTTTTTAGCTCTTCAAAGTAGGGATCTTCTCTTCAAGTAAGCTCTTCCACAGAGTAGACACTATCACAGTTTAAATAGTAACATTAATGTAAAGAGTAATCAGTCAAAAACAAAATGCATTCGAGAACACACTACAGGGAGCAGTCCTGCTCTGGCATAAGACAGGCTAGATGACTTAATAGGGTTTTCTTTTTGTCTCTAATTTCTATGATTCTTTGGTTTTTCTATCCTGCCGTAATACTTGCGAGTGCAACAACAATTTTGAAAACTATGATTAGTCACTAAGGAAACAGAGCTTGTTTTCAGGGAGACAGAGAAGCAACATGACCTAAATAATAGGCTTTCCCCTCTCTTATCTAATTCTTTTATGGTAGAGAATGGTGGTCAGACCTTAATGTTCTGCAGTCCTCCCAATGATGCAGTGAGTTTCACTCACAAGGACTGCATCTTTTTACACACTGTGAGTACAAAGTCGGACCAATCACCTTGTAGAATGAAGATCGCTTCACTCCCCCTGCTAAAATCTGAACTGGCAGCAATGTAAGAATTTATGTAGATTGTCCATTCTTTGGGGCAGGGACTATCTTTTTGCTCTGTTGGTACACTGCCTAGCACAACAGGGTCCTGATCATGACTAGCGATCCTATGTGCTACTGGAGTACAAGTAATAAATAACAATAACACTAAAAGCAGCAAAGAATCCTGTGGCACCTTATAGACTAACAGACGTTTTGCAGCATGAGCTTTCGTGGGTGAATACCCACTTCGTCGGATGCAAGCAGTGGAAATTTCCAGGGGCAGGTATATATAAGCAAGCAAGCAAGCAAGCAAGCTCGCTCGTTATCTCTAACTTGCTTCTTGCTTGTTTATAAATACCTGCCCCTGGAAATTTCCACTGCTTGCATCCGACGAAGTGGGTATTCATCCACGAAAGCTCATGCTGCAAAACGTCTGTTAGTCTATAAGGTGCCACAGGATTCTTTGCTGCTTTTACAGAACCAGACTAACACGGCTACCCCTCTGATAATAACACTAAAGTCACTTAGCAACCTTAAAATAGCAAAGGATTAGCGTAAAACATGGTGTTGGGTACTGAAATATCAGTAAGCTCTGTAAGGACACAAACCTATAAGAAGCTCCTGGAAGATGATGCATGACTAAAACACTCATTAGTGCTAAGAGGACTGTCTCTATATTCAGTACTAACATACATATATGATAATAAGGAATCTGGTGGCACCTTAAAGACTAACAGATTTATTTGGGCATAAGGTTTTTTACCCATGAAAGCTTATGCCCAAATAAATCTGTTAGTCTTTAAGGTGCCACCAGACTCCTTGTTGTTTTTGTGGATACAGACTAACATGGCTACCCCCGATACTTGATACATATATGATAGACAGCATCTTGCAGGATTGTGCCCTGATACCACAGAAACATGTGAGCATAATGAATCATTTCTGGAGGATGCACATAGAGTTTTAAAAAATAAATCATTTTTTAAAGTGTTTCCATTGGTTTGCATATAAAATTAATTTAAAAGAACAGGACACTCCAGCATCCTGACAACTTCAGCATCTTCACTGAAACCAGAAAACCTCAGTTTCAGCAGCAGGGTCTATGGAGTCTTTGAAGTGGCCACAGTTTGGGTTTAAGCCACTCTGAGCTACAAAACTGAAGGCTCATGGGCAGCGTACAATGTTAGGTATGTGCAGGGGCGGCTCTAGGAATTGTGCTGCCCCAAGCAGGGCGGCATGCCGCGGGGGGCGCTCTGGCGGTCGCCGGTCCCGTGGCTCCAGTGGACCTCCCGCAGGCGTGCCTGCGGATGCTCCACCAAAACCCCGGGACCAGCGGACGCTCCGCAGGCACGTCTGTGGGAGGTCCACCGGAGCCGCCTGCCGCCCTCCCGCGACACGCCGCCCCAAGCAGGCGCTTGGCGCGCTGGGGTCTGGAGCCGGCCCTGGGTATGTGCATTCGTTATGACAGAAACACTGCAAATCAGTATAATGACAAAACGGAATCACTGATTGATTAGGGGTAAACAAACGAGTACTGACCTGTACAAGGTGCACAGTTGTCATTGAGGGTAGGGCTACATTGTAGCTGAGATTGTGACTCCCAGCCCAGATAGGCAGACAAGCACTAGCTCTGCTCACGCTATTGCACTAAAAATAGCAGTGTGAATATTACAGCATGGGCTAACCAACAAGTTCAAACCCACTTCACCCCCGGGGTCAGTACGAGGGTGGGTAGCCTGTGTTCCCACTCATGCTGCAATGTCCATGCTACTGTTTTTAGCACGTGAGGTCAGTCAACCCACGCTGCAGTGTAGACATATCCTGACAGAGGGTGAATTCCTGGCTCTATTGAAGTCAAAGGGAATTTTGCCACTGAATTCAATAAGGGCAGGATTTCACCCAAAGACTCTGGGCTAGAGGTGTAACAAGCACCAAGGAAGGCTCTTGCGCAACCTATTACACTGAGACTAATTTTTTTAATCAGTGGGTTGAAATTCTTATAACATATTTCCTGACACAAAATTCTTCTCTACACCTCTACCCCGATATAACACGGTCCTTGGGAGCCAAAAAATCTCACCGCCTTATAGGTGAGACCACATTATATCGGGTTTGGGCCGGTACGCCGTGCCGGACTGGACCGGCTTCCCCGGCGGTGATTTAAAGGGCCCAGTGCTCCAGCCGCTGCAGGGAGCCCTGGTCCCTTTAAATCACCGCCAGAGCTCCAGCAGCGGGGCTCGGGTGGGGATTTAAAAGGCCTGGGACTCCCCGCAGCAGCCAGAGCCTCTGGACCTTTAAATCACTGCCCGAGCTCCGGCAGCCGGGCTCAGGCAGTGATTTAAAGGGCCCGGGGTTCCACACGAATTTGGACTTAACGCGGTAAAGCAGCGGGGCTCAGGTGGCGCTTTAAAGGGCCCGGGGCTTCCCGCCGCTTTACCGCGTTATATCCGAATTCGTGTTATATCAGGTCGCGTTCTATCGGGGTAGAGGTGTATTTCAACTTAGTACTTGGAATAGTCGTCCATCCCCGCCGTTATTAAACTGTGACATTATAGAACAAGCAAGTGGAAACAGGTAATTACATACTTGGCAGATGCACTGTGGCAAAGCTGCTTTGCAACAGGCTACAGAGGTGAACATTTTTATTGCAGAGCAGGATTAATTAGGAACACTACGAGGTCATACTTTGGCCATCCCTGCTGTAAACACGGATTTATAAACAGGGGGATTTGCATTTCACTCCCTCCCCCCCCCACACACACACAGACAGGAGAATGTCACAAGCTTATAATGAGCACTATCTGGGCTTTGTTCCTTAACAGCAGGGTGTTCCTGTAGCAGCATCAAAACAGAGCCAGATTGGGAAGGATGGTCCTTTTGTTTTATAGGGATGCTGGGACCGTTCTACTCCTCAAAGTTTTGCACACACAATTCTAACAGACCATATTATGTGGAAGGGCACTTGGAACCTAGGTAAACTTAACATGGAGATAGGATGAATCAATGGAGAGCAGGCATGAAGCATGGAGAGTGTGACATGGAAGAAAACAGAATGGAGAAGGACGAGGGAAAGAAATGCTTACATTTCCTATCTTAAAATGTTATGTAGTGCTGCTATGCTCTGTTAAACAGATGCCGAGACCCACACTAAGGAGGTGGCTTTTCAGTGGAAAGTGAAGTGAGTTACAGCACCTCAATGTGGTATTGTGACGGTTAATTAACATTTGTAAAGCACTCCGATGAAAGGTACTTGTACAAGTGTAAAATATTATTTCCAGGTCAAACATATGTTAGCTAAGGGATCCGAACACCAATTTCAGCCAATGGACAGTTATCTACACATAGTGCTAAATAAATTATGTTGTTCTGTCCATAGGATTAGCAAACCATAACAAGGCTCGAACACTTGTCTCTCTCACCAACAAAATACAAGATATTACCTCACTCACCTTGTCTCTCTCATAATAAGGCATATCAGTCTCCCAGATACAGGTTGGGAGGAATTTATATATGGGCATTTATAATGCCAACTAGGTTTGAAAGATGTACAGGTCTGATCCCTTCTCATGCAATACACACACACACGTATGTATACATCCATACATACCCACATCCACACACACACGACAGAATTTGGAATAAGTTCCGCTGCAGTAGTGGTACAAAGAGATCCACTGAAATTTCTGAGAAAAGCATGAACATCTTTTAAGGGACAGAAGTTTGATCCCATGTGTTTATTATGCTTACACTGTCTTTTCCATAAAATACGTATTTTTGGTATTTATTTGTTCTAGCACCTGGAAACAATATCCCTATCTAAACACAAGTACTATCCATCACATTGGCCTTCTTATTCGCATTTAAATAAAAATGTTTTATTATGAGCTTTTTAGCAGATTCAAGTAAACACACACACCAACTCATCTGAAGACTAAAATTTCAAGGGGTGCAAATGAAGCAGATGCATCCATAATCCATTTAGCAGAGCAGAACATAAGTTTAGAAAGTACTTAATGGACTAATTCTCATATCAATATGTAGGGGTTTATTCAGTTAACTCCCATTAACCCTAAATGGGGCTTCAACAAGCAAATCCCCTACATATTGCAGATAGTCCCCCAATGTTTTTTTGTGGGGGGGCTGCAGAAGAGGAAATCAGAGAGATATTTTAAGTCCTACGGTTGTATCTTCCTGTTTGTCTCCTTAGTCCCTTAATCAAATGATTTGTTTCTTTTAAAACCTTCTCACTAAAAATAGTTGGTCAAACTCCTAATTGCCTTAGCTGAAACACAAACATGTGAAAAGGAAAAAAGGGTTTTGTAAGAAAAACATTGAAGAAAATAAAATAGGATTTCATCTGGCATTCCCATCATCACTTGAAGAATTGTTTTGTAGTTACATCATCAGGAAATAAAATACTATCCTCTGAGGACCCTGACTCTTTACAGAAAGTAAAAAAGAGAAGGCTTGAAGCTCATATCACTCTCAGAGGGGTTCAGCTAAACTCACATTTTTTGTCATCTTAAAAACAAAAAAAAGACAAACCCCTTCCAGGCAACTTTATTAAGTCAGATGCCCATGTTTTTTCTAATGCTGGGCTAAGAACCGAAGAGGAAAACATTATAAAATAATCAGCTAACGACCTTCCATGACTTTATCATCAATAATAAAGAGGAACTGCCATTACCCATGCCTTCCGCACATTCTTTTTGGCCATGAACTGGGTAGACAAATGAAATATTTCACACAGTCCTGAGCGTCAGCTGGAGCCAGAATACATTAATAAGCTTTCTAAGTTCTGGCTATCACTAAAGTACACTAGTCAGACACGACGAGTCTGCACAACACGGAGTTCCTTATATGGCAATGCAATGACGTAATGCTCCATAGGCTTGGGGCATGCAAGGAGTCTATCTCTCATTGTTTGGTGTAACTGCCGGAATGCTCACATCTCTGATGCTTAGGAGAACTGAAATCCCAACACCATAGAGCAATAGCTAAACCAGGGAATTCTACAGTCCATGCATAAAAGGTAAGAGAGAAGTGGGAGGAAAGCTTCTTTTAGCAACCAATGGCCATTTCTGGTTAAAAAATCATCAGCATCAATAATTATTTCCAAAAACACTGGATTCAGAAGATGTGTCCTGTTGCTCAAAGCTAGCATAACTATTGAAACAGTTTCTAAACTTTTCTTCTTTTAAAAAAAAAATTAAAAAATCCTGCAGATGAGGCATTTCTTTAATGTTAAAGGGGTAGTGGGAGAGCTATGAATTACGAACACTTTCCAAATGGGCTGGACAGAATAATGACTGCATTTAAGACTGTGGAAAGAATCCAACTGTATTGTAATACATTAAATAGTGCTACTGCATTTCTCTTTATATGGTGTGTTTATACGTGTATGCAATATATTAGAAGACATGTGTACACACATGCATGCTAGAATTTATTTGTACTTTTGAACATCTTTTATTGTAGTTTACAAAGAGGCATTTAAATTGTACTCAGAGTGTTGAAATATTGCTGGGAGCACAACTTTGTAATAAGTTTAAACATTGTTTAAAACCATAAAACTAATTTAATTTATACAAACTATTCAAGTCCTAGGCACTCCTGCGTCTTGTGTGCAAATGTCAAATAGAAAGAGGAAAGAACTGTCAGATCTTAGTTTCAAGAATTTTAATTATTGGCCATCTAGCAAGTGATGATGCTTTAAAAATTAGAGGTAATTCATTACCTTCTAGGGCTGATTCTGCAAGGTCCTAAACTTCCAGTAGTTGAGAGTACTCAGCACTCTTTAGGAGGTGCTCAGAATGTTGCAAAATCAGACTCTAATATGATATTGTGTTTTATGTCTGCATCCTGCAGAAACACTCCATTCTCTTATATGACTATAGACCCAAACCTGTAAACTGTTACTCACAGGAGTAATCCTTACGCATAGGCATAATCCAAGTGCAGGCAACTGAACTATGCAGACAAGCACAGACTCAAGCACAAAGATTTGCAGGATCAAGTCCCAAGTGTACATCACATTTTCGTTATTCTACAGTCAATAAATTAAATACGCAAATTAAGTTCTAAAACATATAAAGTCAGACTAACACATCCTATACATTAACCCACCAAGTAAACAAAAAAAAAACCCAAAAAAAGCACTATTATTTACTGTCCACAAGATCAAAAGGAGTCTGTATAAACCGTTGGCAGAGGTTTGCTCTTATTTTATGAAATGTTAAAGAACCTGCAATATTCTAGTTTGGCAGTATACATGGAAGAATGAAAACTATTGCATTCGTGACCACTGATGCACTGTCACCTATATGTGGCTTTAAAGACAAACTACAAAATTTACTGTTATGAATTTTTTTTAAGAAGATCTTTTTCCCACAATAGACTAAGAACTAGGGCTGACTGGAAAAGTAAAACATTGTCTTAATATTTTCATTATAAAATGTTCTGCTTTTAGGCAAAAAATTGGCTCAGTAGGCATTTTCCAGATAGCTCCAACAACTTAATTTATAAACTGAAATTTAATTTCAATGGTAAATTGGGTACTCCTGTATTATTAGCATTGGCATTTAAGTAATAATCTCTCTCATCCTTGCTTTCAAGATAATACCTATTATAATGAACAGGCAGCATTCACACCTCGATTGATGCTTTCAGTCTGGCTGGCTGCACAGCTGACAAGAAAATGCTATATTGATTTGCAGAGTGAAAAGAATCCTAGCAACCAAAATAATTGGAAGTTTAATTTTTTTAAATAAAAGTTTGGATTCCACTGTCGTAATCCCTACAACTTTTTCGCTATACCTGTGGCCTTCTATCCTCTGCCCCCCCATCCCTCCGCCAAATGATCGTTTAAGAAAACACAGAGGTAATGGTGTTCCCTAATCATTATGTCCAACAGATTTAATTAATGCATGATTTAGAAAGTTAAACAATGTAATTACCAAATGTACAAAGAAGAAATATTCACTGAAGTAAAAAAATAAACCAGACTGCTTAACGCAGAGTCCAGTAACAGAGTCTCAGAAACTGCTTGTTTAGTCAAAGAACAAGAGAGTTCACAACAATTTGACAAGGAAACAACCATAGACAACTCAGTTATATGGAAATATTTCATATGCAATAGAAAACTGTTTATTTGATAAAGGCTGTAATTGGAAATGGAAAAATTCCACGCTTAGACTATTCAGCTCTTTTGAATCTAATAGAGAAGGAGGGAAACAGAAACCATGAATTACTGTTTCAGCAATACCCACAGAACCATCTGTACTATAAACTGCAGTAAGCCTGATTCAAATCATAGCATCAATCAATGCCTTAACACCTGTGTTCCCTGTAGTCAGGGTTTTTTTTAATTTTAAGGGGAAACACTTTATTTTGCACTTTCTTAAGCCAATTCTGTTCTCATTTACACTGGCATAAATCTGGAAAAACTTGACTGAAGAAGTTGGCCCTCTGAATGTATACATCTACAGCTCTTTGCTTTGCTCCTTCCCCCATTTTATCATTTATTGCTAGTGTGAATTATTTCTCCCTACCTGTACTGACTTTTAATTTAATACAAATGTATTTAAATTGGGTACAGCCTATTTTAGGGAAAGATCTCATTATGATGAAGTCAGAAGTGTTGTCTTTATCTTTTTTTCCCACTTTCCAAAATCAATAATACTTGTTATTTTGATTAATTGCCTGAGGAATGTATTGAGGACATTTGATTAACAGTCTTCAAATGTATAGCTCTTTATTTAAACGTAGTATTGTGGTAGAAAGCATTACAACACTCAGTGTGAAAAGGTAATAGTCCATGATAACTAAGACTAGCCCATTAGTTGTATGAAATATAATTTCTAAGACAAACTGCATGATGCCCTTATTTCCTCTCCCGCAACAAAATAAATAATATCTAACTAGTTTTCCATCTCTAAACAACAGTACTTTAAATCTCCTGCCTCCTCAATCAATTCTAGATAAATCAGGACACTGCATGAATCTGCTAATTACCAGCACTTTTGTATGATTTATATAATGCTGGGACGGATTCTTCAAAAAGATCCAAAAAGCCCTTCTTAATTTCACTCCCAACTGAAATTCCCATTATGTACAAATTCTCAAAAGGTTCATGCCTTTTTTAATAAAGATCTGTGCCAAACGTACTTAGAGATGGGAAAGTGAAAGATTACTAATGGTGTACATTCTGTTGGAACAGTTCTGCAAGCAACTTCTGTCAACTCCTTGGTGTGGTTATAACTAAATAATACTGATGCATTTACAATTAAAAACTGGTATCTGCAAGATAGTATCCTAAATATTTTATACTGCAGAAGTAGTTAAATCCTTTAAGACCATTAAGTAAAGTTTTTAAGTTCTGACTAAGAGTTCAGTCTAATGCTTTTCACCTTTCATCTCACTGGTAAGAACATAACTATACATTACTGCTAATGTGAACTATTTTGAATTGTTTATGTCTGTCTGTCTCTTACTGAGTGGAACTCCTGAAACATCTCTGAGCTAGTTTGACGCAGCTGATAGGCTGGTCAGTTCAACCACTGACTCTTCAAAAACCATTTAGTATTCATCTCCAGGTGGGTATAAGGTACTGCCAAAAAATTATAAATGTAACGCCCTTTTAGGTAAATTAAGTCAATGGGAGCTGAGGCACTCAGCACCTTTCAGGATTAGGCCCTTAGTTTGAAGTCTAACACTGTTTTCTCTTAATGAGGGCATGTCTACACTTACTTCCAGAGCGATCGATCCAGCAGGGGTTGATTTATCGTGTCTACTGAAGATGCGATAAATCGACCACCGAGCACTCTCCCGTCGACTTCGGTACTCCACCGGAGCAAGAGGTGCAGGCGGAGTTGACGGGGGAGCATCAGCAGTCGACTTACCACAGTGAAGACACCTGGTAAGTAGATCTAAGTACATTGACTTCAGTTACATTATTCACATAGCTGAAGTTGTGTAACTTAGATCGATCCCCGCCCCCCCCCCACACACACACAGTGTAGACCAGGCCTGAGACAAGAGCCAGTGTTGTTTGAGTTTTCAGGGTCCAGATTGCTCCTATTGAAGTCAATAATAAAACTCTCATTGACTGACTAATGGTGCAGGATCAGGCCTTTAGAACTGTCTCTCTCAAGCGTTCATAGACTCAGGAGAAAAAGTCTTTAAAGTGTTATTTGTAGCGATGAGTAACCTCGAATTTGCAAACAATCCAAAGTCAAACTCTCTCTCAATGCTGTCTCCACATTAGGGCAGCTTAAGTGGGAGAGGAAAAGGAGGAGAAAGAGGGAAATGATAAGGGAAGAGAAAACTTTAAGCAACAGGTAGAAATAGATCAAATTCTATGAATGCAAAATTAAGGCATACATGACAAAATAATGTCATAATATAATTCTTTTTTTAAAAAAAGTAAATGAAGTGGATGAATCTCATTAGAAACTGCTGAATGTTTAAACCAATTTGACTATAGGGCATTTCAGAAACAAACATATAAAAAAAAGATTCCTTTTATCCTGCTCATTCAGGTGTACAATGCACCGTGCCCTTTACTGCCGCAAAGGCCACCCTCCGTGCACGTCCCATCATGCACATGCTGGCAACATGTGTAGCCGCTTTTTAGTTCAGCTTCAGGCAGAGCCCACAGCCAGTTGACTTCCCCAGAACAGAGTATACAGATACTGAGCCATCTGAGTGGAACACAGTCACCTTACAGATTAATGTTCGGGGTTGCTGAGCAATGGCAGTCCCTAATGGCATGAATTAGAATTGTGGGTGTTCAACCATTCAGAAAACTAGATCCTATGTATATCAGGTTGGGCACCCAAAATACATGACTACTTTGGAAATTTTGGTTTTAAGAGGGCAGCACTTTTCTGTCCTGAAAAGTAAAACCTGATTTACCACCATCAGAATCAGGGTTTTCTGGACCTTTAGAAGCCTTTGTGAACAGTTAGGTGGGTTTTCATTAAAAACAAAAAATAAAGCACACCCTTACTGATCCTACAAGGACGTCGTTCATCTCTGCCAGAATAGACCAGAACTGAATGTCCATTTCTATGTTTGTGCAGCACCCAGAACAATGGGTCTCAATCCAAATTGGGGTCTTTAAGTGCTACTTCAACTTTTAAAAACTTAAAGCAAAAAAATCTTTTCGGACAAAAAATTTTCAGGGCTTTTTTTAATATTTCAAAATTCTACAAAGACGACACAAGTCCAATTGCATTTTCCTTTGTAGGCTCCCACAGAGCTGCCAAGAAACAGCAACATAGACATAATCCTCCAATGTCAAGGCAAATTTGGCAACAAATTACATTTTATAAAGATATGTCTTAAACCTAGCATTTCAATGAATTGTCTTTAGAATTCAGTGTAAACAGCTGGATTTTTTGTTAATTAATTAATTTCTCCTTCAGTGTTTGCAAAGCAATATTGCAGCTTGTACATGACAAACTAAAAGAGAAAACTAGAAACACAATTTAAACTAAGACTAGGTCTACACTGTGCCACAGTGTAGCCTACTGCGGTGCGAATTGCAGCCCACACTGAATTGTTATGCTCCAACTGCCCAGAGCATATTGTGTTGGTGAAAACTAAAAGGTACATAGTTCGCATTGACTTAGTCAGGACAATGTTAATCCAAACTAGGTACCTTTTAGCTCATGCAAGCAGCATCCACACAAGACAGTTAGAGTGCAGCATGCTATTGTGCGCTACAATTCACATCCCCCATAGTCCAAACTCAGGACCACATAAAGCCCTCAGTAGCATATTGTCGCTGCCCTGAGAAAAGGTAAACTGCATAAACAGAAAAAAAAGTAGATTTAAATTATTTTTAACCTAGTTGTTTCTTTAAAAGAGTTGTCTCTGTCCATATTTTGGTATAAAACTTATATGAGATGCAGTCATCATATCCAAACTATAAGAAATAAGGAGATTTTAACAATATCAGACTTGCCTATAAATCACCTGGAACTATACACCTGATGTCATCCATTACATCAGGGAAAACAAACTCCTAAACCCTATGTGTATTATAATTAGCTACACATAGACTACATGGGGGGATGCCTAGTAACCCCCTTAGAGCCTAGTTTTCAACTTTAAAATATTCCTCCCAGTGTAATACTTTTTTTCAGGTTTAGCAGAACTTTCAAGTGGAACATTTTTGTTTCAGATCTCTGTGAAACCACTGCATGAATAAAGTAGGCCTAATTCGTAAGGATGGACGCCTAAACAGGACACCCAACTCCACAGCTGTACACCTGAAATCCACCACTGAGCACCCTAACTTGGGTGCACATTTTTGAAAACTTAGGATCTCCAAGTGCTGCTAATGATTTTGCATGTGAACAAAACAAGTGTTCAGTTAATTTGTGTGAAAAGATCTCTCCCTATTACAAAAATATTCTTGATTTGCAAAGTAGCACCATGCACTCTTTTACATAATGAGATAAAGCCTGTCACCAGCAACATAAATTAAATTCCCAACTACAATGACTTGCATTCTGGACAGTGAAATCGCTAATATTGAGAGGCCCAAACTGTTTTTCTCCTAAATTTCAATTATTTTTCTAAACAGGTCTCCCTGATACAAGGGAGAAAATTATCGACCCTCCAAAACAAGCTCTGCAACAATCTTAATATTGCATCTAGTAAACGGTAAAACCCAAACAAAGAAAACCAGGGAGACTTGATTTGTTGGGGATCAGAGGCAGTTGTTCTTGTGACTGGAGAATAAATATGCACATGCACTCACTGTCCTTCTGCTCCTCTCTGGGTTGGCAGTAGACTAAAAGTGACAAAACTCTCCAATTTAAATCCCTTGCTCACTCATAAAAGGGAGATGGCAGGAGAACAGAAAGGCAATACAGCATACATTACACAACTACATCCATCTTAACACACTAAGGGCAACATTATCCAAAGTGGCCACTGATTTTAGATACCTCCATTTCTTGGTGTCCAAACTGAGACACCTTCAAGCTTGATTTTCAGAGATGCTGAATGCCTATTCACTTTAATTGGAACTGTGTGTGCTCAGCGTCTCTGAAAAATAAGATTCAATATTCCTTGAGGTGGGCACCCTAAAATCAGTGGCCACTTTGGAAATTTCTGGCCCAGACCGGCTGGGTTTGCTCTTGCTTTGACTGGTCTCCTCAGCCTAGAGGTTTAAACTGTTTCCACCATCCTTTTGAAGACAGATTTTTTCTACTTTGACGAGGAGTCATTAAAAAATTGCAGGTTTTAGCGAGGGTCCAATTTAGGTCCTGTCATTGACCCTTAGATATACTCAGGCTAACATGGTTTGGTAACAAATCAACTGCAAGAACTTCTAGAGATAAGGTTTTCTTTTCACATTCTGCATTTGAACTCACTTTTAAATTAATGATAAAAAGTTTTATTATATAATGAATAAAAGTGACAGCTGAAAATAGGGAAATATATCCTAAACACTACAGATCATCAGCAAAGGCAGGAATGATATTGGGATAGGAAAAAATCAGACAGAACATCTAGAATAATTTTGCAGTTCCTATGTTCCATGAAAACTGTATGCAGTATATAGATTTTACAAGGGAAACAGCCACTTGCTTTCACAAGAGCCTATCTTAGAGGTTTTTACGGTCAGGCTTGACAAAACCCTGGCTGGGATGATTTAGTTGGGAACTGGTCCTACTTTGAGCAGGGAGTTGGACTAGATGACCTCCTGAGGTCCCTTCCAACCCTGACATTCTATGATTCTATCTTTGGGCTTGGGTGTGATTTCTAAAACACACTAACATGCTGTGCATTAATGGATCCATGTAGACTCCCTCGTGCACTTTAACAGAGATGTACGTTGAAGTGCACTAGGGAACCTTTAGGGTGCACCAGCAAAGTCTACATGGACTCACTAATTCACAGCATGTTAGTGCACTTTAAAAATCACACCCCTATGGTGCAATTATGGAAAAATAAGTCTCTCTCTTGGCTTTAAAGGGATATACTACAGTTATAAACTACATTAAGAAACTATTGGCCACAGTGAGCATGGCTATACCCAGTAAATCTACTTTTTTTCACCCTACCAATTTTAATTCCCCCCCCCCCATGAAAGAAAGAAACATTTGGTTTCCAAAGCAAGCATGTTAGCCACTGCCTGTGTTTAAACAGCTCGACAACAGAAGCAGATTCTGGAAACAAACTACTGTTCACATTTGAAGTGGGTATATGACTAAAAGGATCTCCAACTGTGGCCTTCATGTTAAAGCAGAGAATTTGATTGTGAATGCAGTAAAACATCAAATAACAGGAAAACAGAAAACCCTATGTTGATACACAAGAAACAACTGATCTTTGGCTCTTGATAGTCAATAGTAGATCAGTGGTTCTCAAACTTCTGTACTGGTGACCACTTTTACACCGCAAGCCTCTGAGTGCGGCCCCTGCTTAAAAATATTTAAAAAATAGTTTTTAATTTAACACTATTATAAATGCTGGAGGTGAAAATGGGGGTTGGGGATGGAGGCTGACAGCTCACAACCCCCACATAATAACCTCGCAACCCCCAAGGGGTCATGACCCCCCATTTGAGAACCCTAACCCCTGCTTTAATTAAAAGATTAAGAATAGTTGCTTCAACGGGGCTATTTTTGTCCCATCATGTATTATTAAAGGAGTTATTTAAATTTATCAAATGTATCTATCAAATAGCCCTTAGTCACATTTACAATATGGTCCTTAAAAGAATACACACGATTCACTGAGTAATATCAACTTTAGTTTTTGACTGTAGACTCCCATCCTACAATCTACTCTTAAAACAACCAACCTGCAACTACCTCACGATCAGCCCCTCAGGCAAGAGCCTGGGATAGGAAATATTCTTATTGACATGTTCAAGGCTTATGGTCAACAGACTCAGATTCTAGTGAACCAGAATATGATGCAATTTCCACACTTCCAACCTCAACTTGTTCAGATCTAACGATGTTTAGCAGGAATGATTCAGCTGACCTCAAAAGGCTGGTGAAGATCATAGACAGACAGGCTGTCCCCCAGATATCCAAAGATCCCATCACACTTTGAATTGTACTTGGAAGCAAAAAAGCAATCTTTGGAGAACTGATAACATATTTTCTGAAATTAACACTCTACAGCAGGCCTAAATGGTGGCAGTCTGCACCAGTGATAGCTTTAAAGTGGTCTTGACTAATAACCTCAGGTACAGCACATTGCCATCAATTCAGATTGCCACATTAGCAAGAAATGGATGGATTTACCTTACCAAGTGTAGATGAAAAGATTCATTTTTAGATCATAAATGAAAGTTATGTATAAGGGTTTTTTCACTGCAAATATAGTTTCCATTTACTTTTGATTTTGTTATTAAACAAATACAGGCCATTTATGTAAACCAAATTTACTAGGGTCTTTGTTTGTAAAGGCTTGACTGTAATACTTCAGAAAATTTAGCATCAACAAAAATTTATGGTGTCAATTAAGGTTCACTTTTTCTGCTACAAATACAATGGATTTCCCCACAAAACTACATCAAATAAAGTAATTGCACACAATGAAATTATAACCAGATTAGCATGAATGTATAATGCAAGTGATCACCATGTGATCTAGAGGCTGACTCTGGCAACTATAGCAGCCTGCTATTAACTAAACGCTTTCTGCTTTAGCTTCATAGTACTTACAGGCCTGGTGAAGGTATATATGAATAGGGTCATAGTTCATACATCCAGCAGTATACAACAGATATGCAGTCATGCCACCCATTCTGACCCTGGCTGAGAATTTGGCCCAGACATTTATTTCTATATAATACATGTTAAAATTATTTCAGAGAACATCTAGTTCCTGGAAATGCTGTGGGAAAATGACATTTATGGCCAGTCTCCTCTGAGTAACGTGATGAGTTATTGTTGGAAAACAGCCATTCTCAAAGTCATCCTAAAAACATTAGCTAAATTTAAGTACAATTTTTTTTGTATCAGGGTACTCGTTTAACTATACTCAGTGCTGGTTAAGATATCAGCACAGTTCCTGGTGGATCACGTACCATAAAGACAAAAGAGTAACAAAAGCATCATGTAATACACAACTATGGATCTACATGTCATAGAAAGGAACAGAAGAACCAACAAATTACAAAACAGTTATCTGTGTAGAAACCACCTAAAGAATGCATGTCAGAGATATTCTTGAAGACTTGAACAGTAATATGCTATGTTCAGGGATGACTTAAAGGGGTTGCACTTCTGATAGGGACTTGAAGTTGCAAGTTTCATGACGGGCTTCATCAACAGGACTTACATTCAGCTGAATATGGCCTAGGCAATTCAATCATTTCACTTATTTTTTTAAAATAATTCTGATCAGCAACTAAAGACAAACTTCATTCTTCTTCTACTCTGGCATTTTCCATCATGTTTTAAAAAGTGTTCAAACATAGTTCCAGCTAAACAGCTTTAAAATAGAGGGTTCTGTCCTGTAGTCATTGAAGTCAGCGGCACCACTCACACAACCAAGGGCTGTAAGACCAGGTCTTCCGTTTACCCACTCAATATAGATGGGCCAAAAAACACAGTTTTAATCCTGGTGTATGGACTACATTGAAACAGAATGTAGACAGGCTCTCCTATATAGTATTTTTATTGTCACTCCTTAAAATTTAAGAATATTGTGGTATGTATGTTACTTAGAAGTAATTACGCATGCTTAGCTCTAAGATCTGAAATCCAAGCTAATTTATTTTCCCCTTGGGACTTCAGAACTGGGGCAGAAAATGTTATTGCACAAGCGCGGCTGCAATTCTATGCATAATAAATAAAATTTACTTAGAAATTTCACATTTCACAGTAGGTAGCATTTACTGCAGTAATGCAATGCTTAGTCACAGACTGGGAAATATTAATTTTATTTCCAGCCCTGCCAAAGACTTCCTGTTTTATATTGGGCAAGTCACTTAATCTGTCTTTGCCTTAATTTCCCCACCTGTGAAGAGAGAGGAAAAATACTTTCCTACCGCACAGGGGAGTGGGGAAGATTAAAGCATTAATTTTTGTAGCGATTTGAGATGCTCAAGATGCTATGGAAGAATTATAAAAAGATTTTCTATTGTAACCACAGATAAATTCTTGCACATAGTTTTCACTTGCTGTGTTACAGCAGCAGCATGCTAGCTGATACTTATATTCTGCAGAAATAACAAAACCCACCTCCATGTATACTTGGCCATAGAGAAAATTTAACAACAAGAATTCCAAGGCAAACACAATAGTTGCTTATCTTCAAGGCTTTCAGTATTTTGTAACAGGAGCTATTTAGAATCATAGAATCATAGAATCTCAGGGTTGGAAGGGACCTCAGGAGGTCATCTAGTCCAACCCCCTGCTCAAAGCAGGACCAAACCCAACTAAATCATCCCAGCCAGGGCTTTGTCAAGCCTGACCTTAAAAACCTCTAGGGAAGGAGATTCCACCACCTCCCTAGGTAACCCATTCCAGTGCTTCACCACCCTACTAGTGAAAAAGTTTTTCCTAATGTCCAACCTAAACCTCCCCTTCTGCAACTTGAGACCATTACTCCTTGTTCTGTCATCTTCTACCACTGAGAACAGTCTAGATCCATCCTCTTTGGAACCCCCTTTCAGGTAGTTGAAAGCAGCTATCAAATCCCCCCTCATTCTTCTCTTCTGCAGACTAAACAATCCCAGTTCCCTCAGCCTCTCCTCATAAGTCATGTGCTCCAGCCCCCTAATCATTTTTGTTGCCCTCCACTGGACTCTCTCCAATTTATCCACATCCTTCTTGTAGTGTGGGGCCCAAAACTGGACACAGTACTCCAAATGAGGCCTCACCAGTGCTGAGTAGAGGGGAATGATCACATCCCTCGATCTGCTGGAAATGCCCCTACTTATACAACCCAAAATGCCATTAGCCTTCTTGGCAACAAGGGCACACTGTTGACTCATATTCAGCTTTTCGTCCACCGTAACCCCTAGGTCCTTTTCTGCACAACTGCTGCCCAGCCATTCGGTCCCTAGTCTGTAGCAGTGCATGGGATTCTTCCGTCCTAAGTGCAGGACTCTGCACTTGTCCTTGTTGAACCTCATCATATTTCTTTTGGCCCAATCCTCTAATTTGTCTAGGTCCCTCTGTATCCTAGCCCTACCCTCCAGCGTATCAACCACTCCTCCCAGTTTAGTGTCATCTGCAAACTTGCTAAGGGTGCAGTCCACACCATTCTCCAGATCGTTAATGAAGATATTGAACAAAACCGGCCCCAGCACCGACCCTTGGGGCACTCCACTTGATACCGGCTGCCAACTAGACATGGAACCATTGATCACTACCCGTTGAGCCCGACCATCTAGCCAGTTTTCTATCCACCTTACCGTCCATTCATCCAGCCCATACTTCTTTAACTTGCTGGCAAGAATACTGGGAGACGGTATCAAAAGCTTTGCTAAAGTCCAGAAATAGTACATCCACTGCTTTCCCCTCATCCACAGAGCCGGTTATCTCGTCATAGAAGGCAATTAGGTTAGTCAGGCATGACTTGCCCTTGGTGAATCCATGCTGACTGTTCCTGATCACTTTCCCTTCCTTTAAGTGGTTCAGGATTGATTCCTTGAGGACCTGTTCCATGATTTTTCCAGGGACTGAGGTGAGACTGACTGGCCTGTAGTTCCCTGGATCTTCCTTCTTCCCTTTTTTAAAGGTGGGCACTACATTAGCTTTTTTCCAGTCATCCGGGACCTCCCCCGATCGCCATGATTTTTCAAAGATAATGGCCAATGGCTCTGCAATCTCATCGGCCAACTCCTTTAGCACCCTCGGATGCAGCGCATCCGGCCCCATGGACTTGTGCTCGTCCAGCTTTCCTAAATAGCCCCGAACTACTTCTTTCTCCACAGAGAGCTGGTCACCTCCTCCCCATACCGTGCTGCAGAGTGCAGCTGTCTGGGAGCTGACCTTGTCTGTGAAGACAGAGGCAAAAAAAGCATTGAGTACACTAGCTTTCTCTACATCCTCTGTCACTAGGTTCCCTCCCTCATTCAGCAAGGGGCCCACACTTTCCTTGACTTTCTTCCTGTTGCTAACATACCTAAAGAAACCCTTCTTGTTACTCCTAACATCTCCGGCTAGCTGCAACTCCAAGTGTGATTTGGCCTTCCTGATTTCACTCCTGCATGCCTGAACAATACTTTTATACTCCTCCCTGGTTATTTGTCCAATCTTCCACTTCTTGTAAGCGATTCTTTTGTGTTTAAGACGAGCAAGGATTTCACTGTTAAGCTAAGCTGGTCGCCTGCCATATTTACTTTTCTTCCTACACATCGGGATGGTTTGTTCCTGCAACCTCAATAAGGTTTCTTTGAAATACAGCCAGCTTTCCTCGACTCCTTTCCCCGTCATGTTATTCTCCCAGGGGACCTTGCCCATCAGTTCCCTGAGGGAGTCGAAGTCTGCTTTTCTGAAGTCCAGGGTCTCTGTTCTACTGCTTTCCCTTTTTCCTTGTGTCAGGATCCTGAACTCGACCATCTCATGGTCACTGCCTCCCAGGTTCCCATCCACTATTGCTTCCTTTACTATTTCTTCCCTGAAAGGATTTAATATCTGGCTGCTGAGAAGGGTAGAGTTTTCCAGCAATAAATTGTACAGTATGCATTTTTTTTAAAATGGAGGATGTAGAACACAGATTTCCCCCATAAATTCAATTTATTAAAAATGTAGTGGATTTGTAATCTTTGAATACAAAAATTAGTAATGGATTTCATTGGATTTGTCTTGATTTTTGAGACATGGCAATACTTAGACCTTTTAAAGCATTTTCAAGGTTAACCATTTGATTCTGAAAATATACTGTCAGATAGGTCAACCTTATTATCCCCATTTTATAGATGCAGAAGTTGAGGTATAGAATTTAACTTTTTCAAGCCAAAGAGGAAGGTAGAGGCACTGTCTGGATTAAACCTCAGGATTTCTTGCCTCATAGTCCTGTTTCTCTGACCACTATACCACATCTCTCAAGACTAATCTTTCCATTTCCTCCTGTAAGCTTTCCATCTGCAAGACTATAATTTCCTGGCTGACGTAAATTCAAGGAGTTCCAAATTCTGGTGCTGCATCTGAAGTTACTTTCTTTATTTCTGGCTTCACAGGCAAGTTGCTTTGCAGAAAGTAAGCTGGGAAAAGGATGCACTATGGTAATATTAAAAACAACAACAAACCATTAGCCAAGAAAATAAAAGCATCATGTAGGTGTGACCACACACTAATAGTTCATAGTTTCATTTAAAATTGACAGTCAAAGAGGAACCAAGTCTTCAGAACAGAAAAAGATTAACATTTATCTTGCATGCACAATTATATGCAATTGTCATATTAACAATAATAGATGTCAATTCTAACATCAAACAGAAATTATTCAAATAGCAGTTAAATCCAGGAAAAGGGGGCGGGGGGGTAGAAAGCTGTATCTCAAAATGTAACATCAGAACAGTACAGCTCAGCACTCATACTTCCATGTCCTCCAAAAGCTGTCTCTCTTCTGTGGGAGTTTTTCAAGGATAACCCCAAGTAAAGCTCATTACCGTAGTCTGGTCAGTACAGAGTTCACTTGTAACTATGTTTTTTCAAAAGAACTCGCACTCAAATTTTTGAGACCAAAAAAAAAATAATAATAATAATTACAGAGACACACCAATAACTTGAAAACCAGATTTCCATGGGAAAAATTTTACCCACTGTTATTTGTAACACCAGAGATTACGAGAACTATAAGAAATTAGACAAAACAATTTTTTTCAGCATACAAACTGCTGGGAGTAAGCCAAAACCATTTAGAACATAAGAACGACCATAAAGGGTCAACCCAATCATCCGCCTAGCCCAGTATCCTGTCTTCCAACAGTGGCCAATGCCAGGTGCTTCAGAGGGAAAGAAAGAACGGGTAATCATCAAATAATCCATCCCCTGTTGCCCGTTCCCATCTTCTGGCAAACAAAGGCCAGGGACACTTCAGAGCATGGTTTTGCATCCCTGAAAATCCTGGCTAATAGCCATTGATGGACCAATCCTCCATGAACGTATCTAGGTTGTTTTTTTAACCCTGTTATAGACTTGGCCTTCACAACATCCTCTGGCAAAGGTTTCCACAGACTGACTGTGCGTTGTGTGAAGAAATACTTCCTTTTGTTTGTTTTAAACCTGCTGCCTATTGATTTCATTTGGTGACTCCTAGTTCTTGTATTATGAGGAGTAAATAACACTTCCTTATTTACTTTCTCCACACCAGTCATGATTTTATAGACTTCTATCATATCTCCTCTTAGTCGTCTCTTTTCCAAGCTGAAAAGTCCCAGTCTTATTAATCTCTCCTCTATGGAAGCTGTTCCATACCCCTAATAATTTTTATCCTTTTCTGTACCTTTTCTAATTCTAATATATCTTTTTTGAGATGGGGCAACCAGATCTGAATGCTATATTCATGATGTGGGTGTACCGTGGATTTATATAGAGGCAATATGATATTTTCTGTACTATGATTCACAACACTGTTAGCTTTTTTGATTGCCGCTGCACACTAAGTTGATGTTTGCAGAGAATTACCCACAATGACTCCAAGATCTCTTTCTTGAGTGGTAACAGCTAATTTAGACCCCATCATTTTTTATGTGTAGCTGGGATTATGTTTTCCAATGTGTTGTACTTTGCATTTATCAATTTTGAATTTCTTTTGCCATTTTGTTGCCCACTCCCCCAGTTCTGTGAGATCACTTTGTAACTCTTTGCAGTCTGCTTTGGATTTACCTATCTTGAGTAGTTTATCATCAGCAAATATTGCTCACCTCACTATGAATATGTTGAACAGCACTGGCCCCAGTACACACCCCTGGGGACACCATTATTTACCTCTCTCCATTCTGAAAACTGACCATTTATTCCTACCCTTTGTTTCCTATCTTTTAAGCAGTTACTGATCCATTAGAGAACCTTCCCTCTTATCCCATGACAGCTTACTTTGCTTATGAGTCTTTGGTGAGGGACCTTGTCAAAGGCTTTCTGAACATCTAAGTACACTATATCCAGGTCCCCCTTGTCCACATGCTTGCTGACCCCCTCAGAGAATTCTAGTAGATTGGTGAGGCACAATTTCCTTTTACGAAAATTATGTTGACTCTTCCCCAACAAATTGTGTTAATCTATGTGTCTGATAATTTTTTCCTATAGTTTCAAACAGTTTGTCTGGTACTTCAGTTAGACTTACCAGCCTGTGATTGCTGGGATCACCTCTGGAGCCTTTTAAAAAAATTGGCATTACATTAGCCATCCTCCAGTCATCTGTTACAGAAGCTGATTTAAATGATAGGCTACATACCACAGTTAGTAGTTCTGCAATTTCACATTTGGGTTCCTTCAGAACCCTTGGGTGAATACAATCCAGTCCTGGTGACTTATTACTGTTTAATTTATCAATTTGTTCCAAAACCTCCTGCTCCTCAGATTTGTCACCTAAAAAGAACCGCTCAGGTTGGGGAATCTCCCTCACATCCTCAGCCGTGAAGACCAATGCAAAGAATTCATTCAGTTTCTCCGCAATGGCCTTATTGTCCTTCAGTGCTCCTTTAGCATCTTGATCGTCCACTGAGCCCACGGGTTGTTTAGCAGGCTTCCTGCTTCTGATGTACTTTAAATAAATTTGCTGTTATTTTATGACTCTTTGGCTAGCTGTTCTTGAATTCTTTTTTGGCCTCCCTAATTATACTTTTACACTTCATTTGCAAGAGTTTATGCTCCTTTCTATTTTCCTCACTAGGATTTAACTTCCACTTCGTAAAGGATGCCTTGCTGCCTCTAACTGCGTCTTTTACTTTTGTTGTTTAGCCACGGTGACACTTTTTTGGTTCTCTTACTAAGTTTTTAAATTTGGGGTATACATTTAAAATGAGCCTCTAGTATGGTGTCTATAAAAAAGTTTCCATGCAGCTTGCAGGAATTTCACTTTTGGCACTGTACCTTTTAATTTCTTTTTAACTAGCTTCCTGATTTTTGTCTAGTTCCTTTCTGAACTTAAACGCTACTGTGGAGGGCTATGCTTTGGTATTTCTCTCTTCCCCTTCCACTCCACCCCACCCCCGGGATGTTACATTTTATTATGTTACGTTCACTATTATCAAGCGGTTCAGCTATATTCACCTTTGATTTTTGGCATTGACAGCAGTTGTTGTGTATAGTCATTTTCAGAGATTTTTTTTTATTGGTCAGTTCAACTTCTGTCTTATGCACTAGTGTGATACTGTGCACTTCTGATGGGGAGGAGTTTCTGGGAACACACTTCCCAAAGCCCTGCATGAGAACAGTTAGCAATAATAGCAAAATTTGAACTGAAATCAAGGAGGCAGTCATATACAAGAAGGATAATGTGGGGAGACGGTAGATTCTAGCATGTGTTTTGCTGCTATTCTCAGGACTGCTCAAAAGACTTAATAAACATCAAAAGGAGAGCAAACTGTTATAAGTGTTTTTCAAGGAATGTTGAGAGGCTGTGCATACTACTCTCTCTTTTTTAATGATTCTGCAGCACTGTCAAAGTACGTGTTCTAACAAAATATTAAAATTTTCTAAAATTAGTCAATTAAAAGAGTCAAGTTACATGTCCCCTTTAAAGACATACATGGCAGCCTTGCAGATAAATTATATCTTGATATACTTAGTGGGGTATATTATTTTCTCTGTGCGTGTTTCATTTTAATTTCCATAAATTAAGTTACTCGTGCATCCAGACCACAAAGCCTTCTGTTTATGATCCCAACAGATCTCCATCTGCTTAGGGTTGTATGGAGGGATAATCACCAAAGTACATTTAGATAAAAAAGAACTGTGGTGGATAACTCACGAGCTAATTCACTTTCTTAGTAGTCAATACTGAACTGGTGCCTTTGGGAGGATATTAAAGGAGCATTGCATTTTAGAGTAAGACTAAAACCAAAGCCCCAATCACTATTGGTTATTATAGAGACTCTATTACTTGTTCTTCCCCTCCTGAATTTGTCTGTGTGTGTCTGTTTACACATCCAGCATCATGACTAACTTCCAACTCAGGTAAATATATTCTGGTTACCTATTCTCTACAATTACAGATGGAGAAGGTATGCCTCACTTCTTGTCCTAAACTGGTTCTGTTGAGTTTCATCCCAGAGGTGGCAGCACAGGTCCCTGTATAGTTATTTGTCTAGGAATGTTAAATTTATAAAACAATTTGGGATTATAAGGATGATATCAAGATGTGATTAACTGCCCAGTGGAGAACATACCTTAATGTAAGAGTTCCCATTTTAAATTAAACTTTCATATCAAGACATTTGTCTGAAAATGCTTTTGGATCTTGTATCTGATGTGCCTTTAATTTTCCTTTAGCTCAAATTTGGACTTAATTCCTAAAAAATCATTTAAAAATAATGTCAAATACTGAGATGCACAATTTTAAAATAAAGTGTTGCCATTCTGTTGGGCAGTGCTGACAGATCCAGATAAAGCCAATACATTATATAATACCTGCAGCATGCTGTTGCTGCTATGATTTTAGAAGCCTTTGATTTTCTTTATAAAAGGAAAAAAGTAAGCACCAATAAAGATAATACATAGGACATAAAAATAGCCATAACATAGGTATCATAAACATTATACATCAATAAGTAGAATTGTAGGGGCGGAAAAATTTATGCATACACATCCCAAGATTGGAAAATAATTAGTAAAGCCAAGCTTTACTGCCATAAACTATAAGGGAATGCAAGACTGACTTTCTTCCGGAAAGAAATACTTAACTCTATTGGTGTCAAAACTCACACCAATTTGTACGACTTACCAGAAGTGATAAAGCATGTTTCTTTTCTTGTTAATGGCCAGGCTTTGGCTTTTCTAGTTACTGGGAAGAATGCCTCAGACAGAGTAATAATCATGATTTCATTTACATTTCAAACTTTCAGCTTAAAATTTTTGTTTACATTATACAAAGGAATTTCAAATACATGTCCAAAAACATGTTAGCAAGTCTCCTCAAATTGACATCTGTAGAATATTTGCTGAATGACATCTTAAAATTAACTATAAACACATCCGTAAGCTTTACAAATACAGAAAATATGTTAGGTTTACACACAGCTTCCAAGACAGACACTAGAATTCTCTTCAAAAATATGAAACTGAAGCTTTATAAAAGTCTCTGTGTGTCTTGGGCACTTAAAATATCTGTCATTTCCATGTCCTGAACCAAAACTCTAGCTACAGCTGCTTCTTCACTATTTGAAGGGAGACTTGTCAAGGTCCAAATTTTATAGGCCGAGGTCCCTTTCTGTTAAATCCTTGAGAATTTGTCCTTTTCAAGGTTTCACTGTGCAGAAACTTTGGTCTGTTTTACTCTTGGTACTTAAAAATATATATTTCATTCTTGAACAGACTAAATACGAGAAACAGAGCGAGACGCAAAAGATTACAAAAACAAGGATCTTATGATCACATTCCTGCCACAATCTCTTTAGTTTCTTCACAACACAAACTTTAAGAGAGCACTTCCCCTACTGTCCCACAAAAATTCAAGTCAAACTATACTAACGTAATATAATACATGAAGATACTGGAAAACCCCACTTATAAAACATAACACCGTAAAACAAGGTGCTGTTAGATATGTTTTGTAAGAGGCAGAGAGTCATATGATACTAAATATAATCAGTGCAATCTAACCCAGTTGAATCTAACCCAGCAGTTAGGTATGGAGAAGAGTTTAACACATATGGAGACTCTAACAGGCTATAATATGTGCATTGAAAAAAGTTAATTATGATGAAAAATGAGAGTTTCAAGGATGACAAATATGATTTTTTTTAAAGAACAGGCAATTGGCATTTCATATATGTGTGATAATAAACCAGAATAAGGTTAATAACTTATATAACTATAACAGAAGCTCTGAAGACAAGCAGTAATAAGACACTGCTTTGACTCTGTTTAACTACCTAACATTCATGTCTATAAAAACAGCTTCCAAGACCTGTTTTTGCTGGACCGGATTCAATAAGTGCTCTTGTGGTCCCATGGGATCAAGTACTTGGAATTGTCTATGAATGCTTTGTCTAAATGATGTATCTATCTTTGTCTAAAATGTAACTACATTCTTATGAAATACAACTCAAAATGAAAATAATTCAAATATTTAACCTAATTGGACAGCCTGATGATTTATTGATGATTGCCTGTCCTTCCTGATCACTCTCCAGTAAAATGTATTAGTGTCCTTTAGAGGAGACTTGGCAGGTTAAAAATCACATTAAAAAAAAAGGCGGGGGGGCGGGAATTAGCTATATTATAGATACAACTTAAAGTATTAAACCTCAAAACACTGTACAAAATCAAATTTGCTTGTCATCTTTTATGCTGTTTCAGGACTGACTCAGTGAAGCACAAAAAGTAAGTGCACATTGCCCACCAGGTGTCCTGCTTCCTACTGTGAAAAGTCCCACAACACCCTCTAGGTAGTCAAGTCCTGTTCCTGCAATGAGCTCCACATAGGAAGACTCCTAAAGAGAGCCCCTCAAGGTCCACCCACACCGAGCTCATTGCAGGATCAAGGTCTTAAGTATTTGCAGGAAGGGATTCTCAATCTGGTCAATGAAAACTAACTAGTCAGTTTCATGTTTTTCTTATCAATTTCACTTTCTGGTTGGCTAGTACTGTAGTGTGATGCCTGAATTGCAAACACTACAGGGAAATGTTCACATCCAATCAAAAAAGACAATGAAAATATTTATGATATTAAGGCAATTTATTTTACTTTTGTCATCTCAACAACAAATACATAACAGCACTGATAAAATCCCATAAATCTCATATTGTATACACATATACTATATGTCTAAAATACAGAAACAAAAACTAAAGTTTAACATACACATTAGTTTCACAGTCACCTTCCTAAAATTCTTTTCCAAAAACCAGACAACTATCTTACAATTATGGATGTGAAGAAATTATGAGCATTATCAAAATATTTCATTTTGTATTTGATTTTCTCTAGTTAAACAGTATTTTTAAGAAACCTAGATAAAAATACAAATACAGTTGAAATATTTTGGAAATTTTATTGTAATTTCTACATTGTCCTAAATGTAAGAGGTATGTGTTCTGTTGCTGTTGGTGGTTTTTTGTTTTCCTCTAATTTTGGTAAGAAATTTTAGGAAAACAAACATGAAACCAGTGTTTTTTGTATTTTTATTTTTGCACTGTTTATATGCATTTCCATTTTTTGACAAACATTATATGTATATGCAACAGGATTTTAAGGTAAGGTAGATATATTATTTAGACTATTGTGATGTCCTCTATGCATTTGGTGTTTTCTAAACCCAGGGAGGATATAATCCATGCCCCAAAAAGCATACATTTTACAAAGACAGATGTGGGAAAGGGAATGGGAACAGGATACAACATAGAAGCAAAGTGATGATAGCTATTGTTTACTTGGGTTGGGTTGGGTTTTGTTGTTTGTTTGTTTTTGCAGGCTGGGGAAGAGATGAATTTGAGGGTACAGAAACACTTGCTTTTTATTACCAGTAGGTTTTCAAAATTCCATTAAAAAAAAAAAGTTAAGTGAAGGATAATGTTTTCAATATACTGCAGACATCCCTTCCAGATGTCTGACTAGAACTTCAGAATGACCAAACCGACTGCGCCCCAGAGAATTCACCCAAATTAGACATTGAGCCAGGACAGGTACCAGTAATATAATTAGCTTACAGACGCAGAACAGACTTGATCAAAGCTCAATTTGTGTACCTCACTTGAGTCTCAGGCCCTAATTCAGCGAAGACTTTATTAAAACTCAGGTGGTCCCTTACTTTAACAAGCAGTCCCAGTAACTAGTGAGATAATGCTATAGAAGAGAATGAAGATACAAACTGGAATGCATATACAGTACATATATTGAAAGATTTCTGTGACTACTCACTCAGACACCAGTCAACTGAAACATTTAAATTAAAGAAAAATCTGTTAACTAAATTGCATTATAAAATCACTATAAAACAACCATGGAAAAGTTAGAACTGTTTACGGTTTTGTGGCCAACCACGTCCTCTAGAAATAAAACTTTAAGGCATAGCAAGAATTCAAACATTTTTGTTTTTTGGGAAAAGTAGATATCACCTAATTAAAAGATAATCAGTAATATATTCAACAGCTAATTTAGGTATTACTCATTTGGTCCTTGTCCAGATAGTATCCCTTTAAAAAAGAGTGATCAAGATAAGGAAAAAATTTGATAAAGTAAAACCAAGACTAATAAGTTGGAATAAATTCAATCAAAATTATTATAAGATGGCTAACCTCAGGCACACACAAAAGCTGAACAAGTCCAAGTGAAACTGCTAGTTATGCTTCTGTTATGGTTTTGTGTCTATGGCAACACCAAATGATCAACTGAACTTCACTACTAAAGCACTCAGAGGTAGGGGTGGGGAAGACAGGGAGATTTACACTGTTGGGAACACAAATACAAGTTGTAATATATAAAATGAAAGAGTCAAGCAGAACTTTTTTTTAATACCAACAATGTAGTAGTAAGTCTTTGACTGTTGCTCCTGCCATCTTGAGCAGACTTCCTGTATTCATCTGCCTTATCAACCCACTGTCATTTCTCAAAGTTCATTTAAAAAAATTCTCCCCTTGCCTACGTCTTTTCATGTCCATTTCCCAATTATATTATTAAAAGCTCTGTAAATAATTTAACAATGTTTGTAAGAATTATTCCATATAAGTTAAGCTTACTACATTTTATTATTATTGTTCATGCTGTCAATTTTGCACATAAAGAACTTCACTGCAGGAGCAATGATTTATTTGCTGTAACAGAATAAATACCTTGGGTACAGTGAATGTGCTGTGAGAGATTTTGTATAGCCAATGTCGGAAACCTCTACTCACTGCCACCATTAGAAAGAGACAAGTACCAGATCAACCTAAATAGTATCAGCAGCTTTCTACTACCATGTAAGAATCCAGGCTCTATTACTGCCAAATGGGTAGGTGTTGCTGAGACTGCATGCTAAGCCCTCAGGACTATGTTCCTCAAGTCACTGAACAGCTTATTAAGGAGCAGCATGGATGGGAGTACCACCTAGTTCTTCCTGAATGAGATGATGATGATGGTAACATGAGCTTTTAGAAAGAGTCTTGCCGCATAATCTCTTTTTTCCTAATGAATGTTATTTAATATAGATATTACACGCACAGACACTTGGTGTGCAGAGATTCTAGTATTTGTGTTTCTATTATGTTTTTTGTTTCTACTTATATTTTTCACATGCTTTTTTAACGCTTCAAGGAGCTTACTTTGTGGGTCAGAAAAAAGTAAAAAAGAGCTGATGGAAAGGAGGCAGAAATAGTGAAAAGGTCAGGTTACATTTTATTTCAGCTCCATCAATGACTCAGAGACAAAAAAGAAAGGCCCATGAAAAGATCCAAATACTAAGATATTTGGGTTTATTCCGGTTCCTGCAGGACACAAATGCACAGTCCTAACATATACCTTTTACCACTGAAATATCCTGCATCTCATAAACAAGGAAAGATTACGAATCTATACACCTCTACCTCGATATAACGCTGTCCTTGGGAGCCAAAAAATCTTATTGCATTATAGATGAAACTGTGTGATATCAAACTTGCTTTGATCCACCAGAGTGCACAGCCCCGCCCCCCCGGAGCGCTGCTTTACCGCGTTAGATCCAAATTCGTGTTATATCAGGTGGCGTTATATCAAGGTAGCGATGTACTTGAGGTACAACAGTTACCGGTAAAACCTGATTTTAGGAAAATCTCAAGGAACACCTCAAGCCTTCACGAAAAGGCAAGGTTTCATACTATGACTTTCAGATACACCATCAGACCTGAGTTTTGGACAACAAGGAATTTGGGATTTTTGAGGTGCAAAACAACAACTACCAACCTATGCATTTACCTGTTTACAGCAGAATTAGACTGCTACAAGATGGCAAGGATCCCTTTTCACTTAGAAGTGGCTGACACACTGTTTTTGTATTAATTTAGCTGTATCAGTTGTTACACTGACATAATTAAATCAATGCAACCCCTTACTATGGACATCCACATTAGACTGTAGTATTGATTTACCTACATCAATTTCTAAATAACCAATACAGCTAAATAGCTATAAAAACAGTGTGTGCAGACCAGACCTTAGGAACCAGACAATTTAATTTTGTTCTACAGTGGGTGTCTGAAGCTTGCCCAATTGATGGAGTTGCATTGGCAAATGCAGAAGCCTGAAGGCTGTACTGTACCTTTATTGCAGAAACAGTTAGTAGAGCCCACAGATCTGAATAAGCAACATGGACTGGCATCTCCGGTTAAAATGAAGCACTTAATGTGAGGACTTCTAGTCTCTGTGGCCTTTTCCGCTGCACAACAAAGTCAGGCAGCCTCAGGTTACATCATAGATTGTACTTTGTTCACCTCTACTCTAGATGGTATCATAATTCTAAACACATGTATTTTGAAAAACTCCACTACAAAAACTACTACAAAATAAAACAAACATACTTTGTGTTTTTTCAGATTGAAAAAGCTGATTGACCAAGAAACAGCGTATCAGGCAAAAAAAGAGAAGGAAAACAACAAGAAAATAACGAAATTGAAAGAAGAACTGACAAAACTGAAATCATTTGCTTTAATGGTGGTGGATGAACAGCAAAGACTTACAGAACAGTTGAACCAACAAAGTCAAAAAATCCAAGAGCTCATCACTACTGCAGAGCAAGTACACGAGAAACTCACCATTGCGGAAGCAAAAGCAGAAGAAGAGAAGCAGAAAGCTATCAGGCTGGAAGCAGAATTGCAAGTGCAAACCAATAAGATTTCCCAAGAACAAGAAACAATGATGGCCAAACTAACCAATGAGGACAGCCAGAATCGCCAGCTCCGGATAAAATTAACAGCACTCACGCGACAAATTGATGAATTAGAGGAGACTAATAAATCTTTACGAAAAGCAGAGGAAGAACTACAAGACATAAGGGAAAAAATAAATAAAGGAGAATGTGGAAATTCCACCCTTATGTCTGAAGTAGAAGAATTACGGAAACGTGTCCTGGAAATGGAAGGTAAAGATGAAGAGCTCATAAAAATAGAAGATCAGTGTAGAGAGCTTAATAAAAAATTAGAAAAAGAAGCAGCACAAAACAAGAACTTTAAAGCAGAAGTTGACAAACTCAACAAAAGAATTATGGAGCTGGAGAAATTAGAAGATGCTTTCAATAGGAGCAAACAAGAATGTTATGCTCTGAAATGCAATCTTGAAAAAGAAAAAATGTTAACAAAGCAATTGTCTCAGGAGTTGGAAGGCTTAAAAGCTAGAATTGGAGAGCTTGAAGCCACTGAAATCAAGTTAGAAAAAACAGAATTCACACTCAAGGAAGATTTAACTAAACTGAAAACATTAACGGTCATGCTTGTGGATGAAAGAAAGACAATGAGTGAAAAAATAAAGCAAACAGAAGAAAAGTTACAATCTGCAACTTCCCAGCTTCAGGTGGAGCAAAAGAAAGTGATGTCAGTTACAGAAAAACTAATTGAGGAAAGTAAAAAGGCACTGAAATCAAAATCTGATGCAGAGGAAAAAATGTCCAGTGTAACAAAGGAACGAGATGAACTGAAAAACAAACTTAAAGCAGAGGAAGAGAAAGGAAATGATCTCTTTTCCAAGGTAAATATTCTAAGGAAAAGGCTTCAGTCACTAGAAGCCACTGAAAAAGAGTTTCTTAAAAATAAACTCAAAGAGACAACTAAATCAAGCACATCCTTACAGCAGGAGAACAACAAGATTAAAGAACTTGCTCAAGAAGTTGAGAGGCTGAAAAATAAGCTGAAAGAAATGAAGGCCATAGAGGATGATCTCATGAAAACTGAAGATGAGTTTGAGTCTCTAGAGCGAAGATACATCAATGAACGAGACAAAGCTAAATTTCTATCAGAAGAACTGGAGGGTGTGAAAATGGAACTGGCTAAGTATAAATTAGTAGAGAAGGCCGAGTCCAACCAAGAACAGTGGCTTTTCAAAAAACTTAAAGAAGAAGAAGCAAAGTCAGGGCACCTGTCTAGAGAGGTAGATGCATTGAAAGAGAAAATTCACGAGTACATGGCAACAGAAGACCTAATATGTCATCTACGGGGTGATCATATGGTCCTACAGAAGAAACTCACGCAGCAAGAAAAGAAAAACAGGGAGTTAGGAAGAGAAATTGATAGCCTTACCAAAGAATTAGAGAGATACAGACGTTTCAGTAAGAGCCTTAGACCGAGTCTTAATGGAAGGAGAATTTCTGACTTGCAGGTTTTCTCTAAAGAAGTCCAGACAGATCCAGCAGACAATGAACCACCTGATTACAAGAGCCTTGTTCCTTTAGAACGAGCAGTCATAAATGGGCAATTGTACGAAGAGAGTGATAATGAAGACGAAAACAATGATGAGGAGCAAACAGTGTCTTTCAAATGCAATTCATCCATTGCAAATGCAGTAAACAAAAAGCTATGGATCCCATGGATGAAGTCCAAAGAAAGCCATTCTCAAAATGGAAAAATTCATGACAAACAGAATGGAAATTGTGCACAGCCACGAGACTTAGTTCTAAGTCATACACCTGGTCAACCTCTTCATATAAAGGTTACACCAGACCATGGACAAAACACAGCTACCCTTGAAATAACAAGCCCTACTACAGACAGTCCTCACTCTTACACTAGTACAGCAGTTATACCCAACTGTGGCACACCAAAGCAAAGAATAACCATTATTCAAAATACTTCTTTAACGCCTTTAAAATCAAAAATAGCTGACGGTTACATGAGTCCAGAGCAAGCCATGCCACCTATCACATTGGCTACTTTTGCAAGATCTCAAACTCCTGAATCATGTGGCTCAATAACTCCAGAAAGGACAATGTCTCCGTTGGCTCTGACAGGTTCTTCAAGTTCTCCAGAACAAATGCTTTCTCCAGAGCCTTTGGAAATAGGTGCCAAGCATACTCTTTTTAGAGTATCCCCAGACAGGCAATCATCATGGCACTTTCAAAGATCTAACAGCACTGGTTCAAGTGTAATAACTACTGAGGATAATAAAATCCATATTCATTTAGGAAGTCCTTATGTTCAGGCTCTTGCTAATTCAGCAAAACCTTGTACTCCAGTTCAGGATAACAGAACTCCAGCACTAACTAATGGAACACCCAGTAAGCCTACTAGTAAAATCACAAGCAGTATCACAATCACACCAACAGCCACTCCTCTCCCACGGCAATCACAAATTACAGTAAGTAATGTCTATAACTGATCCCCATCCATGCTGACTCCTTTACCAGCAACCCATCTTATTTTTCATCCCAGCAAGAATAATTTGGAACACCCCCTTTATTTTGGGAGAGATCTGTGCATGAACTGTACAATGCTATTTGGGACTAACGTTAAGTTTTGCCTGCTTAGTCATATCAAGTGTGCACTTACTGTATATCTTTTCACTGAAATATCTTTATGTAAAATATTTAGTCTTCCACTTGTATAAATGCATCTTTATGTATTTCCATTTTCCATAACTCACATTATTTTTGACTGCAAGGTGTATTGGTGAAATATTTTAACATTACAAAACAGTAAATAATTGGTTGTTTTTACCATTGCTTGCAGAATTATTTGTTCTTTTGGTGTGGGTGTGTGCGCACATTTTGTATTTTTGCATGTATGACAGACTTTTATTTTAATCCCTGAAATGCCTGCTAAATACAGATAAGAACGGTTTCATTATCTTCCTTCTATTCTCCAATGTTTCCTAGCCTTATTACTCAAATTGTTATTTTTAGATCAACACACACAAAATCACATGTACAGTACCAATTTTAAGTGCATGATGCATAAATCACATGTTTTGGGGCATGTCAATCACTGGGGATTTTGAGAGTGTGGATTTTTTTAAACACTTTGTCATTCTGTTAAAACTCAGTCTGTTTCCTCCTTCAAATCTTTCCTTTGTAATTGGGTTGAGCTGAGAAGTTTATATCACAGAAATATTTTCTTTTTCTGTACGGTAAGCTCTTAGTCTACATTAAAAATACTAACGTTTAAAGACTTTGTAAGAATGTTAACAGCAACATTTACATTTTAAAAAGACCAACCAGAAGAATGGCTCCACAACATGATTTTATTATTCAAAGTAGAAGGGAAGGAGGCAGCAGGGTTGGAACCTAGATTACAGTCCATCATTCTACATATTAGTTAGGCACAGTGAAGAAGAGAAAGCAAAATGAATGATAGGACACATTATAATTTCTGAAATGATAAAATGAGTTGGTTACAAAAAATGAGAATACTATAGTCCAGCTATTTGAATTTATACATCCCTCCAGACATAGTACAGACACTAATAATACAATGCCGCTATTTAGACAAAACTGTGTCACGCACCGCAGCGATGGACGCTATATTAGTGCATATAATAATAAATAATGACAATAGTATATGCAATGCTGGCCTCAATTTGTCTGTATACCAAGAATAAGAAGCAATCAATGCTAACCTCTTGGAGAACATTACATACAGTGACACCAGAGCTTCATTTTGAATTATTTATAAGGCCAAAAGGTCCTGAATTCACTTCCCCAACACCTCTCTTTCTCTAAATAAGGAGCTACTACTGAAATTCACTCTTTTAAAAACAGCTTTTTAAAAAGTTAAACATCAATTTTAATTATGCATTTAGAAAACAAATCTTTTCACCACTTTGCTAATCATCATAAAGACATTTGTGCAGAAACAGAAGCTCTCTACTTCATATATCACAGCTCAAGATGAACTGGTCAGAATAAAGATAATCTTTTCCATGATTATGAACTGTGATATTAATTGTCCTTCAACACTGATTCAGCAAAGGACTTTAAGCACATGCTAAAGCTGAATGGGGAGCTAATGATTATGACAGAAGACAATGACTGATTGTAAAAAGAAAAGTTTCTATTTAGAAAACACAAAAATGTATCTTGATAATCAGCAATAATGGAAAAAGAAATAAAAGTAAGGTCCATGGGAGTTTCAATTAAATAATTTTTTAAAGAATCATAGAATATCAGAGTTGGAAGGGACCTCAGGAGGTCATCTAGTCCAACCCCCTGCTCAAAGCAGGACCAATCCCCAGATAGATTTCTCATCATGTTATTTCATTTGGGCAACCAGGCTTTGCATTTCTTTGTTACGCTGTTTCCATTTTCCACACATGCTTGTTTTACCCACTGTCCTAGGGTCTCACCCCCACTTTGAGCTTGTGAGTTCAAAGATGGGGACCCGCAGGTATTCTCCCCCCACCCTAACCCCTAGGGTAGGTTTTCTTCTCGCTGCCACCACTAGATTATTTCGGTGAATCGAGACACCCCTCTGTTCCCCCCTCCTCCTTCCAGAGACTTTCCTGGGGAAGCACAGATTAAATCCCAGAGGGAGAAAGATTCCTTTCACTTCCCTCTCCCTTCCCTGCTTTCTCTGCTTGGAGACAACCCTTGTCTCCACAGAGTGGCACCTAGCTTCCTTCCCCTGAATCCACAGGTAAGGAACTTAACCAAGTCCTGAACCTAAAAGAGTTTATTAAAAGAATAAAAAAAGAAAAAAATACACAATCTCTATGAATCCAAGATAGACATTCATAGGGTCTAGTCTTCTTAATCCCTGGAGAAATTTCTCCCTTTTCCTCAGTACAAACAATACAGGCAAAATTAAGAATAATCAATACAAACACACAGAATTGCAGACACAGGATTCTTATATGAAATTACCCAGTACTTCTAATACTCACTAGCTTGAATAGAAGAAATTAGTTCAGAAAGATGAGCAGGCTTGGTTAAGCGTCTGAGCTGGTGTACTTCCAGACGGCTAAGAACACAGAACAAAGAACACACAGACCCAAGTTCCCGCTCTCTGGGATTTTCAAATTCTCTTCCCTGATTGGTCCTTTGGTCAGGTGTTTCACCAGGTCTGTGTTAACCCTTTGCAGGTAGAACTTAACCCTTAACTAACTACTTATGACACGCCCCCCAAATCACCAACAGTGGGAGCACTGGCGGTGATTTCCTCCTAACCTGTAAAACCAACAGAGTAATAAACACATGCACTATTACATATACTACTAAGCATATAACATGTAAAGAACACTTTTTAGCCACTAGATTCTGGGAAACTGTCACGAGAGAGTGCATCAGCAACTTTGTTGGAAGCTCCTGAAATGTGTTGAATTTCAAAATCAAAGTCTTGGAGAGCTAAACTCCATCTGATAAGTTTTTTGTTGTTTCCCTTGTTAGTATGAAGCCACTTTAGTGCAGCATGATCGGTTTGTAGCTGGAACTGCCGTTCCCAAACGTATGGGCGTAGCTTTTCCAAGGCATACACAATGGCGTAACACTTTTTTTTACTGACGGACCAGTGGCTTTTCCTCTGAGACAGCTTCTTGCTGAGAAACACGACAGGATGGAAGTTGTGATCCGGTCCTTCCTGCATTAGAACCGCTCCTACCCCACGGTCAGATGCATCGGTGGTAACTAGGAAGGGTTTGTCAAAGTCCGGGGCCCGTAATACAGGGTCAGACATGAGCATTGCCTTAAGCTGGATAAAGGCTTCCTGACACTCATCAGTCCACTTAACTGCATTTGGCTGGGTTTTTCTGGTCAGATCAGTTAGTGGAGCAGCGATTTGGCTGTAGTGTGGTACAAACCGCCTGTAATATCCGGCCAAACCTAAGAAGGATTGGACCTGTTTCTTTGACCTTGGGACAGGCCACTGTTGGATAGCCTCCACCTTGGCCTGTAGGGGGTTGATGGTTCCTTGACCCACCTGGTGTCCTAGGTAAGTCACTCTGTTTAGGCCTATTTGACACTTTTTGGCCTTAACAGTTAGTCCTGCCTGCCTGATGCGCTCAAAAACCATTTTCAAATGTTCTAGGTGTTCGGGCCATGAATCAGAAAAAATGGCCACATCATCGAGGTATGCAACTGCACAGTCTCCCAATCCTGCTAGTAGACCATCCACCAGCCTTTGGAAGGTGGCAGGTGCATTCCGCAGTCCGAACGGAAGCACAGTAAACTCATACACCCCTGCATGGGTGATGAAGGCAGATTTTTCCCTGGCAGGTTCATCCAGTGGTACTTGCCAGTACCCCTTGGTTAAGTCAATGGTAGAAATGAACTGGGCACGTCCCAACTTTTGTAGAACTTAACCCTTAACTAACTACTTATGACACCCACAGATAGAGGAACTTCATTACAATATTCCCAAACTGGGTCTCTTTTATGGCCTGCTGCCATTTTAGGTTTTCCCTTCTAGTGAGAGAATGGTATGGTAGATCTCAAATCAATGAAGGCTACACTCAGAAAGACCTCAAGACTTCTGGAATATGCTGCTCAAACAGTTTCACTTTTGTTTCTACTGCCTGTCCCTCCCTTCTCACATTTATCTCCAGACTTCTTCTCCTTGTCCAGATCTATTCCACCCCCAACAATCTTCTATTCATTGAACTTTTTGGGTAAGGGATTCACTCTGTGTACACAAATTTGCAGAGGGACAATAGGGTTGAGGTCTGTTATTTCTCACCTCTATAGATTATTTATTTATTTAAACCATTTTTGCTGTTAACAAGCATATTATCTCTGGAGACACAAATCCAGAGTTTGAGAACTGCAAAACTAAGCATCTCTGATGGTATCTTCTAGACTGAGCACTGGGTCCCATTGGGTAGCTAGAAAGAAGTGCACCAGAGTATTACAACAGCATATTTTAAAAGATTTAAACTACGCAAGATAGTGTGAGCCCAACCCAATCTCACTTACAGCCTGATCCAAAATGGGTTTTGGATCAAGCCCTTTGCTCCTGTTTTACATCCATTTAACTTCAACTACTTCAAAAGCTGAACTGAGTGGAACCAGAATCAGGCTCAGCATGTGATGTTCCTTAAGGCTCTTATCCTGCAAGGGGCTTATTGACTTCAGCATCCACCGACTTTAATGGGAGTTACTTATCACTAGGTGTTCAGCATCTTGTAGAATCAAGACCGAAAGGAGCATAATCTTATATGACGGTAATAACATATACTCTATTACATTTGGCTTTAGCATTCTTTTCTGCAGTGCCAATCCAAAATGGACAATAGATCTCTACATAACTAATTTTCAACATACACTGTTAAGATCCTGTAGGTGTGCACATTTTACAACAGTGCATAACTCTGCAGTAATCACCAATATTCTGTTAGCAGATATTTGAAAATACTGAAAATGCCAGAGTCCTTTAAAAAAAAATCCTATTACTGTCCTCATACATTTAGCGTTAAATTTTGTTTTTATTTTAAAATTATATAGAAAACAAAATATTCTGGTTTGCACCTGCAGGCTAACCAGATGCACAGAAATTAGTTGATTAACAACTAGGCAGTAATCTGTTACAATGTCTTTCAAAAAACTAACTATACAGCAAGAATTAGATTTAGTCATTTCTTGTCCTTTGGACAGTTGCCCTGTTCTTCTGAACAAGAGTTCTATGTTAAGTGAATTAAAAGACCTAGACCAGAGATCACACCATTAAAAAGTTTAATTATTCAACCGGATAATGCTTATTCTTCCTTGTTCATTTTTTTACTAACAGACCATTTTCACTACAGGAAAATAATTTTTAATGAACAAAAGGCAAAGGAAACAGCCATAGGATATTACTATTCACAGAAAAGTTGTATCAAACTTGCCTGTGAGCATCTTTGTCACATTTCCCTTAACAGTATACCTTTTGATTAAGATCAACAGATATGCCCTCTGCCAAAGAGACTAAACATATCATACTTGCAGGGTCATAGACTCCGTGATGTATTTATTTTTGCCATTGACTTCCACGGGAGCAAGATGGAGCAACAACTTCAATTACAAGTCAGGCTTTCAGAAGACAAATTGTTCACTTTTCTCTTATTCCAAAGAGCTGATCAGTAGTGCATAAGGGAGCAAATGCATTTCTGGATATATTTACAGACTGTAGCATAATTCATTTTAAATAACTTTCTTAACTAAAAGAAGGTAGCTTTAAGGTTGTCACAAAAAAAGGAGTCATTGTCTAGTGGTTGAAAGCACGGCTGCTACTTCCCTATGTCATCTTGGGCAAGTCACTTCACCTCTCCAGCTCTCAATTTTCCCATCTCTAAAACAGGCATGATAATATTTACCTATGTGCGGTGGAGGATGAAGCTCAGTTAATTTATCTATAAATTGCTTTATGAGCCCTTGACAAAAGGTGCTATATTAAAAGGTCAAAGTATTATAATATTAAAATATAATAATGAACAACAATTTAGGTAATATAAAGCAGTTTTCATGAGAAGATCTCAAAATACTTTACAAAAATAGGGTCAGTATCACTATTTCATTTGCAAGTGGAAACTACCTTTTGTGTTTTTCCAGCAGCTAGCACAGCTAAGCCCCAAACCTGAGAAGGGCCTTTAAGCACTACTGTAATAATGCAAATAAATAATAATAATAATGAAAGTATGGATACAGAAAATGTTAACCAGGCTGGATCAGATTAATTGAACCTCTGGAACAGAACACCATGCCATGCTCAAAACACAGACTGTTTTGAAAGGGGAAAAAAAAATAAGTAGACCACATCAACTGAATATTTTGCTAACCAAAACACAGACTTGCATGTCATGCATGTGTGTCAGACAGAGAAAGAGAAAATGAAAGACATCAGATTTTGTGTAACGGCCACTGACCCAAGGTTTTGAAGAAAAATTTGCTGTTCTTTTATTTATAAAGTAATTAGAAATAATTAAATTGGGTGCAGATGTTAAAAATGGACATTGCTTTGGATATATTGTTAGCATAATATTAAACCATACTAGCATCACAAGAAATGGAACAATCTCTAGAGTGAAAGTGGAGGTGGATAGATTTGGTGATCTTCTTCCTTGTACCATGTATAGATTCCTTGAGATTGTCACTCTCTTCCATTCTATCCTTACTTCTCTTTCCATTTGTAACTGTACCTTTGTTGTGAGAAGTCAGAACAAAAATAAGAGGAGGACATATCTGAATCTTGGGTTCTTGTATTTAAAGATTACCAGAAAAGTGCAAAAAAAGTTTAAGCCTCTTACTGTGCTTCATTATTGTGTATGAAGACTATCAAAGAGCTTTTTAAATATTTTGTTCTACATAATTACAACAGAAAGTGCAGATCTTTTTGTTGGAAGATTTCAGCAAGATTTCTGAAAGTACGATATCTCATAAGGTTGTAACCTGAAGTGCGGCTCTCCCTCTACACAGATAAGGGGAGGGGAATATTCTTGGTCTTGAAAGGCAAAGAGTATAGGGGTTGCCTAGTCTTAGGGTACATCTACACTGTAGCTGGGAGGTATAATTCCAGGTTGCGTAGGTGTACACACGCTAGCTTTGATGAAGCTAGTGTGCTAAAAACCATAGTGTAGCTGCAGTGGTGCAGGCAGTGACGCGGATTAACCACTCGAGTACTTACTGAGGGTCACAGACAGGACTGCACTCGGGCAGCTAGCCCATACCGCCATCCACATTGCCACAGGTAAACTGTTGTTAGATTGTTAATAGGCAGATTTAAAACAAACAAAAGGAAGTATTTTTTCCATACAACTCACAGTCTACCTGTGGAACTCCTTGCCAGAGGATGTTGTGACGGCCAAGACTATAACAGGGTTCAAAAAAGAACTAGACAAGTTCATGGAGGATAGGTCCATCAATGGCTATTAGCCAGGAAGGGCAGGGATGGCGTCCCTAGCCTCTGTTTGTCAGAAGCTGGATATGGGTGACGGGATGGATCACTTGATGATTACCTGTTCTGTTCATTCCCTCTGGGGCACCTGGCATTGGCCACTGTCAGAAGACAGAATACTGGGCTAGATGGACCTTTGGTCTGATCCAATATGGCCGTTCTTATTGTCTCAGTTGGAGAAAGAGAGAAAACTACAACTCAGGTTTACAGCCTCAAACAGCATCTCACAATTCAGACTTTCAGAAGATCTTGCTAGCGTTCTCTACCAAAAAAGAGACCCTGCCATTTCTAATGTTAAAAACAAACTGTATGAGCGTGTGCGCGTGCCAGAGGGCGGAAGCAAGCTTGAGGCTATTCTTATACGTCACACAGAAGCAGTAAAGGACAAAAAAAACAAGACAAGTTGCTCTGTTCTGCTTCATGGTTCACTTCTACAGGGAAAAAGTATTTTCTCCCCCTTTGACTTTAAGAAATTAGCAAACTATGGGGGAAAAATGATAAAAAAAAGATACTTGATTATTAAATTAAACGTTTCTAGATCAGGTGTACACAAAAGATTTCCCTAGAAAGCAAGTTCAACTAAGGCCTCTCTTCCATCCTTCTCATAAGACAAGCAGTAAGGGTCACTATATGCCCTTGAAAAACAGGAATGTCCAAAACCAATATTTTGCCCTGTTCTTTGTAAACCCCTGCAGAATGATCACCTTAAGAAGCTGCCAGCATTTCAAAGGCCACTCTTGCAAGTCTCATCATGCATTGACAGCAACCCCTTCCCAGACCCTTCAGTGAGCCCTTCTCCTGACAAGCCTTTGAACAAACCCTCCCCCTGGATATGGAGTCAAACCATCAGGGAAAGAGAATGGAGGTTAACTGGTTATGGGAAAGGGAGGAGCTAGCACCCTTTTCAGCACACTTCTTGATGCCCAACATGACTGTTCCCTGTGTGTCCTCAACCGCATCCTCCCATGACAGATGTACTGGATTTTCACTTTGAAGATAAGCTCGATGGGAGCTGCTGGGTGCTCACCACATTTGGAAGTCAGACCATTTATTTAGGTGTCTAAATATGGGAAAAAGAGAGTAATTTTAGGCACACAGGTTTGAAAATCTTGCCCATTGGGAGGAGGGCCAGCCTAGTAGCACGGCAGTGCTCTCTACCTTCTTGCAAGAGACATACTTTTGACTTTTGGTCCTAGTCTTCTGCTGTTTGGAAAATTCACAGGTTAAAATACTACAGAAGTAACGTGCTCATCCGATTAATGAGAGACAGTGCCTGACATTGTTCAACAGCAATCCCTAATAGCTAGTTAAGGAGATGAATTGATGAAAATTGAAGGTACAGCCAGCTAAATCCTCCTTATCCAGGAGAATAGACAAGTAAAGCTGGAAGAAAAAAAAAAAACAACAACCTGGGACTCCTTACATCTCTTACAAGGTTTTAAAATGCATCCTTCCCCACATAGAAAAAAATTGGGAAATAATTGTATGGCAGAACGATTAAAATGACTCTGATGCTGCTGGGCTGGGGCATGGAGATGGAGGAACCATGTGCCTGATGACTAGGAAATATTAGATATTGAGACAGGCTAAACAAAAGCTGACTCAACTCCCAAATCTCCAGACTTAAGCAATGGGTAGAACAAACATTATGTTACCAATGTAACAAGAAAAGAAGTTCTTAAGAGTTCACGGGTGGGTGTGAGAGAAACATTTTAATGCTAAAATCAAATGCTAAAACCACCCCAGTAACAGGAAGGTTTTGGCAAATATAATCTGACTGTGAAATGTTATTACAAGGAGAAATCCTACAATCAACAGCCACAGAGTATTATTGCATTCTCTGCACGAGAACATAACCTCCTGTCCAACATGCTGAGGGGACTCAAACAGAGAGACACACACTTGAAATAATCAGTTTAGTCAACTGTTATGACCAAACATGATTCACAATAGGGCACAGAGTGGGATTCACATATAAAGAGGTTTTAAATATACCAGAAAAGGTTTTCATCTTGTTGATGGTTTCTCTGAAAAGGGAAAAAGTGTGTATTCACTTAGATATTGGCACTACCCTCAAAAATACTTAGCCCATACAGTACGTAACACTCTCATCTTCAAAGTACAATACTAACTTTAATTAATGTTCACAGAACCCCTGTGAAGAAGGAAAGAAACAATGTCTTCATTTTATAGCTGGAGAAACTGAGATAGAGGAGTTAAGTGACTTCTTCAAAGCCACAGAGCAAGTGAGTCCTGGACAAGATTAAAACTCAGGAGTTCTTAAACTCATACTCAGGTCATTACAGACTGTGTTTCTCTTTTAGAAGTGAACACCACAAAAAACAAAAAACAGAAACATCCCACCACAGACTAGAAGGTGAGCCTGGTTAAAACTCTTTTAAAATGTGGATTTCACAGAAGAAAAAACTTACCCTGAAATCTACAGCAGTTCCCAAGAATCCAAATGTGGACCCCATTCGTGAGCTCTTTGGGGCAGAGACTATTCTTTTCCAAATGTTTGTGCACTAACCAACACAATGGGGCCCCATCATGGTTGACCTCTGTGTGCTCCCGCAAAGTATGTTAAATAATAAAGGAGGGGGGAGGATATGTATTTATATTTTTGCACAATCAATCCCAGTATTGAAGAAATTTTTGCTTTAAAATACATTTACGTCTAGTCCTACAGCTTCATATGCATCTTTTTTTGGGTGATCAGAGAGCAAGTGTGAAAAATCTGGACTTTGGGGGGGGGGGGGGGGAGTTGGCTAAATAAGACAAAGCCCCTAATATCGGGACATCTGGTCACCCTAATCATTTTGAAAACAAAACACTACAAAAAAAGTTATCACAGCAATCCTTAGTTGCCCATAATCTGTACAAAAGAATCTCTGCTGCCAACAATCATATGCAAGGAATAGATAAACAGATTTAAACCAAGAGGAAATGAGTTTATTGAAAACATTACCAATGTACATGGAGGTAACGGGCTACCATACAAGTGTCAACACTGCCCTCTACTGGATAGAATCAATCCTACTCAAGTACTGGCACTTCTAGGGGCCAGACTACAGAGTGAATAAATCCTCTAATTAAATTACTAACAGAAAATGGAGATTTCCCTTTAAACTCAACAGTACCTTGCTTTTGGAGCACAGGCTTGTCTTCACTAGATGATTTAATTGCATTTAAACACAATTTTTAACTACTGAGTTAGGTGACACAACACTGACCATGGATGACTAGTCACTGCAGACAAAAACAAATTGTGTTCATCATCACATCAGCTACTCCTGGGTAAACCCTGGTCCTGATAGACTTTACCCACAGCTCATTGATGATGACCTGATGATGGGCACAAAATGTCTTTGTTTATGCTGACCAGTCAGCACTGTGTCAGGTATCTCAATTATTAAAAGCCAAGTTTAAAGATGATAAAATGTCCTAGTTAAGACAATCCTGAAGAGAAGAAGGATATATGATAAAATGTTGGTAGTTAAGGTTTTTGAAAGGGACTCTGGATATTTTGGCTTCTATTCCCAACTCTGCCTGACTCCCTGTGTAACCTCTCTGTGCCTCAGTTCCCCACCATCAAAATGGGGATATTAAGACTTGCCTTTTTTATACGGTGCTCAGATATTGTGGAGATGAGCTCCACAGAAAAGTCTAAAAAATAATATCTTTGTGCACCAGACCTCCCCTGTGTGGTTGAGCTTTTGACAACGATCATGTCACAGGTGCAGAAATTGCATCTACTTCTAATATGAATTTTCCTTCTGAATAGTTCAAGTTCATGAAACTAAGCAGCTCTATCCTGCTCTCACTGCAAATAAAACACTCTACAATAAAAATCAAGATACCCTTGGGGCATCATATGCATTGTAAAGCAAAAATCAACACCACAAGTTATTACAATTAACCTTTTTCCAATCCTTTCCTCCTCTAACTTCCATTTTAAAGTGACTAACAGTTAAAAATGGCAAAATCCAAGAGTCCTTCGTTCCACAGCATGAGCTGTTCATTATATGCAAAATTATAGGGTTAGGATTATCCAGTGAGCCAACTGGCTCAACACCCTTGGTACTTTACAATATGGTAATAGTGAGCCATTCACACTGCTACAGCTAAGGACCTATCAGTATTTTTACAGAGACACCAGTTTCTAAGGCGTTTACAATTCAACCATAAAAATATGATCCAGTTTAACGCTTGGCATTCAGGCTTGAATACCCAGGAGCAATTCCCCGCCCCGCCCTCCCCCCCCTTTTTTTTTTTAAAGTTCTATATGCAATTCAACGTCAATTAGCCTTTTTTTTAATTAAAGGCAGTGCCAGAATTTTTTTAATTTCTCCTACAGGTTTTGAAATGCCAATGTGCACTTTAGGTGCAATAGCCACCATCGTACAGCTGAAACGGTTTTATTGATATCTTCCTCCCCCGTTACTAATTGTAACAACAAATAAATAAATTTTAATAATAAATTAATAATGATACGTCTCAGGCACAGATCACAAAAGGCCAGCCTGTGTTATACATGTTCGATGGTACCTTGTACCACAAAGAGTCACATTGAAATGGGTATCACAATCGGACACAAAGCATTTTACAAAGGAGGACAAGAATCATTAACCCCACTTCACAAATGAGGAAACAGGTTCAGAAATGTGAAGTGACTTGCCCACAGTCAAAAAGTGAGTCAGTGGCATAGCCAGGATTAAAACACAGGTGTCTAGATTCTCCATTCTGCACCCTAACCATGCACTACAGTCAGTTACTGTAGGGTTTGTTCATGGGAACTAACTCTGCAGTTTGAATAAAGAAAATAAAAAAGCATAGAAGAAGAAATTTTGAGAGGAAAGGCACTGTGTAAACTCACTATACTGACTACTTACAGATATATGAAAAAGACAGGCCATATTTTGAAAAAGTCAGCCATGACAGCATCCCTTTAAATCAGAAGATAGAAACTACAGAGAAACGTGGTTGCAGATGCTTTGTTTGCGCTTCTGTAACTAAACTGGTTTTGTTTAACATTAATACCTCTGGAGAGGAATAAACAATCTAGTGCCAGTTTGGTATATGAACTACTACAGCAGGATTTAAGTGAAGCTACTCAGCATTACTGGATTCCTATTCATTTCAGACCTTCTGAAAATCCTCCATGGACCAGCTTCCCTCTGGTCACACCCACTGTGTTCTACGTACATCCCACTATCTTCCAAGTGTCTGCACAAAGGCCTTCTCCTCTGCAGCTCCTGCAAACATCTTTACCCTATCAACTTGCTTCTCTTTATTCAAATCTCAGCTCCAAAATGTCTTTTTCTCCCTCAGCTAAGGGAGGAACTTTGGGTGCTCCGTACCTCTTAAAAGTCAGACTACTTATTTTGGTATCTTCAGAGGGTACGTAGGCTGTCTACAGTTAAGCATCAAGTTGGGAATTCTTGGCCTCAGAGTGTTGACCAGGGTTCCATAAGGCAAAGACAGAAGAGAGCACATTAGCAATTGTAAAAAACAAAATACTACAGCAGTTACCTAAACCCCTACAGCAACAAGATGCAGCATTTGGGACCTTTGTTGCAGAACAGTACAGCTCAGTGAAACAGGACTCACTCAGTATTTCTCAAACTTTTGTACTGGTGACCCCTTTCACATAGCAAGCCTCTGAGTGCGACCCTCCCCCCTTATAAATAAAGAACACTTTCTAATCTATTTAACACCATTATAAATGCTGGAGGCAAAGCAGGGTTTGGGGTGGAGGCTGACAGCTGACGACCCCCCATGTAATAACCTTGCGACCCCTCAGGGGTCCCGATCCCCAGTTTGAGACCCCCTGGACTAACTGGAAGGGCGTTGGGGTGGGGGAGGCTGGAGAGAACTATACAAATCAACAATTTATCATTTGGCAACTTAAAAGAGAATGCTACTTTGGGCTCAATCCTGCCCTCCTTACTTAGCCCTAACTCACTCTTGAAAAGGACAGCAGGACTGAGCTGTTAATGACTTCAGGAAGCACATAGATAAATGTTTTAAAACTAGGGGTAAGCAATAACCACATTTCTTTTTGGCAGCCTCATCCATATGCCCTTTCTAGACCAGGCTCAGACTTCAACTGCCCTCAGCAATCTAAGGACAAACTAAGATCTGTCAAGATATGCATATGGTTGTTTGCATAACAGGTCTGTACAGAGCCGTCCCACAGCCAACAGAGAGTTTGAGCAGAACAAAAATTAAGAGAGGACTCCCTCTGCTGTTCAAACCTTTCAAACCAAAGTGCTGAAAAAGAACCGAATTTAATGTTCTCTTTCCTTGATGCATTTCTATAATTGAGGCAGAAAGATATATGAGGAAAGCTAGCCATGAGCACTGCACCCTCCCCTTTGTCCATTAATGAAAGGCATAAATCCCTAAAACAGGAAAACATGCAGCCACATGTCATGCCAGGTGTACCACAGAGTGGAGAGTTAGGGTTCAAGCAGATGGAGACAGCCATCAGATAGCTAGAACTGGTACCTTTCAACATATCCATCTTGTCCTCCCCCCCACACCCCTCCTGCTTTCCACACACACACACACTTCTGTACCCCAAAAAAGGGTTAATTTACACAGATGACTTGGAAAACATAAAAGGAGGAAAATTCTAATTTGTTAAAATATCTGATAGTGTTTAATTTAAAACAGGGCCATCGTTACAATTCCTTATCATTTTAATGACTGCTGACATTACTGCCAACAAACCTTAACATATTTTACAAGGTAATCTAATTCTGCGAAATTAATATCTGAATCTAATGTTTTACTATCGTGCTTATAGACTGAGACTCAATGCTTGCTTTGCACATCTCAAACAAGGCCTATTTTTAAAGCCTAAACAGTAAGAATGCCTTTTTTTATACTTCCCCTTAGTTAGTAGGCCTGTATGTATTATTACACAATGGAAAACTTTGGAAATGGCTACGTCCCAGGTAGATAGTATCTTGGAATGGGCTAGTTTCTAGGGGTGTTTGGAGAGCAGAAGTGGGAACTGTGATGAAAAAGGGACGCCGGGTGCTGGGAAGCATCAGTTGCTACTTAAAGGATGATTGAATTGAATTCCACATCCCCTGCCAGCAGAGAGGGGAGGGCATTTACATGGGAGAGGTCAGGGAGACCAACAGCAGTACTGAGGGACAGAGGGAGCAAGCAGCTGTACCAGCTCACGGAATGCTTCTTCTGGTTGTCAGAAAGAAGACTGGAAAGCTGAGAGGACCCTTCATCTTCCCAGGGAAGGGACACAGAGGAGAGGGAATCAGTGTGCAAGAGGGTGGTGTGTATTTGCAGAAATTATTCTTGATGGGAATACTTACTTTCCTTCATTGACCCAGAACTAACATCACACGGAAGAAACAAAAACCAACACACACAATATTCTAATGGTTGACACCTTCCAAGTAATGCAGCGGTAATAACTATAAAGTAATAACAACGAAGAGTCCTTGCGGCACTTTAGAGACTAACAAATTTATTTGGGCATAAGCTTTCATGGGCTAGAACCCACTTCATCAGATGCAGTAAACGTAATAACTAGAACATAACCATTGCCATGCTGTACATTCAAGACTAGACAAGGAACTAATTGAGGATTCATTCTATAGAACTCTCACCATATAACCATAACAACTGTGGTACTTCACACCCAAGAATCTAAACATGCGTTACAGACAATAATTCTCACCATGACGCAAGGGGATGATCTAGGTTAGGTAACCCAAAAATGTTCTTTTCAACACTCATATCTGAGATTCACATTTTTCAATCAATCTTTTAGTCCCTAACACTGAAAACACTTAAGTAGGTGCTTAACTTTACGTGTGTCAATAGGAGACTGTCAGACAAAGATAAGCATGTGCTTAGGTGCTTTAACTGGATTCAGCCTTTAGTTTTGAAAACTGAACGTTCGTGTTTTTTACTATATTCATTCCTCTCTCTCTCTCTCTTTGAGCATCCATTCTTGAACAACTGTGAGACAGGGCTGGTGAAAAAGAAAACTACTTTCAGGTGCTGAAAGAGGAGGGAAAGAACTATAAAAACAGTTTATCGGTTTAAGGCCTTGTCTACACATAAAAGTTTCACCCCTTAAACGATGCTGGTATAGTCAAAGTGCTACTACTACCCTAGGTGTGGATGCAGTTATACTGGTTTAGAAACACATGGACCGCTATAGCTTACTCACACATGGATAAGTCTTATACCAGTAAAGAGAACCGTTACAGCCAGTGTAACTGCATCCACACTCGGGGTTGTAATGGCATAACTATTTTGGTTCACACAATTAAAATTTTAAAAAATTAAAACAAACAAAAAAAATCACACCTTAACCAAAACAGTTTTACAGATACAAAAACTATGTAGACCAGGCCTTATCAAATGAATAATTTCTCTAATACACATATCAGTAACAATATCAAATGAACCTGAAACATCAGTGAGAAACTGCAAAGCCATATTAAGTCATAATTTAAAAACACCAAGTAAACCTTTTTCTGCAATGGGAAATCTGATTCCTGCAAATACACAAACAAAAAATTAACATCAGCTGGAAATTGTTAACAAATAAATGATTGTTTTAAGAAGGCTAACAAAGGTGATCAGCCACTTATTGCATGAGCACTTCAACTGATTTATTTTAAACTGTTTACCTACACTGGAATGTCTCCCCAAAGGGAAACACTGTATTGTAAAATGCCGTTAAACCTCCAGCAACAATTCAAGGAAAGAGGAAAAACATTACTTAACTATTTATCCACTTATCACAATTGCTCTTATAATTAACCTCGAAACTACTAATCCACAGCAACCTCACCAGCATTAATGGAATGTTTACCATTTTTTCCTCAAAATATTTCTGTTTAAATCAAATGCCGTTTTGCCTTATGCTTATAAAGCAACAACATATCACCCATCCACCCACACACATCCACACACAATAAAGAAAAAAAAAGTTACTTTTCTTTCTTAATTCTTTCCTTGATTTCTTAATACAGTTAAGATAAATACAATAAACATTGTATTCAGAGCAAGTTCTGCCTCCAGCACAAAAATAAATAAATTACTCTATTGCTGAAGGAAGTTAAATGACAATACTGAGACGCTCTAATCCTGGAAAGTCAGTTTAAATTTTTCTTTTTCTTAATTTCATTATGATACACTCAACCCCTTGAACATCCTAAACAATTGTACTGTTACCTTGTCACCCCCTCATTTGTTAGTTCAGTCACCAGCTGCATATAGACTGAATCCTGAACTGTGAGCTCTCTGGAGCCTTTGTTATTGGTTTGTACAAAGCCCAGTACAATGGCGCCCCTAAAAAGAACAATTCTACTCTCTCTTTACTGTTCACATTCTTCAAACAATTAAACCTATGCATCCCCATGGAACAGCCATCTGGCCAAGCTATGCCTAAGTATTTCTTTAAATCTTTGCTAATAAGGCAGCTCCAGCTCTTTTTGGTGCTCTCCAGTTTGTCTAGGGCAGGGAGGCTGAAGGCGGCACACGAGCTGATTTTCAGTGGCACTCACACTGCCCAGGTACTGACCACCGGTTTGGGGGGCTCTGCATTTTAATTTAATTTTAAATGATGCTTCTTAAACATTTTAAAAACCTTATTTACTCTACATACAACAATAGTTTAGTTATATATTATAGACTTTTAGAAAGAGACCTTCTAAAAACGTTAAAATGTATTACTGGCACGTGAAACCTTAAATTAGAATAAATGAAGACTTCGCACACCACTTCTGAAAGGTTGCCGACCCCTGGTTTAGGGTTTTACACACGAGAGAGAGAGAGAGAGATTAACACCAAGGAGGTGCCCAGAACAACAGTAAGTACTCATACAGTCATTTACATCAATACACATCAACATACTTTTAAATTATGAAGGAAGATTAATATCATCCCCATTTTACAAGTAGGGAAACTGGAGACATTACATTATTTGTCCAAAGTCACACAACAAGCCCATAGCAGAGCTGGGAACAGATCCCAGGTATCTTCACTCTCAGTCCTGTGCTGTGTCATGATGCATCCCTGGAAGTCAGGGTGCACTGAAATCAATACTTGAGGCAGGTCTCACAAAAGCTGTACAGGGAAGTGCTATCAATATCACATCCGTCCTTCATGATATGGTGCCTTAGGTTACACATCTTAATGTGCATTGGCATTTTTTCCCTCATCACATTGCATAGAAATAGACTTATACACTTTAAGGTCAGAAGGGACCATTATGATCATCTAGTCTGACCTCCTGCACAATGCAGGCCACAGAATCTCACCCACCCATTCCTGTAACAAACCCCTAACCTATGTCTGAGTTATTGAAGTCCTCAAATCGTGGTTTAAAGACCTCAAGGTGCAGAGAATCCTCCAGCAAGTGACCCATGCCCCATGCTGCAGAGGAAGGCGAAAAACCTCCAGGGCCTCTGCCAATCTGCCCTGGAGGAAAATTCCTTCCCGACCCCAAATATGACAATCAGCTAAACCCTGAGGATGTGAGCAAGACTCACCAGCCAGACACCTAGGAAAGAATTCTCTGTAGTAACTCAGATCCCACCCCATCTAACATGATCATCTTTAAAATACATTTTTTTCCACTCAGTATTTAGTTGATTTAGCCAAAAGGTGCATTTTGTTGTAGACTCAGTCAAGAATAAAATACTTGTGTTGCTGCAAAACCCCATAAACTCTTCTGAGACTTCTCTTGAATTACACAGACTTTGCTGCCACGTAGAGACAAGAAACCTCCAATAGTCTCCAAAGAGTAACAAGGCACTCATTCTTCCCCCAACATTTTCACATTCAAAAACTATCATTTCATGTGCCTCAGTGTACCATTAAAAATAAAACAAAACAGAAAATCAAGGAAAACTACGACAACAGTTCTTAATCAGATCAATGTATATGTTCTTTTCTGAAAAGCTGAGAAAGAGCACTAATGAACTATACAAACCACCCATCCTAACTGCTTATATTTTTTCTTAGTTTATTTCAAGATTGCTGATGTATTCCATCGTACAATTCCCACTCGGATTCCCAAACCAAAGTCCATGAGCACGACTAAATTACCTGTGAAAACACCTACTGGGCATTTCAACAAACCACTCCAAGAAAGCAATGCTGGAAAACGGCACATCATGAGAACTGTATCTAACACTTACCTTCAAAATGGAGGGAAAAGGTAAACAACTCTCTGCAATGTCCAGGAGTAAAATATATTTGTTGAGTAATGTGAATCACCGTAGCAATTACTTCAAAGGGCTGTTTCAGAAAAAGGTAATGTTTCCACAAGTAGTGAGATAAAACTATTCACAGATCTATAAAAAAAGACTGCAACACTCAGGCTAGAACACAACGCATCAGTAACGCTTTCTGGACCAAACTCTGCTCTCGGTGCTCCAGTGTAAATCCTGATTTACCGCAAGTTAAATGACAACAGAATTTGGCCCTTACCATGAAGTGACAAATTAAATTGCAAAATGAGTTTCTATTATAAACCAAAATTTGGCACACGCACCTCTGCAACCAGTGGTGAGCTCCAGCCGGTTCGCACGAACCCGTTGTTAAATTTAGACGTCTTTTTAGAACCGGTTGTTCCAGGACAACCGGTTCTAAAAAGCTTTTAAATTTAACAAAGGCTCGGGAAGCTGTCCACCCAGCCCCAGCTCACCTCCCCCTTTCCCCTGAATGCTCCGCCCTCCTTCTCCTCCCCTTCCCCTGCTTCCCGCGAACATTTGATTCGCGGGAAGCCTGAAACAAGCAACAGACAGGTAAGCCGGACACAGGGCGGGGGAGGGGGGGTGACAGCGCATGCGCATCCCTGTCTAGCTCCACCTGAGCGGCTCCCCCTGGCCCTGGCCGAGCACCCCAGCCTGGTCCCAGACAAGCATCACTGGCTCGGGCTGGTCCCGGCTGAGCAGATCCGACCTGGCCCAGCTCGGGACCCGCAGCTCTGGCCCGGCCCGGGGATTCGGGCCCCGCGGCTCCGTCCCCGGCGCCCGCCGAGCGGCTCCGGCCCGGCCCAGGGAGTCGGGCCCCGCGGCTCCGGCGCTGGCCCGGCCCGGGGAGTCGGGCCCCGCGGCTCTGGCGCCGGCCGAGCGGCTCCAGACCGGCCCGGGGAGTCGGGCCCCGCGGCTCCGGCGCCGGCCGAGCGGCTCCAGACCGGCCCGGGGAGTCGGGCCCCGCGGCTCCGGCGCCAGCCGAGCGGCTCCGGCCCGGCCCGGGGACTCGGGCCCCACGGCTCCAGCTCCAGTGCCAGCCAAGCAGGGAGGGGGTGTTCGGTGGGTTGTGGGGGGGTGGATGGGGTCAGGGCAGTCAGATGGCAGGGAACAGGGGGATTGAATGGGGGCAAGGGTCCCGGGGGGCAATCAGGAAGGAGCAGGGGTTGGATGAGGTGGTGGGGCAGTCAGGGACAGAGAGAAGGGGTGGTTGGATGGGTCAGGGGTCCCAGGGGGGGGTGTCAAGGAACATGGGGGGTTGGATGGGGCACGACCCCCTCGTGTTGTTAATATTTTGGCAGCTAATCACTGTCTGCAACTAATAACCACAACCTTAATTCCACCCTAGTAGATTTACAACAATGATTACAATCATAATGACAAGTTACCACACAAGAATTTTGTTTTCAGTTGGTCTTATGAAATTGTGTTTTAATGTGGATATTTTTAGGTTAAAATTGAAGTGAGAGAATATAATACTTGGCAAATTATCCTGATACAAATGAAAGAAAGGAAGAAGCAGCCACAGCTTGGGCCACGCCCCAGTCAAGCCACCGCTGGCCCTATAAAAGGGCTGTGAGGCAGTAGTTCAGGCAGTCTCTCTCTGGCTGGAGAGACAAGGACTGGGCTGCCTGTGAGCTGAAAAGGGTACCTGGAGTGGAGCAGGGCTGGGGGAATGGCCAGAGGAGCTGGGGAGTTCCAGGCTGGAAACCTCTGCCCCCACACAGCCTGCAGGCCTTGCTGAAGGCCTAAAGCAGGTACTGGGGTTGCAGAGGGGCAGCCCAGGGGTAGGTAAAGGCAGCAGGTCCAAACCCCCCTTGCCGATGATGAGTGGTTCATAGACTGCAGTCTGCCCCAGTGAGTGGGAGTTGGATGGCGACTGGCAGTAGCCACTGAGGCGAGATGGAGATAGAGGGTTGGGGGTTTCCTGGGCAGGGGAAACCTGGAGAGTGGGGGTACTGCCAGGGGGCAGCACCCAAGATAAAGGTGTGGGACACTGGAGCCTGAGGCAAGCAGGACATCAGCCAGCAGAGGGCGCTCTGGAGCTGGAGAGCAATTCCCAGGATGACCAGCAGGAGGCGCTGCACCAGTGAGTCATCGCCCCGCCACACTCTGCTTGAGCGGGGCGCGGGAGAAGAGAAAACTAATAACCAACAACACCATGAAGACTGAGCTGTTTAATACCTATTTTGCTTCAGTCTTCATTAAAAAAATTAAATTGTGATCAGATGCTTAACACAACGAATATTAAGAACACAGAAGAAGGAAGACAGAACAAGTTACAAAATACTTAGTTAAGTGAGATGCATTTAAGTTTGCAGGGCCTGAAGAGTTTCACTCTAGGGCCTGGTCTACACTGGAGGGGGGTGGGAATTGTAGCTGAAGTCAATGTATTTTAGATTGAATTAAAATTACTTACTTTGTGTCCTCGTGGCACTGGATCGACGGCCACGGCTCCCGTAGACTTTGCTTCCGCCTCTCGCACTGCTGGAGTTCAGCAGTCGACGGGAGAGCGATCACCGATAGATCGATCGCTACCTGCCAATCGGCGGGTAGTGTAGACGTACCCTACGATACTTAAAGAACTATCTGAAACAATCTCGGAACTACTAGCAATTATCTTTGAGAATCCTTGGAGGACAGGTGACGCTCAGAGGGCTCGACAAGGACAACGTATCTATATCTTTTAAAAAGGGGAACAAAGAGGACACAGGGAATTATAGACCTGTCAGCCTAATGATGATACCTGGAAAGATACTGGAACAATTTACTGAATAATCTATTTGTACCTCGAGGATAACAGGGTGATAAATGAGAAGCCATGTGGATTTGTCAAGAAGAAATCATGCCAGACCAACCCAATTTCATTCTTTGAGAGGGTTGCTGGCCTACTGTGTGGGGGGAAGCAGTTGACATTATATATCTTGATTTTAGTAAGACTTTTCTCACAGTCCCACATGACACTCTCATAAGCAAAATAGGGAAATGTAGTCTAGATTAAATTACTATAAAATGGGTGCACAACTGCTTGAAAGACTACTCAAAGAGTAGTTCTCAACAGTTTGCTTTCAAACTGGGAGTGTGTATCTAGAGGGGTGCCACAGGGATCTGTCCTGGGTCCAGTACTATTCAATATTTTCATTAATGAGTCACATAACGGAATGAAAAGTATACTTATAAAATCTGCAGGTGACACCAAGCTGGGAGGGGTTGCAGGCATTTTGGAGGACATGATCAGAATTCAAAATGACCTTGACAAATTGGAGAATTGGTCTGAAATCAACAAGATGAAATAAAATAAAGAATAGTGCAAAGTACTACACTCCAGAAGGAAAAAATCAAACTCACAACTACAAAATGGGGAATAACTGGCTAGGTGGTAGTACTGCTGAAAAGGATCTGGGGGTTATACTGGATCACAAATTAAATGAGTAAACAAGGTGATACAATTGCAAAAAATGCTAGTATTCTGGGGTATAACAAGAGAAGTGTCATATTTAAGACACTGGAAGTAATGTTCCACTCTGCTCAGCATTAGTGAGTTCTCAGCTGGAGTGTCCTGTTTTGGGTGCCACACTTCAAGATGTGGACAAATTGGAGAGAGTCCAGAGAGCAACAAAAATGATGAAGTGTTTAGAAAACATGACCTATGAGGAAAGATTTTAAAAACTGGGCATGTTTAGTCTTGAGAAAAGAAGCCTAAGAGGTGAACTGATAGTCTTCAAATATGTTAAGGGTTGTTATAGAGAGGACAGTGATCAATTGTTCTCCATGTCCACTGACCATAGGACAAGAAGTAATTGACAATCTGCAGCAAGGGAGATTTAGGTTAGATATTAGGAAACATTTTCTAACTATAAGGATAAGCAAGCACCAGAAGAGGTTATCTAGGGAGGTTGTGGAATCCCTGTCATTGGAGGTTTTTAAGAACAGGTGAGACAAACATCTGTCAGATGGTCTAGGTATACTTGTCCTGATTCAGCACAGGGGAGGATGGACTAGAACTAGATAACCTCTCCAGGTTCTTTCCAGCCTTGTATGTCTATGATTCTATGAATGGAGGAATGAATGAAACCTGCCATTGATTATGTGATTTCTAGAGCTTAAATAAATGCAGAGCCTTTGGATGAGCACACCATTAATTTTTAAAATGGAATCTGAAAAGGGTCAATTCCCTAACATATTAAACTAATGTGATGTCACTACACTTGTTTGTGAGCAAACACTGCATGATGAAAGTCTATGCAAGAACTGAGACCTTACTTTATTTTATTTTTTTATTAGCTGTATTAACCTTTGCAGTTTTACTGGAATTATGGTATTTAGATCTCATTTGTGCATGCTGTCTCTCATGGAGCAGGGTTAAAGTTGTGGTTATTAAGATTAACATATATTACACTCAGAAGTGCAATCTTAGTTCTTAATATCCTGGGGGGATTTCCTCCCCCCCCCCCACCAAACTCAAACATTCACACATAAATAACGTATGTACCTGCAACTGTAACTCCATCTTTGTGAAGTTTTTGATCAGTCTACTTGATACCTATTACAGATCTTTTACTGAATTTATGCAGTTAGCTAAAAGAATTATTTCTACTTGAGTCTCTGCTCAGCTTTTGTATAAATAAAAAAAAAGGCTTTGTGTTTTCCAGCAAAGGGACTGTTACTATAAGGATACTGAAAACTGTTACACATAAACAAGTTGTATAAGAATACAACAACACTGTTTTATTTCTTGAAGGATAATTGTCATTATGAATTGTCAGAACGGTCATCATGAAAAGGTGAACAAATACTATAGAAGAGTGCATTGAAAATATTGATGCTATTTGTCTAAAATGAAAAACAAAACGCTGCTATTGGAGAGTATAATGTTGTGTACCCTGTAACACTGACCAATTCATAGGGTTTTGTGCTACAGATGGCTTTGACTTCCTCTTGTCATTATCTCCCCCATTCTTTTCCCCTCTAGAGAACTCATTCCAATGGTCCTACTAAATGTGATTTGTGGGACAGCTGCAGTTTTGAAATTAGGCTAACATGGATCTTTTTGCAGCGAGAGTGAATTTCTAATTCCCAAATTAAGTGAAAGTCAGTGGTGACCACAACGAGGCTCAGGACTGTTCTGCTCCAGGCAAAACTAAGATCCTGGCACCCAACCAACACTATTTTTTAACTTCATAGCTAGAACTTTAAATTGCTTTAAGCAAAGACATTATGGCAACACATCATACAAGCACAGTTGTGGCAATCTCTGCAAATGTGTGACTGCAATATGTATGGCTCTAAACAACTGATCAGAAATCCCCCCTCAGTACTTAAATATTAAAGAGTCAATCTAGTGAGAAATGTATTCAAAATTCTCCCTACAAGGTGTATTTTGTGATAAACTTACAGGAAGTAGTCAAGAACTAGTTTCCTCAGATATAAGAAGAAACCTGTAGGCTTCCTTCTAATTATTTCATTTACCAAACTTACATCTATCTGAAAGATAAAGTGTAGGCTATTAGGGCCAGAGGCTGCAAGGTGTTGAACTCTCACATCCCAAAGAAGTCTTTGGGAGGAAAGGGTGCTCATAATCCCCCATGAGACACCCAGCACCTTGCAGCACTGGGCCTTAATGTGTATTATAAATAATGGTTTCTAAATAATTACACCATCAAGAAACACAGCAGAGATTACTTATAAAAAAAGTTATCAATTTGATTATATATTATGTTATAAATTTCATCAGAGCAATTCTGGATAAATGTCTCCAGTCAGGCTTCATTTTCAGCAGACCCCCTAACTCATATTAGAAACTTATCAGAAGGAGACTGGTAAGTCATAAGATCAGCATGTCTTTCACATCTAGGTCACCAGCTAGATTCTACTCCCAGTGAGTGCTGACTGGCTGTAGCACTTGCTGAAGGGGATGTTGTGAAAGCAAAAACTATAAATGGATTAAAAAGCATTAGACAAATTCATGGAGGATACGTCCATCAATGGCTATTAGCCAAGATGGCCCAGGATGCAACCTTATGCGCTAGTTGTCCCTAGGCCTCTGACTCTCAGATGCTGAGACTGAATGACCAGAGGAGTGATCACTTGGTGTTGCCCTGTTCTGTTCATTCCCTTTGAAGCATCTGGCACTGGCTGCTGTCAGAAGACAGGATACTGGGATAGATGGACCACTGGTCTGACCCAGTATGGCCGTTCTTATGACTGACACTATTTAGCACCATCATTCCCAGTCTCCATAGAGAGGCCAAAACCTGAACAGGCTTGGCAAATGAAAATTCCAATTGAACTAACTTCTAATTTGACAATGCTAGTCTGCACCTTACATTATGAGACTAGGCCCCAAACCCACCAGCTACAGTACCACCTCCAGTTCTCCACACAATTCTAGTGCTGGTGAGCCACTACCGAAATTAAACTTCCTGGCCCTGCTCCCTTCTTGGGATACTGCAATTCATCTCCACCCCCTGGCATCCTGGTCCATGTAGCATTGACCAAAGGAAGCACACAAGCAACTGGTAGAGTCAGTCACCGCAACCTGATGGAGTTGAGGGGGACAAGGAAAGTATGAGGAATAAATATGGAGAGACCTGGTCACAGACAGGAAGGGGACAGAAAGAATCCCTGAACAACATAGGACCACCCCTGCTCCTGGAGGTGGTCCCTTCAACTCAGAGGGTTGTGGCACATTGGTTGTAGGCAATGAATGGAGCTTGCACCATTGCTGCTGGTGCTCCTCCTGTTGTACAGAGAAAGGACTTCAATCTCCATGGCTGTCAAGCCAGAATCTCTCACCTGTACTAATTTAACCTCAAAAGGCTGTTGAATGTCCCTTATCAACTCTTCCACACACACACACACCCCAACTCCATGCAATATCACTACCATATATTTTTTAAGTGTTAGTAACATGATGTTTTAAAGTTACATCATGATGATGTGGGGGAGGAGATATTACACTGAACATTCTTTTTGATATTCCACAATGCAGTAATTGGCTGTGAAGCAAGCACACCAACTCACTGCTTTAAATTAGAACCCCAATCTCCGATTATAGAAGTTATGGGCTTGATGCAGAAATTATTGGGTGTGGTTCTTCAGGCTAGATTATCATAATGGTCCCTTCCAGCCTTAAAAATCATTGCATAATTAATCACTTACAAACAGCATATATATTCACACCGCAAAAAAGTGAGAACTATTACCAAAATATTAAATTTGTTTTTTTCTTCAACAGTTGTGAGGATATAATCATGAAAGAGGAGCTGACATAATAAATCATTCTAATGGTGTAGCCAAAAATACACAAATGACAACTCCCATATTACCTGCTTGGATATATATTTTGTGGTTTTTATCCCTCTTAGGTGAATTTGAAAATCTGTTTCAAACTTACCCTTTGTTTTAATGGGTGTTTTCTTCTAACTTAAAATTTTGCTAAGGTACAGAACACGCCGCAGGGGGGAGGCTATCAAGGAATGCATTGGTTGGAAAAAGAAGCTTATCCCATAGGTTGACTTATATTTTGTGCATTGGAGTTGGTGTAGATGGGCTGGTCAATGTATACTGGTGTTATATCTTAAATATTATTCTGATAAGCGCCTTCAGCTTTAGGAAAAGCGCTTTTTAAAAAATCTGAATAATAAAGTTAGACAAGAAAATAGCATTTTATTTTTTTAATCCCGAAGTTGTCAGGATATTTTAAATGTATGCATCTCACACTGTAAATTCTGATTGATTTCCTCCTACATGTCAAACGATGTAAAAGCATTTTATGTTGTCCATCTTATTCAGTCTAAACTGAACACTAGACTTTTCATCTATCCTATGCAGAGAATAAAGAAGTGAATTAAAATAAGGGAAAATTCTGTAACAGCTTCTTAACTTAATGGTCACTTGTATCAAACTAAGTACTTGCATGTGGCAGCAACTGGCTCCATAGAGGGACCCTGACGACAGGAGCACAGATACAGGATGTAGACTGCAGATTATGTGATCTGTACAGTAATCACCTACCTGTTCCCACTGCTACTAATGCACACCACAGAGAACAAAATTATATAGAGATCTCCAAATAAAGAGGGAATCAAGTACAATACCACAATAATATCACAGAGATTTTGAGAGAAAAGGGGCTCCTATGTATCTACCATATAACTTCCTCCATACTCATGCTTTAAATTCGATTTGCTAGAGCACACTTTGGGACTTTACTTCAGTAACCATCATACAGTTGTTATCCTGTGTGTTCGAGAAACCAAGTATTTATGTGTTTGTGGTTGGCAGGTTTCAAAAAATTCTTACTTCAGAGTCCTATCCACAGGATAATTGATGGTGAATTCAGCATAAATGGAGCTAAGAATGATGATGCAACTATATACCACATGCCAATTTGTTCACTGCAAGTTTTTGTTACCACTTAACATTACTGGGCTCTGATTAGGTCAGACTGCCATGGAGCCCAGATCCACCACCTTCCAGGACGTGCACAACCTAAAAAGCTGCTTATATGATGTGACCAACACCATCTTGCACAGTAATACTCAAACATGCTATCTGAAAATGTAATTATTTAATGGACTGTAAAATAATTACTGTAGCTGGCTGTATGCAGGTATCATCATATTATGTGGATTAAATGATGGGAAAAGATGCTTAGGTACTCAGATCCTTCAGTGCTCTTTTATGTAATGTTCTCAGTAAAAAAAGAACACTGCTTCTTGAGCTCCACATTTTATGTCATTACACTTACATTTCCAGTTGGACCAACCACATTTTATTTTTGGATGAATATTCTGCAATAACTACTGGCACAGCATGGAGCAATTAGCCTCAGGGCTAAAAACAATGGGCACAAGCCCAATGTATTGCTAGGGAGAGGGGAAGAGGAAAAGCATGCACTGCGGGTCAGTGCTTACAGCCCTTTTCACAAGCCTGTGAATTCACCATATTGAATTTCAGAAGTGTTTTGTTTCATTTTTGCTGCTCGCTTCCAACATCAAATGTCTAGTCAACAAGAGTCCACCTCACTTTACCTTGCCAAACATGAACATGTAGTATTATTAAAAATAATAATAATCTGTATTCAGCAAGTCACAGAGAGCTGGATACAAGGCAGCTTTAATGTTAACAGAACATTTTATTACTGAGAGATACAACACAGAAGTGAAAAACAGTCTGAAATTCAGCACTTGGAATTCAAAGCCTTACAGGATAAGAGCACTCAGGAGCGCCGCCAGCTTTTTTGCCGCCCTAGGCAATGGAATGTCCCGCCCCTGACAGAGGCGGCAGAAGGTCCGGTCGCCACCCCCCAAATGTTAGTGGCCTAGGCGACCGCTTAGGTCGCCTAATGGGTTGCGCTGGCCCTGAGAGCATTGAGAGTATTATTAGAGTGGAACACTCTTTTACTACAGTAATGCAATCCATTACAAGTATATGTGGCCCTGCACCAATAATTCAGGATGTTACCATCCACAGAGTGGCACAAAATTGGCAATTTTTGAAACATCATCCACTTGACATCGGTTTATACCACACCTCACTCTTGCAAGAAAAGACTTTATGACTTATTCCAATAAGATTTATGGCCCATCATTTTTATAAGACAATTTGGGGGACTTATCCACATACAATTTATGAATTCCAGTTTCATGTTATGAACTCTTTGTATATTTAGGCTGTTTGACCACCTTTTGTATGTATTCGTACATCACACTTCTTATGTTAAGGAGAGAGGGAGCAGCGCCTGAGTGCCTGCCTCTGACTGATATGGTCTTTAAGAACCACAAACAGAACTGAATAGGTCCTGCCCCTACTCTAGCTGAGCAATGGTTATGCCAAAGACTGTGGCCAAAGCTGCAATAAACCAGTTTTTCAAATCTGGACTCCAGTTGGGTGGTAACCAAGCATCAGATGACATGAGGGGGACCTGGAGGATGACCGGGAGGTTCACATGGAAAGAAGACTAGAAGTTATAAAAGGACCAGCTCTCTCTCTCACCAAGAGAAATGTGTAGAGGAGCAGAGAAGCCCAGGAGAGGGGATTTGGAAGCCTGAAAGGACAATGACCAAATCCCAAAGAATGCTAAAGAGTGGTGAGTAAACTTAAGCAGGGAATGGCATAGAGGTGTTTCTTATTTTACATGGATCTGTATATTTCTTGTGCTGTCTCAAATAAAGAGTCATTAATTTAAGAAATCCCTCTGCAAAGTCTGTGTCCTATTGGCTTCATCCACGTGTCCCTGAACAATTAAACTGTACACAGTACTCACTGTGACAAAATGAGAAAATGTCTGTATTATATTTTTATAAATATTATACGTGACTCTGTTTCCCTGTTCAGTTTAGCATTATTAACACTTCCTGGATGCATACAGTTGAATCAAAGGAGGCTGGAAAAGGGGGATTGTTCAGAAATCCAGGAAAGGTAAAACAATGACACAGACAAGATAGCTCTGATGTACCCAACTTCAAAGGAGGTAAGATAACAATGGTTGCCTCCGTCCAGGATAGAATGGGGCATCCTCCCCAAGCCTGGGATCAAAGGAGGCAAAAAAACTAAAGACCCTAGAAAAGGGAGGCAGCTTAGAGGGTAAACTGAGAGGCTGGCCAGGATGTGACAGTGAAAAGACTGACAGTGTGACTGAGGCCTGGTCTACACTAGGCGTTTAAACCGGTTTTAGAAGCGTAAAACCGATTTAACGCCACACCCATCCACACTGAGAGGCCATTTATATCGGTATAAAGGGCACTTTAAACCGGTTTCTGTACACCTCCCTAACGAGAGGAGTAGCGCTAATATCGGTATTACCATATCGGATTAGGGTTAGTGTGGCCGCAGATTGACGGTATTGGCCTCCGGGCGGTATCCCACAGTGCACCACTGACCGCTCTGGACAGCAATCTGAACTCGGATGCAGTGGCCAGGTAGACAGGAAAAGCCCCGCGAACTTTTGAATATTTCCTGTTTGCCCAGCGTGGAGCTCCGATCAGCACATGTGGTGATGCAGTTAAAAATCAAAATAAAGAAAGAGCTCCCGCATGGACCATGCGGATGTGATCGCAGTAAGGGCAGGCAAATCTGTTCTATCAGCGCTCCGTTACAGAAGACAAAATTCAAAATCATTTTTAAAAAATCTCCAGACAGATGCCATAGCAGGGGCTCAGCACACTGCTGCGTGACAAGCATAACGGAAAGCCAAAGAATCAAATGGACGCTTATGGACTGGAGGACTCAAGCTATCCCACAGTTCCTGCAGTCTCCGAAAAGTATTTGCATTCTTGGCTGAGCTCCAAATGCTTCTAGGGTCAAACACAGTGTCCGCGGTGGGTCAGGGCATAGCTCGGCAATCTACGCACCCCCCCACCCAGCCCCAGAAGTGAAAGGGAAAACAATCCTCTGTTGACTCTTTTACATGTCACCCTATCTTTACTGAATGCTGCAGATAGACACAATGCTGCAGCACTCAACACCAACATCCTTGCTCCCCCCCTGCCATGGGTGGCTGATGGTGCAATAAGACTGATATCCATTGTCATCATCAGCCTATTGGCACATGGGGCAGTGCAAAAGGACTGGTAACCATGCAGACTAGCATCCGTTAGGTCGATCAAGGGTGCCTGCCCCTAATTTTTCCTGGTAGATGGTGCAATATGGCTGGTAACCATCTTCATCATAGCAACAGGGGGCTGAGCTCCATCACCCCCCACCCTTCATGTGTAAAGAAAAGATTCAGTTGCCCCTGGACTAGCAGTGGGATGCTGGGCTCCTCTCCTACACACTGCTTAATGTCCTGTCTGGACTATCATAGCAGCTGGAGGCTGCCTTCCACTCATTTCTCACTAACAAGTCACTGTGTCATCACACAAGTGGGGGGACAATGCTATGGTAGCCCAGGAAGGCTGGGGGAAGAACAGAATGAACAGGTGGGGTTGCTGCAGGAGCACCCCCTGTGAATAGCATACAGCTCATAATTTCTGCAGGATCTGACACAGAGCAGCTGTGCTATCTGGTTATGATATACAGTGGTTCTCTAGTACACTTGCCCATATTCTAGGCAGGACTGATTCTATTTTTAGATACCAAAAAGGAAGGATTGACTCAGGGAGTCATTCCCAATTTTGGCTTTTGCGCCCCTGGCTGATCTCAGCTAGGGGCACTTATGACAGCAGCAAATGGTACAGTGCAAAAGGACTGGTAGCCACGATCACCTTATTACCAATTTATGGTATGGTAGATAGTGCAATATGGCTAGTAACCATCTCTGCTGTCATGCAAAAGCAAAAGCATGCTTCTGTGTAGCGCTGCTGAATCGCCTCTGTGAGTGGCATCTAGTACACATATGGTGACAGTCACAAAAGGCAAAACAGGCTCCATGATTGCCATGCTATGGTATCTGCCAGGGCAATCCAGGGAAAAAAGCTGCGAAATGCTTGTCTGCCGTTGCTTTCCCAGAGGAAGGAGTGACTGACGACATTTACCCAGAACCACCCGCGACAATGATTTTTGACCCATCAAGCACTGGGATCTCAACCCGGAAATTCCAAGGGGCGGGGGAGGCTGTGGGAACTATGGGATAGCTACGGAATAGCTACCCACAGTGCAACACTCCAGAAGTCGATGCTAGCCTCGGACCGTGGACACAAACCACCGATTTAATGTGTTTAGTGTGGCCGCGCGCACTCGATTTTATACAATCTGTTTTACAAAACCGGTTTATGCAAATTCGGAATAGTCCCGTAGTGTAGACGTACCTTGAGACACACAGAGATACAGATGCTGTGAGCAAGACAAGCTGATACTCATGGCAAGCGATGAAGTTAACTGAGCTGAGGGGAACTTATAAAGGTATAAACACCACCTTTGCACGTAGCCCTTTTACTGTTGTTACACTTTGGTCTAAATACTTTGTGCTTTTGAGAAATGAATAAACAAAACTTTGTTTTGAAGCGGCAGTTTTGAGTCACTTCGTCAACTGCTGTCAGCAGCTCCCAAAGGGAAACTCTGGCAGGGTCCATCGGCAGCTGGATCTGCTCACTTGGGGTTAGTTACCAGGGGGGTGTAACCCAGGTCCTGGGGTCTGAGAGTGGGTGAGTTGTGGAATTCCACTCCAGCCTGATATCTGTGGGATGCACTCAGAGAGACCCCCAAGAAGGGACAGTAGTGCAGCTAACCCAGTAACCATGACACACACTAGAGTGGAGCTCTGAAAAGGATGTGCTTAATCTACAGGGGAGAGAAGCACTGGTCCTGGGGCTAAGGCAGCTAGGCTGCACAGTCCAATTTAAGAAGAGGGTATCAGACAGAGAATCAATGCCCAGGCAGTGAGCCTAGGGGCCAAAGAAAGAGCCTCCTAATGCCCAGGAGAACTTAATGCACATGAACCCAGCATGTGGATCCAAACACTACTGTGCATCCAGCACGGGGACAGGGCTGTGACATAAACGTATTCTATGTTTTATTTATTTTAGGGTTTTATACTTCTGCCCATCACCATAGTATCGAGCACCTTCCACATAAAATAGATAGCAAAACTGAAGTCCCTAGAGGATTTCACGAAGTATTTCTCTGGTGCCTCGAACCACAGGTACACCCTCAAAGTTTAAAAATAAATCATTGTAAAATCTAAAATGTCACAATAAAATAATTACAAGATGCTCTCACAAAAACAAAGCACTCCATCCAACCATACAGATATCATATCACAGGATTTCACTTAACACTCTCAACTACTAAGGCCTCCCTATGAACCCCTAATGTTCCCTCAGTACAACCAACTCAGAGGACCCTGCTATGACACAGCTGTCACCTAAAACAGTTGCAACACAGTTAAAGTTTGTAGCATAGACCAGTGGCTCTCAACCTTTCCAAACTACTGTACCCCTTTCAGGAGTCTGATTTCTCTTGCATACCCCCAAATTACATCTCATTTCAAAATTACTTGCTTACAAAATCAGATATAAACATACAAAAGTGTTACAGCATACTATCAGTGAAAAAATTGCTTACTTTCTCATTTTTACCTTATAATAATAAAATAAATCAATTGGAATATAAATATTGTACTTGCATTTCAGCGTGTAGTATATAGAGCACTATAAATAAGTCATTGTCTGTATGAAATTTTAGTTTGTACTGTCCGCTAGTGCTTTTTATGCAGCCTGTTGTAAACCTAGACAAATCTAGATGAGCTGATGTACCCCCTGGAAGACCTCCGCGTACCCGCAAGGGTACCCGTACCTCTGGTTGAGAACCAGTCGTAGACAGAATTTAACCATATTTTAGGTAGGTCCTCCAATTCACTTATATTTGTACCATAACTAGACCACGCTAATACTCAGGTTTAGGACCAAACCCCATACTCTTCACACACAAATCCTTCTGGCTTATGCCAGAAACCTCTTAGGACGCAGGCCTGCAAACCTGCCAAGATGCATGGGTCTGAGTCCCACTATGGGACAGGTCCAAGCCCACTCGTTTAGCAGACCCAGATTTACTATGCAGTGTAGACCTTTTTTTTTTTTTTAATTCATCAATGTTAACTGGAACAGTTTGGCAGCAGCCTAATACCTTAATAGATATCCTTTCTAAAGTGCTTTGAGATCTACTGATGAAAAAGCACTATAAGAGTTATATATTAATAATTATTATCATCAGGCAAAACAGTTGTAGAGCATCAGCCAAATAACGTGGTTGAGGGAAGAGCTGAGAATTCAGTTCCTATCCTTCTGAGATACATGACACTAGTGATAAACAGTGACCAGTCCCACCAGCTGCTGCACGTGTTTACCTCCAAAGGTTTTATAAATGCCACGTTTCAAAAGCTTTTTAGAAACCTAAGTATCATCAATGCACAGTACACAGCCCTGCCAATACCCAGAAGTCCCAAATCAGAAGAGAATACACTTTATACGCTTAATAAAGCCAGGGACCAGTTAAGCTCTAACCTCAAAGCATCCCGTTCCTCTCCCCCATCTTTATTTAAATATAAATTGTCTATTTCAGTGCCAATTTCTGTTTAATGTTTATAACTCCTCCTGCGGAAGAGGAATGTAGACTGGACATTTTGTTTACAAGCAAACTTGAAATGTTTGCACCCAACGCTGGAGAGGAGGGGAGGGGAGGGGAGATGGGAGGGAGGAAGGAAGGGCCGCTGGAGAGAAGGAAGGAGCCAGGGGGCACGCGGAGAGGAAAGGAGGAGTGGGTCTGTGTGAGAGAGGAAGGGAGATGAGGGAGACGAGGAAAGGGAAGAAATGAAAGGAGGAGGAGGAGGAGGGGGAGTCCAGTGAAGGGGCTGCTGCTGTGAGCCCAGCAAAGGGAGGAGCAAGCTCCCCCCGCCGCGAGCAGGTACCTGGGTTACTGCTGTCGCTGCTACTGTGTGTTCCGGGCTGCGGCTCCCACCAAGGCTCGTCCAGCGCGTCCCCCATGTGTCCCAGCCGCCCCGCAGGCCACGCCGCCGCCGCCGCTACCCCACACCGCCCGGGAGGAACCCGGGACCAGCTCCAGGGGACGCCGCTGCCGCCTGCTGACACCGCCCCCTCCCGCCAGAGACCCGCCCCCCCCTGGCTACCGAGCCTGGCACAGCGGGGCGGGCTTGCGGCGCGGGTAAAGCAAAGGGCTCCGCACTCGGGCTGTCTGCGCGCGGCGTGGGTGCACGGGAGTCCTGTGCACACGTGGTGTAGGCGCCCCCGTGTGTGGAGTCCGCATGGTGTGTCTAAGCCCGTGCACCTAGTGTGTCCGCACGGGAATGTGATGTGTGCATATGCACATGTGCGTGCGGAGTTAGCGCAGACGTAAGACCGTTTGGTGGGGAGAAAAACAGGGAAATGTATTTTAACTCTCTTTGAAACCCAGCAGTGAAGGAGAACTTTTCGGATTGACAGCTTGGGGAAAAGACCGGCGTTTTAAAAAGCGGGGAGGGCAGGGTACAAATAGCATGTGTAGTATGGCTAGGTGATGTGTCTGTAGTGTACTTACATATCTGTGCACATATGCATGTGTCCGACAGGTTTAAAGATGCTTTACATCATGTAATATTGAAATTATTTATTATCCTTTGTTCACCATGCATATTTTACAACTCTTTTATTAGTAAGTAGTAAGAAAAAATAGCTGTTCCATTTTCAAGTGCTGCAATCAAGTTAAACAAAGATTGCAATGGGGAAAAAGGAGCTGCAGATAGAACTCAACCATTCATTATGTTTATTTAAGTCAGACTGCATCTGTCTTGTTTGGCCCTGGGAGTGGAGATACACCGCTACCCCACTATAACGTGACCTGATATAACACGGGTTCGCATATAGCGCGGTAGCAGCGGGGCTCCAGTGGTGACTTAAAGGGTCCAGGGCTCCAGCTGCTGCGGGGAGCCCAGGGCCTTTTACATCACCGCTGGAACCCCGCTGCCGCTACCCCGGGGCTCCAGCAGCGGGGCTCAGGCTGCATTTTAAAGGGTCTGGGGCTCCGGCTGCTGCAGGGAGCCCCAGGCCCTTTAAGTCACCGCTGGAGCCCTGCTACCACTACCCCGGAGCTGCGGCAGCGGGGCTGGGCTGGTGATTTAAAGGGCCCAGGCTCCCAGCAGCGGCCGGAGCCCTTCCACCACTACCCTGGAGCTGTGGCAGCGGGGCTCCACTGGCGACTTAAAGGGCCTTGGGGCTCCCCGCGGCGGGAGCCCCAGGCTCTTTAAATCACCGCTGCAGCCCTGCCCCGCGTTATTTCGGGGTAGCGGTGTATCTACTTTCTTTATTGTGATGCTTCATAACCTCTTGCCTGAGAGAGGACTATAAATATATGAAAATATATTGTAACCCTGTAACTTTTTCACCTCTTCACATATAGAACATGGATCCTGCAAACACTTAAGGAATTGTGTAATTTTAGTCACAACTGTAGTTCCACTGAAGTCAATGGGACTACTCAACCAACTAAATGAAATTATGCAGTTTCCTAAAAATGTGCAGTATCAAGGCTATACAATGTAACTGGCTATGAAAAGTATTTTGAGACATTTACATTTACACAAAAGTTGCAATACATATATTGTTATGTAATAAATACTTTATAAAAATAAAAATCATATTTATGCAATAATTCAGTAGCAATTGCTTTGAAACTATTGTCTTCTCTCATGATATGTAATACTATTTGGTCCTTTATTTGAGTGTAAATCTTCAAATATCTTGGAAGCGTACAGAACAGCATAATCTTGCAATGTATTTACGATCTCTGGAATCAATTCAAAGCCCCATTGTTAGTAAAGGAAAAGTGGCCTCAGTCTGAAGATTTAACAATTCTACTTTAAGGCAGTGAAATATTAGCAACAGGTATTAATTAACATATTAATGAGAATTAAAGGCCTGGTCCAGCAAACACTTATGTATGGGCTTAACTTTACTACTGCAAGTAGTCTTGTTGATATCAGTGGAACTATTCACAGTAGTAAAGTTAAGTACATATGGGTTTTCAAGTTTGTGGCCAAAGATCATGCTAATAAACTCAAGGAAACATTGTTCACTTAGTCTGAGTGAAGCACAATGTTTATAAGCAGACCCTTCATTTTAAATAATAATATATGTATAGTCTATTGTTTGCAAAAGCAATTAAAGTACACAAATAACAAAAGAGCAGATAAATACAATGATCAGATGCAACAAATGAATATGCTGTAAAAAGAAGGTTTCAGAGTAGCAGCCGTGTTAGTCTGTATCCGCAAAAAGAACAGGAGTACTTGTAGCACCGTAGAGACTAATTAATTTATTTGAGCATAAGCTTTCGTGGGCTACAGCGAAGAAGTGGGCTGTAGCCCATGAAAGCTTATGCTCAAATAAATTTGTTAGTCTCTAAGGTGCTACAAGTACTCCTGATCTTTCTGTAAAAAGAAGCCACACACTTATCATCAGATCTATAATACATTTATATACATGGAATACATGAAATATAGCCTAAGGCAGGGGTTCTCAACCTTTTTCTTTCTGAGACCCCCCTCCCCCCGCCACACACACACATGTTGTAAAAACTCCATGGCCCACCTGTGCCACAAAAAGTGTTTTTCTGCATATAAAAGACAGGGCCAGCGTTAGGGGGTAGCAAGCAGGGCAACTGCCTGGGGCCCCAGCAAGTCTAATGCCAGCTTGGTAAATCCCCGGAAACCTGCTCATGCCCCTCAGGGGGCCTTGGGCCTGTGGTTGAGAACCACTGGCCCAAGGCAATAGTGTGAAAGAATATATATGTGTAGTTACCTTAAATAATCAGGGGATGGCACAATTGCTCCATAGAAATTAATCTAACCCTGTTCGTTAACACTCGGGGCCTGTTACCAAACTCTTTTTGTGGAGAGGAGAGAGAGTGTGTGCATTTCAAGGCTACAGGGGAATTACACGTAAGCTTAATCATTATTATTATGGAGGGCAAGTATTATGATATAATACAAGTAGCTCATTATGTAAGTTGCAATTTTAACCTCTGCACTGTGTATTGGAGTTATGTAAAAATGACTACAGATGGAGATAGGCACTTAATAGAAGTAAGTATAAATAATAAATCAGTCCATTAGATTAGAAGATACAAATAAAGTCATCTTTCACTTAAGTAAAACTTACCTGGGAAACGATATCTTCCTAAATTCAGACCCATTTTGTCTTCCTACATCTTTTGGAGGGGAATTTCTTTGGAACTATTTGTTTACATCTGTTATTTATAGAGTGTTTTTTCCTCATTCGTTCTTTTACTTTTATTTCTCTCCTGCCATTCTGCTCTTTCCATGACTACCACTGACCTCTGAATTCTGTAAATTACTTTTTGCATGTAATCACATCAAATCTGAGCTCTGAGTCTTCACCTTTTGAGGCACCACATATTCTTGGCCCTGCTTGCATCTCTGCTATCATATCCCTCTATTCCTCCAGGCTTTTTCTAATTCTCCTGCTTTACTGCCCCTTTGACACTCTTGGCTTTGTGGCTCTCACCATATTTCTTCTCCCTTATGTTTGGAACAGCCCCCCCCCCCCCCCACACACACACACACACTTTCTTGTTTAGCAAGGCAATTAACTGAACTAACAAAATCTAACTAGATAAACAAACTACACAAGTCTTTCAATCAGTGTGACTACTTAATGTATTTCTTTGGTATATGTTCAAAATAATTAAATAAGCAGATGACACAGAAGCAAACCATGAAGCAGAAGAACATGTAACCTGGAGAGATTAAATAGCAGGGGCTGCGGGGAACAAGTGGCTATTCGATCCTAATAAATGTAAAGTCTACACAGTAAGAAGAAATAAATAGCACAGATACAAAAATATTTTAACACCAAACAGCTGCACAATAATATAATATTAAAGTTAATTTATTTCCATCATTTTCATGCAATGAAGCCCTGTGGTTGAGGCACGGAAGGTAGAAGAACAGGATTGGAAGGGACAGTGTCCACAACAGGTCCTCTAGCTTAAAAATTGGTCCATGCTACTAGCAAGTATGGATACCTTCCAAGGAGCAGTTTAGGGGTCGAGGCTGCCTGATAAGACAACTGCTTAAATGTACAGAATCATAGAACATCAGGGTTGGAAGGGACCTTGGGAGGTCATGTAGTCCTACCCTCTGCTCAAAGCAGGACCAATCCCCAACTAAATCATACAGGTGGGGGTCAGGAGCATCTTTGACCCCTAAAAACCTGACAGCCAGGGGAACCAGGAAGAAATTACTTCCTTAAGAGAGACAGATGTCCATGTTGTAGGGGGAGACTGGAGGAGGATTTATGCCCTCCCTTGCAGAAAGCACCTGGCAGCCTGGAGGGAGGGTGTTGTATGTATTAGGAAGTAACATGATTCCTTCCCTCCAAAAAAAAAAGAAAAAAGGAGGGAATGCGTTGCATTGGAGCTCCACTGCTCCTCACCACTCCCTCTGGTTGCTGTCCTACAGCTGAGTGGCCTTTAGATACGCAACCAAGAGGAAGAGGAGAGATCAGAAAGTGGTCTCTGTATCCCCTCCACTCTCGGGCACTCAGCATGGGTGATCTATACCTCTTACCCTTAAATAGTGGAGAAAAAGGTCTGAACGTGGATGGGATATTCCTCTTCTGTCCCTCACAGGCAGCAGATCAAATGGCAATAGGTCACTTTGCATAAAATTATGATGGGATCATGGGTAGCTCAGTGCAGTGGTCCTTCGTAGCATTTTCCTCTACACAGCCTCCATCTCACTCACTAGAGGAGGAATACTCCTTTCCAGCCCCTACCCAGACTTCCAGATTCTTTCTTGGGGAAGTGACACACAGGTTTCTCTGGCCTCCATGTTTGTACATGGCAACTTTACAAGAAGTTACAGGGAAGCCTGAAGTTTCTCTGTAACACAAGAATAGGAGATTTTTTTTCTGCTGGTGCTCCTTTGTAAACTGTTGTGGGTTTTAAGTAAAGCAAAGTTGCCCATTCAGTTATTGTGCTTTTATTTCACACTTCCACATCACACATGCACACCTGTTGTTCTTGGGAAGGGTTTTTCATAGCCTCCAAATATCAGTTGTAGCACAGTTGCTGATCTCTGCTATGCACATGCGGTAGCTACAGTCCTGTGTTGACTTCAGGTAACTTTTGCTGCTTCCACCCCTGACTCCTCTTAATAACATTGCTCAGGGATTCTCAAATCTTTCCATCATGTGGATCATAATTTAGATTATTCTTGCGAATCAACTCCCCCCTCCTCCACTCGCATAACAGAGCCCTGTGAGTGACAACTACATCATTGGCTCACGAAAATATGTTTGTAACTGCGCTTAGAGCAACACTTTGCCTTTCCGAAGAAAACAAGGTAATCAACACACAGTCTCCTTCAGCTCTTCGGTTCAGCCCCCCGCCCCCTGCAACAAATCCCACACTGGGCCACGGGGTGGGGCAATGCTCCCCCCTCCCCAGCTCCCCATTACTATGATTTATGTTGATGGCGGTTGCACCGAGCTGCCCCCGCCCCGGAGCAGACCCTGCGCGCGCTGCCCGCACGCAGCGCTAAAGCTGAGGCGGCGCGTGGGCTCCAGCAGATGCCACCATATCCCGAGCCGCGCAGCGCCTTCCAACGCGTTCCAAAGGGGCGGGTCTAAAAGAAGCTCGCGTGCGTCACATCCCGACGACTCCCAAGTGCCTCACGTCACCGGCTGCCATCTCCGCGCTTTACGGCCAGCCTGGTCTTTACGACAGCGCCGCGGGATGTTTTCTCCGGCTGTCGAAAATAGACCGCGATTGACGGCAAAGCGAGGGCACGTCAACAGCTATGGCGGAAGGGGAAGAGGCGCTGCCGAGCGGCTGGTGAGCGAGCGAGCGCCCGTCACCCCCTCGCGCGAGCCCGGGGCCCGATCCCCTTCTCCGCCCCTGGCCGGGACAGGGGAGCCCCCGCGGCTGCGCCTCCCCCGGGCGGGGACGGGGGGAGCCGGCCCGGGGCAGCCTCGGCGGGGGCGGGGGGGGGCTCTTGTCTGGGCCGGCCCGGGGCAGCGGCAGCGGGTCCGCCCGGCTCCCGGGAGCTGGTGTCGCCCGGTGAAAAGGCTTTGCCCGGCGAGAGCCGCCGGCGCTGCCTTCGGGTTAGTTCCGTCTCCTCCTCCCCTGAGCGGGGGCCCATCTCACGGGCTTTCCCTCGCGATCCCCCTGGACAGGGCCGTGCCCCTGGAGAAGCCCCGAGGGAGGGAAAGCCCCGCCGCGCCTTCAGAGCCCGTCCCCTTGGGTGGCCTTAGGGATGGGAATCTGGGCAGCGGGCGCCCCGTAGCTTCTCCACGTGCCATGTTTGCTGCCTGCCTGGCTTCTCAGGGTCCCTTGAGACTAAATCTTGCTCCGTGCGGTGTTGAATACCAAGGTTAAACACTTGAACTATTTCCCTTCCTTTTTATTCCTCTCCTTGTATCTCTCTCTTGCATGTGACCTCTCTCCTCTGCTGCCTCCTTGCTCTTTGTCCCTTCCACGTACACACCTACAAACTTCCTTTGGTTCCCTTGTGTGCAGCCACCTATGCAGTTGCCCCACTCATTGTGATCTTCCAATTCCCAATCACCTGTTTTGGCCCACTTGTCTTACCGTCTGTGTATTTAGAGTCTACATTTAGTACAGTACTCTAGGTATGCTTTCTATTGATCAGTCTAGCTCTAACGTAAAGGAACTGTATTTGATGTGAATGTTGGTGTAACTAAGCCCTGGTCTACATGATCTAAAACATGAACAATGTAGTAAAGTTAACCTGACTCCCACTGTAGATGCAGCTAGGTCAGGGGTGGGCAAACTTTTTGGCCTGAGGGCCACATCTGGGTGGGAAAATTGTATGCAGGGCCATGAATGTAGGGCTAGGGCATGGGGTTGGGGTGTGAGAGGGAGTGCAGGACATGGGAGTGGGTGCGGTGTGCATGAAGGGACTCAGGGGAAAGGGTTGGGGTGCAGGAGGAGTGTGTGGTGTATGAGGGGGCTCAGGGCAGGGGGTTGGGGTGCAGGGAGGGGTGCAGAGTCTGGCATGGGACTCAGGCCAGGGGGTTGGGGGCTCAGGGCAGGGGGTTGAGGTGCTGGAGGGGTGCAGCGGGGGTTGGGGTGTGGCAGGGGGCTCAGGACAGGGGGTTGGGATGCAGGAGGGGTTCGGGGTGTGGGCTCCAGCCCAGCAACGCTTACCTTGAGCGGCTCCAGGGTGGCAGGGGTGCACAGCGGGGAACCGCAGTCAATGGGAGCTTCAGGGGAGGTACCCTCAGATGAGGGCAGCGCACAGAGTCCTTTGCCTCCCCCTCTTCCCCCAGGGGCCACAGGGACGTGGTGCTAGCTACTTCTGGGAGCAGCACGGGGCCAGGGCAGGCAGGGAGCCTGCCTTAGTCCCGCGGCGCCACAGGGGTGGCAATCTGGATCTGGCCCACGGGCCGTAGGTTGCCCACCCCTGCCCACCTCAAGTGAAGGAAAGCTGCACTTCCCCTGGGGGTGGATTTACTATACTGACAGAAAAAACCCTGCCATAGCTACTGCCTGCTACTGCAGCTGTGCCATTTGTAGTATAGACATCTAACTACTCAGTTTTGTTAATTTGCAATTGTAAACTGACTGCATTCTTCTGATTACAGAAAAGTTAATAAAGTACAGTGTTCATTAATTAAGAGTTATGAAGCACATTTTACAGGTAAAGCGCTGCATAAATGCTAAGTGTTGTCAATTCTAAATAAAGATCTACTCATGTGGATATATAATTATGCCCTAGAGCAGTGGTTCTCAACTGTTTCAGGGGTCTGCCAAGCAGGGCTGAGATTAGACTTGCTGGGGCCCAGGTAGAAAGCCAAACCGCCACAGCTTGGGGCTGAAGCCCAGGGCCCCAAGCCCTGCCACCTGCAGTTGAAGGTCCATCAATGGCTTTTAGCCAAGATGGACGGGGATACTGTCCCTAGCCTCTGTTTGTCAGAAGCTGGGCATGGGTGACAGGGGATGGATCACTTTGTGATTACCTGTTCTGTTCATTCGCTCTAGGGCACCTGGCATTGGCCACTGTGAGAAGACTGGATACTGGGCTAGGTGGACCTTTGATCTGACCCAGTATGGCCGTTCCTATAAAGCCAAAGCCTGAGCAACTTAGCTTCACAGGGCCCCTTGTGGCGTGGGGACCCAGGCAATTGCCCTGCTTGCTATCCCCTAACACTGGTCCTGGCTTTTATATGCAGAAAAACAGTTGTTGTGGCACAGGTGGGCTGTGGAGTTTTTATAGCATGTTGGGGGGAGAGGCTCAGAAAGAAAAAGGTTGAGAACCCCTGCACTAGAGCACCCACTTGCAAAACTGTTGGGCTTGGAACATTAAAGCATAATCCTTGAGATGAAATCTGAATCATGTTAAAGAATCTTTGAAAAAATACTCCAGTCCTACCAGTTCCAGTATTAATTGCTGAGAGTACATGCAACCTTCAAGATCTCAAAACATTGCTAAAACGCTTTTGAAAAAACTAAAATAGTGAGTTCTGCATGAGCAATGTTGGTTCTATACAGATTCACTGCAAAAATGTGAAGATTTTACCATGTGTGGCCTGTATTTATACCATGCTGAATAGTAACATTCAGTTGTAATTGGAATAAACTAAACAGGGATGGTATTATTTGAATGGGAGAGCTTCCCAGTGAAAACTTTGGCATTGTAGGGAGTTGTGGGGATGATTTTTCTTTCAGAATCGAAAACTACATTATGATGTCAAGTGTCACCGTGTTGCTAGCAGTGTATCTTTTGGGTGAGATGTAAAACTGAGATCCTGATTGTTTGACTACAGATGTCATGTTGTTGTTTTTTCTCTTTCAAGAATTTATGGTCTGGCCCAAATTTCAATTGATGTAATTACCCTTTTGCCTGTCCCCACTACATTCCATCTGCTTTTTAATTTAATTTATTGTGTTTTGTATATAATGTTTCAATGTGCTGTTAAGTACCTGCTTTGCTCAAGAGGTAGTTGTAATTTAAGGGGTGAATGAAGTGTTGTCTCTGGATAGTATGCAAAGAAATTTGGTATATTTCTTGATGTAAAACTCCATGTTAATGTAAGATTTGAGAGCATAACACTGTATTTGGCATTGCTGGTTGAAACATTCATATCAAGGTGTAGACACCGTTTTGTTTTCCTCTTCATCCCAACTGGTCCTGGATTCAGATCTCATGGGTAGATCTCCACTGGAGTCAGAGGCTCCATGTTGATGCAAGGATTCACCTATACAGATCTGATTACAGGATCAGAGCTTGTGATAATATCCTGAATTTGTAGGATCTAGCAACATTTAATGACACATACTGCCCTTAATCCTTTCACAAAACGTGTAGGTTTGTGCATATAGATCAGTGATGAGGCATGGCTCTTCGGACAAATGACCTGGATCAGTTAAAAGCCAGCAAAAAGTTGTAGATCCCGAAGATCCCAGATTGAATGCTTGATATGCTTTTTTTAAAATAAAAATGAAGAAAAATCACCTGTCACCAGATAGTATGCTTTAAAAATATCAACATGTTGTGGAGAGACGCTGGGGGAGAGGCGAGTCATTTTGTCTCACTAGTTCCAGAGAAGTTTAAGGACAAAATACTTGATTTCTACAAATACAGAGAAACTCAGTGAAACCAAGTCATTTGGATCCGAGCACAAGGAAAATTACACTTTTGTCATAGGAGAACATAGTAGAAAAAGTACCTTAAAACTATTTACTGAAGAAATTCTGTAGGAAACCTACAGCCTTCTGTGGTGTAATAGTCCAGTTTATTTTTCTCTTCAGTGGTTAATTGTAAATATCTGTTGGAATCCACAGTTCTTCCTTATTTCTTGAAGAACAGATTTATGAAAATTTGAGGCATGTTGGGTAAGAGAACTCTATTTTAGCTCATAAATGGAGGAAAACAATAAAATTGTTTTCTAACTTTAAAAGAAACAAATTGTAAATTTTAGAGTGATGTTTAGGGTATATAGTCAACAGATAATAACCAGAAGTCTTTGTTTTGATATTGGGATATACTTTGAAACAATGTGCTACATTGCTATGATCCACTTCATGGGAGTTTTATTTGTTTTGACTGGTTTTTTTTAGTAGGAAGTATTTATTTAATATGTGGTTGCAAAATAAGTCATTTTAGCTAATTTGCCACTTTTGGGTAAACATGATGTGTGAATTCAGCAATATCATTACTTTTGTTTGAGGCAAGAATAGTTGTCAACATCTAACCCTAAATGCATTGTGAAATAGACAATGAGTGGAAACACTTAAATGAAACAAATAGTTTGTGTTCCTTTTTTTTAGCATATTTTTGGTATGTCTCTTCTTGTGCGCATACACATTTTCTCATTGAAATTAAGTGTAATTTAAAAGTTTGAAACATCAGTTGAGAAGGAGATAAAATACATCCTGTTTAGTTTCCCTTACATCAGGATTACATTTAAAACTATAGTGATATGATGCAAACATAGTTATGAACCTAACAGTTGAGAAAATCTACTAGCAGGTGCTCAATATATTTACCCTCTTATTTAGTTTTCAAGCCTCACACAAGTGGATGCAACAGCATTTTTTTTGTTAAACAACATCAGCAGTTTAACAGTCTCAAGACCTACTTTAGCTGGAAAACCGAATGGTGCTTTCATTGTGGATGTAATCACTACTTATGCTTCCAAATTTCACCATTGGGTTCCTGAACCATAATTAAACTGTTTGAGACAGTGTAATGCGACATAAAATAGTATTGCAATGGTAAATAGTTTTTGATGCTCATGACACTACTTCCTAAATCTGCGAAACCTCAAGGTTAAATGTGATACTGTAACACATTTAGGGGGAAAATACCCTTTTTTGAGTTATTCAAAATGGTGCCGCATTTGGGGCATGTTTCACTGCACCTCTTTTTTAAAAGTTGAAGACCTTTTTTATTTACATCAATACAAAATAGCTTTTGTTGGAACTTTTCCATTCCAGTGAGAGGATCATTAATTAAAAACAGGAACCAGAGGGTAACTTAGGTTACAAAACATTTGGGGGTGGGGGGGAGAGAGATTTCTGGAGGGTAGAAAAATATATATAGATTGAAGTTTTTATAGTGGAAAGCTTTTCTTTAAAAAAGATTTGCAAGATATAATAGTATGAACCCTATTGCCTCTGACAGTTTGTTCTACTGTTGGTCACTCAGCCAGAAGGTTTTGTTTTGTTTTTTATTTACTGTATGTTAGTTTATGATGTGTATTATCAAATATTTTTTAACTGATGCAAAACATGACCTTAAGTGTGTACTCTTTTCAGCCAATTGGTATAGCTAGAAGTGGTTTCTGCAAGAAACATTTCATAAATCCAGCATTGCTGGTTTAACTTTTCCTCCTTAATTTGAATAGTGTGATGAGACTGAAATAAAAGAGCTAGAGACGCACGAGGTGTGTTATCTGGTTCTGTACATGACTTCATGGGACTCCACAAAATAACTTCTTTGATGAAAGTAAATTTGAACTGTATCTATTTTCTGTTCTGAGTGAGAGAGTACTATTTTCTTAATAGATCTCTGCTAGCAGCCCTGCTTGTGCTAGCATGGATCTCCATGCATATTCCCCATATCTCCTGTGACAACAGCAATGCCATATATGCTCCTGCTTTCTCCTTTTTCTGCCCATGTTCCTGATAATGCCAAGATGTAAAGCATTTAAAGGGGCAGGTTCCAATGCCATGGTGCCAGCAGATGAAACAGTGGTAGGGACTCAAAATTCAGGTCCTGTTTAGACTTGTTACATTTCTCAACTTATTTGTTTTTTTTTATTAATTGCTTTAAGGTTAAATTAAAAGTGACCAATAAGGTAGTAGGAGCTAGGTGTGTGCATGGATAGGATGGGAGTGTGACAGGGTGTACTGATGGCAGCCTTGTTTCTGTCCCCGGAAGTACAGGGAGCATGAATGTTAATCATACCTAACAAATACATGCTTACAGTACTGCTTGCTACCATGAAGATGGGCAGTATATTAAAGCAAATAATGAGTGGTATGATACTAGGCTGTCATCTAAGGAGGGTGGATACAAGTAATGAGAGCATCTTTTCAAGTATAGTAGCACAAACAGATCTACGAACAGTATATGGCTAAGCAATGTAGCAATCTGGGTGGAGATAATTGTTTATAAGGTTTGTACAGACTAATGAATGAGTGTGATGGTTTACCAGAAGGATATGTATTACTGATTGACTGTAAACAAGAATAGATGAAAGAATCTAATTTTGGATTAGCCTGTGGATGCCACATGGATTTAAGCTAAATAGGGGAGAAAAGTAACATAGTACACTTCTACCCCGATATAACGTGACCCAATATAACACAAATTCGGATATAACGCAGTAAAGCAGTGCTCCGGGGTGGGAGGTGGGGCTGCACACGCTAGCAGATCAAACCAAGTTCGATATAACGTGGTTTCAACTATAACACGGTAAGATTTTTTGTCTCCCAAGGACAGCATTATATCGGGGTAGAGGTGTAATTTCTTATTGTAAGATATCTAAGTGTCTTTCTCGGAATAAAAAATGTAAGCGGTACGTTTTCAAAGCATCATCCAAGTGATGGTCTTTGATCTACGCTAGCTGTGCAGCTGCATAAAGGGTTGCTGTACTGCCAAATATGTGAAAGTAATAGTTCCTCAGTAGTTTTGCCTCTCTGTTCAGCCTCTCCTCTGTCTGTGATCTGGTTCCAGAAATATTTTTCTGCTGTGTCTCTTTCCTGCTTGTTTACCTCACAACAGCTTCCAGTCTGATTTGGCAGCTTTGTCATGTGTATGCCAAGGTTATGGAGCTGCTTCCCAGGTGTGGAAGGGGCTGACTGCAACCTATACAGAAATATTAGGTCTGGTTTTACCATGCAGGTCCTATCAACATTATTTGAAAGTGCTCATCTTAACTCTCTGAAATTGAAAGGTTAAGAATGAAATATCTTTAATTTAGCTTTTACATTTTAATTGTGGTCTAATTTGGTGACTGTCTTCCTATTAAGAACTTTCCAGGAACTCAACGCACTCAGTAATTTATGTGAACTTCCATAAAGACTAACAGGAGTCAGGATTAGAGGTAGGTAGAGATGGAAAATGCCTACTAGATGCTTGAATTTATCCCACTACAAGAGCAAGATATAGTCCCAGATGCACTCAGGTAGAGATCATATTGATGTTATGCTTGATCTTGTATAAAAGGCCAAGAAAAAGTGCATTCGCGCGCGCTCTCTTTCTCTGTCTAGATATATAGAATCATTTGTATTGTGAGGAGCATGTGGATTCCTTTTGTTTAGACGTTTAGCTTAGTTTTATTTATGATGACCAAAAAAACCACCTTGTTTATCAGAAGTAGTGTGCTGTTTCGTCAAAGTTTCCTGAATGGTTTATATTCAGCATTACAAACTAATTCAGTAAACCACATGATTACTAGATACTTTCAATGTATTGTTATAATATTTACAAACTTAGACATGCAAAATTTGCATAACTAATTTGCTAAAAGAAAATAATTTTCAACCATAGACGTGATGAAATGTCACTACAGTGAAACCTGCCTTACATAACCAATCAGCCACCCAGGGCACTTGCTAAAATAGGTCCTTAATAAAAGTGAGTGTTTATGAACATTGAATTCAAATTGCACTAGAAATTGAGGAAGCTTCAGACTAGTTTCTGGTGGTTTTTAGAGATTAAAGGTAAAAAGCCTCAGCTTCCTTTGTTTATTCTAATTGGAAAAGTTGGGGAAAAGAAACTGTACTGCAAAGTAATGACTTATGTATCTCGTGAAAAGCAGCATTCTGTAACTGTGCTTCCCAATTCCATCCAAGGTAGTACTGGTGGGTAGGAAAGTTCTGCTTTTGTAATTATTCATTTAGTAATATTTATTGGTTGTCATTACCAAGCACCTTGGTGCCTTACATACATAAAATAAACATTACATAAAAAGTACAAGTCTTTAAACATAAAAGGACCAACAGAAGACTGACTTCTCTTCATCCCAACCTCCTCCCCAAGTTTTAAAAGCCTTGGTCAAACAAGTCTTGCTGTATATCCTGAAGTTTGCTGAACTTGGGTTCTAATAGACTGATGGGGGAGTGTATTTCAGAGGCAACGGCCCTCTACTGAGAGAGACCTGCTGTTAGCTGTAAAGAGGCTAATTCCAGGCATCAGCGATGGTATGCCTTGTGCAAGATAATTGGTTTTTCAGATAAATGGTCCAGCTACAATCAGGACGTTATAGACTGTAACCAAAACTTTGAATTGTACCCAGATAAAAGCAGAGAAGCCAGCACAGAATGTAAACCAAAGCTATTAAGGGCTCTTAGCTTGCCTTGTTCAAGAGATGAGATGCTGTATCCTTCCCAAAGGAGGTATAATAAATGTAGTTAGTAATGGACTGACTTTTGTGCAGGCCTTCACCAGTCATATGAAGGACAGGAGCCCAGCTCATTTGCAGTTTGCTCTTGTAGTTTCTTGCTGTAATATCACTTTCATAAGTAACATTAAAATCAGTCTGAATCTGATTGTTTTTTTTTATTTGGAGGAAAATCAAAACAAAACCGAAAGCTCCTATTAGCAATTGAGACTCTGCTCTCTTACCAAGCCATGATAAACTCAGTTGATTACATCACACACCATTCTGAACAGTTTTTGTAGGTGTGATAGAAGAAAAGAGTGTCTGATTGTCATAGCCACAGCAGAGTAATATAAACAACTTCTGTGTTGCAGTCCATCTAATGTAAGGTGATAACACCTCTGTAGTGATAAACCATGCTATCAGTTCAGTACTCTTCAAGGTCAGGCAGTAGACCAGTGCTATCCCTCTTTTTTGCTCTGCAGGGCACAAAGTACAGATGATGGAATTTCTGGGGAATGACTGTTTTAAGCTGGCATTATACTGTTGGGTATTTCCCCCCCTCCCCCGTGTGATTGTTTCCATTTACGTTATGGCAAAAGCCAATTTTGATACAAGTACAAATACACAGCTCTTTAATCTGTAAATACCAGGTATTGGTAGCTGCAGAATTAAAACTAGTGGGTCCATTAGAAATTCTCTTCCAGGTGTGTTTGTAATTAGTCTGCTTAATTATTTCCAGAATAGTTGTTCCGTAGGTATGTTCGTCTTTAATTACATTCTCTCCAATACATGTTGAAACATGGTTTATATATATTACAGCCTGAGGCTCTAGCTACACTATGACTTTTAACCAGTTAATTATGTAGCTGGTGGTAACCATGGTTTGTTTCCACACACATGGTTAATACTTGGATAGTAAACTGTAGCCGCTAACCATATTTTACCCATGCTATAGGCCTAATCTGGCACTTGATTGTCTCTCTAATCAGTTTGACAAACTAGAGCTTTACAATACCATGGGACCTCCTAATTGTGCCTGCTTAACAGGACTGGTGGCTTCTCCTTCATCTCACTCCTCTGTGCACCTGGATATCCCAGAGTGCAGTGCCCACATGCTGCTGTTTCTGATCTGTGTGTATGTCCTCCAGGTGCTTTATCTTCTAATATGGAAGAATGGGTTCGCTGCCCACATTTTCCAGAATGCGCTGGTACAAATATAGTTAGACAGTTTAGGGGTGTCTGAACAAACAGGATTGCATATTTTTGCCCAACTGTGTGTCGGTATGTGGACACCACTCAACCATGTTTGTCCTGTGTGTTAAGGAATGCTAATTTATTTTGCCTTGCTGGGTTAATGCCTAAATTGCAGGCATTAAAACCGTAGAGCATATTGTGCTGATGATAAACGCTGGGTAGTGCTGTGCTGTGTGTAATGTCTGGTGTTTGTCAAATGAAGTTTGACCCTGTGTTTGCCACCTGTCAAACTGGACTTCTGAACAGAACATTAATTTCAGCTAGGTACAGGTTATATTATTGTGCTAATAACAGATTGCACAAGAGGAAGCATATGAAAAAGAAATCAAGTGGCTAGTGTGGCCATTTTATAAATACATGAGAACCACAAAACACAGCCCTCACTAAATTTTTTAGTTGTTTTTATTTTATCTCTAGTTCTATATGGATCAGGCTTTCTAAAGTCTTAAAACACAGAAAGGATTTGTTCACCACTCAAATGAATTGAGGTTTGCAAATATTTTGGTTGTTTTATTTTCTCATTTGGTTTGTATTCATCAATGAGGATCTCTTCTATTTGGGAGATTATTCAAGTGAGCAGCTTGGCTTTCCTCATGTCTTTGTTAGATGGGAGTGAAAAGTTATAACTGAATTGCTCTAATGAATAATGTTATTAGCTATTTATTAAGGGTGTAAGTAGGAAGCATTATACTACAATAGATAAAACATTAAGCTTTGCAGCTACTGCTGGTTCTTTAGACTCCCCAATTTAGAATCATAACCCTCTCGACATAACCGTACTGGTAAGACGGTCATTTATTGCACAGCAATGAAGACAACTTTGCTGTCTCTCATCTAAAATCAGAAACTGCTCTAACATGAACATGCATAATAGCTTTGGGAAGGTGTGGGGGGGTTTCCTCTCCAACAAATATGTACCTGTAATCTATTTCAAGCGTTCTGGGGAGCTGCTTATTAAACTCTAATAACTTTTAATTACAGAGTAACTTGTAAGGGCAGGTATCTTGCCTGACCAAAGCCTTAGACTGTAAACTCTTTGTACGTGTACAGTGCCTAGAACAATGAAGTCCTGATCTGGTTTGGGGCTTCTAAACACTTCCGCTATACAAATAATAGATTAATAATAAAAAAAAAAAACTAGAAAAGTAAACCTCTTCTTACAAAGTCTTACTACATTTTCATCCAAACTGGGTGTGAATATGTTGGCTTTCACACAATCTACATATAAAATCTGATATAAAGCACTTATGCTTATAAGCCTATTGGAAAAAGACACAACCAATTGTGCAGGTACTTAACTTTAACATCTAGCATCCTGTGTAGTTTTCAATGGAACACATGGATGCTTAAAGTTAAACATGTGCATAAATGTTTACAGGTTTGGGTCTTTGCCTTTTTTTGAAATATAGAGATTAATCTTTAGAAAATCAGATTTTTGTGTGTGTGTCTTTTAAGAGACTAGAGTTGATATGTCTTGATCAAGGAATTCCATTGAGAGTGGGTAGTTAAACATTAAAAGTAGCATACTAAACTCAGCATCTGACTTGCTATATCCATTACAGGAATAGGAACTGTAGCTACTGAAGACCATGGGCAGATACATACCATAAGAAAAGTGCCCAAATATGAGGCATTTTATTGGGTCTGCTATAGAATGTTCTAATTTAATGTCAGCCAGTACCACAATTCTTCCTTATGAAACATACCTTTTTAAAGAACAGCAAAGTTCACTAAGTAGAACGTGGTGTGGCATCAGTAGTTACTAACAGATGGCTTGTACTGACAACTCTTTAGTACCCACATGTGCAAGTATATAAATTGATTCACAAGATATACATCTCTGTATTTTGGGGTAGAATCATTCTGTACTTAATATATGGCAAGTATGTCATGCTCCACTCACTCTGTAGACAAACTGTTTAACTGGCATTTCTGCTACTCCCTTGCACCTGCCATTTTGCCATCACTGTAACTTTACATGAAATTGTAGGAGGTAGCTCAGCAGGTGCATTCAGTCTGCAAGTGTGTGAAATGTTCAACTGCAGCCATCAAGAAGATATTTATCTGTTGAAAATACATGCAAAGTTTTCACTTTCTGAATAATCACCTGTTTTGTCTACATTTAAACATTTTTGGTGAGACATTAAAAAAATTCTTACAACTAGAATATCTTGAGTATTCCGTTATATGCTAACTTATTAGATTGCGGTATTAGTGTTAAAAGCTTTTTGATATTTCAATCCATCGATTTGTTGGGGTTTTTTTGTTTTCTTTCACGTTTGTCACACTAATTATGCCAGATAAAACTGAAGACTAGGTTAATTAATTGGCTAGCATCCCATGACATGAACGCATCTGAAAAAGGAAATACGGGTTAAGAGATAACTATTGATAAACTTCTGGAAAAATATTTTCCAGTATCTAGGTCATCTAATGATTTATTTAATGAGACATTACCACCTAATTTAGGTCTCGAATTTGCATTTGAATGTGTAATGTGTGGGTGAAAAAAATGCTTCCTTAGACTCTCTAACATATCAATGAAAATAGTGCAGCTCCTTAGGTTTAAACATTCTTCTGCAATGTTAGACCAATTTTGTAGTAATGTGCATGAGAATCAAAAAATGAAATAATTCATTTTCATTATTTAAGCTGAGTGGAATTCGAAGTCAAGCAGACCACACACACTGAAAAATAAATCAGGTTTTACAGTATTTGGTTTCAATAATCTAAGTTTTTATAAACAGGTCAGGAAACTTATTTTTAATTTTTTTGGGGGAAGGAGGAGGGGTTGATGGCATCCTCCAGCTTGGAGGGCTCTTTAGCAGATATCACATGTGTATACATACAGGATGATGCTGAATAGTCAAAACATTTTTTCTGTTTAAAGTACTTTTAAATGTATTTTTTTTAAAATTCTGTAGGGAAAAAGACCTTGAAGAAGCTCTAGAAGAAGGAGGTTGTGACCTTGAAACAGTAAGAAACATAATTCGAGGGAGACCACTGCCTGCTGATTCGAGAGCCAAAGTCTGGAAGGTAACTATGACTTTAAAGAAAGAGGATAATACTTGCAGATATATTTTTATTTGAAGCTGATGGCTTCAGTATCATGAATAATTATAAAATGATTACACACACCCCCAATTTGTGGGTGCATGTGTGCCATACAGAACTCTGAAATGTATGTTAATTCAGTTTTGAAATGTTTACTCTCCTTTGAGCTTAAATCTGTAGAGTTCATTGAGTGCAGTAACTAGATTTCTGTAGAGGTACAGCTAGTAATGCGTTGAAGAACTGTTTGTTTTCAGATTGCACTGAATGTTGTAGGAAAAGGGGACAGTCTGGCATCCTGGGATGGTTGTTTAGATCTACCAGAACAGAGCATAATTCACAAGGATTGCCAAGAGCTAATTGGTAAGTTTGATAACTACATTTCTGTAATGCCTGCTCTCTTAGCGTCATGTTGTTTAACATAATTACCTTCACTAGTATTTAAACTGTGAAGGGGATTTTAGATGGGGAAGGTAAAAGCTTAGCACAGAATAATAATTGAATATCTCTGATGTGCAAGCAGAACTTTATCTTTGAAAGGAAGACACGAAGGAAGTGCAAAGTATTATCTATTATGTGATAAACTGCATAATCCAAACACAATCCAATGGAAAAAGGGCTGTGATTGAGACTGTTGAAAAATGTAAATTACCACTTTCAGAAAAGTTGGTCTATTGCGTTTGATGTTTTTTATATAATGCCCTTCAGGTTTTGAACTTTGGGATGTGTTGCCAGCTTATGCCAAAGAGCGACACAGTGCCTCCTAACACAATGCTAAAACATTGAGTCAATGCTGACTCTCGGTTCATTTAATCATCAATACCACTTCCTATTATCCAATAATATTTTTATATTGTTTTTGTATTTATATATTTGCTATTGAGAAGAAAAAGCTGTTCCCTGTGTGAATTCCTCTTCCGTTTCACTTCTGAAAAAGATATCACTTAAGTAAATAGAAAAAAAAATCTAAACCCCCACTATTAATATTATTAAGTTACTTAGCTTTTCAGGAGTACAGTAAAATGGCACAATCAATTTTAATGTTGTATTGGACTATGGCACATTACATCTGTAAAGTCACTACTCCTTGTGGTTCCCCCCCCCTTTTTTTTCTCAGTCAGGCCAAAAGAAAACTTTAATACAACTAGTTTTGTGACTGTACTAAAGTAATAAATCTAATCAGTGTAACATGGTATTAAGGTTATATCTAAGACTTGCTTTTAAAGCAGGATTAAAAATCCACTATTTCACACTTTAGTGAGGTATTGCATCTGCACATTTATACAGCTCTTCAGATGACACTTGCATTTTCTTTTATATATTATAAAAAATATTTCTCAACTTTTGCGAAGGAACCCTTTTAAAATGCTTCCTTCGTAGATAATTTTTACCGTCAGTTATGGGTCATGGGGTCCCTGTGGCACAATAACTTGTCACCACAAACTTCATCTGGACACACTTATATTATAGCATCTTAAATATAGGTTGCCTTTCAATTTTTTTTAATTAAACACAGTCAATCATTCCCCTTTTTTTGTCATTACCCAATTCAGCTACATAAAAAGGAGATGACTGAACTTGGGGGGGGGGGGAGAGGAAGGGAATGTGTGAAAAGCCTGTTCAAAATTAAACTTTTATTTGTGACAACCTATGTTAAGATCTAGACTTACTATAAGCAAGTAAAATAATTAAAATGAAAAATATACTGAATCAATGCGCTCTCCTTATAAATTGTAAATGTTGAGTTAAAGGCTGCTTTTTTACATAGAATAAGTGTGAAAACATTTAATTTAGAGGTCAAGCTTTATAAATAGGTCATGATGTCAAGTTCTTCATTAAGTATCATTTCCACTCTTCACAGTGGAGTGAATGCTGGTATTTTTTTTCCAAATGTCAATACTTTCAGTCTCTGCAGGAGAGCTTTGCAGAAATACTTTTTCACTTTATGTATGCAACTCATTTCAGGTAATGGTCAATAAAAATTATTTTAAAATGTTAGTTTTTCACATTTTTAATTGAATTTGAAACAAGGCTTTGGAGCTGTGCTCTGGCTCCACTACAGCTCCAGGCAAAAACCTGCAGCTCCACTGCTCTGGAGCTGCTCTGCACTACAGCTCCGGGCTCTGCTCCAAAGCCCTGATTTGAATTTCCATTCAAATGCATCTTGACACAAATCGTGAATAAAAAGTTAATTACTTGTAAATAAGAAATACATTTTCTAACAATGAAAACGTAGAAATCTCAATAAATATGCTAAGCTACATATTTGCTGGAATAAATGGGTATGTTTATAGTATATCCCTCCTGGTTAGCAAAAATTACCACATCTAGTTTAAAAGCTTTATTTAGTTGTAAATAGTCAAATCAATATGTTTTAATGGTTATACCAGGGTTTCTCAAACAGAGGTCGCCGCTTCTGTAGGGAAAGCGCCAGGCGGGCCAGGCCGGTGTATTTACCTGCCCCATCCGCAGGTCCAGCCGATCGCGGCTCCCACTGGCCGCGGATCGCTGCTCTGGGCCAATGGGAGCCGCTGGAAGCGGCGCAGGCCGAGGGACGTACTGGCCGCCGCTTCCAGCAGATCCCATTGGCCCGGAGCAGCGATCCGCGGCCAGTGGGAGCTGCGATCAGCCGGATCTGCGGACAGGGCAGGTAAACACACTGGTCTGGCCTGCCAGGGGCTTTCCCTACAGAAGCAGCAACCCCTGTTTGAGAAACCCTGAGTTATACCAACTAGCAAGAATGAACCTCTCTTTAGGAAGATACCTAAAAAGTATAACTGGAAAACATGATTAAAATTGATAATTTAAATCAGTAAGTGAAAATCAAGGATTTCAACTCGTGGTTAAAAGTTGTGTTTTTAAATCAATCCACTCTGGATAGAACTGTCAAAGTCTGCCAGTTATATCCCTTTTCCAGGGCTGCCAGCTTGCCTACCTGATTTAACAGCTGTGCTTTTTGTATACACCACCATCACCTCGGACTTTGGGAAGGTAGTAACACAGGCTAATCAAGTGGCTTCCAGCCTAGATGCTTTCTTGTTCCTCAACCATGGTCTTTATCCATCCCAGGAGGGGAGACTTGCAACTTTATTGGGCTAACAAGCACAGCTTGCACCTCTACAGCAGAGGAGACATGTACTTTGTGTATGACAACTCTATAATTTTGCCATCAGAAGATCTGCTCTGATATTTTAATCTCTCTGAGATCAGAATTCGTGCTCTGTATGTAAGTGGGTTTTTGAGGAATTGGAGATATGCATTATGGATTAGTCTGTTGAATTAAAAATCCCTTTTGACTTGTGGAGCTGAGGAGACTGTGTTATGTGCTGAGTGCTCCAAATTGGAATAAAAGAGGGGCATTTAGCACATTTTAAATCTACCTCTTTTTGTTTCATGTAGGCTAGAAAATCCAGTCTCCTCTGTTCCCACTTCATTGTGACATCCCAGCTTGCTTTGAACATTTAGGCCAATGCCTTTTTCTTAAAACTAGGGCAGTCGATTAATCACAGTTAACTTTCACAATTAACTCAAAAAAATAAATCGCCATTAATCGCACTGTTAGACAATAGAAAACCAACTGAAATTTATTAAATATTTTGAATGTTTTTCTACATTTTCAAATATATCTATTTCAATTACAACACACAATTCAAAGCGTACAGTGCTCATTTTATGTTATTTTTATTACAAATATTTGCACTGTAAAATGATAAAAGAAATAGTATTTTTCAGTTCACCTCATACAAGTACTGAAGTGCAATCTCTTTATCATGAAAGTGCAACTTACAAATGTAGGGTTTTTTGTTACATAACTGCACTCAAAAACAAAACAGCGTAAAACTTTAGAGTCTACAATTGTAGTCCTCTGAGTCCTACTTCTTGTTTAGCCAATCATTGAAGAAACAAGTTTGTTTACATTTACGGGAGATAATGCTGCCCACTTCTTAATTACAATGTCACCTGAAAGTGAGAACAGGCATTCGCATGGGACTGTTGTAACCGGCGTCACAAGATATTTATGTGCAGATGCGCTAAAGATTCATATGCCTCTTCATGCTTCGGCCATCGTTCTAGAGGACATGCTTCCATGCTTATGACTCTTGTTAAAAAAATAAGGCATTAATTAAATTTGTGACTGAACTCCTTGGGGGAGAATTGTACGTCTCCTGCTCTGTTTTACCCGCATTCTGCCATATATTTCATGTTATAGTAGTCTCAGACAATGATCCAGCACATCTTATTTGTTTTAAGAACACTTTCGCTGCAAATTTGACAAAATGCAAAGATACCAATGTGAAATTTCTAAAGATAGCTACAGCACTCAACCCAAGATTTAAGAATCTGAAGTGCCTTCCAAAATCTGCAAGGGATGAGGTGTGAGGAGTATGCTTTCAGAAGTCTTACAAGAGCAACACTCTGATGCGGAAACTACAGAATGCGAACCACTAAAAAAGAAAATCAACCTCCTGCTGGTGGCATCTGACAACTCATGATGATGAAAATGAACATGTCGGCCTACACTGCTTTGAATGGTTATCAAGCAGAACCCATCATTAGCATGGACGCATGTCCTCTGGAATGGTGGTTGAAGCATGAAGGGCCATATGAATCTTTAGTGCATCTGGCATGTAAATATCTTGTGATACTGGCTACAACAGTGCCATGCGAATGCCTGTTCTCACTTTCAGGTGACACTGTAAACAAGAAGCAGGCAGCATTATCTTCTGCAAATGTAAACAAACTTGTTTGTCTGAGCAGTAGGGTGAACAAGAAGTAGGACTTATTGGACTCGTAGGCTCTAAAGTTTTACATTGTTTTATGTTTGAATGCAGTTATTTTTTGTACATAATTATACATTTTGTAAGTTCAACTTTCATAATAAAGAAATTGCACTACAATACTTGTTAGTATTTTTCAATTAACCTATTTCTTTCGTATTTTACAGTGCAAATATTTGTAATAAAAAATAATGAGCACGGTACACTTTGTATTCTGTGTTGTAATTGAAATCAGTATATTTGAAAATGTAGAAAACATCCAAAAATATTTAAATAAATGGTATTCTATTGTTGTGTAACAGCGTGATTAATTGCGATTAATTTTTTAAATCGCTTGACAGCCCTACTTAAAACCTGTTTTCACACCATCACTTAAAAACCTGATTCAAACTAATGTATCTGCAGTCAGTTACAGTTCTGTATATGAGTGTAACTGCCATATGAAACTATTCCGTAACTGCCTCTGAAGTATTTGTTATACTTTATTTCCAGAACAGCTGTCAGTGCCAGAAGAAGAGAAGTCAGTATTACTTTTGGATATTGAATCCGTTACTACCTTTTACTGTAAATCACGTAATGTTAAATACAGTTCCTGCCTCGGTTGGATACATCTATTGAAGCCACTGGTGCATCTTCGAATTCCACGCAGTGATTTGTACAACTGTTTTTATGCTATCATGAACAAGTATATTCCTAGGTAAAGTGTGTGTGTGTGAGAGAGAGAGAGAGAAAACGAACTACTGTTGCTGGCATCGAATGTGTAAATTTTTCAGAACTAGTTTCTCAAAAGATACATTATGGTGGTTTTGGCAAATGGTATAGAGATTTGTGCAGTAATAAAGGAGTAGCATTGTTTGTAGCAAAACTGCCACATTCCCTCACATTATTGTAAAATTGGAAGTGTACATGAAAATGTAACTAATGTAAATGCTACAGACATGTTAGATATGATTCCAGAAAATGACTACCAAAGTTTTCATGATTTAACTAATTCACATGTAACTGGCACGCATTCCCTAAACCTTTTAAAAAACACATTATCACCTCATGCAATATCGGAAGTACTTGTTTAGAAACTGTTCTGCCTATATGTTCTGTAAGATGAACTTTCTCTTCCCTTATTAGCATTTTGCATATCTATGATGCCTGCCTTCCAGTGACGTCAAAGCACTTCACAAACACTAAGTTTCTCAACATCCCCATAAAGGAAGTAGATACTATTGTCCCCATGTTATGGGTGGGTAAACCGAGGCACAGAAAGGTCTGATTTCCCAAGCTACACAGTAGGTAATCATCAATTTGGAAATAAAACTCAGGAATCCTTAAGCAGCACCTGCTGTTTTAACCACTACATTTACTCCCTCATATTAAAATTAATATTACTTGTACTACAGTAGTGCTTGTAGACTCCAAATGTGCAAACTGCTGTACATATACATACTAATGGACAGTCTCTGCTCAAAGATCTTAGTCTAGATGAGACAAAGGGTGTGAGAGGAAGTATTATTCCCATTTTACAAATGAGAAATGAAGAGATTTAAATAATGTGGCTAACATTTCGCACGCAGTCTGTAAGAGTTGGGAACAGAACCCAGATCTTTTGTGTTCAAGTCCAGTGTTTTAACTATAGGATTATCCTTATACTTTTTACTCACTCACTCACTTGTTAATAATTTACCTGTTGTTGATACTTACCTGCAATCCTAATTGTAAGCAGGTTGTTTTAACAGAACATTGACATCAGGTGGGGATATGTGCAGAAAGAGCAGATGAACTGTTAAACCATAGCCAGTTTCTCTTGAAAAGAGCTTATTTAACAAAGCAAGGGAAGGAAGACACTATGTATAAAATTAATAGAATTTTTCTTAGAGAATGATTTTCAAACCTTTGCTACATGTGGTACCTGTTCTCGAAAGTTTATTTATTTATTGTAATAATAAGGACGTTCTCTTCTCCCTGCAGCTAGCTATATTTCCCTCCTTATCCTGTAGAATAGTAATGATTCGAGTAGCTGGACAGAGTAAATTAACTGCTTACATGAAAATGTCAAGCCATTAATATTGACACATCTGTTTTTAATAAAGGGTTATTTCTTTACCCCTCACCAGAAGAAAATGAAAACAGATGAGCACACATTTATCACATCATGCAAAGATAGGCATTAGCACAAAATGTGTTTTAGTATATGATCTGAAATAGTGATAAACAACCTAGAAAGTTGGTGAATGGTTGATAGTAGAGTCTACAGGATTTCCCATCCTCATTTGATAATGCTGGCAGGTGTTAGGTTGAGAATTGTGTTTTCCCATGCTAACATTCCCTCTAGTGAGGGGTGAAAAACAGATTCCTCTTCAGGTGGTCAACTCTCTTCTTTCTTTGGCTAGAGAGTGATACTTAAATCAGCATCTCGAACACTTTTTTTTTTCTTTTTGTATCGTTCTGCCTTTTCATCCCTCCAGTGAGTGAGGAGGTAGGTATTTGAACTCGTTGCTCTTGAGAGGCAGTGAGTTGCATTTCAATTAGAGCAGTGGTTCTCAAACTTTTGTACTGGTGACCCCTTTCACATAGCAAACCTCTGAGTGCGACCCCCCCTTATAAATTAAAAATACTTTTTTAATATATTTTACGCTATTATAAATGCTAGAGGCAAAGCAGGGTTTGGGGTGGAGGTTGAAAGCTCACGACCCCCCCCCATGTAATAACCTTGTGACCCCCTGTGGAGGGGCCACCCCCAGTTTGAGAACCCCAAGAACTAGACATCTGGACAGGCCACTACAGTAGTAGGGAGCAATTTATTCAGCAGAGCAATTTAAGAAAAATCCTACTATGCCTGAAATGGAGTTTTTATTACAATTGTAAGCTAAAACTAATTCTCTAAATTCTGAAAGAGTTTTAGTCCATTTTGAATATTGGTAGCTGGTAAAGTGTGAGTGACTTGAACTCTTCTATTAACCATTCAGGTTTAAATTAATTTTTTAGACTAAATTGTTATGCAAAAAATAAGACAATGTAATGTCTTTCTTCATTTTTTTACCATTACACTGTTAACTGAATGGGAAAGCAGAAATATTTTAATAACTAAAATAACACATTAAATTGGTGGAATGTTTCACTTGAAACGTCAACATACAGTAATAGAATTGCTAACATAAGAGACACTCAAGTGAACTACATTGAGTGGGAGAGCTGTGTATTGAGTGGACTTAACTTACAAGAAAGATGTGTCTTTACTGTCTTCCAAATTTATTTTGTCCTACTCCATACCATAATTTGCCTCTCTCCCCTCCCCACTAGTTGCTTAATGTGAAATTTTTATTCAGGTGTACATGGAGATGTTTTAAAATCACTTTGGTCAGTTCTATTAGAATAGTTAACAATTTTCTCTGTTTAGATTGAGGCATACTCCTGCCCAAAGTGCCTTTCACAAAATAATGTTTAAACTTTATTTTGATATTTAAATGTAGTGGCTTAAATTGTTTAAAAATGTTAAAGTATTTGTTAATTCTCCGTACCATCTAATCAGCTTTGATGTGGCCAGTTGTATGAGTGAAGGGATTACATGTTTCCTCTTAATACACATGAAGTTATATTTTCTTCTTAGCTAAGAATTGCCAAAATAAGCCTAATGACTGGAGTATTAGAGTGTTTTCATAAACATTGTCTTGCTACTTGCTTTTTAGGGATTGTTTCCAGAAGGGAAGACCATTTCATCTATTTAGGCTTCTCCTCCAGTATCATGAGCCTGAACTCTGCTCCTTTCTTGATACTAAGAAGATGACACCGGACTCGTATGCACTCAACTGGGTAATAAAGTGAAAGTAGGGAAACATAATGAAAAATAAATTTCTGTAGAAACTTTTAAGTACAAACTGCTGAGCTATGGAATAGTGATGCAAAAGGAATTTGGAGGGTTTTTTTAATCACTTCCAAAGTGTTCTGAAATAGAGGAAGAACACAAAGGTGTATGTTTTTTAGTATGTCACTTTTATAGTCTCTAGCCTTTCCATTCCAAATAGAAGGTGAGATCTTGTGAACATTAGACTCTTACTGTAGAAATAAAACCTAAGCTATTGATACAAGGGATTGGAAGTGGTTCATATTAAGTATGAGTGGCGGTGTCTGAATTGACTGCTACTTCCAAAAGGTGGTTAAATAGTACTGCATACCACTTCCCCACATCAATACCGGATTTACAATGGCGCCAGGCCCACGGTCGAAAGGGGCCCTGGCCTGCTCTTCTCCGCCTCCCACTCTCTCCTGTGGGGTCAGATGCTTGATGCTGCCGGCTGCTGCAGCTCCGTGGCAGCCTCTGCTGGCAGCAGCCTGGCTCCTCCCCCACCTCCTTCCCCAGCATGCTACATTCCCGATTTTTTTTTTTTAATGGCAGGTTGCGGGTCCCGGCTGCCGCTGAGCCTGCTGCCGACCTAGGATTCTGTTCACTCAGCCGGCAGAGGGCTGAGCAGGGCCAGCAATGGGCCGGCTCCTGCCAGCTGGGGTCCCGGCCGCCAGCCCTGCTCAGCCCACTGATGATCTGGGGTTCCAGCTGCCAGCCCCGCTCAGCCTCCTGCCAGCCTGGGTGAACGGCAGGAGGCTGAGTGGAGTCGCCGGCTGGGACCCCGTCTGGCAGCTGAGTGAACAGAACCCCAGGCTGGCAGCAGGCTCAGCGGTGGCTGGGACCCGCAGCCTGCCTTAAAAAAAAATCAGCTCGCGTGCCACCTTTGGCACGTGTGCCGTAGGTTGAGGACCCTTGTTCTAGTGTATACTGTAGTTTATGGTAATTTTCACTATATGCGATTTTCCTCTTATGCGCTGACCTTAGAACCTAACCCCCGCATGTAAGATGTGACTCCACTGGATTCATTTTTTAAAATTTATAATAAGCAATGCTCGGGGGGGGGCACAAGGCGGAAGTTTCATTTAGGGTGCAAAATATCCTTGCACTGGCCCTGGATACTGTGTCATTTGATCCCCACAGTCTCCAACCTACCTGGGCAGTACAGCAGACATGGCCCTGCCCACTAGCTCCTCTCCACTCCCTAGCCCACCCACCACTTGCCTCCCCCCGCTTAAGGCTTAGCCCTCTTACTTTTAAAAATGATTGCTTGCCCCTCTCCCTCCCTCAGGTTTTTCTGGCAGCCCTGTTGCCAGGTGTCCAGTTTTAGACTGGAAACTCCAGTAGAAAATGGGACCTGAGCGTCCGGTTAGCAGTGCTGACTGGAAACTAAATGTCCGGTTATAGGAGTAACCACATTAGCCTCCGCTCCTTCCACTCCCAACACCCATCCCAGAGGGCTGGAAGAGAACCTGTCCTGCTGCTGTGGGAAGAGGGGCAGCTCAGTGCAGAGAGAGACAAAGAGAATGGGCTAGAACCTGGTAGGTACCCGCTCTGTGTGGGTGGGGGGGATCCTGTTTACCCTCTCGCCAGCCCTGCTGCCCTTGCAGTTTACCCCGACCCCTCCCTTGCTCCAGAGATCAACCCTAGCTTCTGCCCCACTGTGCTTTTACCCCCGACCCCTTTTACAATCATTCCCCAGGGGGCCCACAAATATGTTTGGTGCCGGGCCCACAAAAAGTTAATCCGGCCCTGCCCCACATATTCAGTTGTTTTGCATATGCACATTAGTTCAGAGATTATGGATTACAATAGGGCTAACTCTGTTTATAAATTCAAGTTGTTGTCTGTTTTTTTAAATTCCTCCCTCACGTAACTAAAATATTTGAATTGACAGAACTAATACTAAAATAATTCTTTACAGGATTGCAGCCCAAGACTATGTATCACTGTCTCTTAAAGAATTGGCTCCCCCCCCACCTTTAATTTGCTAATTAATATGACCTGGCACTTGTTTTGTAGTCACACATCATATTGAAGTCAACGTGAATGTGCATCAAAAGACTGGAAGATCAAACTCGAGAGTAGTGTAGGAAATCAAAATCCAAATTGTTTCTGGGACAATTTTCTTAAATTACATTTTGCAAGAGAAGTCTGTAAAATGTATATATAGTAAAGACACTGGTGGTGACCATGAAACATACACCCTGACTGCTAGGATCTATTTTTGCATTCTTGGGCTCTACCAAGTTTTTCAAAGGTTCTTCACTTCAAGCTAGAGGAATAAAAAACCATAAAACTGGGTATAAAGTAGCTCCTCTTTTAATTAGAGCTTTCTGTGCTGCTACCAACTTAATACTAAACTGCAGCAGGTAAAATCTAATATTCATATACACACACACACACACACAAATAAATAAAATCTAACTTTGGCCAGTCAACATCTAAAGCAGCAGTCAGATTTGGCTGTAGTCTGTCTAGTATATCTGAATATTACTCCCTAGTGAAAGTATGTTTCAATAACTATTATATAAAAGATGTCAAAATCAAATTTTAGGGGAAAAAACACATTTTAGCTCAGTGTTTTTTCCTTGGCTCCTTCAGAATTGTTGTTGCACTCAATATCCTACTTGTAGCTGTACTAGCTAAGAGGCTACTCTTAGATTTTCACCTTATTTTAAAAGGCTAAACTAGGATGACTTCTCTTTCTAATTTCTGTATATTATTATATTTTGAGGGATTGGGAGTGGGGATTCAAACACACAAAAGTTTGTAAGAAACACCATTTATATCTGTCAGTGCACCATTGTCCTTCAAAGAGAGACCGTTTTCAACAGAGCGTGACTGAAAATTGTTCAAACCTTCCGACCCTTATTACAATAGCAAATTGGGAGGTGTTAAATGCTCTCAAGATAGCTTTTAAAAGTAGGTGAAGTGCTATTGAAAGCCATGACTGTAGCCATCCCATCTGGGGCACAACAGAAGGCTCAGCAAGCCCCTAAATCAGCCATGTACTATGCCGTTCAGTTAAGTATCATTACAAATGTTGTCACATGGAAGGAAATTCACAGCTTGTTTTCTTTCATCCACTTTGCACTTTCTGTGTAGTGGAAAGGATGCATTTTTTAAAAGTATGTGTGCCCAAAGATTACTTTTTTTATAATGGTAATAAAACATGCCATTCCTGGCAGATAGATAGTAACTCAGTTGTCAGCTTAATGATTTAAAACTTAGGAGGTGTGTCTCACTGCCAAACTAGTGTGTGACCCTCTTTAAGTTGAAGTCTGGTTCAACTGTGAAAAGTGGCCATGAAAAAATGGTACCACCTTAATAAGTATTCACTGTTTCACAGTGTGTGTTCAAAGTCATGTCTGCTTGCTCTACTGACTAGGATAAGTTCTTTCACTACTTTTTGTTAAGATTAGCCCTGCAGAGCCAACAAAACAGTAGGGAATTAATTCTATTATGGCTTACGCTTCATCAGAATTATTAACTAAGTTAAATTTCAAAACCTGTATTGCTGAGGCAGATGAGCCAGAAATAAGCCCAGCCAAACTTTCAGATCACAAATTAAGTTTGCAGGGCTGGCAGTAAAAAAAACAAAAAACAAACAACAAAAACCCCTTCAGCTGTGAAGTGAGCATATGTAAAAATAGAGAAACCATCTGGATCCCCACTATGTAACTTTTTCAAAAGTAATTTTTAAGGGTAGAATTACTCTTCAGTGCACAGTGCAGATGTACAATTTCAAGTGACTTCAGTGTTTTTCTTTTAGCTAGCTTGTCTATCTGTTAGCAGTATTGTAGTCCTGCTAAAGTTGTTCCTGACTCTTTTGCTTTCTCTCACGCTATTCCCCAACTTTTCAGCTTGGAAGCCTCTTTTCATATTACTGCTCAGCTGAAGTCACTCAGGCAATATGGGATGGATACCTACAACAAGCAGATCCATTTTTTATTTATTTCTTAATGTTAATCATCCTTGTCAATGCAAAGTGAGTACATAGTTGTTAATATGAATTCGTTGGTCTCACAGCTTTGTCCATATTTGGTGTTTATTTTTACTGACTTAATCCATACTTGTGTTTCGACTATTTTCAGAGATGTTATTTTACAACAAGAATCAGACAGCAGAGAAGAAATGATAAGTACGTACTGCTCTTGTAATGCTGCTGCTAAAATAATCTTCCCCATTTGCCAGTCTGATTCCATCACTCCCTCAGCAAATCCCCTCACTAGCTGTTTCTTTTCATAATGTTCCTGATTGTCACCTTCAAATCTCTGCATTGCAACACTGTTTCTGCCCGTATTCTGCTTTCATTTCTTCCTTTGCTCCCCTGTCACTTTTTGCATCCTACCCATTCTTTTCTTGCGTTTCCCTTTCCTTCTCCCACACTTGGCAGCATGCCTTTCTTCATGTGCTTGAAACAACCTCTCTTTATTCATGATCCAGTCCCCTCACTAACTCTTTCTCTCAGATGCTGTATGCACCCATTTTTGTGTTTGTTCTTTCCCTCTTGTCTTCATTTATATGAATTAGACTGTAGGTTCCTTGGGTAGGGATCTCATCTATTATATTTCTAAAGTTGGGTTCACATCAATGAAAATGCTGGTCCATGAATTATTAAATCTTAAAAAAAAATGTTTTTAATAAATCCAGGAATACACAATAAAGTTGTTTTGGTTTTTTTGCCATATTGGCGTACACTGCTGAGTTGCACCCTTTCATCGTGATGGATGGATAAGTGTCCAATAGTCACTCAGATTTTTTGGTGCTTTCCCCAGATCTTCCTGAGCTCTCTCTTTACTAGATGAAGTATTGATTGAGGGCTAAACTCTAAATTTAGATAGAAATGCACTAAACATGAGCAATTCTGAGGTTGAAGCTCAGACATCTAGCAAATAACATGCATGTGTGTGGTGTGTTTCTGAGGTTCAGAAACATTTAAGGGGATAACAAATATTACATGCATTTTCTGGCTCCACCAGTCTGTAACTAATGAGATTTGAATAGCAGTCCCATCCCATCACTCAACAATAGAGGCAGCTTAAGAAGCCAGCGCTATATTCACAAATGTACTGGTAAATACCACATATTTTGAATATGTAACTTCCAAAACAACTATGTTCCTGAATGAGAGGATAAATTAACATGCAGGTTAGTTGAAAAAATTAATTGTGTTGTGCTTTATTAAAGAAAGTATATTTTACTGTTTGAAAAGGCCACATGCAATGTTTTATTTAAATATTTGAAGTATTAATTTCCATATGTTGCATGTTACAGGATTCCTAGAAACTTCCCCAGCCAGTTTGGATATAGAAGATATAGAAGACCTTTTCTCTTTGGCACAATATTATTATAGTAAAACTCCAGCTTCTTTCAGAAAGGTAATACCCAAGCAGTTGAGGAAATTACTTTATAACTTGGTGATTGATTTTTTTGAACACTGAGCAATTCAGACAGGCCAAACTGAGACAGTAGTTCTCTGGCAGGGATCAGATCGCAGTCTTGGATGGAATTTTGAGAAAGTGAGCAGAAAAAGCTATTGAGATGAAGGATAAATAGGACTCTTAGTATAGTGGATAGTCCTGCACTTCCTACTGTCACAAGTAGTCCCACTGACTCCAGTGCAACTAATAACTTGTAACTAGTATTCATGACTTGTGGCTTACTTGTGCTTTCTTCTGAGCATGGTGTACAGATGTTTTGTGGTAGATAAGTAATGGGGATAATCAAAGGGGCAGGATTTCCTCAACACCAACTTTTGTTTGTTGAGATGGAAAAAATGGGTTTTTTTAACCATGTTGACACAACCGTAGAGATATTGGGCCATCAAACTATTATTTTGACAAACTTGAATGAAAGGGAAGTCTGGCTATTTTATTGATTTTCAGAAATTCTCTGATGGGAAAAACTCATGTGACCAAGATATGGTTGACTCTTACTTTTAACTTGTCTATAGAGTCCAACGTACACCTGTAACATTGTAGAAGTAACAATCTTAGATTGGAGTCTGATTTTTTTTTAAAGTAGAATAACTGCAATTAATGTTAAAGGTATTTTGTGTCTTACCATAATAGAACAACCACAGTCTCTTTGGCAGCAGCTTGTTGGGACTCAAGGATGACGACACAGACTTGAGCCAAGCTCTCTGTCTAGCAGTTTCAGTATCTGAGATTCTTCAAGCAAATCAGCAACAAGGGGTCAGTAACTAGACGTACTACGTTACTGTTTTCCAAAAGGAGAGGCAAAATCTTTTATTTCCCCATCTAGGTGAAATATTTTCCAGGAGCTGAAAATACAAGTTACTGTTTGCTAATTTAGAAATAATTTCGGGCCTTGAGATTCTAGCTTCCTTGTAAAGGATTTCCTGGCCACAGTGCAGCCTTGCTATCAGAGGCAATGATTTTTCCCCCCATCAAAAATAGCAAGCCTTTCATGGGAGGTGAGGAGCCTAGTGTGACATTCCCTTAATTAGATATCCTGAAATAGGGATGCAGACTTAAAAACAACCAAACAAAACACACACTTGTGTGCACACACACTATTCCTGTGGAAGATCAACTGTGACTAAAATACTACTAAAAGAGAATCCTGCCTTTGGGTTGTAAAGTGTTAATTTGTGCTAAGGATCTAAGTATTTGTGTAATAGTTTGTAAGACAAATATACAAGCATGCAGAGACTTTATTCTCAATATTTTAGTATAATACATGGATAATGTTGTAGTTTAATGTAAGCCCAATGTTTTGTCTTTTAAAAGGTACCTGTCTTTTTAATAACAGCTTTCTGGCCTCAATTCAGTAAAGCATTGAACATATGCTTACATTTATCCCTTTTGAACTAAGCACTTAATCACATGCTTAGCTTTAATTTAATGTTGGTTCTCACTGTGCATTGTTGTGTGCTATTAATTAGGGGCTGCATTTCTTCCCAGTGATAGGTAAAATGATTTCATTGTGCATATAGCACTTGGAGTCTGTTGGAAATGAAAACTGCTATATTAATGTAAGATCACTGTTGGGGCATTCTTGGTGTTATTGCTATACTGCTCTAGCTGGGCACTCCCACACTGAACATAGATTTTTTGATAACTAGTAAGTCACATCAGGAGACCCATCCCTATAGCATAGGAGTTCTTACTAAAAAGTGATTGCATAACAAATCCATTTGAATGGTATGACTTTCCCATTTAATTATTTTAAACTTTAAATTAGTAAATCGCAACAGGTAAAATGTTTTTCTTTCAGGAAGGAGTAAGGTTCTTTGTAGTGGATTGTCGTCCTGCGGAACAATACAATGCTGGGCATTTATCAACAGCATTTCACCTTGACTCAGACTTGGTTAGTATGCTTTATGTTTTCAACAAAAGCTATTCTTTAACTTCCTTAGTTAAAACAAAACTGAGAGAGATGTGTCGAGTTTCACAAACCACTGGTTCTCAAATTCTAGTCAGTGGAGCACTTGGTGGTGGTCTTCAGTTTATACTCCCATGTTTCAGAAGTGAGCTTTTTCTAAAAGTCCTAGGGTTTTTTAAGTTTCCACCCATTTTGCCCCAGATATTTTCCCCTGAAATGTTATATTGGCAAATAGTATTCCTTAAAACTTAGTATATATTTTATCTAAAACTAAATGTGTATTTACATTGTTGAGTTTACTGCTTGTATAAGCCATCTTGCTGACAAATTTAATCTTTTGTGACACCAGGAGAAAGCCAACATAAGCAAAATCCTGGTGTCACAAAATTTCATCTTGCTTGGATGAGAACTCAGAATAATTGAGTAGGTGTCACTCTTCTTTGTCAGTACAAAAGCAAGACCACATTGTGGCTTTATGGGGCACTGTGCTGCTGGCTCTCATGGCACTATGAGAGAAGGTATGAGAGAAGCTGAAATGTTATACTGAGATCCTGTTAATTTAATTACAGATCCCACTGGAATTACTGTACAAGTATGGGTGTGAACTCTTTTTACACATTTTTGCCTTCTTGAAATTGTCTCTGCCATTTCAGTTGGGTGCCATAAAGTTATTCGCTTATTGTCTTAAACTGTCTTGAAGTGCAGTTTTTTCACCTCGGCAATGGCTGTTTTTTGTTGCTCAGTGAAGTGAATACCATAAATGTAGCTCAAAAAGTGCTTTTTGATCATTGTTCATTCTGATCACAGAAGTGGGTGACTAGGCAACAAAATGGTAGATGAAATGTAATGTTGCTATGTGCAAAGTAACATACATTGGCAAACTATCCCAACTATACATACAAAATGATAGGATCTAAACTAGTGTTACCACTCAAGAAAGAGATCTTAGGGTTTCTACTACTCTACACTACCAGAGTAGTTCGATTCTACTTAAATCGAATTTGTGGAACCGATATTACAAAGTCAAACGTGTGCATCCACACTAAGGACAGTAATTCGACTTTGTGAGTCCACACTAACGGGGCAAGCGTCGACATTGGAAGCAGTGCACTGTGGGCAGCTATCCCACAGTTCCCGCAGTCCCCGCTGCCCATTAGAATTCTGGGTCGAGCCCCCAATGCCTGCTGGGGGAAAAAATGTGTCGAGGGTGGTTTTGGGTAACTATCGTCATTCAACCGTCACTCCCGCCCGCCCTCCCTGAAAGCGCCGGCGGGCAATCAGTTGGCGCACTTTTCTGGTGAGTGACAGCGCGGATGCCACAGCACTGCGAGCATGGAGCCCGCTGCGATCATCGCTGCAGTTATGGCCGTTGTCAACTCCTCGCACCTTATCGTCCACCTTTTTCACAGTCAGATGCTGAGAAATCGGGCGAGGAGGCTACGGCAGCGCGGTGAGGACATGAAGTCTGAGAGTGGCACAGACGTCTCACAAAGCACGGGACCCCGCGCCGTGGACATCATGGTGGCAATGGGTCATGTTCATGCTGTGGAACGGTGATTCTGGGCCCGGGAAACAAGCACGGACTGGTTGGGACCACATAGTGCTGCAGGTCTGGGATGAATCACAGTGGCTGCGAAACTTTAGGATGCATAAGGGAACTTTCCTTGAACTGTGTGAGTTGCTGTCCCCTGCCCTGAAGCGCAAGGACACCTGGATGCGAGCAGCCCTGACTGTGCAGGAGCGAGTGGCCATAGCCCTCTGGAAACTTGCAACACCAGACAGCTACCGGTCAGTAGCGAACCACTTTGGCATGGGCAAATCTACCGTAGGGGTTGCTGTGATGCAAATATCCAACACAATCGTTGAGCTACTGCTCTCAAAGTAGTGACCCTGGGAAACGTTCAGGTCATCATAGATGGCTTCGCCGCGATGGGATTCCCAAACTGCGGTGGGGCTATAGATGGAACTCGCATCCCTATCCTGGGACCGGACCACCAGGCCAGCCAGTATATTAACCGAAAGGGCTACTTTTCAATGGTGCTGCAAGCACTGGTGGACCATAGGGGACTTTTTACCAACATCAACGTCGGATGGCCGGGCAAGGTTCATGACGCGCATGTTTTCAGGAACTCTGGTCTGTTTAGACGCCTGCAGGAAGGTATTTTCTTCCCGGACCACAAAATAACTGTTGGGGATGTGGAGATGCCTATAGTGATCCTCGGGGACCCAGCCTACCCGCTAATGCCCTGGCTCATGAAGCCCTATACAGGTGCCCTGGACAGTGACAAAGAACTCTTCAACTACCGGCTGAGCAAGTGCAGAATGGTGGTGGAGTGTGCTTTTGGACGTCTCAAGGGGAGATGGAGAAGCTTACTGACTCGCTCAGATCTCAGCGAAACCAATATCCCCATTGTTATTGCAGCTTGCTGTGTGCTCCACAATCTCTGTGAGAGCAAGGGGGAGACCTTTATGGCGGGATGGGAGGTTGAGGCAAATAGCCCGGCTGCTGATTACGCCCAGCCAGACAGCCGTGTGATTAGAAGAGCCCAGCGGGAAGTGATGTGCATCCGGGAGGCTTTGAAAGCTAGGTTCCTCAGTGAGCAGGGTAACCTGTGACTATTAAGTTTGTTTACAGAGAAGCTGAACCTGCCCCCGTTTCTTTGTCCAGCTAATGTTGACTATGCTCTGCAGTTACATACCCCGTTCACCCCGTTCCCCCCCTTCCAACGCACGCTTAAAAATAAAATACATGGAACTTTGTTAATTAACACCGTTTTCTTTATTACTGATTTCGCGGTAAAGGGTTGAAACTGGGACGCAGACTGTGGTGGGTAGGGTGTGTAGTGATGTAAAGACCGCTTCTAAACTCGAGGAATGACAGGCTCCTGCTCCTAGAGCGGTCCGCAGTGGCGGACTGATTGTTTCAACGGAGCCTGCCACCTCTCCTTTTCGGGACTCTGTGTGTGGGGGCTATGTGACTTTGTGGCGGAGGAGGACGGTTACAGATACCCTGCTGCGTGGCTCTGTGATCGAGGATAAGGACCGCTGCATAAGATCTCTAACCGCCCTCCCCCGCCACAAAGTCACATAGTCACAGAACATGAAAACCACCTCCCAGACTGACCAGGGTGCCTAGTGACTGCACTGTGTGTGTGACCTGCTGCTGAACCTGCCCCCGTGTCTGTACCCTGGTAAAGTTGACTGTCCTGTCCAATTACCAACCCCCTCCCCCCCCCCCTCAAACACAGTCTCCTCTAAAAGAACATGACGGAAACAGTAATTAACAGAAAAGTATTTTTTATTTTCAGCTAGACAGTTAGGGGATGAAACTGGGATGGGGGCTTGGGTGAGGAGGGAAGGAAAGGACTTATCAAAATTTTGGGAATGAGAGCCTGCTTGTAATTGAGCACTCTGCAGGGGTGGAGTGACAGTTTTCACGGCCCCTGCCACCCCTCCTTCTTGGTACTTTGGGTGAGGGGGTTATGGGACTTTATGGCGGGGGAGGGCGGTTAGAGAGAGACTGCAGTTGGGGCTCTGTCCTCCTGCCTCCGGTCCTGCAGAACATCCACAAGGCGCCGGAGCATGTCCGTTTGCTCCCTCATTAGTCCAAGCAGCGTTTGAGTCGCCTGCTGGTCTTCCTGCCGCCACCTGTCCTCCCGTTCGCTGTGTGAGCGCTGCTGCTGAGAGAGGGTCTCCCTCCACTGGCTCTGCTGGGCCGCCTCGGCTCTGGAGCAGGCCATCAGTTCCGCGAACATCTCGTCCTGAGTCTTTTTCTTTCGCTGCCTAATCTGCGCCAGCCTCTGTGAGGGGGATGCTGGGGTAGGTCAGGAGACAGTCGCAGCTGTGTGATGGGAAAAAGGGAGTGAATTCCTTACAAAGATAGATTTTTGCGAACAATGAACATAGTCTAGTCTGTCTCTGTGAACAAGACCATGCACAGCACCTATCTCATGCGCACTCAGGACAAGGTCGACTTTTCGGCCTTCGCATTCAGTGCCTGGGGTCTTGCAGTGGAGATCAGACAAGCGGAGCAGCACAGCAGAATTTGAGTAGCAGGCAGACATGGTAAGCCGTAGACTTTTGGCTGCTTAAAACGTAATTTATAGCAGTGCCCTCCTTTCACGGTCAAAGCAATGCTCCTAGCGTTGGCCTGTTCCTGCTGCCGGCAATCCAGAAAGCATGAACTCTGCCCCTGTCCCACCCCCTCGCGGCTGTCCCCGGGAAAGATCCCTGTATGCTGCCCCTGTCCCGCCTCCACCACGTGGCTGTAAACCGCCGGTTATAGTTATGTAAAGGAACTGGCAAGCAGTCCCAATACTAACATTCCCCTAATTCAAAGCAGGCCACCATGAGCGAGATCACCCTGCTGAGGATCAGTGACACAGATAAAGACCGCATGTTGCGTGAAAGCCATCAAAAACCAGGGCCCTATGCCGCCATGCTCGTCAGGGCAATGATACCAGACTACCTGATGATAGCCTGGCACGGAAAAGTGTGCTACCACGGAGGACGCAATAAGGCCGCTCTCCCCAGGAACCTCATGCGGAGGATTTTCAATTACCTCCAGGAGAGCTTCGTGGAGATCTCCCATGAGGATTTCTGTTCCATTCCCGTATATATTGACCTTCTTTTCGCATAGTTAATATTCCTGTTCTGTTAAAAATAAATGTTTACATGTTTAAAGCACTTACCAACTGATCCTTCCCCTGATTCAGGGTCCGGGATAACGGCTGGGGAGGGTTGGTTAGGGGATCTCCGTGAGGATGATGAAGAGATCCTGGCTGTCGGGGAAATCAGCGTTGTAAGCGCTGTCGACTGCCTCGTCCTCCTCATCTCCTTCCTCATCTTCCCCGTCCGCGAACATCTCCGAGGAACCGGCCGTCGACACTATCCCATCCTCAGAGTCCACGGTCAGTGGTCGGGTAGTGGTGGCGGCCGCACCTAGAATGGAATGCAGTTCCTCGTAGAAATGGCATGTCTGGGGCTGGGATCCCGAGCGTCCATTTGCCACTTTGGTCTTCTGGTAGCCTTGTCTCAGCTCCTTGATTTTTCACGCGGCAGTGCGTTGCATCCCGGCTGTATCCTCTCTCTGTCATGGCTTTGGATATCTTCTCGTAGATCTTCGCATTCTGTTTTTTGGAGCGCAGCTCCGAAAGCACAGACTCATCGCCCCACACAGCGATCAGATCCAAGACTTCCCGATCAGTCCATGCTGGGGCCCTCTTTCTATTCTGAGATTGCATGGACACCTCTGCTGGAGAGCTCTGCATCGTTGCCAGTGCTGCTGAGCTCGCCACGATGTCCAAACAGGAAGTGAGATTCAAACTGGCCAGACAGGAAAAGGAATTCAAATGTTCCTGGGGCTTTTCCTGTGTGGCTGGTCAGAGCATCCGAGCTCGGACTGCTGTCCAGAGCGTCAACAGAGTGGTGCACTGTGGGATAGCTCCCGGAGCTATTAGCGTCAAATTCCATCCACACCTACCCTAATTCGACATGGCCATGTCGAATTTAGCGCTACTCCCCTCTTCGGGGAGAAGTACAGAAATCGAACTAAAGAGACCTGTATGTCGAACTAAATAGCTTCGTTGTGCTAAATTCAACATAACCTCCTAGTGTAGACCAGGCCTTAGAGTGATCATGGATAGTTCTTCGAAAACATTTGCTCAATGTGCAGCAAGAGTCAAAAAAGCTAACAATGTTAGGAACCATTAGGAAAAGGATAGATAATGAAACAGAAAATATCATAATGCCACTATATAAATCCATGATATGCCCACACCTTGAATACTGTGTGCAGTTCTGGTCACCCCATCTCAAAAAAGATATGTTAGCATTGGAAAAAGTACAGAGAAGAGCAACAAAAATGATCTCTCCTTGTTTGGAACAGCATCCAAACAAGGAGAGATTAAAAAGACTGATACTGTTTAGCTTAGAAAAGAGACGACTTAGTGGGCATATGATAGTGGCCTCTAAAATCATGAAGGCTGTGGAGAAAGTGAATAGGGAGGTGTTTATCCCTTTGCATAGCACAAGAATCAGGAGTCACCCAATTATATTTATAGGCCGCAGGTTTAAAACAAACATAAGGAAATACTTCTTCCCTCAGTGCACAGTCAATCTGTGGAACTTTTGGGATGTTGTGAGGGCCAAAATTATAAATGGGTTAAAAAAAGAATTAGATACATTCATGGAAGATAGGTCTATCAGGGGCTATTAGCCAAGAGGGTCAGGGACACAACCCCATACTCTGGATGTTCCTAAACCTCTGATTGCCAGAAGCTGGGACTGAATGACAGAATATGCATCATTCAATAATTGTTCTGTTCTGTTCATTCCCTTTAAAGCTTCTGGCACTGGCCACTTTAGGAAGACAGGATACCAGATGGCCCACTGGTCTGACCCCTGTATGGCTGTTCTTATGTTGTTATGAGTGAAAGTTTTAATGTCTTTCATTTATATCACTAGTTTTCATGTTTCTGTAATATTGTTTTAATAATCAGAAGACAGTTAATACTGAATATTTAAATACAATTATTGTCTGTATAGTTAAGTTCTTTTTGCAAGTAAACCAATATTTATGTAGGAAAGAAATTTACATATTTTCCTCTTGATGCTTGTGGATAATAACTCCATTAGCCTTAATGGAATGTTTCTGTTCATTGAGGTAGAAATAGGCCCCTTTAACTGCTTAATGTTATAGAATAATACGTTTTATTAATCAAAATTATGTCCTTCAAACTGCTGTCCTCCCTTTTCAATGTACTGGACATATTAAAATTGTCAGGCATTTAAATTAGATATAAACTGGGATTAATTGCTGCAGTTTTACAGTTGACTGGCTATAATTGCCCTTACTTGAATAAATAAGACAAACTGTCATATAACTGATGAAAACACGTTCAATTAATAAAAATAACCTGTTGCAGTTCTATTTGTGTGTGGGGGGGTACATTGTGGAGGATTTAATGTAAGAAGCAGCATGTTCAAACAATTGCTGATTGAAAATAAAAGCTATTCAGGTAACCTTAATGCATTTTATTCACATGTACCAAGTACAGTACTTTCACCGGGGGAATAAGTATTTGACTCCATGTAATGGCTTTAATGGCAGGAAGTAGTGGGGTTTAACCAGTAATTAATAATTACAGCATTTGGCTGTAAGAGGATCCTGGTTCTAATTTAGGTTGAACTATTGACTTGCTGTGTCACCTTGATGTTAGATCTTTGTGCCTCATTATTCAGTCCAACTAGAAAACTGGACTTTAAAAAAAATAAAAAATCTTAAAACCTGTTGTGTAAGCTGAATTTTTCTGATGGTCTTAATTAAGTTTCCCTTCTTAAGCCCCTGCTCCTTGAGGGGGGGAGAAAAGTGTCATTGGGTTTGGGAAGTCCACTTTTCTTCCCCTTTTTGACAGGCTGCTCATGTTGTTGTTGGTATGATAAATCTGGCCTGTAATGTATTCTGGTCTGTAGTCTAGAGGCTAACACAGTTTTAGCTTTTGAAGTGAACTGAGAACCCTTTCATCCATCTGGATATCTTAAGCCTGTCAGTTTGTTAATAAAAGTCAAGAGTATTCTGAGGATTTTTACTCAAAAAGTCTTCTGTGTGGGTCTTTGTTAGCTAATATGACCTCTGGGACACAGACTGTCTTTAATTTGCCTTGTAAAGTGCTGAGCACACAGTGCTTAGCGAATAACAAATAAATGAGAACCCTGATGTCTTTGTGTGTGTGTGCTGACAAGTTGTATGCAAAGTAAATAGTTAACATTCTGTTTATTTTATTCTGTAGATGCTCCAGAACCCATCAGAGTTTGCACAGTCTGTAAAATCCTTGTTAGAAGCACAGAAGCAATCCATTGAGTCTGGCTCCATAGCTAGTGGGGAGCACCTCTGTTTCATGGGAAGTGGCAGGGAAGAGGAGGACATGTATATGAACATGGTGTTGGCACACTTTTTACAGGTACAGCTAGGATATTGGAATTATTGTTTGAACTGAAGAATTATGTTCTTTCACACATCAGTAAAAAGTGACAAAATAGACTTTCTTTACACATTAACTGTTCTTATAACTACAAATGTTTTGAGCAGTCATTTAATGACAACCAAAATTAGTTGTTCACTTCAACCCAGATCTTGCCTTCCTTTAAACAAATACACAGTAGAGGATCTTGGCATCAGGAAAATTCTGCAAGGGTGCACTTGCACAGTTCTCTCCATATTATTCTATGTCAAGGTAAGATTCATTCTTGCCCTTCCCTTCTGCTCTTTCTTCTCCTCCCCTGAGAAGATGCAGTGATCAGGCCTCCAGATACCTGGGATCCATCACAGAGCTAGGGACGTAGATATGGAGGTGTTATGCCTTCACCCGGTTTGACTTAGCCCTCCAGAATCCCTGGCTTAACTGGAACCACACTGTCAGAGTCCCTTCTCTACAGTCTGCTTCTAGGCTCTTATAAGGATTAGTCTCATATCTCAAGAAGCTCTGGAGGAAAGTTTAATGCAGTCTGAAGTTGAAGTATCTGACCTGAGCATTCCCCATAGAAATCCTCCAAAGCTATTGCCACCAGTTCTGTGATTTCACAGCTACCATGGAGCCAATCTGTAGAGATTCAGATAAGTGATTGGGGTTATAATGATATGGTTTGGAATAGTATTTAGGGATTATAAATTCGTGTTGCAATAATGCTTCAGAATGGCTGTAACTGTACCATCTCCAGTTCTCTGTAAAAGCTGTGCATCATGGGCCTCACTATGGTCATTCATACTTTCATTACATCCTGGCTAAAATTATTGTAATTAGCTCATACTTAATTTTCTTTTTAATTGATTCAGAAGCTGCCACAATTACAAAATTTTACTCCTGTAAAGAACATTTGTAATGCCAGCCTTTTGCAGTCTGTCATGAATTCAATTCAAAGTGTAGCTGATGGCATCTTCAGAAATCAAATTCCAAGGGAAATGACTTCTCTCTCCTACATCTCTCCAAAACTATTACGACTGAATACATACTGATCTTAATTTCTTTTGGTGTCCTAGAGGAGTGCCAAATGGAAGGTTTTTCCACTAGTCAGTTCACCTTAACAATTTTTACTTCCCTTTATACCAGCTTTTCTTTTTGGATTTTTCCTCCACCTCATCCCCCATTGTTGGTGAGTGTGTCTGACTTTTCTAGGCCATCCCTTTTTTAATGTAGGTATTGTTTTAATTTGTAGAGTGACTTAGATTCTTGAAGATGGAATTTACACAAGCTGAGATGTAATAAATATATTTTTAAAAAGCTTTTCAGAACCATGCCATTAGCTAAAAATAAAATAATGATTGGCCTTCATGGAGTCAGTTATGCATTGTGATAGCTGTGAAAACCATATATGGTACATACTGGGGCATTACGATGAAGAAGACGGAGCTGACTGCAACTTTGTGATGTGGAGGAAAGTCGAAAAGCAAGCAACAAATATATATATGCTCTGGTACTTGCAGCATGCTTCTCTGCAGAATCAGGGCCTGAGTATCCCAAATAGTAAACACTCACACATGCTTAACTTTACTCCATGAGTAGTCCCATTGGTTTCAGTAAGAGTATTCCAATGATTAAAGGTAAGCCCATGTACAAGCTTGTGCAGGAATAAGGCATTAGACCATAACTTTATCACTCTCATTTTTAAAAATAAGACTTCCTTGGTTCAAAGAAACTCCAAATTTATCAAGTAAAGTATGCTACGCATATGTCACACCCTTGGAATAGGGACCTATTTTTCTGCCTTAAGTTTGAAAATCCATGAGTGTCACAAATATGATTTCCAGTGTTTTTCTTGTTGCAGAAAAACAAGGAATATGTAAGCATTGCCAAAGGCGGATTCATGGGTAAGTTTTTGATTTAATAATGTCTTTTACATTCACTCTTGGCCTGACAAAGCTTTGAATATGTTTTTTAATGCTGTTAGGATTACTGTTGGTAGTTGTTTGGCAATCAGTTAAATGGATGGCAAACATAGTTTATTCACTAGCTTTTTGTCATGTGCTGTTTGAACACTGTGCAATTGCATGTTCATTCTTAATTAGCTTTACGATTGTCACAGTGTATCCTGAATTCTGAATTAATCATGAATGGCTGGGAAGCTTCCCTCCCAATATCTTTATCCTCCCTAGTGTTGTTTCTATGTATGTAAAAACAACTACAATGTTTCCTAATAATACTTGTTAACAGTGCTGTAATTTTTCACTACTTTGTTTTCTTAAACATCAGTAACTTGGTTCCCAATGCTGCAATTTACAATGCATGGGCAGACCACAATTGAAGTCAGTGAGGCTCTGCGTGAGTGTAGGGGTCCACTCATGTGCTAAATTGTAGGATCAGGCACTAACAGCTTATACTTTGACTAATAGCACTATTTTGACACGCTCTCCATCTGTTCAAAAATGAAGCTGCCAATTATTTCCTGGTGCTTCTATGTTTTACATAATGTTTTTTTTCTGTCTTTTATTTCATTACAATAAGTTTGTGTAGAGGCTCTGTAGTACTGAAAGGAGAAAGCAGTAGCAGGAGTAGCATTTGCACTCATCTGCGTTTTTGTAAATCATCTAGAGTAAATGTTGACATCAGCAGTCTGAAGTGAGACATGATCAAATGACTCATTCAAATGTGGCTCCGAACTTCTTTTAAAAATGCTCTTTCTAACAGCACTCCAGCAGCACTTAGCAGACATCAATGTGGAAGGACCTGAAAATGGATATGGCCACTGGATTGCTAGTACCTCAGGCTCAAGAAGTAGCATAAACTCCTCTGTTGATGTAAGTGTATTTATAGATCAGGTGGTACATTTGAAAATGACAAGAAGTAGTGATTTTTTTTGTGCGTATTCCGTAGTGCCTTTCTATTCTATAAACTCAAAGTGCATGTTTTTATTAATTTAGGCCCCAATCTTGCAATTGGATCTGTGTGGAGATTGTTGCGCTTGTGTGACACCTGTGTATATCTGATAGAAGGATCCGGGACATAATTTATTGCTCTGTCCAATAGATGTAGATAAGATGGGTCCTAGATGGCCTAAATCTACCCTTCTCTTACCTCAAGTCTACTCTGCAGAATGTATTGCTACAGATTATAATTGTTCTTAGATGTATATTTAATTGCAGATAACTATCTTATATCCTTCTGGAAGTAGCCAGAAGTCATCTTGCCTTAGAAGAGAGGATCTTTAGAGGAAATCTCACATTGGTTGCATTTCAATAAAATATATGGAATAGATACCATTCTTAGATCTTCCTCATTTTGGGGTATATACAATACATAAGGCTGAACATGGGATGATAAGAAATCCTTTTGGAATTTCTCAACCAGTTATTTACCAAGTCAGTGGCTGGTCCTTCCAAAACTGTTTCATAATCCCACATCAGGTCTATTACATATCTAATGCCACTTATTTCAGAAAGAGAGGTTGTTCAGGTCTAATGGGTTAGTGAAAGCCAGTAACAACATGACTTCAGTATGAGGTTGACCAGCCATCTCTAAGAAATGGTGCACTGGGAGGCTCCTTTATATATGCATCTGAGAGATCCATAGGGTATAGAAGCTACTTTCATGGCACTTCTAATTCCTTCCTTCCTTGGAATATTCCAAGAAACTTCCCTGAATCTTCTGTGCCCCTTCTAGTGGTAGGTAGAATATGGCTTTTAATTTTTATATACATTTACATTTTTACATGGTTAGAACTGTTTCCTCTCAGTGGATTTTCAGAGCATGGTTCTAAGTAATGGGGCTTGATAGCTTATTTTTTAAATGGTCTTTACTTTAGTCCTGTATGGCTGCCGTTCTTTTTAAATCCTATTTCCACGATAAACAATATTAATTGTCTATAGAACTTTCCTGTAAACAGTAGCAAGTGATCGTGCTCAGTATGTTGTAGCTTTCCATTCTTAACAAATTACTGATAGTAAAAATGTTGTGTTACAATTAATTCTTAGAGCACTTACTTTTATAGGGTGATTCTCCTAATGGTTCAAGTGATGGAAAAGGAGTCAAGTCCTTGGTAAATAAAATGACTGTTGCTTTGAAGACTAAATCTGTGAATGTGAAAGAAAAAGTTATTAGTTTTATTGAAAATACATCTACTCCTGTGGACAGGTGGGTTATTTATATGTGATTGTGATTATCAGTGATGAATGCCTCCCCATTTCAACTGGATGTTTTTGCAAGTATGAAGATTAGACTAAATAATAAGAATCAAGAGACGATAGCTTTCAATTTATCATCCTTTGAGTGTGTTTTATTTGTCTTCTCTCGCCCCTCCCCCCCCCTTTTTTTTGAATTTCCTTCACCAGCATTTGCAGTATATCATTGTCTTAAAGTGTGACTAGGTTGCTGGCTCATAATTCCAAGGCCAGCATCTGCACCCTCATCTCTGGATGATATTTCAGCAAATTGCCACTATATCACTGGACAGGTTTCTTTGTTGTAAACTTATTAAAGGCATTTAGAATGGGTTTTTCAAAGGTGTTTGTTAGACTCCCATTGACTTGAGTATGAGCAGAGTTAAATCAACACTGAATACTCTTGAAAATCCCACCCTAAATCTCTATCTTAAAGAGTTTTGCTCATTTCACATGCATTTGCTTAAAGGGGAGGAGCTGAAACAAAGAGAAATATAAAAAGTGCTTGTCCTGACTTCGTGGCTTGAACTCAGAACTGAGATCCATGAACTCCTGGATTCTAAGCACAGTTCTGGCATAGACTTCCCCTTTCAGCCAGAGAGGTTTTAAGAGTCTTGTTTCCCCAACAATAAAACAGAACCCGTTGTGAAATCAATATTCCTGTGACAGTTTTAGTTTTAAAGTAGAAGATGTTTTCTAAATATTTGTGACTAAGTCTAAATTTGGTAGCCTATTTTACAACTCTTCTTAAAAATTACTATAAGTCTTAATAGTTGCAAGGTTGTGAAAGATGGATGCTATTGAGTACCCTTTACAGCACTGAGATATATTTACTTATTAGTGGGGCTCAGGATGGCTGCTATAGTGAACAATGGTTCTCAAATCCTCACCTGCTTAATTTTTAGTTCAACTAAAAGGGTTGTTTACAGCTTGGTTTCTCTGTAGCAATGATGCGATTACCACTTACTTCTGCCCTAAACTATGCTGTATCTTGTAATAAAAATACCCTTTTGTTTCTGTTGCACTAAGCATTCAAATACGACTCATATATAAATCACATCTAATGTAGAAATGCCTCTTAAAAGAATTTCTTCTAAGCTTCCTGTGGTCCCTGGCTAGGTCTGGTGAAATATTTGTTGGGTTTGAGGATATGTAGGGGAAAATTGCTGATACAGAGCACTTCATTTTTTTTATACTAGGTTTTTTATTTTTTGTAATTATTTTGTTTTGTCCTCTGCCCCAATTTGCTATAGAATGTCTTTCAGTCTTCCCTGGCCAGACAGAGCAAGCATGGAGCGGTAAGCCAATGAGTAGACCAATCTGACTAAAAACACCTTTGTCCTTTTTAGCATGACTTCACAATGTAAGCATTGGTCACACTGACATCTCTGAAATTCTATATATCAACTTTAAAAAGCTATGCTTTGCATCAAAGTGTTAACTTTTTCAAGTGCTATTCTGCAGGTAGGGGAAGAAAAGGGCGATATTTGCAGTGCTTGCTTATTCTCTTGGCTTTTATTCAGTCTTTAAGTTTCCTTCCTTTTTATTTTAAACCTTTTTTTTTTAAATCAAGTCACTTCAGTTTTTATTAATTATTTGTTGTAGGGAATGGTGGCAGAAGCCTTTATTTAGCAGGCTTCGATTTTGAGCTTCAGAAGGAGAGACTTCAGCTTCAAAGGAGACCTATTACAAGCTGTTCAAAAAGTGTCTTTAGAGCTCAGGATGGTCTAAGACTGTTAACGCTCTCTTGGAATTTTGTGAGCAAATTTAAAAGTACTGCATGGTGGGTGAGGTAATATCTTATTGCACCAACTTCTGTTGGTGAGCGAGATGAGCTTTTGAGCTTTCACAGAACTTTTCTTCAGGTTAGCTGGAAATCTTCTCTCTCTCACCAACAGAAGTTGGTCCAATACAAAATATTACCTCACCCCACCTTCTCTCTCTAATGTCTGGGGACTGACATGTCTACAACAATACTGCGTATTCCAAGCACATTCTTAGCATGTAGTGATGGAATGTGTTAGTCAGAATGGAGATGCTCACACTGTGGGACCAGCAAACAGAGCCAGAAAAACGGGCATACCTCTCAACTGTCCCTCGTTTCATTCCCAGAGTTAACTATGTTCCACACAAATTTAGTATCCTTTCACTTTTAATGTTATGATTATTTCTGATGTAAATGTTGAAACTGTGGTTATAAAAAGTTACTTATGTGAAACGAAGGAATCCACAGCATTTCCTGCACAAAAAATACTTTGGTCTCCCTAATTTTTGGGTCTTTGTCACACATTGCGTCCCACATTTGAGTCTTGGCAGGTTGCACTGTATGGAAGTGGGTGCTGAAAAAGTCATAGATTTTTTTTTTTTTAAATCAGTTCTGTTTTTAAGGATTTTTTATTCACTTTTTTCTAGTAGATTTGCCCATTCTCTGAGAATGGGGGAACATCATGCTGGCTATTCTAGGTCATCCAACGTTACCAGAGAAGGGAGATGGTATAGGGTGAGCAAAAACAATAGTTACTCTTAAGGGTATCCTTGTAGTCCTTGGAAAGAAACAGAAATGTCCCAGTAAAACTGAGACACATGGTTATTTCAGGATTTATAAAGCTACTTAAAAAAAAATAAAAATAAAAACCTCTTAGGAAACATTAACATTAAACTATAAAATTGTTTCTTTGCAGCTTTTTAATGTTGTACTTAAGGTGATTTATAACTGACAGACCATCCTACCTTCTGTTTGTTATGAAGAAATATTGCTGCATTGAGTTTGTACTTGTCCCTTAAAGGAATATTGCTCCCCTACAGTCAAATCATTTTTTTTTCCACTGGAAAGTTGTATTGACAATATTAACTAGTTAGAACCAAGGATAAATTAATGTACTAAGACTAAGCTTTTCTTAAAATTCCAGCTGTATAAAGTGGAAAGAAACCTTTTTGTCTCATTAATTCAGTCAATTGTATCTTTACTAGCAAAAACTGTCTGATTTTCCAGGTTATCAACTGAATGGAATTAGATTAAATGATACCTGTACCACAAACTGGTCTCATTTAGCGCTGTTTAACAGTAATTCCTGTAGAGTTCCCCATTTCTAGTTTAATATGGTGCAAAATTTTATATAGTAGGCCTTTCTTTTTTGCTTTGGCTAACCTTACTCTGTTAATGCAAATATGACCTCTTTTAAACCCTAGCTATGAATTTCAATTAACACTATAAATATATAATCTTATTAAACATAACCTCCTCTTACCAAATCAGTAATCTACAGTATTCTTCCTCATTCTTTTTTCTTAAAATTCTATATGCACAAAAGTCTAGCTAAATAATAAAATAGAATCACTGCCCTCTTGGATTGTCAGTGTCATTGATGCTTATTGTCTTAAGTCACTAATGAGCACATTTTTATATTGCTTTTTTTGTATAGCATATTTGTTTTTTCTCAATTAACAATTAGTTTTTCCATGTTCTTTCTCATTCGGTAACTTCTAATCAAATAGTCCTAGAAGATGTAGCAACCTGTTAGACTTTCACGGATAGATAAATATCGGCTTTCTTCAATATAGTCCTAAAGGCACAGGTACCCGCTTGGACCCAGTTCAATAGATGTGCATAAATGAGTGTGCATCAATATATTCGCTCAAAACAGGAACAGAGCTTTATAGATGTTTAACTGAAGCAGATTTGTTTCCTTTTTGTATCTACACAGTGTTATCCTTTTGGGAAAATCTCTCCCAGAGTGACCCTCTTGCCAGTCCAGCGAACTGTCAAATATACTTCTTCATATTCTCCATCTTTTCCCTCCACCCCAATTTACAATCCTTCCAGAGCCATACAGAATGTTAAAATGTAATTCAGACAAACACTAGAGTGCTCTGCTGGGTATTTCAAAGCACCTCCTTAAATGTTTTGGAATTTTAGTATGTTTTTGCTGTTCGAGAGAACGGTTAGAAGCTGTATGCAAGATGCAGGACTACCTGGTTTTCAGTTACAGTGCTTTAAAGTGTTCAATCTGGCAAATAACCCCATGATCTGCTTTTACTAATCTGGTGCTTTCTGGGCCACTCCCAGCTTTCTTGTAGTAGACTTTGAGCCTGTGGATTCCTCTCTGGTTGCACAGATATGGTCACATTTCGCTATTGCATGCTGCTATAGGAAATGTTGTACCATTAGATCTGAAAATATTTTTCCTCCTCCTGCCCTCTTCCCATGCCAACAGACATGTTAGCAGCAGTGACCGATTGGGAAAACCCTACCGTGGTGTAAAACCGGTATTCAGCATTGGAGACGAAGAAGAATATGATACTGGTACAGTAGGAAACTCTATTCTTATTTGAAGTCCCCTTAATTTAGACACATACCATGACCTCTTTCCTATTTGACTGTCACAGGGTACCATTCTTGTCCATCATTAACTACAAATTAAATATTTTCTATTTACAAAAATATTTTAAAATAATGATTCTTGCTATTGATCAGATTAGAGGGGCTTAATGACCAAGCAAGAACAGGGCCCCATTGTGCTGGGCATTGTACAAACACAGAACAGTAGACAATCGCTACCCTGAAGAGTGGTTCTCCCCCCCCCCACCCCCCTTTAACTGCCAACTCTGCAAATTCACCTTGGGGATCTGACAGTCAAACTGCATTCTCTTTTTCACTCATTGTTCTAAAGGTCTTGCAAGCCGACATCTGTCATCACTTACACCCATGCAAAACTGTTAACCTCCACTGAGGTTAAACACTTTGGCCTGCAGTACCTTTTATAACTGGGGATAATGAGCAAGAAGAAAAAAATCCGATCTGATTGTCAGATCCTAGGTTGTCTGTTTGGCCAGCAGTTAGGCTGTGTGTATACTGCTCTGCAGTTTGGACTAGGGTGTGAATAGCAGTGCACACCGGAGTGCTGTGCTGTAACTCCTCTATGTGGACACTTCAGGCACAAACTAAAAGGTTTATAGTTCACATTAATGGCTATTCAACCAGGACTACATGCTCCTTAGATGCGTACCGACTGTATCACTGATTGATTGTCATTGAGTGCTGTAATCACATAGCTGCCATCAGGATGGGCACAAGCTTTTCCACTGTCAGTTCAGTAAATTCTGTCAGTGTGTTCTTGTCCCGCAGAAAAACCTCTTTCCACACGTAACTTTCACAAGTTGTTTGCAAATATTTCTGCCATTTCCATTTGAGGATGCGATGTTACTGACTAGGGTGTATACAATGGATATGATCAGGTAATTTAGGTCCACAATAAGGCTTTGTCTATAGTACTTACGTATTTTTTAATAAAAAGTGTTTAACAATTAGCTTTTTGGATTTTTTTAAATTTAACATTCTTTTTTTAAAACAAATACTGCAGTATGAGCAAAACCAACATTGCACAAATATATTGTGCTAGTGCAGAAGAACAAAAAAAGTGAAACTATTTTCAGTGCAGTTACACTGGATTTACAACGGTGTAATTGACAGGGGCGGCTCCAGGCCCCAGCATGCCAAGCGCTTACTTGGGGCGGCATGCCGCGGGAGGCGCTTTGCCGGTCGCCGGGAGGGCAGCAGGCGGCTCCGGTGGACCTCCCACAGGCATTCCTGCGGAGGGTCCGCTGGTCCCGCGGGTCCAGTGGAGCATCCACAGGCACGCCTGCGGGAGGTCCACCGGAGCCGCGGGACCAGCGGACCCTCTGCAGGCATGTCTCGGGAGGTCCACCGGAGCCACGGGACCGGCGACCGGCAGAGCGCCCCCCGCGGCGTGCCGCCCTGCTTGGGGCGACAAAATGCCTAGAGCCGCCCCTGGTAATTGAGAGCAGAATTTGTCCCATGGCTTCTAACTTCAGTGTCCCTTCTTAAAATATTACCTTTTTAGATGTGGATGTGCATAGCTACAACTCAGAATGTTTATTTCAAAGCAATTTAAACTAGAGCATGCAAAAATAGCTTTGAAAAGGGAGTAATTAAAAAAATGGAGGTGAGAACTCAAATGTGGATGCAAGATGGTTGGATTTAGTAGATAATGGGTTCCCGGCACTTTTGTGGTTTACATCAAACATACTGTTTGGAATTCTTCAGTGTTCTAATTGGGATATGAAACTTAATTATTTTTATTTTTAATAAGCAGAAACATTGTAAACATTGAAGAGTTGACAGATGTTCTGTCTGTGTAAAAGTTATTTTTTCCTCTTCCATATAGATGAAATTGATAGTGCCTCGATGTCGGATGATGACCGAAAAGAGGTAGTCAACATTCATACATGGATAAATAAACCAGATGTGAAGCATCATTTCCCCTGTAATGAAGTGAAAGAAAATGGACACATGTTTCCTAGGTACTAAAGTATTGTTTATTCTTGAGTATGAAGAGCTATATGAAAAAGCTAGTGGTGGTGTTATTGTGTCTGGATATTGTCTATAATGAACAATAAGCGTCTGAGCCACTAAGTAACTAAGAGCTGTAGTATTTATTATTTGTATTGTCACAGTGCCTAGGAGCCCTAATCATTGTGCTAGGTGCTGTACAAATATGCTCCTTGACTATTTCTACAGCATGTGTACAGAATTTTACTGCTAGAAATAATAGTACTAACTCCTTTGCAAAACAAGTTGTTTCAGAAAATACTCTCAATAAGTTTGGGTTTATTTTCAGCATCAGGGCCCCAAACGTCCAAAGTGTGGCTGCACTCTTTCCTTGTCAATATCCGCACAAGAATGTATTGCAGAGGCACTTCTACCTCTAAATCAGGACACAATTGCAGTGACCTTTTTATCTGGTCAGTAGGAGGTACTGGAGCATGATGCATAGTGCATCTTCCCGTAGTTGACCCGAAGCGTGTGACTGTAGGGACCTAACAAACTTGGGCTGTAGTGTAAAGCATGGTGTCCTTTGCTCAAAACATTAAGTTGCTTAAAGTTGTGTTTTGCTCTTATTTAGAGAGACAGACAGAAAACTATTTTATATTTTTATTAAAAAGAATCTGGTGGAAGATAAAACTTTAGAATTTGACCAGAGACTGCAGTCAGTGTTTCACTGTTGCATTTGATCATAGTTCCAAAGAACTAAACACTTACATCACTGGAAAAGCTCATCCAGGAAAAACAACAACATGCTTTTCTAAAAATTTTACCTAGGATGATAAAGCCCGAAAGCTGCAAATACTTGTGCATGTATGTAGGATGCAGGATCAGGACCTTTGAGTTGGCTCCCTGTGAGATATACATGTTAGCTATTAATTCCTGTGCAGTGTCAGTGTTCTTGACAAGCTATATGGTTTTGCTATGTGCTATTAAACAGCTGCCATGTTTGACTTCGGAAGTGCTTGCATTTCAGTTCTGAGAGAAGTTTGTAAAGTGTTTAGGAATTCTGAATTAAATGTGCTGCATAAATATAAAACTGTTGGCATTTGAAAACGTTGTGTTAGCTAGCTCAGAGTGAGAGTTATCTTTAATATTAAACTTTCTGTATATTTGACCTTTACTTCATTTGTTGGTAAATTTTCTCTTTTTAAAGTCATCTCTTAGTAACTGCAACACACATGTACTGTTTGAGGGAGATTCCATCACGAAGGGGATTGGCTTACATACAGTCTCGTCAGGCCCTAAACTCTGTAGTTAAAATTACATCCAAGAAGAAACACCCAGAACTAATCACCTTTAAATATGGAAACAGCAGTACTTCGGGCATAGAAATTTTGGCAGTTGAAAGGTAAGAATGTTTCTCAAATACGAACTGATCACAAAACAAAGGGCCTCATCCTGCAAGGTAGAGTGTGCCACTACTTCCTTTGATATCAGTTGATATCAGAGGCACTTGGCACTTCCGGAATCAGGCCCAAAGCTAACACTTTATTTTTAATAGCTGTAATGTCCTGACATGAATCAGGATAGACAGCAGATCTGCAGTCTCTCTCAAGGAATACTGAGTTTGTGGATTTTAGAGGGGAAAAAAGTACTTATTGTAGCCTGATTTGGTCTAATAATTTGTAAGATCATTTGTGTAGAGAAATGTCGTCTTCTCCACCCGTAACTCTGTATAAATGCCTCTGAAATAGTTTTTAAGTTAGCTTTTTATTTTTGAGATAACTCTTTTTGGTAACCATTTTACTGGAAAGTGTCCTCTTAGTAATGGGTCTATGTAAGAGGTTATATGCAAGTTTCTATCCTGCTACAAGAGCCCCAAATGTATCATCTGGAAAGGCAGCACTAAGATGTTGGTTTATCATTTTGAGAGAGGGCAGGGAGGGCTTAGCCTCCAAAGCAAGAGAAGTATTTTGGGCTTTGGGCTTGCTGCTTTTTTTCACTACAGTGTATAGTTTCTCTTAGATTTCTGTGCGCGTGTGTGTGTGAAACGCCAGTTTTTAAAGGCATTAAGGTGAAGGATTTTTTTTGTTTTTGTTTTAATAAAGAAGGCTCATGCTTAACAAACAGATGTTACCTGGTGATGTAAATAATGGATTCCAGATTCTTGAACGTCTGATTTTTCCCAACCATAAAGAGTCCGATCCAAAGTCTGTTGACTTCAGTGGACTTGGGATCAGACCCAAAATAATTGTCTTGAGAATAAAATTAACCTAAGGCTATCTGTAAAGTCTGTGTTCTACAAGACATGCAGTTGAGAGTTATAAATATATTTTAAAAACTGGTCCCTAGGGGATTGGACAGCTGAGAATTAAGTAATATGATATATAGCCTTTAACCTGAAGATTGCTGGTGAAAATCTGTTCTATATCAATTCTTATAGTGGACTCATCATTTTAATACAAAGCGCCTTCCAATAGTGCATTAAGTAACTTGACTAACATATGTCACAGGTTAGTTGTTCTCTCATCCTCTCCCTGGGAGAGAAGCATGTGCAGTGAAGCATCTTGTTTTGGAAGGGTTTTTTACCCAGATCAGTAGTGTCTAAAAGATATTATCATCTGATGCCTGTTTGGGTGTCCTGTGGGAAATGCATTTGGTGGTATTGGTCCAGTTCCCAGCAGTAAGTTGTCCATACCACAAAAAACGCCACCACACATGGCACTAATTCACTACTTCATTGGCAGTTTCCATATAGTGAGCAAGAACTGAATGGTAAGCATGGAAAACGAACTGTTCTCTTGTCCATAGAAGTCTCTCCAGATTAGGATTGGTATGCATTGATGGAGTAATGTATGGAGAAATCTTGCCCTGCTGTTGCCCATTCTGTACCTTTCTATGAATAAATCAAGGTCTTCAGTCCCCAGGGTTCTCAACCGAATACTTTTTCATCAGCATTGAATTCACATGAAGAAAATTTTCTTTTATTCCAACTGTGAAGGATATTACTGTTTACCCAATAGTTTTACATTTTAAAGGGGGATTTTCCCCAAATGTTACTGAGACAAAGCTAGAGGATGAATTCAGACATCAGTTTTTATGAGTGGCATGGAAAGTTGGCACAATGTATTAATGATGGTCCTTTCTCTTTTAAAGGTATTTGATTCCAAATGCAGGTGATGCTACCAAAGCCATAAAACAACAGATCATGAAAGTTCTGGACGCGTTGGAGAACTAATAACAAAAAACTTTTAAGATAATGATTTAAAAAGAAAAGAGGCAACCAAGATACTGTATGTGGACACAAAATGACTGCTTTCCAACTGAATACTAACCTAAGAGAACATCTCTGTTTGCTGATGGGAATGCCTGAGTAGCAGGCTTAAAATAGGGTAAATTATTAATTTCTCAGCAGGATTTCAATTTTTTTTTTAACAATTTTGTTTTTTGCAAAGGTTGTTTATTATAAAGGTCAGGTTTTTTTAAAAGCAGCTTTAATGTAGCAGTTCAGTTGTGTAGAACTATATGAAGGAAATGCAGCTCTTTCAGGTATGGAAAAATAGTTGAAGTGTCGTAAGTAAACTTGAGAATTAGAAGTCAAAAATGTCTAAAGCCTAATGCCTGTAAATTTGATTTTGCCTACTGGTAGTATCAAGTATTGTTATCAATTCTTAGGTTTGTAAACAGAAGAGACAAAAGCTCAGTAATACAACTTACTCCTCTCAAAATGATTGGAACCCAGTTCAATCAATCTTCAACTCCAGGGGATTGAAAAATGCAAACCATACTGTGGAGGGGGAAAAAAAGTTGTTGGTTTTTTTTTTTAAAAACCTAGTATACACTATCAGGTAAAATAATTTGAATGGTTAAATGACTGTTTTTAAATACTAGACTGAACTGTATACAATAAGAACAAAAATTACCATTTTGTAATTATGCAAATTAAATGTTTCCTGGGTTGAGGCAGTGTTACTATTGTAGTACAAATGTGTGAGTGCTTTTGAGCAAATGAAATTGGAATTCATGCTTCACATGACATATTACCAGGTGAAAGTGATTTGTCTGCCTCCATCAAAAGTGAAATATCTAATAAAATATATTATTTGGTTTGTCATTTCAAAGCCCTTCAGTTCAGCGCAGATGGATTTGTACTAACTTGAAGGTGTGTTCTGCCTCAAGACTAATGCACGCAAATAAAGCAAAGTGGTCAAAGCACTGAATATCTGTGATAACTATTTGTTACTTTCAAGGCCATATGGATTTTTCCTTTGAATAACATTTTACATTCTTTAATGCCAGAGAACTGACAACTATTCTAGCAGCTTTCAGATTTGATCTAAAATAGCTTTCACTAATCTGCAGCTTTCAGAACTGATCTAAATTTGGTTCTCAAGTTAGCAAGCCAATCCAGGAATGCACTTATGGCCATGGAATAGTTTCTGTGCATGCTGATGCTGAAATTAACAAAAACTTTGGAATGATGATTATGGGAATCAGCTGTACTGTGTGGAAACCACTTAGTATTTACAGTTAATAAAATGTAAAATTGATGTATCATAAAGAAATAAATGAAACTGACCTTTATAAAAATCAGCTATTTTAAGTTATTTTAGTAGGAATCAAGCTAAGGCACCTTAATTCTGGAACAAATTCCCTTTTTATAAATATCTGAATAAACACCAATAGAACTTGAACTATTGAAAGTATTTGCATGAAATTGCACCTGGCCCAATGCTCCTGTATTTATAGTTCTGCCCTGCAGCTGTTGTATTACATTCCCCCCTTCCTAGCCTTTGAAGAGCCTCTGACTCTGTGTCTACTTCAGCAATGAGATTTTTTTTTCATAATGTTAATGTAAAGATGTTTGTGTTACTGTTTATAACTACAATTGTAAATAAACCAGAACAATTTGAACATAACTTGTTCTAACAGAAGGCATTTAATTTTGCACTGTTTGATTTCTGTTGGCCTAACTATAGTTTTTCTAAAAGGTGTGTGTGTGTGTGTGTGTGAAATAGATACTTAAAGTGAGAAAAGTAGTTGGCTACAGTTCACAGGCAGCTGGTCTGAATTTTTTTTAAAGTGCTTATGTTTGCTTTTCATTTTGAAACACTTTCATAGGTCAAATGAAATATAACAGTAGAAAATAGACAAAGCTCCATTTTGTCAGTAATATACTTACAAATATATGGTTCACCTATCATTAAAATTCATTCTGTTAATTTTATTGGCTGACCATGGTCAACATTGCAGGGATCAGAGCTTATGTTTTGAACTTTGCTGTTTATAAATGAACAAATGGTAGAATAATTCAAAAGCTGATTACAAAGCATTCCTAATTCTGTCATATTTTTGTTACGAAAAATATTGACGGCATATTAATATATAACAATTTTTGCTCACTATTAGTGGGAGGAGGGGAAAAACAATTTTGCATTATATTACTGACTTGGGAAGTCAGGGTATAATTGTTTCACAAGTAGCTGAAGTATTTCTAATATCTTGAAGAATCCAGCTATTCGTAGTGAAAATCACATTCTATTTTAAAATAACAATTAGCCATGCTTATCTCAAACATAGGAGGAAGGTAATATACACTGCTTCGTTATCAACAATATATGTCCTTTTAGCTAACTGGTACAGTAACTCTGCATTAAAACTTACGTTTATCTCTGTAGGTTAAACATCACCAATATTATGGAATTCATAATTTATGCCACCAAAAGGGATGATAAAAAACTAACCATTTCTGAGATAATTCATAGGTTGCTTGCAGGCCTCTTATCCTACAGAATTATATAAGACAATCTATGAAAAACATTTTCAGTATTTGTTTATTTTTTTGTATCTCACAAAGTAATTATCCACAATTGGAGGAGGAGACTGTTTGCAATTCATATTACTAGGCTGCATTTTTTTAATATGAAGTAGCTACACAGCAGTTTTTTGCTAAACAACTAATCCAATTACAGTGTAGAGTGCACTATAAATAGGAAGGATATATTAGAAGATTCAGAATGTTACCTATTTATCTTCCCTCTCTATCTTCCTCTTATTTCTCTTTATTATTCATTAGAAGCTTACAGGGTCCTGAATTACTGGAAAAGATGTTTGTGTGTTGCCCTCAGTGTTTCTGGATGTAAAATGGAAGCTGCTACCTCTATTTTTGAGGAATTCTTTCTCTGTTTAATTTAACTCTTTGGATAATGGTCTAAGGTCTCCAGCCCAATCCTGAATGTCTACACCACAGTTAAACAGCCTCTTATCCCAAGCCCCATGAGCCAGAGTCAACTGACATGGGCCAGCTGTGGGATTTTAGTTGTAGAGTAGACATTAAGTATCAGAGGGGTAGCCGTGTTAGTCTGGATCTGTAAAAGCAGCAAAGAGTCCTGTGGCACCTTATAGACTAACAGACGTATTGGAGCATAAGCTTTCGTGAGTGAATACCCATTTCGTCGGATTCACCCACGAAAGCTCATGCTCCAATACTTCTGTTAGTCTATAAGGTGCCACAGGACTCTTTGCTGCTTTTAGAGTAGATATTGTAAGCACACGTTTCCATTTCTTAATTAAGAAACCAATGGGACTAATTATATGTAAACTGAAGCATGTGCATAAGTATTTGCATGATTGGGGCCTTTATTGCTAATTCTTAGTTCTAATGTCTTATCTGTGGAGATACCTTGTTAATTGCATTATCCTCTTTAGATTTAATAAGTTATTTCCTGCTCTTTCAGTTTAGCTTCTGTTATGAGCAAATACCATTCCACTACTGTAACCTGCTCCTCAACAGTATTGATTTTTACCAACTATGATTTTAAAATTTGTTTTCCGAAGTACTGAGACACACATGTAACTTACCTGTTTTAGTATAGAGATTCTATTAAATTGCATAGAGAATTTGCCCTTTAAAAATATTCCTTCTATGTACCACTAACTTGTGCTGTTGTGGAAAATAGTACCCAAAAAACAGCCTTCAAGCCTTGTGAGTTCAACTTTTAAAAGACTATTTTCAGTTTTTCTGGCATTGAAATATTACAAAACTATAACTTCCAAAACTTACTGAATTTTGGATCTATAGATTTGACTATTTTTAGTGTTTTTCTAGGAGTCTTCCTAACAGGTATGTTTCCCATGCCACCAAGCCTCCCACTTCTCTTTGCTGAGGCTCTCTCTCCAATATTTCTACTTCAAGCTCTTCAAGTCTGAGCTGTGGCACCATCTCTTTTTCATACCAGGTTGCCAACTCTGCTGAATTATGGGGTGCTTTTGTGAGCTGAATAAATGTCATGAGGATGAAAATCAAACATCTTTTCCATTTACACCATGTCTAGGTTAGCAGGAGTTAAAGGCATATTTGTACTTTAACATACTGCACCATACATGCCCCCATTCAAATGCATCTTTAGTAGGTTTGTAGTTTTTAGAGAAAGTGATAAGTACGAGAGTTAAGTAAATCATTATTTATGCAAAATAACTGTAGTGCATCTAAATATCTAAACAAGGGTGTTGCATACTTTTTAGTTGGTGTAGGCCAAGCTTATTGCACAGAATAGTGCTCCATGTATCATTAATAGTTTGTTCTTTAAAGAAATGGTAGGCAACAGACACCAACCTTTTAAGTGTTTGCTATAATTGGAACCTTGACTGAAATTATCCAGATGGAAGAAACACTTCTAACAAATATTAAGAATAAGAAATATGGAAATGAAGGGGCATGAGTCATGCAAAGTTGAACTCTGAGTGTTAAGGTCGACCAAAACAATCTAGTTGGCAGTCTGTAGAACCAAATCATTAGAAAACTATATTTAGGGGAAGTCCTTCTTTGTAAAGGAAGAATGGAATATGGTGATGTTTATGGACATCACTAGACATCACTGTTCACTAGAACCTGGCTATATAAGATCTGATCTCCAGTGAATAAGCCTTAACCAGTCCATGGTGGGTACCTGGAGCTGCAACTGTAAAGTCACAATACACAGACTATCACAGCAGAGAGCTAAGGGCCCAGATTCACAGCTACCATGCGTGAGGTGACTTTGGCCTGAGTTGTTTCCTCAGATCCTCATCTGCCTGATTGGTGTATTTTAAACATGAAGAGCAAGTAAATCAAGGAGTTTAATAGTTTTGGTGCACATTTGTTTAATTATATTAAAATAAACTGAAAGCCAAACTGTATTATATAAGAAAATAGCATTTTAAGCTTTCCATTCTCTTAAGTATCAGAGATGGTCATATGGACTCCCTTGTGGGGCCAGTGCTGCTTCCTCAGTTTTAGGGTGACCAGATAACTTCAAAATATCGGGACTGCCGCAGGGGAGCGCCTTTTCAATTCTTATACTCACTGCATCCGGGTCTTCGGCAGCGGATAATAAATCTTGCTGCCAAAGAAAGAAGTACCCGCCGCTGAAATGCAGCTGAAGACCTTCAGCGACTGAAGGACCCGCCTGCCGAAGACATGGATGTGCCAGGTAAGTGTAACAATTGAAAAGGCACTCCTCCGATCTCTCACCGCTGCCTAAGCAGAAAAAATAAAAACGGGCTGCTGTGCCCAAAACAAAATATCAGGACAAATGGCATCCTGACCATGCTTCGGTCAGGATGCAGGACAAACTGCTTAATAGCGGGACAGTCCCGATTTTATCAGGACTGCTAGTCACCCTACCCGTGCTTGGCTCTATCATAGCAGTGCTATGAGGGCCTGAACTAATCTCTCTCTGCCTTAGAGTCCCAAATGGCCAGGGATAGTTCTCTACACTCTGTCTGGAACATTTCAAAGTGCTTGTTACTCTACAGTGCCTCTTCTATGGCTACTTCCCATGTGGTTGATTTCATATTTGAAGGTGGGAATAGGCAGCAGTCCAGGCTGGCTGCAGGTTAGGGGTGTGAAGTGAGGTAGCTTCCAGGAGGTCAGTGTGTTGGGGGAGAGCATGCTGCTCTTGTCCTTGCCCTCGCGGAAGGATGTGCCTGCGCTCACAGGTGCCCTGCCCTGCCCTAACTCCCCAGCCCCATGAGGCGCACAGAACAGGGCAGCCTCACACCCCGCTTCTTTGCCCGCAACTTCTCCTGTCCAGAGCAGAGCACGTGGCTGCGCTCAACAGAACTACAATTCCCAGCAGGCCCATGTGCGGTCGCTTCCATTGCGCATGCGCCCTGCCCTCCCCCCGTGGGTCTGTCCGCTGAGGCCGCGTTGGCCGGGGGCTGAGATGCTGCCGGCGCGAGCAGCCATGGCCAGTGAGTGACTCTGCCTCGTGCGGCCTGGGGGCGGGCTGCGCCGCGCCGCGCCGCGCCGGAGTGCGCGTGCGCGGGGAGAGGGGGTCTCCCAGAGCAACTCCCACCCCGGAGGTGTCCGGGGGCTTCCAGCGTGAGCCTGTAATAGCCACTGCCCTTCCCCGCCCCCCGCCCCGCGGGCTGGGCTGCCGCTGGAGGGGGGTACATGTAAATCTGCCTGCTGCCCCCTGGCTCCTGCCCCCCATGGGGCTCCCTGCTCCCCCCACAGCCCCTCTGCCTGCTGCCCCCTGGCTCCTGCCCCCCATGGGGCTCCCTGCTCCCCCCACAGCCCCTCTGCCTGCTGCCCCCTGGCTCCTGCCCCCCATGGGGCTCCCTGCTCCCCCCCCAGCCCCTCTGCCTGCTGCCCCCTGGCTCCTGCCCCCCATGGGGCTCCCTGCTCCCCCCACCGCACCTCCCCCTCTGCCTGCTGCCCCCTGGCTCCTGCCCCCCGTGGGGCTCCCTGCTCCCCCCACAGCCCCTCTGCCTGCTGCCCCCTGGCTCCTGCCCCCCGTGGGGCTCCCTGCTCCCCCCACAGCACCTCCCCCCTCTGCCTGCTGCCCCCCAGCCTCCTTCCCCCCATGGGGCTCCCTGCTCCCCCCATAGCACCTCCCCCCTCTGCCTGCTGCCCCCCAACCTCCTTCCCCCTGGGGGCTCCTGGCTTCCTGCTTTCCCCATGGCACTTCCCCCCCCCCCCAGCCTGCTGCCCCCAACCTTCTTTCTCCTCCTTCCTCCCCGGCCATGTGGCTCCTGTTTTCCTACTCCAGCACCTGCCCCCTCTGTCTCCAGCCTGCCACCTTTGGTACTTTTTCCTCTCCTCTCCCCTGGTAGACCACAGTCAACTACGTGGTGGGAAGGGGAAAATGGGTCTGTGAGTCTATAGTCTACCTGAATCTTACTGTGTTCTCTTCCTTTCACACCAAGTTCTTATACTTTACTTTCAGTTGTATGGGATGTTGGATGCTGCGAAAGGCAGGTTCCCGACCTAGATCGTCTGATAATCTGATCAGGTGTGTTAGATGTTGATAATTTTAAGCCTTCAAACCATTTCACAGACTGTTAAACTAAGGTTTGTGAAATATTAAAGGCACACAGGATTAAGCAGGCTTGTGCATTCTGCACTTAGCAACAGCGGTAGAAGGTTATTGAGCGCTATATTGGTAGTTCTGAACATGATGTGTTTTCAAAGACTTGATCTCAAATTTGTTTAGCTTCTGATCTTTCATAAAGCTCAAGGATGCTTTGTAGTGATGCAAAGATGAAGTAGTGTTGGCTTTTGCCATCCGCTGAGCAGTCTGCGTGCCTGGAGACCTGAATCCATCCCTAATGATTTCTTGCGGTGTATTTTCTGTAAATGCCAGGACATACTAAAAGCAGACCTAGAAAATTAATATAATTCTCTGTCCTTCTATTAGTTTACCATCTAAAGATCTTAGTATGCTTAAGAACATTAATTTATTAAGTCTCATAACTCTTAGTGATGTGGGTAAGCTTTATTATCCCTGTTTCACAGTTTGGCATTTAAACACCATGCCAGGCTATTCAATTCTGCACTGTGCGCACTCTCTCTTGCGTGCTCTTGCTCTCTCTGTTATTCTGTCTGAATAATTGAGATTATGTTCAGGTATAAAGTCTGTTTTTATTTCAGTGAGCAAATTTTCTAAAATTGTTCTCTGAGTTTTCAGAGGAAGGGAGAGTTTAGAACACCACAAATTCTTGCCATTGTTAAACAGACTCTGAGATTGGATGCTTTCATGTCTGTTTAAAATTTCAGTGAAGTTTTATTTACTTAGTAAACCAAATATTAAAACAGTCTCCAGTGTGACTGTGGCATTGTGAGGATTTTATCATTTGCTTGACCTTTAGCACTCATGAGCTCGGCTACTAATGGGTGACTAAAGGTGGAAGAAGGTCTTTGACTGAAAATATGTTACATTACAAGCAGCACAGCTGCAGCTCTGCCATGGTAGCATAGACACTTTCTGCAATGACAGGGTTTTTCTGTTGCTGTAGTAAATCCACCCCCTCAAGAACTGGTAGTGAAGTCAATGAGTGGGTATGTCTATACTACAAGTGCTTCAGCGGCAGCACTGCCTGAGCTCTGCCACGGTAGCATAGACACTTACTATAGCAACAAAAGAGGTTTTTCCATTGCGGTAACAAATCCCCCTCTCCAAGAGACAGCAACTAGGTCAATGGAAGAGTTCTTGGTCAACCTCGCTGCATCTACAGTGGTGATTTGTTTGACCTAAGATTTAGTTGGGGATTGGTCCTGCTTTGAGCAGGGGTTTGGACTAGATACCTCCTGAGGTCCCTTCCAACCCTGATATTCTATGATTCTAAGTAAGGCCATCTCTACACTTACAAGCTTACAGTGGTACCGATATAGCTGTGCCGTGGTAAGAGCGCTTAAGTAGCCATGTTATGCTGATGAGAGAGACATGACATAACACGAGCTCAACGAGAGTGTCTCCTGCCGACATAGCACTGTGCACACATGTGCTTATTCTGGCAAAACTTATGTCACTCATGGGGGTGTTTTTCACCCCTGAGCGACAAAAGTTTTGCTGACATAAGCGCTCGTGTAGACATGGCCTATGTGGCGCAGGGGCCAGAGTGTTTTAGCTAGGTCAGCCTAAGTTTTAGGTGTAGACCAGGCCAGTATTTATACCAGGGCTCAGATCAGCGTAACTGTGTCTTTCAGGGGTGTGAATTTTTCACATTTCTGAGCAACGTAGCTAGGGTGACCTAAGTTTTAGGTGTAGACCAGGCCTGACTCTTCTTGGCCCAGTCCTCTCTTCTCTGGGACCAGTTTTTGCTCTCTCTCTCACCTTTGTGAAGTGAGGTTTATCTTTGCTCTTTCCTGACCCTGTACTTATCTCCCACAATGGAGGAGGTCGGGGACATTTTTCCACTATGGAGGGGGTATTTTTCTTCTCCTGGTTCTGGTCTGTTTCCTTGCAATGTTTGTGGGCATTTTTATTGTTGGTAGGCTGGACAAACGTTTTTCTGAAGCCTGGGTTGTTCTGACACTCAAGCTAATGGTAGAAGGAGTTCTAAAGGAAGCTAATGAACTCTGCATAACACGTGATTAAGGACTGGCTTTGCGGAGTGTCTGCTGGACTAGAAAAAAGCACAGTAAATAAAGTCGTCTAGCCCACATAATTCAGAGAACTCTGCCAAGGTAGCATGTAGTAGAAGTTCAAACAAGCACAGTTCTGCTTGCCCACTATACAAACTGACATTGCTGTGTAACTCCTGGGTCAATCTGTCTTGATAGGGGTATAACTGAATTGTAAATGTGTTATCTTTACTGTTAGATATGTTTTTGCATTCATTTTGCCAGGGATGAGAGGGGGGAAAGAGAGCCATTAATTTTGTGTAAGACTTTGTGTTTAGCCCAAAATAATGGTTCACTATCACTGTCCTGTGGTATGCAATGCGAGTTTAGCTGACGTGTTCCCAAAAGGTAATTCAGAGAAGGTAGGAGGTAGGTTGAGGGGGAAGAAGCAGACTCAGAAGAGACCAATGGTTGTGAAATGGATAGAAAAGACAAGAAAAACACCATTAGGATTGGTGTCTGGCCACTGTTAAATTGAAATAGACAAGGCAGGTGAGGTAATATCTTTTATTGGACCAACTTCTATTGGTGAGAGAGACAAGGTTTCAGACTCCACTGAGCTTTTCTTCAGGTCTGGGAAAGGTACTCCGTGTGTCAGAGCTTGTTACAGATTGTTACGCATGAGGAGTTAACACATGTTGCAAGAAACAATTGCCCACTTCATTATGAATGATTTATTGCGATATGTGTAACTTTACTGTACCTGAAGAAGAGCTCTGTGGAGCTTAAAAGCTTGTCTCTTTCACCAGCAGAAGTTGGTCCAATAAAAGATATTTCCTCACCCACCTTGTCTCTCTCATCCTGGGACTGACACAGCTATAGCAACACTGCAAACACTATTAAACTGTCGTTTTTGGACTCATGCACTTAAAAGCTCCCCATTCCTTATATAGGATTTTGCTTGAGAACTTGGACAGAGAGTGGTACAGTGTTGAGTGGGTTTCTTTCCTACAGGTCTGCCCACTTTGAATTAGCATTTGAGTTTATGATTGTTAAACTGACAGAAGTCTTGGTGCTGTGCAGCTCCTACCTATTGGAAGAGCTGGCTATCACTCACATGCATGTACTCCTCTTGGTACAGTGGTTCTCCAGAGGCAGCTGCAGGATCCTCCCTGCACTTATTTGGAAATGGTATGTGTAGTAATTAAGTACATATATAAGTATGCGTGCAAATTTTATTATTTGTTCAACTCCTTTTAAAAAGCTCTAATTTAGAAGTGTTTTAGCAAAGCTGCATTGACTAATTATTTGTCTTCTCTGTCTTTAGACTTCCGTCTAGCGCTAATCCAGCTTCATGTATCTGCTGTCAAATCAGATAATCTGAACAAAGCTTGTGGATTGATAAGAAAAGCAACAGCACAAGGAGCAAAAGTTGTGGCTCTGCCTGTGAGTATTGACCAAATCTCCTCAAACTACTATGCGGCACACACCCACAGAAATCTGTTTTCTTGGGCCAACCCTGCACCCAGCTATGTTGCTATGGGGTGTGAAAAATCCGCCCCCTTGAGCAACGTAGTTAAGGTGACCTAATCCCCAGTGTAGACAGAAGAATTCTCCCATCATTGTAGCTGCAGCCTCTCGGGGAGATGGATTAACTTCAGCAATAGGAGAACCCCTCCTGTCACTGTAGTGTCCACACTTAAGCACTATAGTGGTGCAGCTGCAGCGGCTTAAGTGTAAACATAGCCTTGTATTGGTCAAGTACTAATTTCTGTCTCATTCCTGGTATGCTAAGGTTCTCTGACATAATAGAGTTAAATAATAATGAGCCTTGTTAGGGGTTAATGTCACTTGTAAGAAACTTAAGCGTACAACGAGAGTTGGCTGGAACTAGCAGGTCTTCTTTACATGGGGCCAGATTCTGATCTCTGTTAAACTGATTTAAATCCAGAGTGACTCCATTAAATCAGTTTACTATGGATGGATAATGGTGTAGTCAAGATGAGAACCTGGGCCTTATTGTCCTTTTTCTTTTCTGTTTTTCTTTTTGTCACTCTGCTACTTCTGCTGGTGCACGCTCAGAATGAAGAAGTGAAACCAAATGGATTCAGATCTTTCCTGTGGCTCCTTAATTGCAGAATTTCCTGGCCCTAACATTTGTACAAAAAATGCCTTTTAAAACATGAAAGCTGTGTTTGCTCCCAGGAAGAATATACAGTTGAAAATAGGTTTTGAGACTTGCATCCAGCTAGTGAAATGTGTTCTGATCCAGATATTTCACCTTCCTATTCTTGAACTTTTTTTTTCTTATTGATCTAATGGCTTCTGATCTTTCTAATTTGTATCTTCTTACCTGTTCTTTTGCCTTCTTTTGTTCTCCTCCTAAGGCCATGTCTATATGTACAGCGCTGTATGTGTACAGCTGCGCCGCTGCAGCATGTCTGGTGAAGATGCTCGGAGCTGATGGGGGAGAACTCTTCTGTTGGCATAAAAAAACCCATCCCTTTGAGCGGCAGAAGCTATGTCAGTAGGAGAAGCTCTCCTACTGACAGCACTGTTCACACAAACGTTTACATCAGTGTAACTTATGTTGCTCGGGGGGTGGTTTATTCACACCCCTGATCGACATAAGTTATGCCCACGTAGGCTGTAGTATGGATATAGCCTAAGTGACTGCACTTGCAGAGGTGACTTTTCTAATGCATCTATGAGCTTTTTTCTCTTACAAGGCCTATTTGTTAATCCTCTGCTGTGCAATGCATGAGTCAACAGTACAAAGTTCTTGGCAGAGTGGACTCTAAATCTAACTTTTTAATTATTGGGAGAGTAAGTGTTACAGGCAAACTTCCCTGCTCAGTTGTGCCAAAGCAGCTCTCTCATAACAAATATGACCTTTGATTTTGCTGTATTTGGCCTCCTACATATGTGCAAATGCCAAGACCACCAGATGAACTTTTTTAAAATGAATATGTAAGAGAGCATAGCTCTCTGTGGGCTTGTCTTCCCGTACAGCGCTATAGCAGTGTAGCTACATTGGTGCAGCTGAACTGCTATAGCACTATATGTGAAAATGCTACTATGTCGACGGGAGAGCATCTTCTATCGACGTAGTTAATCCACCTCCCCGAAAGGCAGTAGCTGTGTCGATGGGAGAAGCTCTGCTGTCCACATACCGGTGTCTATATGCGGGGGTTAGGTCAATATCACTATGTTGCTCAAGTGTGTGGATTTTTTACAGTCCTGAGCAATATAGTTATACCGATATAGATCTGTAGTGTAGACCTGGTCTTAATTGCTCATCGGTTGTGACTGACAAGCTCAAAGCACTGTACTAATGTAAGTGAATTAAGCCTCACAGTACCGCTGGGAAGTAGGCAAGATGTATTATTCCACCCTGTTTGTTTGTTTAAACAGGTGGGGAAACTGGTACACAGAGAGGACTGTCTCAAGTTCACATAGTAATTCTGTGCAGAGCTGGGCAGGGAACTGATGGCTGACTCCCAGGCTCGTGCTTACACACACAGACCACTTTCATTAGTCCTACACCCCTTCTAGTGGACTTTAGTGCTGCATTGGGGTGTTTGCCACATGGCATACGTTTGACTTTGTGGGGAGAGGGACACTGTTCTCATTACACATTTACTACTTGTTAACTTTTTTCCCTTTCAGTCCTGAACAGAGAAATGTCAAGGCCAAAATCAAGTAATAATATTTATAAATAAATATTAAAAAATTAAATACAGCTGCAATTTTGTTACAGCATTGATTTATTGTTTAACTCCATAAACCTGTGCCATAGTCCCTGGTATAACTTTTCCCATTCTGATTGGTATGTAGTTCCTGTTACACTCAGCTCATCATGCTGGTGCTTTGATTCTTGTTGCCCTAGTAGCACTAGATGGGTTGATGATATTAATATAATAGAAAAGATCTGCTATCCAAGGAGGAGTCCGCAGTGAGGAAAAAAGGGGTTGGGTTGTATAACAATTAGTCCAGTGTTGACTCATTGGTTATAAGGCTGGAAGTGACCACTGTGATCATCTAGTCACCCAATTTGGAAAACACCGATCAGGAGTGGAGCATGGACAAACATTTGAATTGTTCTCAACTTTTTTTTTAAAAAGTTAGTCTTTAGAATCACAGATTGTTAAGGCCAAAAGAGACCATTATCTTCATCTAGTCTGACCATCAACATAGACATAGAACTTCACACAGTGATTCCTGCCTCAAGCTACGTAATGTGTGGATTTTCTAAGCTGATGACTTCAGCATTCATATATGTGACAAAATTTTAGAATGACGTTCCAATCTTTACTTGAGGAACTCAAGTGCTGGAGAATCTAGCACAATCCTTGGGAAGCTTTCCCAGTGATGAATTTACTCTAAGTGTTAAGAATTTGTACTTGTTTCCAATTTGAATTTTTCTAGTTTCAGTTGCGGGGAGGGACAGCTCAGTGGTTTGAGCATTGGCCTGCTAAACCCAGGGTTGTGAGTTCAATCCTTGAGGGGGCCACTTAGGGATCTGGGGCAAAATCAGTCTTGCTAGTGAAGGCAGGGGGCTGGACTCAATGACCTTTCAAGGTCCCTTCCAGTTCTAGGAGATTGGTATATCTCCAATTATTATTATTATTATTCCAGTCATTGGAAGTCAAAGGAGAGCAGAAACTTGATTCAGCTAACCAAAGGGTATATACCCCTCTCTCTGGCTGACAGTAAATCTTAGCGATGGATTAGGGATGGAAGACACAGCTTGCTGAGCAAATAATATTTAACAGATTGCTTTGGAAGGCCTAGAGGAAGGAAAAACACCTTAGAAAATAACTTGTGTTTGAAAAAGCACTCTTTAGATCATGGGCTATGCATAGCCACGAATTCCACAGTGCTGATGGGGTCTTCAACCATAACTTTTCAAACCAGCCTTTGGGGGGACCAGATAGCTCAGAGTAACAGGAGATGGATATTTCAACTCAAGGTTGCTGATTCAAATTGTTACCAGATTGATAAATAAGCAGAAATTGTTACCATCTGTTTGGCCTTTGTTAAATGAGCGGGTGGTATCTCCTCAGTTTCCAGTGCAAAATTGTTCACATTAAACGACTATCAGAGTTGGTGCCAATTGTTAGTCTTCCTCTGGCCTGTCTATTAGCTTATGAGTAACCTCGTAGGTTCTCAGCTATTATGTTGATGAGGGCCATTTAGGTACCTAGATAGAGAGGTTTCAAAGGCCACGCCTTCCAGTGGTGCTTTCAGATTTTAATTTTGTTTCTTTGTTTTCCACTTCTAGGAATGCTTTAACTCTCCCTATGGTACTAAATATTTTTGTGAATATGCAGAGAAAATCCCTGGAGAATCCACACAGAAGCTCTCAGAAGTTGCAAAAGAGTGTGGCATCTATCTCATTGGAGGTAGCTTTTTTGTTAGTGTTTGTCTTCTGAGTTTGAATCCAGGTCTTAGTTTGAGAGCAGCACAAGCATTGTTTCCTTATTTATGTAGCTGGATCATCACTATATGTAATTGTTGGAAATCTGTCTTCTCTTCCTAATAAAGGATCCATTCCAGAGGAGGATGCTGGGAAGTTGTATAACACATGTACTGTTTTTGGACCTGATGGTGCTATGTTGGCTAAGCACAGAAAGGTGAGAAAAGATAGTCATTTTGTTATCAGTGGATTTCTCTTGATGTGGGTGTGACTGATATTTGGCTGTGTTGTGCAGAAGTGATAGCTGCTTTCTTTTTAAGTCTACATCTAGGTTTCTAATAGGAACCCAACATCCACAGACTTCAAAATTGAATATGAGGAACAAAAGAGGTGGTAGTTATGAGAATATGTTGTGCTATAGTTTCGTTGTTATATATAATGTAGAATCGAAAAGAACTTTAAAGGGGAGGGGCAGATGAGGTAGGTGAGGGGCAGAAAGGTTAATTAGCTTGTCCAGTGTGCCATGGCAAATCAGTGTTAGAACTGGGGTTCACACTGAAGTCAATGGCAAAATTTCCATTGATTTCAGTTGGGTCAGGATTTTACCCTATGTCTCCTGCCTCTCATTCCATCGCTCTGTCTACAAACCCATGTTGTTACTATTTTTGCTGTTACTATAACAATTTGTTATAAATAACTTTTTGGATTAATTTAGCTTTTTTGTGTTCATAGAAGTTTGGATTTTTATGTTCTTATTCACTATTTGGTGAACAATTACAAAGAGTTTGTCAACAAATTTGATCTGCTGGGTTGTTCACAAGCTGTTTGCTTCCACTCTCTGCTGTCTGTGGTGAGCGATGGGTCACTCAAGTCATACTTGTGTATTGTCTGCTCCCTGATTGGATGGTAGAAACTTTCTATACAGGACAATAGCAAATAATAGATCCCCTTGCTTGCACACAAACACCCCAGCTCCCATGAGAATACACATGTTTGTCTGAAAAACACCGGTTGACCAAACACTTGTGTGAAGAATATTATTTTCTTATGAATAGTGAATAACAAGAGGCTTGTACTGGGCCATTATTTTATTATTATTTAATATTTATGTAACATAGCACCGAGGCCCATCTCAAGGTTGGACCAACCCCACTTTTGCTAGGTAGAAGCAGAGCCGGTTTAAGCTTTTTGAGGCAAAATCCCCAGTCCTGCAATCACTTGTGCATATGACTAGTCAGAATGAGTTTTTGGTGGAACTTCTTGACTGTGGAAAGTTACTTGCCTGGGTAAGTTTTGCAGGATTGGGGTTAAGACCATGTTATCAGAAAGATAATTATCTTTGAACTAAGGTCTCAGATTTTACTTACAACTTCAATGTTGGGGTAATTTAAGTGTCCCTTAATATGTACATATTCCTTTGGAAGGTAGCTCATCTAATCTAATCTAGTATAAATGAGTGAGGACAGAAACTAGTAAGGATAGTTAAATAGAGGAACAAGTTGCCTAGGGAGGTTATGGAATCCCCATCTTTGAAGATTTTTAAGAATAAGTTAGACATACACTTGTCAGGGATGGCCTAGGTCAGCGGTTCTCAAACTGTCGGTCGGGACCCCAAAGTGGGTCCCGACCGCCTTTGAATGAGGTTGCCAGGACTGGCTTAGACTTGCTGGGATCCGGGGCTGAAGCCTGAGTCCCCCTGTCCAGGGCCAAAGCCAAAGCCTGATGGCTCCCGCCCTGGGTGGTGGAGCTCAGGTTGCAGGCCCTCGGCCTGGGGCTGGAGCCCTTGAGCTTCAGCTTTGGCCCCCGTGTCTGGAGCGGTGGGGCTCAGGCTCCCTCCCCACCCATGGCAGTGGGGCTCCTGGGGTCATGTAGTAATTTTTGTTCTGAGAAGGGGGTCGTGGTGCAATGAAGTTTGAGAACCCCTGGCCTAGGTATAATTAATCCTGCCTCAGCATGGAGGGATGGACTAGATGGCCTGTTGTCCTTTCTAGCCCTACATTTCTATGATGAACAGAGTATATAAAATCCTCTTGCTATTTCTGAATGACTCTTTTCATGAACAAGTTCGAGAGCCCCAATAGGAGTTCTTTATTATTCGTTATGTCTTTAGCTAGTTTTACATACTTTCTATTACTGCATCACACCAAAGACTTTTCATTTTATCTAGTAAGCAGTATAAAAAATGGGCATATGGATTAACTGGTGCACATTATTTAAAAGGCACAGATATTTTTTCAAATAGTTTAGGCAACTTGTACACAAATCCAGGACAGACTTTTGAGCTAAAAAATCTTGCCACAGTCCCCAAATACTAATCACGTCTAAAAGAATATTTGATTGTGATTCTGATAAGGCACTGGTCTAAGATAATAAAAGGAGGTACGCAGGGGTCTTCCAGGGGGTACTTCAACTCCTCTAGATATTTGCCTAGTTTTACAACAGGCTACCTAAAAAGCACTAGCGAAGTCAGTACAAACTAAAATTTCATACAATGACTTGTTTATACTGCTCTATATACTATATGCTGAAATGTAAGTACAATATTTATATTCCAATTGATTTATTTTATAATTATATGGTAAACATGAGAAAATAAGCATTTTTTCAGTAATAGAGTGCTATGACACCTTTATAAGCAAGTAGATTTTAAGGGAGGTGAAGCTTGGGGGTACACAAGAGAAATCAGAATCCTGAAAGGGGTACAATCATCTGGAAAGTTTGAGAGAGACTGGGCTAGAGGATCCATAAGTTTAACATAGGCTCATACACAGTAGGGAGAAATCCTTGTTAATATCATTGTGCTGAATAATTTGTAAGGAGTGTCTTGGGTTATTTTTGAAACAGATTCATTTATTTGACATTAACGTTCCTGGGAAAATCCGGTTCCAGGAATCAGAAACTCTGAGCCCAGGGGACAGTTTCTCCATGTTTGATACTCGTGAGTATAAGAGAATCAGTTACATTTCTAATGGGCCCTAATAAAATGACAGCAAGCACCATCTTGACACTGACATAAATACTAGTACTATGGTGGAAAAAACAAAGCGTGCTACGCATTTGACAAACAGAGGAAGTTAGAGAGTGCAAAGCACCAAAGTCCTGTTATCAAGTGAAGGAGCCTATCTCATTGGGAGTCAGTGGCTCCTAAATCTCCCAGACACTTCTTGAAAAGTTTACCCATAGTCAAATCTATGATTTGAAAAGACAAAGACAGAGGGTGGTGGAAAGAGATGCAACATCCAAACAAAATGATCTGGGCAGCGATAGACCTGTATCATGTTGGTTCCATTCATTAAAGATGGTGGTTGTAAGTTTGTATAACTAGAAGTCTTATACTTTAGTCGAACAGAAGGGTGAGTTCTATTTTTGTAGGGCCTGCTTTGGAGTGTTACACATACCATGAGCTGTATTTATAAATAGCAGTGGTATCTCACAGGAGTGATGTTGGTTTTGTGGCGCCCTGGCATTGCTCTTGTGGTTTGGAGTTCTGGTTCCATAATTCCCAGTTGCCTGTTCACAGATCGTGCCTAGGCTACTGTAAGATTTCCTGTCAAACTAGAATGGAAAGAATGGGAAAAGCAATTACTGAAGCAGCTTTTTTGTGAGGGTTCAGTATTCCCATAGCACATGCTGGCAGTTTACAAAATTCGTTTGAACAATGGAATCATTTTATTTAGGTCATTTATGTGGGCCTCATTACACCCGAAAGTTGGCTTGGAAAAGAATAAACAAAGTGTTGAACTAGACCTGACAAATTATATCCTATGAGGATGGCATGGTAGTGGAGATTTAAAATTTTCAGCTAACATAGCAGAATGTCCCATGTGATTTGTTTTTATATCCACTCCCAAGACGACTTGCTCCCGTAAGTGACGCTTGCACTTGCTATAATCCCCACCAAAATTACCGTGTCCTATTAACTGAGCTCTCGCCAAATTAACAAATATCCCTTGGGCTGTGGTCATCTCCTTCTTGCAACACAATGGTTGTGTATCGGAGAAATCTCTTAGCAACAATTGTTATTATCTCAGTGCATGTAGTTTGTGGTTTTTCTTTCCCATCTGTGCGCTTCATTGAGAAGTTGATCAATAATTTTTGAGACGATACCTATAAAACCAAAGACATAACATGACAAGCTTTTAAAGGATATAGCTGCTTGATAAGGCAGTTGTGACAGGGACCTCTTTCTACTCCATAGAATAGCTAACAATATCCACATTTAAAAAAAGAAAATTCTCAGAGTGGTGCAGTTTCTTGGGTAACACTTGCTGAAATTCACTGCAGGTACAGTGGTTGCAGATAAGAAAGCACATGTCTAAAATCAGTGCTTGTTTCTTGTGGTGGAAAGTATTGTACAAGAGCTTTCACGATTGGTGGATGGAGACCTGAGATTCCCTTCCTGCATTCAGCATGACAGTGACTTCTGCTTTGTGTCTCTTCTGTTTTGGGAACAGCATACTGTAAAGTGGGACTGGGGATCTGCTATGACATCCGATTTGCTGAGCTTGCTCAAATCTACACACAGAAAGGTGAGGATGTGTTGCTAAGTAAACTTGTCCAGACTTTGTACAACAGGGACTTGCCATTAATTGAGAGGTGACCCATCCATACAGAACTGCTTCAGAAAAAGAGCGTCTTGCTTTTCAATCCACAGCTGCATACATGTGGTCAGACCCCATGATTATCCACAAACTGCATAGATAGCATCAGGAATAGAGCTCATGAGCTTCTGGTCCAAAAATACAGCTATCTGCTTGGCTAATCAAAGGAGCAGCGCCTCTCATTGAGACAGTAGGGAGGTGCTGGTCCTACATGACTAGATCAGAATATCAAAGACTGATGCATGCACCTGTTCCTGTGAGCCAGTGCACGAAAGTATTCCCTGTGGTTTACTTGGTATAAGTGCGTATACATACCCTTTGTGGAGGTTTTGCATATTCTAACCAGTTATGGATACTGATGTCTTTAAGTAAATACATTCAAAGGAATTTCTTCTCCTCCCCTCCCTCTCCCCCCGTTCCCTTAATCCCAGCCACGCAGTTTTTCTGCCCCTGCTGTGTGCCAGAATTGATTCCCAGGCACTCAGCTATTGGGGAGGATGGAAAGTTCCTGGCTTAGGGGAAGCAGGGCAAATCAGGACTTTACCTCCCCACATGCTGCAAACCACCCTCCAAAAGCCAGATTGGGGGAAGGGGAGTGAAAGGATTGCATGACTCATGACATAAAAGGGATGATGCAGATCTTCATAGCCTCTCTTCCCTTTCTTGTTGCATGCTTTGATGAGCAGTGAAATAGTTAATAACGTTGCCATTTTAAAATGTCAGTGTTGGGTTTCAGAATCATCGACCCGTTGAGATAAATCAGGCAGTTCACGTCTCCTGACTGTCGCTTTAGGCTGTCTGCAGAGTCCAAGCGCCTGATAATATTTGCTGCACAATGTGAAGGTTTTCTTCACAACCTTAAGGGGAAGAGAACTTAGATTCTGGAGCACAAGATGGCAGCTGTGACAGAAAGATACCAGTTCACTGAGTCACAGTGAACTGGACTAATTCCTCCCTGGCCTGTCTTTTGAAAGGAGTGTAGAGGAAATAGGTCACATGAAGAGGTGACTATAAAGAGGAATAGTCCTGGATCTTGAGGTTGCCAGGGAGGGGAGGCACTGAGTTAGTTGAGAGGACCCCGTACAGGAAATCTGAAGATGACCATATTCTATCCTTGGAGGAAGGCACATCTGTTATAACATCTGGGGCATGCTCCCGGAGAATGATAGACAGCAAGTCTGCTGCCAGGCAGCTATGACGAGCCAATACCTCCTACGCTTCCCCACGGTCACATGGCTTGTCCTGTCCTTAATTAGACTCATGCAACTTACAAACTTTAGACAATGTAGAAGTTAAAGGCCAGTGACCTACAAAGCATTTTAAAAATGAGAAAATACATCACTCCACGGTTACTGCAGCTGATGGAAGAATGTTGGGCCTTGTGCTACATACAGGAGAGGACTGGGTTTAACAACTCATGACAGCTGGGATCAGCCCTAGTAGTCCAGGTTTCTTAGTGCCTTCCCTCTGAGGGTCTCCAGATACTTTCAAAATATTGATTTGATTTAGCCTCACAACACACCTGAAAGGATGTATTGTCTACAGATGGGTTAACTGTACATTAACTTACTTGCCCAAGGCCACGCAGGAAGCCTTTAGCTAAGCTAGGACTAAAGCCCAGATTGCCTGTCGCTCAGACCATCCATCCCTGCCTGTAAATATAGCACTGAGCAGCATTGTTTTTGAGTGTCTAAACACCAGCTGCCCTCTTTTATTGGAGGGTGGGCCAAGTTTGGAAGGGACCTCAGGAGATCATCTAGTCCAACCCCCTGCTCGAAGCAGGACCAATCCCCAACTAAATCCCCAAATGGCCCCCCTCAAGGATTGAGCTCACAACTTTGGGTTTAGCAGGCCAATGCTCAAACCACTGAGCTATCCCTCCCCCTTAGTTTTAACAGCTAAGTACAAGTCAGCTTCGTGGTGATCAAAGTGTTCAGGTAGCCTGTGCTGGCTGTCTCCTAAAGCCACCACAATCTTTGACACAACTTACCTGATTGGGTGTATTTCAGCAGTGCAGGGATACTGCAGCTCTGAACTGCAATAACATGCTTCCTCCATGACAACTTCTTTTGTTATCTTATAATACCGAGGCATTTCTTTTTTAACCAAGGTTGCCAGCTGCTAGTGTATCCAGGGGCTTTTAATATGACAACTGGACCAGCCCACTGGGAACTGCTGCAAAGAGGACGGTAAGAACTAAGCAACAGCCTTTCCTTCCTCCGCCTGAAAGGGATTTTAGCTTGTTGAACTGACTCAGAATTTTATTTTTAAACTGTATTATTTAATACACAACTGGGCTTTGGTGTCAGGATAGAAAGAATCATGTAACTCCCTTATATCTTATAGGCCATACACAACACCAAATAATTCCCACCATCAATAGGAAAACTCTAATACTTCAGTCGTGATATAAACACCTTTGTGCCAATTTCTCCGATCCCAAGCTCTGAGAAAGCACTTTTCATCTGTACACCTCTGGGTGCTTTACACAGAGAGGTAACACACATGGGGTAGCTTGAGGCACTGAGAGGGAGAAGGGGGTTAATTCTAAGAGTTGCTCGTTGTGATTTTTCCCAAGATCATGCTGAGTCAGTGAAAGTCAAGAACAGAACCCAGATCTCCTGAATCCCGGCACTGCTTAGTCACTTAGTTGGCATGTTTGCTCCTGTGTTACTGTCTGGATCCTGAAATGTAGGCAGTGGTTGGGATTCAGACTGAGTGTGATTCAACCAGTCATCCCTATTGAGCAAAGGACTTAACTTGGCATTAATGGGAGCTTAAGTGCTTTGGACCATTAAATCTGGTCCACTTGGCATATAGAGATTTCTCCTTTCCTGAGTCTCTGGATTTTTGCCTTGCTGACCTTCACATTATTTATGGCTTTGGCTATTTTGAATCTCCTAAAATGCAGCAAGATGGAAAATCCAGATCACCTCTTTGGCATAATTTTTCCTTCCCTTCTGTTTGTTGTTTTTCTCAAATGCAGCTAATCTGCGGTGTATAAAGATGTGGACAGTAATTTTTTTCTTGTCCTTCTTTGAATACAGAGCGGTTGATAACCAAGTCTATGTGGCTACTGCATCTCCTGCTAGGGACGAGAAAGCATCTTACGTTGCCTGGGGACACAGCACTGTAGTAAACCCATGGTAAATGGAGAAGAATAATTGAATTTTTCTGCTAACCAAGCTTTAAGGGACACTGTCACACTTCTCTCTGAAAATGTTTCTACCTACTCTTAAAAGTATCACCTAAGATTCCTTTAACTGAAAATGACATACAGTTCTCTACTCTAGTTTTACAATTCACTTATGCTTCTGACAGCACCTTATGTATAGCCACTTTGCTCTTTTTGTGGGTTTTTCACATAGCAAGAAGAAACAGAACCTTAGATAAAATGTGGTTCAAAAAACACAGAAATTGTCTGAAGAATTCAGAGGTAGGTGTAGCAACTGGGATTACTTCACCACTTAAAAAAAAATAGGCTAGATTTCAAGTTGTTATAGTGTCCATCTAAGAAAATCTTCTTTCATTAGCTTAGTTCCTTAAGCTAATACCCAGCAGAATTGTGAAAAAGCCATTAAATGAGGAAAGTAAGAATATTTAACTTCCTGTGGGCTTGTGCATCCCCTTTCTAACAAAGGGAAAATATTACTTGGCTATCAGTTAAAGTGCAACAAAAAGACTAAAAAAAAAATAATTACTGCTCGGTAGAAATATTTTAAAGCTAAAGGGAAGCAAACCTTTTACTGCAATGTGATCAGGGCTGCTTGGACCAAACAAACTGGGTTTGGGTGAATGATCAATATCCAAATAACAAATGGGTTTAAAGTTTTCCTCTGAATATAATTGGAGTTGAAGTTGACGCTTTGAAAGCTTTTTACCTGGATTAAAAACTAATGCCAGTGTATTGAACCCTGCATCATCCACTCTCTAACTAGCTTGATATTTTTAATTTTGTTTAAAGATCAGACATAAAGATCCAGTTAAAAAACAATTGAGTATATACCATAGTCTTGGGAAGGATAAAACAATACATTCAAGTTGAGTTCTCATCACATTCCACAAGATATCTACTCATTTACATGACGCTTACCAGAATTATCTGCATGAGAGAGAGTATTAAAAACCAAACCAGCATTCAGAAAAGTCAGTGTATTATGTGGTTAATTGCAAAGCTGAATCACCTTGGGAGCTGTCTGCTAGAAACTCCTTAACTAGAGCTTTACAGGCTTTGGCATCATAATCGAAGAATAAAACGAACTTGATCTTTGAGACAGAATTAGCGGGGCATAGACCAGATAGGTCAGAGTGTATTCCATGAGTAGCAGTAATTTTCATCGATGAGCCTGAGTAGCTTTGGATAAATCAGGAAAAATATGTAACCAAGAACCTTTCTAGGCAATAATTACCTTTTTTCTTCCAAATAATTAACTCCATTCATGTTACTAATCAGTTAGAAAACTGCACTCGAAGTTCTCGTGTAAAGCTCAAACCTGTTTATCTGATTGTTGGTGCCTTTCACTTAGCAAAGAGTAATGCCATTGCAGTGAACAGCAGAGATGGTGAAAAAGAAGTGTGTAGGCTCAATAATGTTTGTTTGTTAATCCTGACTTTAAAATAGACCCCTCTATGCCTGCCTGATTCCTTGCAATAACACACAAGTAGAATCTGAGATGGGACGGACTTACTAGCTAGTCATCCTCCAGGATGGGCAGTATGCTGGAGAATATCTGATGCTAAACTGATTCTACAGATAAACTTTGCCTGTGCAGCAAAGACATTTTTTCTCCATATAAAGTAGTTTTAGATTTATAGATTCAGTGCTGGTTTGTCTACAGAGGATCACTTCTTAACAAGAGCTATATGCAGCCTTATGTCTACTAGAGAACTTGAACCTTTGAAATGTGAACTCTTTTTTACTTCAGGTTGAAGTGGTGCAATGCATTCATGCTAGCCGGCCTGGTTTGGTGCAGTACTCGCATGCATGCATCCATCCATCCATCCACTTCACTCTGTTGCAATAGTATGTTCTTCTAAGTACCTATCCTGCAGCTCCTTAAAGTGGTGGATTGTGGGAGATTGCTTAGGGTATTGTGCCATGTCCAGGAGGCTTCTGGGAGAGGGAGATCAAAAACCTGCTGTCTGCTCTGGCACTGTAGTGGTGCAGAATGACATAGTGAGGAATGCAGGAGTGCTGAGACCTGCTCAGGGCAAGTGTTAATCATCAAAGTGCTGATACAATTATGGAGGGGAATCTAATGAGGTGTAATCTTCATAAAGCAGTGCAATTCCAGAATGACTTCCAATGTGTGTATTATGCTCGCTGATTTTTAAACAAATCTTCTGATTCAATTTCTCAATCTTATTACTTAGATTCATTTTACATGTTTCTCCGTTAAAACCAAGTGCCCGTGGTATGCTAGAATCTGGAAGTGCCGTACGGTATGGGAAACATTCTACTTTTCAGGCTCCCTCAGTCCCAAGAGAACTTGTGGGTGTGACCATGACCTTGTGCTTAGATTAACTCTTAGATTGTATATTAGTGGGGGCAGGGACCATCTTTTTGTTCTGTGTTTGTACAACACCCAGCACAATGGGGTCTGGGCCCCCGGCGGGCTCTTAGGTGCTCCTGCAGTACAAATACTAAATATATATTTTCATTTTGCAGGGGGGAAGTCATAGCCAAAGCTGGCACTGAGGAAACCATTATCTACACAGATATAGGTAAGTCAGTAGTTTTTTGTTTTGTTTTGTTCTTCCCCACCAAAAAAAGAGGAAAAAAAGAAACTGGAGTCAGTGAGGCTAAACCACAGGTCCCCAAACTGTGGGGTGCACCCCCTAGGGGGGGAATGGGGAGCAGGGAGGGAGTGCCACCCCGCTCAGCTCCTGGCCCCGGCTGCTGACCCTGCACCCAGGATTTCAGCCTCAGCCCTCTTACTCCTGTCTGCATCCCCCCACTCAGAGAAGTGGCCCCACAGAATGCAGGGGTGTGTGTGGACATGGGGGACATGAGGTAAAAAGTTTGGGGACCACTAGGCTAAGCAGACCAAAACCCTCTGTAAGCTGGGCAAGTTTTATTTTCCTATTTTTAAAGACATTCTAGTGAAAGGAGAGAGCCTCATGGCCAGCCCTCAGCTTCAGAAACTGAAGGCTTCTAGTCATTCACAGAAACCAGTATAACATGGGTAGTAGCAATGCCAGACCCTGCAGATCTGCCACACCGACCTGGAAGGCTCTCCTCTAGGGGCATAGGGAGTTCAGTGTCCATGAGCCATTCAGTCCTTTGCCTCTCTGCCGAGACCGCCACCTATGGTGCCTAGCCTTCTCTGTGCCTGCTCCACAACTCGGCAGGCAATACAAGCACTCCCCAGTAGGCCTAAGTAGGCCCTGCTATTTTTCTGCAAGTTGGGGATAGGCACCCTCAGGCCATCTGACTGTCTCCCTGGAGCGTCCAGCCCTATTCCACTGGACACTCGCAGTATTCAGCTTTGCTACTTCCAAAGAAGCAGTGCACCCCAACTTATCAGTTACGCCTCCGCTCACCGCTCTGCTTAACCCACAGCACTTGTGTTTATAGTGAAAACAAGTAAAAAGTTTATTTAACGAAGTATAGTGTGGAGCACTGCGATTCAAGTGGCAGCAAGTTAGAAGTATTGGAAACAAATGGCTGCATAGAAAATCATAACACAGATTCTAGAACCTAGACTTACTTAACTGGAGACTTTCCTGTCTTTGAGAGAGCAAAGCTCACCCAAAGTCCTTCCAGCATTTTTACAGCCTGGGTTGGTTGTGATCTTCCATTTGTGATACAAACCACGCTGTCCATTTGCCGCCTCGGTGAAGGATCCAGCATGTCTGTTTGCACCCCAGACATATCAGAACAATCCATTGCCCTTACTGGTAAACTGGATTACTCTCTTCCCCCCCCCCCCCCAAACCTATTTTGTAAATTTCCTCCCTTGAAGATTTCAGTCTCTTGATTAGCATTTGGCTCAGTATGCAAACAGGCATCCAGTGTGAGACATACGTTGCTCAATACATACTTCACCAGCGGGAGGAACAAGCATCCGTTACCCACCACCTGGTTACCTGCCTTCTGAACATAATTTTTAATATAGACACAACTCCTTAAGTATTATCTGTCCATGCCTTTTGCAATGGTTATGATGGCTACTGGCTCTGAGTGAAAACCTTAGTGAATTATGCTGCATATATCTGATCCCGGGGAACCCGGTGAAACTGTCTGCATCCTGTGCCATCTGCCAGTTGGCACCAAGAGATTTTTGGGTCACAACGTCACTTGTGGCAATAGTTTTTGTGATCTAGCCATTGACCAGCCACAGAAATGCACAGGCCCAGATTGGTCAAACCCATTCAGACAAGTTCCTCTTCACATGACTTGTACAAGTCTCCTGCCTTGCATAAGCATCAGGCTCTGTGTTCATGCACGCAAGTCAGGGACACACAAATGTGTGCAGGTTTGAAAATCTCACTAATCCTTTTTCAGTTTCTCCAGCTCTGTACAGTCTTTCTCATGGATCTTTGCATACAAAGTGGTGCACATGCTTTTTTCCAAGCATCAGCTGGAGTTTGTCTAAACTATTTAACTTTTCACTTTTTACAGACCTGAAGAAGCTTGCAGAAGTCCGCCAGCAAATCCCCATTCATACTCAAAAGCGCGCAGATCTTTATAGCGTAGAGGCAAAGAGAGTGTGAGGCTTCATGCGTACAGCTCCATGCTCTTCAAAACTCAGATCAAGAGCCGCTCTTTTGACATTTGCTTATATCATCAGACAGAACAAGACAGTAAAATAATCATTTTCACAAGCTATTGCTGACCTAGCATCCGATCCCATACAGTTAAGCACAAGAGCACATGCTGATATAATTCTGAAATGAACCCTAAGTGAAGCTGAGTAGAGGTGGCTTGTGAGCTGGCTTTTATCTCCTTTCATACTTTAGCTATTTCATGGCACTTTACAAAGCCATGACTTAACTGCTGGGGCAGAGTTTTGCCTGCAGCTTTTGAACACTGAACCTTGTCTAGCTGAGGAGGAATGCTGGCCAGGACCCTGCACTTTCTGAAAAGTGCCATGAGACTTTTAGTTTCTACCCAAACGATTATTGAAGGTCTAGTATCTCGACTGTATTGGATAGAGTGAGTCCTGCCGTGAGGCTTGAACCCACTGCTGTGGGTCCAGAGGTACGGCTAACACCACCCCAATGACATACACCAAAGTTATATTTTCTGTATGCAGTGATGTAAAATCAAAGGTGTTTCTACTGTGCCTGTCACTGTCACATTTAGACATCAAATTAATGCCGACTTTTCTTCTGCCCTATGCATGCCAGCCCGGGCATAGAGGATGAATTCCTACTCCCATTTGCTGCTGCTCGCAGTTCTCTAGCACTTGCCTGTATTCCTGCCTCAGGTTCCCTCTGGAGCCTATTGCTGTCAACCCTTAACTGGCTGCAAAGGAGGGGGAGCTGGGCTAAGGCTGCCATTTTATGCAGGATCCTTGCAACTGTGTTCAGCATCAGTATCTACCAAGTTAATTTTTACACTGTTCTTTATATTAAACACACTATTATTCTTAGTTTGGTGCTTGTGTTTAATGCAACAAGAGGAGCTGGCATGGATTCTTCTGCAAGCTATAACCTAGTGGTGGTGGTACAGCATCCTTTTCACAGGCTCTAAGAAAATCCAGTTAAACAAGACTGTGGCTTGAGATGGCTCCTGGAATATTTTACCACTTTGCAATGTACAAATAAAGCACCAATCACTGGCCCTAATAGAGGCTGTGATCCTGCCACCCATCTGGGTCTGGAATTCCCCCCCTCATGGAGGGGATGACTGGATTTATTTTAAATTGCAGATCCTTAAAGCAAAACTACTTTGGTCCTACATCTGAGACATACTGAGCACCTGCAGCTCCCACTGAAGATTACTGCACAGGTGTTTGCTGTACTAGCCATCTGGGTAGAGATGAGGCCTATCAGCTGTAGAGGATCCTTCATTTCTTTACTGTTCCCCTCACTGAAATGAGGGACAAATTTTGGTAACATGCTTCATCATGACAAACTGGCAATTTAAGTGGCTAAAATACCTTTGCAATAAAACAATGTCTTTTCTGCTACCTCTGAGCCTAAGAGACATTGTTTTCCAATTTCCAGGGTTTACAGTTGCCTCTCTCTCAAAAAAAGCACCATAACAGTAGCTGCACTTTACAAGGCCCTTCTAATAGCAATCACAGCAGCTTGCTTCTCAAAGAAAAAGTCATTTCAGCACCTTGTTTTCATTAAGTAGACACACTGCATAAGAATTCCCCAAACCACACTATAAAACGAAATGAAAATGTATTAGTTGAAAAATATAAAAGATTTAGCAAACAATGTACCATTTTGAGTCTAGTTTAATATAAATTTCTGCAAGAAGCCATCCCCTGAGCCCCTCCTGTCTGCCACCCTCAGCATGATAACCCAGGTCAGCATATATGACTTATAAAACATCAGCTATTTGTTTCATTTTTAAACTACAGTGTCTGATAGAAGGATAAGGTTTGGGGTGGTTTTTTTTGCTTCCTGTGCAGCAGAATGTAAATTAAAGTTTATTTTTCATGTTTGGAGGATTTAAAAAAAAAAAGCAGGATTCTACATCGCCTGATTCTTAGTTTTGCAAATGTAAAGTGCAATCTACATCTGGTGGTAGGATAAAGAGAAAATTCACATCTAGGCAGGGACAATTTTCTTAGAGAGCCAAACTGGAATAACATTTCTCATTTTGACAAGAGGTCACAAAATGGTCATAGCTGAGGCTCACATATATAGCACTGTTATGAGCAGGTGGCAACCTTCTTACATCAGCTCTTGATGTGGCTCATTGATCTCCTTTTGAAATGGATGCAGTGCCATGTGTGGGGATTTGGGGTATTTTTGTTTTTTCACACAATCAAAAAAAAACCCTTCCCACACCATTCTTACACTATTTAATAGTTAAAGCTGTCACTAATGTTTTCTGTGCTGATGAAAGACAGATACTTTATTAAGGCGCTGTATTACATACATATGCATCAGAATTCTATAAATATAGAATATCACCAGCACTGCACCAGTATCAGCATATTCCCCAGAGTTCAGCTGCCAGGAAAAAGTAGTTTTAGGAATGACAGAAAAGAGGGAAATATCTTGCATTTAGACAGAAGGCAGGAAAGCTGGTATGAGCACTGTTGGGAGGTCTGGGCTGAGCTATCGCTACTGATTCAGCTGCTCTCACTCCTCAGTCCAATAGACTATATAGACTAGTTGTTGAATAGTTACAATTTAGTTTTGGAAGCCTGCCTTCGTTTTTCATCTTTGGAATCTGGGTTCAAATCCTGCTGATTTAAGTCCCAAATGAAGCATGATCTCTTCCTAATCTCCATTTATGCACCTTGTGAACTATTTGGCATGCCTCTCTAAGACTCTTTGTGCAAGAACTAGAATAGCAGGGATTTTACAAGATCAGGATTAAGCTACATGGCAGAAACATGTGGGGAAGCTGCTTCTCACAGTGCCTGGTGTACCAAGTCTGCAGTATCAGTGGCTCACTTTCCCTAGATTATGTTTTTAAATAAACTATGGAAAACACAGGAATTTTTAAAAGCTGGTTTACATTCCTGGCTTGAAGGCAATCCTTAGTGGTCATCCCTACAGCATGCTATTGCTGGGATTCTGAGCAGAAACTGCAGTGAAGGATGTGACTGCATACAGGTAAGTGGAATGCAGACTGCTCAGTTTCCTCACTACAGATTGGATGGCCTTTCCTCATGTTAAGTTCTTAACACTGTGCCTGAGCAAATGGCAGGAGTCACAGCTTGGGTTGTTTATTTATCCCACTCTTTTTTGGAGAAGACAAAAGGGAGTTTTGAATATTCATTAGTTAGAATCAGTTCCTCCTAGATTCACAGAAACCTTGTTTACACAAAACACAATTCTAGATTGGTACAACTTCCACTTAGCAGGTAAGTAATTTTCCACCAAAACCTGGCCTTATTATGTAAAAGAGAGAGATCTGAATGTAATATTTATTTGGTGACTTTACAGGTGATAAGTCATTTACAAAAAAAAATTACAGACAAATGCATCTTTCAGTGCAGTTTCAACTATCTGACGAGCAGGCAACAGTCCGTGATGTGGAATGCTAGTATTAGGCAGCACATGCTTTTTCCCCTTAATCTTTTGGAGGAGGAGGAGGAAAAATAACTGTCCGTTGTAGATAAGGCCATGCAAATAAAAACCCTGCTGGAGAACAGGATACAGTCAAGCTTATGAGTAGTTTCTGAGGATTTGGCATGTTTTTGTTTTTGATTAATAGAAATACAGATTGAAAATTTCATAAGCAGCCCTGTGCTCTTCTTTAATGCAGCGTCCTTTGAGACTGCTTGTGTCTTCAATCATCTTTCATTCCACACCCATACCACTGGTTCAGAAGCAACTGGTTCCTGAATCATGTAAATGGAAGGATTAAGCCAGTATGTCTCCAGGTCCTCCTCCACCCCCTTATTCAGAGCAATTGCTGGGAGGGAAGGGGAAAGACAGAGAGGCTGAGGTAAAAAAATACATCTTGCCCCATTAGATGCCAGAGCTAGCAGTTAGTTTTGCACTTGCTTAGCTCATTCCTTTAAGTGACACAGATTAGAAAGTCACCATAAATTTGCATGTAGTTTTGGGGTGGAGATAAGACCCAAAATTAAGGGTATGAAATTTGATGAGATGCAAGATAAACATCTGGAAGATATGAAGAGCTCCCTACCTCCCATGAAGCTAGTGGGAGGTAATCATGGACTGACTTTGGTTCCAAAGAGTAATGAGCAGCATCTACAGTCCCCTTTACAGTTCCTAGCCATAGGAAGACTTCGTTTATACTAGTGTTCTACGAAAAAGTCAATCAGAAGGAACGTGCTGTTCACTGAACAATTGTGTTATTTGTACAGAACATTTGTAGTTTTAGCAAATATGGGCTCTAAGTAACAAGAAAATTAAGATTCCAAATCTAGTACTGGGTAGTTCAGACAGCTTTGTTCATTTTCTCATCCAATCCTCTCGTGGAAATTTACAAACACTTGGCTAGAACAAGGATCTATGGATTTCTTGAGTTGAAATGTTAACACCGTATTATCTGTTACATCTAGGCCAAAACACTGAACTGTCCCAAGTTTGAACTCAGACACGACCGTACCTTGGCAGTCCCAGTCTCAGCAGAACATTCAGTTTCTTGAAAAATTCTCAGAAGCACTGGGAAGCTTTTTAACAATTTCTACTGGCATTAGAGTGAGGACAGCTGTAGAAGGAAAGGGCGTTTTCCTTTTCAGCAGAATGAAAGCTTTTTTTAAATAGCTCTCAAATATAGTACACAAGTGCTTTTTGGGGAGAGGGAAATGACGACCAAAGTAACCTCTTCATAGCTGCCACGGGACCATTTCTAAGTAGTTATGCAGAGGGTGGAAGAGGTTGTAAGGGAAGATTGTGCATGCTTGGATGTATTTACAGGTTTGTCTTCACATCTATTGGCTTTTAAAAAATCCCTACAATTAAATAGTTTAGTAAATTAAGTTTTGTTTTTGCAAAACTAAATTCAACCCATAGAAATTAACTGCATATAAAAGAAACCTATTTTACAGCACTATTAGCTATAAAATCAACAGGAAAACATGCTGTAAAATTCTATTTTGATAAAGCAAAAATCGTTCACATCATCATCACCCAAAAATTAAAGTTTTTATTTGCATGGCCAAAATATACTTTGTTCCCTTGCAACTTTGTTTTATTTCCCTTAACAGCTGGTAAGGTTTCCTGCATAGGGAACAAGTCACAGCACAGCATACTTCTTTCAACAGCCACTCCCACAACACCTAAACATTTAATAGATGTAACAAATGACAACACCACGAACGGGAAAAAACTAAGTTCCACCATTCAACATCGTTTGCAACAGTGTCTTCAAGGCTAGGTTGAAGTGGGCAACTTTACTTTAAAAGGTCATTCTCTCCCTCTTCCCCCCCCCCCATTGTTTCTTTACAATGTTGGCGGTTTCAGTCCATATTTCTTTGCAACTTCTGTCTGGGCATAAGCAGCATCACAGAGTGAGTAGAGGTGGGCCATCTCCATTTCAGATTTGGCCAGGTTAATAGCTTTGTTGAACATTTCAATGGCTTTATCCAGATTGCCTCTGAAATAAACCAGATCATCATCAAATTAAGACACTAAGTAACATTTTACATTTCTATAGAACCTTTATTCCCAGGGAGTTTACCAACCCATAGGTATTGCATCAGTGAAACGCAGCAGCACATTTGGTAACCAAAGGCAACACAGGGGAGGGAAACACTTGTCTTACAGGTCACGTTTTGAAGTTTTCAGACAAGAACTTTCCATGATTGATGCAAGAGAGCACAGATTTAACTAGCTTTGTTATTACTCAACTACATCATCTGGAGGAACAGCTTTCAGTGGACTCTATGACATGCCAAAAAGGGGGAAGTTTAGGGATTACACAGGCAACATGGGGATGCCAGGGAGAAGTTTTCAATCCGTGTTCTTGAGGAAATGGGCTCTGTCGCCCATAAAAGCAAATGTATTGAACTTGTAATGAAGTAGCCTAGTAGCGGCCTTCTAATCAAGATGGCAGCTCAAGTAATGCAGATTAATTATTCTGAACAAAACTGCTTGCAAATTATTCCCTGCAAAAAAAATACAACTGTCTGCTTTTTTGATGCCAGGTACATCATGGACTTTGACAGAATCTACACTGCCCAAAACACTTACTCCAGCGTGCTATTCTTTTGTCTTTACCAAGTCAGTTTGTGAACTTGGAAGAATTGCAAAGGGGATACAAACTCAAATAGCTGGAGGAAGGGATAATAGGTAAAATATTGTAAGAGGTCTTAACCAGTTGCCAGCTAACTGTCTATATCCATTCTAAGAGCAAAACTGGTTCACATTTTTCCAGCATAATGAATTTTCACAGTTGTAATACTAGTTGTTATAGCGCACTTTCTATCAGTAGATCTCAAAATACCACAAAGGAGGTCAGTATCATTATCCCCATTTTACAGATGGGGAAACCGAGGCACAGCCAGCCAGTGTGACTTGCCAGTGTCACCCAGCAGGCCAGTAGATCAGCTGGGACTAGAACACAGATCTCCTGACTCTCAATACAGCACCCTTACTACTAAAACACACTGATTCTTAGACACAGCTTAAAAGGGAGGGCAGAGGACGAGACTGATAGGCTTGGTCAGAGGGGAGACAAGGACTCTTCACTGAAACTCAACCAAAGCCGTGAGTATCTGGCTTAGCTGCCAAGTTTATGACTAGATATTCTGCAAGTGGTTTCAATCTGATTGCTCAGTTTTTAGTTAGACTATTTTGGAATTTCATGCAAATAGTCCCAGAGAGGTGAAACAACCCTCAACCTCTAAGGAGAGTTAGTCGGGGCCAGGGTGTCTGGAGCCTAGTCTGCTCAAACTTCTTGGGGAAAAGGGCATGGATTAAGGAGTCCTCTCCCATCAAGAGAGATTACTTGCAGAACTATGGTTTAACAGAAACACAGGGAATGCCTATTAGTCATGGATGTGAAATGAGTTTAAAGAGCAAGAAGGGACATGTAGATGGGTATTTAGTTCACTAATCAGAGCAGTCTTTTTTGCTTTTCATAGGCTTGGGTGTGGATTTTTTTTTTAAGATCATACCAAGGGGTGTACAGAGGTTATTTTTAAGAAACAACTTTCACCACATTACTACACCCCTAATTGACAAAATCCTATCACCTGAACTTCAGCTGATCTAGCTGCCCACCAAAAATTGTATAAAAGATGGCCCTTGTATTTAACTTGCTCCTCCCACACTCGACATGTAAGTGTTAAAGGCTGAATCATGACTGGAAAGCAATTCCTTGAATGCAGTGTGTGAAACCTGCACTATGCCAATTACAGAAAAGGGGTTACTCCAGACACTATTCTTATCTCATTAGCACAAACTCCTGGTGAACTGGGGGAATTTATGGGGCCACTAGATGGTGAAATGCCAGGGAGAAGGGAGGATTTTCCCCAAACGTTACACTAGGCAAGTCAGGACTCTTGGGTCCTGCCCCACGGCTTCCCATTGTTCGGAGCTACTCTCCAATACAAAGAAGTTTTCAAGAGTGGTAGAGAAACCTACTGGATTTCTATAATTCCAAAGATAACTTGACAGCTTTAGTCTCTGCAAATGAAAGCGTTATATTTAAAAAAGTTACCTTTGCACTTCAATCGTTCCCATAGTTTCATATGCAAAATCACATTTGTTATCAATTTCAATGGCCTTGCTTATGAGCTCCAAGCCTTTGTCTAGATCCTGCTTCCACTGAAGTTGAAGTAAACTGCAAAAAGACGCAACAGTTACAGACCAGACTTATTTCTATATATTCCATACATAGTCCTGCCTATCGTAGGGAAAGTGAATATCCCATATAAAAAACATAGTTCCTTTTGCAGAGTGGGCAATGATTTTCACTTCATATATGAAATGAAGACACTTAAGTCATTTAAATAACAGACTGTCAGCAGTTTAAGGACAACAAAGAGAAATTATCTCCTCTTCATGTGTACATAACTCTTTCCATTAGGAGGATCAACCACAAATTGTTTTTGTCCACATGAAGATTTGGAGCATAAAGCTCCAATTTAGAATGGTTACTGACTGCGTAAAGAAGTTTTAAGATTTGTAAACTAACATTCTTACACTGATATCAATTAGATGTTCTTTTCGGAATGCACGTTAATGGAAAACATACTGAAATTTCAGTTCCATTTACATTTTAGTTGAAAAAAAACAAAAAAATTATAATGCTATTTTTCCAACTTTGAAATTACTCAAGTATTTTCAGGGGAAGAGCAATTAGTCTTGGGTTGAACTTTTAAGGCAAATATACGTAATCAGGTGATGAGGCCTGAAAACAGTGACTTATTCAGAAATGCAGACAGTCCCTTAATGGTAACAGAGACAATAGTGACTCAATAATACATACCCTTTATGAACATACGTAGTAGCATTGTCTGGCTCAAGGTCAATACACTTATCGTACATTTCATCAGCCTTACCAAATTGCTGCTGATCTGTTAATGCCTGCACGGGAAGAGATACTTTTAAAAAAAATGAACAACACACTGAGCGAATCTAGAACTACTTAAAACTGCGTCGGTGCCATTCCCTCCCAACTTGGATGTCTCATTACAGATATGGGCAGGCACATACACAAGTTAATCACCATTGTTAATTTGCAAAAAAATCACTATTGTTGGTCTTTTGGTTCATCAACCCTTTCAGAAACATGTCATAGAGCAGGGGTAGGCAACCTATGGCACGTGTGCCGAAGGCGGCACGTGAGCTGATTTTCAGTGGCACTCACACTGCCTGGGTCCTGGCCACCTGTCCGGGGGGCTCTGCATTTTAATTTAATTTTAAATGAAGCTTCTTAAACATTTAAAAAAACTTTATTTACTTTACCTACAACAATAGTTTAGTTATATATTATAGACTTACAGAAAGAGACCTTCTAAAAACGTTAAAATGTATTACTGGCACGTGAAACCTTAAATTAGAGTGAATAAATGAAGACTCGGCACAGCACTTCTGAAAGGTTGCTGACCCCTGCCGTAGAGCTTTAACTGCACAGATTAGTGATCACAATGTGCGTAATGGCAGGTCCACAATGACCTGTTCTAATTATACTGCGAGTGAGGAACAATAAACCAGTGAGCACAAGTCTGAGGTTGTGAGCTATACCCCACCCTTAAGAATTCTTGTCTTCAGTAACTTCTGCTGCTGAAAACACACAAACATCGTAGGAACTCTATTCTGGTCCCCACCTGCATTACCCATCTGAAGTCAGAGTACCAGTGAATGCATTCAGATAACTTAAAGCCAACTGACTATTCATTCCAGTCATACTTTCTTACAATGGAAACCACATAAACAAGTGTACTTAACACAACTGTGCCAAATTCTATTTGCTTAGTGCACGTTATTTTTATATGAGTAAAACAGAATTAGTTTATGACAGACCTGAGCATAGAGCGCATAACCTTCAGCACACCTTGGAAATATTTTAATGACATCCTCAAAGCCTTTCATGGCTGCCTGAACTTGTAAAGGATTATTTCCAGTATAGGCTTGGCGATACTATTAAGGAACAGAGTAAAAACGTAAGAAAACAAAATAAGTAGCCAGGACAGGAAATCAGCCTCCTGAGAGAAAGAGAGAGAGTGTTACATTAAATCCAATATAATTACAAACAAATTACACAAAGTGGTATGCATGCCTGCATTCGGCTAAGTCAGCATCTGTAGGAGTTGGCCACACTTCCAACCATCCAGTGGCATGGACCTTGCATAAGATGGGGAGGCATGGTAGTCACCAGCAGCCTCCCTTCCTACTCCCATTATGCCAGCTCTCCCCTGCAAAGTCTCTAATATGAGTGGAATATCCACTTGCTTGAAATAGATACTTTCCCCTTCTAGAAGACTGTCTTGTTTTTTCCAGTTGCACTAGTAAAGAACAGCTGTATTTGATGTGATTAATAAGAAAAAAATTGTATTACTTTATTACAGGATGTTAATAAATGGTTACTTTAAAAAATATTGATATGATAAGATATGAGGTACTTGCCCAAATACAGAAAAATTGATAAGAATTGGCCAAATGAACAAATACTCCCAGGCTGACTAAAAAGTTTTCTGTATTAATTCTTGAATTTGATGTCAAAGGATTGCAAGATATATTGATGCATGATATTTCAAATTATTTAAAATGAAAATAGGAAACCAAAACATCAAAATAAACCTGGACAAGTTCAGTGAAAACTGCAAAAACACAGACACAAAAATTATAGGACAGCACTTACCAATGCAAAACATTTCTGTGCTTGTGCCAAGGCAGAATCTGGTCGTAATCGAATACATTCATCAAAGTCTTCCACAGCCTCTTCAACTTGGTCAAGAAGGATTTTCAGCTAAAGAGAGAGAATAAATCCTAATTCTGCGTTTAATCTGTGTTTTATATGCTTAAACAGGATTTCTGTGTTGTACTAGTTAGTGATATGAAGAGGTTGTTTGTTCAGTCTTACAATTGTAGCGTAAACCCTACATGATCTTCAGGAAAGTCCCTGGCACTGAATGTACCAAACAGCTGTCAAAGAATTGAACTTCGGCTTCATTCACAACTGTTCAAATATAAGCATACAGCCTATAGGTCTGCACCTCCTTTTTCTTATTTCTGATGCTGGTTATCTGCATTAATCCTTTGGCACAGATTTTGTGGGTTTTCATGTTGCACATGCTCTCTGCATTGTTTTCCAAAGCCACTTGACTTCACTTCATTTGATACTAATGGATTATCTGGAGGTTAACAATATAATCTTAGTTCTCTAAACTTGTGTTTTAAAATATCTTCTAAACACAAAATTAACCAAGTTCAAATTCTTCCTTTTCATTCACCCCAGGCATTTATTTTATGTTTCCTAAGTTACGTTGCGCAGAAGTTTCATTCCTCTCATAAGTAATAAAGAGCTGGGTTTCTCGTTTAGCATGATCAAGGTAAGCAATGCTAAATTATTTCAAATCCACATTCTGTATTAAACAAAAAAAAATGCGATCTAACTCGTGAACAGACCCATTTAGTCTTAGTGAGTTTTGCCTATGTATTTAACTATTACCATATATGTATGCACTAACTCCCTTCTATTTCTAGTGGATTTAATGTTATGGTGTAAGCTTATTATTGTCAGAATTCACAGTTTTTGCCATGCACTATATCAAGTGTGTATAACAATTTATTAATCTTTGTTCTGTATTTTTCCTTTAGTTCAAGCTAATCAAATATTTAAACTTAAAAAATTAGGTAAAACTCTGCAATACACCTCTTACCTGTCCTCTGTGGTGGTAAACATCTGCATTCTGAGGATCAATATCAGCAGCCATGTTAAAATCTTGAGTGGACAGCATAGGCTGTTGCTGCTGCATATACATACTACCTCGTTTGATCAGGGCATTAGCACGGAGCTATAAAAAAGTTCAAACATTTTTATTTTTAAATATCAGATGCTGGTCTTAAGATTTTTAGTTACAATAATGTTAACGGACAACTTTTCATTTAATTGGTCACTCCCATGATAAAACAGAAATTTGTTTTTCATTCATTCTAAGCAGTAGTAAATTGTGCTACATAAGTTTAAAAGCATTAATACAATTACGTGCAAGGGTCATTTCATACCAAGTCAACTCATGCTTCCTCCTTGACTTAATTTACTTCTTTTTGATATATGTCTTGTAAGTGTAAGGGACATATCTACCAAAATCAGCAGCCATTTTCATAGCAGTTTAGTGTGCAAAAACCAATTGAGCTACTGTCTTACTTATGATTAAGTTGTTCACCTTACCTTACTGACCTTACTGACCTCAAATCCTATCTGTTCTCTAATTTTCATCATTCAGCCCAGGCAAACCCTTCTTGTTTCTTCTTTATTTTCTAAATGGAGATTCTGTCCCTTAGTCATTCTGCATAGGATATTAGGAATTTACCAATCTGAGCTTCCTATTCTAAGGTCACTTTTTTTCTTCTCAGATGTAAACGGGTCGACAATTAGGAGGTGATTTAATAATCATGTGAATTATTTTTCTGTATTTATATTTTAATGTCTCCGACAGTTTACAAAGAAACTAAGATAACCACAAATACAGATAAGATGTGGCACTGAACATGATCCCATGATCTGCTTTTAGTTAGAGAGCCCAGCATGACCATTTCATAAGTTGTTACACCTATGGTATTAACACATGGTACTCACGTGACAAAAAAGACCTTTCCAAACTACTGAAGAGCTAATTGATACTTAGCTTTCTCGGGTAACGTCTTCACTCCACACTACTGGCAGTGGCAAGCAGTGTACCTGGAGCTACACGCTGCAGTGAAAAGCAAGCTGCATCCATACGGTGGTGTGTAGCTGCACGTCAGTGAAAGGTTCTGGCCAAGGGGAGGCAATGGGGAAAGGCTTCAGCAGCTCTCCACTGCCAGAGCCTTTCACTGCGATAGGGAAGGGCTCCAGCAACGGGGAGCATGCAGAGCCGTTCTCCACTGCCAGAGTCTTTACCTGCAGTGGGGAAGGGATTCAGCAGCGGGATGATACACTGCTAAAAATAGCAGTGCAGACAGGGAGGCCTGGCTTGGGTGAGTAGAGAGAGCTGTGTAAGAGTATGTAGTCTGGTATATCCCCACACCCTTCAGCCGTGTCTTTACTCTACTTGCATAAGTCAGGCCTCACTTTGAACACTGTTGTTTATACTTGTGCTTGGGAGGCTACCTGAATATTAATCTACAAGCTGCCAAAAAAAGCGTGCAGTGTGGATATACCTTTAAGGATGCCAATCACAATGCAATGAAAATATCCACCCATTGATAATAAGCACACTACAAATAATTAGGCAAAGTGGTGAACAAAGTAGGGCTGTCAAGTGATTAAAAAAAATAAATCGCAATTCATTGCACGATTTAAAATATTAATAGTGATGACTTGTGCTGTTAAACAATAATATATTTAAATATTTTTGGATGTTTTCCACATTTTCAAATGTATTGATTTCAATTACAACACAGAATACAAAGTGCACAGTGCTCGTTTTGTATTTATTTTTTATTATGAATATTTGCACTGTAAAAAACAATTATTTTTCAATTCACCTCAAAAGTACTGTAGTGCAATCTCTTTATCATGAAAGTTGAACTTAACAAGTGTATAATTATTCACAAAAAATAACTGTATTCAAAAACAAAACAATGTAAAATTTTAGAGCCTACAAATCCTATCAGTCCTACTTCTTGTTCAGCCAATTGCTCAGACAAATAAGTTTCTTTACATGTGGAGGAGATAATCTGCCCGCTTCTTGTTTACAATGAAAGTGAGAACAGGTGTTTGCATGACACTGTTGTAGCCGGCGTTGCAAGGTATTTACGTGTCAGATGAGCTAAAAATTCATATGTCCCTTCATGCTTCAACCACCGTTCCAGGAGACATGCGTCCATACTGATGATGGGTTCTACTCAATAAGTATCCAAAGCAGTACAGACCAATGCATGTTCATTTTCATCATCTGAGTCAGATGCCACCAGCAGAAGGCTGATTTTCCTTTTTAGTGGTTTGGATTCTGTAGTTTCCGCATGGGAGTGTTGCTCTTAAGAATTATGAAAGCATGCTCCACACCTCGTCCCTCTCAGATTTTGGAAGGAACTTCAGATTCTTAAACCTTGGGTCGAGTATTGCAGCTATCTTTAGAAATCTCACATTAGTACCTTCTTTGCGTTTTGTCAAATCTGCAGTGAAAGTGTTCTTAAAACGAACAACATTTGATGGGTCATCATCTGAGACTGCTATAACATGAAACATATGGCAGAATGTGGGTAAAACACAGAGCAGGAGACATAACTCTCCCCCAAGGAGTCCAGTCACAAATGTAATTAACACATTTTTAAAATTAGTGTCATCAGCATGCAAGCATGTCCTCTAGAACAGTGGCTGAAGTATAAAGGAGCATATGAATGTTTAGCATATCTGGCATGTAATTACCTTGCAATGCCGGCTACAAAAGTGCCATGCAAATGCCTGTTCTCACTTTCAGGTGACATTGTAAATAAGAAGCATGTACCATTATCTCCCATAAATGTAAACAAACTTGTTTGTCTTAGCAGTTGGCTGAAAACGAAGTAGAACTGAGTCAACTTGTAGGCTCAAAAGTTTTAAACCATTTTGTTTCTGAGTGCAGTTATATAGCAAAAAAAAAAAAATCTACATTTATAAGTTGCACTTTCACAATAAAGAGGTTGTGCTATAGTATAGAGGTGGATTGAAAAATACTATTTCTTTTATTATTTTTACAGTGCCAATATTTGTAATAAAAAATAATATAAAGTGAACATTGTACACTTTATATTCTGTTGTAATTGAAATCAATATATTTTAAAATGTAGGAAAAGAGCCAAAGATATTTAATAAATGTCAATTGGTATTATATTGTTTAACAGTGCAATTAAAACTGCGATTAATTGCGATTATTTTTTTTAATCGTAATTAATTTTGGGAGTTAATTGCATGAGTTAACTGCAATTAATCGACAGCCCTAGAAAAAAGCTAAAACAACTTCCATTAAATGGCCAGGGAATTTGAAAATACTGAACTGTTTTGCAAGCGTTCACACTTTTTCAGTAGAATCCATGCAAAGTAAAATCTGACTTAAGATTTCTTACCTTTACATTAGCATCTTCCATACTAATGACCTGATCTAGATCAGGTTTGGCAGCATTTGCATTGCCAATAAGCAGATAGAAAGTGGCTCGCAGCAGCAAAGCTTCTGCCATATATTTGCCTTTAACGTCAATTTCTTTTGTGCTCTCGCTGATGATTTTATCATAGTTTTCTTCTTCCATATACTGCTTTGCCTTTAAATATCCAGATCTGCAAATTAAGTGTAGAACAGTTAAAATACATTAAAAAAAAATTTCCATGTGAATGTTTCACTAGGAATTCAGATTTCTTGATCACAATAGATAGTGTAGCAAACTTGCTATCATTTCTAACAATTAGAGATATTGGCACCATGAGTAAAGTTACAAACATGGTTAAAAGGTTTCCTGGATGAGGGCGATTGTAAACAAATTAGTTTGGAGGAAAATGCAGGAGTTACATCAGTGGGGGAAAAGAGAATCCACTCCAGCCCTCAAAATTCACTTCTTTAGAAATAAGTTTGGCAGGGGATGATTTTTGGTCAAGGAACAACTGTCCTTACACTAGGACTCTGTTTGGCCCTAGTGCTATTATGAAGTCTTCTGCTTACGTCATCAGGCAATCATAACCTCTGCCTGAAACCTGGGAGAGTAGGCAGGGGATATAGATCAGGAAATAAAATATTAACAGTAGTGCTTTTTAACATTTTTTATAACCTCAGCTAAATTAACACATCAATTTTTATATTCTGAAGAGGATTTGGTGGAAAAAATCATACTTTAAACAGTGGTGTCTGCTCAACTGTGTGCCTTTGAATCAAAACATTTTCACAGAACTAAAAAAACCATTAACTAGTTTCCCCCAACTTGCTCTAGGAAGCTCATAATGCTACTTGCAATAGTTTCCTTATTGAGGGTGAAGATGTGATCCAACAATAACTCTAATGCAAAACAGTAAAGTAAGCAAGCACCCCTCATTACATTCAATATGCAAAATATGAGTACCCAGCATTTGTTTTTCTTGGTAAACAAGCATTTCATTTAGGTACATTTTAGATATTACCATTCTGCACAATATCAGATGGTGTTTATTAACTTGTTAAAAACTTTAGGTTTTTCGGCCTCCACTGTTTTAGTTCGAAGCTGCTGCTATGAAAGGTGCTAGTTTGTACAGCACACTCTTCCCCATCTTCTCCCCCCAGCATTATTACAGACAGCACCAAAGGAAAGAAGGGAAACACTCCTCCAATCCAGAGTCTCCCTTCCTCTAACAGCATTGTTGCAGCTATCCACTTCCTCCCATCCACCAAACCTTACTGCAGCACTGTTTATGTTCAGTGTCCCTTCTCACTGAGCCAGCTACCCACACCATTACTGCTGTTCCCTATGGAAATACAATGCTAAGAGAGCTAGTATTTAGGGTGGAGTCAACGCTACTCTAAGTCTGGAACTAATATTTCAGATCTAATTAAAATTTTATTTTTCTTTTTAAAAAGTTCCTATTTAGTAATTCTAAAATTTCCTACCTTGACACTATATTATATAATGTATAAAACAAAACAGTGCAGAATATCTGAGACTGCAACAAGTTTTACCAACAATCCCCATACTCACTTTTCTTTAACTTCTGAAGCCTCCCCCTCCTTGTCCTTATCTTCATCAGATTTCTCACCCTTAAGCAGAGGTTGGGAGATTATGTCATCTGTGAAAGAGCTGAAGTAAGATTTGATGAACTGTGGAGAGGGCATCAAAGGTTCACGGTTCTGAAATGGGACAGAAAATGTAACGTTCATGTTTTAAATACTGAGATCAGGTGGTAATGAAGATGTGGATGGGTTACTAGTGAAAAAATATATATTTTGCACTGAGAATTTCCTGTAAGCCTGGATCAGTACTCACATACTATAACACTCTGCCTTAAAAAGGCAGATGCATTTCCCCATCAAAAGGGAAAATGAAAGCAAAGATTAAATGAAGGAAGAAACAGGATATTTTCTCATAAGGTAGGAAATAGGGAATCCCTTTAATCCTGCTTGCTCTTAACACATTTGGGTAGACATACATTTCCTCCTTGTCCCTCCCACAAGAGAAGTTTGTTGATCCCTATGATGGAGGCTCTCTCTTGCTAGAGAACATACTCACTCTGCCTAGCGCTCTGCTCAGACATCGCTCATTTCACCTTTGATCTGACAACTACCAGGGGTGAGCTCCTTTGTATGTCAATACATAGTATCTTGTTCAAAGTGAGGGTAATACATAAGGGTTACAATTCACTCCTTCCTGATATAACAATTCAAATGCACTCACCTTAATTTCCCAAGTCCTAATTAGCTTCCAAGATAGTTTTGTCCATTTCAAACGGCTCTGAACTAAGACTGATAACCTTGTTCAAGATTATTCACTTACACATTATTTATTATCTTGGCTTCCCAGTCACAGAAACTCTTGGAAAATCTGAACCTTTAACCAAAATAAATTGTAGACGTGTGTCTTTCATCCAGTGTTCAACACTGAAACACACCACAAAATATGCAATCTGACTTAGATGCGTCTTCACTCCTCTACCTAGGCCCTCTACCCCATCTCCCAGACTCCCTTGCTCCTGGCTACAGGCATGGTTCTACAATCACAGTTTGTATCTAAACATCTCACAACCATTACTGTAATAATGAATACAGTGATACTCACAATACCCTTCTGAGATATTACCACCCCCAATTTACAGATGGGGAAGAGAAGCCAAGAATAAGTGACAGACTAGCCCAAAGATGATGCAGGTAATCTGCGATAGAGCTGAGAATCAATCCCAGATCTCCTGAGACAGAGTCCAGAACCGTAATAATAAAGCCATACTTCCTACTGCATCCCTTTCCCTCATGCTGCTGCTCCTCAGTTTTTAAACAAACTATCATTTCTTTATGCTTTAAAACCAAAAACTCTTCCTTGACCCATCTCCTTCTGCTTATTTTGCCCTGGCAGTATGGAAAGATTTCAGTTTCTAACTTGCTTTATTTAAAAAAATAAAAATAAAATAAAAATCAAGAACATGTACAAAACACCTTGCCAATGCCCTTTTACATTTTAAGTCCATTATTACATCGAGAACAGAACAATTGATCACAACCACTCTTCATCTTTCCAATTACCGTTGACTGCCTTGCCTAACTTGACAAGCACCATAATTAAACTGATAGCCTGCCATTTAACTGCACATTTGGTTGATAGAACAGCAGCAGAGAAATAGCCTTTGGTGACACTTACTGACAGCCCCTAAAGTAGTTCTCATTATACCTTAATTCTAGTAAAGCCCTGATTAAGACTGCACACCAGCTTAGTCAGGGGTGTCGCCTGTGCATAATAATAAATTAGGCTGAATTGTATGGGTTACTGTCTGAGATGAAACCACCAAACTGCTTTGCTCAAATCCACAATATGTAAAACGATGTATTCTAGAAGTTAAAAAGCATCCATTCCCCATTTCTTACAGGTTGTTGTTTTGTTTTTTTAATAAAAGGTTGTGACAGAGCTCAGTGGAGAACAGCATCAGTGAAGCCGCAGCTCAGGATGACAGAGTGCTTATCTCAATTTTAGTTGGTTAAAACAGTAGCTAATTAATAATCATTGACAAAGAAGCTGAACCATCATCAGTGCTTTTGTAATCCAAGCAACGTATCAGGCGGAAGCAGAACCTTTAAATTTGTATTACAGACATACCTTATATTTCTCTTTGGCCTTTTCTTTTCCAAGGAGTTTAAGAACTTTATCAGCTAACAACATGCTTTGCTGGTTTTGGAAACCTTCTAAAATACAGACCGCAGTGACATCTGGGAAAAACAACACAAAGGCAGGATTGTTAGTAATTACCAATGCAGTGGTCTTTAAAGTGCTACACAAACAGCTAACGTAATAAATCATTACCGAGGAAACAAAATCACCCATTCGCAGGCTGAAAGTTTTCACATGAAGTTTGCTACGTTCTCCAGAATATCAAGTTGTTTTTAAAAGACATGAGGCTATGTCTCCTTGTTGCAAAGAACTTTAATGAAGAAGATGGATGTAAGTAATTTTGTGGTATCTACGGCCAAACAGGCTTAAACCAATGTATCTAGAGGTCTGAACTTTCATTGTTTGCATGAACACTTTGAAGCTTATCTGAGAGAGTAATCCGCTATGTTCACGGAAACAAGCGCGCTAATGTGGAATTCCTGTTTGGTGACTAGGTCTCTTATTGCTCTCTAAGATCTCTAATTTTCTACCTCTTCAAGTTCCTATCCTTTCCTGCCCTGTATCCTGCACCTTCCCATCTGATCAGTGTTCTTTACAAGCTCCAACTCAAACTGCACAGCCTTCATCTATGCCTGGGGAAGAGGGCAAGTTTAAAAGGAAATCCCAACACTGTGCTACCTCCTGGCCAGCGTTAAGTCCAGGTTGTATCCACTTCCACCCATGCATGATGCTTCTGCAATACTACGAGCTGTGTGACAAGAAAATCATTGTTCTAAGGCTGCCCTGCAGACAGGTTAATACACCTGCATGGACCCATACAGTCACAAGGACTAACTGGACATAAAAGAATCTTTTCCCACAGTTCCTCAAGAAATGGGAGACAAATTGAGGGGACAACAAAAAAACCCTCAATATATGCATGCAATACTGACACAGGTTTTCCCATATACTTCTACTCAACTGTTCCCTCATGCAAATAGATATATTTGGGGGGGCGGGGGAAGTGGGGGCAGATGAGGAAGGGAGACAGTGAAATATTGGAAAAATGCCTACCACAAACCAGCACAAGTCTGGAATATAATTCCCATTGACTCAGCATGCAAGGTTATTAATTTGCAATGAACAGGACTTCTATTTCAAAAGTAGGGGGTCAATTTGACTCCTCGTAAAAACCAAGCTTTCCATCCTTGCCTTTCTCAGGGCTTGTCTATACTATTGTGTAAGTCGACCTAAGTTACGCTACTCCAGTTACATGTCTACACCACGCTGCGCTCTCCTGTCGACTTCCATTACTCTTCTCATAGTGGTACCCGTTACCAGAGTCGACCAGAGAGTGCTCTGCAATCGATTTAGCAGGGAAGACCCACTAAACCGACACCTGCTGCATCAATTGTCACAGTGCCAGTCTACTGTAGTTTCTATAATCCTGCATGGTTACAAGGAAAGTGTCCTCCACTAACCCATTATTTGTATAGTTATTCCTAAGTAACAGAAAGGCATCTCAGTAAAGAAAGCAACAAACAACTAAAGGTCCTTCTTTCCCTCAGCTTAAGGACCCTCTAATGAAACCAACTGATGATTTCCTTACTACACCCACCAAGTAATTTATAGCACTGTTTTTCATCCTCTCTTTGGGGATGAACATCAGTATGATTGAGAACAATTTCATTTTTCATGAACACACATCAGTAGGAATGAAGTGCAGACATGACCTAAGCAACGGTGCTAAAGGGACAACTTGAAATATTGTCAATTAGTGAAAAGATAGTTTCAGGAAATACATTTCAACAGACTTGCCAACTTATATTGTGGTTTGATTAAACGGCATGGAGGAAGACAATTAACACTGTATTCTCATTAAAAGATGATAGCAGACTTGCCCCTCATTTGAAACTGAAGACAATTTGAATCTCTGCTTAGAGTGAGGTGGGAGTTCTGGACATTATGTAGGGATATTAAAGAAAGTTTATATTAGACATGGTTTATATGAAAAATGACTTATTGTTAATTGATGCCTCATAACTAAAGGTTTATGTTAAAAGTAAATTTGTGATTCTAACCTGCAAGCCACCAGCTGTGTCTGTGTGAAGCCTGCTCAAAGAAATACTTTGTATAAAACTTGTTAAACATTAATTAACTCTAAGTAAGCCAAAACAGTAGCTGTTATAGTGTATAAATAGAGACCCCCACCCTCTGTAAGTTTTCATCTCAGGGCTTGGCTACACTTACAAGTTGCAGCGCTGGTGGAGGTTTTCCAGCGCTGCAACAACACCCCGTCCACACTTGCAGGGCACAACCAGCGCTGCAACTCCCTGGTTGCAGCGCTGGCTGAAAACCCATCCCGGCAGGGGTATAAGGAGTGCAGCGCTGGTGATCCAGCGCTGCCCAGCAGGTGTGGACACTCACCAGCGCTTTACCTGTCCTCCAGGGAATAAGGAGGTATCCCAGAATTCCTGTTCAGCCACTCTGCACATCAGTTTGCACTCTACTGCTCTTGGCTCAGGTGACCCGCCCTGTAAATGCCCCGGGAAATTTAAAAATCTCCTTCCTGTTTGCTGCAGCCAGGTGTGGAGTGCAATCAGTTTTAATCAGTTACAGGTGACCATGCCTCCACGCGGCAAACGAGCCCCAGCATGGAGCACTGGTGAATTGCAGGACCTCATCAGTGTTTGGGGTGAGGCATCTGTTCAGGCACAGCTGCGCTCCGGCCGTAGGAATTACGATATCTTTGAGCAGATATCAAGGGCCATGCTGGATCGGGGCCATGATCGGGACGCAGTACAATGCAGGGTGAAAATTAAAGAGCTGCGGAGTGCCTATTACAAAGCCCGAGAGGGGAATCGACGATCCGGAGCTGCTCCCACGACCTGCCGTTTTTACAGGGAGATGGATGAGATACTTGGGGGTGACCCCACTGCCAATCCCAGGATAACGATGGACACTTCTGAGCAGGCTGGGGGACAGGAGGAGGAGGCGGAGGAGGCGGCGGAGGCGGAGGCGTGGGGGGGGAGGAAACCGCGAGTGAAGCTCCTGGCATGGGGGAAGAAACCGCAGATTCCCTGGAGGCATGCAGCCAGGAGCTCTTCTCAAGCCAGGAGGAAAGCACCCAATCGCAGCAGCCAGCAGTTGCAGAAGGACAAGCAGAGGAGCGTGTTACCGGTAAGCGGCTTTTATTTTCTGGGTGAAATGTTTCTGGAGAGGAGGGGGGGTTATGGATGCATGCATGCCAGCCTCTAGATGTGGAATAGCCCGTTGATGTGGTCTATCACGTCGCGGTAATCTGCCTCAGTTATCTCAGCAAAAGCTTCATCCAGAGCGTGGGCAATATGCCTGCGCAGGTTTATAGGCAGAGCCACTGTGTCCCTTGTCCCAGTGACGGTGACGCGTCCGCGCCACTCTTCTGCCAGTGGTGGGGGGACCATTTCTGAACACAGGCAAGCCGCATAGGGTCCCGGGCGGAATCCACATTGCTCTAAAAGAGCCCCCCGCTGTTCCCTAGTGACTCGCAGTAGGGAAACATCTTCCAGGATTAAGTCCTGTGAAAAATGTTGGGAGACTCTTTAGTGAAGAGATAGGGAGATAAGATCACCCCTGCATCTGCATTTCACTCAAACCCTCTAGCACTCCAGATTACCCGAAGCAACCAGCTCCCCTCTATCACCCAAGCCCCACTTCTCCCCATATAAGCACTGCTCACTCACCATGTCGTGGCTTCTGTAGTGTTATGCGTGTGGGTAAAAGAATGCTTAAATAAGAACTCACTCCCTCAGTGTAACAATTCATGTCTGGAGATAGTGGATACAATGCTGCCCGTGTTAAATGTTGTCATTTCTGTTTCTACAGTGACCTTGACTACTGGACTGCCCAGATGTTCAACATCACAGAGGCTTCAAAATTTGAGAAAAAATCCCCGAAAGAGCAAAGAAGACATGCTGAAAACTGTTCTTAATCAGTCTGCTCGAGAGAGTAAGGACTTGAAGGATTGGCGAGAGAAAGAAAGCAGGACACGCAAGAGAAATGCAGTGGCCAAGAGGAAAACCACGGAGCGGCTGCTAAGCATCCTGGAGCGCCAAGCGGAGTCTATAGAGTCACTCGTTGCCATGCAAGCAGAGCACTACCGTGCTACTCCCCCACCCGCCCCGTCCTTTGTGCCTTGTGCCCCAATGTCAGCTCAAACCACCTTTCCCCAGCATCCAGGTTCTTACCACCACCAGCTGCCTCCAACACCTGTATGTTCCCCAACCAGCCCTGATACCTACCACCACCCTTACCCTCTGCATTCAACCCCCATCACCATGCAGTATATGAACCCTGAAGTGCAGGATTCATTAAACAGCAATCCAGACAGGGCATATGCAAACTTGTGACTGTACAGTTCACCAACCCACACCCCTGCCCTCTTGTGTTCATGAAATGTTGTGTGTCTGTCTGTCTGTCAAGGAAGTTTTTTTCTTTTCAATAAAACAATTCTTGGCTTTGAAAACAGTCTTTATTATAGCAGATAGTGAAAGATACCTTAGCCCAGTAAAGAAAGAGGCACTACAAATCATATTATTATTATGGATAATAGAATAACAGTGTAAGCAGTGCAATTCACTCCCATGCAAGGCAGCAAACATTATTGTTGGCTTTCAGCCTCAAATTCTTCCCTCAAGGCATCCCTAATCCTTGTAGCCCTGTGCTGGGCCTCTCTATTAGCCCTGCTCTCTGGCTGTGCATATTCAGCCTCCAGGACTTGAACCTCGGTGGTCCATGCCTCACTGAATGTTTCACCCTTCCCTTCACAAATATTATGGAGGGTACAGCAAGCGCATATAACCGCGGGGATGCTGCTTTCCCCCAAGTCTAGCTTCCCATACAAGCAACGCCAGCGGGCTTTTAAACGCCCAAAAGCACACTCCACAGTCATTCTGCACCGGCTCAGCCTGTAGTTGAACCGGTCCTTGCTCCTGTCAAGCTTCCCTGTATAGGGTTTCATGAGCCAAGGCAGTAACGGGTACGCGGGGTCTCCAAGGATCACAGTGGGCATTTCGACATCCCCTACTGTGATCTTCCTGTCTGGGAAAAAAGTCCCTGCCTGCATCTTCCTGAACAGGCCACTGTTCCGAAAGATGCGTGCATCATGCACCTTTCCAGGCCAGCCTGTGTAAATGTCAATGAAACGCCCGCGGTGATCCACAAGCGCCTGGAGAACCATAGAGAAATACCCCTTCCGATTAACGTACTCTGATGCCAGGTGGGGGGGGCCAGAATAGGAATATGCGTCCCATCTATCGCCCCTCCACAGTTAGGGAAACCCATGTGTGCAAAGCCATCCACAATGTCCTGCACGCTCCCCAGAGTCACGGTCTTTCTTAGCAGGATGCGATTAATTGCCTTGCAAACTTGCATCAAAACGATTCCCACGGTCGACTTTCCCACACCAAACTGGTTCCCGACCGACCGGTAGCTGTCTGGAGTTGCCAGCTTCCAGATTGCAATAGCCACTCGCTTTTCCACCGTCAGGGCAGCTCTCAATCTTGTGTCCTTGCGCCGCAGAGTGGGGGCGAGCTCAGCACACAGTCCCATGAAAGTGGCTTTTCTCATACGAAAGTTCTGCAGCCACTGCTCATCATCCCAGACTTCCATGACGATGTGATCCCACCACTCAGTGCTTGTTTCCCGAGCCCAAAAGCGGCGTTCAACGGTGCTGAGCATTTCCGTAAATGCCGCAAGCACTTTAGTGTCACACGCGGCAGGCAAATCCATATTGATATCATCGTCGGAATCCTCACTGTCACTTTGGAGCTGAAGGAATAGCTGGACTGCCAAACGTGTTGTGCTGGTGACACTCATCAGCAGAGTCCTCAGCAGATCGGGCTCCATTTGCCACAGAAATCGCGATTCACACAGAGAGTAACAGAAAGACACTCACAATGGCGCCAAACGCTGCTGGAAAGAGTGAATGCTGGGATGTGAAGCGATGCACCACGGGGCGCTGGCAAACAGGAAGCGGAATGACCCGCACACTTCCTTCCCCTTCCCACAATACTCAGCGCCAAAACGGCGCCAAAACGGGACGAGGTGCTCTGTGGGATAGCTGCCCACAATGCACCTCTCAATACAGCGCTGGAAAGTGCTGCAAGTGTGGCCACACTGCAGCGCTGGTAGCTGTCAGTGTGGCCACACTCCAGCGCTGGCCCTTCCACAGCTGCATGACCAGCGCTGTAACTCCCAGCGCTGCAACTTGTAAGTGTAGCCAAGCCCTCACTTTATCTTTGATTGTTAAAAGACAGGGAGTCTCACATAAATTGGTAACACCCCAAAGAGTAAAGAAACCAGTGAAATAGATGTGATTAAGATAGAGAATGTATGTGACTGAATGGTTAGGGAGTTACCAGTCTGAAGAATTCAGTGTTGGCTGAAGAAGGTGTCAAGTGGGATCAACCAGATGACCCACCACACCTCAAAGGAAGGAAAAACAAGCATCTGACAGAATGGAGCCAGCCATCTGCTGATTGATTTAGCAACAGCAGAATGAGGCAACTCCTATGAACTAACATAGGGAAAAATCCCTATAAAACTGGACTCTAAAGACTGAGGACTTTGAGTCTATGGTTCTGATACCAACCTCCAGGAGCATCAGATGCATCTGACACAGACTCGGCTCCATCCTCATGACCAAGGTACCTGGCCAGTAACTTGGCATGAGCAACATCTAGGCTGGTAACTATAACATCTATACAGAACCTGAATGAATGATTGTGTGGATGAATATGTGTGTGTGTGTGTATAAGGAATAAGTAGTAATGGAAACAAGTAGGAAAACATTGTCTTTTGTTTTGTTATGGTATTTACAATAAATGTGGCATCTTTGCCTTATCCCTCTTAATAAGATCCTGCTGGTTTTTATTATATTGGTACAACAAATGCTCATAACACCATCCAGTTTGGAAGGGCGACTCCACTTGCCAAATAAACTTGTGCAAAGGGCACTTGCTGCAATTACTTATACAACTTTATAGACATAAGAATATTTTCAGGAGTGTACCAAAGAGGCGGGTGCAAATATAGCCCTTTCAGAGGGATGCAGGGATAAGCAAAGATACAAAATCAACAGAAATATGTAATAGAACGTCTGCTAGATTCAGGGTGAATGTGTATCGTTAACCTTCTCCTCCTCCAATGTCTTAAACATACCCATAATAGGAAGGGCTGCGTTCTCAATAGGGGTTTGAGGCAGAGACCTTGAATGAAAAAACAAACTTTCCTATCTTCCTTTTCTTGTCATCTTAGTTGTTATAGGTAATGGTAGACAAAGTTTTGTAAGAGTTTTGGTTTTTTAAGTTGGTGTACCTTTGAACACTAGGCCACAAGATTTAAGGGAATTTAATAGCTATTTTGAGGATGTTTTCCCTACCATTATAATGCACTTCTCTCCTACCCCCCAAAAAGAATATAGGTTTCTAGACTAATTCTGCTCCTCCAGAATGGACAGGAAGGAATATTTTTTTGTTAGGGCATGAAATTAGAATGACTAACATCTTAATTAACAGTGTATGTTCCCTTATTTAGCTGGATCTTTCTTTAAAGCATAGGGTGTTTACTGAAACATGAGCATAACAAACAGCTGCAGTAAGAGCAACTAATTTCTCAGATCTAAACCAATTAATTGCTCATAGATTGAAAGATGCACCTAAGGTTAGAGAAATTTAACTGAAGAAAAAAAATTACATATAGTAGCTTTGAATTAATAGTTTTAAAGGAGTTACTGTGTATTCTACCACATTTGCAGAAATAGAACAAAGAGTTATATCATGTGCTCCAAAGTTTCATTCTCTTCAATATTAACTTCATTTCAAGTACATACACAGAAAAGTACCCACCTTCTAAACATTCCTTCTTATTATCTAGTTTCTCATACGCCTTTGCACGTCTGAAGAGAGCTTTCACATATTTAGGATTAAGCTCAACTGCCTTTGTGCAATCTTGTGCCACTTCTTTCCATTTTTGCTGCAGGTATAAGAACAGCCTAGTTAAAAAGGTACTACTCATTCAAAGGGCATTACAATAATAGCTAATTTCTCTCAATTTCAGAGCCCCAGGCAAGTGATTATAGTTGTAATTCTTATGACACTGGTTCCTCCTCCTGCATGTTTTTCAATTAGTCATGTAGGATCAGAATCTGTGGGAGCCACTAATAGAAGAGGACAAAGGAGATGGGAAAGGAATTTCAAGGGAACCAGGCAGTTAGGCAGCACATATAGGAGAAGACAATGAAATGGCAGGAAAGCAAGTGCAAAGGAGCAGAGGACTAGAACACAGGGACACAACAGATGAGATGAAAAGATGAAATCATGAGCAAAAGCATACCATGAGATTAACTTTTTGAAGGAGTTACTTCACAGGGATGTTATGCAATAGCACACAGAAGTAGAGGTCACGGGTCACTTGCTGGTTTAAACTAAAGTAAATGGTGGATTCTCTTTAACTTGAAGTCTTTAAAGCATGATTTGAGAACTTCATTATCTCAGCCAGAGGTTATGGGTCTATTACAGGAGGGGTGAGTGAGGTTCTGTGGCCTGCAATGTGCAGGAGGTCAAACTAGATGATCACAGTGGTCCCTTCTGACCTTAAAGTCTGAGTCGGGGGCTAGTGAATATTGAGGGTACAGGTGATGGGATTCTGCTTTCTACATGCAAGAAGGAAGGCAGCACTATTCTGGCATTTGCTGGAATTGGGGAGGCCAGAGGAAGAAGACATAGCACTTTTCGGAGTACAAGCACATTTTAAAGTTCAAGCGTCATACCAGTTGTTCATGTGCAGCAGCTCTGTTCTGGTAGAAAGTAGAAAGGTCAATGTTTTTCTCAGGGGGGCATAAACTGATGGCCTCTGTGTAGCACTGAATGGCTTGCTCATATTTTCCTGCTTTAAAATACTTGTTGCCTTTGTTCTTTGCTGCTTGGGCTCTATCAAGAGGGCTCTGAAAAAGAAAAAAAACAAGTGACTGGTCAGCCACACTTAGCCTGCAAAGTACAAAGAAGAGCTACAGAGTGAGTAATAAATAAATGTGGGGGGCTGACTCCCAATTGTCTCTCTGAACATCCTTCTTTGTGGTTTTCAGGCAGGACATAATGCACCCACCTTTTGCAAGTACATAACATGGCAGAAGAGCTTCTAAATGGACTTCCTGAAACACCATCAACAAACAGCATGTTTCTTCTTTATAAAGCTAGACAGGTTGGGGTTTTTTTTGGGGGGGGGGAAGAAGGGGTTTAGGCCACATGACTTATGAGCTACAGAAAAACAAGGAGACTGGTTTGTAAAAGCTATTTCTGTAGTTTAAATGATAGCATCAATGTGAAAAAAACAGAACAGCTCAAGAAGGAAATCTGTCCCTTACTAAAGTGCATACATTTCATTCACCTGTGCTGAATCAGTTCTATGTGAAACACACATTGACAAAGAATATGCTGTGAAAAGTCCTATTGATCAGGAGAAGCAAAACCTGTTTAGGAAAGCAAAGTTTAATCGCTTTATACACCGGGCAAGCTGTTAACCTCTTGAGAGCTTTAAGAAACCTGTTCATCTAACCTCAGGCTGAAAATGAGAACTGGCCTACCACCCTCTATTGTTTATGGCAGAAGAAAGAGATATGGCCTTCCCAAGATGGCCTGCTTCCTTACTATATTCCCCCTCTGGCTCTGCTCTGCCCGTTGAATCACACACATTTTGAGAGAACGCCACATGGCCAGTTAGGTATGTGATCTCTCCAAAATACAGAATAAGGTGTCCCTGACATTCCATGTTCATAAGGAGCCTGAGTTGGAGGCCAGTCTTTGTTTTCAGTCTCAGATCACATATGCCAGATAGAAACCAGCCCAGAATTTGTTACAGTTAAAAGGACAGCATCAACAACCCATACTGCTGACTTTCCCCTCCTACTACTGTTGTTACAATTAATACTTAGATCTGGTCTACACTTAAATTTAGGTTGACAGTTACAGCATTCAGGGGTGTGAAAAACTGACAGCCCTGAGCACCTAGCTAGGCCAACCTAACCCCTGGAGTAGACACAGCTAGGTTGATGGAAGAATGCTTCTGTCAACCTAACTACTGTTGCATGTGGCGGTGAGTTCCTACAACAGCAGAAAAACCTCTTCCGTTGCTATAGTCTGTGTCAACCGTATAGGGTTACAGCAGCACAGCTATGCCGCTGTAGCACCCACAGCGCAGACATGGCCTTAGACAACTTTAATAGGCTAAAATGAAAAACGTCTTTCATTTTACTGCACGGGCAACAGTCTAAGCTAGTCAGTTCCCCTTGTTGTTTGTGTGCATCTTTCACAACAATATGAAAATATTTTTAGTAATGGAAAAAAATATTTGTAAAACTGCAAAAATTGGCATGGAGGCCTTGGGGTAACTGTAGCACCTGATGCTATTCTAAACTTTTTTTAAATTGACTAGATCTCAAACTGATAGAGCACAATGATTAATAAGTGAAATCAAAAACACAGGTTAAGACACAAAGACTATCACAATTTATTTATTTAAAAGCTATCCTTTTGACGAGATATATGAGGTTTGAGATCCTTTGACAAGTCACCTTAATTTACCTTCATACCGCAAGGAAGAGAACTTTGAATTTCCTGATTTTGTTTTTGAAAGGAGGATTTACGTCTCAGCACTGTTCAAACTGACTGGCATAGAAAAATATTACTGTAAGTACACAGAAAACTTTAGAAAGTAACAAAAACAGAACAATGTCATTCACTTAGTCTCTGTAGAGATCATTATTTATCTCTTAAGCCCATTAACAAAAGTGCAGGACACTTCTGTATTGATTTCTGATTAAGTCTCTCCAATTGCCATGATATATTTGATAGTATATAAAGAAAAAGTGTGCAGTTCTACATAAGATTTTTTTTCCCCCCAATTAGTTATTCCCAGCAAAACAGGCAACGTTGTGCAATCACCTCGACAGCCTTCCCATTTTGCACGGCTTATATTTTATTAAAATTACATTCAAAAGATAATACCAATCTATTTTAAACTTGAAAATAAAGAGTAGACCACTGTCTTCAAACTCTTTGGTGATACGAGACATATAATACATTGGACTAAACAGTCATTTGGCCTGCACTCTGTAAAATGCCAGTGTTATATCTCTGGATCCCAAATAATGACTTGTCTGATGTTTTTTGTTGGCAGGGATTCCTAAATAACTGTTTGAAAAAGCAGGACTCCAGTTTCTTCATAATTATAGAAGTAACATTTGAGGTAATACAATCCTTCGTATGCTATGTGCATGGCTGGTAGTATTGCCTATAATAATCCTACCTAACTCATATAGTGCTTTTGATCAGTAAATCTTAAAGTGCTTTAACAAATGAAGTTATATTATTACTCCCATTTTACAGATAGAAAAACTGAGGCACTGGGAGGTGAAATGACTTGCTCCAGGTTATTCAACAGGCCAGTGGCTGAGCTGGAAACAGAACCCAGGTCTCCCAAGTCCCAGTCCAGTGCTCTAGCTACTAGGATACACTACCTTCCTATTCAGGTTGGCCATTTCCTATTATAAAAACCCTGTTTTCAGTTGCTTATAACTATCTATTTTACATTTCAGGTGTCTGCTTCAGGATTAAATTTTGAAATTTCAGCCAAAACAGTTCAGACACCTGATTTGAGTGTAGAGGGGACTCGAGGCAGACCATGGGGAAGAGAAAGGAATAGACTGGGACATGGCATATGGTGAGCCTGGGACTTCAGAGTGGAGGAAGACTGGGAACTAAAGGGAGATGGGGAGGCTGAAACTGGTTGGACTAGGATGAGGAGCTGTGGGGAGGAGAGAGACTTGGACTGGCTGTACAAGGAGACTGAGATGGGAAACCTGAGGAGAGGAGGCTGGGACTGGGTAGACAAGAAGAATAGGACTAGGAATTCAGAAGTAAAATCAGTAGTGCCAGAAAAGACAATTTTTCTTCTCAGAAATGTGAACTGGCCCATATGCGTGTTAACGCTGAAACTTAAAGAAGTCAATTAAAATGATTGGCAAAATAGTTAATGCTGACATTTAAGTCCATCCAGCAAATATAATAAACAGACGGGACAAGTGGGTTTGCCACTTAAAGTTTTGACATCTAAGACTTTAAAATGACTAAATATATTTGTCAATTATATCATCAGATCAGTAATCAAAAGGATCTATGACAAACAGTGCACCAAATGCATTTGTCAATTAGATTGACATTTCTCCTAAAGTGGTCATCAGTGAAATAGTTGTCATTTAACTAAAATCTAAGAACGGGTTTAAACCACTCATTGAGATAATGGGACAACTCAAAAGTGTTTTTCCACTGTCTGCAACAGTGTCTTGGTTTGAACATCTATATTTTTTTTCATAACAACAAGCTAGAAAGTTTATTTTTAAATGAAGGCTTAAGATCTACACTAGGGGAACTTTTATACTGATATAACTGCATCTACATTGGTGCTTTTACCAGCATAACTATGTTGGAGAAAACCCCACATTATCAACCAACATGGCAAAGCTTTCTAATGCAGACCTGTTTTCAGATGCTGGAGAGTCCTTTTGATGATGAAAATATTCTACAACAATCACAATGTAAACAAAAACAGTTATGGCTAATGTAAATAAATCAAAATTAACACTAAGAAACTTACAAAGTAGTCCACATCTTACATTTTGCTATAATTTAGAAGTCAATTTTCAAATGTCAAAATTCAGGAATTTGCTAGAGAAATAAAAAAAGTGCAATTTAAAAAAGATCACACCCAACCAACTCACTGATTTACTTGAAAATTCTCAACGTTTATTCTGCATACAGTCAATGTAAGTTTAGAGATCCTACCTACTCATACATATAGATTTAAACTTTGCTTTGAATGCAAATCTCAGTAACTGACTATGGATCAGATATGCTGCCTTCATATTTAAAGAAAATAAGATTTTGCTCCTGATCCTATGCTCATTTCTACTCTATTCTACCCAGCACTTCAGAATAAGATGAGTCCCCAAACCAGAGCCAACAGCTACAATTTCCCTTTGCATTTTAGTCTCAGAAGCAATTTGCATGTACGTATCTATTGTTTTAGAAACAAGGTACGTTTATGGAGCAAAAATGTATTTCCAAATCCAAATATTTATAGATAATTCATACTGCATGATGGGATTCTCTCAATCACACTCATTCATATTCCCTTCTCAAAACTTATGTATCAGCACTGGGAAGCAGCCAAATTTGTGTTTCATAACAAGCAACTCAAAAGACCAAATAAGTAAAGGAAACATGAACTAAACAAGCAAAGGGGTCCTGAAAACTAAAAGTTGACCATTTAAGTTAATAATCTAAACATGAAAGCTAGCTGTATACTGATACTAGGTAACACTGCCAAGTTAAGGCAGGATGATGCAGATACTCACACGCCACCCCCACCCCCGCCCGGCAAGAACATAAAGACCGCCACACCAGAATGGACACAGCAGTCCACCCCCAAAGTAAGGTGTCAATTCTCTTCTTATACCAGTGTAAACCCACCACTTTCAGCATGTTACTCCGCACTGACATCAGCAGGAGCGAGGCTAAATCCACACTACAAATTACTTCAGTATAAATTACGTCACTAAGGATTGTGAATAATCCACAGCCCTGAGCAATGTAAATTATACTGACCTAAGAGCCGGTGTGGACAGTGCTAAGTCAGTGAGAGAGCTTCTCCCACCGACAAAACTACTGCCTCTCACAGAGGCAGGAATTACTGTGGCTACAGCTACACTACAGCACTTACAGCAGCACAGCTGCCCGATTCAGCTGTGATGCTGTAGCACTTGTGGAGATAATCTTAGGGCTGGTCCACACTAAGAAGCGGGGTCGAACTAGGGTACGCAAATTCAGCTACGTGAATAGTGTAGCTGAATTCGAAGTACCCTAGTTCGAACTACTCACCCGTCCAGACGCCGCGCAATCGAAGTCCGCGGCTCCAAGGTCGACTCTGCCACCGCCTTTTGCAGTGGTGGAGTACCGGAGTTCGAACTATCGCTTCCGGAGTTCGAACTATCGCGTCCAGATTAGACGCGATAGTTCGAACTCCGAGAAGTCGAACTCACCGCGTCGACCCAGCTCGTAAGTGTAGACTAGCCCTAAGAGCCGATGGGAGAGGGCTTAATAACTCCTGTGTCTGCGATAGCTATAGTGCTATCTAGCTACACCATCACTTAGGTCATGTAACTTAGGCCTTGTCTATACTACAGGGGGGAGGGGAGACTGATCTAAGTTACACAATTTCAGCTCCATGAATAATGTAGCTGAAATTGACGTACTTATATTTACTTACCATGGGGCCCACAATTTGCGATGTTGACTGGGGACGCTCTCTTGTCAACTCCCCTTGCACTTCAGGTGGAAAACTGGAGTCGAGGGGAGAGCAATCGGCAGTCGATTTAGTAGGTCTTCCCTAGATCCCGCTCAATTGACCGCCGATGTACCGCTAAGTGTGGACAAGGCCTTACACCACTCAGGGGTGTGGATTATTCACACCCCTGAGCCATGTAAATTACACCGGAGTAACCTTTGCTGAAGACAAGGTCTAAACCGATGGCAGAGCTCCTGGGCGCTCAGAGGCCTTCACCTCAAGCGCTGCTGCAGCGCAAAGTCGCTCCCCCGCCCCGGGGGGCAGGTGTCAGGCTGGGCTGGCACCGACAGACACGCGGACTCGCCCACTCGCCCCTCGGGCCACGCGCTTTGCTCTGCCAAAAACCACGAGCGTGAAAACCGGTCCCGGGAGCGTGGCCAACTCCCAGGGCGGCGGCGGCTCCTCGCCCCGCCCCGCCCCGCCCCGGGCTGCCCGGCGGAGAGCGGGACTCGGCGCGGGGCTGGGGGGAGGGGGAAGCGCGGCGGCGACCCCGAGACACGCCCCCTCACCATCTCCTCGTGCCCGGGCCCGTCGGGCTGGCTGCCCCCGGGGGCGGCGGGGCCCGGGCTGGCCCTTCCCTCCGGCGTCTTCCTCTCGCTCGGCCCCTTCCCGCGCGCCGGGCGCCGCCGCCGGCCCCACAGGTAGAGCGCCCCGGCCCCGAGCAGCAGCGGCGCCCCCAGCGCCAGGGCCACCTGCCAGCGCGGCAGCCCCGAGCCCGAGCCCGAGCCGCCGCCCCCCGCCGCCGCCGCAGCGGCCTCCACGGGCTTCGAGGCGGCCATGATCCCCGCTCCGCTCGCAGCGCCAGCCGGGGGGAGGGCGGAGGCAGCCGAGAGAGGGGTCACCGGAAACCCGCGGCATGCCGGGAAGGGGTCAGGGGTCAGCACTTCCATGCGCCGCGCGCCCGGGCTCGCCGCAGACAAGGGGCGGCGGCGCCACCTGCCGGCGGAGCTGGGTAAGTGCGGTGCCAGCCCCTCCCCGCTCCCCCCCCCCGGGCTCAGCCACAGAAGCGGCGGCGGCGCCACCTGCCGGCGGTGAGGGGTAAGTGCAGCGGTTCCCTCCTAGGCGCTCAGCGGGGAGAGCAGGGAACCCCCGGCTGCTACTAGCGCGAGTGCCTCCTGCCGGGCGTGGGCGCTAACGCAGTGTGCCAGCCCCAGGCGTTCAACAATCAGAGCCTGGCCCCCAAACTTGGGAGGTTTCCTTAAAAACACAGGGTGCTGGGTCCTGTTTATTTGCCTTCTGTCTTGTGAGCCTTTAGGGTTCACGTCTCCAAGCTACTCTGCGCAGCCCTGAGCACTAGAAATGTACTGGATTGTTGTTGTTTATCAATGAAAGCAGGGGCGGCTCTTGAAATCACATGACACCAGGCGCTGGGGCTTTCAGGCAAATCCCAAATAGCACAAGATGTGTGATAAAATCACAAAAATTGGCAACCGTGTGCAATGAGACTGCAGTTGTATTGGGATAGATCCTGAAAGGTGCTGAGCGATTCCCACTCCTATTGAAGTCAAAGGGGGCATTTTTCACATCCTTAATTTTAACTCATATGAGATCAATGGGGCTGTTTAAATGATAAAAGTTAAGCATATGAGGTAACCCCAAATATTTAAAAAAATAATGATTCAGTCATCAAAATAATAGGATTGTCTTAAACAACAATAAATTGGGGTGGGGGTGAGGATGTTATTTGCCTTCTGGCTTTTGAGCCTTTAAGGACACTCTGATCACATTTTCAAACAATTCTCTACAACCGTGGAAGATGGAAACTGAGTTTTTCCTTAAATAAAAACTGTGATTCTCCTATATTTATATCATATTATATAACTCAGAGGTTCAGCCCTAATTTACGTCACTGGTGTGAGGTCCCTCAGATGTCTGAGAGCTCTACTCTGCCATGCCCTCTCCCCAGCCCCAATTACAACCAGCCCTGCCATACCCCTCCTTCTTCTTATGGCTGGGCCATGGCTGACATAGGAGACATGTTCTGGCATCTCCACCAGCTTTACAATAGCAGAGAGTTCCCTAGTTCATGAGGGAATTCTCCACTGGCTTTGCCAGCCATTTTATGGCAACTTTGCACTGCTTACCTAGCACAAAGACGTTTTAGCAAACTGGAGAAGCTGGCCCTCCAGTTTGTGCTCAGAGAAATCACTTACAAAATTGTTCCTAGCTTTTCTGCAGCCCCTTCCCCAACTATTTCCTATCTCCAAACAACAGAAAGAGAAGGAAAATTAATCACTGCAGCTATTTTTTTGCACAGGGCCGCCCGGGGGGGGGGGGGGCAACTGGGACAATTTGCCCTAGGCCCCACAGGGGCCCCCACGAGAGTTTTTTGGGGCCCCTGGAGCGGGGCCCTTCACTTGCTCCAGAGGCCCTGGAAAACTCTCACGGGGCCCCGGAGCTTCTTCCGCTCCCGGTCTTCGAAGCGGGACCCGCCGCCGAAGTGCAGCCGGGTCTTCGGCGGTAATTCGGCAGCAGGGGGTCCTTCCGTTCCGGGACACACCACCGAAGTGCCCCGAAGACCTGTGGCGGGGGCCCCCTGCTGCCGAATTACCGCCGAAGACCCGGCTGCACTTCAGCTGCGGGTCCTGCTTTGGCGGTAATTTGGCGGCAGGGGGCCCCTGCCGCAGGTCTTTGGGGCACTTCGGTGGCAGGTCCTGGAGTGGAAGGACCCCCCGCCGCCGAATTACCGCCGAAGCGGGGGCCCCCCGCTGCCGAAGACCCCAGGCCCCCAGAATCCTCTGGGCGGTCCTGTTTTTGCATGGCACCTTCTGTGACATACTGTACGCTGTGTTACCCCCTGTACCCACCTATTCAACACTGTTACATGATTATGATACATTTTGTACAAAATATGCCTTGTGAGGTATCATTTGGAAAGTTATAATCTGTTGAGCATTACTATCCTGTTGAAATGCATGTATCCTCTTTGTATATGAAGTTATGAGATTTTGCTATATATGTTGGTTACTGAAATAGGTTGAGAGTCTGGGAAATGCCCACAGATTAGCTCCTCAGAGATAACAAAAGAGTGACCAACACACAGCCAGGTGTTAAGCGACCATCACCAGCTATTCTTGAGCAGGGGAGTTTAAACAAAGACAGTTGCTCGAGCATGTATACTATCAGGGTGGCCTGATCCCATGACACAGAATAGATTTTTCTAGCACCTGGAGAAAAGTATAAATGAGGGACAGTGATATCACCACAGAGCTGCTTTCACCTCCCCCATCTCTACACCTGGAAGCAAGATTGTTTGGAAGACAAAGAGAAGTCTCCTTGAACTGGGGGGAAGGGATGAACCTAACCAGAAAGCTGTCTAGTTAATATGAACGGTGAACTGAAAACTGCCTGCAACATCCAGAGAAAAACTGTTTGATTGAAATCTTGCTTAGCCTGATAAAGTTTAGGATTTAGAATGCATGTTTATTTTTTATTTCTTATGTAACCAAGTCTGACCTTTATGCCTACCACTTATAATCACTTAACATCTATCTTTCTTTAGTTAATAAACTTATTTTGAGGTTTAATCTAAACTAGTGAGTTAGTTTAAAGCAGGGGTTCTCAAACTGGGGGTCGGGACCCCTGAGGGGGTCGTGAGGTTATTATGTGGGGGTTTGCGAGCTGTCAGCCTCCATCCCAAAGCCCGCTTTGCCTCCAGTGTTTATAATGGTGTTAAATATATAAAAAGGTGTTTTAATTTATAAGGGAGGGTCGCACTAAAAGCCTTGCTATGTGAAAGGGGTCACCAGTACAAAAGTTTGAGAATCAGTGGTTTAAAGTGCTTGGGGGATCTGCCCTGATTACAGAGGCTGGGGCATGTCCAGTACCCTTGAAGGAGTGGCAAACTAATAAATGGGCTTACATTGATTAAGATGCACATTTTTGGGGTGTAAGGCTGGGGTTGGGGAATTTGCTGGTGTCTCCCTATATACAGTTCATGTGGCTTGGGAGAGCCTTCATGCAATTTAGCTGGGTGTGCCTCTGCACGCTGATGGCTGAGTGAACAGAGCCTAGAGGGGTTTGCAATTCACTGGCATAGCAATGTAAGATACAGTCTGGGCAGGAGAGTTAAAGGGGACACAGGTTCTGCAGTCTGGATTGTACTCTGGGGCATGTCACGCCTTCCCCTGAGAAAGGTGCCATTGGTGCTGCCACTGACTTGAAAGGAGCACTCACCTGAAAAGAAAAGTTTGCTGCTGATGCTGTTGATTCTGCATGTTCGATGAAAGAACTCAGTGGAGGGAGAAAAGGAGGTTTGATTGTTACTGCTTCTTTCTTGTCTAAAACATTCAATGGAGGAAGAAAAACCTTTGTGGTCGAGAAGGAGGAGGAAAAGGAGGAAGAAGCTTCCTTGTCTGGAGCTCTTAATGGTGGGAGGGGAGCAGATGCCATAGATGATAATGAAGCTGGTGATTGCTTGCTTGACTCTCTCAGGGGTGGGAGATAACCTTTAGTCATGGATGATGATGGTACTTGCCTGCTTGGAGGTCTGACTGGAGGGAGTGGAGAGTTTGCCATTGCTGCCTCTGTTTGCTCACCTGGAGCACTCACCTAAGGGCAAATAGGAAAGTTTGGTCTGTTATTATTTTTTGCTCAGCTGTACTAAGCATTTTGCACCCTGCAGGTAACTTGTTGGCTTTCTTTATAGGTGGGAGAGAAATGAGATATTTAAAGAACTTTGATCATTATTCCAAATAAAAGTGCCAACGATTACAAAGATCAAAGAATGTTAAGGCTGCAAAGTGAAACACTTGAAAGTCAGGTGATACCAAAATGAAGGTTGCACATGCAACCGTTATTCTTCCCCCTTGTGCTGATGCGTTATGACACTTATTGACAGGATCACCATGACAGGGTATTACCCCTCTCTATTTTTCCCTGACCGGGCATTAACCACTGTTTCTTTTCTTCTCCATTCTTTTCTTTCCTACCAAAACATTGGCCAACATACTCATGCTTTGTCTTTCCCTTAGTGATTCTGTAGACAAGAAAACTGTCTGGACTTTCACTGAAAAGGAGTAGGTTCCCCATTAGAAGCTGGCACTAAACACCTTGAACCAAGTATGCACTGGCATATAGACATAAAAACAATACTAATTGCCAACTCATGGTGTGCTTGAGCAGCACAGAATTCACCGCTTACCTCCCCGCTCCCCAGTACATGCAGAGACATCCCTGTGGTAGGCAGAGAAGGATTTAGACTGATTTCTCCCTCCTCATAATGAGAAAAGCATATGCCTAAGACAGAGATGCCAAGGGTTGTCTGTCCTTATGAGAGAGATTTACAGCCCCAACGAGTGAGATTCAAGGCCAAAGACTGAGACTTTCCAGGTGGTGTGTTAGGTCATTGCTTAAGACAGGGACTCTCATATTTGGTCCTTGGTGACATCCAATAGTCCAGGTTTTTAATCCAGCCAGCACTTAATAGTTTGTTTTAAAATGTACACTGCTTAATATTGCATATAAAACACTTAAATATTCTAGTTCATATTAGTCTAGAGCACGTGAGAATTCAATGCAAACCAGTGGAGTTTAGTAAAAACAATTATTTGCTGGTTGGAGCAAAAACCTGGATGGTTGGAGATCCCTGCGGACCAGAATTAATAACCTCTGGTTTAGGCACAAAGTCAGTGGACAGAACAAGAGATATGTTAAAAAATTAACTGTTTTTATATAAATCTAACAAAAAAGCAAACATTATTTTGCATATCACCTTGTCTTAGGCCTGGTCTACACTGGGGGGTGGGGGGTTCGATCTAAGGTACGCAACTTCAGCTACGCGAATAGCGTAGCTGAAGTCGAAGTACCTTAGTTCAAATTACTTACCTGTCCTCACGGCGTGGGATCGACGTCCGCGGCTCCCCCGTCGACTCCGCCACCGCCGTTCGCGGTGATGGAGTTCCGGAGTCGACGGGAGCGCGTTCGGAGTTCGATATATCGCGTCTAAATGAGACGCGATATATCGAACTCTGAGAAATCGATTGCTACCCGCCGATATGGCGGGTAGTGAAGACGTACCCTTAGTGATCATCCATTTGGAAAACACTTTACAGTACAAATATTATTTGGTTTATATACTATTGCTGATATTATAACCATAGGAAACTCAAATACTTAGATTCCAAAATAAATTAATTAAAATAAAACATGACCAAACAATACATTAAATTAATGTAAAAATAAATAAAACAATTAAATTGAATTTAATTAATTTGAAGCTAACAAACCATAGAAAAATTCCACATTTCTTTTAATATCTAATTTGGTTTTGCATTTTATTCATGTGCTTTGTTATATTGCATGTGGCCTCCTTTGCTATTTTTATAACCTCTTTTGGTAGCTCAAACTTGAAACATGGCTCAGTATTTGCACCTTAGAGACTAACACATTTATTTGAGCATAAGCTTTTGTGGTGCCACAAGTACTCCTGTTCTTTTTGCGGATAACACGGCTGCTACTCTGAAACTTATTCTTTTGAACAAGACTGAACACATTCCCCACTTCCACATTTGAGTAGGGTAAAATTAAGATGTCTAGCAACCCTGGACAATAATGGGAAATTGAGAAGATCACTAGTGTTTTTGACATTTCTAAGATATGCCCATACAGTGTCCATCCTGTATTGCACAGTAGTGTTATCTGGGTCAGTCTGGAGTGCTGCCTCATCCCATCTTATGATCTTATGCATAAGATCACTTTTTGAATTTAAGATCAACCCAGGATCTACCCTGCCCCTTCCCCAAGGACCTGCCCCGCTAACTCCATTCCCCACTCCCTCCGTCGCTCACTTTCCCCCACCCTCACTCACTTTCACCGGGCTAGGGCAGGGAGTTGGGGTGTGGGAGGGGATGCAGGCTCTGGGCTGGGGCCAAGGGGTTCAGAGTATGGAAAGGGGGTCCGGGCTGAGCCTGGGGCAGGGGTGCAGGAGGGGTGCAGGCTCTGGGAAGGAGTTTGGGTGCAGGAGGGGGCTCCGAGCTGGGACAAGGGATTGGGGTGTGGGAGGGGGTGAGGGGGTGGGCTCTGGGAGGGAGTTTGGGTGCAGGAGGGGGCTCCAGGCTGGGGCAGGGGATTAGGGTGCGGGATCTGGGAGGGAGTTTGGGTGCAGGAGGGGCTCTGGACTGGGATACAGGAGGGGATGTGAGGTGTAGGCTCCGGCCGGGAGGCACTTACCACAGGGAGCTCCTGGTTGGTGGTGCAGTGGGGCTATGGCAGGCGCCCTGCCTGCCCTGACCCCTTGCCGCTCCCACCAGCACCGACTCTGCAGCTCCCATTGGCTGGGAACTGTGGCCAATGGGAGGTGAGGGGGCAGCACTTGTGGGCATGGGCAGCGCGCGGAGACCTTTCCCCAGGGCCGCAAATGCGGAGACCTCCTCCTGGGGACCACAAGCACTGCCCCCGCATTGGCCACAGTTCCTGGCCAATGGGAGTTTCGGAGTTGGGGGGAAGGGGGCAGCAGCAGCATGTGCAGCCACCTCTCCCTCCCACCCCAGGCCACAGAGACATGCCAGCCACTTCTGGGAGCGGCATGGGGCCAGGACAGGCAGGGAGCCTGCCATAGCCCCACTGCGCCACTGGACTTTTAGCGGCCAGAGATCAGGATCAACTGGAAGAGGCTCCAGGATGAACCAGTTGATCGCAATCTACCAGTTGGTGGTCACTGCCACATAAGCTAAGGGATATCTGATTTCTGCAACAACTGGTAATCAACAACTCCTGTTACAACTTCTCTATCTCAGGTGGAGAGAGATTGAACATGTGCTGATATCTGCCAACAAAGTGCTCAGTGTATTTAGAAGTGCAGTTTTCCTTCATATCAAAGTTCAGAAATGCTGCCATCTTTAACATTTCATCATTCAAAGATAGCTTCTCCCGTGCATACTTGGCACGGGCACAGAATGCTCTGGCTGCACAAAAGAACTTCTGTTTTGCAATCAGGGGTGCCATTTCAGATTGGGGGGGTGGGGGGTGCAACTTTAACTGTGATTCATGGGGCTACTTAGACACTTGAAAACTCTATATTTCTGGCATATAACTTAGCAATTAGCTGACAGGAACATTGTATCTAATTCCTATATACAAGAAAGAAAATTAAATAAATATTAGACCCCCTCAGCTCTAATACTAACATGTTCTGACATCTTGTGGTAAGTCACTTAAGGGACACTGGTTAGGTTTAAAATTTTAATGTATTTTCTTACTTTGTTACTAATTCTGTGGAGAGAGAGACCCCCATCAGGACTCCTGGGTTCTATCCCAGCTCTGGGAGGGGAGTGGGGTCTAGTCGGGTACAGTGCGGGGGAAGATACATCTAGGTTCTATATAAGAATATCAGAATGTCCATACTGGGTAAGACCAATGGTCCATCTAGCCCAGTATCCTTTCTTCCGACAGTGGCCAATACCAGATGCTTCACAGGGAATGAACAGAACAGGTAATCATCAAGTGATTCATCCCCTGTCGCCCATTCCCAGCTTCTGGCAAACAGAGGCTAGGGACATGCAGAACATGTTGTTGGATCCCTGCTCACCCTAGATAATAGTCATTGATAGACCTATCCTCAATTAACTTATCTAGTTCTTATTGGAACCCTGTTATATTTTTGGCTTTCACAACATCCCCTGGCAAAGAGTCTCACAGGTTGACTGTGAAGAAATACTTTCTTTTGTTTCTTTTAAATCTGCTGCCTATTAATTTCATTGGGTGACCTCTAGCTCTTATGTTATGTGAAGGAGTAAATAACACTTTTTTATTTACTTTCTCCACACCAATCATGATTTTATAGACCTCAACCATATCACCCCTTAGTCATCTCTTTTCCAAAGTCCCAGTCTTTCTAATCTCTCCTCATACGGAAGGTGTTCCATATCCTTAATCATTTCTCTGGCCTTCTCTGTACCTTTTCCAAGTCCAATATATCTTTTTTGAGCAGGGGCAACCAGATCTGCATTCAGTATTCAAGATGTGGGTGTACCATGGATTTATATAGAGGCAATATGATATTTTCTGTCTTATTATCTAACCTTTCTTAATGATTTCCAGCAGTCTGTTAGCTTTTTGACTGCCGCTGCATATTGAGCAGATGTTTTCAGAGAACTATCCACAATGATTCCAAGATCTCTTTCTTGACGTGTAACAGCTAATTCAGACCTCATCATTTTGTATGTGTAGTTGGGATTATGTTTTGCCATGTGCATTATTTTGTATTTATCAGCATTGAATTTCATCTGCCATTTTTTGGCTAGTCTCGCAGTTTTGTGAGATACCTTTGTAACTTTTCACAGTCTGCTTTGGACTTAACTGTCTGGAGTAATTTTGTATCATCTTCAAATTTTGCCACCTCACTTTTTACTGCTTTTCCCAGATCATTTATGAATATGTTGGACAGCACTGTTCCCAGTACAGACCCCGGATGGACACCACTATTTACATCTCTCCATTCTCATAATTTATCTTCATTTCCTATCTTTTAACTGGATTGCGTGGCAATGCTTTCAGGATCATCTAAGGATCCTTAATTTAATTTAATGACATGCCTTTTGTTATCTTAATCACCTGGCCTCTGTTTATAAACAAACTCCCTGCCCCAAAGGTGGAAGCTGGGAGCAGCACAGAACTCATCACTTATCACACTCAAGCTGTGTTGCAGTTACGAGTGCCGTCTGGGACTAGGGTGTGCGCTGTGAGCAGATCTCAAGTACGAAACTCGGGTGGGGGGCTAGAGCCTCTCCTGCCCCCCAAATGGCCCCCCTGTTTGCAAGAGGACTACTATCTTCCAACTTCTGTTTTGTGACCAAACCTACAAACAGACGTGTCTGGAAGCTGATTGTCAGAATTAGCAAAGCCTGCATCTATAAATGAGGCAGAATTTTTGACTACTTGTGCCTGAATAAGCTTTCAGAGAAGTTTTCTCACAGAAGTAGAAAGCACCCCATCTACCATGTATATACAAGGATCTTCCCTCTGCAGAAACTTGTTAGTGGTGCTAAACACTTGGAGGACGGTAGAACCCTGGGAAAACAACAAATAAACCTCTGTCATAGGATGCCTGAAAGCAGGGACGGCAGGTTTGTATAATTTTTGGTGGTGCCTGTGATGTTGCACTCCATATGTTTATGGAAATATTCTTATGACTGTGAATATAATGTAACTGGAATATGCTTTATGCAAAAGGTCTCTTGTAAGGTATCATTACAAAGCTTATAATCTACTGAGTGTGTTCAACCTATTTGTATGAATGTATCATTCTTGTATCTGAAGCTAGAAATATGAAGTATTACTCCGAAGTCCTATTGAAATTATGCAAAGTGTGGACTATTAATGGTGCCTTGGAATCTTGATGGCTCCCATTGACTAGGACAATTGGTTGTGAATGGCTCTGTTTACTTGCAAATCTTTCTGGGGATGTGCAGGCCAGCCCTGGAAGAATGGAGGCTGGGGTCTCATAGGATATGTAACCATGCCACATTATACTGGAGTCCATCTTAAAACAGGTGCTTTTCCATTTAGAAAGAGGGGTGGGGACCCAGAGAGAGACAAAAGATTCCTGCCTTGTGCCAAAGCTATAAAAAGGTGTGGAAAAGAACAAAGGGGGCTGCCAGTTATCACCTGAGCTGGAACTAACAATGACTGTACCAGGGCAAAGAATTGGGCCCAGACTAGGAAGGAGTCTAGTCTGTGAAAGAAGCTTATTGGAACATCTCTGAGGGGGAGATTTTATCTGTAAATAGTTTCTTAATGTATTGGGCTTAGACTTGCGTGTTTTTGCTTTATTTTGCTTGGTGAATTACTTTTTTCTGTCTTACTTGAAATCACTTAAATCCTACTTTTTATACTTAATAAAATCACTTTTGTTTATTAATTAACCCAGAGTAAGTGATTAATACCTGGGTGAGCAAACAGCTGTGCATATCTTTCTATCAGTGTTATAGAGGGTGGACAATTTATGAGTTTACCCTGTATAAGCTTTATACAGAGTAAAACGGATTTATTTGGGGTTTGGATCCCATTTGGAGCTGGGTGTCTGGGTGCTGGAGATAGGTGACAAGCTGAGCAGTTCTTTGGTTAAAGTCTGCAGCTTTGGGGTCGTGGACTAGACCTGGGTCTGTGTTGCAGCAGGCTAGCGTGTCTGGCTCAACAAGGCAGGGTTCTGGAGTCCCAAGCTAGCAGGGAAAATGGGCTTAGAGGTAATTCCAGCATGTCAGGTGACAGTCCCAAGGGGGTCTCTGTGACCGAACCCATAACAGTGCCCAGAATGGGTCCAAGTCCTGCTCCCACACACACACCTGCCTAAGGCTCTGGGAGCGAGTTTTGGTGCAGGAGGGGGTGCAGGCTCTGGGAGGAAGTTTGGGTGCAGGAGGGGTGCGGGCTCTGGGACAGAGTTTGGGTGCTGGGTGCAGGCTCTGGGCTGGAGTAGGGGGTTGGGGTGCAAGAGGGGGTTTGGGGTGCTGGATGCGGGCTCTGGGAGGGCGTTTGGGTGCTGGGTATGGGAAGGAGTTTGGGTGCTGGGTCCAGGCTCTGGGAAGGGGGTTGGGTGCGGGCTCTGGGAGGGATTTTGGGTGCTAGATGTAGGCTCTGGGCTGGGGCAGGGAATTTGGGTGCGGGAGGGAATAGGAGGTGTGGGTTCTGGGAGGGAGTTTGGATGCGGGTGGGGTGCAGGCTCTGGGAAGGGGATTGGGTGCTGGGTGTGGGCTCTGGGTTGGGATTTGGGATTGTGGGGCATGGGGCTGGGCCGGGGATGAGGCTCGCGAGGGCGGCAGGTGGGGCCGGGAGAGAGACCTGGCCCCGAACATTGGTGGAGCCAGGCCCCCAGAGCCCTGAATTTGCTGGAGCCCAGGCACTACGAGCCCATATAACTCGCTGCCCCTGCCTGAAAGCAAAACTTAAATCTCTTGAACCTTGCACAGCTATCATCAACAGACAAAAAGTAGCTTTTGAGAGCTGCATACTGCTGCAACAATCCGTTACTAGCTATTTCCAGGTTAAGCCATTGACTCTGAACATGCTTCAGACACTGTTTTCAACATCACAGAAGTGACAGAACTCCTCCAAGAATGACTTTCATTTTGTTCTTTTGTCAAAGGAATAGTAGCAATCAATACATACATCTTTAACATCAAATTCTGACACTTTAGAAAACTGTGTAGCACCAGCACAGCGGTATTGTGGATGATGTGGCATGGACATCCCATGAAATACACACATGCATTCTTACTTTGAAGCAGTGTCTTAATTGAATTATTCATATCCCGGTTTACACTGGCATTGTCTACACAGTTATCCCGTGGCATCTCATGCAATGTCATTCTCCCATCAATTTTGGAAAAGATTTCTTTTGCAGTGACTGTATGAATGCCAGTAGTGAGATGTAAGTCAAGTAACTGTGTTGTCACAAGGTGTTTCTGGATCTCTGTCAGTGGATTCATTTTTTCTAAGCTTGTGTCATATTGGAGCCATCAACAGAAAGAGAAAAGGCTTCAGTCTTTATTTGCCTCACAAGACACTTGGAAATAGGGAGTAATGGCACCATTCAACATACATGTTGACTCTGGTCTTACAGATGCATAATATTGGGCAATCTGGCTGTCAGAGAAGATATCTTTAAACAGGGGGCTCAGATTGGCTGCAGTTGCAAAAGGAATATTGTGCAATGCAAGCAGAGTTGTAACTTTCATTTTTGCATGTCACCTAGGGAAAAAACATTTCTATTTCGTACATAAACAAGGTGTAATAAAAAAATAATTGAATATTTTACCAAAGTTAAATAAAAAAATGGGAAATTAGTAGACAAAATACATCCAAACAGTATAACCAGATTTTCACAAGCATATATGTTAACAATATGATACACATAGTGAGTGGACTTTTTATGTGAAATAAAGATTGCAAGTTTGTGTCTGTGGAACATACAGTATTTTAATAATCCTGTTGCCTTGGATAAAGGCATCGGCTCAATGAATTAATGAATATTTAACCCTCATCAGAACACATTGAAAACTGTACAGAAAACCAAAAATCTTGGACTCAATAAAAATTAATTCATAAAAACAATCAAATCTTTCTGAAAGAACATTGAAAACAGAGTTTCTGACAAAGTACTAGGAATAAACTACCACCACCCCCCGCCCCATCAGCAAGCAAATTACTTCTGGGGAACTCAAGTGTCCTGAAGAGGATTATTATGATTAATAATAACAAGAACAATAATTAATAATAAATTAAAATAATTAATAACAGCAAATCATAATTATTAAACATATTTGACTTACTTTTACAATGAGGGGATTCGCCACAGGTACAAAAGGAATTTGTGGTTGTGGAGACATTGCTCTGCTATTTGCGTATTTCATTTTCCAGATGATGAGTTACATCTTTTTCTCCTTGATGGCCACAGGACAGCTCTGGGGTGACACAGCCCACATTTAAAAAGAGAAGTCTTGCCTGCTACTGGGACAATGAAGGGCCATGAATTCGTCCAGTGTGGTTTAAATTTTGAACTGTATTTTGAGAACCTGAAAACTTTCGATTAAGTTCTGCTTGTTTTTTGAGCGAACTCATATTTTTTTGACTGTCAAGTATTCACACACACAACGCTGCCACCTCTCTGTATAGTCTCCTCTCCTGTATAGAACAAAGGCCAGTAGTCTCCATGGTTACCACAGTACACAAGCTTGGAAAGCGGCTTTCCAAGCACTAAACCCTGTGCCTGAGGCCCCGGATGTATTGTTGTCTCTTTCAGGGCCTGAGTAAAAATATTTTAAATCTTTATATATTTACTCAAAATTAGTGAGATAAGCTTAGGGATGGATGTGAGACTGAGATACCATGCTAATGAATGAGACTTGACATGTCTGCTGAGAGATCCAAGTAGGCGAATAAATACGCTGATGGTATATAGCTCTTGAGTTTGAACGACTCACACTAAAAGTCCAATTCAGGAGGTTTGAGGTAGTTTGATATTTTTTTCCAGTAACCCATAGGCCTCATCAATACTAGGCCAAAAGGCACCGCTGCCAACTCTTGGTTGCCATCACTCACACTTGCGATGCCTTTGGAAGGCTTTGCATCCATACACTGAACCAGTGTAATCTATAACCCACATGTAGGTGGAAAGGCACAGATGTTGCACATACATTAACTCCTCTGTTCCTTCAAATTCTGTCTCAAAATAAAGTGCCTTATCTTTCTATCTAAGGCCCCCATCACCAAAGTATCTGAGCACCTCTTTAATGTATTCATCCTCACAACACTCCCGTGAGGTAGGGAAGTGCAATTATCCCCCTTGTACAGACAGGCAAATGAGACACAGACAGGATGAGTAACTTGCCCAAGGTCACATAGGATGTCTGTGGTGGAACAGTAAATCAAATCCATGTCTCCCAAGTCCTAGGCTAATGCCCTAAGCAGTGAACCATCTACCCACTCTGACTCAGAGTCCCACAGCAGTCTCTGCCCCTAATTCCCATTGGACAATTCCACAGGGAGTCTCTAGGGCCTGATTCTCCATTGTCCAGCATCTTGTGCAGCCCTTTACACCAGTGCAAAGGGAGTGTAAAATGCTACCAAATCAGAATGGTAGCTTGTGTTTTAAACCCACCTTGTGCTCAGTTTGAACTGCTGTAAATGACTACACAAGGCCCAGGCCAACACAGAATCAGGCCCACAGGGCCCAGCAATTGTTCTGCCCCATGTGGGGAGCCAGCTTTGGCCTTCAAACAGTTCTGTTGCCTCAGAGCTCCTTGCAATTCCTTTATTCCTATACACACCTCTAGGACAAGGGCATCCCATGGCAGATTTGCCTATGGCAAACATGTCCGCCAGCGACTGGTACTCAGTATTTGAAGACAGTGTGCTACACTCCCAGGTAGAGTGAGACTCTGGTTTTGGGCTGATCTCTTCATAGAAGGAGAAACTCACCCCAGAGCAGAAGGACCACACATGGTCCTTGCACCACTTGAGCAGGAGCCATTGTTTGTGCTCGGTAGGCTCAGTCCCCGCTTGCCAGGAGTGCAATGAACATCGGGACTGTGCTTGGCCCAGGGCTCAAATGGGCAGGTTATAATATATGGAGATGTACCATAGAACTGGAGGGGACCCTGAAAGGTCATCAAGTCCAGCCCCCTGCCTTCACTAACAGGACTGAGTACTGATTTTGCCCCAGATCCCTAAGTGACCCCCTTAAGGATTTTACAACCCTGGGTTTAGCAGGCCAATGCTCAAACCACTGAGCTATCCCTCCCCTCAGCTTTATGCCCTTGCCCTTCATTTCTTTGTGCACTGGAGCTGTGCTAGGCCCAGTCTAGCCCTGATTGTGGGAGATGAAGTGACCTTGGTGAAAGACAAGTGATCTGGCCTTAGACGCTTAGATTCTGTGAACCAATGTCACTCCATGTTGTCTGACGTTGCTCACCCACAATAGATGATAAAAAGATTTCTTGGGAGAGCCCTGCTTCCTGCCAGGCCGGGCATATTTTTTAATACCAGCTGGAAGAACAGAGCCAAAAGTTATTTCATAAAGTCAGTTAAGCCTCAATAAACAGCTGTGCCAGTTTCTGACCACTGTCAATACATCCATTCTCCTTCTCCAAATTACAAGCCTGTTTCACATCAGAGCGTGCACCTTCCAGGCATGTTTTTGTGGGCAACTCTCCATTGTTATTGACAGTTGATGCACTCAGTAGCAATGAATATGAATTAGGACACACATTTTCCTTGCCTCCCTCCAGGCTGTGTGACATTGGGCATCTCTGTAATGGAAAGATTAAAAGAAACCTCATTTAAAATAGATTACTAAGGATTGGCCTATATATAAGCAGTGCCTAGGGCTGCATTGGGTTGGATTGTTTTTTGGGTTTTTTTTGTTAATTTGGCAGGGAATGTTTGAAACTACAGCCCCTTTGTCTCTTGTTGACAGATCACTGTAGGACTATCTGCTTGACAGTCTGCTTTAACGTACATCTGTCCTGTCTGGTTGGGCGCTCCCCCCAGTTTGGAGTGTCTGTACATGGAATATGAAGAGGATGATGACATTTCCTTTGCAAAATGGATGAGCAGTTTCTGGGGTCACAGCTTGATTGATGAGAATGAGAAAGAGGGTAAAGGCTACAGGAAACGCCAGACGCGAGCCTTTAGTGAAAGGAGAGCCTCCCTTCCAGTAAGAAGTGTGTGTGTGTGTTGGGGGGAGGGTGGGGATAAGTGCCTCATCAAGGGTCTGATCTTGAGATACTGTGGTGATGAGTGTGATACACATTACGGAGTAAATGCAATTCCTGTTGGCTACATTGGGAGGTGTGGGTGGTCAGTATCTCTCAGCATCAGGCTTCTGGTACCTTTATAATGAAAAAAAGAAAATTAGCTCCATGCCAGAAAAACAATTAAGGTATCTCAACTGGATGAGCAAAATGTTTTCACTCCTTAAGAGTTTAAGCCATACGGGAAGTTAGGAGGCGTATATGGGCTGTGCTCACAGCATAAGGGAATGAATGTGCTTTAATTATTTATTGAATGAGGATGAGTTCTGTAAAAGATGATGAAGGGAGAGTGAGAGGGGTTTAGGGTTATTCCCTGACAGGTTTGGTTCTGGAAGGAAGGATTAGGTTATCTCAGGTTTCAGAGGAGTAGCCGTGTTAGTCTGTATCAGCAAAAACTACGAGAAGTCCTTGTGGCACCTCAGAGACCAACAAATTTATTTGGACATAAGTTTTTGTGGGCTAGAACCCACTTCATCAGATGCATGGAGGTATATATATTACAGCACATGAAAAGATGGGAGTTGCCTTACCAAGTGGGGGGGTCAGTGCTAACGAGGCCAATTCAATCAAGATAGAAGTGGCCTATTCCCAACAGTTGACAAGAAGGGGAGAATATCAACAGAGGGAAAATTACTTTGTGTAGTGCTAACGCGGCCAATTCAATCAGGGTGGATGTCACCCATTCCCAACAGTTGACAAGAAGGTATGAGTATCAACAGAGGGAAAATTACTTTTTGTAATGACCCAGCCACTCCCAGTCTTTATTCAGGCCTAATTTGATGGTGTCAAGTTTTCAAATTAATTCCAGTTCTGCAGTTTCTTGTTGAAGTCCCTAAGGTGCCACAAGGATTCCTCGTTGTTTTTAGGTTATCTCAGATTCTGCTCCAGCTTCAGTGAATGAGCTATTGTATAGATCCTTTGTTGTTTAAGATTTATTTTTAATGTAACTTTTTATGTAGAAATAAAATGACTAATTGTTAGAAAATGCATGACAGGAACGCAGCCAAGGATTAAGCCCATGTGGAAGGAGTATTCCAGAAAGATTTCTGTCCAGGACCCCCTACTTCACTGCTTTTGCTTAGCCATCTCACGTTCTTCTTCTTGTAGGGACCAAACCTGCTTTCCTTGCTTGGGCAAAACTCCCATTGACTTTAATGGGAGTCTTGCCTGAGTAATGAGTGCACAATTGCATTTACAAAAAAAAAAAAAAGACAGTAATTTCCTATACCACTGTAGTATCACTAGTGGAGGCTGACACACCTTTTTATAAGAGTGAGCCAGCATAATTATGTGGTACACAAATCTGTAGTATAATTATGTAAAATGTGTTCTCAATTTAAGGTCCTGATCCTGCAAAGCCTTAAGCACCTGAGTAACTTTGCACACATGAACAGTCCCATTGAATTCAAAGAGACTACTCTCATATGTAAAGTGATGTAGGTACCTATGTCTTTGCAGGATCAGGGTCTAATTCTGTAACTATTCTGAATCAGACAAATCTGAGCCTGCTGTCCTTGGCACCACATGCATAACTTCTCCTTGAGGTCAGACTAGATGATCATAATAGTAATCTTCTGGTCTTAAAATCTATGAATCATTGTAATGAAAGATGCTATATATAACTAAGCTTACTATTGTATTATGGAGATCCAGCTATTTTTGCAAGAAATTTTCTGCATTTACCCCTTGTGGAGACCATATTTAATCTACCCACGCTGAACCCTTGGTTCCTTTTCTCTGACATGTGGGTTTTTTCATTGTTAGAATAGGTTTGCTTTTTTAAAAACATTCTACCTTGGTACTTTAGTCAAGTTCAGGAGACAGGTTGAAGCTGCACCCCAGATTCACCAGTTTTGAACTGTCCAGTCAAGTTCATTCTTGGGCCAGATCCTGGGATGGATCTATGCTGAGTGACTTCTTCACCTTAGGGTGTGACCCAGAATGTATTTATAGAGCCATAGGTTTAACACACCCTTTCCTAGTACATAAAAAAGTTCATCAGTTTTGCTGACTGTGGGTAATGTCTCTCTCAGAACAGGTTTCAGAGTGGTAGCTGTGTTAGTCTGTATCAGCAAAAACAATGAGGAGTCCTTGTGGCACTTTAGAGACTAACAAATTTATTTGGGCATAGGAGTCACACGTCATACTTAGAGTTAAACATGTGCTTAAGTACTTTGCTGAATAGAGATGGTTTCCTGAATCAGAGGTGCCTGGAGTATTTTCTAGATCCCTGTGCTTTTGCAGTAAAGAGAGGGAAGACTGGGGTTTTCCCCAGAGGCCACGATAACTAATCAATGAGAGTTTTGCTGGTAACTTCAATGGGACTAGGAGTTGCCACTTCTATTAGTGTCCTTGGATAAATTCATTTTACTTCAGTGGAGTTACACCAGGGATACATTTCACCTGTTTTGTTTCTCAGTCTCAGGACTATATATATATATATATATATATATATATATATATATATATATATATAATTTGAGACTAGAAATTTCTGACCTAGAAACCTGACCAATTTGCAATGAACAGGGTTGAAAAATGAAGCCTCTGAGCTGTTTCTAAAAATGATCCAAACAGTGGCACTTGTAGTTTCTTAGAATCCTCTCCGTTAGCCATTTCATGCATTCACCATGTGCCATAATCTCCCATGGCAGACCTGCCATTACATGCACATGGTCACTTATGCAATGGGCAATACAAGATATCTATGTCTAGCCATGTATGGACAGAGATTTGTAAAACAACTCCCCCTGCTAACTGCTATAAGAAAATTAATAATAATTTTCACTTTTAATTTCAGGATCCTAGTATAATTTATAGACATGAAGGAGATGAACCTCACAACTTGTCTCTGATGTATTATCATTCCCATTTTGTAGCGAGGAAGTTGAGTCATGGGATAAGAGGGAAGGTCCTCTCATGGATTGGTAACTGGTTAAAAGATAGGAAACAAAGGGTAGGAATAAATGGTCAGTTTTCAGAATGGAGAGAGATAAATAGTGGTGTCCCCCAGGGGTCTGTACTGGGACCAGTCCTATTCAACATATTCATAAATGATCTGGAAAAAGGGGTAAACAGTGAGGTGGCAAAATTTGCAGATGATACAAAACTACTCAAGATAGTTAAGTCCCAGGCAGACTGCGAAGAGCTACAAAAGGATCTCTCAAAACTGGGTTACTGGGCAACAAAATGGCAGATGAAATTCAATGTTGATAAATGCAAAGTAATGCACATTGGAAAACATAATCCCAACTATACATATAAAATGATGGGGTCTTGAATACTGCACTACAGATGTGACCGCCACATCTCAAAAAAGATATATTGGAATTGGAAAAGTTTCAGAAAAAGGCAACAAAAATTATTAGGAGTATGGAACAGTTTCTGTATGAGGAGAGATTAATAAGACTGGGACTTTTCAGCTTGGAAAAGAGATGACTAAGCGGGGATATGATAGAGATCTATAAAATGACTGGTGTGGAGAAAGTAATAGGAAGTGTTATTTACGCCTCATGGCACAAGAACTAGGGGTCACCAAATGAAATTAATAGGCAGCAGATTTAAAACAATCAAAAAGAAGTATTTTTTCACACAACGCACAGTCAAACTGTGGAACTCCTTGCCAGAGGATGTTGTGAAGGCCAAGACTATAATAGGGTTCAAAAAAGATCTAGATAAGTTCATGGAGGATAGGTCCATCAATGGCTATTAGCCAGGATGGTCAGGATGGTGTCCCTAGCCTCTGTATGCCAGAAGCTGGGAATGGGCGACAGGGGATGGATCACTGGATGATTACCTGTTCTGTTCATTCCCTCTGGGGCACCTGGCATTGGCCGCTGTTGGAAGACAGGATACAAGGCTAGATGGACCTTTGGTCTGACCCAGTATGGCCATTCTTATGTTCTTATGAGCACATAGGGCTTAAGTATTCGGTGTCAATGAGTGGGTTATTAGCAGATCTGGGAACAGAACTCAGGAATCCTGGCTCCCACGCCCTGTTCTAACTATTAGGCATTACTATCTGACTAAAATCTATGCTGCCACTCCTTCTCAAAAAATCTTAGTTGGATACCATGGCATACTCTTGCCTGTACACATGAGACAGTGGTACACATGAGAACTGACATTGGAAATTCTAGAGATCTGTTTCAAATCCTTTGCTTAACTCAGTGACCACTGCAAACTTTAAATACAGTGACTTATGATGCCTTGCTGAAGTTCCTGAAATCAGCAGCTGCGATCTTTTTTTACACATTTTGCCATCATTTATCATCCATCATTAAATATAATCCAGCTCAGGCCAAATTCTTTTTGCCAAAGCATTTTATGCATGTGTGTCACATATGCAAAGAGAATTAGTCCCCTCAGTGCCAAACACAAATGAGACATGTTCCCTGTTCTGGGCATTTGAAAATTATAAAACTTTATCTCCTCAGGTTCTCTGAGTGAAAAACTGAGTTATGTGGAAGGCAGAAAAGGAAAGAGAGTTTATTTCCATATAAACATGTCCACTTTCCAATAGACATTGTTACTGTCAGTGATGAATTTGATAAGCAAGCACATAAGTGCAAGGGTAGAAATCATAGAAATGTAGGGCTGGAAAGGACTTCAAGAGGTCATCCACTCCTGTCAGGGTTCCCTCCCCACTCTGAACTCTAGGATACAGACGTGGGGACCCGCATGAAAGATCCCTTAAGCTTATTTCTACCAGCTTAGGTTAAAAACTCCCCAAGGTACAAATCCTTCCTTGTACCTTGGATTAGGTAACACTGCCACCACCAAGTGATTTAAACAAACATTTAGGGAGGGCCATTTGGAGCCCTACCTTCCCCAAATATCCCCCCAAGCTCCTACATCCCCTTTCCTGGGGAGGCTTGAGAATAATATCCTCACAAATTGGTACAGGTGAACACAGACCCAAACCCTTGGATCTTAAAACGATGAAAAAACAATCAGGTTCTTAAAAGAAGAATTTTAATTAAAGAAAGGGTAAAATAATTACCTCTGTAAAATCAGGATGGTAAGTACTTTACAGAATAACAAAAGACTCAAGAACACAGAGGATCTCCCCTCTAGGAGATCTTGCATCCGAAGAAGTGGGTATTCACCCACGAAAGCTCATGCTGCAAAAACATCTGTTAGTCTATAAGGTGCCACAGGATTCTTTGCTGCTTCCCCTCTAGGCAAAACCTTAAAGTTACAAATCCAGGGATAAACTTCCCTCTAGACAAGGAAAATCACAAGCCAAAATAAAAGTAAGCTAACACATTCACTTATTATTATTTACTAATTCTAAATGAGTTGGATTGCTTGCCTTCTTGATCTGTCTCTGGCAAGCACACAGAACAGACAGACCAAGAACAGACAAAACAAAGCCTTTTCCCCCTTCCCAGATTTGAAAGTATCTTGTCCCCTTATTGGTCCTTTTGGTCAGGTGCCAGCTAGGTCACCTGAGCATCTTACCTCTTTACAGGTAAAAGGATTTTGTGCCTCTGGCCAGGAGGGATTTTATAGTACTGTATACAGAAAGGTCGTTACCCTTCCCTTTATATTTATGACAATTCCACCTCCTTGCACCAAGGCAGGACTAAGTAAATCTAGACCATCCCTGACCATACCCTATTCTTAAAATCCTCCAATGGTGAACGCCCACAACCTCCCTTAGAAGCTTATTCCAGTACTTAACTATTATTATAGCTAGACATTTTTTCTAATATTTAACAAAAATTGCCTTGCTGCAGATTAAGCCAATTATTTCTTGTCCTATCTTCAGTGGACACAGAGAATAATGGATCATCATCATTTTTATAACAGCCCTTAACATATTTGAAGATGTTATCAGGTGGGTCTTCTTTTCTCAAGACTAAACATGTCCCGTTTATTTAACATTTTCTTACAGGTCAGGTTTGCTGAGTTGCTGCTGTTGAAATTACTGATACTTTATCTATGGCAGTGGTTCTCAGCCTGCAGGCTGAGGGCCGCTTGCACCCCAGTCAACACATAGTTGTGGCCCATATGACATCCTCAGGGCCGCACAGGTAGTATAAATAGTGTGTGGATGTGGCCCACATAACACATGGAGAGCTACATATGCGGCCCATAATGGAAAATAGGCTGAGAACCACTGATCTATGGAGAAGCAAAACCAAGTCAGAATGAAGGTTTGCCTATCACTACTCTATTAAAGAAGACAAACCTGATTCTAGGTTCAAACCATTTTCAGGCACAGAATGCTTGGTTATGAGGTTCTTCAAGGGAAAGAAAGGAATGGACAGATAGTTTTGGATTCTGAATGTCTGATGTGCTGGGGCCTACATGCTCCAAATCTACTGTGATTCTTGAGTAGGCCCCAACAAACAATCAACAGTAATGTTGGTACAGTGAAGAGCAACTCTGTTTATGGGAGCTGAGGGAGCTTAATGCTTCAGAGCATGAATAGTTTTCTTCAACAAAAATCTGTGGCTTATAAAAGGGAAAACATTTTATATTCTGAGCTATGCAGTCAGCATAAATCCTGCTTGTGATGGCTGGAGCTCTCTGGAGGCATCACCTAATGGATAGGCGGTCAGACCTTTAGTTGCTACATCTGTACTCTTTCCCCCATACCACCTCCATGCCTGGTGTCAATCTGTCTTCTTTTTGTTTGGGGTGCCATTGATCCTGGAATCACAGCAATATGATTATACAGATTGGTATTTAATATGGCCCTGTCTCAGTGATCTGCACTGAGGCCTACTCAGTGATCTTTAATGTGGCTTATTCAGTGATCTGCTCTCAGGATTTTTGAGGAAGACCTGTTCTTTAGCTGGAGCAATTGTCATGTCTAGAATGTGCTTTTCAGTCTGGCTTTTGCTTCAGACCTTGTTCTATAATTCCACACTGTGAATGCAAATTTAAAAAATGTGTTTATCAAAAAATAGAATATTTTCAAATACTACACAGAAAGAATGACAGAATATAATCCAGGATCTCAAAAGTTCTCCTGTTTTTGCCCAAATCTCCGAAGAATAGACTCTAAGAGATTTTCCAGTAATTGATGCACACGTTGACCCAGGAAATAGACTTGAAAGCTATAATTTTGTTCAATTTAACATAGTATGTTTACTTTCCCCCAAAACTTAATTGATTGCTTTGATGTACTTTTAAACCATAATACAATATGACTCAACAGTAAATACAGCCGTATTGACCTGTTTGAAACAGTTATGCTTCAAAGTAAAAATAGTTTGACCAGAATCATTACAGCTTTTCTCAAAAGTGATTGTATTGGTGCTTACTGAAGGAAGTTATGTTTGGAAATGAGAAATGAGAGTACAAGATGAATAGCCCTGGGAGCAAGGTGGTTCCATCTGTAGTAAAAATGTGTGGAAAAGGTAAAGATTTGCAGAATTCTACTGCAAAAGTGGGATGTACAAGTTAACAATTATCAGGACATAAAGTCACAAGAAAAATCTACATAACAAGATTCCAAGAATGTCACTCTGTGTGTCGCTCTGAAACCTGTTATGTCTATCAAATCAGTGTGAAATGATGGAAGCAGCTACCAGCATTTTTGTTCACAATATCACCAGGTTCAATCATCACCAGGATTCATGGTCTGTTAGCATCAAATTTTCAAGTTCTCAGCCATTTTGACTTAACAAATTACACCCTTGTGGTGTACAGCTCCAGTTAGGCATGAATCTAAGGCCTTGTCTACACTACAAGACTATTTCGAATCTACTTAAGTCGAATTTGTGGATTCGACCTTATGAAGTCGAATTTGTGTATCCACAGTAAATACACTAATTCGAATTTCTGAGTCCACAGTAACGGGGCTGGCGTCGACTTTGGAAGCGGTGCACTGTGGGAAGCTATCCCACAGTTCCCGCAGTCCCCGCTGCCCATTGGAATGCTGGGTAGAGCTCCCAATGCCTCCTGGGGGAAAAATGTATCGAGGGTGCTTTTGGGTAACTGTTGTCATTGAACCGTCAATCACGCCCTCCCTCCCTGAAAGCTCCAGCGGGAAATCTGTTCGCGCCCTTCTCTTGTCAGTTACAGCGCGTACGCCACAGCACTGAGAGCATGGAGCCCGCTGCGATCATCGCTGCACTTATGGCCGTTGTCAACTCCTCGCACCTTATCGTCCACCTCTTCCACAGTCAGCTGCTGAGAAATCGGGCGAGGAGGCTCCGTCAGCGCGGTGAGGACAGGAATTCACAGAGTGGCGCAGACCTCTCACAAAGCAGGGTACGCCGCACCGTGGAGATCATGGTGGCAATGGGTCAAGTTCATGGTGTGGAACGGCGATTCTGGGCCCGGGAAACAAGCACGGACTGGTGGGACCGCATAGTGCTGCAGGTCTGGTATGAATCACAGTGGCTGCGAAACTTCAGGATGCGTAAGGGCACTTTCCTTGAACTCTGTGACTTGCTGTCCCCTGCCCTGAAGCGCCAGGACACCCGGATGCGAGCAGCCCTGACTGTGCAGAAGCGAGTGGCCATAGCCCTCTGGAAACTTGCAACGCCAGACAGCTACCGGTCAGTAGCGAACCACTTTGGCGTGGGCAAATCTACCGTGGGGGTTGCTGTGATGCAAGTAGCCCACGCAATCGTTGAGCAACTTCTCTCAAAGGTAGTGACTCTCGGAAACGTCCAGGACATCATAGATGGCTTCGCCGCGATGGGATTCCCAAACTGCGGTGGGGCTATAGATGGGACTCACATCCCTATCCTGGTACCAGCCCACCAGGCCAGCGAGTACATTAACCGAAAGGGCTACTTTTCAATGGTGCTGCAAGCACTGGTAGACCATAGGGGACGTTTTACGAACATCTTCGTTGGGTGGGCGGGCAAGATTCATGACGCGCGTGTGTTCAGGAACTCTGGTCTGTTTAAATGCCTCCAGGCAGGTACTTTCTTCCCGGACCACAAAATAACGGTTGGGGATGTGCAGATGCCTACAGTGATCCTCGGGGACCCAGCCTACCCGCTAATGCCCTGGCTCATGAAGCCCTATACAGGCGCCTTGGACAGAGAGAAAGAACTCTTCAACTACCGGCTGAGCAAGTGCAGAATGGTGGTGGAGTGTGCTTTCGGACGTCTCAAGGGGAGATGGCGGAGCTTACTGACTCGCTCGGACATCAGCGAAAAGAATATCCCCGTAGTTATTGCTGCTTGCTGTGTGCTACACAATCTCTGTGAGAGCAAGGGCGAGACCTTTTTGTCCGGATGGGAGGTTGAGGCAAATCGCCTGGCTGCAGTTTACGCTCAGCCAGACACCCGTGCCGAGAGAATATCCCAGCGGGAAGCGCTGTGTATCCGGGAGGCTTTGAAAGCAAGTTTCCTCGGAGAGCAGGGTAACCTGTGACTCTCCACTTGCTTTCAAGAGAAACTGACCCTGGGCCTGTGTCTGTATGTGTCGATTTCGATCTGCGGTTACATACCCCGTTCTCCAAGTTTCCCCCACTTCCAAAGCACGTTTTAAAGCAAATTAATTGTTACACTCATTATTAATAAATCTTTGTTTTACTTTGCATTTCTGTTCAGGTGTTGAAACATGGACGCATACTGTGCTGGGCACGGTGTGCACTGATGTACAGACCGCTTGTTCCATAGAGGAATGACATCCTCCTGCTCCTACATAGGTCTCTGGGGTGGGGGACGGTTGCAAGTGGTTGTGCATCAAGGGGAGGGATTGCAGGAAGGGGTGGGTTTGCAGGAAGGGGCGAGTGGTGCCTTCTTTGGATAGGGGTTTGGATGACGGCAGTGGGCTGCGGGTTTGGGCGTAGGAAGGGGTGAGGGGTGTGGGGGAAGGGTGAGTATCTGTCCGTGGATGAGGGCTCTTGTTGGGGCTCAGGGCAGCGGAGAGGCTCGTTGCTACGGTGGAAGTGCATGGTAAGGGCAGCGTGCCTTAACATTAAGGGGGTGGCAGGCGCTAGGACCCTGGACAAGCATACACATCACAGAATGAGCCGGGGCAGCATACACCACACAGAGTGACCCTGGTGCCTACTGACTGCAGTGTGTGTGTGCCCTGCAGTTGATCATGCCCCCAAGTCTGTACCCTGGTAATGTAGGCTATACCGTGCAATTATAAATCCCCTCCCCCCCCATACACAAAAAAATCCTCTGACACGAAAGACGTGACCGAAACAGTGAATAACAGCAAACAGCTTTTAATAATCTAATACACAGTGGGGGGATGAAACTTGGATTTGGGACTGGGTGAGCCTGTAAGGGAAGCACTTCTACAAATTTATAGCGTGAGAGGTGTGTGGTACATTAGCGCTATGCAGTGGTGCAGTGACAGTTCTCACGGCCCCTACCGCCCCTCCGTCTTGTACTTTTGGGTGGGGGGGGCAGGACTTCTTGGCGGGGGAGGGCGGTTGCAGATACACTGCAGGGGGGCTCTGTCCTCCTGCCTGCGGTCCTGCAGAAGATCAACAAGGTGCCGGAGCGTGTCCGTTTGCTCCCTCATTAGCCCAAGCAGCGTTTGAGTCGCCTGCTGGTCTTCCTGCCGCCACCTGTCCTCCCGTTCGATGTGTGTGCGATGCTGTTGACATAGGGTCTCCCTCCACTGTCTCTGCTCTGCCGCCTCAGCTCTGGAGCAGGCCATCAGTTCCGCGAACATCTCGTCCCTAGTCTTTTTCTTTCGCCGCCTAATCTGCGCCAGCCTCTGCGAGGGGGATGCCGGGGCAGTCCGGGAAAGAGCCGAAGCTGTGTGATGGGAAAAGTAACTGATTTCCTTGAACAGATACATGTTTGCGAACAGTGAACACAGTCTAGTCAGTTTCTCTGAACAAGACCATACAGGGCAACAAGTCTCACGAGATCTCAGGACAAGTTCGAGATTTCGGAATACGCTCTCATTGGCTGCGGCATTGCACAGGAGAGCGGACAAGTGGGGAGAGACAGCTGAATCCGTCTAGCAGACAGTCCCGGTAAGCCTTACAGTACATTCTGCTTATCAGTTAATGGATAGCTGTGCCCTCCCGCTAAAGGCAATCTGGAAATCATATACTCTGACCCTTTTCCAGCCACTCCCGCCAGTGCACGGGAAAGATCAATGTATGCTTTTCCTATGTGGCCTACAACACGTGGCTGTTAAGCGAGGGTCATTGTTATGCAAAGTAAAAGTCAACCATTCACAACAGTAACAATACACTAATTGCCCTAATTAGATGCAGCATTTCATGAACGAGATCACCCTGATGCGGGTCCCTTGGAGTCACAAAGAGCGGATGCTAAGGGAAGCCCTGCAGAGACCAGGACCATATGCGGCCATGCTTGTGGAGGCGATGATTCCCATCTACATAAGGATGTCCTGGCGCGGAAGAGTGTGCTTCCACGGAGCACCCAACAAGGTACCTCTCCCCAGGAACCTCCTGCGGAGGCTTTTCGAGGACCTAAATGAGACCTTTCTTGAATTGTCCCTGGAGGATTATTGTTCAATCCCTATATGTGTGGACCTACTTTTCATATAGTTTTTCATTGAAAATTTTATATATAGTATTTCTATTTTTTTATACCTGTTTTATAAAAAATAAATGTTTACATGTTTCTAGCACTTACCGCCTGATCCTTCCCCTGATTCAGAGTCCGGGTTAACGGCCGGGGAGGGTTGGTAGGGGATCTCTGTGAGGGTGATGAAGAGATCCTGGCTGTCAGGGAAAGCGGTATTGTGTTCGCTGTCGCCTGCGCCGTCCTCCACAGACCCTTCCTCATCTTCCACATCGGCGAACATCGAGGAGGAACTGTCCAGGTTCACTATGCCATCCACTGAGTCCACGGTCACTGGTGGGGCAGTGGTGGCAGACCCACCTAGAATGGCATGCAGTGCCTCGTAGAAGCGGCATGTCTGGGGCTGGGCTCCGGAGCGTCCGTTTGCCGCTCTGACTTTTTGGTAGCCTTGTCTCAGGTCCTTGATTTTCACGCGGCACTGCATTGCATCCCGGCTGTATCCTTTCTCTATCATTGCTTTGGAGACCTTCTCGAAGGTCTTTGCATTCCGCTTGTTGGAGCGCAGCTCCGACAGCACAGACTCCTCGCCCCACACACCGATCAGATCCAGGACTTCCCGGTCTGTCCATGCTGGGGACCTCTTTCTATTCTTGGATTGGCCGGACTCCTCTGCTGGAGAGCTCTGCATCGTTGCAGGTGCTGCGGAGCTCGCCCCGATGTCCAGCCAGGACGTCAGATTCAAAGTGCCCAGACAGGAAAATGAATTCAAATTTTCCCGGGTCATTTCCTGTGTGGCTGGTCAGAGAATCCAAGCTCCGACTGCTGTCCAGAGCATCAACAGAGTGGTGCACTGTGGGATAGCTCCCGGAGCTACTAAGTTCGATTTGCATCCACACCTAGCCTAATTCGAGCTAGCCATGTCGAATTTAGCGTTACTCCACCTGTCGGGGTGGAGTACCGAATTCGAACTAAAGAGCCCTCTAGTTCGAATTAAATGGCTTCCTGGTGTGGACGGTTGAGCGGTTAGTTCGAATTAACGCTGCTAAATTCGATTTAAAGTCCTAGTGTAGACCAGGCCTATGACATGCCAAGAGTCTTAGACCATTGTGATATCAGAGGTAACTCAACCAATCACCACCCTTCCTCTACAGTTAATTTGCATGCAACAGTTTCATTAGTTGTATGAGGGAGACTGTACAGATGGTGGATTACATGGTCCAAAAGCCACACCTCTGTGTCCAACTGCCATGCGCACAATCCAACACAAATCTCCCCACACAACCTTCTGCCAGACACAAATCAATGCAATCACTCACACAACACAACCAGCATACACAATAATCCCAAACACACATAGCCCCTCACTGCAGCACATACAACTCATTTGCCACCTGCACAAATCTACACAACTTTCCCTGCACAACAACACAATCAGCACACACAATAACCCCAAACATCACTCTGAAGCCTAAAATGTGTTTTGGGTCAGTGTGAAACTATGGAAAGAACTACACATGGTTGAGAATATCACCAGGTTCTGTCATCACTGGGATTCACGGTCTGTTACTTTCCAATTTTTAAGGTCTCAGCCCTTTTGAGTTTGAAACACTGACTTTACTAATTACACCTGGGCTGCAGCATGGGATTATAATTACTGCCAGTGCGTGTAAATTAAAACAACCAATTAAAAAGTCAAAATCCATGTATATGGGACTGTCATATCTTGATGAAAAATGCATAGCTCTGTCTTGCTGCAAATATGGCAGTATCTGGGCCTGCACAAATGTGAATGTCAGTGAGATTATTTATTTATTTATTTATTTATTTTTAGTCCCTTGGAGTCTGAGCCAAGTCCACCCACTCCCTGTATTGTTAAAAATCCACTGAAACTGTTTCATGTCATGCTGATACACTGATTTCTGCAGGCAGACAGTTACTGCTCCCAAGAACAGCCATAATGTGCAATGGGCTTTCTGTAGTAAGGTGCGCTATTTGTCTAGGATACAGGGCATTGTAGTTTGTCTTTTCACAGACTCTTCCTGTGTTCTGATAGACCATACCAACATTTGTGGGTTTTATGGATATTTTCTGGGTCTTATGTTTGGGACCATTTTTATATTGGATGTCAGTGTGGCTGCTCCCAGTAGGTTTAGCTTTGCGCTACTACTGCTAATAAGAGAGACCTGAAGACCTTTGCAAATAATGGTACCATTATTAGTGCATCAGACCCAGAATGCAGAATTCAAAAATAGGGTGGGTGTAAGAAATCAGAGAGGTGAGGCTCATAGGTGCCATTGTGACTCCAAGAGCTAGAGTCATGTTACGGACAGTAGAAGGAGGTAAATCACTGGAGTAGTATTAGCCAGAGGCAGCAGACATCAGATGTAGGGCCTAATTTTAAGAGGCGCAGAACACCCAGAATACCAGATGTAGTCAATGGGAGCTGCAGGTGCTCAGCGTATAAGAAAATCAGGGTCCGAATGCCTTTGTGTATATGGGGAATAGGGGAGAGTGAGCTCCACAGGGGCCCTTGCTAGACCATAGCTCTGCAGCTGCTTACGAGCACACAGAGGAGTGGGAAAATCAGGCTATGGCCAAGGCCTCAGTCATGCCTCCTCTAGGGCAGACAGTGCTTCCAGCCTCACTGGTGTCCCCTCCTTGCTGGGTGCTGCGTGGGATCACTGTGTGGGAAAGGAAGACTGTGCATTAAGCCTGTGGCTAATGCATAAGCCCCATACAGAAAATATACCTCATATTTAATGCTCTTTCCCATCTTTTCTTAGAATATATTTCTAGACTGTGGGACAGATCCTCAGCTGGTATAGAATTATAGAAATGTAGGACTGGAAGGGACCTCGATAGATCATCTAGTCCAGTTCCCTGCACTGAGGCAGGACTTTCTTAAAAACCTCCCATGACAGACGTTCCACACCCTCCCTAGGTAATTTGTTCCAGTGCTCAACTACCCTTACACTTACGAAGTTTTAACCTAAATTTCCCTTGCTCCAATTTAAGCCTATTACTTCTTGTCCTGTCCTTAGTGGATAAGGAAAACAATTTATCTTCCTCCAATTTGTAACATTTTACATATCTGAAGACTCTTATGTCTCCCTTCAGTCTTTTCCAGAGTAAACAAACCCAATTTTTTCCTTGTAGATCATGCTTGCAAGACCTTTAATAGTTTTTGTTGCTCTCAGGTGTAGCTTCCTCGATGGAGCTACTCTGATTTATAGCAGCCGAGGATCTGGCTCCAACTTCAGAAAGACACTGTTGACTATTTCGAAGGCTATATAATACTTAGTACTTATGTATCACTTCAATCTCCTTTACAAACATTGAATTAATCCTCACAACATCCTTGTGAGGCAGATCAGTAAATGTTATCTTCTTTGGACAGCTGAGGAAACTGAGCTACAGAGAGTCCACATTTTTCAAACTTGGGTGCCTAAAGGTAAGGCACCTGAACTAAGGCTACATGCTAGCAGTTTGATTCCCAGTTCACACAGACATACTCGCGCAAGCTCCCATCAAGTCGGCGAACTAAAAATACTAGTATGGCGGCGGTAGCACAGGTTCAGGCAGGTTTGTGCCCATGGCGGCCAGCCTATGCCACCCTCGCTGCCCGTGCTACCACGGCTATACTATTGTTTTTAGCGTGCTAGCACAATGAGAGCTAACACGAGTATGTCTGCACGAGCTGGGAATCACTCCCCTAGCTCACGGATAAATGTAGCCACAGTGCCCTGATTTTTAGAGGTGCTGGGCAGCCACAATTGCAGCTGGAATCCATGGAAGCGGAGAGTGCTCAGCACCTCTAATAATTAGGCTACTTATTTGAATGCCTGAGGTTAGGTATCCACAATTGAAAAATTGGACTAAGGGGCAAATTCTGCTCCGGTCTCTGTGGAGGGTCCCTTGGCAGGGTGGTTCATGGCACAGGGCGGGCAGGCTACAAGAGGCAGTACAGCGTCCTTCATTCATTCTGTAGCAGAGTTTGATGTACAGAAAGGCTGCTCTGCTTTTATGTGTAGTACTGAACATTGACATCTTCTATTGCAGGCCAAGCTTTCGTCCATCCATATGACAAGACTTCATGCATCTACCAAAACCCCATCTTCAGGCCACTTGAGGGGCTGCAAGGAATTTCAAGAGGGCCAAGATGTTAAATGCCATTGTCACACGAAGGCATGCAAAATATCCTCACCAGATGGCTCGGGATCAACAAGTAGATCAAACTCGATCCAGGAATTTTCAGAATCCTTTGAGAAGCAACTGCATTTCAAAATCAAGCGCTCAGTTTCTCTGGTAGGTAACTACCATTACGGGTGCTTATTCCACATAAGAAACAATGAGCCAAATTCATCCCATTGACTTCAATGGGGATATACCAAGGATGCATTTGGATTAGTCTCTTAAATGAGGCAGTTTGTACAGTAGCACAAACAGGCTTAGTTTGATAATATATTATTAGCCTGAACACCCTTAATGTAGTGCAATTCTCTATACCAGTTGCTGGTGGGATTCCAAAATAAGGCAACTAGCTGGCCTGAACTGACCATGGTGGTAAGATTTTTTAAATGGATTCTCCAGCTGTGCCAATGAAGTGTTACAATATTAAAATCCTGCTGCTTTTTATAGCTGGACAGGTAGCTGCTCACCTTAGCTATGAAACTCTGCCCTCTTTCCCGTTGCTGCTGACCTATTTAACCATATAGAGTGTTGCTCGTAAGATGGCCCCTGAAGCATAGGCATTTTACTATATTTTCTATTTGCCTTGATGACACAACCAGTTACAATAGTTTCCGTCTTTTATAGTTCAGTTTCCTAGGATTTAACACATATTCTCCCATCTTAACTATTCATAAAAATGGAGAGAGAATAATACATTTTAGCATATTTTTATTTCAAGGCCTTTCATAACAGGAACACAGTCAACTCGAATCATGCTGCCTGAAAAGGTTTTACTTATTGTTGCAAGTGAAACTTAAGCTTACTAGAACTGAATAAACAGAGGGGGAAATATTTCTCCCTCATTTTCCAATTTGTTTTCTTTGCATTTAACAATACTTTGTGTGTAGTCATTTTCAGCTGTCTGTGTGAGTCTTTCATGCAGCAGCATGGGAGAGAAAATCTTCTTTACAAAAAGGAGATGTGATTGTAAAACCACAAAAAAATCAGTAGATGGACTCTGGAGCAGATCCAAAACCTGAAATGACTTTTAACTCTTGTTATTTTTTGTTTTGCTAGATTTCAAGTTGATTCTGGTCCAGCAAGGCATTTAAGCAGGTGTCTCAAGCATGAGACTTCAGTAGGACTACTCCCATCCATTACAATTCAGTGGGCCCACTCACATACTTCAGGGTTAGGCACCTGCTTATATAAGTTGCTGAATTCAGCCCCAAAGAGACGAGATTGCCTACCCCATCTCTTTCATAGATAAAAGCTATTTTAAAAGCACTGATTACATTTTCAAGTTGTGAACTCTTAGGGTCAGATCCTCATCTGGCATTAATTTGCAAAGCTCCATTAAAATAAATTTGGCCACACTGGTTTACACCAGCTGCTCTGTAGTTTTAAAAAAAGTTGTAAAATATCCTTTAATTTGATGATTTAATATAAAGTGGAGAATGGTACGTGGAGAAGAAAGGGCTGGCCGTTGGGAACAGATTCTGACTGGCTTTGAGTGGTGGGACAGAGAGGAGAGATATGTCATAAATGTCCTTCACTTTGCTTGTGCTCCTGGGCAGGAACCAGCCACAAAATCACAGTCTTTCAACTCCCTGAACACAAGGACTGCTCCAGGCTCACAAAGATGACAGTTATCATGAGGATGATAATTACAGTGAATAAGACTATTGTTTTAACTTTATGTGCCCCTTTGCAACCTCTTTTCCCCTTTAGGGACTGCTGAGCTCAGAATTTATTTCATTTAGGACCTTGCACTGTCCCTTTTGCTTTTCTCCACATAACTATTCTGGTTTATTTATTGTTTGTAAGAGTTGTCTATGGCTAGATAGTCTGTAAGTGCATGACACGGTTTGGATAAATGTACTGCATATAATACACAAAGTTCTCACTTCTGACTGTACTTTGGAAGGAAACCAGAATGTGTGTACATAACAGTAGTGTTTCCATGGGGTGTAACTGGGGTATACTTTGGTTCACCTTTCAGGCAGCCTGATCCTTCAAGGTGCTGTGTACATTCAAAGCCTCTTGAAGCCAGTGCAAGTTGAAGGTGTTCAGCACCTTGCAGTATTGGACGTTAGCTGTCAAAAATATGAGAGAGAATTTGAGAGTGCACTTGAACTTGGATTTCAAATTTAGCCATGGGAATTCCTATTTCTTTGAACATTATAAAAGTCCTTGAGGTGGCATTCAATCCATCCCTTACACTGCAACACAGGAAAGATACATGGGGAAGAGGCAATCCTATTCAACCTCATTCTTAGTGTATCGCTTTCCTCTTGAAAGTTGCATTGATGACAGCTAATAACCTTCAGCACCTGTGTTTGGGGAGGTCTTCAGAACCAACAGAGAACATCATCAAGGCACGTGGAGGCTTCATTACAATCTGGATCAAGTGAGAGAGTAGCAAGACAGAGGCTGGTCTGAAATCCCAGGGCTCCTCCTCCCTCATGGCCTTTCAGACGGGTGATCCCACCTGTAGGTGTGCAGCATATCAAGGTTATAGGGGAACACATGTTGCATCCTGCTGGGTTTTAGGGTGACTACTCTGGGGCCATGAGTTTGAGACAGTCATGTTAATGCTGATTTGGCACAGGTAGGTGACCAGCATTTTTATAATATCTTTTTGATTAAATAAATTATGAGCTTTTGTCACTCTTTTGGGTATTTATTTCTAATTTTCTCCATTCTATTTTCCTTTCAGCAACCTGAGGGCATGAAGGAGAGGAGAGAGCGAGCAAGGATGTGCATGTCCAAGAGCAGATCTCACAAGAAAGAGGGAGGGAAGAGGGAGCCAAAGAAAGAGCAGGAGGAAGAAGAAAGACCAGAGATTTCTGCTGGAAAACAAAGCTAATAGCTTCCATCCTAAGTAGGCATTAAAAAGACAGATTTCTATATTAAAGGTTACAGTGTATTGGAGCCATTTACTGAAAGAGTAAAGTGAGTTTTGTTTTGATTAGATGGAAGAGGCCGGTTAGCTAAAGTAAAGTAAACCCTAATTTTTAAAATAAAATTATTGCAGTGATACCTTTGAGGCTGTGTTTCTATTGTCCTCTTTTTACTTTCTCCATTAGAAGCATGAACTTGCTTTAAGGAGAGTGTGTGCCTAGTTGGATCAAGGTTTAAGTGAGCCCTGCATCATTTTAATCTGGATTTCAGTCAGATTTAGATTTTGCACAGCAGTGGACATGCTCATTTAAGAGGAGAATGCACACAGGTTGCAGACCCTTGCAAAATCGCATGTAACCCACTGCATTTAAATTTTTGTTAAAAACTGGAAATAGAGCCCAGACTTATCAAGAGGTTTGAGAAAGAAAAACGTCACACAAACTGCCAAGCACTGCACAGCTCTGGCTGTTGGTTTGGTTTGTCTTGTAAATTAAAATTTTCTTTTTTTAACCACCCCTCAAACATTTATTGAAGCAATAAAACAAAAGGGAATACACATCTTTCACTGAATATATCATTGGCTCTGTTTAAATCCAAGATCTTGCTGCTGCCCCACCTGTCCCTGCTATACCTCATTGCTTCATCCCACCACGTTTCCTTCCCCTTTCCCTCCATGTTACCCTTCACCTCATCTCTCCCCACCATGCCCCCAATGTCAATTTCCCCACCCGTGAACTAATGCACCCTCACACTTCTACCCCCATGCCTCACCATCTACCTCAATCTCTCTTGTGCTGGTCCTCCCCACCCCATTTATTGTCTCACTTATCCACTCCACAGTTCCTGTGAACCCTCATTGTCTCATTTCTGACCTTATCTCTCTTATGCCTCTGTAATCCAAAGACTTCCCCAATAAAACCAGACTAACCCTCACCAATCTGTGTTCTTCAGGGAGATTGCCAAGAGAGAACATTGCTCCCACAATCCAACAAAGCAGGAATGTTCAGTGGAAGGGTACCAGCCCTTTATCTTTTCCACTTGTTCCACTTCCATGATTAGGGTCTTTGCCAAATGAAGGGAGCTGGGCTCCTGGTCTGCCTTTTGTAAGTAGGGCTTAGAGAAGCCCCATCTCCCAAAGAATGAAGTTTCCCTGTACTCAGGGGAAAGTCCCAAGAAATATGGGCAAGATTTCCTTCTGGGCACAGGAAAAATCTGCCCAGGTGATGGGGCTTACCTCAGCAGAGGAAAAAAAGAACTAGATAAGTTCATGGAGGATAGGTCGACCAACGGCAATTAGCCAGGATGGCCAGGGATTGGAGTCCCTAGCCTCTGTTTGCCAGAAGCTGGGAATGGGCGACAGGGGATGGATCACTTGATGATTACATGTTCTGTTCATTTCTTCTGGGGCACCTGGCATTGGCCACTGTCGGAAGACAGGATACAAGGCTAGATGGACCTTTGGTCTGACCCAGTATGGCTGTTCTTATGTAACCCTTCCTTTTGTGGGAAGGGCTTTCCTAGGCTTTGCCTATAGAAAATAGGGACAGGATGACACTATTAGGGAAGATGGAAGGCTAATGACACTAGCGGCAAGACTCAAATTTTTTTTGGTTGTCTTGTGATTTTCCATGATTAGCAAAAATCTTGTCACTTTAAACCAAAGTAGAGTCTTAATTTTGAATTTCCAAACTTTTAAAAGTTTAGGTTATCTGTAAAATTTTTCAAAAACTTAGCTCCATCTTAATTTCATGTTTGTTTCTGAGTATAAAAAAGGTGATTGACCTGTAGTTAGTGTCTGTTAAATGTTTTTCCTTTGTATCAAATGTTATAAAATTAATAAACACAAATGAAAAAACTAAAGATGTACTCATTTACAGTTGTCATTAGTGGGTTCATTTCAGGTTCAAACTGGAATTCCACACAGTCCTTCTTTCATACAAAACTGCCATGCTGATGCAATTTTCTTTAACTAAAATTTAAAAATTACATTACACAACAATTTAGGCTAGAAGCTGAAAAAGCTACTGGGTGAGCTACGCTTTGGACCCCTTTGCAGTCCCTCTTGAGCAGTGGTTCTCAAACTTTTGTACTGGTGATGCTTTTCACATAGCAAGCCTCTGAGTGCGACCCCCCCCTTATAAATTTAAAACACTTTTTATATACTTAACACCATTATAAATGCTGGAGGCAAAGTGGGGTTTGGGATGGAGGCTGACATCTCGTGACTTCCCCTGTAATAACTTCGCAACCCCCTGAGGGGTCCTGACCCCCAGTTTGAGAACCTCTGCTCTTGAGTGTACCCCTCAGGTGGCAGGCTTCACCTCTCTCAGGGGTGGAAATCTGCAGTTCAGCCATTCTTAGACTGGTTCTCTGGGTTGCAGTCCCTCCTGTTTCCCAACCATGTTAACGTGACAAGGCCAGCTCTAGTTGGACCTGCAAGAAAATTCCTTCCAGGAGCATGAGACCAGTGACTGATTGAAATTATTCAAAACAGCTTCTTCTTCCAAACCAACGTATTGTTTATTTGGCCAAAGGCAAATGGCAATCAGAAAAAAGGTTAAAGGCCTATATGTCAGGTCCCAAAGCTTAATTATGAATTGCAAATTGAAGTAGATGTGGGAAGCTGATCTGGAAAAAAACAAGTCACTTGTTCCCTCAAAATGCTCATAAACAACTAATAGCGATGAACTAAGCTAGTTTTAAAGCAAAGGTCTCTATCACTGGAGTTAAAGGAGAACTAGCTAGCTGCAGGATTAGGTATTTTAGCTTCTCTTTGGGGCAGTCACTGAAGGGTGACATCACACGTGTCTGTGCACATTTTAAAGCCCGACACTTCCCCAACTGACTGGGGATGGGTAATGCTCTGTTAAAATAATCTCCTCTGCTGTGTTTCCTGACACCTGAGACTGACCGGTATACTCTCCTCTGGGAAGTGAATCCAGGGGTACACAGAGAAATTCTTCTGGAATAGGCATCTCAATAGCAGGATCCATCCATAATAAGATGATTTCTAAGAGGACTATCAAAACAGTTTACAGTGTCACTACCCACGCTTTTAGGTTTGTGAATGTTCAGCGTCACAGCAGAGTAAAAATACTCTGACGCTTCTGATGTATTGTTTAATCAAAGCATGATTTTGAGGATGGATCAAAGTTCAGCTACATATGTATATAATTAAATGTAACAGTTGACAAGGACAGCATGAAACCATTGATACATTTATTTATATACTAGTAACACATTCTAAGAAAAAGGGGGAAATCTGTAACAGAAATTCAAAACCAAACAACTCAGAGCCACTATATACATAAAAATAGAATATGAAATAAACACAGCAAAAGAAAAAGCTAATAGTAAATATGCAAACATACAAATAAATACATTTTGCATTTATTCTCAGATGTATGAAATAATACTGATGGATGCCCATGCCAGGCTTTGGGTGCTCTCAATGCACACATATTGCATACAGTCTCTAGATATATTCATATAGACTGCCTAAAATTATCCACTAAGAAAACCAGTCATAATCACAGGATATGCAATGATCCCATTATCCACCAAAGCCCTGGAAAACAGATAGGCCTTGTAGCATGTCCAGAAGAATATACATCCAGAGTTGGGTGGACTAAGCTGAGAAGTGAATTCCAGAGTCAAGGAACCTTCACAGAGACTCAGTTCCCTTTCTGTAACACTGTGGCCTTGTCTACACTACGGGGGGAGATCGATCTAAGTTACACAACTTCAGCTACGTGAATAAAGTAGCTGAAGTCGACGTACTTAGATTTACTTACCGTAGGGTCCACACTAAGCTATGTTGACAAGTAAACATCAGATGTAAAGCCACTCTTTGGTCTGCTAAGTTATCCGATACAATCTGGTAACTCAACCACAAGTAGTTCTGGGTTGGAGTCATCCTATGACTGACAGTGATTTATGTTCCTTTGAAGGATGAAGATTCGGATCCATGTGTTATTTGTCATGATGATCTTGAGACTGGCAGTATAATAGAACTTCACTGCATGCACAGCTTTCACAAAGAGGTACTGCAAGAAACTCGGGGGCGGGGGGCCCTATTTCCCATCAGTTACAGTTTACTTGGAAGAGGAAGGATTCCATAGATGACCTTCCATGACAGCAACTAGCCTTTGACTGAGCCCCTTATGCTGGTGGTTGAGATGGGGGGCGGGGGTATAGAAGCTGCTGCACTACTTGATGCTCCTCTTACATGGGATGAATTCCCCAGTGCCCAGCTAAGCTGCCTCCAGGACAGCTTTGTACTAGAGGAGAGTAACAAAAACTGCCCTAATGCGGGGCCGGATCAGAACCTCTGTATCCAGTGTGTATTTGTTCCTGATATCAATTGGTTGAAAAATAATTATAGCAAAAGAATGGAATCTGGGTGTTATATCCTTGGGGCAGCCGGTGTAAGAAGCAATCACTTGAGGCCAGAGAGCAGGCAGCTAACCAAAACCTCCATTTTATTTACAGATATACAGAGAGCTCACTCAGCCGATTGAAACCGGTTGAGCTAACCCATAATAATCTAACTCAGTTGCCATAGCAACAAAAACCATGACAACCAAATACACAACACTGGATATCTCTGCAGAATTGATACTGGGATAGGGATAAGAGGGTTTAACTTCTAGGCTCTAGTTCAAATCTGACCCAGGACAGAAGTGGCCAAGCATTGCTATAAATGTTGGATCTTAGTGTGAATGAGTTTGGTGGGTTTGGTACAATCTTCAGTGGACAGCTGATCACATGACAACAACCAGTAGCATAAATGGCACCCTTATTGGCACACTCAGCAAAGTGACCAAGGATCAAATTAGCCATAGAAAATGTATCATGTCCCTAGAAATGATCTCCCAGGGTGATGCTTTAGGCATAATGGTTGGGAAGCTTGATACTGCTGCTTATATTATACCTCTTCTGTGGATAAACACAGGACCTTAGTCTCAAGAACTGTCAATCTAGCACTAAATTAACTAACTAACTAACTAAAGAGAGAGAGAGAGAGAGATCTTATACTCCTGAAAAATTAAAATTGGGTCTGATCCTGATCCTATTGAAGTCATTTCAATGAAAGCAGAATTGAGTCCAATGACAGCATTCATGGAGGAACTCAGGGAGAATGGGTGAGATCGTGGAGGACCGGAGAAGGGGACCTGGGGAATTATAGACCAGTCAGTATAACTTCGATACCTGGAAAGATACTGGAAAAAATTATTAAACAAACCATTTGTAAACACCTAGAGGATAATATGGTTGCAAGGGATAGCCAACATGGATTTGTCAAGAATAAATCATGCCAAACAAACCTAATTTCCTTCTTTGATAGGGTTACTGGCCTAGTGGATGGGGGGAAGTAGTAGCCAGAATATATCTTGATTTTCATAATGCTTTTGACATAATCTCACCTGACATTCTCGTAAGTAAACTATGGAAATGTGATCTAGATGAAATTACTATAAGGTGGGTGAACAACTGGTTGAAAGACCATACTCAAAGAGTAGTTATTGATGGTTCACTGTCAAGCAGGGAGAATGTATCTAGTAGGGTCCTGCAGGGGTGAGTCCTGGGTCCAATGCTATTCAATATTTTCGTGAATGACTTGGATAATGGAGTGGATAATAATCTTATAAAATTTGCGAGATGACATCAAGTTGGGAGGAGTTGCATGCACTTTGGAGGACAAGATTAGAATTCAAAATGATCTTGAGAAATTGGAGAATTGGTCTCAAATCAAGTAGACAAAATTCAACAAAGTTAAGTGTAAAGTACTACACTTAGGAAGGAAAAATCAAATGCACAACTACAAAATGTGGAATAACTGGATAGGTGATACTGTTGAGGGTTATAGCAGATGTCAAACTGAACATGTGTCAACAATGTGATGCAGTTGCAAAAAAGGCTAATATCATTCTGGGGTGTAGTGACAGGAGTGTCATATGTAAGATATAGAAAATAATTGTCTCATTTTACTAGGCACTGGTGGGCCCTCAGCTGGAGTATTGTGTCCAAGTCTGTCTGTCACACTTTAGGAAAGATGTGCATAAATTGAAGAGAATCCAGCGGAGAGCAAGAAAAATGTTAAAAGATTTTAAAAACCTCACTTCTGAGGGAAGGTTTAAAAAACTGGGCATGTTTAGTTTTGAGAAAAGAAAACTGAGAGGGAATCCTGATAGCAGTCTGCAAATATGTAAGCGCTGTTGTAAAGAGGACAGTGATAAATTGTTCTCCATGTCCACTAAAGGTAGGACTTAATCTGCACCAAAAGAGATAGATATTAGGAAAAACTTTCTAACTATATGGATAGTTAAGCTCTGGAATAGGCTTCCGAAAGAGATTGTGGAATCCCCATCACTGGAGGTTTTTAAGAACAGGTTGGACAAACACCTGTCAAGGATGGTCTAGGCTTAGTTGGTCCTGCCTTATTGTAGGGGCTGGACTTGATAAATTCTTGAGGTCCCTTCCAGCCCTACATTCTATGATTCACTGAATACATGGGTTTTTATGCTGCATTTTAAAAAAAGGTTAGATCAAAGCTTTGGTCATATATGGGAATTTACCAATCATCCCTCTCAAAAATCCTGGTAGTTGACTGTCAGTGTAACAAGTTTGGATTGCTAACTTTCTTTTTCCCATATTCTTTTCCTCCAACAGTGTATCGAAAAGTGGCTGCTAAAGAAACCAACCTGCCCAACTTGTCGCATCCATGTGCTCATGTCAAAGTCTATTTTAGACCTTCATCAACCAGGATGAAAAGAGCTCAGAAGGACTCCATAGAGGACTCATTACAAAGCTCCATTTCACTTAGAGAAGAGAAAACAAAAAAGAATTGTCATTCCTTAGATCACAGGGTACAAGGTAGTTATAACAAGTATAGCTTTTTTTAATGTTAGAAATCAACTTTAAAGATCAAAAATGAATTAAATGAAAACCAACTAACACATTCTGCCTGTGCGTGCCACTACAACATGCCAATGTTTGTGGGAAAAGAGTGAAAAAATATTTGTTTTTACAATTGTACAGACAACTGTAAATAAAAATCACATATTTGCTACAAAAAGAAATAATTTAATGGTGAATTTCACTCATTTTTTGTTAAATGGCTGGATTATATGATTATGCAATAGAGGGAACCCTTTAATCCATAGCAAGAGAATTAAGTGACACACTGGCATGAAGTTAAAAATTAATTACAGTGCCACTGAGAGACTCTGGATTGACAGATATTACAATGAAAGCTGGAGCAGTGATGCTGTAGACTTCCCCTTGTCTCTAAACTTTCCCTACACTATTTTTAATCTCACTGTATTAATCCTATTCATTTTTGAGGTTCTAGGTTCCTATGCCTGTTATGAAAGTCAGTTGACTAGTTGGTTGATCAGATCAGAGCACCCTGGGCCTGTTGAAGGACTAATTTAAAAAAAAATTGCTTATGCAAAAGACACTTCAAGAAGACATATCAACAGAATGTAATTCCACTAGCAGTGGTTAAATTATGGCAGATGTAGTGATACAAAATGAGAAAGGGCAGGAAATGATTGCAACTATAATCATACACAATTCAAATCTAAAGCTGACTGTCATCTCATGTATCCCATAAAGTCAAATTATGCCCTTGAATGTGCATGCAGGAGTCTCACTGGTGTGGATGGGAGCAGCACATGTCACAGGGCAGAATTTGGCCTGTTGCTTAGGGATTGCAGCATATACTGAGTTGATCAAGGGGATATTGCTGGTATGTCTAGAAGTGCCCTCCATTTATATTCTCTAGTCACTAAATCATTATGTGATGCAATTCCCAAGCTGTACATCAAATTCCATAGACCAAATTCTTCCATATCATCACTGATAGATTAGAAATATGGCATTCCCCAAGAATCAGCCCTATTTTCCACGTTGTTTAATGTACTCTCTATATGAGGCCTTTTGGGAAGATTGTTTCTAGACGCAGGGCAGAACATCATCAGGAGACTGATAGTTTACATCTTGTCCCAGGGTCATTGCACATTTGGTCCCTACTCTGACAGAATCTTTGAAAGGGTGCAGAAATGGTGTCTGATCCTAGAGGTATCTTATTGAGAATAGGGAATATTTCTTTTTTGAGATAACAGGTTTTCTTCCACAAATACAGAAGAACCTCAGTTTTATGAATACCAATCATTTGAACAGCCAGTTATATGAACAATTTTTCCAGACAGGAAAAAAAATCACAAAACAAAAGTTATACTGATGACGAATAAGTCAACATCCCTTCACATTCCCACGCCCTCAGTGCATTAAACATCATTTTGCCATGGTTTGAAGGACAAGAAGAATGGGAGGCATGCACCACGCTGCAACTTATGCACCATACTTTTTGTAATCTTGAGATGTTCAATTTTATAAACGTTTTGATTTTATGAACTCTTCAGTCCCCAATTTGTTTGTAAAATAGGGGTTCTATTGTACATCTTCAGAAGCAGTTGTTTCTTAAAGCCTTCTGCCTTAGCAACACCTTTAAGAAAGAAGAACATTTTCCTACCTGACAATCTAAGTTGACTATCTGTTGTTTAGTAGATCTATCCATGATTTGTGTGAGAGGCTCACAGTACTTCTTGTCTTATCAGTCAGGTAGATGTACATTTGGAACTCTGATTTCACTCCACCATCATTTACAGAAAAACTTCATTGCTCATGTTCTCTGGTCAAAATATCCTCTCTTAAGAACTAAACACAACAGCTATTTTTTGTTGTTGATGTTGTTGTTCTCTAAAAATACAATAGTTGAAAATCAGAAAAGCTCTTCAGAAATTTCAAAACATCTCCATTTATGGAATATGAGAGTGAACTTCCACTCCCTTGGTTAGTCTGTTACCATTAATATATTTCAGAGAAAAACTCGGGAAATTAAGTTACACTGCACATTAGAACATTGATTCTGCAAACTCTTGGACACATGCTTAACTTTACTACCTTGAGTAGTTCCTGTGAGTAATTGTTTGCAGGATTGGGGCCTATGCTAATATTTTTTTCTGTCAAATAAAGTAACAAATATCTTAAGCGACAAATAGGAGAAAATGGGCATGTAATACAGTTAACTTTCTTAAAAGACATAATTTTAAAAAGAAATTAGCAAAGTGGAAATCAAAATAAAACAAAAATGGTGGAAAAAATTTGATAGTGCATCTTTACTTATTTCAGATAGTTTACAGAAGGAGTGTTAGTTGGAGCAGGGACTGAGTATCAGGAGTCATGGCTTTTATTCCTAGCTCTGCCACTCAGCTGAATGACTTTGGTCTGGTCATTTAATCTCTCTGGGCCTATTTAGACAATCTATAAAATGAGCACTAGTCATTACCTGTTATTCCAGGGCATTGCAAGGCTTAAAATTCCATCACCAAACTTTGTTAACCGGAAGACATGCTGAAAAAACTAAGCTGTTATAGCACCAGTGATAAAGGTCAAAGGGTGTTGCATCGGCTGGATTGTTTCATCACTGGTGATGTCATAAGACAATGAAGTTCATTCTTCTCTGTAGTATGGCTATATAAATTTTTCTCCCAGTAAAGAAATGTATTTCTTTTATATCGTTAGATGTAGAAAACCCAATTTGGTCCTTAGATGCAGAAATGCAACTTCAGAAGTAGTAGTTCCCAAAAAGTTGGTCTATCCCCTTTCCTTTTTACCCAAGTTGTGTCACTGAGCAGGTGCATCCATCTATAGTAGAGGGTCAACGTATGAGTGAACTGTAGACAAAGTGAATAACTACACTGCTTATGTCCTTGCTTTTTACAGTGAGCATTGGTGGGATATGCAGCCTAGCCACATTAACTTATAGTTAATGAATGTTTTTTGTTTTGTTTTGTTTTTTGGGGGGGGCAGAGATTTCTCAATTTTCTTAATAAATATCTACATTGACAATTATTCATATGGAACAGCTGTCAATATTGAAATAGATAGATAGATAAGATTAGATTAGATACCCCATACATCTCTCAAGCCCCCTCTCTGCTTTGCCTGCTGGGACCCCACACACTTGCACTACTACTCCAATTGCCTCCATGTTTCCCTGCATAATCCTGCTTCCCTTATCTTCCTAATTTTTCCACTTCAAAACATGCTCCCACCATAGGTCCTACCATTCCTCCTATTTCCCTACCACACTGTATTATTAAACTGCTGCTTACACCCCTGAATTTGGGTTACCGAATACAGTATTTTCCTATGTAACCCTGTGTACATGAATTGGTGTTGATACTTACTAACATAGAGACAGAGGGAAATGCTGAAACAATTAAATTAGCAAAGGGGGGTATATAGTAGAGAGAAGGAACTGTGTGGAGGGTGGACAGTAATATGCTGGCCATGTGCCTAACATACCCACCCTGTCAGCAGTGACTTTAATTCTGGAAAAGAAAGAGTTAAGTGAGTTAGCATTGATTCACTGTTGCAGAATAAACTGAGACTTGGCTAGACTGGCCTGCTTTCAGGAGATAATCTGTTGCAAACACCAGCTCTGTTTTGGTTGGGAGGAAGTTGAAGTGGGACTGAGCCTGGGGAGCAGGCTTGGCCGGAGAGATCCTGTGAGGAACCCAGGATCCCGGGGTGGCTTGTCTGTGGGAAATTATTCCAGTGAGGTCAGAATCAAGGAGAGGTAAATATGTGAGAGGTTGTGGTGTCCAGTGTGAACAGAGGAGAACCTTTGAGGAATGACTTTGGGTAGAGCTTGAAGACCCTGGAGTCTTGTTTGAAGTGTGGTGGGTGTGATGGGTTGGATCACAGAAAACCCCTTGGGAACTGCCAACTGATGTGCTGAGACTACTTCTGAGCCGTTTCCCCTGCCAGCCTGGGACTTCAGAACATTTCCTGGTTTGAGCCAGGCAAGCTAGCCTGCTGCAAACCCAGGCCCAGGTCTGAACAACGTCCCCCCAAATTACAGGCTTAACTGAAAACAGCTTAAGAAGTGTTCCTGTCTCCAACACTCAGATGCCCAACTCCCAATGGGGTCTAAACCCCAAATAAATCTGCTTTACCCTGTATGAAGCTTTTACAGGGTAAACTTATAAATTGTCCACCCTCTATGATGCTGATAGAGAGAAATGCACAGCTGTCCTCTCCCTCACCCCCGGTAGTAAGACATACTCTGGGTTAATTAATACATAAAAAATAACGTTATTAAATACAAGAAGTAGGATTTAAGTGGTTCCAAGTAATAACAGACAGAACAAAGTGAATTGCCAAGCAAAATACAATCAAACAGGCAAGCCTATGCCTAATACAGTAAGAAACTGAATACAGATAAAATCTCACCCTCAGAGATGTTCCAATAAACCTCTTTTACAGACTAGTCTCATTCTAGTCTGGGTCCAGCAATCACTCACAACCCTGTGGTTACTGTCCTTTGTTCCAGTTTCTTTCAGGAATCCTTTGGGGGTGGATTGGCTATCTCTTGAGCCAGATGAAGACAAAATGGAGGGGTCTCCCAGGGGTTTAAATAGACTTTCCCTTGTGGGTGGACACCCCTCCCTCCCCCTGTGTAGAATCCCAGCTACAAGATGGAGTTTTGGAGTCAAAGAAGCTGCCCAAATGCTTTTCTAAGGTAACTTAAAATCAAATAAGTACACAGCCAATATTCATAACTTTGAATACAAAAAGGATATGTGCATACAAATAGTATGAGTATATTCCGTAGATCATTACCTTTACAGAGATATGTTACATGGCATATGTAGCATAAAACATATTCCAGTTATGTCATAGGTACATTCATAAGCATATTTCATAAAGCATTATAGGGTGCAATGTCACACCCTCCTCCTGAACTTACTGCCAGAGGCTTGGACACTGTCCACGGCGGAGGCAGTATACCTAAAATTCCTCTTTTCTGGACAGGGCATCTGCTACCCAGTTCTCCTTTCCTTTAATATGCATAATCTTCATTTCAAATTCCTGCAGGACCAGGCTCCAGCGTAGCAGTTGGAGTTTGTGCCCTTAGTCTGGTGAAGCCATACCAAAGGTGAATGGTCAGTTAGAATTCTGAACCTCCTATTAAAGAGGTAAGGCCTTCGTTGTTTGACAGCCCACACAATGGCATAGCACTCCATCTCTATGACAGAGTAATTCTGTTCGGCAGGGGACAGCTTTTTGCTCAGGAAGGCAATGGGATGCTTCTTGCTGTCTTCCCCTGTCTGCATCAGCACAGCACCCACCCTGTGTCTGATGCTTCAGTACACAATTCGAAAGGCTTATCGAAGTCAGGGCTGGCCAGCACAAGCTCCGCAGACAGGAGTGCTTTTACCTTGTTGAAGCCTTCCTGGCATGCCTCTGACCAAATTGCCTTATTAGGTTGATGCTTTTTACATAAGTCTGTGATTGGGGATACAACATCATTGAACCCCTCTACAAACCTCCTGTAATAGTTTGCCAAGCCTATGAAGGATTGGACTTGCCTTTTAGCTGGGGTATGGGCCATGTTACAATGGCTTCCACCTTCAGAGGGTTGGGGGATATTTTACCCCCCCACACACCCAGGGTCCCAGATAAGGTACTTTGGCTGCCCCTATCTTGCACTTAGAGGGTTTTACAGTTAGCCCAGCTTCTTTGAGCTTCGATAGCACAACTTCCAGGTGCTCCTTGTGGTTACCCCAGGTGTTGCTGAATACAGCAATGTCATCTCTGTATGCCCTAGCATAATTCTCCAAACCATTTAACACTTCGTTGACCAGTCTCTGGAAGGTCGCACCAGCCTTTACCAGACCAAAAGGTAACACTGTAAATTCATAGAGCCCTATGCCAGTGAGAAAAGCTGTTTTTTGTTGTGCCTCCCCCGCCAAAGGGATCTGCCAGTAACCTTTGGTTAGATCAAAGGTACTAAGGTACTTGGCTTGGCTCAGCACATCCAGCATGTCATTAATTCTTGGCATGGGGGTATGCATCTGTTACAGTGACAGCACTGAGTTTTCTATAGTCTACACAAAATCTAATGGTGCCATCCCTTTTGGGGACCAAGACCACAGGGGAAGCCCATGCACTGTCAGAATCCTTAATCACCCCCAGGTCCAACATGCTTTGTATCTCAGCCTGAATTTGCTCCTTCACCTTGCCGGTGGCCCTAAAAGGCCTGGAAGGAGGAGGCTGAGCTCCTTTCATGAGGATTCTATGGGACAGCAAGTGTGTTCTCCCTGGTTTGTTGGAAAATACCTCACTGTACCTTAGCAGCATGGACAATGCTTCCTTCCTTTCGACTGGTGTCAGCTTATTACAGATTTTCATACTTTCCAGGGTTGACTCATCTTGGCATTCAGCCATCAGATCAGTGAGTGGGTGTGCCTCAGTTTTCCCTTTGATACAACAGGTCATGTTTACCCCGGCCATTCTACTGTGATAGTCTGTTTACATGTACCAATTGGGGCACAGCATCATCCAGGGGCTTTTGAACTTTATAAGTGTCCTCACTTGCCACTTCCACCACTTTAAAGGGCCCCTCACAGGAGTTTTGCATCTTGACCTTTTTTACAGGGCTGAATACCATGATCAAATCTCCTACGTCAAAAGTGCATTTACAAGTATTTTTATCATACCATGCCTTTTTGCTTGGCCTGACTGCTCTGGAGGTTGTTTTGGCCAATTTCCATCATGTCTTTCAACTCCCTCCTGAACCTCTGGACATACTTAGTCACGGGTTCCTCCTTCACCGTGTTGCATAGTTTGAAGCATCATCAATAGGCATCTTATTGAATATGTCCAGAGCTCTGCCTGTCAATTGTGTTATCAATGTGACCATCTTTTGATCTTCAGGGATAGCATAGAGGGTGCATAGTCTCTTAAAGGTGATGAAATATTTGGCAATATCGCTGGATTCATCATATTGTGGACATAGTCGCTCCCATTTGTGGATTTTTGGGGAAGTGGAGCCAGCAGCTGGAGGGTTTTGTCTCTTCCACTCCATAACAGCAAGTTCATGCTTCTGGGCCTCAATCTGGGCCTATATTTCTCTGTCTCTTAACTCCAGGGCTCTTTTATGGGCAGCCTCCTCCCTGGCTGCCTCTGCATTTATTTCCATTTGTTTTAATTCCATCAGTCTTTTATGTTCATTTTCCTTCTCAGCCATTTGCAACCTGTGCAGTTCAGCTTTTTCTGAGCCTCACTCTCACTCATGTTTCTGATTTTTCTGCCTCTATTCCCTTCCCTGAAATAAGCAAACAGAAAATAACAAACCAGTAACCACTTTGTCTGCTCTCTGTTCAGGCACCACACCCAAAACTCACTTAAAATCACTACCAATGTCTCAAAGCAATGAGCTTTGCAGATCCTGCCGACTACGCCACTGTGACAGGTTGGATCCCAGAAAATCCCTTGGGAACTGTCAACTGATATGTTGAGACTACTTCTGAGCCGTTTCTCCTGCCAGCTTGGGACTTCAGAACACTTCCTGGTTTGAGCCAGGCACGGTAACCTGCTGAAAACTCAGGCCCAGGTCTGAACAACGTCCCCCCCAAACTAAAGGCTTAACTGAAAATAGCCTAAGAAGTGTTCCTGTCTCCAACACTCAGATGCCCAACTCCCAATGGGGTCCAAACCCCAAATAAATCTGTTTTACCCTGTATAAAACTTATACAGGGTAAACTCATAAATTGTCCACCCTCTATAATACTGATCGAGAGATATGCACAGCTATTCCCCCCCACCCCCCACTCCCAGGTAGTAAGACATACTCTGGGTTAATTAATAAATAAAAAATAACATTATTAAATACAAGAAGTAGGGTTTAAGTGATTCCAAGTAATAACAGACAGAACAAAGTGAATTACCAAGCAAAATACAATCAAACAGGCAAGCCTATGCCTAATACAGTAAGAAACTGAATACAGATAAAATCTCACCCTCAGAGATGTTCCAATAAACCTCTTTTATAGACTAGTCTCCTTCTAGTCTGGGTCCAGCAATCACTCACACCCCTGTGGTTACTGTCTTTTGTTCCAGTTTCTTTCAGGTATCCTTTGGGGGTGGAGAGGCTGTCTCTTGAGCCAGATGAAGACAAAATGGAGGGGTCTCCCAGGGGTTTAAATAGACTGTCTCTTGTGGGTGGACACCCCTCCCTCCCCCTGTGTAGAATTCCAGCTATAAGATAAAGTTTTGTAGTCACATGGGCAAGTCACATGTCCATGCATGACTCAGAACTTACAGGTAGAAGCCATGGTTCACATGCTACCTTGAACGTTCTCATGTAGACTTCTTTTATGTGGATTGGAGCCTTCCAAGATCCATTGTCTGGTAAGTGCTTCTTGACTGGGCACTTAACTTGCCAATTCCTTTCTAAAGAAGCTGACCAAATGCCTTATTAAGGCTTTTTAAAATCAAACATGTATACAGCCAATATTCATAACTTCAAATACAACGACACATGAATATATTCAGTAGATCATAACTCTATAATTTCGTGATCACTTTCACCCAAGCTGCCTTCCACTTTCAAATTCTCAACCAGTTCCTCCCTATTTGTCAAAATCAAGTCTAGAACAGCCTCTCCCCTAGTAGCTGTCTCCAGCTTCTGAAATAAAAAAGTGTCTCCAATACATTCCAAGAACTTGTTAGATAATCTGTGCCCTGCAGTGTTATTTTCCCAACAGATGTCTGGGTAGTTGAAGTCCCCCATCACCACCAAGTCCTGCAGTGCTTTGGATGACTTTTTTTAGCTGTTTAAAAAAAGCCTCATCCACCTCTTCTTCCTGGTTAGGTGGTCTGTAGTAGACCCCTACCATGACATCACCCTTGGTTTTTATCCCTTTTATGCTTACCCAGAGACTTTCAACAAGTCTATCTCCTATTTCCATCTCAACCTCAGTCCAAGTGTATACATTTTTAACATATAAGGCAATATCTCCTCCCTTTTTTCCCTGTCTGTCCTTCCTGAGCAAGCTGTACCCTTCTATACCAATATTCCAGTCATGCGTATTATCACACCCAGTCTCTGTGATGCCAACTATGTCAGCCTGGACTCTGTGATGCCAACAACCTCAGCCTGGACCAATCTACACGGGAGGTCCACTTCCTAGACACCACGGTGCTAATAAGTGATGGTCACATTAACACCACCCTATACCGAAAACCTACCGACCGCTATGCCTACCTTCATGCCTCCAGCTTCCATCCCGGACACACCACAAGATCCATTGTCTACAGCCAAGCACTGAGGTACAACCGTATCTGCTCTAACCCCGCAGACAGAGACCAACACCTAGGACTCCACTGGCCATCACATATAGTCCCCAGCTAAAGCCCCTCCAACGCATCATCAGGGAGCATCCTGGACAATGATCCCACACTTTCACAGGCCTTGGGTGGCAGGCCAGTCCTCGCCCACAGACAACCTGCCAACCTGAAGCATATTCTCACCAGTAACTGCGCACCGCACCATAGTAACTCTAGCTCAGGAACCAATCCATGCAACAAACCTCGATGCCAACTCTGCCCACATATCTACACCAGCAACACCATCACAGGACCTAACCAGACCAGCCACACCATCACCGGTTCATTCACCTGCACATCCACCAATGTAATATACGCCATCATATGCCAGCAATGCCCTTCTGCTATGTACATCGGCCAAACTGGACAGTCTCTAAGGAAAAGGATAAATGGACACAAATCAGACATTAGGAATGGCAATATACAAAAACCTGTAGGAGAACACTTCAACCTCCCTGGCCACACAATAGCAGATCTTAAGGTGGCCATCCTGCAGCAAAAAAACTTTAGGACCAGACTTCTAAGAGAAACTGCTGAGCTTCAGTTCATTTGCAAATTTGACACCATCAGCTCAGGACTAAACAAAGACTGTGAATGGCTTGCCAACTACAGAACCAGTTTCTCCTCCCTTGGTCTTCACACCTCAACTGCTAGAACAGGGCCTCATCCTCCCTGATTGAACTAACCTCGTTATCTCTAGCTTGCTTCTTGCTTGCATATATATACCTGCCCCAGGAAATTTCCACTCTTGCATCTGACGAAGTGGGTATTCACCCACGAAAGCTCATGCTGCAAAATGTCTGTTAGTCTATAAGGTGCCACAGGATTCTTTGCTGCTTTTACAGAACCAGACTAACACGGCTACCCCTCTGATAGTTGTGTTTATTTACTAGCATTTTGGGTTCTTCCTGATTATTCCCCATACTTCTTGCATTAGTACACAGCCATCTAAGATACTGATTTGATTCCCACCCCCCCAGTTCTGTCTTGTCTCTCCTTTATCCCTGCTATAATAGCCCACATTCCAAACCGTCTCCATGTTCTTAACTTACCTGTGGGCTTTTTTCACCCGTCCCCTTCAAACCTAGTTTAAAGCCCTCGTCAGTAGGTTAGCCAGTCTGTATCCAAATCCAAATGCTCTTCCCCTTCCTCGATAGGTGGACCCCATCTCTGCTTAACAGTTCTTCTTCCGGAAACTGTGGTCAAGGAAGCTGATGCCCTCCTGGTGACACCATCCTCACAGCCAGGCATTCACCTCCAGGGTGTATCTGTCTCTGCCTGGGCCACGAAGAAGACACCACCTGTGAATTCATCTTGGCTTTGCCAAATTGTCATCATCAAACAAACACAACATTAACTAACATTTTGATACTTCAGAAATGTTTTGATTTCGCAGATCAAAATAACTTTTAATTTAAAAACTTTGTTTAATAATATTAAACAATCAGAAACAGTTAAAACAGGTGAAACTGAAATTTTTGATTTTGACAAAACCAAAAAATGACCCCAAACATTTTTTTTTCCCTTTTTGATTCCCCAAAAATTTTTATACATTGTTTTCAGGTGGACCTCACAAGATTTTATTTAAATCGCCAGTGAACTGAACCATCCATTATTTGCTCAGCTCTAGTGGCAGTGCCATGAGAAGCCTTTGCTGTACCTATGTATAGACATAGCGCTCTGTCCATCCCTGGCTGCCTGCACAGTTACAATCCTACTCTGGCCCTCCCCAAAAAGTATTTTTACTCTCTTTCTCTCTCTCTCTCTCTCTCTCTCACACACACACACACGGAACCTCCCTGATGTTCTCCAAATCCTGCTTTCTCTGTCTGGGTCCCTGCTTACACACATCTCATATTGTCTCTAGAACCCACCCCAATATCTCTGCTGGCCAGCCTGCTTTCCTGACTCACCAAAAGTATGTGCCGAGGACAGCTAGTGAGTCAGAGGTAAAGCTGGCTGGAAGAAACATTGATGAAAAGGAAATTGCATCACAAAAATAAGGTTAAAATAACATTAAGGTTGCAAAGTCAGGAAATGCCTAAACTGAAATCTCCTTGCAAACCTTAACACGGTCCCTTCGTATGTATTATAATACCATCTTTAATTACATGATCACATCCTATTTTTTCCCCCATACCACCCTGTCTCCAGTGCTTAGAGAACAAATTGGGTCTCTTGATTCAGTGTGTGGCTTCAGGCCTTATTTGCCATACTCCATCCAAATCCCACTCTGAATACAGAAATATTATTTTTTTCATGGTATGGTATTCTCAGCTGTAGTATCTGAGGGCTTCATAAGCATTAATTAATCTTCACAAAACCTTTGGGGTAAGGTGGTATCTCCATTTTTCTGAAGGGGAACTGAGTCACAGAAATTCAGATCAAAATTACCCATACATTTTGGAATACACCTAGGGCCAGACTCTTTTAAGATTATTTTGCATTTTATATCACTTTATAAGGTTGCAAGCCCAGCTCCAAATAATTTCAATTGGAGTCATGCGTACATATCACATCTGCAAATCTGACCCCCCAGGTGTCTTTTATTGGGCACTCAAAACAAGAACACACAAATTAGTGATCACCTGTGAACATTTTGGTTTAAGGGACTTGCCTACCATCACATAGGAAACTGGGTGCCAGCAGGAAGGGTTTTGATGGTACTGAAGAGAGAGAGTCTCCCTGCTCCCAGTTCTGGTGCCCAGCATCAGAGCAGCAGCTGGGAAGAGAAAGTCCTAATTCTGAATTATATCAATTTATGTTGTGTTACTGTAGCAAAAAATCCAGTGAAGTAAAGGCTGTATGACTAGGCTGTGATGATGGCAAACTGTCATGGGAGGCTAGGTTGTGTGGAGATCACTAAACTTTTTAATTTTGATCTAAATCAAATCTCAAGCATGAGAGAGAGAGAGCGACAGAACACCATTTTCACAATGTTGTACAATTTTTCTACTTCTAATAATTTGTATGCTTCTGACCCATGTGTAATAGAAACTACAGCAAACAGAAATAAAGTTCAAATTTGCCTTTGTTAAATTTCAGCATTTATATTGGCATTTCACTGAGAAAAATCTCACAAACAGGCACTCTGCTTCCTTTTTGTGTTTTTGTACACTGTCCAGGTAACACTCCTTTAAGCTGAAGTCTCATCATTACCAAACTGGACATTTTTATAGTGGGAAGTGACTGAGTAACTTGCTCTTCCATTTTATAATCCACACTTTTTTATTTTAAGGGCACTTGAGAAATGGAAATCTGATAGTTGGAATCACATGGAATTACTAGGATTTACCATACTGGAGAAGGTACATAGTCTGATTGCATAGTCATCCAATGAGGGAACAGAAACAGTATAATATGCTATCATAATCAGACCTAATCCATGCAGTTCAAATTCCGAATACTTGCACAGAACTCTTCATACCATGAAGTTAAAAATCACAAAAAAGCCAAACCAAAACAAAAGTCAGGCAAGTTTAAATAACCAGTTCACTGGAGGCATTCATTATAATGTTGTGAACATTCTGCAAGCAGAAAAAAGGTGAAATTCATCCACTAAATTATTCCCTACAAATTAGTCACTTGGCCTTAATAACCAGTTACATATTTTTACACTTTTTATTGTATTGTAGAGGATAATCTTGAACAAGTAGGAGTTGGACTAGACAACCTAACAAGTATTTTCCACCTATATAGTAGATTTTACATGCTTAAACTGTCTTGAAGGAATTTGTCCTTTGTAATTATTTAACAGAATATGTCTTACGTTACCCTGGAGTCTTCTTTTAAGTGAGAAAAATGTTAAACAATTTTTGTTGCTTCATTTAACCAAATATGATCATGATGAGTGTATAACCCATTCAGAGGTTGGCAGAAATGAGCTTACCTATCCCTCTGCTAGAGAAGGAAACATGGCTGTCTTCTGTGAGTACAGGATTTTGGGGTTGGGGGAGGTGTAGCAAGGTTGGACTAGCAACTGTGGGGAATTAATTCCCTGCCATCACACTATATAAGAGGAATGTGGGCACCCTGTGTTCTGGGGTTAGTTGTAACTGAGAGGAGAGCTAAGAAGGGTTGGGCCTCCTGAACCTGGCAGAAATTAGTTGTGCTTTAGACCTTTCTTTGGACTTGGCTAAAACAATCATGTTCCTGCTTTGGCTAAGGGAAGCCCTGTTGTCTCCTAGTCCTTAGACCTTAAAGTAGAGGTAGTCAACAGGCAGACCATGGGCCAAATCCAGATTTCCAGACGCTTTTGAACGGACCCCCAAACCTTTTTATTTACCTATTATTATCATTATTGTTATTTTTTTTACATTTTCCCTGGTATCTGGACCTTGACTATACCTTGACCAAGAAATCTGGACCTTGACAAAAAATAATTGTCTACCCCTGCCCTAAAGACACTACAGGATATTCTTGTTTACTTTTTGGTTTTTACAGTAACACATACCACAAGAGCATTCAGACTCCCCCTAGGGGTGCAGAATCCTTTGCTGCCTGGCTGGTCAGAGTATTCTCACAGGGGGAACACTTTGCTTAAAAGGAAAAGAAAAGAGGTGAGTGTATATAAGATGAAGATGGTGAATCCCAGAAGGGCAGAGATCACTGCTGCCAACACAAACACATCAGATAACTGGTAAACAGATGAGATAAGTGCACTCAGATTGAAGTAGTTTAGTCTGCCTGAAAATTCCCCAGCAGCAGAAATATATCCATTAGGCAGAGATGGGTATCATTACATGAGGAGCACTCTACTGTCGGTTTTAAAATAAACTGCTAAAGAAGTACCTTCTGACCAGAAAGCAGGTCTGGATGCCATGTTGTATCCTGCTGTCATGTACCCTCAACAGACTTGCCAACTTATATTGTGGTTTGATTAGATGGCCTGGGGGGAGACAATTAACACTGTATTCTCACTTATAGGGTGATACCGTTTATTAAATTCTGACTGCACATGGCAGACTTGCCCCTCATTTGAAACTGAGTACAACTTGGAACTCTGCTTAGAGTGAGGTGGGAGTTCTGATAAGTGATTATATCACTATGCAGTTTGGAAGGGCAACTCCACTTGCCATATAAACTTGTATAAAAGGCACCTTCAGCAACTACTTATACAATATTATATGTAAGCAAGCATATTAATAATAGTATACTAGAGAGGGGTGTGTGGATTTAGCCCTCTCAAAAGGATCCAGTGACAACCATCGTTTTCGGGGTGTAAGGACTTATTCTAGACAGTCCCATAAAACAGATTATTTAGTAAAAGAGGTGAGATTAGCATCATAGGCTATTCTGGGAGCTTTGGAGGAGAGGGACTGCCACTCCAGCTTGTGTGTCCCTGGCTCTAAGGAGGAACTTTTTAAAACACCTGTTTACCAGAACTTCCAGGTAAACACTTGCAAGGAGAAACTCTCTCTGTTTAAGGCTTTTGAACTGTGTTGATTATCTCTGCCAGCTGATATTGTGCAAATAGTGTAAGGTATCCTTTATATTGTAATGTATTATTATGCTGTTAACAGTCTTTTCAGTTTATAATAATTCCTGGGTTCTATTCCTGGCTCTGCCATAGATTTTCTGTGTGACTATGGATAAGTCACCTAATCTTTCTGTGTCTCAGTTTCCACCTCTGTAAAATGGGCACAATAACCCTTGCCTACTTTTGTAAAGATCTTTATGATCTAGAAAAGGCACTTCTATTATAAACAAAGTCACTTTTCTAACTAATTAACCAGAGTGAATAGGGGGATAGGAACAAAAGAATGGTGATACTAGGTCAGACCAATGGTCCATCGAGCCCAGTATCCTGTCTGGCAACAGTGGCCAATGCCAAGTGCTTCAGAGGGAATGAACAGAACAGATAATCATCAGGTGATCCATCCCGTTGTCCACTCGCTGTTTAGGCACATCCACAGCATGGGGTTGCATCCCGGACCATCTTGGCTAATAGCCATTGATGGATCTAGCCTCCATGAACTTATCTAAGGGTAACTCTATACTACCCGCCGAATGGGCGGGTAGTGTTCGATGTATCGGGGATCAATCTATCGCGTCTCGTGTGGACGCGATAAATCGATCCGCTAATCGACGCCCGTACTCCACCTTGGCAGGAGGAGTAAGCGGAGTCGACGGGGGAGCCGCAGCAGTCGACTTGCCACTGTGAGGATGGCCAGGTAAGTCGAACTAAGATACTTCGACTTTAGCTATGCGAATAGCGTAGCTGAAGTTGAGTATCTTAGTTCAACCCCCCTGCTAGTGTAGCCGAGCCCTAATTCTTTTTTGAGCCCTGTTATAATTTTGGCCTTCACAATGTACCCTGGCAATGAGTTCCACAGGTTGACTGGAGAGGTGACAATTGCAAGAAAGTGTCATTCTTGCACTATATTCTATTTTACTTTGGAAAAAAGCCAGCTGTGAAAAGAAAGAATCTCTTAGGGAATGTCTACACTACAAAATTATGTCGACCTAAGTTATGTTAACATACAGCCACCGCAGTAATTAAATAACTCTTGTATGTCCACACTGTGCTCCTAGTGTTGTTGGAGCACATCATCACCAGGAGCACTTGCACCAATCTAAATGTCAGTCGGACAGGCATTGTGGGATGATTTCTGAAAGGCAGCAACAGTTGTAAGCATCACAGTATCTACACTGACATAAGTACACCTCTACCCCGCTAAAACACGACCCAATATAACATGGGTTCGTGTATAGCGCAGTAGCAGCGAGGCTCCAGCAGTGCTTTAAAGGGTCTGGGGTTCCAGCTGCTACAGGGAGCCCTGGGCCCTTTAAATCACCGCTGGACCCCTGCTGCCGCTACCCTGGGGCTCTGGCAGCAGGGCTCAGGCAGCGCTTTAAAGGGTCCAGGGCTCCAGCTGCTGCGGGGAGCCCCGGGCCCTTTACATCCTGCTGGAGCCCTGCCGCCGCTACCCTGGGGCTGTGGCAGCAGGGCTCGCTGGTGATTTAAAGGGCCCGGGGCTCCCCACAGCGGCTGGAGCCCGGAGTTCTTTAAATTACCGCCAGAGCCCTGCCACCCCTTCCCCGATATAACGGGGTTTCAGCTATAACGCGATAGGGATTTTTGGCTCCCCACGACCGCGTTATAGCAGGGTAGCAGTGTACATCAAACTAAGCGCTATGCCTCTCACAGAGGTGGAGTTAGGGCAGGTCTACACTACAGCTGGGATCAATGCTCTGAGATCAATCCACCAGCAGTTGATTTAGCGGGTCTAATAAAGACCTGCCAAATTGACTGCAGATCACTCTCCAGTCTACCCCGGTACTTCACTCGACTCTCGATGAGAAGAGTAAGGTAAGTCGATGGGAGATTTTCTCCCGTTGACCTGCCCACGGTGTAGACCCCCGTGGTAACTCGACCTAAGGTATGTTGACTCCAGCTACATTATTCACGTAGCTGGAATTGTGTGGCATAGGTTGACTTACTGCGGTAGTGTAGACATAGCCTCGTTAAGCCGGTGTAGTGGGCAAGTTACGTCAGTGGGAGCAACATTTTAGTGTAGACACTTACAGAGTTAGGTTGACGTAAGCTGACTTGTGTTGACCTAATTGCATAGTGTAGACCAAGACTAGTAACTGAGCTGACCCCAGAACAGAGCTGCCCGAGGCACTTAAACTGTGCTAGGGGCTGCTAACCTGTGACTATTCAAATGAGTGCAAAGATGCAACCAGCAGTGAGAATTGCTGAGTCCTGCACAGAGATTTTCCTACACGGCCCCTAGATGTACACCCACCCTGAATTCCCCCCTCCCCCACTTTTGTGAAGTAGTTACATGCAGTGTTGCCAATTTAGTGATTGTTTGGAAATGTGAATTGAAATTGAAACATTAAAACACATTTTAAAAGCATATACAGTGTATGATAAAATGTGTATCTGAAAAAGTATAATAGATTTGAAAACTATGAACATAGACTAGCTTCCTTATACAACTGTTGTTTTTTATGACAATGTCAGTGCATTACTTTTGGTGACATTGGCCAACCTAATAATTTCAAATTATGATTTGTAAGCAAAGTCTAAATGAGCTCTCCCTGACAGCGAGTGATGAGCTGGGGGCTTCAGGACCAGATTGTATTTACATTCACATCTAATCTACCCAGGTATTCAGTAAACACAGCTGTGTTGCCCAAGTTATAGATTTTGGCTGGGATTGGGTTACAAATCATTTGAATGCAGGGGGGAGGGGTGGTGGTGGTAATGAAATGTTGTTATTGTATGAGTAAAGGGCAGTAGAACTGTACTTAGCCTGTGCTGATTGAGGGCATCAAGAGAGAGGGTGGGGACAGATGTTTTGCTTGATGATCTGCCCCTCTCTACTGTTTAAAGACAGAGCTGATTAGGCTCCATAGATAGTCTTTTGTTTTGCTAAGTGACCACTACAGCTGAAATCACTGATAATCAGGTCTAAATGCTTAGACCTGCTGTGGGATAGTGTTTCTGTGGAAGAGACAGCTCAGTCTGCATTAGCAGTGAGGTTTCCCCACTGAGAGCTCAGCTGAAATCACTGAGAACTGGTGGAACCTCAAGAAACCAACTTGCAGAGATCACAGTGGCAGGTGGCAGCAGAAGATGAAGGCGCAGGGCCATTGGCAACAGAGTGAGCGGTGGCACAACACAACAGTGGCCAGAAAGAACAGTAAGCAGGTGGAGGAATGAGCATGGTGCCTTCTTGCCCCGACCTGGGAGGTGAACTCATGTGAAAGCACCTCTGAACTCTGAGTCTCCACTGACAAAGGACAACACCGGTGAATGTTAATGAGGCTGTTAAGAATGTTGGCGACACAACACAGTTCATGTGAACAAACATGGCTGTGGCATCATACGTTCTATTTAAGCAAGAGATACCACACACTGCAAACTGGAGGCCAATGTTAAGTGCGTTGTCACTTGTTCATCCTGAAGTTGAACACTGGTTCCGAACAAGACCATCAAATGCTCACTATCTTTCTGCAAGAAACTCAACTGACTGGCTAGAAGCATGTGGTGCAACAGTGAAAGACTCAAGAGTTGAAAAACTGAAGAATTCTCTCACCACATTAAAAAAATTTGCATACATGGCTGATGAATGCACCAATGCAAATGGGTGTCAAGTATTAAGTAATTGTGTATGTTATCTTGATGCCAGTGGCAGGCCAGTAGATGCATTTCTAGATATTCAAGTTATAGAAGACACATCAGCTGCATCTGTGACAACCCACATCTTAGAAGAGTTAAATGCTTGTCAGTTGGACCCCAAACAGATGGCTGCTTGTGCATTTGATGGAGCTGCAAACTTCTCTGGAAGACATGGTGGAGTACAAGCTTTGCTCAGAGAAAAATGTAACACACTGCAGGGGCCCTCTACCCCAACTAGCGCTTGTACAAGCTGCAGACTCTTCAAAAGACATTAAAAAGCTATAAATTTAATGTCTTCATTATATTCTTTTTTCAGCAAGAGTCCAAAAAGACCGAATATCTTGGAAAATATAGAAGATACACTGGGACTGAAGTTCAAATTAGTCCAACCTGGGAAAACCCTCTGACTTTCTCATGAGGAATCCTTGGCTGTTGTCTTAAAATTACTCCAGATGTTATTACTGGCTTTGGAAAGTATCTACCAAGATGGGATGGATCTAAGTAGTGAGGCTGCTGGATTAATTTTGCTACTACTTTCAGAGAAGACTATTGCCGTTCTATCTCTTGTAAGTCTACTGTTGAAATCACTTGGGTCATTAAACAATGCCATCCATGCATCTGTTACAACACTAGTAGATCTTTGTCCAGCAATAGAAGCTACATTTGGATCAATCAGAGAGATATCCATTGAAAAAGTACTGGAAGAAGCAAAGACTTCAGTCTAGAAGTTGACTAATGAAGGCATTTATATTGAATCCTTAAGTGAAGAGGACAAGGGTTTGTTACGACAACTGAAAAAGTACAGAGACTTGATTCTTAAAAATCTACAGCAGCGACTTCTAGATTCTACTCAACCTCTACGTAGCTTTTACAGATCCCTGTCCTGTAAAACACTGACAGTAGAATGGAGTGAGGCACTACCAGCTATGAGGCTGCTGTGCGCTCAGGACAGAATAGAGAATTTGAATACAGAGTGGAATATCATACGAGGAATGAATGAAGATTTGACTTTAACTTATTTTTTATCATCACTAGTGGCTTGACCCGATCTTTGTGCTATGTTTCCTGGGATGAAAGACGTAGGAATTCATCTCTTGCTAGTCCCAGTCACAATAGCTACAGTTGAGCGTTCTTTTTCATCATTGAATAGAATTGTGTGTTCTGAAAGAAGTCGCCTTCTGCCGGATCATATGAATGAACTAATGAGCATATCAGTTGAAGGAATGGAAGTACGAGACACACAAGAAGCCACCAAAGATGAATGCACTGCATTCAGGAAGTTCATTAACAGAGCTGTGCAAAATTATAACAAGAAACCAAGAAGGATGTAGATCAGGGGTCGGCAACCTTTCAGAAGTAGTGTGCCGAGTCTTAATTTATTCACTCTCATTTAAGGTTTCGCGTGCCGGTAATACATTTTAATGTTTTTAGAAGGTCTCTTTCTATAAGTCTATAATGTATAATTAAACTATTGTTGTATATAAAGTAAATAAGGTTTTAAAAATGTTTAAGAAGCTTCATTTAAAATTAAATTAAAATGCGGACCGGTGGCCAGGACCTGGGCTAGGCAGTGTGAGTGCCACTGAAAATCAGCTCGCATGCCGCCTTCGGCACGCATGCCCTAGGTTGCCCACTCCTGATGTAGATGTAGTACTCCATCGGACGGGAGGCTTGAGTAGCCAACTTTAATTTGTGTGATGATTTTAAAACATGAATTAAATCTAATAAAATGGTCATGAAACATTTTTTTCAGTACAGCCCATACAGCTCACCTTCACCTTCATGGTCTCACCACTCATCAGCCCTGACACCCCCCCACCCTGGAAATTCGAACACCCCCCCTCCCCGTTTCAGTTCTCGGGGAAAACACTGCGAGTGGTTTGGAGGGGGGGCACCAAAACGCTGCTATGTCTTGGAGGGTGGCCCAGGCTATGCCCCCTTTTTGAGCCTCCTGCGGACATACCTATGAGTAAAATACAAATTAAAGAGATACAGGACTAGCGTCCGATTGAAACGCCCTGCAAAATCCAGCATCCCCCGAACAACTGCACAAGGTGTGAGCCTGCCAGTTTAAAGGACCGAGACGGGGGAGGGGGGCAGGGACAGAGCCGTAAGCCCGCAGTTTGGGATTGGCTCTCTGCACACATTCAAGAACCCAGAGAGGCGCCCCTGCCCAGACACTCTCCCCTCCCCGCCCCGCCGCTCAGTGCCACATCACTCCAGGCAGGCTCCGCCGTCCCCGCCCGCCCGCCCGGCTGCTGCAGAGGGCGGCTGGCCTGTCTCCTGCCCGCGGACCCGGCAGCCCAGAGACTGACTGCGCCTGGAGCCCGTCCGGAGGCGCTCAACCGGGGGGCGCTGCAGACAGGCCAGCGCTGGAGTTTAGCGCCCAGCGGTGCAGCCGGCGGAGGCACAGCTGGGCAGCTGCGCTGGGGGAGGGGCGGGGCGGGGGGGCCGCATCCTTTGCAGACGACAGTCGGAGGCGTTCGCTACGTGCGGCACAGAAGACGCGGGGAAAGGGGGTGTTAATGTTTCCCTCCCACTCAGAGATGGGAGGCGGCGGGGACTCGGCGCACAGCTGGACTGTAAAGGTGGCTGGAAGCAGCAGCCGCAGATTGGTCTCAGTTCAAGTTTAAACAGGCAAGAAAGCAGGAGGAAGAAATTGCAGAGAAACGGACCAAGCTAGGTAAGGGGTTGCTTAGTATATGTTAAAATGGTTTAAACTTTGTACTGACTGCGGGGAGGGAAGAAATCAGTCCGTGCCTCAAAGCAGATGCCGCCTGCCCCCTGCACCAGAGCCTCCGATTTAAAAGCAGTCGAGCGGCTGTAACGGTGTTCCCTGGTTGAGCCCCATTTCCTTCTCGGTGGGGAGGGGAGTTGCATCCAGCAACGTGTGCTCTCAGGCACTGCCTTCCTTACTCTAGACTAGTGTCTTGCATTCTCTCCCTTGTACAAACTCTTTAAAACAAGCCAGCCCTGACTAATCAGACTAGTGTGGGCCAGTGGTTAAAGCAAAGGACTAGGAGTTTTATTTCCTAGAGTCTTGGGTACTATTCCTGGCTCTGGGTAACTCCTCTGAGGGTTGCTCTGAGGACTAATCGACATCCCTAACTTTTGGTGCCACAAATACTCCTGTTCTTTTTGCGGATACAGACTTTTGTTGAGATCCTCTGCTGAAAGATGCGAAGTGCATAGCAGGAGAACTGAGGGATAGCAGAGCACCTTCCTTTATTACCTGTACAATGTGTCTGTTATAGGCAAGCGGTACTGACACTCTAGAGTACATTCAGATACTATATATCTCCTAACTTTTTATGGGATTAGATAATAATGCGCTCCATTTTAAACCCATACATATTCTAGACTATTCCACTCAAAGTGTGGATGACTTCTTACTTCAGTTACTATAAATCATTTACATCAGCAATTCTGAATCATGAAATAGAGACTGCTGAAAATGTTATGGATGTAAATGAAACAAATCCTGCTTAGTTTTAAACTGCTGGTACTGTTTACCTTTCTCCCTCCTTCTTGGGTCTTTCAGGCTGAGAGAAATCTGTGTTTCGTCTTCAGTTTCTAGCTGAAAGAATTGAATTGGAATTTAATAACCATCACTTATTAAATGTTAGAAACTCCCAAACTACCAGGCTCCCTATTTTACTTTATTCTGTTTAAAATCTCTGAGTAGCCCATGAAAGCTTATGCTCAAATCAATTTGTCAGTCTCTAAGGGCAGGTCTACACTAAGGGCGGGGGTCGAACTAGGGTACGCAAGTTCAGCTACGTGAATAGCGTAGCTGAATTCGAAGTACCCTAGTTCGAACTACTCACCCGTCCAGACGCCGTGGAATCGAAGTCCGCGGCTCCAAGGTCGACTCCGCCACCGCCTTTTGCAGTGGTGGAGTACCGGAGTCGACCGCGGCGCTTCCGGGAGACGCGATAGTTCGAACTCCGAGAAGTCGAACTCACCGCGTCGACCTGGCTGGTAAGTGTAGACTAGCCCTAAGGTGCCACAAGTACTCCTGTTCTTTTAGAGTGCTCCATGTTATTCCAGTTTTCAGAAATCACTCATTCTCCAACTCTCATAGTTCTACAACTTTACATGTTCACCAAATTGCGTATTCCAAATATTTTTTTACCTTTTTAGTAGGCAGTTATTAGAATTTTCAGCAGTTGGCAACTGAAATGCACAAGAAGCTAAAGTTTTAAAGCATTTATACCGCTGCATTTTTAAATCGGAGCTTGCGTGATCATTTTATATTTGCACACCTGCTACTTGTGATTTGTCTAGTGTTATAACGTTATTCTGATAGTATTATGATCTTGTGTAACTGTTTTTGTTCATCTGTTGAGTAATGGCACACACTTGAGAGTCACCATAAGTAGGTCACCATTGTAAATAAAAATGTGTTGGTGTTGCTTTTGAGGACACATTGATCATTCACACTAAAATCACCATTCCTAATCCAAATTAGAGCTGGATGAAATTTTGTCAGTGAATAGTTTATTTGCTGAAAAACATAGTTTTGGTTGACCTGAAACTAGTCAATACGTTGAGTTCACTGAATAGTTTTGACCAGACTGAAAAATCAAAATGTTTCAGTAACAGAAAAATGAAACATTTGATTGTGAGCCAACTCAATTTTTGTTTTACTTTGTGATTTGCTGCAAATATTAAAAAGTTGTTTTCAGTTTGACCCAAATGAAACTTTTTTCAATTCTTTGGAATTGCCAGCAAACTGAAAAATCCATTATTTACCCTGCTCTAATTCAAATGTCTTCTTACAACATTCAAACATTACTTCCCCATATTTACCCTCTGTGGGTAGAGTAGGTTAATATTAGAGATATTTTTTGTCTCTGGAGAATATGGGTGGAAACAAGGAGAATTACCATAGGGGTAGAATAGTAAATGGAGTGAATGATTGCAGCTATCTTTGGATAAACTTTCTTTTTGACTTACTGTTGGCTGTTTTCTGTCTTCTCTTGAATATTGTATCTTTCTGTGACTAGCCCATTTTTTCATTTACAGCAGCAAGTGGCCGGAGCAGTAGCACCAAAAGATTTAAAGGCTTTCTCCAGTTCATTAGTCTTAAGACACTGTTGAACCAGGATTTGTCAATGGCAAAACTCCTATTGATGTCAGTGGGGCCAGGTTATGGCCTATCTTCTGCTCCTTAGTCACCACAGAGCCATACCGTATTTTGTTATTGTTTCCTCTGTTCCCCTAAAAGCAACCCAGGGTCACACTTGTATTAGTTTTATTACAATGCTGCTGTTAGGTCAGATAGAAAAGAGATGGAGCTTATTCATACATGCACACATTCACTGCATTCATACCCCCATGCACCCACACACTTACACAGGCGGAGAGTTGCCGGAGACAGCATGGAGGCTGAGAAGCCAAAGCGTGGTAGATCTGGTGTGTCCGCCTGCGGTCACGAATCCAGGCTACTGAGCAGGTCAAGAAGCAGGGGCTTGTGTGCATGCCTTTTTCCTCTTATTTTGGAACTGGGCAGCTCCTGTCACATACACTGAGTTTCCTTTCTGTGTTCGTCACCGAGAAGCATTCCCAGACCAGTTCCTTTCATGCATACCAAGTTCTTCTTTTCTTTACAGCACTCCGTGATTGCCTTCTCAGGACAGATTATATTAGACACACCTGGCTCCTACCTCCGGGCTCCTTTCTCCTTGCAGTTCTCCTCTGTCCAGTCCCACATACACTCCCTTGTTCACACTCCCTTATCTTCCCCCACACTCTCCCTTGTTCACACTCTCTGTGTGTGATGGGATACTTCACAGCTTGGAAGTTCATACAAGTGGTAACTTGAAAAGGTTACAGAGCTTGTAAAGGTTACAAAACTTAAAAGGCTATGCTAACAATAACTAAAGTTACAAAGTCTGCAAAAAGGTTGCAGAACTTAATGATACAATTGCATTTGAGCGGAGGCTTTACATGACAGTTATAGCAGAGAGCAACAGAGATTATTATCCTTCTCCCTTCGTAGATGCTCACTGGACTGGGCAAAATTCTTGTGGCCTTAGTAATTTGCTCGGCAGACTTTCCATACGTAAGTAAGCAAACTCCATTAAAAGCTCTTAGTTTGTACTGTGCAAAGAAATGAGTGCTATACCCATTCTTTACCACAGGGCACAGTACAGTATAGGCCATGCTTAAGAGTCCAGGTCCACCTTTCCTTCCAACGGAAAAGAAGAAAAAGCTGTAGGTATGATCATAATAATGTTTTCATTAGTTAATCGGAGTGCCAGGCCAATTCTTGGTCACTCTTTTCTCTAGTTCAGGAATTGGGTTAATACTTCATTCAGGTAGCTGAGCCTGTATAATTCTTTTCACCTCACTTCTTCAGCACTAACTTTTTAACTAGGCTACGCCTGGACTAAGACATCTTATAAGTTTGTATTTCCCTATATTGTTGTGCCTGTTGCTTTCTCTACAGGGGCTCAGAGTCAAGACACGTCTAAAACTGGGGCCTGTTGAAGTGAATGATGATGCTTAGCTGTATCTTTGAGGAATATTTGGCCTATTACTTGTAGCCATTGGTTTGGTTGATCTATTAAGGCCTTATCCTGTGGCTATGCTTATGGGTAGCATTCTCACTGTCTTCAATAGGGTTTCTGCCTGCAGAGGGGTTGCAGCATTGGGCCCTCTTATGCTCTAGCCATCATTTTGGAGGATTTTTCATTTCCTACTAATGTTACCATCATTACCAAATGCCCATGTAGTCACTACAAGGTGAAATGTGCTCTGTTAAATGGGGACTATCCCTGCTTCTGGGGTTCATATGCCTGGGGTGCATTGGGCTTACTTACAGGACAAGTTTTCAAACTTAACAATACTGTTTGTGTGGTGTGCCCAGGCCTTCTTGCTCCATCTCTCTTCCCTGTCCCATATGGCTTTTTGCATTTCCACACAGTAGTGCCTGCCAGGGGCGGTATGCTCATTCAGCTGCATGAGGGTCAGCATGCAGAGCACACTGCATCTCTCAGGCCCTATCTTGAGGAGAAAACTTCCAACAGCAGAAAAACATGAGGCTCATGGAAGAGGGAGGGGAACAGGCTATGCCACTGGGCCTAGCCTCAGGTCACATGAGTGCTCCTCCTCTGCTCAGCCCAAGTGTTTTGCTGGATGCAGCTGGCCTGATGGCAATTAGCCATGTGGCAGTCTCCCGCTCTCCCATTACTCTGTGTTTGTTCAGTACCTAGCATAATGGGGTCCTGGTCCATAGCGGGAACTCGTAGGAGCTAACCTAATACAAATAAATAATAACAAGCCAGTATCACCAGCCTCAAGCATTCAAAACTCATGGGTCAGGCCCCTCAAAATTATGAGACTCAAACATACATTTTTGGTCTTTTAATTTGCCTTCTGTTTTCTCAGCAGTTAGTGTTCATATTTTTCAGCTTTTCTCCACAGCCATGAAAGTTAGAAACATTTTCTAAATTAAAGCTGAGATTCTCACATGAGCTTGGAAGCTGGGGCTTTAAGAAAAACACTAAGTATCGCCAGACTTGTTCTGTAATCACAAGAGTTAGCAACACCGCAGTGCAGTCTTCCATGAGGAATCTAGAGTACGTTTGGGGTGGCTTAGGTGTCTCCCATCTCTCTTGTTCCTAACCTCATTTGCTTTTAGCAGCAGAAGGTTACAGTAATCAGCTGTCATGAGCATCACTGGCTGCTCACTCTGCTCTCTGGCTAAATACGGCCAGCTGCTGTACTTTGTGGTGCGGCAGGGCCATCTCTGAGAATGTTGACAAGAACAGTAAAACAGGTTAAGGCCCCGTCTATCTTTGAGGTTAGTCCTGATTCAGTGGTAGTGACCAGCAAGCAGTTTAGCTGCTGTCCAGGGAAACCTGAAATGTAGACGAGGAAAGCTGCAAATTGTACAGGATGAGTTAATTTTGCTTGAAACAGGAAAAAGAAGAAATGGTGTAAATTATAGCTTTCTTTGTCTACTCCAGGTGCTGGACACAGATTGCTAAATTCCAAGTATTGACAAGGTAATGACATCTCATGCTCTATGTGTTATTGACTGTAGTGTGGGTCAGGAAGGAATTCATTTTTTCCACTTCTGCTTATATGTTTCCCATGTTGACTTTTCATCTTTCCCTGCAGCATCACATGTTGGCCAATCCTGGAGCAAGCATACTGGACTTGATGGTAAAAAAAGTTTGTAAAATACTAAGTGTGCAAGTATAAATTGGAATGAATCATCTGGTGAACTTGGAGATAACAAGAGTCATTATATTGTTTATTATAGCCCATAAATGTACTAAGTGCTTCAAAGATGGCTCCTGCTTCAGATCACAATCTAAATTGTAGATAGATCACAACCTCCAGGATGACAGACCGAAGGGACGGATGGGGTGAGGAAGCCACGGTTTATTGTAATGAGGTTACATGGGTACTCGGTTTATACGAGCCCACATGGTGTTTTATGAAGTAATTTTTAATAAACATTATATTCACTTGCTTGTATTGCCTGTCACAGATTTAAGTTTTCAGGAGAGATTTAAATGGGGAGGGTAGCAGCTTTGCAGGACAATGTCAGGAGAGTGTTCTGTGAAAAGAGGTCATCATGGGGGTAGGTTGGGCAGATGCTTGTGGGAGAAGTGGCTGGAGGGGACACCAAGGCTGGCACCATTGGAGTATCTACTTGCACACTTCATTCAGCTTGAACAATGAATATAAATATCAGTTTCACATTCTGGTTCTCATGTACTGGTATGATGCTGTAATGTTTAGGTTTCACAGGCTGCAGGGGAATCTTTAAATCCAAACACAGGTTTTAAAAACTTTCTACTTATCTTAACTTTGAAAAATCTTAATTTTGCAACCTGACATTATATCGTTTTGTTTTACGATAAGAGTCCTGTGACACCTTATAGACTAATAGACTTATTGGAGCATGAGCTTTCGTGGGTGAATACCCACTTCGTCGGATGCATGTAGTGGAAATTTCCAGGGGCAGGTATAAATATGCAGGAAAGAATCAGGCTAGAGATAACAAGGTTAGTTCAATCAGGGAGGATGAGGCCCTCTTCTAGCAGTTGAGGTGTGAACACCAAGGGAGGAAAAACTGCTTTTGTAGTTGGCTAGCCATTCACAGTCTTTGTTTAATCCTGCTGATGGTATCAAATTTGAAGTCTGGTCCTGAAGTTTTTTTGCTGCAGGATGGCTACCTTTAAATCTGCTATTGTGTGGCCAGGGAGGTTGAAGTGTTCTCCTACAGGTTTTTGTATATTGCCATTCCTAATATCTGATTTGTGTCCATTTATCCTTTTACGTTTCTCCTCCCTGGGTTTTCACACCTCAACTGCTAGAAGAGGGCCTCATCCTCCCTGATTGAACTAACCTCGTTATCTCTAGCCTGATTCTTGCTTGCACATATATACCTGCCCCTGGAAATTTCCACTACATGCATCTGAAGAAGTGGGTATTCACCCACGAAAGCTCATGCTCCAATACATCTGTTAGTCTATAAGGTGCCACAGGACTCTTTGCTGCTTTTACAGATCCAGACTAACACGGCTACCCCTCTGATACTTGTTTTATGATGCTATATTTGCCCTGATAAAACTGATTTAAGAGCTACCAATACTTCCTGGGAAAAATAACCATTTAGAGGCACCTTTGCCTTGTCATATCATAAATGTGTCTGATCAGAGATAGTTGCATGAAAAGTGGCTCTTTGTTCTGAAGAGTGTATCTATTCCAGCTGCTTATTCTAAGGTGCCTGTACCCTGCAAAATTAAGTATTCCGCGTTTGAAATCTTAATGCTCTCGCTTGTGTCAGACTCTACAGTAATTAGTTGTGATACTGCAAATAGAGAATTATGATTTCTGGTTAGGAATAAGATGGACCCACCGCTCAGTAGATGGAGGTCCTTCCTCCTCCAAAAACAGTGCTTCCCAGACCCTAAGAAATAGCCTGGACTGAAAGTTCAGAACATTTCAAGATTAGTCAGTTTCCTAATGGTTAATGGTGTGTGCGTGCACGTTTTTTTAAATGGTTGCAATTCCTTTGTTTTTGTCTTTCCTTTCAGAAAGAACCTGAAAGTGGACATATAAAATGTAATGCCTTTACTTCAGAACACTTTACAGACTAACTGTTAAAGGGCCACAGAAGTGCCAAGTGAAATATTAACTGTACAGGAGGTCTTTGTTGTGTTACAGCTACTTGTCACATTTTATTATTTAAATGAGCTTTCTTGACAGCTCCACTGTCTTGTTAGATCCATTCCTCTGAAACACTCATAATATTGTAAATTGGTTGCAAGGGAATTCTGTGGTTCATAAAACTGATTCTAATGCAGCCCAAATTATATGTTCTGTCATATTACTTCTCCCAAGATGGGCTTTGACTTCAAAGTCATCAGCTGAGATAACAAAGCCTTCTCTTCTCTTGCCATTTTGCTAGCATGTGCACCAGCAATGCTTGGTGTGTGAGCATGCATAGAATTCTAAGGAGTCATAGGATTATAGTGGCCAATGTGGCTTAGTATACTGTGTGTCCTTCTGTGGACTGTATGATCTCTGGTTGAGCAAGAGGTACTTATAATGCCACAGAGACTGTTCAGTGAAGTGACTTTAGTTGGTTTAGTGACAAGTAGGAAGACAGTTCTTCAGAGAGGGAACAGGGAACTGAAGTTGCTAGTACGAGACCAAAACCAGTTTGTCTGATGCAGGTATTGAGAAGAACTCAAAGTTAGCATTTTGTGGCACTTGGAAATAAGTTATTCTATGAAGGTCCAAGTGATCATTAGATTGTAGGACTAATCAGATTGCAGAGCAAAGCTCCTTCTAAATACAATAAAATATATTTAAAAAATCCAATAATATCCCACGAAATCACAAAGTTGAACTTGATCTTTACATTTTTGTTTCCTGTGATAATTTAGTGCTTAATGAAAGGTTCCAAATTGGCAAATTGATTGAAATCCTATATCTGCAGAGCAGCAGCTGCTCTGACAATGAGAGCGAATGGAAGAGAAGAAGCTTGTAGTGGAAGAGCTGGACATGCACAAGTCCATGGGTCCAGATTTAATGCATCCAAGGTTTCCTCCAGAGATGGTGTGGCTATATGGGAATAGGAGCAGATGCAGCAGGGACGGGTGAAGGTGGACTGAAGGGTTGAGGAGACTTGAAGTGAGGGGCCATCACTGAAGGATGAGGAGTTGATGAATTGGAGGCACTGAAAGGGGTAGGTGATAGATATTGCTATGCGATCTGAGCAGGGAATGAATGCTTTCCTTCTGCACAAAGGTGGTGCTGCTGGATTGCAGATCTTTCTTGTACCTAAATTGTAATTGGGGGAGATAATTTTTGTAATGCAAAGTACATGTTTTGAAAAAAGAAAAAAGGAAGACAACAAACTTCCCCATCCTCTTCAACTGGAAACTCACATGCTGAGACATGGGTATGGACTCACAGAGCTAACTGACTCGTGAAGAAGAGCAGTCTGAGCCCAATACTGGGAGATGAGCTCCTGAGTCCTAATTCTGGCACTGATGCTCTTGTGATGGCCTTGGGTAAGTCAGTTAGGCCAAAAATTTCAAGACTGTCTAGTGCTTTTGCCTGTCCAACTTGAGGCACCTTGGCCCTCACTTTCATGAGTATATAGCACCTCTCATTCCAACCAGACCCTGAGTGGAGACCATTACACACACACTTTGGTGGACAGGATTAGAATTCAAAATTATCTTGACAAATTGGAGAATTGGTCTGAATTCACCAAGATGAAGTTCAATAAAGACAAGTGCAAAGTATTTCACTTAGGAAGGCAAAATCAAGTGCACAGCTACAAAATGGGGGATAACTGAGTAGGTGGTAGTACTGCATTTGATACGAGATGTCATAAGCATCCCACAGTTATTTCCTGATATTAGTAGAGGGGAGGAAAAATTGTTATGGGTATCACTGTGGTAACTTGACAAATGCAGACTTTCTAATGGGGACTTCTGTACTGGACGTGCTTCTTTCATAAAGCTGCCTGGATGAATAGAAAAGGAGGGAGGCCTTAGAATGTCACTACTCTGCATCATTTTTAAAAGCATTTTTGGTTGACTGTCCTCTTTAGTGTAACATCCTCCGGGGTTTGATAAACACAGGAAATTACAAGGCATATGATGTAGCAAAGGAATGTGCAGGGAAGGAGAGCTACATGCATATATTGCATCCTCCAACTTGACAGTAGTTTGTATCCTGATCCAGTATAGGATATGTTGTCTCATTTTCTCATTATTTAAAAAAGGTATTTAATATAGTACTTCTAAAAATTACCAACAAGGCTTTGTGAATAAGCAGGCAGTGTGTTAGCTTCCCTGTGCAGTATGACTCAGTGCTGTCTGGGGGAGCATGGATCAGCGTTCACGTCACACTCCCTATCAATACTTGGCCCAGGCCGGGGAAGCTAATGATCCAACCAGCAGACCAAATTTGGTGGTGAATCCTGGTCACATGCTACTTGAGGCAAGTTGCCCATACTCTAAGGAGAAGTGCTGTCTGGCAAACCTATCCCTGGGACTTGTAACCAGTCCTGTGTACCATATTAGTGCGGTGTGAACAACTAGTCACTAGGGCAGTGGTCCCCAAACTTTTCACCTTGCGCCTCACCTTACCCCTGGCTGCCCCCTCCCCCAGAGCTGGGGCCGGGAGTGGGGCCATGGCTCGGGGGGTGGGGGGGAGAAGGGGATTGGGTTAGAGGGCTGAGACTGGGGCCACAGCTTGGGGCAGGGCTGGTAGCCAGGGCCCCGGGTGTGGGGCCGGTAGCCTGGTTCCCAGGTACAGGGCCGGGAGCAGAGCCTCAGGTGTGGGGCCAGGAGCAGAGCTATCAGCTGGGGCTGGCGACAGGAGTGGAGCTGGGTGGGGCTCCTTCCCTGCCTCCTGCAGAGGCTGGCCCGGCCCCAGCCACTTCTTTCTGAATGTTCCTCTGTGCCCCGCTATGGGGGCGTGTCTCACAGTTTGGAGACTTCTTCACTAGGGAATAGCCTGAGCGATGTTTTAACTCTGACTGGAGTTTAATTTAAGTCTTCAAAGGCAGAAATGAATGCATGAAACCATAGTGTTCTATTTACTGAATGGCTTGTTTCATATCCAGAGGCTATTGAATAAGAACTGACTCTTTCAAATCTGCTTCACTATAAGCATAATTTACCTGACTGCTCCCTACATCTATGAGCCCACATCCTTCCTCCCATCATGTGCTGTGACACCCAGCTGGCAGGGGTATGACATAACAAGCTGCATATATGTTGTAGCTGATGAGTATGGATTTTGGGGGGACCTGGGAGATACATATTTATAGGGGACACATCAATTTAAAGCACAATTCTGTTTGTTTGTTTGTTTTTTTACAAGTGACACCTGGCTGTATAACTCAAGGATCAGAGGTCATCTATCTTTATGTGTGCTTAGTTTGTTTACTTTGTGCATTTGACAGCACTTGTGTGTAGTCATTTTCTGCTTCCCCTATTTGGAAAAGTGTGGTTCCCCCCTTCTTACTTTGAAAGAGAAATGTGAATTGTAAATGGGTTATCTGGACATGTTTTAGGGCAGGAAATAACTTTTGCAATGTCAGTTTTCTTATTACCTTGCTTAACAGCTTATTCTTATCAGATATTATTGACTATGTACTATGCTGATCTGCATTTGAACCAGACATAGTGTAATTGTAACCTCCCTCTAAATGAGGGCTTCTTATGGATTTAATTTGCATCTTTAATCCAGTATCTTGCTTTGATGTATGGTGCAGGGTAAAGCTTTGCACCTGCAGAGAATGACGAATGTAGACTGAGTAAAACATTTCTAATTAATGGCATTCAGTGAGATCAAAACACACAGAGAGGGAAGATTTTTTTCCTTCACTCAGAGGAAAAAATATCATGTCTAAAACAAAGCAGCAGTACCATTCTGGTTAGCAGGCTTTGGACCAACCAAAGACTAACACTTTCCAGACAAGTGGAATCTTTAAAAGCTTGAAACACAAGCACCACACCCCAGAATTTCAGATTGTGTTGGTGCTGCAAAGAGTGTAAGACCAAACTAGCAAGGTGCTGCTGAATAGTGTAAAAGATGCATGCGTGAGTGTGGAGCTCTTGAATCAGAATCTCTTAACAGTACATCTCTCACTCCCAAACTTGAATGGTTAGGCATTGGTGCTTGTGATGATCTCTGCTGGGCAGATCAAGAAATGGACTTGCTTTGTCAGACAATGCCACATCTCCGTGTGATGATAGTTCAGTAATAACTATCTCACAGATCTTTCCTCTGTGTTAGACACATTTTTTTACTTAATTTGTGCACACTTCAATGGGATTTCTGTGTGGGTCGGGATTCCTTGGATTTGTTCTAGCCCAGGAGTTCTCTGATGCTCCCATAGGGTGGAACAAATGCTAGTAGGCTGGCTCGGGGATCTCTTCCCTTCCCATTTGTGATTATGTGGGTCTCCTCCTCTCCTGGTGCAACTGGGCAACATCCTTGTGGCATCTTCAGCCACTGCTTCCATGGAAAGGTAATATTGAAAAGGTATCTTATGTATTTTTAGCATGTAATGGAGTTTAGCAGTTGGAAACAAGAAGTAGAGCTGACACTACATGACCAGCCGACATTACATGGGCAGTCAATGAGTACTTTGTAGAGCACAGACCACAGCTGGAAAACGGCTGTACAAGGGTGTATTTAAGGAGAAGGGAAAGATTCTAGAGCCTTCATATTCTATTTATATCTGATTGACTGTATACGATGGGAATTCTATGATTATTATTGCGAAAGTGAAAAATCTAATCCATGTTTACTCCAAAATCTGCTGACCTGAATGGCACTGCTGTTTCAGCATTCACTAAGGGAGGATAGAGGTGGCAGAAAGGGGCTTTAAGAATTTATACTATCTATCTATTTATCTATCTTTCACTGAGCTCTTCTCCAGTATAATCTCAACACCTGGAATGTTGTGTTGTAACTTTTTTTGTCTTAGAGTGACCTGTCCTGGAAATCTTACAGTCCTTCTCATTTTGCAAAATTATGTAAACTTGTAAGACTCGGGCTGGGATTTTTAAAACAGCCTAAGGGAATTGGGCACCCAAATCCCACAGAATTTCAGTGGTATTTGAACAACTAACTCCTTTAGGATCCTTTGAAAATTGCAGCCTACGTATATCAAATTATAACGGATAGTCTTCCTAGAAATACCTTACTCAGTCAGCAATCTGTGTTTCTCTTCAGGTTTTTGCATTATAGAGAGACATGGGCAATTTCAAAGGTCATGCTCTCCCTGGGAGTTTTTTCCTCCTCTTTGGCTTGTGGTGGTCAGTGAAGTACCCACTAAAATATGTCTGTCGAAAGAACAAGAATGCTTGTTACCTTGGTTCCAGGGCAGGATTTCAGCACCTGGAATTTATTGAGGGGATCATCAAAGCAGTATTTGCTCTGATTGGTAAGTAAAGCTCTGATTTTAAAGAGACAGAATAAAAAGATGAGGGCCATGCTAGTTAATATTTTTATCTTTTAAAATTATCTATTTACTGTCAGTTTTATTATAGAGCTGGTTGTTGTTTAAAGAAAAAAAAAACTAAAGCCCATGAATTAATGTCATAACAGTGAGGGTGATTAACCATTAGAACAAACTACCAAGGGAAGTGGTGGATTCTCCACATCTTGATGTCTTCAGATCAAGACTGGAGGCCTTTCTAGAAAATATGCTTTAGTCAAACACAAGTTACTGGGCGCATACAGGGGTAACCGGGTGAAATTTAATGACCTGTGGAAGACATATATACCTAGACTAGATGATCTACTGGTCCCTTCTGGCCTTATAGTCTATGAGTAATTGGAGTCACATTCAGTCATTCCATAGTTAAACTTGTAACTTGTTAAACTTGTTTCCCGGCTAAAGCTGAATTTTGAAGCCCCTTTAAGATCCGCACACTCTCACACATATCAGTTTGCCAGTTCAGGAGTTGGGATAGAGCAGGGGTTGGCAACGTTTCAGAAGTGGGGTGCCGAGTCTTCATTTATTCACTCTAATTTAAGGTTTCGCGTGCCGGTAATACATGTTAACGTTTTTAGAAGGTCTCTTTCTATAAGTCTATAATACATAACTAAACTGTTGTTGTATGTAAAGTAAATAAGGTTTTAAAATGTTTAAGAAGCTTCATTTAAAATTAAATTAAAATGTGGAACCCCACGGACCCATGGCCAGGACCCGGGCAGTGTGAGTGCCACTGAAAATGAGCTTGTGTGCCGCCTTTGGCACACGTTCCATAGGTTGCCTACCCCCTGGGATAGAGGTTGTGATCCAAAGGTGTGGTCATTGACCTGGGGCTCTCATATGCAAACTGGCAACTGCAGGCAGGGTGGGCAGTGCTTGCCCTTTTTGAATGTACAGTACTACGTTATGATTTCTGCCCATTGCTTTAAATGGTTTTTGAGGGTAGCTCTGTGAGCGCTTCCCAGCTTTCAGATGTCACTGACTTCCACTGAATTATTAATATAACACACGAATGTAGAATGCTGTCTATCTGGTGACATTCAGAAGTGAAAATATCTACCTTTTTAAAAAAGAACCAAAGCTTTTGAGCAGCAGAATCACTACCTGAGATTGCCACTTCTCATTCTGTTATGGGATAGCTTAGAAACAAAGCAAAGTGAAAGCCAGACTGATGGCTTAGTGGACTAAGCAGCTGATTTGAAACCTTTGCCTCGTTCAAATCACAGCACAGTCTAATTTAGCAGTTTTCCGTTAGGAAGCAGGTAAATTGAGTATTTGGGAGCTCACTGTGTGTAGACTTAAGACTTAGATATTGAAATGGGGCCACAATGTTACATTTAGCTATTTGCTTTGTGGGGATAATAAAGATTCCATGGTATTTCTAATAAGACATGGGCTTTCTCCTCTTCAGCTCTGTCACAGTCTCCTTCCTGCTTGTCCCCACACTACTGACCTTCAGTTGGCTACTGCCCTCCACCCCAGAGATGGCTGCAGTTCAGTGATGCTGTATGATATGTACAATTATAAATTATCCCCTTACAGAAAAATTCTTTCAGATCCACCGTGAGATCTGTAGATCTGATATTATGTTGGAATGCAAAATACTAAATCAGTCCTTTCTTTTTTGCAGCAGCAATGTATTGTTTTACTATATTTTAATTTATCCCTCAATCCAAAGTGTGGACAGGAAAGACTGAGGGAGAAGGAATGAAAGCTCCAGTGTTGGAGTATATGGATGTGCATGGCACTGAAACAAATTTGGAAAAAATCTGCATTTGCTCTTTAATATAACAACTTGTATCCTGTAGGGGGATAGTGGGATCCATTATGCTACATACAATCTTCAGTTTAAAATATATATTTACATGTATAGAGTGTCTCAACACAAAGTGCTTCACAAACTACTGTGTACACTCAAAATACCACTCAAATGCAGCCTTCACTGGGATGGAGGGTTGTAGCTACATAACTGTTTTCGGAGGGAGGGGTGTCCAAAAAAAGCAGCTTAAATCCCTACTTTTAGCAAAAAGCCCCATTGGAGCTTTAATGCCCATACACAGCAGAGAGGAACTGCCGCCTTTAAGGTATCATAGGAAAGATACCCAGGAAGTCAACTAATTGGCATACCAATGTATGTACTGCAGAGGGGTGAAAGGCTAAGGTGTCCCTGCTGGGACTTGAACTTGTGGTTCTAATCCAAGGAGTGAAGAGATGTTAAATCCATTCTTAAGCCTCTGTATATCCAGAGAAAAAGATTGTTAAAGATTTAGTCAGATGATCACAGACAATAGTAAACATTTGATTAGAAAGCAGCATAAAGGGGTGATCTGCACTGTTAATGGCTGCATGATGCCAGGACAATAGCACGACTGGCCTGCTGCTGCTGAGTAAAGTACTGTCTTTACTGAATGGCTAAAGACTTAAAATCTGTCTGTACCCTAATTAAGCTCCAGGATAGCCAATGCTTCCCCTGTTATTTCATCTGCAGGTATGATAGCTGAGCAGTTTGTTCCTGATGGGCCTCATCTGAAGTTGTATAATTATGAGGAAAAACACTGGGATCACTTGATGAACTGGCAGCATGCCACCATGTATCTCTTCTACGGCGTCTCAGGGCTGGTTGACATTGTGGCTCATGGCACCAATGCATTGCCAGTGGCCTTGGATAGGATGATGCTTTCGTTAGCAGTTTTCATCGAAGGTGAGTTTACTTGTGTGTACGGAACCTGGAGGAAAATGAGAAGCCAATCAACTAAATATATTATTTATTATTATTAAAGTAGCAATTATTTGGACTGAAACTGAAGCCTAAGGGAGTTAAATTCCCAAATTTCAATAGGAGTTGGGCACTTAACTCCCTTAAGCTCCTTTGAAAAATCTCAGCCTTGATCCGCGTAGATTTTAACTAAGTGTAGGGAAAACAAAATGAGTCTATTATAGCATCACCTTTGTTCCGCTTTAGAGACAGTTTAGTAATATTTTATGTTAATCCCATTTTTAATTAAGGATTATAGGGCAAATCCCCTCCCTGTTTCCCAATCAGAGTAGTGGGCTGGGCTTTGGGGAGAGTCACAGGGGAAATGTGAGGAATCGACACCCTTTTCCTGCTGTCCCCCAAACTGTGGGGCAGCACCTGAGCTACTTTATGGAGCTGCACCCACCTCAGTGTTATATGGTGATCAGCCTATATAACTATAACCCGACTATAAAAGCATGTATGTATGTATGTACGATGACATGTCTCCTCCCTCCCTCCTTTTGTGTCTGCTTCCATATTATAGTACAAAGGGGCCTAATCCCAATTGGGGCCTCTGGGCGCTACCATAATATAAATATTATCTTTGTGCATTTCTAAGCTTAACTCACTATGGAATAAACATTTTAAAAGGTACTTGATACAAAGGGAACAGTTCACAGTTTCTAGTGGGAGATGAGGGGAACTGTTGGGTGTCATTAAAACAGATGCCTGGTATTGTACTGTTCTCTCTTAAAAGATTGATCAGTTCCTATGTTGTCACAGGTTTTCTCTTTTATTACCACATACATGGGCGAGACATGCTGGATTTTCATGTTCATCAGTTACTTTTAGTGGCTATCTTTGGAGCAGCTTTTTGCATATTTCTGGAAGTCTTCTTCCGCGGCAGCATTGTCCTTGAGATGCTCCGGACGAGTCTCTGCATTCTACAAGGTAGCTGGCTCTGGCAGGTGAGTCAATGTTTCCAGCTATTAGGAGTCCCTCCTTTGATTGTAATACTTGCTTTATCCCTTTGCTGCTTCTCCATTGGCATGCTGGTACTTCAGATGTGACCTACTATGCATTTACTCAGTGCCTTTTTCGCACAGATCTCAAAGCACTCATAAATAACGACTAATCCTGAATTTCCCTGCGAGGATATAGAAGTGCTTAGTACACATTTTTACAGTTGGGGAAGCCATTTTACCAGTACATCTGTTTTCCCAAGGCCAGATATTGACTCAATGAGTGAACTAAGAATAGAACCCAGGAATTCAGGATTCAGTCCTTTGCTGTAATGACTAGACATTCCCTAATGGAATGGAAAATATTGTATGAACTATGTAAACCAACAGTTACTTAGTGGCGCTACATAAATGCAATGTTTTTTACAGATAAAGTAAGTCCACAATTCAGAAAATCTGCAGGAAAATTAATAAGTAAATGCTCATCAAAGTGCAGTCAAGGTAGAAGATGAAGGAAAGGCCATGTGAACAATTCATTGGCATTGCTGTAAAGAAGAAGGAAAGGGAGGAGTATCTTGAATATGTTGGATTGGTCCCATCTCTCTTTTTCCTAAAAAACATCTCAAGTGATCAGTCTATATCCTGATTCATCACTCCAAGCACAGCTTGCCAGTTTCAAAGCTTTGGAAGTGGAACAGGTAAAACAAGTGCCCCAAACTTTAATCCTTCAGCAATATGGGCACTAACATCAGTCATGAGCATTACCTCATATAAGTCTAATAGACATTCCTATCACCATTTTGTCATTCCATACACTTAGCTGGTGTTTAGCAGACATACACCAATTAATTTGCTACTCTCAGGACAGTGTACTCCTGAGAGAAATGGTGGAAAATACTCATTGTATAACTCACTGCTGTCTAATAACAGAAGTAGGAATATCAGCAATCTTATGCTGGAGAACTGTGGTTGCTATAGTAACTTTTCTTTCCCTTATGTCTAGACTGGCTCTCCCCCCCCCCCTTTTTTTTTTTTAAACATCTTGGCCAGACATGGTGAATGAAAATGTATGGGGTTCTTTAGAAGAGCTAGACATTTAGCACCAAGTCAAATATTTAAACACTTGCACTAACAAAAAAAGAAACCTCTTCAATTGCAAACTTTTCCATAATTGAGCTCAAGAAAAATGTCCAGTGTCTCAGAACTCACTGCTGTATTTTGTTGTTCCATGAGTTTTCTCTCTGGACTAAAAAGTTTTACAACACAATAGTTAGACATAGTCATTTAGCTTTTCTTGTCTATCTTGTCCTCATTAAGACAGCTAACTGATTACAACACAAGGAATTAAATAGAAAAACAGAAGCGCTCTCAGATACAAGGGTGGCTTTTTGACACTTGCATGACAGACTTCAACTCTATGTGTGGATTGAATACCACATACTGGCTGCAGAGTGGCAAATTTGTAAAAGATGAGCAGCTTTCCTTTTGTATTGCCAATGCCCTGATTAATCAGATTCTCTGCATGTGAAGCAAAATACAGTCAGTCCACCTCAAATGCTCTCAGCCAGACTGTTGAGAACTGATGCTAGAGGGGACTAGATAGCAGGGCCGCCCAGAGGGGGGGGCAAGAGGGGCAATTTGCCCCAGGCCCCGAGCCCCACGGGGGCCCCCACAAGAGTTTTTCGGGGCCCCTGGAGCAGGAGCTTCTGCCGCTCCCAGTCTTCGCCGGCAGGGGGGTCCTTCCGCTCCGGGGCGGAAGGACCCCCCGCCGGCGAATTACCGCCGAAGACGGAGCGGGACCCGCCGGCGAAGTTCAGCCCGGTCTTCGGCGGTAATTCGGCGGCGGGGGACCCTTCCCTTCTGGGACCCGCGGCCGAAGTGCCCCGAAGACCGGCGGTAATTCGGCGGAGGGGGGCCCCGCCGCGGGTCTTCGGGGCACTTCGGCGGCGGGTCCAGGAACGGAAGGGCCCCCCGCTGCCGAAGACCCCGTTCCCCCGGAATCCTCTGGGCGGCCCTGCTAGATAGCCTAAGGAACCAGTACTGTTCAAGGGAAACCCTGGTTAAAAGTAACAGTCGCTAGCATCTGATTGCTGTTTGATGGCTTATGTGAAAATAGTTTGATCTCTTCTAGCTCCTAATGGACTGGTCTCCATGTCTCAAAAAGTCACCATCATAAGGGGCACTAGCTTGGATAAGTGTGTTAAATTTTTGTAATATTTTGGAAAGAAATCTCACTCGCCGTCTATAGAATACATACAGTTCTTATTAGTCTTTACTGATTTAATAAAAAGTGACACTGAAACTGTGCAAACGTGTAAGTTAAAGTCCCCTCTCTTGAAATGAATAAATAATTAAAATCCAACCATTATTGTTTGCAATCTAACCTGATTATTGCCCCCACCCCGCAACAGACTCTTATTAATAACCAGACTTTTGGAGAAGGGGGAATGCAATAAGGGCTAGTATTTGTGGGTAGGTGTGTAATAATAATTGGAGATATACCTATCTCCTAGAACTGGAAGGGACCTTGAAAGGTCATTGAGTCCAGCCCCCTGCCTTCACTAGCAGGACTAAGTACTGATTTTTGCCCCAGATCCCTAAGTGGCCCCCTCAAGGATTGAATTCACAACCCTAGATTTAGCAGACCAATGCTCAAACCACTGAGCTGTCCCTCCCCCCTAATCATTAACTCTGACAGTTTTCTGGCTGGTAGTGTTTCCCACTTTCAGAGCACAGAAGGAGAGCCGCTACTCAGTCCTCTCGTACCACACAAGCATGACTCTCACGGGATCAGTTGGGCTGGTGCAGAGTTCCCCTTCATGGGAGATAATACAGGGCTCTCTGGAATTGGCCCTGTATCTTTGATGGGATATATTCGTCTTTCAGCACTACAGTGCAGTTTTAGAAAGAATCTAATTTAAGTCTGATGCTGTAAAATTGTTTTGTTATAATGTTCTTAGATGTAATCTTCAATACACTTAAAAAAACAATCTGCAAACATTTGCCGTGTGACCTATGCCCGACATGTAATGCGTGGTATGGCTCAGAACAAATGTCAAATGAATGTTATTAAATACATTTAATTTAATTACAGATTGGTTTTGTACTTTATCCTCCAAATGGCAAACTGGAATGGAACCAGATGGATCACAATAATATGATGTTCTTGACAATGTGCTATTGCTGGCATTATGCCTTTGCTTTTCTCATACTTGCAGTGAATTACACTATTGTCAGCTGGTAAGTTAACTACAGAACTAAAACTTTGGAGAACCATGTGTCAGTTGTGCCGTGAGTGTAGGACTTTAGGTTCATGGGATAAAGTCCCCCCCCTCCCCGCAAGATAAAATAAAGATAGGCTTTGCTTATTCATGGCCATTACATCACTGATCATTCCACCGAAAGGGAAAATAAGTACTTTGTGAACAGAATGGTATTGCACCATTGTTAACTGGCATCTCATGTAAATTGAGCTACTTTTGACATTGTTTAGAATTGCATTACAAAAATCAGAGCTGGAAAATACCTCTAGAACAGTGGTTCTTAACCTTTCAAGACTACTGTACCCCTTTCAGGAGTCTGATTTGTCTTTGGCACCCCAAGTTTCACCTCCACTTAAAAACTACTTGCTTAAAAAATCATAAAAATACAAATGTGTCACAGCACACTATTGCTGAAAAACTGCTTACTTTCTCATTCTGTCTGTATGAAATTTTAGTTTGTATTGACTTTGCTTGTGCTTTTTCTGTAGCCTGTTGTAAAACTAGGCAAATATCTAGATGAGTTGATGCGAACCCCCAGGGGTATTGTACCCCTGGTTGAGAACCACTGTTCTGGATCGCTAAGAATCAAGATGGTGCAGTCCCTACAGCATGGTGACAGATAGTGCTTGTCTGTGCCAGTTTTAAATGGCTCAAGACAGGTGGCTATTGCCACTTCATTTGGAGGCTATTGCACAGACCAAATAGATTTCATTGTTAATATTTTCCCCTGACTAAATTTTCTTTTGGCCAGTTTTATCCCATTATTCCTAACTATAGCCATGTGCCTGGTCTCACAGTGTTTAATCTGACAAAACCCCCACTGAAGTCCTGATTTTCTGTGGAATGGTATATTGGAGGAATCAGGTTTGATCACTGTGACAGCAATGTCTAGTCCATCTACCTGTTGTATCATCTTCCTTGGTGTTTATACCCTTTTCCATTCTTGTAGGCAGTTATATCCCCGCTTGGTCATTCTTTGGCCATATTTAGTTCTTCCAGTTTTTCCTCATAAATCAGTCATTCTGGCTCCTTGATAATAAAAATGATTAACTTTGTGTCCCCTGTAACAATAACCAGATCAGCATATGACGTGTAGTTTAGTTTAGAATGTAAAATTATATGGCAAAACTCTTCTTTTCTTTCCCCTCATTGTCTCCAGGGTAGTTCGTTCAAAGATTAAACAGGCCCAGTCTGTGGAGATGGGATTACTGAAAACATCCGAACGAGATCACGAATCAGAAGACGAAATCTAGTTTTGTATAAATTCTGTTTTACCACTTTGCCTTCTTTACCATTAAGATAATTTTTACCTCATTTCTAGACTAGTTTACCATCTTGTTTGTTCTTCATATAACTCGCTATGCAAGTATCATCCATAAAGTACTGTATACTGCTACATAATTAGATTCTTATTTGCAGAGTGTATATTAATGTGGTGTTTCCATTAGTACATTGTTCATCACATGCTTTAGTGGAAAAATATTTTCCTATTAGATGAACTTAGATTGGATGGGGTGACATTGTCAAGTAAAAATCAATTCAGCCCATTAATAGCTGAGCAACATGTTCTCCTCCGTCTGTTGGAGAAACTGGTAAATTTCCATATATAAATATGTCAAAAAAGCTGAATTTGCTGAATTGCCAGGCATGTACATAAAATAATTGTACAGAACTTTAAAACAATGGAATAAGCACATTATTGATGGAGACCTACATCTGCATGTCAAGAATATCTTTGCTTGTAGTTTCAAATGAAATTGCAAAAAACTGCAAATTGCAAACCCATGTAGCATTTACCTGCACAGTCTATCCTTTGTTCATTACCACATGTGCGCTATCAAACTTCTGCAAGGAGATCAAGTAGGTGTAGAAATGACCACTGGGATTGCTCATCATGAGGGGAAGTTACTCATTGCAGTGATTTGACACTCCTATCACCCTGCGCTTTGACAAGCAGAACACTGACCCTACTTTACAGCCAGGGGCATTGGAACAATTTTTATAGTGGGGTTGCTGAAAGCCTTTGAACAAAACTGTAAACCCTGTATATGATGGAAACCATGTATGTGGTTGTTACTACTACTTCAAGCCAGGGGGTGCTGCTGCAGCCCCAGCACCCTTAGTTCCACACCCGTGTTTACAGCAAGTATAGCAACTTTCTATAGAGAGCCTGCTGTGTGTCAAACAGGGCAACATCAGGCGTCCAAGTTAATTCTGTACCCTAAATTCAGCTCCTTTCCCATACTGTAATCTAGTGGGATTTCAGTAAGGCACTGGGGCAGTCACATGACTGGATGCAGCGCACAAATCCACATGCTGTACTCAGCAATGGCAGCATATGTACTTGGATGCAGTCTGCAGCTGAGGGACCTGCTCTGTTCTCTCTGCACTCTCTTGGAGGATGTTGATCATTGTAGAATAGAGTGCTGTATGGACACACGCACACAGTGATCATTTAAAAATCAACTCCGCAGGCTACTTTGTGCATTTCTGAATGTATAGTAATTTGTAGTGTACAAATGATTCTGTGAGGTGCCAGGTTTCAACTCCTACTGCAGTAAGGATACATTCCAGTATGAATGGTAGGATTGGGAAATGAATAATACATGGCAAAGAACATTAGTGAGCCTTATTTCATGGAAGCATACTGCCCCCATGGGGTTCAATACTTGAAGTACATCTGTAACACAACTCATTCTTTAAAAAGCCTATAGTAGTAATAGGGCATGACTTGACATCTGCCATTCAGCAACAATTACTCCTGGGAGAATTCTGCACCAAAAAATTAAAAATTCTGTTCACAATATTTTAAAATTCTGCATATTTTGTCAAAATAATGCAATATAATCACTCTGGTTCCAATTATTTTGGTAATTTATTTAAACTACAATATAATGGATAGAGAATGAGAGTGGGGATTAAATCTCCTTGCCTAATAGTAATGTAGCTAGGTTTGACCCCTTATTTCAAGTCAATAAATATATGCAGCCATATGCTCAGTGTTACAACATAGGCAAGTGAGGGCAGGGGAATCAAACTCACAATTTATGTTGGCTACTAACCATGTCTGAAAGGACAGTAGCCAACAGTTCATAGAGCATTTTGTGATAGGAAATTTTTTCAGTACAAACATTTAGACCAGTTCTAATCACTAAAGCACCATCAGCATTTATAAGGCCATACTGTCTTTTACCCTAGGCACTCTGGCAATGTAAAGAAGCCTTAAAACTTTTACACCTGTTTTATACTCCTGGGGAAATTCACAAAGACAATGGGAACACTAAGCAGGCAGGCTGCTACATTCTGCTCTGCCTGAGGGGACAGAGCCTGCCCCATGCCTACCTCCTCAGAAACACCCCAAAGCCCTGCCCCTCCATGCTGAATGTGCTGCAATAGCGAGTGAGAGGGAGAGAGTCTCTCTCTCTCTCTCTCTCTCACTCACTCACACACATCCCCTCCCGGCAGTGATTTACATCTCTACCGGCTGCTTTGAGCACCCAAACTGACCTGCCTGCACTGCTGGGGAGGGGCACATAACTGGTCTTGTGGCTTCCCTTTGCTTCCCTGACAGAAGTCATTTTTCTGTGGAGAAGCAAAGAAATCTGCAGGGGACATGAATTCCGTGCACACTCAATGACGCAAAATTCCCCCAGGAGTAAACAATCCCTGTTATTGTAGGTTCCACTGCCAGAGAAGTGAGTACAGTAGGAATTCTGAAGGCAATGGACCACAGCAGCCATCAACTGTAGGGCAAAAAGAACAGGAGTACTTGTGGCACCTTAGAGACTAACAAATTTATTTCAACATAAGCTTTCGTGGGCTACAGCTCACTTCTTTGGATGCATAGAATGGAACACACAGACAGGAGATATTTATACATACAGAGAACATGAAAAGGTGAAAGTAGGCATACCGACTGGAAGAGTCCGATCAATTGACATGAGCTATGGTCAGCAGGAGAAAAAAACCCCACAAACCTTTGAAGTGATAATTGAGATGACCCATAGAAGGTGTGAGGAGAACTTAACATAGGGAAATAGAATCAATTAGTGTAATGACCCAACCATTCCCAGTCTCTGTTTAAACCTAAGTTAATTGTATCTAATTTGCATATTAATTCAAGTTCAGCAGTCTCTCTTTGGAGTCTGTTTTTGAAGTTTTTTTGTTGCAAAATTGCCACCTTCAAATCTGTCACTGAGTGGTTAGAGAGATTGAAGTGTTCTCCCACTGTTTTTTTAATGTTATGATTCCTGATGTCAGATTTGTGTCCATTTATTCTTTTGCATAGAGACTGTCCGGTTTGGCCAATGTACATGTACTCTTCCAGTTGGTATGCATACTTTCACCTTTTCATGTTCTCTGTATGTATAAATATCTCCTGTCTGTGTGTTCCATTCTATGCATCCGAAGAAGTGAGCTGTAGCCCACGAAAGCTTATACTGAAATAAATTTGTTAGTCTGTAAGGTGCCACAAGTACTCCTGATCTTTTTGCGGATACAGACTAACACGGCTGCTACTCTGAAAACTGTAGGGCAGTTACTCTGCAAAAGGAGCCTCTCATTTTCAGAATACATCCTTTTAAAATATTAATATTTATATATTATACTCATTGCATTTAAAAACAGGATGTTGCACAGTAACGTAATGTAAAAATTCCATCCCACTGGGACTGAAACTAGAGACATACTGTTTTTTTTCTCTTAGTGCTCTCATGTTTTCATCATACACTCCAAGGCAAGATCCCGGTTCTGCAGTCCTTATGTAAGCAGTCACACTCAGGATCTGGATCTAAATTTGTGTGCTTCATCTGAATTTATCCTTGTCCTTTCGATATAAAGCAGACAAAAGTATAGCTTAAATAAAGCTAATTGCAGTAAGACTATCACTCTAAAAATATAAAACTATTATTTAAAGTAGTTTATAGCTGTAAGGAAACCCAAGGATAAGGAGAAAAGCTCAAGACCCTTTACCTATAGCTACTTTACATTTAAATACACACAGATACATTACAGGCTAAATTTTTCAGGGAATCTTCCCTTCGGTTGGCAGTTCTTTAAAGGTTGGAGCTGGTCACTTTAGAATTTCTGGCTTTTCAGAGCTTTTCTGATATAAGCTACATTTTAAAATCTTTAACTCTGAACAAAATTTTAAAATGGTGCACATGTTAAATTGACTATAAAGCACTTTGCTCAGGTACAGCACAGGCAGCAGCAATGCAAGCTTTCTCATTTCCCTGCCACTAACAACACTTAGTACTGTAAAACTATTAATGTGCCTCAAGCCCTGACCTGAAGGGTCATGTAAGCAGGAGAAGAGAGCAGTAACTATCTGAGCACTGGAAATGTTAAAGGACGCAGTTTGCTTGGAGTATTTTTTTCAATATAAAGATTTTAGATGGCCACTTTGAATTACTTCTGGTCCCCACCAAGTATCTTGCTACTTGTCACTAGATCTGAGAATAATTATTGATTAATAATAAATATGAACCTGAATCAAAACCTTCGAACATAACACTCCCAAACTTTCCATCTAAGTTCTTACAATACCCATCACTGTGAGATGGTAAAGTTTAGATCCAGATCCAAACTTCACAGTTGGTATCCATTACTAAATAATCATTTGTTCTTCTGTAGTGCCTTTCATTGGAGGCTTTTGCAACTCTTTGCAATCCTTAATGAAGTCTGCTTCACAATACTCCTGTGAATGAGGTATCATTGCTCCTATTTTCTATATGGGCATTTCCATATCAGCAGGACTTAGTCGTACTGCAGTCCATGACATTACCTTCTCAGTGCAGCTGAAACTCAGAAGGAAGTGATACCTACCCCACTCTGCAAATCTAGGATTTTTGTGGCACTTGAAAGGCCACATTCTCCCATTAATTACACTAGTGGAGCCTCATGAAAATAATTTTTTTCTGCAGGCATAAATGAAGGCAGCTCCACTGAGTTCAAAGGAGTTTTGTCTGTTTACACCAACAGAAGATTTGGCTCAGTGTGTGTGGTTGCCACTGAACTGGAGACAATGACCATAATCAAAAAAGATGCCCATAGGGCAGCCTGGGGTTGAACTCAAGGTGCTAAACAGAGTTAAAAGCAGTGTTGCTGTGTCTTAATTGCTATTCTGCCTGGAGTTATCCAATGTGGATTAGCTAACCAAATGAAGAATACACTTGGGGGGTGGTGGGAGTGCGGGTGGGGGCGCAGTGTAGACATACCCTAAAAGTGGGTGCCTCACTGCTGCTTCTTTTCCTGTCTCAGTCCTAAAATTCTGACACTAAATTCTTGGAATTACCAGAGTTCATGTAATTAAACCCTGGCATAATTCCATCAGTGGTGATAGTGCCATAGGTTGTTGTGAGGGAAAAATCAGATATGATTCACAATCTGCTAAGAAGGAACATGTACAGCTCCCTGTGCTAGATTTAGTGAGTGACCCAAACAGTTGTCTGAGAATTGGATGACCAAGTTTGCTGGATACATTTTGTCTGTTTTGGGCAGATACAAATCTCTAGAAATGACACTTCCAGAATTCCAATTTAGAAGTTAGAAGCCAACACTTTTTGTGACTAATCCTATTATTTCTTTTATGCACAAAATACCTTCTTTTACTAAAGATGGCGTTACAAAGAGGCAAAATAAAAAAGGGTTTTAAAGTGTTCCGGATGTTCAATAATTTTCCCTCCAAGTTTTTCCTCCCCTATTTCATGTTGTCTTTACCAAATCTGTCTTGTAGGCAAGCTTCTTACTCTACTGTAAAGATGGAACGGAATCTATACCTTACCTCTCAACAAATACAAGCATTGGCATATGTTAGAATCTGAATCTTAATAACAAGGCTGACCTGAACTCTGTAATGGACCAAACCAAAACCCCAGAGCTGAATACACCCGCATCCCAAAACTTAAAATGTTCAAAATCCAGATCTGAATCGTTCAGCTCAGGCCCATCTCTACTCTAAAGCTAGTAATTTACTGGCTGCCCATGGTTCATTGTGAGTAGTTTTTAACACATAGGGCTTGATCCTACTAAGTGGTGAGAGACCTCAACATCCACTGACTTAAGGTGAGAATGATAACTATTATTTCAGTGATGCTTCTGTCTCCTTATCCCACAAATACTACAGTATAATGCCTACTTCGAATGATAAGAAAAATAAGAGACTAACTTCAATACATGCACAATTATTTGATGCCATGATTTAAATGTCTCAAATTTGGAGAAACATGAATTAGAAAAAACAGATGCTAAAGCCTCAAATTTTAAGACTTCTTGAATTTCTGTACAAATGTTTGGTATTAAAATCAAATACAAGTAAAAGCAAAGGGAAAATTGTATTATATTTACAGAATCTGTAATATAAAAAGATGCAGTCATTTTCTCAAACTGTGTAATATTGTTGTAATAACATAATGAAAGAAATCAAGCAGTATATTTTTAGGAGGAATCTTTAAGCAGAAAGATTCATTGGGTGTCTTCAAAGGCTGTTCCTGATTGGTTATGTTTTGAACACTACTCTCTGTTAATACTAAAGAAATATGACCTTTGGCACTCCTTTATCAATAGTTTCTCTTTGAATTCAGAGAAGGGATGGAAGTGTGCCAGGTTTACAAACATACCATTTAAAAAAGATAGTGCTTTAATGAAACCTTAAGTTATTGTTAAATATTCGTGCCTTTAAAAAAAACACAATAGTTAATAACAAACAAGACGTGCCTGTAATTTTATTTAAATAAAACTGATTTATGCATTGCTGAAGTCTGTCATCTCTTCAGTGGAAAGGCTTGACTGTGTAGGGGTGTGTGTAAGTGTGTGTTTTTACAAGTCTGATGCCCTCAGAGGACAGAGTTGACTGAGTGGCAACTTCCTGAATGCCAGTTCTGCCTTGATGTCCAGTTCACTTTCCTTGCCGTTCACAAGAATGAAAGAAGCCATTTTGGAGGCCGTGCCACGGGGTCTGTACAAAGCACAAATCCACAAGAGCTGAATACCATGTTAGAGTGGAAGGGCAGGCCATGTGCTCTCCTTTCCTGCTCGTACCATGCAGTCAGCCAGCAAGGCCACACTGCTGAAGGTCTTTCATCACGTGTTGGAACTGAGGATTCCTTTGCTACTGTGCTTCCAAGTATACACTTGGGCATTTCTCCTGTTATCATTGTCAAATACTTAGAATCATAGAACTGGAAGGAGCTCGAGAGGTTATCTAGTCCAGTCCCCTGCACTCGTGGCTGGACTAAGTATTACCTCTACCATCGCTGACAGGTGTTTGTCTAACCTGCTCTTAAAAATCTCCAATGATGGAGACTCCACAGCCTCCCTAGGCAATTTATTCCAGTGCTTAACCACTCTGATAGAAAGTTTTTTCTAATGTCCAACCTAAACATCCCTTGCTGCAATTTAAGCCCATTGCGTCTTGTCCTATCCTCAGAGGTTAAGAAAAATAGTTTTTCTCCTTCCTCCTTGTAACAATCTTTTATGTACTTGAAAACTATTATCATGTCCTCTCTCACTCTTCTCTTTTCCAGACTAAACAAACCCAGTTTTTTCAATGTTCCCTCATAGGTCATATTTTCTAGATCTTTAATCATTTTTGTTGTCCTTCTTTGAACTTTCTCCAATTTGACACCCAGAACTGGACACAATACTCCAGTTGAGCCTAATCAGTACGGAGTAGAGCAGAAAAATTACTTCTCGTGTTTTGCTTACAACACTCCTGCTAATACATCCCAGAACGATGTTTGCTTTTTTTTGCAACAGCGTTACACTTTTGACTCATAGTTAGCTTGTGATCCACTATGACCGCCAGATCCCTTTCTGCAGTACTGCTTCCTAGGCAGTCATTTTCCATTTTATATGTGTACAACTGATTGTTCCTTCCTAAGTGGAGTACTTTGCATTTGTCCTTATTGAATTTCATCCTATTTACTTCAGACCATTTCTCCAGTTTGTCCAGATCATTTTGAATTTTAATCCTATCCTCCAAAGCACTTGCGACCCCTCCCAGCTTGGTATCGTCCACAAACTTTACACCTGTACTCTGTATGCCATTATCTAAATCATTGATTAAAATATGGAACAGAACTGGACCCAGAACTGATCCCTGCAGGACCCCACTCATTATGTCCTTCCAGCATGACTGTGAACCACTGATAACTACTCTCTGGGAACGGTTTTCCAACCAGTTTTGTACCCACCTTATAGTAGCTCCATCTAGGTTGCATTTCCCTAGTTTGTTTATGAGAAGGTCATGCGAGACAGTATCAAAAGCTTTACTCAGGGCTTGGCTACACTTGCAAGTTGCAGCGCTGGTAGAGGCTTTCCAGCGCTGCAATTAGTAACCGTCCACACCTGCAAGGCACATCCAGCGCTGCAACTCCCTGGCTGCAGCGCTGGCTGTACACCTGGCCAGGTTGGGGTGTAGCGATTGCAGCGCTGGTGATCCAGCACTGCTCATCAAGTGTGGACACACACCAGCGCTTTTATTGGCCTCCAGGGAATAAGGAGATATCCCAGAATGCTTTTAACTAAATTACTCTCTTTGTTTTGTTATGCAGCCTCTCTTTGTTTTGTTGTGAACTCCGATCGGAGCTCTCCGTTGAACTGCTTATCTAAAAAACAAACACTGATCACAGCAAACAGGAGCTATCTGTACCTGGCTGTGAACGATCAAATGAGAGGCAAGCAGTTTGCTTGACAGAGAAACAGCGTTGGATGCAGGCTGTTTGCAATTAAGACTAAGGGTTCGCGAACATTTTGTGATTTTTCAATCCAGGGAAGCTAACACACAGTGTTGGCTCCAAAAATCCACTCTCTCTATCTTCCCTGCTCCCTGTCACAGTACACCACCCTCCACCCCCCTCTTTTGAAAAGCACGTTGTTGCCACTTGAATGCTGGGATAGCTGCCCATAATGCAGCACTCCCAACAGCGCTGTAAATGCTGCAAATGTGGCCACACACCAGCGCTGGTAGCTGTGAGTGTGGCTACACACCAGCGCTGGCCCTGCACAGCTGCACGACCAGCGCTGTAACTCCCAGCGCTGCAACTTTCAAGTGTAGCCAAGCCCTAAAGTCAAGATATACCACGTCTACTGTTTCCGCCCTATCCACAAGACTTGTTACCCTGTCAAAGAAAGCTATCAGGTTGGTTTGACACAATTTGTTTTTGACAAATCCATGCAGACAGTTACTTATCACCTTAATATCGTCTAGAAGTTTGCAAATTTATTGCTTAATTATTTGCTCCATTATCTTTCTGGGTACAGAAGTTAAGCTGATTGGTCTGTAATTCCCTGTAATGTTCTTATTTCCCTTTTTGGGCACTATATTTGCCCTTTTCCAGTCTTCTGGAATCTCTCCTGTCTTCCATTACTTTTCATAAATAATCACTAATGGCTCAGATAGCTCCTCAGTCAGCTCCTTGAGTATTCTAAGATGCATTTCATCAGGCCCTGATGACTTGAAGATATCTAACTTGTCTAAGTAATTTTTAACTTGTTCTTTCCGTATTTTAGCCTCTTCTGATTTACCTCGTTTTCACTGGCATTCACTACGTGAGATGTCCAATCACCACCAACCTTCTTGGTGAAAACTGAAACAAAGAAGTCATTAAGCACCTCTGCCAGTTCCACATTTTCTGTTATTATTTCTCTCCACCCCCATTGAGTAACAGGCCTACCCTGTCTTTGGTCTTCCTCTTGCTTCTAATGTATTTGTAGAATGTTTGCTTGTTACCCTTTATGTCTCTAGCTAGTTTGATCTTGTTTTGCATTTTGTTAAATCTGCCGTGAAAGTGTTCTTAAAACAAACATGTGCTGGGTCATCATCTGAGACAGCTGTAACATGAAATATATGCAGAATGGGGGTAAAACAGATCAGGAGACATACAATTCTCCTCCCAAGGAGTACAGTCACAAGTTTAATTGATGCATTATTTTTTTAATGAGCATCATCAGCATGGAAGCATGTCCTCTGGAATGGTGGCTGAAGCATGAAGGGGCATACAAATGTTTAGCAAATCTGGCATGTAAATACCTTGTAACACCGGCTACAAAAGTGCCATGAGAACCCTGTTCTCACTTTCAGGTGACATTATAAATAAGAAGCAGGCAGCAGTATCTCCCATCAATGTAAACAAACATGTTTGTCTTAGCCCAGAGACTTGGTGTTGGACCATTTAACTTTTACATAATTCTTACTGAATGCTCTAATCTGGTAGAGCTGTCCCCTCTAGGGGTTTCCCCTGCACTGTGTGGGTTCTCAGACCCTCTGACAGGAAGTACTTGGAGGGAGAAGGGGGAGGGATTCCACAAAAGGCCAAAAAATATAAAAATAAAAAATGGAGCCAGATGGCGAGAGCTGAAATTTAAATACTGTTACTGAAGCTGCTGCATCCAGATTATGATGGACCAACCACTTTTTGAGACCACTTATAGCCCTGGGGCGGGGGAACCCATCAGTCCCTGGGAAAATCCCCTTGAATGAGCTGCCTTTCCCCAATTCCTGGCCTCCTGAGGTAAGACAATGGGAGTTGCTCCACATACTGAGGAGCTTCTTCTTCCTCCCTCAGAGCATGGAGTAGGCAGAGTTCCTCTACAGATGCCCTCACCTGGCTCTCCAGCTCCTTTGCTCCAACTAGTCCAGGCAGCTCAGGGACCTGGGGGAGAGAGAGAGAGAGAGAGAGAGTGTGTGTATGTGTGTGCATGTGAGAGACAGCACGCAGAAACTCCTTCCTGCCATCCACGTGCTTAGGGGAAAGGTGAGAGATTTCCTGCTGCACCCACTCAACCTCACGCCGGGAACTGAGAGAGCAGCCAAGGAAGAAGCAGGAGCCCAGTGCTGATGGAGCTGCATCAGCAGCTGGGGAGAGGTGTATGTTTGGGACATGGGGTGTCTGCGAGGGCGTCTCTGATGACAGGGTTTTTGGTGGGTGGGAGAAGGACAAGATGAAATCAGTGTGTGTGGATGGAAAACAGCAATTAATTGGCGGCAACATTATTTGATGTGTATGGGGTGAATAAATTCCTATTTGGGGGTGGCAAAATTAATTGGCGGTGTTTGGCGGGGACATTGATTGATTGAGTGGGGAAGGATAAAGGCTTGTCTACATCATGCAGCTTTTAGCAACAAGGCTGTGTCGACACAGTCTTGTCGCTAAAAGTCAGCGTGTGTAAACGCTCTTTTTCGGCACTTTTGCCGACAAAATACTTCCAACCCCGCGAGTGGCGTTAGCTTTGTTGGCAGGAGAGCACTCTTGCTGACAAAGCCGCATTCACACTGCCACTTGCGTCAGCAAAACTTTTGTCTTTTGCGGGGGAGCTTTTTTAAGTACCCGTGAAAGACAAAAGTTTTGTTGACAACTTCACAGTGTAGACATACCCAGAGAGTGGAGAAGAGGAGAGAAAGGAAATGTCTTTTCTTCCCTCATCCCCTTCCACCTAATATCCACTTGCCACTCTCCCCCAGTCCACTTCTTGCCTCCATTTCCAGACTCTACCCATTTTTTCTTCCCAGGCCATTTTCCTTCCTTTCTTCTCCCCATTTTGTTATATGACAGAAGAGATGTAAAAGAGGCAGGTGGAGGAGACAGCACTCCCTACCTTCATCCAGGGCAGAGGAGCCAGGACTCCTCACAGCACCTACCATACTTACCCAAATTTTAGTTGTGATATTTGTTGATGATGTGATGTAACCTAGCCGGACCAAGTGAGAATGCCGTGATGGGCCCCGTTGGACTGGTAAGGACTGAGCCAAGGGAGGGCTGCAGAGAAGGACATGCCAACCGAGGGTACTGAAAGGGGCCCTGTTGGACTGTTAGAAGACTGACCCCAGGAAGGGCTGCAGGACACTGAGGACATTTTGGATTTTGCACACAGACTGCATGTGACTAGGCTGAAGGGCTGAGTCACCGAAAACCCTCCTGATGAGGGCAGCGGCCAACAGGGGGCACCATGAGCAGAGGAAATTGAGAAAACTGCAGGCACACATTCACTTGACTAGGGGGCGCTCCTGAGAGGTGAATTCACCCCATTACAGTATCAGCCTTGGAACTGCATTTATTTTTGTACGAATTTTAAGTTATTTTACAGATACAATTAAAAATACCATTTGAAAATAAGCAACCTTTATCTGCACAGTGCCTAAAATTATGTGTTCAGCTAATTTTGTTTTTTAAATTGTCACTGCTAAGGTGAAAACAAACTAAATTTATATTCTAGAAGGATATTATTATTTGATTGTATTGTACCACTTTAAATAATGAATGACAAAGCATAATATGGTAATAAAAGTAATAATGATAATGGCTGGCCAGGGCAGGTTAGGCATTTTAGAACTCACTACTCAAATAATTAAATTTAAGCATAAAAGAGAAATAAAATTCTGAAATGCACAGACCAGTCAAAAAATTAAAATAACAGTACTCTAATCCTTTCCGAACTTTGAAAGAATAAGATTACAGAGAATATATGTGCACTGTCCATTTCAACAGGAAGTACTAAGAAGTAAGAACAACAAGAAGAGGAAGAATATAAGGGCTAGTCTACACTGGCAACGCTTTAACGTGCCTTGTGTGGTCGCAGTGCACAGAGCTCTAAAAAAACCACCGCCACGAGGGGTGTAACTACCTGCCCTGGGAGTGCAGCTCCCAGCGCTGGTGCACTGTCTACACTGGTGCTTTACAACGCTGAAACTTGCTGCGCTCAGGGGGGTGTTTTTTCACACCCCTGAGCGAGAAAATTGCAGCGCTGTAAATTGCCAGCGTAGACAAGCCCTTAGTGTGTGTGTGTGTGAGAGAGAGAGATTACGTGCGTGTTTGTTGAAGGCAATGTGTGTGGGAGACTGCGTGTGAGGGAGACTGTGTGCACCTGAGTGTGTCAGCATGCTGTCTTTTTAAGCCAAGCAAACAGGAGCCTGAAAGCTTGCTCAGTGCAGCAGCAACTGCAGCTCCCACTCCTGACCCAGAGGCAGCAGCCCAGACAGGCTCCTTGTGTCCCCCCCCTCCCCCGTTCCAGCTCAGCAGAAACCGACATCAGCAGATTCAGAGGCAGACTCCCGGTCCACAAGCAGTGTGGCCAGCAGGCTCCATGGTGTGGGGAGTGGCAGAAGCAGCGTGGCTGCAGAGGGCTGTGGAGCAGGGCAGCAGCAGAGCAGTATCTTCCCTCCTGCTGCAAACTTCATTTGAATGTGGTATGAAACTGAAGGTGCACCCCCCACCCTCCCTAAATGGCACCCCTTTTTCCTTGTCCTTTTCTGTTTATCCAGCCTCCCCTTCCCTTCCCCTGCCTGTAACACAGGGAGTCCATATGACTTAATGCCAGGAAAACAGCAGAAAAGTGAAATGCTGCATCAGATGGAGAATGCTCGAAAGGTTTGCTTATATGACCCGATTTTGGCTGCAGGAGTGTTGTAGCCATGTCAGTCCCAGGATATTAGAGAGACAAGGTGGCTGAGGTAACATCTTTTATTGGACCAACTTCTGTTGGTGAGAGAGACAAGCTTTCTAGCTTACACGGAGCTCTTTTTTGGAAAAGGTGCTCAGATTGTCACAGCTAACTACAAGGTGGAACAAGTATCAGACCGCTAGCCGTGTTAGTCTGTATCCACAAAAACAAGGTACTGAAGAAGTGGGTTTTCTACCCACGAAAGCTTGTGCCCAAATAAATCTGTTACTCTTTAAGGTGCCACTTAACTCGTTGTTAAGGTGGAACGGATTGTTTAGCATAAGTAGTTAACAGATATTCAAAGGGACTATTCAAGGTAAAGTGGCCTGTTAACATCCCTGCAGTCATAGGACAAAAAAAAGGTGAGGATTAGTGGGTTACAGATTGTTGTAATAAGCCATAAATGAACTCACATAGAAAAATGATAAAAGACAAAAACACCATATCACCCCTGGGTGAACACTTTTCACAAAGCAATCACTTCATATCTGACCTCTCAGTCCTCATCCTCAAAGGAAACCTGCACATTTTCAGAAGACGAGCCTTGAAACTTAAATTCATAACTTTGTAGGACACTCAATCTAATGGTTTAAATAATGACACTAGATTTCTGCAGTGCTGTTGTAGCCATGTAGGTCCCAGGATATTAGAAAGACAAGGTGGGTGAGGTAAAATCTTTATTGGACCCACTTCTGTTGGGAAGAGAGACAAGCTTTCGAGCTTTTCAAAGAGCTCTGTAAGCTCAAAAGCTTGTCTCTCTCCCTAACAGAAGTTGTTCCAATAAATGATATTACCTTACCCACCTTATCTCTGGTTTTGCATGTCAAAACTTCCTTAAAATGGGACTGAGAGGGTTAAATTTTTAAACTTGAAAGTGAGAAAAATAGTTAATAGTTTATCCATCATAAGGAAGTGAATTGATAGTATTATTTTAGAGCGGGGCATGCTTAGTGCATACACAAGATGCCTTCGTTCCGCTGGGACAGGAGAGCGTTGATTGTGATTATTTTTGGGATAGTGACCGCAGTGCTTTGGATATTATGCATTTGGCAGCTTGTCCTCAGGTTTAAAACAGGTAATAAAAATATCTTTCTGCTTTATCCAGTTTACAAAAGGATATAATTAATACTGACTGAGTTCTTAGTGCCATCAGCTTCTTGAGCAGGAATGTCTCTTCTCATCATTGTTCTCATCATCCTGTGTTGGTCCCAGGATATTAGAGACACAAAGTGGGTGAGATAATACTTTTTATTGCTAGGATGACCATATGTCCTGTTTTGGCCAGGACAGTCCCTTTTTTTAAGCCCTGTCCTAGTGGCCCCAACTTTTTTTGGCAAAAGTGGGCATTTGTCCTGTTTGCTCTTGCCAACTGATCAAATGCCAACTTTTGCCAAAAAAGTGGGGTGTGGTGGGGTGTGAGCAGCGATGCCAGCCCCTTGTAGAGGGGGAGGCAGGGCTCATGGGGTGAGAGGGCAGGCGGGGTTCCAGTGACCCCAGCCACATGGGGGGTTAGGCAGGGTTCCAGCGATCCCAGCCTCATGGGGGTGGGTCCCTCGGGTGCGCGGCTTGGGCCAGATCCGTGCGGGGGGTGGGGGTGGGGGAGAGAGGTGTTATTTGCGTATCAAAGTAGTTTCTCTTTGGGTATTTGGGTGGCCCATTCCGTGATGCAATCTACTCAGGGGCACTGGAATGGGGGGGTGGGTCAAGGGGCCCTGCCCCTCCCACTTTTGAAAGCGGACGGGCCTGGCCCATCCACTTTTCGCCACTGGCCCAGGCCCCTGCGCCTCTCTTGACCCTGAGGCCCGACCCCCTGGCCAGGCCGGAAACTGGAGCCCACATTGGTAATAGTGGCCTGGGGAGCCATGGACCTTCCACCTGCTCGGGGTGAGGGGCCCAAGAGCAAGCCTGGGCAGATGGAGGGTCCGTGGCTCCCCACAGCTGCCTGAATGGCTCTTACCCTGGCCCGGCTGTGGCTCTTTGGCCCCACCCCCAAGCCATGTTGGCAGCCCGAGCTGGGTCCGGGTAAGAGCTGCACGGGTAGCTGTGGGGAGCCACAGACCCTGGCTTTTATATGCAGAAAAACAGTTGTGGCACTGATGGGCAATGGAGTTTTTATAGCATGTTAGGAGAGCCTCAGAAAGAAAAAGATTGAGAACCTCTGTTTTATTGGACCAACTTCTGTTGGTGAGAGAGAGAAGCTTACACAGAGCTCTTCTTTAGGTCTGGGAAATGTACTCACAGTGTCACAGCTAAACACATGGTGGAAAAGATTGTTTAGTGTAAGTAGTTAACACAGATTTAAGGGACCATTCAAAGTGAAGAGGCTTGTTAACACTTCTCCAGTCATGGGGTGCAGTGGTGAAGGGAGGAAAAAAAAAAGCTGGGGCGGTGTTAAGTGGGTTATAGATTACTGTATAAAGCCATAAATCCGGTGTTTCTTTTCAGTCCATGATTTAATGAATTATGAATTTAAGCTCCAAGGCTCATCTTTTGAAGGTGTGGTGCAGATTTCCTCTGAGGATGAGGATGGAAGAGTCAGATACAGAGTGATCACTTTATGAAGTATTCATCTCCTGGTGATACTGTGTTTTTGTCTATCATTTTTTCTGTGTTAGTTCAGTTGAGAGCAGACTAATTGTCTGGTTTCACCCACATAGTTGTTACTGGGGCATTTAGTGCACTGGACAAGGAATACCACATGTTGTGATAGGCATGCGTAGAACCCATGGATCTTGAAAGGTGTGCTGTTGAGGGTGTTGATCATGGTAGCAGTGGAGATGTGCCTATAGGTTTTGCATCTCTTGTTCTGGCAGGGCCTGGTGCTGCTCTGAGTTGGTGTGTCTTGGTGGGGGGAACTTGCTTCTGTGATGAGTAGAGCCCTGTGTGGATACAAAATTTATATCTATGGATGTGGTTATCCATGGATATAAAGCAGATATCCGTGGAGCTGCAGGACTCTACGAGGAACCGCAGCAGTGCAAGCAGCATCATGTTGGGCTACCGCTTGCAGGAGCCAGCACCCAGCCCGGCCAGCTCCTCCAGTGTGGCTGTACCACCCCCATCCCTCCCCACTGGGGTGGGCACCAGGCTCACCGGCAGCTGTCCCTGGTCATGCTAGTGTGTGCAAGCGGCTTCCATGCTCCCAGATGGGAGTCCCTTCCACTCAGCAGTCTGCATCTCCTGTATCCACACAGGGCTCTAGTGATGAGCTTGGCAAAGTTGGGGGGTTGTTTGAAGACCAGGAGAGGGGGGTCAGGAAAGATTTCTTTCAGGATATGGTCCCCGTCAAGTAATTGTTTAGTGATTTCCCCTATGGCAGTGGTTCTCAAACTTTTGTATTGGCGACCCCTTTCACACGGCAAGTCTCTGAGTGTGACTCCCCCTTATAAATGAAAAACACTTTTTTATATATTTAACACCATTATAAATGCTGGAGGCAAAGGAGGGTTTGGGGTGGAGGCTGACAGCTCACGATCCCCCATGTAATAACCTCGCCACTCTCTGAGGGGTTCCAACCCCCAGTTTGAGAACCCAGGCCCTATGGGTTCTTGTGGTAGGTGACACCCAGAGATGCCTGGTCAGAGGGGGTGTTACTTCTGTATTGAAGTAGTTTCTCTTCGAGTATTTGGGTGGCCCATTCCATGATGCAATCTACTCAGGGGCACTGGAATGAGGGGGGCCAAGAAGCCCTACCCCTCCCACTTTTGAAAGCGGACAGCCCTGGCCAGTCCACTTTTCGCCACTGGCCAGGCCCCCTGCCCCCTCTTCTTGCTCCCTGGCTAGGCTGGAAACTGGAACCCACATGGGTAAGAGTGGCCTGGGGAACCTGGGCAGCTGAGGGGAGCCGTGGAGTCTCCACCTGCCCGGGGTGAGCGGCCCAAGAGCAATCCTGGGCAGATGGAGGGTCCGTGGCCCCCCACAGCTACCTGAATGGCTCTTACCCTGGACCAGCTGTGGCTCTTCGGCCCCACCCCCAGGGCAGACTGGCAGCCAGAGCCGCGTCTGGGTAAGAGCTGCACCTGCACGGGTAGCTGTGGGGAGCCACAGACCCTCCACCTGTCCTGGGTGGGGGGGTCCAGGAATCAGGGATATAGTCTGGGGGCTGCTCTTGGGCCCCCCCACCCAGGGCACGTGGAGGGGCCCGGGTTCCCCAGCCCAGCTCCAGCAGCCGACTTGGCCACGGGGGTGGGGGAAAGAGAGTGGGAAGCGGTGGGGCCACTGTGGGTGCAGGTTCTTGTGCCCCTCCACTTTTAGGAAGAATCTGTCGCCCTTGGATCTGCTTCTCTGGTGGGGTGTCCTTGTCTGGTGAAGGTGGTTTTAAGTGTGTTAAGGTGTATATCCCGGACATTCTCCTCAGAGCGAATTCTGTGGAATCTGAGTGCCTGGCAGTAGCATTTTAAGTGCAGGCATACCTTCTGTCAGCAACAGAAGTGGTCCAAAAAAAGATATTACCTCATACACCTTGTGTTGTTGTCATAACATTTAAAGAGGTACTTTAAACTTTCTTTTAACTTTATTCATATGCAATGTTCACATACAGAGTATTTTGTTTGCAGTGCATTTACGCTATATTTAATTCCTATAAAATAGCCTTGCAGAATTATTAGGAAAGTTTCCAAGCCCTGAATGCTATTTAACTTAACTGTATTTCTGTCCTCTAAAAACAAACAAAAACAAACCCCCACCGTCAGCACCCCAAAAAACAACACACATGCCTTGGGCTAGTGGGCAAATAAAGTTTCATAAGGCTGCAGTAATATATAGTATACATATATATAAATAAAATTTATGCTTTGTAATAGCTATTTGTTACACTATTTGTTTTTCTATAAAATCGTCCATGAAATATTTTGATTTTGTTGACTATATAAGAATAAATAGATGCATGTCTACACACATACACGTGGGCACATGTGGCCAAGAAAATCAGGCCCATATGTGTATGTGTACTTATGCTTTTTGGTGCAAGCATGTTGTCTTGTACACTAACATTATGCAAAAAATAATGTGTGAACACCCATTCAAAAGTTGATACAAATAGAAAGAATCAGACATTGCTTGGTGCCTTAATAGAAAAGGACACAAATGTGATTTGCAGACACCAGCCTTTTAGGAAACCTATGCAAATGTTCAATAAGGAAATTTTCATGAGAATTACCCACTGGAATGTCAATGGGGAGAGGAAATGCCTAAGAACAAGAGCTGGCATGTAATTATATACCAGTTGATTAACCTTTGTCAAGTATTATCAGCCTTTATGAATTTAACTATTCTGTATTTCTTGGATGTCACTGGGGAAGCTGAAAGCACAACATAATAATTGCCTTCATTCATCAGGGTAAGGAACTCTTTTGTGTGCTTGTGGCTTTGTCTTATTTGGAATTCAGCATTTGTGGCCAGCAACTGGTGTAGCTGCACTAGTGCAAACCCCAAGTGTAGATAAGAAAAGCTGCAATTTGCATTGGTGCACCTAACTCCTGCTGGAAATTGGAGTAACCAATGCAAACCATGGCTTCTTTTTCCACTGCCTACACTTAGGGCTTGGCTACACTTGCAAGTTGCAGCGCTGGTAGAGGCTTTCCAGCGCTGCAATTAGTAACCGTCCACACCTGCAAGGCACATCCAGCGCTGCGTTGGGGTGTAGCGATTGCAGCGCTGGTGATCCAGCGCTGCTCATCAAGTGTGACACACACCAGCGCTTTTATTGGCCTCCAGGGAATAAGGAGATATCCCAGAATGCTTTTAACTAAATTACTCTCTTTGTTTTGTTATGCAGGGCCTCTCTTTGTTTTGCCGATCGGAGCTCCAACTGCCTAAAAAACAAACACTGATCACAGCAAACAGGAGCTATCTGTACCTGGCTGTGAACGATCAAATGAGAGGCAAGCAGTTTGCTTGACAGAGAAACAGCGTTGGATGCAGGCTGTTTGCAATTAAGACTATCGCATTTTTCAATCCAGGGAAGCTAACACACAGTGTTGGCTCCAAAAATCCACTCTCTCTATCTTTCCCGCTCCCTGTCACAGTACACCACAGGGAGTGAGTGAAACAGCGGGGAGTCCGTGGAGGCAAGACTAAGGGCTCGCAAACATTTTGTGATTTTTAAATCCAGAGCCCCCCCCAGCACCACACCAAGCCCCCACCCCCACTCTGAGCGCTGCGCCAAGCCCTCGCTCCCCCCAGCACCACACCAAGCCCCCACCCCCACTCTGAGCGCTGCGCCAAGCCCTCGCTCCCCCCCGAGCGCCGCGCAGCCGAAACAAAAAAAACCCAACCCTCCAGCACTGCCCTGACGAACCAAAAAAAACCCCCAAACAACGAGCGCCACCCCGCCCCAAGGTGCCGCCCCAAGCACGTGTTTGGTCAGCTGGTGCCTGGAGACGGCCCTGTTGCTATGGGACTTGGGCATGCTACATATAGTTTAGATCAGTAGTTCTCAACCAGGGCTCCAGAGCCCACTGGAGGGCTGGGAGCAGGTTTCAGGGGGCCCGCCAAGCAGGGCTGGCATTAGACTTGCTGGGGCCCAGGACAGAGAGCCGAAGCCCCACCGCCTGGGGCTGAAGCTCAGGGCTCTAAGCTCTGCCACCCTGGGCTGAAGCTGAAGCCTGAGCAACTTAGCTTCATGGGGCCCCCTGTGGCGTGGGGCCCCAGGCAACTGCCCTGCTTGCTACCCCCTAATGCTGGCCCTGACTTTTATATGCAGAAAAACAGCTGTGGCACAGATGGACTGTGAAATTTTTATAGCATTTATAAAGAAAAAGGTCGAGAATCCCTGGTTTAGATGGTCACTTTTAAAACCTTGTCTGGGAGTTTCAGTATTGCCAATACTCATGGAAGCGGATGTTTTTCTGAGAACTGCAGCTCATGAAACTGTGATTGTATGAGAATCTTAGCTTTCATTAAAAAGAAAAATTAAGATTCTAGGCATCATCAGTTAGGAGAAAAGGTTGAAAATGTGAACCCTAAAGGCTCAAAAGGCAAATCAAAAGAACCCCACATTTTTAAAATATTTTAAATTTCATGATTTTTAAGCCAATGTCATGATTTTGGGGACCTGTTTTATGATTTCTGAACACTTGGGCTTGGCAGTACTGGAGTATTTTTTGTCTGAAGAGGGTACTGGTTCCCTTCCCTCAAATAAAAGAGTTTAAAAAGAGAAATCCATGCAAAATGATGAATGTGGAGACAGAAAATTCTAATCACATGAACAGAGCAGCGAGGCAGGGTTGAAACCAGACAGCAACAAATACAGCTGTAGTCCCCATCTTGGATTTGGCAGAATTTGTGGGATTAAGATTTTGATGCAGAATTAAATATGTTTGAAAATTCTAAAGTAAGGCAGACACACTGTGCCAGCTTCTGCTCTTGGCTGCCTGGGTGACTCTGCAGCCAAAAAGGTCTGTGTTTGTGCAGAAGCTGACCTTTTGTCATCATGGCCTTGTGATTTTCTTGTTGTGTTTTAAAATGGGCTGATTTCAGGCTGGAGTGTCAGCCTTATCTTTTTTCATTCCTCTTTACAATTTATGACTAACACAGCCTCAGCTAGGCCTGCACTATGCACCCTAGATCTGTGTGCGGATCTACCCCCTGTTCCTGCCCCTTCTATGAATCTATGGAACCTCCCCCTACCACTGCACCTCAGAAAGACCCCTTAACAGGGTTGGGGTTCTATAGGCTGGGATAAACCAGGAATGGCTGAGTGGGGCTGGGATGAACAGGGATCCCTCAGGGGAATCTGTTCACAACTTCAATACAGCCTGAGGCTGCACTTCTGAGAAGAGCCTGTCTGGGTTCTTTGTCTACTCGAGTGGTGATTCTCAAACTTTTGTACTGGTGACCCCTTTCACATAGCAAGCCTCTGACTGCGACCCCCCCCCCACTTATAAATGAAAAACACTTTTTTATATATTTAACACCATTATAAATGCTGGAGGCAAAGCAGGGTTTGGGGTGGAGGCTGACAGCTCACGACCCTCCATGTAATAACCTCATGACCCCCTGAGGGGTTCTGACCCCCAGTTTGAGAATGCCTGTACTAGAACCTTGCTGCTTGGGAGCCAGGGAGAGCAAAAGGAGAAAATAAATGGAAAGGCAGAGCTCCCTGGTCTCCAGCAGGTGCCCTAAAATGTACAGATTCTGAAGGCTAACCCCACTGCTCATTGCATGATGTTGTGGGGGAATCAAGCTCCTCAGTGCCAATGAAATTATTCAGATCCTGGATAAGTTTTCCTTCCCTTCTGCAGGTTTTTCCATGGGAGAGGCAATCTGGATGTAATAGTTAACATGATGGCTAGTAGACGCACTACACAGATGCATTGAGTTGTACTAAAAAAAAAGACAGTGTTCCATATTCCTCATGGACATCTGGGTACGACACATCTGAGGGCTTGTCTACACAAATATTTTGTCCACGGCAAGCTGGATGTAAATCTGCCCCACACTAACCTGCCTCAGTAACTGTCCACATGGACAATTGATGGACATTAACAGTTTGTTATGTGTTAATGCACATCAGCAGGGTCAACATACACACTTACTCTGAGGCAGATTAGTGCAGGGTAGATTCACATCCAGCTTGCAGGGAACTAACTGTTTGTGTATGCAAGCCTTGAGTAAAACCAAATAGTAATATTAAATAACAACACATTAGTGTAACAGAGATAAGATCACAACAACAAAAATCAAGCAACACCTGTCAGTATTCCAAAAACAGAATTAACTCAAGCCATTTTGCACATCTCTTACATTTTATATTGTACTTTCAATGACAAATGGTATTATTTGGTAATGGTAATATATTAAGCTACTGATTTACTATAACAAGAAAATCAGAAATAGAAAATAGTGTGTGTGTACATGCTGGCCAAGTCTGCATTGTTGATGGAATTCTTAATTTTTGAATTTTCCAACTTCACAATTTTTAGCCTGTGCGATATTAACATTGTGTTAACAAGTTTTGCACTTTAGTTTCTTTAGTATTTTTAAGTAAAAGAGAGAGACTTGCCCAGGCTCCGTTATGTTAGTTGTAATTAGGCTATGACCTTGAGGGCCCATTTAGGCGAATGGGTTATAGGTTATATTTTGTTGCAGTTGTTGTATAGCCTAAGATAGTTTTCTATTAGTTGACAGTGTGACAGCTTTGTCTTTATAAAGAAAAAAAGGGCAGACATTTATTTTTAAAGAAATCTTAACGTTTTCAGAGCTTCACAGAATGGAACCAATACTGTGGAGCGTCCTGAAATTTCTGTGATCAGTGTTTTTTCTTCCATTCCTGATGTTGTCTCTCTCTCTTTTTTTTGTGGTAGGATTTTAATGAATAATTTGCATTCTCCTTCGGGCACACTGTCTCAGCAAGATCGTGAGAATGACAGTAGGCTCTTTGCCTGACTGGCCAGGCACTAGAAGAATATATGTTCATGTTATAAATGGGACATGGTTTTATTAGGTTTTGCTAAAAATGCAAGCATGATCAGAAGTGATACACTTGGCAATTCACAGAACGTGTTCTGAAGTGGTGCATTCAATAGCCTACTGAGTATAATATACTGATGTAGTATATGTATGTGTCCATGTATCTCACCAATGGCTAGCCTCTTCTGTCTACAATGTAATAAAAAAAAAGTTCCACCAAGCCTCAGAGCCCAGGTCCATTGATTCAGGCTTGTGGGGCTTGGGCAGCGGGGGCTAAAAATAACAGCATAACTGTTCTGCTTTGGGCTGGAGCTTGGGTTCTGAGAGTCACCCCCACTCGTGGAGTTCAGAGCCCAGGCTAGAGGTGGGAAAACTTTTTGGCCTGAGGGCCGCATCGGGTTTCGTAAATTGTATGGAGGGCCGGTTAGGGGAGGGGGTCATGGCCCAGCCCCCCCCCCCCCCTGCTCCCCTCGAGACTCCTGCCCCATCCAATCCTCCCTGTCCCCTGACTGCCCCCGGAACCCCTGCCCCTGACTGCCCCTCTGGGACCCCTGCTGCATCCACACACTCCCACTCTCTGTCCTCTGACTGCCCCTGGAACCCTGCCCCTGACTGCCCTCAGCTGCCCCATCCAACTCCCCCTCCTTCCTGACTGCCCCCCCCGGGATCCCTGCCCCCATTCAACCCCCTGTTCGTCCCCTCGACTGCCCCACCCCCTATCACACCCCCGCCCCCTGGCCACCCCCCCAAACTGCCCTGCCCTCTATCCAACCCCCCCTGCCCCCTTACTGTGCTGCCTGCAGCACCAGTGGCTGGCGGTGCTACAGCTGCGCCGCCTGACTGGAGCTGGGCCATGCTGCTGCTGCCACCGCACAGCACAGAGCACCGGGTCAGGCCAGGCTCTGCAGCTGTGTTGCCCCAGGAGCTCACAGCCCCACTGCCCAGAGCATTGTGCCGGCAGAGGAGCGAGCGAGCTGAGGCTGCGGGGGAGGAGAGACAGCAGGGGAGGGGCCAGGGGCTAGCCTCTCGGGCCAGGAGCTCGGGGGCCGGGCAGAACAGTCCCGTGGGCCCGATGTGGCCCATGGGCCATAGTTTGCCCAACTCTGCTCTAGCCCAAGCCTGAATGCCTACACTGCAGTGTTTAGCCCTGCAGTCCAAGCTCCACAAGCTGGCGTCAGATGACCCAGGCCAGCCGTGGCCATGCTGCAGTTCTTTTATTGCAATGTAGATGTATCAAGGGTATGTCTACATTTGAATTGGGAAGTGTGATTCGCACCATGTGTCAACATACCTGTGCTAGCTTGGCTTGAGCTAGCACCCAAGAATGCAGTGTCTCTGCAGCAGTGTGGGCAGCAGCTACCCATGCAGGAACCCAGGAGGCTGGGTGGCATTATATGCGGGGTGGCTAGCCTGAGCAGCCACCTGAGCTGCTGTGGGCACACTGCTGTTCTGAGGCACTACCTTCAGCAGAGCTAGTGCAGGTACATCTTCACAAGTTGGGAAGCACACCTCCCAGCTGAAATGTTGACATATCCTAAGACTGCAACAACTTGCTACTAACTCAGACCTGAAGGAATTACTCCTCTAGCTTAATGGTAGGCGATGGTGGTGCTATGGGTCCTCAGTTTGATTCCAGCTGATGCTCAAGGTAGCTTTACACATGTGGCCACTGTGTGTTTGTTACATGAGCATTCATCAAAGTGATTTTTCAATTGCTTTATCATGTTTATTACTGAGCAGAGCCTATTCCTCAGTGAGGGCTCTGTTCATGCCAGGTGTTGCACTCTCCATTTTCCTTGTGGCACTGTTCAAAATGTGTGTCTAGAATTGTTTTCACTGGAAAAAATTGGATTTTTCTTTTCCCAGTCTCTCATGACTCAAAGATAACTGCAGGGATTGTACTCAAATGCCTGAATAAAAAAATATCTCTCCTGCCAGAGACTAGGTGTGGGAATTTACAGCTCCAAAACTGAATGTGAAAATAAAGGGTATTCATGGAAAGTTTTACAGCCTCCACTATAGTAGGTACTACCAGGTGTTTGTGATAAAAAAAAAAAAAAGCTGATTCCCTATCTATGCCCTATACTTCCCTTTCATATACTCTGATGGACCTGATTACATTGTCCTGAAAGATACAAGTTAAAAAACAGGTGCAGCCATGCTAATTCCTGTTATATGACCTTGGTGGTAGAGCTTCCTGAGCTGCTCCTTTGGATTGCTCTTCTAGTTGCAGGTTAAAAGAAAACAGTGGGTTTAGTTCTGCTGTCAGTTACACCACTGTAAATCTAGAGTGATGCCACTGAAGTTAAGGGAGTTAACTTGAGATCTGGGCTCCAATCTAACATCTTTCAATTGATTTGAATGGGAGAGGGATTGGGTCTTTAGAGTCAGGGGCGGCTCCAGGCCCCAGCACGCCAAGCGCGTGCTTGGGGCGGCAAGCCGCGGGGGACGCTCTGCCGGTCACCGGGAGGGATGCAGGCGGCTCCGGTGGAGCATCCACAGGCATGCCTACGGGAGGTCCACCGGAGCCGCGGGACCAGCGGACCCTCCACAGGCACGTCTGCGGGAGGTCCACCGGAGCCACGGGACCGGCGACCGGCAGAGCGCCCCCCGCGGAGTGCCGCCATGCTTGGGGCGGCAAAATTCCTAGAGCCGCCCCTGTTTAGAGTGGTGCAATGGAGAGCAGATTTTGGCTCAGTGGGTTTAACCATTAGAAGAGACTGGAACTGATCAAATATTTTGTACAAACTGACTTATTAAAATCTTTCAGCCAAATTCTGCTTTCAGTTACACTGGTGTAAATTAGGAATATTTCCATTGCCTTAATTGGAATTACTCCAGATTTAAAGCAGAGTTTGACCCTGTATTGTTTAAATGCCATAATAATACCTAATTCTTACATAACATTTTTTTATCTATAGACCTTAAAGTGCTTTACAAAGGAGGTCAATATCATTATTCCCATTTTACGGATGGGGAAACTGAGGTATGGGGCGGTAAATTAATTGTCCAGCATCGCTCAGCAGGCCAGTGGCAAGGCCAGGAATAGAACTCCTGAGTCCCTGTAGCCAAGAGCTAGATATTATTACTTATCAATATTCTGGGACATTTGCTATTCCTTCCCACAATAGTTTTGCAAGTGGAATTCCTGTGGCTTTGGGGAAGTGCTTATTTCCACTAAACTCCATTTTGCTTTATTAAATGGAATGAATTTTTATTTTGAGCTTACATTGTATAACCAATATGTGGAAGAGTTTTTTCATATTCTTAGATGTACATGCTTTTCCAGAGTGCAGTTTATGTGAGTCTTTGGTCCTCATTGCAGATCCCAGAGGTTTCACATTAGGTTGTTGTACGTGTAATAGTGCTAATACTGGAAGGATACAGTAGTGTAGACACAACAACATAGTAGCGATACAACATATAAAGGATTAACATATAGCCACTTTCTTCTAATAAAATAACCTGTTCTGGTTAAGATATCCAGTTTAAATGGAGGGAAGAAGGACAAGAGCTGGAACTGGACAGGTCTCTCAAAACAGGCACACGCACAATGCAAAATCAGCACGACTGTGTAGTTCTATTTGGATTGGCCGCAGCCTCAGTGATGCTGGGTTTGCAGGCATATGTGCATTTTATAAATTACACACAGCACTCCCGGCTCAACTTAGAACTCTTCTTGGTGATTCTGGTCTGTGCGATTATCCCCTTGTCTGTAGTATTTCTAGGGCCCTTTACCACCATAGAATCAATGGCTCTCATCTTGCATGGAGCTCCATGTGGAATCTCATTGAAATCATCCAGGTTCTACATAGGTGCAGGAGTTCACCCATGCGGAGCTCCTTGAAGGATTGGGTCCTAAGCGGGTATGCATATACTGCAGCTGGGAGGGGTGATTTCCAGCCCAGGTAGACAGACTTGCACTAGCTCAGCTCAAGCTAGCATGCTAAAAATAAGTGTGGAGGTTGCAGCATAGGTGGTGGCTCAAGCTACACACCTGAGTCCAAGCCCACCTGACTCCCTGGGTCTGAGCGTGGGTGGCTAGCTTGAGCCTCCGCCAACGTTATTTCAACAGCCACACTGCTATTTTTAGCATGCCAGCTCAGGTGGAGCTAGCGCACATCTGTCTAGCCGTGCTGGGAATCACACCTACCTAAACGCCTAAGCCATAGACTTTCAGCTCCTCCGGTTGTGGAGGCTTTACAGAACAACCTTTGCCTAAGTTTTTAAGGGAGCCCAAAAGCAGAGATGGGATGCTTCTGCACCATACTTCTGCTGCTGATGGCAATATTTTGGCAGTTTGGGGATGGAAATGGGACATCTGTGTCGTATCTGTTGGAATGTGACTCACAGAATATAATGAAAGCATTGTGATGGCTCTTTCATTTGTCAACTTTTTTCTTTTTTAAACAGAAACCTCATCCCCATCCCCAGCCCCTCTGCTCTGTAACAAGGGAGAGTATAGAGATGGAGTCTGCTTTTGCCCAGAGGAATGGACAGGACAACATTGTGAGACAGGTGAGTATGAACAATGTTATTTTTATGAATCAGAGAAGCTGGGGGTGCTCTGCCTGCTACAGGATTGGATTCTTGGGCAATAATGTTATTCATGTACTAGCTGGGACTGTTTTATTTCAGCCATTTCTGTTGTGTTTTTAAAAGATGAGTATCAGAGTGACGCATTTAGTTTCATCCGACTAGGGCCTGTTTCTAGACAACTTAGGCTTCTGTTTGAACCACTGAACATCACAATGGCCTAAAACTCTGAATCAGATTGGAGGTGCTGATACCGCTTCGTGCAGGAGAGAGAGCCAGTTCCACGGCAAAAGTAATTGGCCAAGATGGGAGCCTATTTCTGGCTTGTATGGTGAAGGAGGCCAGTCTCTACCCTTGCATCTGTCTCCCCCCTGTCACCTGCACCCAGAGAATGGACTGATGGCTCAGTCTCAGCTTTCCAGCGTGCAAGGAATGTTTATGTTAAAGTTTTGGGAGCTTTTGGGCTATAACTCATGTCAAAATATCATCAGATTCACCAGCCCCTATTTTGTTGCTACTCATACATTTGTAGAAGGAGAGAGTAAATAAGGGGGTCTTGTTTCCTTGTGTTGAGTCAGAGTGTGCCTGAAACATACATCACCACAGAGTCTAGTAAACAAGAGTCTGAAGAATGCATACAGCTCTGGACATCCTGCAGCATGATCTGTCTTAAGTATTTGTAACAGGGTACACACTGCACCCCCCTGGATTCAGCCCCTTGGCCCCTTTCCTCCGTGAATCAGGGACACTTCAGTCGGGTGCAACACCCAGTCCATTCTCCCTGATTGGGGCTGGAGTGGAAGGAGCTGATTAAGGGCTTCTTCAGCAGCGCCCTGCCACAGTATTATACAATCTCTCTTCCCTTGTCATCTGTCCACCTCCCAAACATCAAAGAAACAAAACATCTGCAAAGCAGGGAAGTATCATTTCCATATTACAGATGAAACTGAGGCACACAGAGATTAAGTATCTCGCCCAAGGTCATGCAGGAAGTCTGTGGCACAACTGGGAGTTGAACTCAGGTCTTCCGAGTCCCAGTCCAATCCCTTAACCTATAAACATACAAATAAACATAAAATAAAACAATGGACCAGATTGTATTTCAGTTCCTGCTTCAATCATTTGCTGGTGGCCTCTCACTTATATCAAGCCACTTCTGAAGCTACCCATGAACTTGGTTATTTGAATGTAACTTATCATCTCTTTTGCTAAACAAAAGAAGACCACAAAACAAAACTGGATTTGCAAACATTATGCTTGTTAAAAGGACACAACCAGCTCTCATTTGGACCTAAATTTTCGTTTTGTAAAAACAAGTTGTTACAAAACCTAAAATGAGATAATTTCCCACTAATCTGTAATGCATATACACAAAGGCACAGAATTAAGCTTGCATGGCCAATAAATAAATCTGACATTTGCTGACTTTCAAGTTCTTGTCTTTGTGACCCAAATACCATTCTTCTCACATCGGGATTTTTTTAAATGTAAAATCCTAAGTTGCATTTTTTTAAAGAGTAAAAAGGTAAAAACAAATTACATCGTGTGTGACGCGTAGGTGCCTAGAGTAGCCCACCCTGAAAATGCCAAGGTCAGGGCAGGCTGCCAAAAGGAGAGCAGATTCTTTCTCAGAACTGGGGGTTAACACTGTAGTTAGGCTCACAACCACTCACAAACTGTGCTGCTGATCCCTCCTCTCCCCACTGGTTATCAGGAAGCAAGAAAAATAAAAGAAATCACAAAAGGCCCTTTATTGCACTCCAGTTCTCTGGCTCCCAATCAGCACATTGGTCCAGTACAGTAAGGAGTTATTAAAATAAACTCTGCTCACTATACAAAATTTTCTTCCAAACCCCAAAGAGCCAGCCACATTACCCCAGGTCAATATTAATTTGGATCTTACCCCAAATACCATGCTGCCAGCCAATCCTTTAGAATCTAAAACTAAAGGTTTATCAGAAAAGAAAAAAGAAAAGAACAAGAAGAGAAAAATGAACAAGAGAGGTGTTAAACGGTAAAAGCAGTCAGATACATAAATCAGAGTCCATATATCAGGTTCTTAGCAGTATTGGTGAGTTTGCTGGCTTGTAGAGTCCCTCTGGAACATAGCCAAAGCTCGGATAGGTCATTCAGTCCTTTGTTCAGGGCTTCAGTTTGTAGAGAAGTTACTCCAGACGTGAGAGGCAGGACTGAAGACAAAATGGAGAAGATGGAGCTGCCTTTTATATCCTTTGCCATGTGCCTTGTACTTCCTTTGTCCCAAACAAAACTCATAGCACATGGGCACTTGCAGTCCCCTGTCCACAGACATGACCCTACCCTACCCTACATGTCCTGCTGACTCAGTGTAATCCCTGCCTTCTCTCAATGGGTTCATTGTATAGCTGATTGCCTTTGATGGGCCATCAAGCATACTGGATAGTACTGATGCCAATCTGTCTGGGGGTGTCTCCCACAAACAGAGCACAAGTTTGAAATACAGATATATCACACATATTTGTAATTCACCATACAAAGACGATACAAACATATAGACAAGATTATCACACTTGGCAAATCACAAACGGAGCACAAGTTTGAAATACAGATATATCACACATATTTGTAATTCACCATACAAAGACGATACAAACATATAGACAAGATTATCACACTTGGCAAATCACAACACTTTCACTGACACCTTACACGGCATATCTGGTGAGATTCATTGCAATCTTATCATATTGATATCAATAATACCATAAAGTTTCTCACATTATTTCATACAGCTTCACACCCTCCCATGCAAAATTGATGCAGAAAGGGGTGCAGTGTTCTAGACAATGTTTAATGCATCACAGTAATTCTCATTCTTTATTATGTATTATTACAGCTTACAGTTCAACATCAGAATTGTCAGTGTATAACAGAAATGGTTTATTAAAATCAAGTTTTACTATAACAGGCTTTTTCTTAGTAAGGTTTATTGTGGACGTAACAATGTTACTGAATCCCTTCACCCATGGCAATAGTGGATTGTACTTTCATATCTTGCCTGGAGTTCTTGAAAATAGCTAATTTATCCCTACAAACTCTGGCCAGGTGTATCCTCTATGCAAACACCTATATGCAAATCCCCCTCCCTGCTAATCTCTGACAGCAAGGTAATTTGCATCTACTCAGACACTAGCTTTCAAATTCTCATCTGTTATCTATTCCAAGGCTGAATTCTGTCTTAAAAAGATACAATCATTTTCCCTAGCCCTAGAAGCAGGGTGCTGATGTCCTTCCATTACCAATCAGAATGGAATCAGATGTACTCAACTCCCCTTAGGGTATGTCTTCACTACCAGCCAGATCAGCGGGCAGCGATAGATCCAGCGGGGATTGATTTATCACGTCTAGTCTAGACACAATAAATTGACCCCCGAACGCTCTCCCGTCGACTCCTGTACTCTAGCTTGGCGAGAGGTGCAGGCAGAGTCGACGGGGGAGCGGTAGCAGTTGACTCACCGTAGTGAAGACACCACGGTGAGTAGATCTAAGTACTCGACTTCAGCTACGTTATTCACGTAGCTGAAGTTGCGTAACTTAGATCTGTCCCCCCCAGTGTAGACCAGGCCTAAGAGACTACAAGATATATCCAAAGCATGTAGGGGTGAGTGTTTGCCTGCTTCCCTCCTGCATCCTTCAGGGTTCAATCATAAGACTGTTCTGCTCTGTAGATTCAGCTACCCAGTTTCCCCTCTGAACCTGAGACACAAACTGTTCACCTAAAGAATCAGCAAGGGTGCATTCATGTTCCAGCAACATATTCTCCCCAATATGCTGGCCAAGGACAGCCACTTGGTTATAGGGCTGTTCAAACTCCCTAACAATTTTCACTCCATCTGGAACCTTCTCTAAGCTAGCCATGCTGGATCTTTCTAAAGCAAGGTCAGTGGATCCATACACAGCTGAATAAGGGTTACAGGTACTCCAGGGCTGTCTTTAGGATTTATGAGGCCCTATGCAGTATTATTAAACTGGTGCTGCTATGCCCGATGACAGCCCAAGCTGGGGGGGAGGGAGAAATGAGACAGCAAAGGATAACGAGATGCATCACAGTTCCCCGCAGAGACCCCCGTACCCTCTCCCTAATGCAGAATGGACATGCAGAAGGTACCTAATTAAAAGCACTAAACTTGGGAATAAAAAATGGAAGTTACAGGTTTTTTGATATGCCCTGAAGTTTGTCAGACATTTATTTGCAAAAATGTTGTAGTAAGGGTGAGTCAGCTGTCTTGCTGAATACAACATTAAATGTTATGGAATACATGATGCAGCTCTTCTCTGTTTTACATTTTCTTAATATTTCTAAGCTGATTTTATATTTTAAATGTACTCTTAAGCCTTCATAAAGTAATCATTCCAGATTACTACATATTTAACTCACTGAAACAAAGACATTATTTTAAATTAATCAGTCACAGAGGTTTAGTGTGTTCATAACAATGTTCACTGCTTTTAGAAAAAAGAACATTAATTTACTGTGTGTGATCTCCCTAACGAGAGACATGTTTATGAAATTTCACCAACTTTAAAAATGTTTCCAAAGATTTTAGGCATAACAAAGGATTTTATAACTTACTAAGGTACTGATTTTGCTGGAGGGTTCTCTTAAAACTAGTTAATCAGATAGACAGAAGTAAAGAAAGGGAAACTCTTTGGCCAGCTATCTGGAAGGAAAGGAGTGTTGTCCCTTGATAGGCTCTTTTCAATGTGTGGGGAGAGGGGGTGAAGGGGGAAAGGGATGGACAGAAAGGACAGGAAGACTTTGGAAGCAAGTTTTTTTTACTATAGTAATTAAAATGTTTATTTTAGATAAGGGTGATCTTTTGGAGGATTTATTTAAAAAACTATATGTCTGAAGATCCAAGTATTTAAGGCTAAAGATGATTGTGCATCAAGAAATCTATGCAAAGATTTTTTAGAGATGTGATTTTATAATCTTCACCAACTCACTAATTAAATATTTTTAAAGCAAATTTTAAACTAAGGTCCTGTAGACTGACATGTTCTGAGTAAATATTACGGTCATGCACAACTGTTTTTCTCAGTAAATTCAGAAACTGACAGTATATACCTGGGGTTTAGCAAATGCCTGTTAAATGGTTTAATTACCCCTTGAATAGCTCTCTAACAGTTGTGCTAATGGGTCTGGCAGGCCGGAATGCTTTTTCACTTTTAACTACTAGATCCCCTCCCAAGGAAGAGTCACCAGGCTGCAACAGCCAGCTGTGGGAGCCTGCAGGAAGGGTCAGAACAGTGATAGGAAGAGCTAGGATGGTGGACACTAAGACCCAATGGTGCCCCAAATTTTCAGGTGCCCTATGCAGATGTGAATGTTGTGTATGCCTAAGGACGGCCCTGAGGTACTCTCTTTCCCTCTGCAGCTTTTCTTACTGGCAACATGCAGGTTACCACACAGAAGCTTAGGGCCCATCATTCCCTCCTTGTCACAAGTTTCTACAATGGTAGTGGGTAACACAGTTAAATCACCTTCATGCTTCCCTTGTGCTCTGGTCATATCCACCTGATTAAACAGAGCTGTCATATCTTTACCCAGCAACGCACTAGCAACAGGCAAGATAGAAGTACCAGAATCGCCCAGTCCCTGGGAGTTAGTTGAGACTTTAACCAGATGTAACCTAGTTATAATGTCATTATCCCTAACAGAAGCAAGTTTAGGAACACTTTCTCCGTGGGTGACAGCTAAGTCCAGAACAAACTCTGGGACAACTGACAAATGCTCAACCAGCATAAGCTGAAAGGGTCCTTCTGTCTGCTCCACAAACAAAGGACTGGAGATACACCCTAATTCAGCAGGCACACTGCTATTTGCACCGGACAAACAATTGGAGAAACTCTCCATAGGCAAGTCATTGCCCCTAAAAGACACAGGTTTAGGAGCACTTCCTTCCTGGTCACAACTCTCCGCACTGGTAGCACGTAAAGCATAGGGATACTTACGTCCCACTAACATTGTTTTCCCACACCGCTGACTATACAAAGCCATCAGTTCACAAGTCTGCCTAGGCTCATCTACATTTTCTTTGCCAATCTCTCCCTTTAAACCTTCTCTTACACACCCCCACTGAAGTCTTTAAAAGAAAGGTTATCTGAGAATTTGACACTTTTAGCAATTGGAACATTTCTCTCAACATATAAACTGCAGTTTTTCACAGACAGTGGCTCATCATACTGAACCACTTTAAGCAAATTGCTTCTACACTGTTCAAGCTTACTTTTATAAGCTTCACTTGCCAACAATCTCCATTGTCGTCAGATGTCAACAGTGTGGTGCTCTGCTCTATCCAATGTTGATAACAGTCGGCTGTGTGCGTGTGTTCCCTCTGTGTGCTGTCCCGGCTCTTTGCAGATAGCTGACACAGCAGACCCTGAGAGAACCCCCAATGACCACAGACTCCAATAAGGTACAAAGGCACCTGGCCAGGTTTATTTCCAAATGAAACACAGTCTCTAGCTCCCCGAATCAGATGCCTATGGTTCTGCTAGTACATATGTGCTCCCTGACAACAGGGCCGCCCAGAGGATTCCGGGGGCCCGGGGTCTTCGGTGGCGGGGAGCCCCGCTTCGGCGGTAAGTAGGTGGCGGGGGGTCCATCCGTTCTGGGACCCGCTGCCAAAGTGCCCCAAAGACCCACAGCGGGGACCCCCCTCCATCAAATTACCGCCGAAGCGGGTCTCGCTTCGGAAGTGCAGCCCCCACCGCGGGTCTTCGGGGCACTTTGGCGGCGGGTCCCAGAACGGAAGGACCCCCCCGCCGCCGAATTACCGCTGAAGACCCGGCTGCACTCCGGCTGCGCTTCGGCGGTAATTCGGTGGCGGGGGGGTCCTTCTATCTCGGAGAGGAAGGACCCCCCGCCAGCGAAGACCGGGAGCGAAGAAGCTCCGGGGGCCCGGGCCCCACGAGAGTTTTCCGGGGCCCCCGGAGCGAGTGAAGGACCCCGCTCCAGGGCCCCCGAAAAACTCTCATGGGGGCCCCTGCTGGGCCTGGGGCCTGGGGTAAATTGCCCCACTTGCCCCCTCCTCTGGGCGGCCCTGCCTGACAATGGATGCAGCTCAGTAGATGGCGGGACTCTCCACTGCCCCCTAGGCTGGACAAAGACATCCACTCGGGGATGCATTCTTACACACAGGTACAAACAAGTTACATATCACTTCTGATGCACTGAGATACAATCCCCTTTACATATTAGGGTGCTGCCTCCCTTCTTGTACAGGTTGGTTCAAACAAACAAGTCTATCCATCATATTATCCTTTTGACTCTATCTTTAAGATGAGTCAGCCTGTTCCTTGCTATCTCTGTGGAATGTGTTCGTATTGGGATGTTCTGGTGCCATTGTTAGGTAAAATCTGTCAAGCAAGTCAATGGGCTACACCATTCACTTAAGAGAAAAAGCTCGGAGTCCAGCACCCGAGTTTGTGCCAGCACCGAGTCAATGTTTATACACAGAAAGGTAAACAACAAGTGATTACAGATCATAATGGTCATGCAATAATCAATTGAAGATTCTACAGGAATAAAACAGGTAAAATGTAAATAGAAAGAACAAAGGAAGGAGATGGCTATGGGAGGGGGTGTGTCATAGTAGTTCGCAAGAGGTCAGAGGCTTTTGATTAAAAGTTTCAGATATCTGGGGTTCTCAGATATCTGTCAGAGACCAGACAAAGCTATTCGTTGATCCCTTTTAATGGGCCGCTTGGCACACCATCCTTAGCTTAAGATAAGGAAAAGAATAAAAGCTCGGAGCAAGTTTATGAGGGAGGGGACACACTGTGGCAAGTTTTTTGGCCCCAACAATACCCACCAAGAGGTTTTAACCCACCCAAGTTTTATACCACAGACGCCAGTAAAACACTAAGTTGATTAACAGATTACATAATGGTCATGCATAATCAATGAAGGAGCATCTACAGGAGAAGAAAATAAAACGTTAAAATAAAAAACATAAAATGTGTCAGAATTGAGAAACAAAGGCCTATCTTGTTGGGAGGAGGATGTCGATGAGTCTTGTTGGTCAGGGGGAGGGGTCATGAGGTAGTTCGCAGGTCAGTGGTTGGATTAGTTAATTAATAGTCTTCAGATAGAGGACATCAAGTCCGGATTAAGTTTAAAATCATAGACTGGCTTGAACGTGGGAGTTCAGACTCAAACATTCTCCACTGCTACACCCCTTTGGGATGTTAAGGAGGGTGTCCAATATATTACCAAAAGCTACACCGACCATTTTTGGGGAGCCAAGGGCTACCGCATTTGGCAATGTACTAGCACTGGGCAACTCAAGAGTCGAAGGCCTTTGGCTGAAAAAAAAAAGTAGGAAAAGAATAAACTGACCCACATGAGTTTAACAAAACAAAATAACAAAAAAAGAGGGAGGGGGACACACTGGAATAACAGCAACACAGTATTTTATTAAGGATTTACTATGGCCCCAAAACAATACCCCCCCCCACCAAGAGGTTTTGAACCCACCCAAATTCAGGCAGCCAATTCCATAAGGCTCCCCACCAATCATAAGCGTGGCTGGCCATGAGGAGTAGTTCTTAGCCATTTCCCCCTTAGATGTTTGGTACGTTGAAAAGTGTTCAGGGTAGTGTCCCCCCCCCCCCCTTTACCCCCCCCAAAAACACAGCATTCTTCATAAGCAGAAAATAAACTAAAAAGGCATAATAAAAAACTACAGTTGTCAGAATAAAAGGTCCTCTTATTTTTTTTCGAGTCATTATAAGCCGCGCCTCCCGCCCCCTGATGTCTGAAAGAGGTAAGCTGGTCCCCCCCCCCCACTGGTCAGAGGCAGTGTCCCCCCCTCAGTGGTGGCACCAAGGGCTGCTTGGTCCCCCCGTCCCCTGTGGTCCACCCCCCTACGACTACACCCCACCCCGACGTGGGAGTGGTGGATCCAGGGATTTGCGTCCTTCCAGGAACACTGCAGTCTGGGTTGTTAAAAGAACCTGGTGTCGTCCCCCTATAAACCCCTCGGGCTGGAGGGCGTGACCACGAGACGAACTTTCCCCCCCCGCCCCCCCTCCCGCCCAGACGATGTTTTACCCCACCCCACAGTCCCCTGGTTGGAACGGTGGGTGGCCCCCCAACAACCCCCCCCCCCCCTTTCTTCAGCGGCACGGTCTGGGGGAAAACTGCGAGGCTTTCCAAAGGGTACCCCTTTACCGGAGGCGAGGCCTGTAGGTGACGAGAAACTGGCACGCGGTCATATGATCCCCTCCCATAGTGAAACATCAGCACGTGGTAGCGCCCCGCCTTTGAAAGGGGGGTGTCCATAGATTGCAGTTCAAATGGGGGATTCCACCCAATACACGGGTATGGCCGAGAGTACGAAGGTGAAACAGGACCAAGGGAAGTACCTGAGGGCACTATTAAAAACCCTGTTTCATGACAGTATTTAGCCAATGTAAGCTTAAGCTCCCATATTCTTCATACGTTCAACGTTTCCCGCTAGACTGGGGGTGGTAGGGTGTATGAAGGAGTGTGAAATGCCCAGTCCTTGTTCTAAACGGCCAAGGACATTACCAGTAAAAGTGGGTCCGCGATTCTGAATCAAGTATGAGAGGGATGCCCAAAAACGGGGTACAATGTCTTTAAGGAGGATCTTCGCCACTGTGGCAGCAGTACAATTAGCAGTAGGAAAAGCTTAGACCCATGACGTCAGAGGGCAAACCAAACACTAAGGAGGTGCTTTTTCCCAAAAGCCTTTGGGCATATCTGCAAAGTTTAATTTGAGAAGATGTTGAAATGGAACAGCAGGCGGCGGTCTTCCACCCTTAATTTTGTTAAGAGGCGGAGCAGGTCCATTTCGCTGACATGTGCTGCATGCTTTTCACTAGTTGACAGGCAGTAGGGGTTGAATGCCTTGGTAGCATACCAAAAGCGAGCGATGGTGTTCACAAGGGCGTGCGTGCCGTAGTGACCCCCCCCTTTATCATGGTGCCAGCAAACTGCCACGGGGTATGTGGAGCGAGGGAGGCAGGCTCGGCCATCCGGCATAAGGCCAGGTCCCTTTGACCAGAGTGGCTCCAGAGGCTTTCCCCACGACTGTAGTTCAGCAGCGGTACCAGTACAGGGTTAAAAGCATACTTGCTATCAGTAAAAATGGTAAACGGTCTTACCAGCGGCCAACTGGCAAGCTCGGGGCCAGGGCATAGAGTTCGGCGGCTTGGGCTCCCCAGTTGCCTGGGGCAGTGAGGAGGCCTCTTGAATGTCCCATTCAGAGGTGACTGCATAACCATTAACATAGAAGGAGCTTCCGTCCGAGAAGAGGATGCAATCAGGGTTGTCCAGTGGCACGTCAAACAGGTTTTGTTCTTTTATCTGTAAGATGCTCATTTGAACTACTTCCACACAGTTGTGATGATCCTGGAGGACTGGCTGGTCAGGAAGCAAGGTAGCTGGATTAAGGGGCCCACATCTTTCAAAAATTAGGTTAGTGTCTTCTAGGAGTTCGGACCTCTAGCTGCTGTGACGATGGGGACGAAAAGACTTGGGTCGTGCCCCTACGCAGAAGCGGCTGACAAGGCATGAGAGGTCCAGACCGTGGTAAAATGACCCAGGGTCAGCTCTTTGCCTTTGTGATCAGCAGGGCAGCTGCTGCCCAGAGTCCGGGTGCAGGATGGGGTTCCCTGAGCGACAGGGTCAATCTGCTGGGAGTAAAAAAGCAAGCAGAAAATGGTGGGCCCGGCTCAGCTGGGTAAGGACGCCACTAGCAATTCCGCCCCCTCTCGTGGACCAAAAAGGTGAAAAGGGTTTGCTGTAATTGGGGGGGCGGAGAGACATGGAGGAGGCCACACTGTCCCCCCCCCCCACTTGAGTAACTGAAAGGCTTGAATCGTGTCTGGGGACCACTGCAAAGGGTCAGGAGCAAGCGTTAGCAGTGAGTCGGTGGAGCGGTTTGCTCAACTCCCCACAGGACGGCAACCAAGGGCGACAGAAGCCAATTAATCCTAAGAAACCTATTGGAAGTTGTTTCTTGGTGTTTGGCAGAGGGCAGTTTTGGATAGTCTTTATGCGGACCTGGGTTCATTTTGTCTCCCCTCTGGGGTTAACAGGAAGCCCAGATATCGGAACCTTCTGTGAGACCGCACTGAATCTTGTTAGGGTCTACCTTGTGGCCTCTCTGGTGTGTAGGTATAATAAAAGTGCCTTACCATCGATGCAGAGGGCGGCTTCTTCGCGGTTACCTAGTTAGGATGTCATCTACGTATAGGACTAACGTGGATCCCCTGCCGACTGGTGAAGCCTTCCAATGATCGTTGGCGGAGGCATTGGCTATGAAAATCGTGGGGCTTGTCTCCTGTAGCCTTGAGGACGTCGTTGCCAGACATAACTTTGTCCCTCCCCAGGTGAAACCAAAGAGATATTGAGAGTCTGGGTGCACAGGTATGCTGAAAAAAAGGGCTGATTTTTAAGTCAATAACAGTGAACCACTCAGGCATCCCCAGGGAGATTTGGCTGATGATAGTAGCTGAATCAGGAACTACTGCATGAAGAGGGACACATACTGATTAATAACCCGTAGATCCTGTACAAAGCGCCAACGAATAGGGTCTCCGTCCTTTTTAGGAGGCTTTTTGACAGGCAGTAGTAAGGGGTATTACAGGGAGTGCGCTGAGGGCGGACTAGCTTTTTGTGCAATGAATCCCTCGACAATGGGGCGGATGCCACTCCCGGGCTTCCAGCGACAGGGGGTATTGGGGAACTGACGGGGGGGGGTCTAAGGAGGGGCTTCACTTGAAGCCTTACTGGCTCTGCCGAAAGGAGCAGGCCAACATCTGTGTCAAAGAAATTCCCCAGAGGGTTAAAGGCAAGTCAGTGAGGTCAGGGGAGAGAGAGGGGGGGGTTTCTCCCAATTACCCTGAGTTTAGGGCCGAATCTCCTAACACTGTCATCAATAATCCTACCCCTTCAGGAGTGGCAGGTTTAAAGTAGCCTCACGCTTACAGAGTAAATCCCCGGCCCATCAAAGGGATCGGACAAGCTGGGGAAAAAAGAAAACGGTGAGAAAAACATTTATCAGCATAAATAACATTTAGAGGCAAAGTTCGAGTCCCAGAGAATGTGGGTTTGCCTTCCACCCAGTTGGAGTTTTAACCTCAGAGGATAGCCAGGGAGAGGGGGCATGATTTTAAAAGAGAGAAAGTAGCTCCAGTATCAATGAGGAAACAGACAGGCAGTCCCCTGAGACTGAAAGGGTTAGATGAGGCTCTTTGCTGGGAGGGGAGAAAAGTTGAGGAAAGAGCCGGCTAAAGACATTAAGGAAATAAGACCATCACATTGTTTGCCTTCGCCCCCGGGGTAACCGTCATTGAGAGAAGGCTGAGTTTGCTGCACAGCTGCTGCTGTTGCCCGTAGTTGATCCAGGCCTGAGGAACGGGGCTGGGCTGGTGGTGCAGGGGTGTATTTGTCCCTGGTGTAAGTATCTGTCGCGGATGCGACCGGACCCTCTGGCGCAGCGTCCCCAGGGGCATTCACGTTTTAAGTGACCGGGCTGTCCGCACTGAAAACAATTTCCTGATGGCTGGGGTTGCCAGGAACCCTCTTCCCCGAGCACCCTGAAATTCCATGCCCCACGGCCACGGCTTCTGCCTCGAATACCACCGCGAATAAAAAAGAAAAGCTTAAAGCCATCAACTTAATATTCTTCCTTTTTCTCTTTCTTTTTACTACTTTCCCCTTTCTTTCTCCCATGCAAAACTCCTTCCGAGGTTGTGCCCCTCCAATTCCTCCATACCTCTTATCCCTCTGCAGAGATTCCAATTTGGAGTCCTGCAGATTCCCCTCTGCGCTCTCTGGAGAGAGTCCCCTTGCGGAGGAATAGGGGCAGGTGCAGTGGGACCAACTGACGAGTTTTAAAAACACGCCGTGGTTTACACCCTTCATCGAAATAACATGGAGGGGGTTCACTCTCGGGAGAATACCTGACTGCCATAATTTTTAAAGATTTTCCACAGCTCTGCTGCTGTGTCCCAACAAATCCTAGTTAACATAACTGTCCCGGATGGTCTTTTTCGATCTGGCTTCCTTACTCCTCTTAAGGCAGCCTGTTCGAAAGAGCCATACGTAAGGCCACCTCAATCTCCGGGTCGGCCAATACCGCGGTATACCCAGTCCCAATTCCTTACACACAGTGTGTACAACTTCCTCCTAGACATTCCTGTCTGTACTGGGAGTTTTCCTTCAATTCCATAACTTATTTACATTCCCCAGCGGACTCTCAAGAGGCACGCTAGTCCCTTGACCCATGGTGTCTGACAGGGAGCCCTCCAACTGGCGTTTATCCTGCTGTCCAGTACACGACCCCTCAATATTGAATTGGCTGGGGAGAAAATCTCCCGTGGCGCCTGCCAATTCGTATATGAGTGGTTGACCACTGGACAGAGGCACCGCACCAGAAGGAATCCCAGACGAGCCCCCAAATTGTTAGGTAAAAAGCAAGTCCTACTCACCTCTCCAGCACCCGAGTTTGTGCGGAGTTGGTATAGACAGGGCTCAGAAATCTGTCAGAGATCCAGACAACAATTCGTTGAATTCAACGGGCTCACACCATCCTTAGCTTAAGAGAAAAGCTTCGGAGTAAGTGTGGCAAGTTTATTAGGGGTGAGCATCAATGTTTATACACAGAAGTAAACAAAGTGATTAACAGATCATAATGGTCATGCATAATCAATGAAGATTCTACAGGATAAAACAGGTTAAAATGTAAATTAGAAAAGACAAAGGAGGAGATGGCTACTTGTTGGGAGGGGGAGGTGTCATGAGTAGTTCGCAGGTCAGAGCTTTTGATTAAAAGTTTCAGATAGAGACATCAAGTCTGGATTAAGTTTAAACTCATAAAAAGTTCAGACTCAACACCATCGTGGCACATGTTCATCCTATTAGTGCTCGATACCTTTTAGATATGTGTATATGTGCAATTAGCAGCTTTCTTCTTGACAACTTCTGTGAGCAGGGCCTGCCACTGGCTCACAGCTTACCTTTGCTTTATGTTAGCAAAGTCTTGACCATTACTTTAGTTCAGGCCTCATACTGGGCCTGATACAAGGCTTATGTTTCAGGGCCTCATTTTACTACATCCTTCTCCCACAAAAAATTTGTCCTTTCCTTCCTCAGTTAGGGCTTTAACCTGAACATCAACTTTAATCTGCTCTAGAGAAATATTTTCCTGAGCAATGAGTTCTTTCTGTGCTTCATCTAATTCCAGATTCACTAATTACAGATATTATGACACACATTCAGAAATTTCCTCAACATATAAACTGTTTTTCTGACTAGACAAACAGCTATTTTTCAGCAAAAAATTTGTGACGTGACGGTGTATGACTCTATGCTGTTGTGTGTGGTTAACCTGGTACATTATTTCCTACAGCATCACAACTAGCACCTGGCTAGTGAAACTAGCTAGTCTATTTTCATTGTCCAACCCCTCGCCCCCCAAATACGGGCAGCACAGATAGTGAAAAGTAAGGGTCTAATCCCTTACACTATCTTCTGTGGAGGTACAACAGCTGAGGATCTGGCCCATAATTTGTAACTTCACAATGTCCCTTTAATTGTTGTATGCAAGGAGACCAGAAGAAGAGCTGTGTGTGGCTCTAAAGCTTGTCTCTCTCACCAACAGAAGTTGGTCCAATACAAGTGTGACCATTGTCACTTGGAGAGGACAGACTGAGGTTGCTCAATCAGGGCAAACTGCAAAGAATGGGGCATTTGATCCCCAAAACTGGTGGCTATTCTAGTAATTAGATCCACCAAGCCAGCAACAAAAGAGTTTACTGGTTACCCAATACCTTACTGGTTACCCAGAAGCCAAATACACAGCTCCCTTAAAGCAACTGAGCCCTTGGCTCTCACCCAGACAGGCAAGTCAACTATGATGAGGATTATTGAAAATCTTGTTCATTATACATAAAGTTCTACCAATCCCAACGAATCGGACACTTTACCCAACTGGTCAATGAATATTTCAGATCTTACCCAAATACATGCTTACAGCCAATTCTTATTAACTAAACTAAGATTTATAAAAAAAAAGAAGAAAGAGTACAGGTATTGTGGTTAAAAGATCATTTTATGTACAGATATGAATAGAGTTCTTATGTAAGTTTCATAGTAGAACCATAGAATATCAGGGTTGGAAGGGACCTCAGGAGGTCATCTAGTCCAACCCCCTGCTCAAAGCAGGACCAATCCCCAACTAAATCATCCCAGCCAGGGCTTTGTCAAGCCTGACCTTAAAAACCTCTATGGAAGGAGATTCCACCACCTGCCTAGGTAACCCATTCCAGTGCTTCACCACCCTCCTAGTGAAAAAGTTTTTCCTAATATCCAACCTAAACCTCCCCGATTGCAACTTGAGACCATTACTCCTTGTTCTGTCATCTGCTACCACTGAGAACAGCCAAGCTTCATCCTCTTTGGAACCCCACTTCGGGTAATTGAAAGCAGCTATCAAATCCCCCCTCATTCTTCTGTTCTGCAGACTAAACAATCCCAGTTCCCTCAGCCTCTCCTCATAAGTCATGTGCTCCAGCCCCCTAATCATTTTTTTTGCTCTCCGCTAGACTCTTTCCAATTTTTCTACATCCTTCTTGTAGTGTGGGGCCCAAAACTGGACACAGTACTCCAGATGAGGCCTCACCAATGTCGAATAGAGGGGAATGATCATGTCCCTCGATCTGCTGGCAATGCCCCTACTTATACAGCCCAAAATGCCGTTAGTCTTCTTGGCAACAAGGGCACAGTGTTGACTCATATCCAGCTTCTCGTCCACTGTAACCCCTAGGTCCTTTTCTGCAGAACTGCTGCCTAGTCACTCGGTCCCTAGTTTGTAGCAGTGCATGGGATTCTTCCGTCCTAAGTGCAGGACTCTGCACTTGTCCTTGTTGAACCTCATCAGGTTTCTTTTGGCCTAATCCTCTAGTAGAGATGGTGAGCTGCTGAGTTGCAAAAAGTTCTTTCCAGAATCATTTTTTCAGGTTATAGTCCAAATAGGCAGTCCATATATAGAGTTTGTTCAAATTCTTCCATGAGAATTAGCAGGGTAATCCAGACTGGAGCTGGAGACTTCAGTCTTCCAACTCAGGTTTCCCCTGACCAAGTTTAAGATCTCAAGTACAGGATTGAGGCCCTAGAGTTCTTTTATATATCTCTGGCAGGCTGCGATAGCCTTTTGACAGTATAACAACACAGAAGGCGTTCCTTGAATGAAAAATAGGTAATGCACATGAATTGCTTTGAAGTAAAAATCCCTATTTCCTATGTATACACAGGTAAACTAGTAGTATTAATTAACATAAGGCAATTATCCATTCAAACTATCAAGGCATTCCATTATGGCACAGACAATTTAAACTGAAGACAATGTAAGTAATATTTCCTGCAATATCTTACATCTTTGATCTTAAGGTTAACTGAACCATACATAAGCATAATATAATATACTTACAACACAAAAGGGAGTTAGCATCCACAAGCTAATCTGGTTATGTGGTTAACGTCTAACAAGAGATAGGTAAACACATACAGTTACTATTTACCTCTTATTCTCGACAATACGGGTTCACATTTCAAAGCTCTAGTTTATCTAACATGGCTTTGTTAGCTATTTATAAGGAATGGCCCTAATTACTACTTTATATACTTTTCTAATATGTCTTTAAAGGTTGAATTTGGGTCATTTAGCCTGCTAGTTGCTTAACCCTTTCTGGCTCAGTGTCACAAAAAGACATTACCTCACCCACTTTGTCTCTGTAATTGTCCCTTTAAGGCAGTAGTTTTCAACCTTTTGTCATTTGTGGACCCCTACAAATTTTGAATGGAGGTGCAGACCCCTTTGAAAATCTTACAGTTTGCAGACCCCCAGGAGTCCATGGACCAAGGTTGAAAACCACTGCTTTAAGTCACAAGTCTAAAGTTATAATCACCTCCTTTCTAGCTTTATATTTTGTGTTCTTGAAAATTGCTCTACATAATGATAGTATTTAACCTGAATGTATTTTGTTCCCTACACAGCTAATTTCTGTGAAGATAGTACTTACGTAGTCAACTCTTCAAAAAAGTTTACTTTTACAAGAATTGTAGTAGACAGATTTGGCTATTCTGCAGAAAAATGTGAAAACAACACTGTAAATGGTAGGTGTTTCTTTCCTCTTCCCTCCTTCCCACTCGCCCCCCCCCCCCAAATGAATTTAAGGCTGGTGAAAGATGTCAGCTTATCAGACCAGGAGATGGAAGTCCTCTATTTAACCCCTGAATAGATACAGCCCTCCCCACACTGCGCTGCTACTATGTTTTGATGCTGATCCCTATGAAGGTGAAGATGTAATTTAGTCTCCATATGTCAATGTAAATAAATATAATTTTCTCTTCATGTCCTTGGTCTCCAAGATGGCCAACAAAAATGCTAGTCCTGAATGGTGAGTTTTGTGAGTGGGATACCTGGACACTTGGAACTGGACTGAGATCACTAACTCATATCACATAAACCACTGAGGTGGTGATTAAGTCAGCTACTACTGTGCAGAGAATTAATTTAATTGCACCATATGACAGAGAAATGTTTCAGGAAAAGTTATTAAAATATCATCCCTTTATTCTGATTGGATTGTGGGTATTTTGTAAGTAAAAAACAGGAGTAGGAAATGGGTCAGTTGAATATTATATAACACAGTGAGTTTACACTACATACAATGTCTGATGATCTGTAGGACATCTCTTTGTTCCGTAATATTTATATTGTTACTGCCTCCACTATATTTCTGCTGGTAACCTGTGACAAATTTTCAAACCTATTGTGGGGGGGAAATTACCTGCTTAAGGGGTAGGATTCTACAACCCTTACTTATGTAACTAATCCTTCCCCTATTTACATGAATAAACCCAATGACATCAATAGCACTACTTGTTTGAATAACGGTTACAAATATGAGTGAGAGTTACAGGATCAGGCCCTGAGAAGAAAATAATTTAAAAAATCATAAGGGTTAACGGGGATCTGCAAAGCATGCTGACATCATATGACTGTGAAAGGACTTTTTTTTTGTTTGTTTTTAAATTAAAGCTGGTACTCCAAAAGCAAGCCGGAAGTGCATCAAAATAGGAAGAACACCTACTCTAGATGATGTGACGTTTGTGAACTGCAGTATAAACCTGAAAACTCTAATGGATGAGGTACTCTTGTCGTTTAATATGTCATTTAAAGGGTTGCTACAACTACAGTGAAGGGGGGCTATAATGACCTTCATGATCTGAGTTTGGGATACGGATTCCAAATGCGGAGTTGGTTGAAACAAGAAACGGGCTAAAATCACCAGTACATTCTGGCTGCTTTGCTCTTCCCTAGCCCAGTGAGTATTTTCCCACTATTTAAGAACTAAACTTTTTATTACTGTAAAATGGTATGTCACAGATTTATAAAGATAGGTTCATTAGAAAATAGGATAAATAACAGATTTGTCTTCACCAATAAAACTGATATAAAATATAATGAAGCTTTCAACCTGTTCCAGGCCATCAGATATGATTCCATATTGCAATACAGCTGCACATACAGAAAATAAATAAAGGTGGGATTTTCAAAAGCACTCACTTTTGGCCTGTGACTTCCCATTTTATTTGAGTGGGAGCAGAGTTCAATGCTGAACACTTGAAAACTCCACCCTAAAATAAATTGGGAGAAAAGAGAGGAGAAGTAGCTTTATACATTGTCCCCTAGGTTCTCTCTTACGTTGGCATTCCAAAGTATAGGGGCTTTTTGCTAATTATTTTAAAACTCATGAGCCTGCAAACTTTTATGCCTTCTTAGAGTGTAGCTGTAGCTACTTTAAACCCCAATTTAAAACAAAACCAAACAAGAAAGCTACAATCCACGTAACTAGCAAAGGTGCCAATTCTTCATCATATTTATTTGCTCCCATGTACTGTCACCAACTCTGTCCTTGTTCTGTTTGATCTTTAGATCGTGAGCCTGTCAGGGCAGGGTTTGTCTCTCTTTTTCGGTACAGTGTCAGACTGTACAGCTACCATAATATAAATATTTACTACTACTACTAATAGTAATAGCATAGGCTCTGTATTTGTGTCTTCAGTTTAAATTGTCCTCCACAATATTTTTTAATTTTTGAAGTTAGACTGCCACCTAGTGAATTTTAAAGAAAACTCAGCATTTTTCAATTACAAATGATGATGGAAGATTTGGGAAAGCTATATCTGTAATGATCAGGCCCATAACCCAGACTGTTTGTTTCTCCTGTGCTCTCAATGCTCAGGTCTCTGAAAAAAATCGGGTCATAGGAGTCTCAAGTTGGGAGCCCCACGTTGGTGGATATTTCTGACCTTAATCTTTGTGTTTCAGTACCCCATCTGTAACATGGGGGTAATTTGAAAATAAACTAAGGATTTTGAAGCACTCAGATATAACAGCGATAGGTACCATGAGAAATTAATACTATATCCAGGCCAGAGTTTAAATAGTGTGCAGTAAATAAGGCATATGGGCACATGAATCCAATTATCCAGGTCAGCATTAAGCTGTCATAACTTTGAGATCATCCTCTCTTCCATCAGTCTCCTGTCTCCTTCACTACATCCTCTCCAGCTTCTGCAACACATGAAGCAGGGGTCCTGCAGACAACAGCCTCCTTTACTACATAAACCCGACTCACCCCCAGAGAAGGTCCAGCCCTTGAATGAGGCAGGGGTCCTGTGGCAAAAATAGTATGTGATCATGTAATTAAAGACTGTAACACAATGTAGACTGTGACACAGTTCCTCCTCTGCCTTGGTGGGTCCTGCGCTTATTGGCAGATTTGCTCACCTCAGTGATCTTCCCCACAGTCTGGGTCAACTTCTCCTGTGTCTGATCAGGAGTTGGGAGGTTTGGGGGGAACCCGGGCCCGTCCTCTACTCCGGGTTCCAGCCCAGGGCCCTGTGGATCGCAGCTGTCTATAGTGCCTCCTGTAACAGCTGCATGACAGCTACAACTCCCTTGGCTACTTCCCCATGGCCTCCTCCAAACACCTTCTTTATCCTCACCACAGGACCTTCCTCCTGGTGTCTGATAACGCTTGTACTCCTTAGTCCTCCTGTAGCACTCCCACTCCTTGCGCCTTTTGCTTCCAGCTCCTCACACGGGCTTCCTCTCCGCGGGCTTCTCCCCCCCCCCCCAACTGGAGTGAGCTCCTTTTTAAACCCAGGTGCCCTGATTAGCCTGCCTTGATTGGTTCTAGCAGGTTCCTGATTACTCTAGTGCAGCCCCTCTCTGGTCACTTAGGGAACAGAAAACTACTCATCCAGTGACTAGTATATTTGCCCTCTACCAGACTCCTGAATCCCACTGGTTTGGGTCTGTCACAATACCTACCCAGGGGTGGGAGTGGGGGTGCTAATTAAGGTTGCACGGGCAATGTTAATTCTGACATTTCCTATTTCAGCGCTTAATTTTGCAACCTTACTAATACCTTAATAATACTTAGAGAAGGACTAGGCTACTCTAGGTGTTTTCTTTGTTCTTCTGGTAGCTTCCTAAAGTCGTTTCAAGTCTAATTCTGTTTATGTAGCACACATTGTGAGTGGGAGGGGCTACAGAAGTCCATGGATTCAGAAGCTCAGGATAGGTCTACAATGATAAAAGACCCTGAAGTTCTCAGAACCTGGGCTCCAGCCCAAACCCAAACATCTCCTCAGTAATTTTACAGCGCCACAGCCGAATCCCCACCCACCCATCCCAAGTCAGCTAACCCAGGCCAGCCTTGGGTCTTTTATTGCAGTGTAAACGTACCCTTAGTCATCTAGACTTTATCTAGATTTTATTGTATTTCTGTGAGTGGGAGGAGTGACTGTGTATAGTGGGCCAAATTCTCTGCATACTGATGTAAGCTGGCACAGATCTATTGAGTTAATAGGAGCTGTGTCAGTTTATAGCAGCAAATAATTTGTCTGTGAACCTGCTATTCTTTTATTTCATCAGAGAATGGGTATAAAATTGGCCACTGTTTTCCCTCATATTTTCTTTTGTGATGTACCATTTTTTCTAACAGTTACGTACTGCAGATAACGTTTCGTCCATTGCCAATAATACCCAGATTCTTACTTCTGTGCCAGAGAAACTGACCACTGAGAACATCTCTACTGCTGCTGATATTGCAGGACAGATTCTGAAAAATGATTCTCAGGTGAGATTCACCAAGACTAAAAAAAGTATTTTGTTTTATGGCTTAATAGGATATAGTGTGATGTTTGGGACACTTCTCCGAGCCCCACAGAAAATCAGTCTTTTCAGTTTCACTTAATGAAAAACAACAACAAAACCCAAGTGTCTAATCTAGTTGCAATACACTGAGCTATTAAACAGTGGATCTGAGTTCAGATCTCAAGCATCTTAGTGGAGTGTCCCTATCTCAGTTTCTGGGACAACATGGAGGATTCACCTCTATCAATCACTTCAAATTTTGTACATTTGAAATTCAAATATGAGCATCAACTGAACCTGATGTCCTACATTAACCATTTTTTTTTGCCTATCTACATTTGAATAATGTGAGGTACTAACTTATGCATCTGTTGGCTCAAAGACTTTTTCGCCAGTAATAGCTCATTTTTATTTTAAATTTTTATTTAACAGGTTTATCACAATAGTCCTTAAGAGCCAACCACGAGTGGGGCCCCATTGTGCTAGGCGCTGCACAAGCCAGAGTAGTAAATGGTCCCTGTCCTGAAAAGATTACAATCTAAATAGACAGGATAGACATGACACACAAGGTGGGGGAAGGGGTATAACACATAAGCAAAATGTCACTGAATGTTATGTTAGTTCCACATTAGGAGTTTGTATGTTTGTTTGTTTTGAGGGAATTTATTTAGGAGGGGATCAGCTAAATGGAAAGAAAAGGGAAGGGATGGAAGGCAAGGCAGATAGGCTCAGGAGAAGAGGGTTACTTATTCTATTTCCTTTTGATTAAGGCAAGTGTTAACAAAATATTCTATCACAATACAGCATATTAAAAGAAGTGAGTTTGTATACCATTCCTACTGAATATTTCCCTCTTTTCTGTTTGTCAGGAAGCTACTGCTACAATGGCTGCAGTGGCTACAGTTAGCCAACTTTTGGATGCCAGAGTGAGTGAATTCAACTTTGCAGATGAGAACCTTACTAATACTACAGCAAAGTAATTACAATTTCTGTTTCTATTAAATTTGGTAAAACTAAACGTGTCTGCCCATTTAAGATTAAAAATGGAACACAGTGGGACAAATTAATCTCCAGGGTAACTCCACCGATTCAGAAGGTACCCCAGGGATGAATGAAGTTGGCCCAGTTTTCCTAATCTGGAGACAGTGAGGTCTAGAGTTGGACATGACAAATCAGGTTTCCTGCCTTCAGTTCCCAGCTTTGCCACTGATTTGCTGTGTCATCTTGGGTCAGTCAATTAACTAGTGCCTCGCTTTCCCTGTCTGTACAATGGGAATAGGAGTTCTTACCCTACCTCCTGGGGTGATGTGAAGCTTAATGAATATTAATAAACACTTAGAGGTTCTTGTATGAAAGGAATTATAGAAGTGTGAAGTATTATTATTACTAGTAGGATATCCAGAGAATGGAAAAGGAGAGTTACTAGCATGCTAGTAAGTTGTCTCCTTAAAGGAGCAGGTTTCTCAAAATATTAACACACTTAGAAAAAAATATCCCAGTTATCTAACTAACTATTAAATTGTAACAATATTCTAGATTTTCCCCCTCGATGCATAAAAGGCCAAATCCTAGTTCCACTGAAGTCAAAGGCAAATCTCCCATTGACTTCAACGGTAATGGGCTTTGACCCATTAGAATAAGAGATTTTTGGCCAAATTCTACCCTGTCCTACACTCTATGGAACAAATTTGAAGTTACTGAGGGAGGGCTCTATATTTTGATATATTTTACATTGGTAAAGACATTTACACCATTCCTTACTTCAATGCAGCCTCACACGGACACTGGAAAATTTCTCTTTGAATGGCTCTGCTGTTCAGCCCAATATTGCAGTTCAGCACATTTCATTCAAGACAAATTCAACTAAAGCTTGGTTCTCTGCAAAGACAGGTAAGCTTATTTGCTTTGTAGGAATTATAAGGACAATGATCAAACTTTTACAAATTCTAACAACTTATACAAATTCTTTGGTGACTTTTGCCTACACAGTATCAGGAAGTTTACTGTCTGAAAATATTAATGTATCTGAAAAAGTCCCTGACATTAAAGATGCCAGCAATTCAGAAGTTCAAATACTGATCAACATTACAAAGAACGACAGTAAGTACACTCTTCTCTTCCCCAAAATCTAGTGCTGGGCTAATTCTGCACAAAGGTGTTCTCATACTCCTCCTAAAATCTATGAAAAGATGTCATTTTTATGTACGTATATTAGGGCACATAACATAGAACAAGAAGTGTACATGACAAAGCTAATGGTGTGACCTTATTTGTGAATCACTGTTGACTTACCTGTAACATGGTCTGAGTTGTTTTTATGTTATAACTGTAATGAATGTATAGTTACATAGCTACAGAATCCAAAGTGAACCACTAAATCACACATCTCCATTAGAGGTTGGATTAAAAATTTCTGCTCCAAAACTATAGACTACTACCATGTAAGCTTAAAAAGAAAATTCCCTTTGGCTATCAAAGGATCTAGGTATATTTCCTCTTTGTATGCCAACCTACACACAACAGAGCAGCTCTGAATCATTCCTGTAGTACCAGGGCCAGCACCATGGTTTTTGCCACCCCAAGCAGCAAAAAGGGGAAAAAGAAAAAAAAAGCCACGATCGCGATCTGCAGCTCTTCCGCCGCTGCTTCAGTCTTCGGTGGCAATTCGGCAGCTAGTCCTTCACTCCAAGAGGGAGTGAGGGACCCGCCGCCAAAGTGCCGCTGAAGACCTGGACGTGCCGCCCCTCACCATTGGCCGCCCCAAGCAGCTGCTTGCTGGGCTGGTGCCTGGAGCCGGCCCTGTGTAGTACAGTAACTTCTCACTTAACATTGTAGTTATGTTCCTGAAAAATGCAACTTTAAGTGAAACGATGTTAAGCGAATCCAATCTCCCCATAAGAATTAATGTAAATAGAGGGGGTTAGGTTCCAGGGCAGCTTCCCCTACTCTGCAAGCACCAGGGGCCGGAGGCTCAACCCTTAGCCCACCCACTCCACTCCTTCCCCCAAGCCCCCACCCTTGACCCACTTCTCCCCCGCACCTCCTCTTCCTTTACTGCTGCATCCTGGCTCTTACCCCTTCCTCCCTTCTAAACACAGCAAGCCAGCTAGCTTGCCATGTTCAGGAGGCAGGGGAGGGAGCGGGGAGCCTGTGCGCAGAGTCCTCGCTCCTCCCCCTCCCTCCTGCCTCCAAAATGCCGCAAGCCAGCTGATTGCCCTGGGCAGGAGGTGGGGGGAGGAGGGGGAAGGTGCTGATCTGCGGAGTCTGCCAGCGGGTGGGAGGCACTGGGGTGGGGGTGGGGGGCGCGTAGGGAGGCTGCCAGCTGTGGAGAAAGCAGGCAGCCAAACAATGTAAGAGTGGAGCACCGCACAACTTTAAATGAGCATGTTCCCTAATTGATCAGCAACGTAACAACGAAACAACGTTAAGCCGGACGACTTTAAGTGACGCGTTACTGTATAGGGTAGTGGTGCAAACAAACAGACAATAAATATAAAATTACACCCAAACACTATGTTGAATGCAGGGGCGGCTCTAGGCACCAGCAAAGCAAGCACCTGCTTGGGGCAGCCCATTTGCAGGGGTGGCATGGGAGCAGAGAACCAACAGGGGGCTCTGGGAGCTGTAGTTCCTTGGTTAGCTCCCTGCCTATAGAGCCAGCCCTGGAGCAGGGAAAGAACTACATTTCCCAGCATTCCCTTGGCCACTACCAACTGGAAAGGAAGGAGGGGGGACCTCATGCGGCAGCGCGCTGTGAGTGCTGTGAATGGCAGGGAGACCATATTTTAACATTCAAAAAACAGGACACTCCAGGGGAAGGGAAGCCCCCCCTGCCACCATCCACTCCCTCCGACTGCCCCCCCAGAAACCCCAACCCATCCAGCCCCTCCCCCGCTCCCTGTCCCCTGATCACCCCCTCCCAGGACCCCTGCCCCTAACTGCCCCCCGGGACCCCACCCCCCTATCTAAGCCTCCCTTCTCCTTGTCCCCAACTGCCCCCTCCTGAGACCCCCCCAAATTCCCCCCAGGACCCCACCCCCTACCTGTCCCCTGACAAACCCCTGGGACTCCCATGCCTATCCAACCACTGCCTGTCCCCTGACTGCCCCCCCCGGAATCCCCTACCCCTTCTCCAACCCCCCTTCTCCCTGCCCCTGACTGCCCCCCCGAACCTCCGCCCCATCCAACCCCCCCTGCTCCCTGTCCCTTGACTGCCCCCCCCGAACTCCCTACCCCTTCTCCAACCCCCCAGCCCCCTTACCGTGCCACTCAGACCAGCGTGTCTGGCTCTGTGCAGCTCCAGACACGCTGCTGCATACATGCTGCTGTGCTCTCCCGCAGAGCCCATAGCACCCCCCCCACACACACACCCAGTGCCTTCAAGATTTGAACACCTCAAAATTCAGGAGTGCTCAAGCTCAGTTTGGGCAGCTGTTACTTCATTTATCCCAAATCAAATATACTGATCCACTGTAACTTGCTGTAGAAAAAGTAGGATAAAATTGAGCAAGAAATGCTTCCCAGTGGTTATTAGGACTGGAATTGCTATTTTCAACAGCTATTGCCTTTTTGTTTGTTTGTTTGTTTGTTTGTTTAAAAGGAAGACAGTGATATTACATTGGCAAATTCCCCATAGAAAGAAAGAGTGGAACAAAAGAATAATAAAGGCACCTCAACTTTTCCTCATTTACAGAGGACAGTCTTATAATATGCATCCAGATATCCTCCAATCACACAAGCTGAAAACTGTTCCACTTTACTGCAGCTCTGTAACCATATGGGAACCAATCCTGTCTGTGTTTTGTGCACATCCAAAATTCCTGCTGAATGACCCACCCTGGGAGCGAGTTACCAGTGATCCAGGGCTGCGGCGAAAGGAGGGTGCAGGTGGGGGGTCGGGGAGAGCCCAAGGCTGGGGCGGCAGGAGGTGTGTGTGGGGAGCATTGGTGGGGGGGAAGGGAGGAGCCCAGGGCTGGGGCGGCAGCAGGGTTGGGGGAGGGCACTGGTGCGGGGGAAAGGGGGAAGCCCAGCGCTGGGGCGGCAGGGGGTATGGGTGGGGTGGGGGGAGAGCCCAGGGCTGGGGCAGCAGGAGGGTGCAGGGGGGAGCGCAGGGCTGGGACGGGGGGCAGCCAAAATTTTTTTTTTCTTGGGGCGACAAAAAACCTAGAGCTGGCCCTGGTTAAATGAGCATTAATGTTGCAAAGTTGAGCATTCAGAGGTCACCTATGCAACCTTAATTTGGTCTTCTTGTGTGTATGCATTATGATACAGTCTATGATTGTAGTATATCATACTATTTTTTTCACAGAACCCCTGCCTCATTCAGTAGATAGGGTGGATCGTGCTCACTGAATGAGCAGCTATTCAATATTTTGTTTTTTTCCTCATTATTCAGTGTGTGGCCTGATGCCCTATTTACTACACACTATTATGCAAACCCTTCTCTGAGCAGTAATTTCCTCATGGGCTTTTTTATGATACTAGTCACTGTGGAATCTGCGTGCTTGAGAAATACTAATTTACTTTCACAATATGCCTGTGAGGTAAAGGGTTATTCTTTCCCCATTTTATAGATGGAGAATTGAGGCACAGAGAGATTACAGTCAAAATTTCCACTCATTTTTGGTGCCCAATTTTTGGTGCACAGGACCTGATTTTTCAGAGTAAATGGTATAATGCAGCAATTCGTGTGTTCAAAGTACAGTGCTGATTGACTATAATTTGCAGCTGTGAGTCCTCAGCACTACTGCAAATCAGATCCCAGAATCTCAGCTTGGGCACCAGAAAAAGAGGAACACGCAATTGGCTAAGTAGAAAAAATACCATTTTCTGAACAACTCTTTATATATAATATATTTGGCATATTAGGCCAAATTGTGCAATTGATGTTTAATGCAGTATGATTAATACAACAGTCTTCATCCCCTTCAGGGTATTTATATACCACCACCCCTCTCAAATAAATAAATAAAAATAATTACCTTTAAAACATCCAAAATGGTTCAAGAACTATTTGAGAAGTTTTGCAAATATGCAGTAGGTGATTGGTAGATACAGATAAGTATCGGTAATTATTTTCTGCTACAGATAAGTAATTAATTTCTGACATGAGGGAATCTCTAACTTCAGTTTGTCACTAGTCTGATTCTTTATTAAATTATAAGAAAACTTGTTAAATTTAGTTTATAAATGGAAATCAAAGAGGCTGTTTTGTTTTTGGTGTACTGCATCTTTAAATATTGAGTAGTCTGCTGGTCTCCTGCAGGGACAGTGGCCACTTCATGTTTCATTAAACTGGGAGTGACTCCTATATTTAAGTTGCCTAACATTTTCCTTTATAAAATTCCTTAAGACCTTTTTTTTTAAAAACAAGTTCTAACACCTCAATTGTTTGCAGCAGGCTTCTGAAATATGGCAATGGGAAATGCCTGGAGCTAGGGTAGTGTTTCTCAAACTGGGGTCGCTGCTTGTGTGGGGAAAGCCCCTGGCGGGCCGGGCTGGTTTGTTTACCTGCCCCATCCGCAAGTCCGGCTGATCATGGCCAATGGGGGCTGTGGGAAGCGGCAGCCACTAAGTCCCTTGGCCCACACTGCTTCCAGCACCTCCCATTGGCCTGGAGCAGCGAACTGCGGCCAGTGGGAGCCGTGATCGGCTGGACCTGTGGATGGGGCAGGTAAACAAACCGGCCCAGCCCACCAGGGGCTTTCCCTATACAAGCGGCGACCCCAATTTGAGAAACACTGAGCTAGAGAGAAATCTCTTTTCTTATTCCTGTGAAAATCTGTGCAGGTTTTGCTGAGGTACACATGTTTGAAAACTGACACTTCCCTTATGTTCCTCAGGGAAATTATGACAACTTGCCAAAATAATGATGATGTAAACATTCTAAAGTGCTAGGCCTCTGCTGCTACCAAAGCATCAGCATTAGCGCACACACGCAGTGCGTGGGAACACCTGGGCAGTGCTGGAGCAGCTGTAACTGTGGTATGGAAAGAGCCTAGGACAGCCCATTCCCTCCCTTGGGGATTATGTAGGTAATAGCAATAGAAGGCTGTTTTAGCCTGGTAGCTCCAGTAGTGTAGAAGTCTGTGCTGTGGTACAAGATAGTCAAGTTTCAAATGATGCATGATAGGGGGATTGTCACAGTCGCACATAAAAGCATGGTGTTTTGTTTCAAAGTCAAGCACTCAAAAGTTAGGAATGCCAGATAGACAATTTCCTGTGTAACCTTAATTTTTAATTCTATGCATGTTTATTATGGGATGGACTTTAATTTCATGATTACAATTTGATTAGTTCATGATTAATTTCATAATTACAAATCATTTTTTTCCACAGGATGCCTGCCTCATTCAGTGAACAGGAAGGATGCGCAAAAGGACAATATTAAAGTTGTCTTTATCAAACATAGATCTGTCATTTCCTAATTTTCAAGTGCTTGACTTTGTAACTTAAATAATAACATTCTTTTAACCGTTCTTAATGTAATTTCAGTTGCAGAATGTTACAGATTGAGCTACTGCGTTCTCCTTCACATGCAGACTTTATATTTGTTCTCTCTTTCCATGTTGTTTTCCTTTATCTGAATAAAATCATCTAGGCTTAAAAAAATACAACTTCTGCTCTGTTTGTGGTGGAAGAAAACAATAAACTCTGGAGAACTGGTTAAGATAGCTACTGTCTTTCCTCATCTTCATTACAAGTATACAGTTTTTTAAAAATAATTCCATTCTTAGAAGTTATTTTCACTGATGTCTATCTGTCTCTTAACTTCTGTAATGTCATATCTGCTTATTTGCTTATTCGTTGATTTGATAGTAGTAAAAGGTGCTGTACGAATAATTAAATAAACTGGAAGACTCTAAACCAATGTGATCTAATTACTTTGTAGCTCTTATTATTATTTTCACAGTCTCATTCACCCTAAGAGAGACAGTTCTGCTCCACCTTCCACATCCTAAAGGAGATGCAGTCTGCAGACTGATATATTAGCATTTTCCTCTTTGTTTGCAATATTTTTCTCTATTTTTGTCAATATTATGACTTTAATTTGTTGTTTAAGTTAATACATTATAAAAAGCCTTTTTGAAGTAGTCTTTTGTATGTAATTACCTAGGTTTTCTTAAATTGAAAAGGTAAATACAAAATTCTGCTATGTGCAACTGTAAAAACCCCCACCCTGAGCCTTCTGCACTGCAGCATAGACTGCAACAGGAGTTCTTGAGGTACAGGTTTAACTATATTAGCTGGCAGAAAGAGAAGGCTGTTATCCCAGAGGGGCAGGATGGACCACTGGGTGAATGTGCTGTATTGGGAGCAGAGGGATGGAGCTCAGCCTTTCTTAGCTCTTGGGTGAGCACCTGCTCCATGAGGTATCTCCAGAAGATGGGAATAAGCTGCTGGGGCCAGATGCTGTGCAGAGAAGGTGCATGGTGGGGGCAGAGCCATCTGTCCCAGTTCCTGTCCCATGTAGTGCATGACCCACTGAGGCCATGTGCTTGGTCTGAGGGAAAGAGGCCAGGATCTCTTCTGCCCCATCCTTGTAGCTGCTCTGGCAGCTTTCACGTATTCCCAGCACTGTGTCTGATTCTATTGCTGTGTCTTTGTCATCGTTGTGAACCTGGCAATTGGGAATGTTCATGCATGTAGTTATTTCTTGCAGACTGCCAAAATTGCTCTAGGGCATGCAACTTTGAGAAAGGAAACAGTGATTTTTTTTAACAATTAATGTCTCAGCAAAAGCTGACTAGAATCTCCTGGGACAGAGGAAAAGTTACTTCCTTAGCTCAAAGGGTTTCCCTGACAAATATTAAGGCATGCTGTGTATAATGGAGGTTTAAGAGCATCTCAAAGGATCTTTTACAATGGAAGTGTTAGTCAAGCTAAATATAGGAGTTGCTATCAGCTCCTCCTATAATAATCTGTTCCATTAGTATCTATGACCTACATCTCTTTTCTCCTTTTCTCTTTGCCCAATGTAGGTCCATCTGGAAATGAAAGTATTGGCTTTGTCTTGTATCAAAATGACAAATTTTTCCAATCAGAAAGTTACAAGACTCATTTTAATCATACTAAACAAATTATCTCTGGCCATGTTGCTAATGCAACAGTCAATGATGTTCAAATAGTCTTCAACCCAAAGGTGAGTCCTCTTATAAGTAGAATTGAGAGAAAGGGTGTTCTAGAGAATGTTACATAGAAAATGTTGCTGTTGCAGCATCAATTAATTACCATTTAAATTGCCATAGCACCTACTGGCCACAACCAAATTGGGCCCCCTTGTGGTAGGCACTATGCAAACATAGTAAATGATGGTCTCTATCCCCTCAATGTTGTAGCTGTATTCATAGAAGGTTTTACAGTTTTTAAAAGGCTCTAGGGCTTTGTTTACCTTTATTCTTTTTTTGTCTTCAAAAGGACAACATAATTCTATCATTGTTCAGTTATTGGCGTGGGAGGGAGGCCGCCCAGACAGAAGACGACTTGTCTACACTTAAAAGTTCAGCTGCTTTAACTATGCTGGTATAGTTAAAACGGCAAAGCTGAGTAATGTATATTGGTATCAAAGTGCTTATACTGGCATAGCCTTTTCCAATTAGGTAAAGTGAAATAAACTATACTTGTATAAAATGCCTTACACTGGTGGTGTTGGTAGTCCATCGGTAACAATGATGATGATATTACAAATCTCATCTCTGGCTATGCATATGACTCTGAAGTCCGAACCCTGATGCAGAGAATCAGCCGCACTGAGGGTATGGGAAGGCTGTACCCATGATGTTTGATGATGCAGCTCTATGGCATCTTTCACCTGCAGCCTGGAGATGATTGTGTCAATCCCGCTTGAAATTGTTGCATGCTGATCTTGTCAGAGACCGCCAGTGAGTCCTGTTCTGAGTCATTTGCTCAAGTTCTTTGGGGCTAATGCCAGCCCACTGGAGACTGCTCTTCAGGCTGTCTTTGAAGCACTTGTACAGATGACCCTTCTTTCTTTTGCCTGGCCTCAGCTCCTCATACAAGATCTGTTTTGGGAGAGGGTGGTCTTCCAGTCTGATGAGATGTCCAGTCCACCTAAGTTGCACTCTCAACAACTTTTCCTTGTTGCTGGTTATGTTTGCTCTCCCAAGGACCTTAATGATGGTCACTCTGTCATGCCAGCAAATGCTCATTATTGAGTGGAGGAAGCGAATGTAAAATTGCTCGAGCTGTTTAATATGCCGTCTATAGAGAGTCCATGTCTCAGAACTGTACAGGAGAGATGTTAGGACCACTACACTATAGAGCTTCGGTTTGGTAGAGATGGATGTTGTGTTGATTGAGGACTCTTGTTCAAAGTTCGCCAAGGGCTTGGCTAGCTTTACTATTCTAAAGATAATTTCCTTGTCAAGGGAACCATCACTGAAGATGGTACTGCACAGATACTTGAACTGATCCACATTTTTCAACTTTGTGCCTTGGATGGAGATGGCTGGCACTGGGGCATTGGAATGAGGTGCGTTGGAACAAAACCTCTGTCTTATCGAGACTAATGGTGAGGCCAAAGAGCTGGGATGCTTCAGAAAATCTGTCAGCGATTACCTGAAGGTCATTATGTCTGTGGCCCATCAGGGCAGTTATCTGCAAAGAGTGCTTCAATGAGAAGTCTCTCCGATGTCTTTGTCTTAGTGTTTAATCTTCGAAGATCAAAGAGGGAGCCATTGAGTCGGTAGTGGATGTATATCCCCTGAACCAAGCCCCTTGTGGCATGGTGGAGGATGCAAGTAAAGTACAAGGTGAACGCAGCCTTGCTTTACTCCATTCGAGATTTTGAATATCAGAAGAGTCATTGTTGGAGAGCACTTTCCCTATCATGTAATCATGGAACTGGTCCTTCTTGGGCAGCCCAGTTTATGCAGAAAAGCTCATAAGACCCTCGCTGTTGACGATATCAAAGGCTTTGGTCAAGTCGATGAAGACTGCATGCAGGTCCATGTTCTGCTCAGAACATTTTTCCTGGGCCTGCCTTACAACAAAAATAAGTCCATAGAGCTATGACCTGGTCTAAAGCCACACTGCATGTATGGCAAATTCTCCTGAGATATATTTGCAAAGAGTCTCTTCAGTAGAATGTGAGCAACTATTTGCCTTGCTGTACAGAAGAGAGTAATGCCTTTGTAGTTTCCACAGTCAGCTTTGCTGCCTTTGTTTTTGAACAGTGATACAATGGTAGTATCCTTGAAGTCTTGTGGCATTTCTTCTTCCTTCTAGATAATGCTTAAGATGTTCTGGAGCACCTCGATAGCCTTTGGGTCTGCTGCTTTGTACAGTTCTGTTGGGATTCCGTCCTTTTCGGATGCCTTGCCAGAGTTCAGTTGTTTAATGGTTTTTGTGACTTATTCAACAGATAGAGAGAGGTCTAGGTCCTCTTAGATATGTTTCTCAGGTAGTTGATCAGGGGCACATTGATAAGCTCTGTATACTAGCATAACTGCATCTACACTCAGCTTTTACTGGCATCACTATGTTAGCAAAAAAATCACATCCCTAACTGACATAGTTCGGCTGGTAAAACTTCTTAGGTATAGACCAGAGCCTAAATCAGAAATTTGAGAGGGACAAAAAAAGTCATTTCCCTACAGGAAATATAATATAATAAGAATATAATAAATTCTGGGAACAGGAAAAGGATAACATACCAAATGCAGCCCAACATGCCTATTCACTTTTGGGTGTTACCTGAATTCTACTTGCTTTTTTTTACCATATCCCTTAAACTCTGCCTTCTTCAGAGATAACTCCAGGTGCCTCTTGAAATACCTGCATGTTTTGCCTCAATTGTCTTCTCCCCAAACTTGTTCCATATGTTTATTACCTTTTGCATGCAGTAGTCTGTGTGAATTTCCTATTTGATCATGATTTCTGAATTTTTAGATTGCATTGGCACACTGTCTGGAGTGGCTCAGGACAATGAGTGTCTACCTCAGGGCAGACACCCCAAATTGGTGGTGTGTTCTGTAATTAGACTTCACCAACCCAGTACCAAATGTGAACTCCCAAAGTACTACACTAGTCTTCTAGTGGAGTCACAAAAAGTCCCTATAGACACTCCAGTCTATCTTGTCACCCAGGCAAGGTGGACTATGTGATAAATGGTCACTTACACCGAAAATCACAAAATACCAGGTTCCACTCAGTCCCCAGAGACCAGTCTCTCACCCAGGTCGATTTGCATCTCAGATCTCATACCAAAGACAAGACTGGTAGCCAATTCTATAGTAAACTAACTAAAGTCTTATTAGCTAGGAAAAACAAATAAGAGTTATTGAGACATTAAAGCAGGTAAAATATATGTACAGGTGAGTCACAGTCTATACCAGGGGTCTCAAACATGCGGCACGAAGTTATTTTCTGCGGCCCACGAGCTCCCCCCGACCTTCCCCTAGCATTTACCTAGAGCGGCTGTGGCCCGGCGTGCACCGGGGGCAGGGCAGGCTCCCTGCCTTCCTGCCTGCCCTGCCCCTGTGCTGCTCCGGGAAGTGGAAAGAACGTGGGGGAAGAGAAGCACAGGGGGGGGTGTTGATGTTGCTTCAGGCACCGCCCCCAGCAGCTCCCATTGGCCGTGGTTCCCCATTCCCGGCCAATGGGAGATGCTGGGGGTGGTGCCTCAAGCAACAGCAACACACACCCCTGTGCCCCTGCTCCCCCACGTTCCAGCTGCTTCCCCGAGCGGAGCGGTGTGGGGGCAGGATGGGCAGGCAGGCAGGAAGCCTGCCCTGCCCTCGGTGCATGCCAGGCCAGACCCTGACCCCTGACCCCCTTCTGCAGTTGAACCCCCTGCCATGAACCCCTTGCCGCACCTGGCACCCTCACCCCCTGCCACACCGCTCCTGCACCTCAACCCATTGCCCTGAGCCCCCTGCTGCACCCAGGGGTGGCTCTAGGAATTTTGCCGCCCCAAGCATGGCGGCGCGCCGCGGGGGGCGCGCTGGCGGTCGCCGGTCCCGCGGCTCCGGTGGACCTCCTGCAGACGTGCCTGCGGAGGGTCCACTGGTCCCACGGCTCCAGTGGAGCATCCGCAGGCATGCCTGCGGGAGGTCCACCGGAGCCGCCTGCTGCCCTCCCGGCAAAATGCCGCCCCAAGCACGCGCTTGGCGCGCTGGGGTCTGGAGCCGGCCCTGGCTGCACCCCAACCCCCTGCCGTACTCTGCACCCTGACCCCCTGCCCTGACCCCCTGGCACACCCCTCACCCCTCCTGCCCCCCCTGGGGGCAGGGAGGGGGGGAGTTGGGGTGTGGATTTCGGGGAAGGGGTTGGAATGGGAGCAGGGAAGGGGTGAGAAGAGGTGGGGCAGGGGCAGGACCTCATGGAAGGGGTGGAGTGGGGGTGGGGCCGAGGGCAGCGGTGGGGAAGTGTCAGTAATGCGGCCCTCAAGCCAATGTACTAGTCCTCATGTGGCCCTCGTGGTCATTTGAGTTTGAGACCCCTGGTCTATACTTCCAAATACTAGCAGAGATGTAGTAATCTGCCAGTTTCCCAAAAGTATCTCAGGGCTATCCAGAGTAACTCTGGGGATCTCTGTCTTCTCATTCAGTTATTCTGCCCTGTTAGAATCCAAATAGTCCAGAGATGAAGAATTCTTCTTTCTGTCCATACTTATGTCTTCTCACAGAAAACAAGCTGACATGGTCCCTACCCACATGGGCTCTTTCTTTGACTGGCTGAGAGAGAGGAATGCATTTAGAATCTTTGATCTCTGATCATCATACACAATGACCACTTGCCTACAAATACACAGGAATTAGTGCTTTCCAGTTAAAGTTCTTTATTTGCATTACACAAGGCTTCTTCAATGTAAATGTTTGGTATTACATTATAATAGAATACAAAACAATGAAAAAATGCATGCAGCATCCCATTAGTTTTCATGAAGTTTAAACACCAAATGCATTCTTATAGATTTAACAATCACTTTGATTTACACTTAAACACAAGTGAATTGGCCTGGCATCCAGCTATGCATTTTAAGCATTCAGTAAGGCCCGGGATGTTGGCGTGAGCTGGCACCTCGTCTGCCAACATCATATGCATTCTTTTCTGGAAGGTAACATTTGGCCTCTTCCTACAAGGCTTTCTTATCATGTGGCTGGGATTTGGAGGATCAAACCCATTAATGTGATGGATCAAGATTCACTATGAATGATCATAAAACTGGGTGGATTGGAAAATAAGTATCACTCATACTGATTACAGTGAATTAAACCCTATCTTTAGTTTCCGTTTGTTTTTTACAATACAGCTGCATGATACTTTCTTCCATGTGAGCATTTCAAAGTCCTCTGTATATATTTGAAGTCCATCTATCATACACAAATAATGCAAAGGGCTGTTTTAATTGCAAATTTCTACAGATGTTATGAAAATGTAAAATTGCATGCTTTATTAATTAAAAGTATTAAACAGTCATATTTGAAGGAGAGGAGTAGGATTGCCAGTGGAATGCAGAAGTTTCTACCTCTTGGTTATAGTGCAAACTCAATTCACTTTGGCAGCATTTGAGTGTTACTATTATCTGATGATTGCTGTTTGGCATATGTGAAACAAGCTGGCCTCTGTCCAATTCCCACTGGACATGTGTTTCTATCATAATTACCAAAACAATTTCAGCAAATTGGCAGCTTGTTGGCAGTCTCAACAATGATATAAATGTAGGGTGACCAGAAGTCCCGATTAAAATCCTGATATTTAGGTGTTTGTCCCACGTCCTGACCAATATTTGGTCGTGACGCAATTTGTCCTGATATTTTGCTCTGCCGGCAGCACTGGGTTTTTTTTGTTTTTGTTTTTCTCTGCTGGCAGAACTCGGTTTTTTTTTTTCTCCGCCGGCGGGACCCTCCCTCCCCCATGTGTCCCGATATTTCCTTCCTCTCATCTGGTCACCCTATGTAAATGGAGACTGAACTATCCTCTTACCCCTCAAATGGAAAGTTGAGGTGTATTGTCAGTTCATGAGGCCTAATTGTCTTCAACATAAGATCTCCCACGAAATTGACTGGAAACTCTGCAAGTGTCTCAGTATATGTGTCAGCTCTCCCTTCAGAAAGAGCAGTCTTTGCCAAACACAGTTTCATTGGTGTATCTTTGCAAAGTGTTTGTTACCAGTTTTTCTTCTTGTATTCCCGATCCACAGTTCAATAAATCGGAAATTCTGCTGCACGATTATGCATGTGTCTTTTGGGATTACAATGCAAATGACTGGGACACAAAAGGCTGCACAAAAGAAGGAAACAAATCAGAACTGAGATGCAGGTGTAATCACGCTACTAGTTTTGCAGTATTAATGGTAGGACATTGTTTTTTAACAGCAAATCATTTGTCTTTTCTTCTCTGTTGTTGGTGGCTTTATAATAGCAGAACCTAAGTATAAGGCCTGTTCCAAACATACAGGATGATGCAGTCCCTGACCCCAAAGAACTAATAATCTAAGAGGAACAACAGAAGAGTGGGGGAGGGAGAAAGAAAACCATACAATCAAGATTTTTAAAAGATCAGCTGTCCCCAATTTCCCCTTTATGTAGACATTGCTAGTTGACCAATTTCTTATAGGTATCATGGGAGAAGTGATGCTTGAGAGAGCATAGGGATTGACATATCAGACTAGTGTTTCACCTAGTCCGGTATCTTGTTCCTGACAGTGGCCAATACCAGATGAAAGGGAGGTGCATGAAAATTTTTAGTTGACAATTAAAGAATAACCTGCCATAAGGGAAATTTCTTCCTAACCACTTTTAGTTAAGTATCAGAGGGGTAGCTGTGTTAGTCCGGATCTGTAAAAGCAGCAAAGAGTCCTGTGGCACCTTATAGACTAACAGACGTATTGGAGCATGAGCTTTCGTGGGTGAATACCCACTTCGTCGGATGCATCCGATGTGGGTATTCACCCACAAAAGCTCATGCTGTAATACGGGGTAGGCAACCTATGGCACATGTGCCAAAGGCGGCACACGAGCTGATTGTCAGTGTCACTCACACTGCCCGGGTCCTGGCCACTGGTCTGGGGGACTCTGCATTTTAATTTAATTTTAAATTAAGCTTCTTAAACATTTTAGAAACCTTATTTACTTTACATACAACAATAGTTTAGTTATATATTATAGACTTATAGAAAGAGACCATCTAAAATGTTAAAATGTATGACTGGCACGCAAAACCTTAAATTAGAGTGAATAAATGAAGACTCGGCACACCACTTCTGAAAGGTTGCCGACCTCTGAGCTAATATGTCTGTTAGTCTATAAGGTGCCACAGGACTCTTTGCTGTTTTTACACTTTTAGTTAGAGGCTGGATTATGTCCTGAGGCATGAAGGTTTATATCCCTTCTAAAAAATAAAATAAAAATCCAACCTTATATAACTGAATTTTCTCATTACCCATATAAACGTCTAACCCTTTGGGGGAAGTCTACTAAGCTCTTAGCTTCGGTTATATCTCGTATTAATGAGTTCAATAGATTGATTTTTTTTTGTGGGAAAAAAATGAATGTCCCTTTGTTTTAATAACCAGAGAGTAATTAGGAATTAATGGCTTTTCTGTGTCATTCATTATTCTGTATATCTCTGTCATATCTTCTCTAAACAAAAGAGTTCCAGGGTGAAATCCTGGCCTCATGGAAGTCAATAATGGGAGTTTTGCGATCAGCTTTCAACAGGGCCAGGATTTTACCCCTAATCTTTTTAATTTTTCTTCATAGGCAAGTCTTTCCATGCCTCTAATAATTTTCATCACCCATCACTCAATTGCCTTTATGTACTATATCCTTTCTGAGATAAGATGACCAGAAATTAAAACCGTTTTGCCCTTAAGGGTGTAACTTTAAATTATATAATGGTATTATAATATTTTCAATGTTGTCTGTACCCAGGCACGCCGATGCAGGGGGGAAAGGGGCAATTGCCCAGAGGCCTGGGTGATTTAAAAGGACCCAGGGGCCCCCGGCAGCACAGCGGGGCTAAGGCAGGCTTCCTGCCCACCCTGCTCCATGCCGTGGCTGCTCCCGGAAGCAGCCAGCATGTCTCTGCAGCCCCTGGAGAGGGGGTCTCTGTGCAATGCTCCCGCTCCGTACCAGCTCCATGGCTCCCATTGCTGGAGGGGTGGTGCCTGCAGGCAGCGGTGTGCGGAGACCCTCTTGACCCCCCGCCTATGAGCCACTGCCAGAGGGGAGAGCTGGTACCTTTTGGGAGCCCACCAAAGTAAGCACTGACCCCCTGACCCTCTCCTTCACCCCAACCCATTGCCCCAGCCTTGAGCCCACACCATGCACCCCCTCCGCACCCAAACTCCCTCTCAAAGCCCAACCCCGCACCCCCCCCACCCAAACTCCTTTCCAGAGCCTGTCCCCTCTCCCTCACCCAAACTCCCTCCCAGAGCCCACACCCTGCACTCCCTCCTGCACCCAGTCTCCCTCCCAGAGCCCGTCCCCTCTCCCTCACCCAAACTCCCTCGCAGATCTCACACCCCACACGTCCTCCCACACCCAAACTCCCTCCCAGAGCCTGCATCCCGCACCCTCTCCTGCACTCCAACCCTCTGCCCCAGCTTGGTGAAAGTGAGTGAGGATGGGGGACAGCGAGCGATGGAAGGAGGGGGGATGGAGTGAGCAGGGGGCAGGGCCTCACAGAAGGGGTGGGATGGGGTGTGGTCTCAGGGAAGGGGCAGGACAGGGGCGGGCAAAGGTGTTTGGGTTTGCGCGATTAGATTGTTGGCAACCCCACCAGGTGGGCATGTGGAAGCCCTGGCTGTACCAGAAGAGCACGCCCAGCAGTGCAGCCAGCAGCTTGCTGGGCACCAGTCAGCACAGGCATAGCACTACCCAAATGTCAGGCAGACCGTGTCCACACGGGCGCAGCTTGTGTATGCATGGGGACCCATTGACTGTTCTGCCCTGGGGTCTGGAACTGCTGTCGGCAGGCCTGTCTGAAGCAGACATTATATATGCTAACATTTTGTTTGCTGCTTTTACTGTAACCATACAGAGGACAGGTTTTGATTTGCTGTCCATAATATTGCCCAGATTTTCCCCCCTACAGGTCACAATTAATTTAGAATCCAGAATTGTATATTAGTAATTCAAATTACTCAAATAAGTAATTCAAGGTATATTACATTTCTTAACAATGAATTTCATCTGCCATTGCGTTATACATTCACTTAGCATTGTTAGGTCCCTCTGAATTCCTGAAAAACTTCTCCAGTTTTGATTAATTTTGTGCGACCTGCAAATTTTGGCAGTGGCTAGTAGTAGCCATAACATTAAAAAACCACTATTATTCCCATGTGCAATTGTCCACATACATTTTAGAGAGAAAATTATTTCCCCCACAATATGCACACCCAACTAGCTGAATAACTTATTTATAATCAATAAAAAATATTTTCTAGAGCTTCAAGATCAATTACAAATACGCCAAACCTCTAGAGATTGTCTCAAACATTGGTACTGGAGTCTCCATTGTTGGTCTGGTTATTACCATTCTGTTTCAAATTCTCACCAGGTAAGAGAAAAGACATAAAATAGTCATTATCTGCAAAAATATTGTTATGCTTATTTAACATTATGCCACTCTGAATATGGCCTGAAAAAAGTGAGTGAAGTCACTTTATAATATAGATGGATACTCTTAATACCTTACTATTGCACAGTATCAACAATATGTTAAATATGTTGTAAGACTAAGGACGGTGCGGCTCCAGGCCCCAGCACGCCAAGCGCATGCCTGGGGCTGCAAGCCACTGGGGGCGCTTTGCCGGTCGCCGTGAGGGCGGCAGGCAGGCTGCCTTCGGCGGCTTGCCTGCGGAGGGTCCGCTGGTCCCGCGGCTTCGGTGGACCTCCCGCAGGAGGGAGGTCCGCCGAAGCTGCAGGACCAGCGGATCCTCCGCAGGCAAGCCGACAAAGGCAACCTGCCTGCCGTGCTTGGGGTGGCAAAATGCCTAGAGCCGCCCCTGACTAAGGACCAGTATTGTCTAGCGGTTAGAGCAACGGACTGGAAGTCATGAGACTTGGGTTGTCCTCTCTGTGTCACTCTCTTGCTGTGTGACCTTCAGCAAATCACGTAACCTTTCTCTGCTGTGGTTTCCTTTTTTAAAATATGAGGATAACAATGCAGTAAAATTAATTACAAAAAGTCATTATGACAACTTATATTTGAAAATACTTTAGATTCAAAGAGAAGTGGCACCACAGAGTTCTGAAGAGTATCTCACAGCCCAATCTGTGAGGTACTGAGCCCTTCCTATGAGATACTGAGTACTACCAACCCGCTTTGACTAACAAAAATTTACCCTAAGGTCCCAATCCTTCAAAGGGATCCACAGAAGCAGGCTCTGTCAGTAGGAGTCCATTTGGATTCTATGTAGTTTTGACTAATTTTACTTAATTATTTTGAAGACAATCAAAAGTAACAAATGACATTTCATTGTATAGACAATAGTATGATAGATACAGAGACTGATGCAGGATAGAAATTTATATTAGGAAAGATGGTTCTACGGGATTAAAAAGACTGAGAGACAATGCTAGAAGCTGCTGGTTTTAAGGTATTACTGCATGCAGGAGATAATATTTTCAAAACTTTAGTCTTAACACTCCAGTCCATACAGGCCAAATTCTGAAGTCCTTACTCAATGCAAAACTCTCATTGGCTTCCCTTGAATTTTTGCCTGATTAAAGACTAAGTAAAGACCTCAGGTTTTGACCCAATGTGTTTTGATACATGATGGAATGATGTATTTTGCTCTAAATGTGCAACGGCTTCTATAAAACTCCCCTGAGACATCAATGTATTAGTTAATATCATGTGATCTTTTCTCAGGCAATAGCCAAACTCCAACTCGCATAATGGCAGCTATCTTAGCTTAATGACAAAGTCTGTTTCTGGGAGTTGTTCTGATCTTGCTTACACTAGTGTAGTTCAGGTGTAATTCCACCAAAGTTAATGGAGTTATACCCATGCCAGGAAGGAGAGAATTTTTCACATGCATTTATAAAATATGTTGATGTTCCCAGCTCCTTGGACCTCTAAAAGTGTTTAGAAATATTTCTGTTACACTGTTTTCTCCCTCTTACACTGAAACTAACCAGCTTGGAAAGCAGCAGAAAAGTAAGGAAATGTGTCCCAAATATTGTAGTAAGGGCCCAGTCCTGCAAGGTGTTGAGTGCCCACAGTTCTCACTGAAGTCAAGGTGAATTTGATAGATAGGTGTGAAAATAAAAGTCATGTAGAACGCTTTGCCAAATGTTCATTGTCTTTTTTTGGCTTTGTAAATCTCAGTCAATCCAAGGTTTGTATTAAAAAAACTTTGCACACCCCCAGCTGACTTCTAACATGTTAAGAGATGCAGGAAAGGGGGAAATGTATCATAATTTCTTTTCTTGCTTTGCTACTTTTTTCTCAAATATGTATGGTGCTTACCAACCAATAGGAAAACACGAAAATTCTCAGTTACCTGGATGTTGGTGAATCTCTGCACATCAATGCTGATTTTCAACATCATCTTCATCTCTGGAATTGACAACCCAAATGCCAAGAATAATGTTGCTGTTTCCACCACCAACACCTTACTGGACTCAGACCGGGTAGATCCTCCTGAAAATGCCTCGTGTACGGCTGTGGCTGTCTTGCTGCACTATTTCTTGTTGGCAACATTTATGTGGACAGCGGTCAATTCTGCACATTTGTACTTATTGCTCCTTAAAACCCTGAGGCCCATTCCTGGACACTTCACTTTATTCATGTCAATAATTGGATGGGGTAAGAATTAGAGTCTTTTCAAAAGCCCTGCAGAGGGCTTTTCCAAATGTAAGTAGTGCATTCAGTGTAAGCTTTAAACATATTAACCCAATAGACAGAAAATGAAATACAGTCAGTTTTTTTGGTCAGCAATGTGGTTTAACAGGTAGCCTACAGTTACTTCTTATGTCCTTTTACTGATTCACCTGCAGTTTACTAGCTCAGTCTGCTGTCACTGCATTAATATGGAGATCAGTAGAATTATAGGATAAACATGGCATGTTCATTGTCACAGCAACTCCCATCTGCTGCATGCAACAAGAATTTTGGCAATAGTTAAGGGCTTCAAGAATATTTTATCACCTGAAACAAAATTGTTTCTGATAAATCATTCCATACTTGGAGGCAAATTCTGCCCTTGGAAGAGTATGTGAGATTCCCCTTGATTTCAATAGGAGCCATTCATCCATCCAAAAGCAAAAATTGGCTTGTATTATTTATTATGTACTACTTCTTAATAAACATTTAGCACATCTTCAGAGCATAGCAATAAGCAGCAATGCTGCAAGATTAAGGGGAACTACTGGGAGAACTGAGGGAGGCAGCGGGTACCCACTGAATAAGACAGGAGTCTCTGGGACTCAGCTTCATTCAGTACAGTATTTTAATAGTTGCATGAATATCTTAGTTGTCTTTGCCTCACTGAGTATGCAGCTGATGTGGGATACAGTTTTCTCGTGGCATCTACTAAATAGTTCTAGACTGTGAAAAGGGGCTAAGATTGCACAGTTGCTGTAAGAGAGCCAGCTGCAGCGCAGCAGAGGAGTTTGCTTTGCTGCCAGGATGTGGGGAGCTTCTAGAAGGCATGCTCAGGAACTGATGCTCCACAGGTAAACTCAGTAAGGTTTGGCCCTGAGCTTCCCATAGATAACTTCCCTACTCAATCCCAAATCCTGCCTTTTCTTCAAGGCCACTATTGCCCCTTAACTGAGTGCAGGACAGATAGAAAATGGGCCTTAACAAGCCTTGAGGGTTTTAGCAGGTAAGTTTCCCCCTTATTTGGGTATTTCTGCAGAAGGGGGTGATCTAGACCTGGGTAATTAAACAAATACACTACTGATCTCTCTCTCTATGTCTATTAGGAGTGCCTGCTGTAGTGGTTGCTATAACACTTGGAGCGACCTATAGAAAGGGCAAGCAATTAAACTACCGACAGGAAGAGTTGTAAGTAAATTAATGATTACACCACTTGTTTTATTGTATCTTTAATGCGCAGTAGCATTAATGCTACCCTGGATTTACTATGGTAGTAACTGTAACTAATTAATGAATCCAGTCCTGAACCTCTTAGTCCTTACCTAAGCAAAACTTCTGTTAAACTCAGCTGGAGTTTTGCCTAAATAAGGACTTCATGCTTTGGTCCTTTGTTCACAAATGCTGATTAAGGCACTGGCCAAAATTTGCCTTGAATGCTCATGCACAACTCCTCATTGACTTCAGTGGCAACTGGTGCATGCTCTCAGGCCCTTTGAAATTCAGACCACTTATTTAGGTGCCTAAATAGGGATTTAAGTGCTTAAATTTAGGCATGTACATTTTAAAATGTTGGCCTACATCACTAATGTCCACAATTACCCTATATTATTTGGTACCTGCTTTCTCTATGACTGCAGCCACACCATAACAGGCTGTCTTATTAAAATATACTGGGCTGGACACGGTCTGGAGTTGGCTCTAGTGGACCGTAAGTATGTAATCAGGTAGATTCTTTCAAGTGAGATGTAAAAACAAAACCCTTTCCACCTGGACCATTAAATATCCCATGGTGCTTTTCTCAGGATTTAGGGAGTATTAATATTCTTATCTGAGATTGTTAAACAAAAACACGACTGTTACATTGTAACCTCATCCTCCCTTCCTTGGTCTCACTTATCTGTTTCAGCTGCTGCCCCTTTCATCTTGCCATGAACATAGATTGTAAACTTTCTGGGGCAGGGGCTTTCTTTATACTACATGTATGTACAATCCCGAGTACAACGGGGCTCTCTGATCCTTGATTGAGGGTTTTGAGGCTTTATTCTAATACAGACATAATAATAATAATTAATAATAAACTCCCATGTCCTGGTCAGATTCCAGTTTGGATAATTACATTCTATCTCCCGCAAATTCTCCTGTGCAGTTTCAGTTTGCTAACATATTCTTCACTTCTCCTGGAGAGAAAAAAAAAATTAAAAATAGTTTTATTAGTGCTGAATGTCTACAGTGCCCCATTCTAGATATGGCTGCATTTCACTAGTGGGTGAGTGATGTCTATAAAGTCCTCTGGGATCTTTCAGGGCGAAAGGTGGTGTATTATGTTATGGTTATGCATTCTGAATATGTCTGCCAAATCTGCTGAAATGGTCTCTCTTTATGTTTAAGTTGCTGGCTTGCAGTCCTGGATGACAAAGGGGAAGTGAGCATAAAAAAGCCCATGATAGGGGCATTCCTTTTGGTAGTGGCAGTCATCCTTCTGTTTAACATTATCATCTTTGTCAAGATCACTGTCTTAGTTATGTGGAAGGAGAACACAAATCTGACAAGGTGAGGGGGTGGAAGAGAACTCAGAGCATTTAGAATATTAATATATGTTTTCTCTCATATGACATGGACTCAAACGTTTGACAGAAGGCTCTTTCATTTAAAAAAATATATTTTCAAAGAAATTAGAATATCAGAGTGCAATAGCCCTCACAATCTCATTGACTTAACATAGTGGGCCAAATTCTGCTCTGTGTTACACTGGTACAAGCTGAGAGAAGACTTTGGCCCTGTCTCTCTTTTGGCAGCAGTAGACTTTGCCCTTGGAAAATCTGATTCTTGGTCTCAAGTGTTACCTGCTGTCTTTCATAATTGTTCTTTCCTTTTTAAAAAAAATGTTCACTGATGATTTTGAGCATGACTTTCCTCCTTTGCAGCCCTTTTCCTTCGATGTTCATGAGGCTGAAATGTTCAAACTTGGGTAGGGTGACCAGATGTCCCAATTTTATAGGGACAGTTCCAATTTTTGGGTCTTTTTCTTATATAGGCTCCTATTACCCCTCACCCCTGTCCCGATTTTTCACACTTGCTGTCTGGTCACCCTAAACTTGTGTTGCAAAAGTTAGGCACTTTAACATGTTTTGGGCCCAATTCTCCTCAAAGTGCACTGGGCCTGATCCAAAGGGAGCCATTTCATTGACTTCAGTGGGCTTTGGATCATCCTTTAAACTAGTTTTATATGAGTGTTACTTCACTGATCTCAATGGATTAATTCCTGATTTACATCAGTATAAGTGGGAAAAGAATCAAAGCCACTGTCACAGCCCATTGAGAATTATGGGTGCTTATCACCCCAGGAGTCAAAAATCAGGCCACTTATTTGGAAGTCTAAAAATGTCTGATTTTACATAGCCAGATTTCAGAATGTTGACTGTAATATATAATGCTGAATTTGGATGTCACTGTTATTCTCATGTCAAATGATGTTATATTGGAAAGTCAGATTCACAGTTACTAAAGGAGAATATGCATTTATGTCAGTTTGAAAGAGAACTGTTACTTTTATTTAACCTGGAAAAGTGTTGCCTTCAACAAATGTTTACACCATTGTTTTAATTCCCCCTACCCCTATAATTTTTAGAGATGAATCAGAACCCAAAACACCCTGATAATGAAATATCCTCAGAGCTGAATCCAAACATCATGGGGGGGCCTATCTCTATAATAGGTAGAACTTTGTGGAAATTTGAATCAAAATAAGAATTCTTCTAATTTAGTCCCATTTCTAATAGTTTTCAACAATAATAGTTTATTTTTTATTTTATGTTATTTCATTATTCCTTCCTGCTTTCTGCTGCATTGGCAGCTTTTTCTCTCTCTGTATCTAGTAAGGTAAAGTACCTCCAGCAGTAATTGTTCTGCTGCTATTCTTATTAGTGCTTCAGAGCAGTGTAGGGAGATATCCCTTTTGATCTGCTCAGTTGAATTCTCTCTGTTCTGGACACAGCCTAGATTGCTACTGAATAATCCTTAAATGCAGGATACTAAATAAAATGGTTGAATAAACCAAGACAATGCTTTGCTTTATCCGTACATTTTTTAACATTTGGGAATGTTACTTTTTTCCCCTCTTCTAGCAATAAAAAGAAATCATTCACAACGAAGATATTTGGCACTTTATCTGTTGCTGTAGTGCTTGGAATCACCTGGATCCTGGGCTATATGATGCTAATAAATCAAGAGGAAACAAATTTTGTCTTCAGCATTTTGTTCTGCATTTTCAATGCCACCCAGGTACAGTATGTAGCTGTTTCAATACTGATGAATAAGACATTGAAAAAAATGCATCTCCTTTCCCTCCATAATCCAGTATCTTAGTAAACTGTTGGAATACCATGTTGCTTCATACAGAAATTCAGAATCTTTGTTTAAAAATGGCTGAGAGTTGACAAATATTATTCATAAAACTCTTCTGGTATTACTAGGTAATGTGCTATTTTATTCCATAGGACGTGTAAGGTCATCACTGAAAAGACTTGTCCATATGTAGTGGCTTCTCTCTGTACCAGACCATACAAAAAGGGATTGTGAGAGTGAATATTAGGAAAAACTTCATTAGCTGTGGAAATGTCAGCCAAGGGTTGGGGTTTGTCTTCATAGGAAGTTATACCAGTATAAGTAAGGCTAAGATTTAGTGATGGGTATTTTTAGTAAAAGTCATGGACAGGTCATGGGCAATAAACAAAAATTCATGGCCCCTGGCTTGTCTATGACTTTTACTATAAATATCCCTGATTTAATCTTAGCTGCTCGTGGGGTACTGATGCTCTGAGGGTCATGGGGGCCAGTGGCTGGCCCATGCTCTGGCAGTGGGGGCTGACTGCCCCTGGCCATCTGCTGCTCTGCGGCCCCTGGGGACCACTGCTCTGACAGCCTCCAGGGCGGCCCCCGGGACCGCTGTTGCTTTGGTGGCTCTTGGGGCCAGCCACACCGGCTGCTTCTGGTACGGAAGTCACGTAGGTCCCAGAAAATCACAGAATCCGTGACTTCCGTGACAGACTCTCACCTTTAAGCATAAGGTATGTATGGTGTGTGAATTAAAATCACTATATTTATATTGGTATAATTCCTCATGTGGACACACTTATTCCAGTAAATTTCCCAGAGTACAAAAGTCCTTATTAACTATTTCATTCTTCATGGAAGAAAGGAGAGGAAGTTGTCACAGATATGCACAATTTACTATGAATTAAATCTCATTTTTGGTGCCACAAGTGAGATGGCGTTTAGGAGAAGCCACCACATTTTTTCCCTCAGTCAGGAAGGAGCTTATGACAGCCAGTATGTATTTAAGCCCCAGTGAGAGGGAGTCTAGCTCAAGGGACATGATCACAACTTGACCATCTGCACTATCTAGCGTGAGCTGTTTCTCTTTCTGATGACTCCCATGGGCTAGTCTTACTTTGTGGCCAGAGCTGGGAAGTTCCGCCATCCCTCCCCCCCGCCATCTGACTCTTGAAAAGCACACAACAGGGCAGAAACTATTAATTAAAATTTCCCTCAGCTGTTTAGATTCTAAGCATGAAAAAAATTATTTGTTTCAGAATAATTAAAAATAAAACATCACACCCCTCTCCACTGGAGTTGAGTTCATTTTTAAACCATGCAGTCAACTGTCTAGCCCAAGAGTGGCCAACCTGTGGCTCTGGAGCCACATGCGGCTCTTCAGAAGTTAATATGTGGCTCCTTGTATAGGCACCGACTCCAGGGATGGAGCTACAGGTGCCAACTTTTACAATATGAGGGGGGCTAATTTAGCTACCACGAGTCAGGAAAAAGATCTTGGAGTCATCGTGGACAGTTCTCTGAAGATGTCCACGCAGTGTGCAGAGGCGGTCAAAAAAGCAAACAGGATGTTAGGAATCATTAAAAAGGGGATAGAGAATATGACTGAGACTATATTATTGCCCTTATATAAATCCATGGTACGCCCACATCTCGAATACTGTGTACAGATGTGGTCTCCTCACCTCAAAAAAGATATACTGGCACTAGAAAAGGTTCAGAAAAGGGCAACTAAAATGATTAGGGGTTTGGAGAGGGTCCCATATGAGGAAAGATTAAAGAGGCTAGGACTCTTCAGCTTGGAAAAGAGGAGACTAAGGGGGAATATCATAGAGGTATATAAAATCGTGAGTGATGTGGAGAAAGTGGATAAGGAAAAGTTATTTACTTATTCCCATAATACAAGAACTAGGGGTCACCAAATGAAATTAATAGGCAGCAGGTTTAAAACAAATAAAAGGAAGTTCTTCTTCACGCAGCACACAGTCAACTTGTGGAACTCCTTACCTGAGGAGGTTGTGAAGGCTAGGACTATAACAGCGTTTAAAAGAGAACTGGATACATTCATGGAGATTAAGTCCATTAATGGCTAATACCCAGGATGGGTAAGAATGGTGGCCCTAGCCTCTGTTTGTCAGAGGATGGAGATGGATGGCAGGAGAGAGATCACTTGATTATTGCCTGTTAGGTTCACTCCCTCTGGGGCACCTAGCATGGCCACTGTCGGTAGACAGATACTGGGCTAGATGGACCTTTGGTCTGACCTGGTACGGCCGTTCTTATGTTCTTATGTAATGTGCTGGGGGGTGCTCACTGCTCAACCCCTGGCTCTGCCATAGGCCCTGCCTCCACTCCCCTGAGCCTGCCATGCCCTCACTCCTTCCCCTCCCCCCCAGAGGCTCTTGCATTCCAGGAAACAGCTGATTGGGAGGTACAGGGAGGGAGGGGGAGGTGCTGATTGGCAGGGCTGCCAGTGGGTGGGAGGCGCTAGGAACTGTGGGGGGAAGGGACTACTGACATATTACGGTGGCTCTTTGGCAATGTACATTGGTAAATTCTGGCTCCCTCTCAGGCTCAGGTTGGCCACCCCTGGGCTAGCCCATCTGTTTCAATGGTTCTGCTCTCTGTGAGAGTAGTTTCCCTGAAAGCAACTATTGACTGTATGGCAAATAGATATTATATTATTATTATTTTATCATTTGTATTACAGTAGACACTAGGGAAGCCAATCCTGAATCAGGGTCCCATTGTGATAGACATTGTACAAACACATAACAGTGAGACTATCCTTCCTTGCACTGAAGATCTTACAATCTAAGGCCAGGTCTACACTAGACATTTTTGCTGGTATAGCAATGTTAGCAAGAAATGTGGGGTTTTTACAACATTTCTACACCAGCAAAAACCCTCTATTATGCCAACATAAAAGTGCTTTTGCCAATATAGCTTATTTTGCTCAGGGGAGTACAGTAGTATAAGCTGTATAAGTATAAGCAAAAGTCCTTTTTTGCTGATATAAGCTGTGTCTATACTAGGAGGGGTTTCCAATACTGCTATACCAGCAAATGTTTTAAATGTAGACTGCACCTAAGTAAAAATGATTGAAAGTAAAGTGAATGAGTTGACATAACCCAGAGGGATGCATCCCGAAGATGTGATATGTTTTTGCAATGGCTTAAAATTTTCAAGTCCTGTCTACCTCCAGTTTTAACTAATGACTGATGCAGACTGTCCTATTTGGTGCCATCCCATATTGTAGTATTGCTAGAAGACTCTCTTTTACCTATAGTATAGGGTCTTGTATAACATATACTTAAGCAGGCCTCACATTCCATCCAGTAGAGGGCAATACTGACAAATACATACAGCATTCTTGTAATACCATCCTGTATTTCAAGGCATTAATGTTATGGTTAATAATTATAGTGGTTAGGTGACTAGTCTAGGACTTGGGAGATCCAGGTTCAATTCTCTCCTCTACCACAGACTTCTTATTTGACTATGGACAAATCACTTAGTCTCTCTTCCCCATCTGTAAAGTAAGGGTAGGGTGACCAGATAGAAAGTGTGAAAAATCAGGACAGAGGTGGGGGGTAATAGGCGCCAATATAAGAAAGAGCCCTGAATATCAGGACTGTTCCTATAAAATCGGGACATCTCACCCTAAATAAGGGTAATAACATTTCCCTACCTTAAAGGGATGTTGAGAGGATAAATACACTGAAGACTGTGAAGTGCTTTAAGATCTACCGATGAAAAGTGCTCTGTAAGAAATAGGTATTATCATCATTGCAATTATTCTTCAAGTCACATAAAAAAGACAGTCAATTTTACTCTAAGCTTTAATTTCATTTCATTACTCTGATTAACTCTGAGCTTTCATTTAACCCACAGGGACTTCAGATCTGTATTCTATATACTTTCAGATCACCAATCTTCAAGAAAAAGGTTACTGAGCTGTTTTCCTTTGTCTCACTGCCGGATATACCGATTTACCTGCATTCAAAGTCTTACTATCTTTTAAAATTCCGTTCTAAAAAAAACACATATGAGAACTTCAAACCATCTGAGACCTTTTCAGAGGAAACCTCCTTTTCCAGCAATGATCAGACATCTACGAAGAATTAAAATGTAAAATTGCAGCTTTCTGAGTTTGTTCTAGATAGAGATCATTGGTGTTTTGAATGACATGACCACCATGCCTGGAACAAGCGCTGGGCACAGATCAGAAGACAGTAGGGCAGCTCCCAAAAATGTAAGGCAGGATAACAGCTGTGCAGAGCTTATATGTGACACTTTAATTGTACACAACTAAGAAGTTCTTACAAGGGAAGTTGAAGGTCATTACAATATTGCACAAAATAGAAGGACGTTTGTCTGACTTAGTCATGTCTGTCTGTTCTCCCAGATATATCTATTCCTGGCCTATTTAATATGCTCTGTCCAAAGGTAGTCCTCTTTTCCCTTTCATAAGTAATTCCTGTTTAACTAAAAAAACATAAGCAAAAAAATAAACAGTAGAGTTCTCATTAGCTCTGTTTCCATATTCTAAATCGCTATTTGACTGTCTTTTAGAAAAATATCTTTATTTTAGAGTTGCCTATTGAGCTTCCCAGCTAAAAGCTTTTTAGGATAAACTGCTGCTATAAATGCTATAAAATTATGTCTGACTCCATGTGGTAGAATGAGCAAATAAATTAGTGTGATGAAACTATTGCCATTTGTTGTGAGTATTTAATATGGTCAGTTTATAATGGAAGAAACTTAAAATCAAATGAGAAGCAGCACATGATGTCAAAGGGTCCTGGGGAGAAGTGTCTGGATGTTGATTGAAGTCAAGAATGGGGACAGCATGAACAGCAGATTATCCTTTAGGAAAGAAGCGTTGTCTAGTCTAGTGACCTGAGCAGAGGCTTGGGGGCCAGGAGCTCCAGTGTTCTAATTCTAGCTCTGACACTGAATCACTCTGTGACCTTGAGAAAAACTCAACTGTGCTATAGTCAGTTCCTTATCTGTAAAATGGGGTTGATAATAATATTGACCCTCCAATCCTATACAGTATGTTGGGGGAAGTCTGTGAGAATTAGATAGTTCCTGGATAAAAAGAGAATATCTTTTCCTGATTCAACAGGCCCTGATATAGAACATTGGTATGATTAGCCATTTCTGGTGTTAACAAAAGAATGCTTGTGGTAAAGGTTAAATAAAATTCTGACCTTAAACAATTTGTACATTTCTCTCCCTCTCCCCCCACCGCCTTCCCTCTTTTGGTTTTTAATGAAACTAAAATGAAACAAACATGATGGCATGGTTTGCAAACTCCAAAGCTGCCTTGTATCAGGTAGCAGTCTTGATCCAATATGACGACCTGAACCTTGGTGGGTAACCTTTGGGGATACACAGAACCATGCCTTGATGGAAGTCTTTAAAAAGACCAGTTTCAGAGTGGTAGCTGTGTTAGTTTATATCAGCAAAAAGAACGAGGAGTATTTGTGGCACCTTAGACACTAACACATTTATTTGAGCTTAAGCTTTCGTGGGCTAAAACCCACTTCATCAGATGCATGCAGTGGAAAATACAGTAGGAAGATATATATATACACACACACACAGAGAACATGAAAAAGTGGGGGTTGCCATACCAACTCTAATGAGACTAATCAATTAAGGTGGGCTATTATCAGCAGGAGAAAAAAAACTTTCGTAGTGATAATCAGGATGGCCCATTTCAAATAGTTGACAAGAAGGTGTGAGTAACAGTAGGGGAAAATTACCATGGGGAAATAGTTTTTAGTTTGTGTAATGACAAAAGACCATATACCTGTACACATCCTGTGACAGAAAATTCTGGAATAGATCTCAGTCAATAACAAAGAGAGGGGTCTTTTGGCCTGAAAACCTCTCCAGCCTCCAGAAAACCATAGTCTTGGTGGGAGGGAGAAGGTACACATCTCCTTTAGATTGGGGATCCTTTAAACAAAAGCAGTTATGTCAGATATGAAACTGGAACCCACTATCACTACTAGGAGGAAGGTGGTGAGGAGCACTTAAACTGCAAGGGAGTTGTCCATGTTGTACTATCATGCATACATTCTATCACACTCCCTGTGGACAAGACACTTTAATTTTCTGTGTATATGTTTCCCCAACTGTAAAAAGAGGTCCTTAATACCTAGTGTTGTAAATCCCTTTGATATCATTGGAAGAAGGGTGCTCTGTACAGCAAATTATTATCATTATTGCAGAAAATGTTTGTTTTTACTGAAAGCCATGTAAAGCACACTCATACAGTGATGATTGGTCTTTATGATGAGTGTAATACTACTGCTCAAGCTTTGTTCAAATTTATTTAACTTTTTTGGACAAAAGTGTAGTTATTCTATAGAATGACATCAGATAAGTTTTGCATTGTACATTTGATATTAGATTATTTAAATATACAAATAATTTCCCTCTCTTTATAGACCTCAAAAATTAACAAAAAACCCCAGAAGAATTGGCATGATTCCTTCTGTTCAAGGTATTGGCTTTGGTATTGATGCATACTGGACACATTGTAGCTAGAGACCTGAAGCGTTGAATGAAGTCTTGCAACAATTTGTATTGAACTTTTTGGACCCACAGTAGCACAATAACCATTTTCAACTCCCCTTGAAAGATGGCGGGGTGTGTGTGTGTGTCAATGTTTTTGAACCCCAAATTTAATCTTTTTTTAAATCTTTGCTTAGCAGCCTGTGTTTAAGCGCAATAGTTCAACTCTTATCTACACGTGGAACACAGTGATCTTATTAATGGTGCTGAACTTTGATATTCTCTACCATGTGGATGTTAAAGAGGTAAAGTTTCTTGCTGGTAACTAACAGGAAGTGGTGTGTCCATAAAAGCCACCAGTTTTGGGGGAAGGGCTGAATGATCTGACCAAAGGTATGAAAAATGAGGGAGGAAGAGAGTCTGACTAGAAGAGAGCAAGTGTGTATGTGTGTCTGGTGGTGTTGAACAGCAAAAGAGGTGTGACCTATGTTTGATATTGGAAATCTGTATTTTCTAACATTTTTTCAGGGGATGCCATTGGGACTACCAATCCTCTCTTATTAAGTAACATTTAGCAGGGGGTCACAAGGTTATTACCTGGGGGTCACAAGCTGTCAGCCTCCACCCCAAGCCCTGCTTCACCTCCAGCATTTATAATAGTGTTAAATATTTTAAAAAGTGGTTTTAATTCATAAGGGGGGGGGTCACACTCAGAGGCTTGATGTGTGAAAGGGGTCACCACTACAAAAGTTTGAGAACCACTGCTCTAGTGCCATGGAGCAGACTCAGACACACACCATGCATGCAAGGTCACACTTGCAGGATGTGTCCCATGCCAATCTAGGCATTACTGGGATGTCTGGTATTTCGGGAAAACGGGAGCGGCCACCCTAGCCCCTTCCCAGCCTTGGGCTTGCTGCCTCCTCTGCTGACCACCCCTCGGCCAGGTCCCAGTACCTCCCTCTCTGCCCCCCAAGCTCTCTCTTTGTGACAGGTTTGTACAGCGCCCAGCACAGAGGCCGCGACTCTCCACGTCGCTGTGGCACAATCAACGCCATGGGGCACCTCCCTTGCTACACAATCCCCGCCCCTGGGGCAGCTGGTGCGGCGCACGCGTGGAACCCGGCCTTGCTCGCTCTGCCTAAGGCGGCGGCGGCGGGGGGGGTTTCTCTTACCAGGCATGCGCACTCCTGCCCTAGCCGTCGCCGTGCCAGCGCACGCGCAAAGCTAAGGCCGGCTCTGCTGTGAACGGGCGCCTTAGGATTACTGACTGCGCATGCGCAACCTCCTACATCTGGCCTGGCCGGGTCTGCTCCGGCGCTTCGCTCCATCAGTGCGCACGCGCCGTTGGGCCGCCCTCAGCCTCCTTCGGGGCGAGTGCGCCTGCGCGACGGCCCGGCAGTGGCACCAGCCGAGATCCAGCCCTTCTGCCCTGCCACGTACGGGCGGCGGCGGCGGGATCGGGACCGGAGCCGGAGCCGCGGGCGCCACCGCACGCGCAGGAGAAGCCGGAGTAAGCGGCGGGGAGCGGGGCCAGCCGGCGCCGCCCGGGCTGAATGGGGGCGGGGGCGCGCGAGGGGACCCGGCTCGGGCCCCTCCCCCCTGGGGCGGGGGGAGACCCCGTAAAATATCCCCCCGGGGACTCGCCCCTCCCCCGCCTGGGGCCCCGGGCCGGGGGTGTTACTGCCCAGCTCTCCCCCCCCCCCCCGGGCCAGGGGCGCCTCGGGGCCCCTCCCCCCCCCCCCCCCAGCACAGCCCGAAGTAGCGCTCGGGGGCGAATGGCCTTGGCGGCGGCGGCGGCTGCTGGGATCGGCCCCGCTGGAGGAGGGGAAAGAGGAGCCAGCTGTGGCCCCCCGCCCCTCCCCGCCCCCAAATCCCTGTGAAGTTCACGCGCGTCTGGTCGGTTTTACTTCTCCAGAGCCCAGGAGCAGCTGTGGGGCTGGCCCCGTTCGTGGGGCGTGTCTACACGGGAGTAGTGCGCGGTGTCCCTGTCTGGCCTGAGTCACCACCTCGCGCTCATTGAGAATCAGACGCTCTTCGGCCTGGGCTACACTTAAATATTAGATCGACCCAGCTACCTCACTCAGGGTTGCAAAAAAATGTTGCACCCTGCATGACGCAGTTAGGGTCACCCCTAACCTCTGGTGTAGATGCGATGTTGCTCAGAAAGGTGGGTTAACTATAGCACTAGAAAAAATCCCTCCTTTTAATGTAGGAAGCGTCTATGCCATGGTGCTTTAGTGGCATAGTTGCAGTGCAATAGCTGTGCCACTGCATTGTAGACATTCCCTTACTCCATAATATGAATGGCCATACATGTAGTTAATAGGAAATAACTAATCTGCTTTTACCTCCCACCCCACCTTATTCCGGTTTAAATTTCACAGACAATGTAGACAATCCCATTTTCATTTTGCTCTTCTGTTGCCATCACTTATCTTTGTACTTCAGTGAGAAAAGGAGTGTTTTGTCTCCTAAAGCTTTGTTTAGTAGGGCTTAATGTTTCCCTGCTCCTAGCTCTGCTTCTGCTATATGAACCTGCAGGCAAATCAGAGGATTATGATATCGGTTTGCTATAGAAATGATTGTGAGGTCACAAATTTAGAATGGATTTAATTACCAGATGCATATGGAAGATGGCTATGAGGGAGGGAGAATTCTTAGTCATTAACAAATATGGTAAGAAATTATGGAGAAATACCAAGAAATTTTTGGTGAGAAATTACCTTATTCAAATGTGATGATTTTATCTTATTTAGAATGTTTGAATTTTTAAGACAAAGTAGAGATAAGTTATCACTATCAGAAGCATATCAGCATTCGTTCATTGGGTATCTTTGCTGGAAAGCTGTTTCAAAGTAAATCTGACATTCAGCTACATCATAGACACACAGAAAGAAAATAGTGTGAATGCTGTACATATCAACAGTAAAACCGCTTGCATAATTTTTTATAACAATTAAACAGATGCAATCGTTAGGATCTTTCTTTTAAATCCTATATAATTACCTCATGCAGAGTGGAGAAGAGTTGGACAACCAACTGCAGTTAGAAGCTTCTTGTTCTCTTTTTGTGTGAGACATATGAAGTGGATTTCCATGAGTAATCTTAGCAAATAAGCTAAATTTTCCCTAACAATGTATGCAGTGGTACACTCCATGTATCTGGAGGCCACTTTTAGCCCTAGTGTTCAACGCTATAGAGGAGTTTTCTTATGGTTGCTAGTAAGGTTAAAGTGTGATTCTCATGCCAGAGTACACTATGTACATACACATGCGCATATATAATTTAAAAAAAAGTTAATTTGAGATCAAATTTGTAATTTTATAATCCTCATCTCCACTTCCGGGTTGTGAACATGAGCCATTGGTGCTGCTCTGACATAATGAAGGAACGTTTTCAGAGCAGCATGAGGATTAGACAACTGGAGTCCCCACTACAAAGCTGAGTGCAGTGTGTGGAGTGACACTACCCTGGCCCCACCCCCTTTTCTCTATATATAAAGAAGACAGCATTGACTGAATAGAGGGGGCTGGGATCTGCAATCCCTCTGTCTCCTTGTGAGTCTAGACCAGGGTGGGCAAACTTTTTGGCCCAAGGGCCACATTGAGGTTGCAAAACTGTATGGAGGGTTGGGTAGAGAAGGCTGTGCCTTCCCCAAACAGCCTGGCCCCCACCCCCTATCCGGCCCCTCCCACTTCCTGCCCCCTGACTGTCCCCTCAGAACCCCTGACCCATCCAGCCCCACCTGCTCCTTGTTCCCCTTACTGCCCCCTCCTGGGACTCCCCCGCCCCTAACTGCCCCCTGGGACCCCACCCCCTATCAAACCCCCCTTCTCCCAGGCCCCTGACTGTCCTGACCCCTATCCACACCCCTGCCTCCTGACAGGCCCCCCAGGACCCTGGGCCTATCCAACCCCCCCGTTCCCTGTCTCCTGACCCCTCTCCACACCCCCATCCCCTGACAGGCCCCCCAGGATTCCCATACTTATCCAGGACTCATCTCCTGACCACCCCTTCCCCAGAACCTCTGCTCTATCTAACCACTCCCTGTCCACTGACTGCCCCCCGGGACCTCCCTGCCCCTTATCCAACTCCCCAACCCCTTTACCATGCCGCTCAGAGCAGCATGTCTAGCAGCCATGCCAGCTGGCTGGAGCTAGACACGCTGCTGCGCTGCCATGCAGGAGCGCGCAGCCCCGCCACCCATAGCGCTGCCTGTGCGGCGGCATGGCTGCGCAGGAGCGGGGACAGCAGGGGAGGGGCCGGGGGCTAGCCTCCTGGGCTGGGAGCTCAAGGGCCAGGCAGGACGGTCCCGCGAGCTGGATATGGCATGCGTGCTGTAGTTTGCCCACCTCTGGTCTAGACAGAGACAGCCAGAGAGGTGAGAGTTGGGTCTGCTGACAGTTGTCTTCAACTTCAGTTAGGGGAGTGAACAAAATGTCATTGAATTGGTTCATGTCTCATTACCTTTTCCTTGTCTCTGTAGCAGGAGTCGTTTACCTTTCACCTTTCTCTAGCAGCAGCACTATGGAGCTTTCAGTAGCTTCGTTCTACCCCTAGAACCCTTGCTTGTTTGTAGAAAGGGAGTTGTGAATCTGTCTCTTAGGGAAAGAGCCCATGAGCAGGGCTCCCTGCAGTAACCTACCAAAAGGGAATGAAGGTCTCCTGGTAGTGGGGCAGGAAGGCATTTCTCTCTTGCCCACCTTTCCCTTTGTCCCTTAGCTCTCTTTTCTAAAGAGCAATCTGCCTTTCAGTGGCTGTGGCTCTCTGGCCGTGATTGCCACTATATTTCCTCTTGTCCAGTTTGGTTCTTTTTCCTGTGGAAAAGTGACATTAGCATTTCTCTGCTCCAAAGAATCCCTGTCCTCGTGCTGTCCTGAGGACTTTCACTTAAAAATGTCAGAGCAGCTCCAGCCTCTAATCAGGAAGTTGAGGTCTGGGCTATGATACTGCAAAAGTCAATCTAAAATTTAAACTTAATTTTTTAAAATCTATTTTGGGATGTTGAGAAGATGGAGGTTACTAGAACAGATGTTTAAACAATGAATGTGTATTTTGGGTGATGACCCCTTTTATCATGTCTATTTTGAAAGTGAATATCTAGACTGTTAGCAATTGTCAAGCAAAATTACGAAAGCTAGTAAAATGTTATGGGTGAAATACAATCTTCACTGTTACTCAGAGTTTAAATATCAAATTGTTAAAGTAAATTCTTTCTGTTTCTTCCCTGTAATATGCCAAGTTGGATGATATGAAAAGCATATAGCTGCAGTGAAGACTCACAGTAAGTTATCTCTTCTTGGTTTTCTGATGCAGATTCCATGCCCTATCTATAATCGATCACTGATCAACATAGTTTCTGGCAGTGCATGGCAGGACATCTGAACGCCAGCTGGAAGTGAAGTGGGGAACCTGAAAAACAGTCTAGCACATCTGTAAGATAAGGTAATAATTACTGTTATAAAAAGATATTGGTGGCAAGGAAGATCTAGAGGTGATATGAATATGTCATAAAAACAGTTTTCATGGTACTTCTTTCCAATAACTTATGACATCTCACAAGCCCTGGAGCGTAAATTCCCCTGTTCAGAAAACATGAACAATGCCATAGCTGTAGTACAAGCTTCAGCACATTGCTCAGCGAGTGTCTCTCTCATCTGACCTGAAAGGCACTCTTAGTGCAGTGAAGAGGGCTGTATAATACAGTAGCACGCGTTTCAGTCAGTCATAATTTTCAAGCTGTATATTTTTATTGAAATTAAAAAAAAAAATTAACTCAAGTGTTAAAGTCCAGACTTTCATCGAAGTTACAACTTCTGATTTGGAGACTGCTCTCTTAATATAGGAATAGTTATAAGCTTCAGAACTGCATAAGAAAGCTCTCTATGTGTATTTAACTTCTCAACAAATCTGGGAATGTAAAAAAGGCTGAAAACAAAACTGAAATTTAAAAATAGCTTAAATGTGTTATTTTTTGCTTTAAAAAAAAAACCACATTGTGAAAAATGGTTTTGATGTAGTTTTCTCTCTTTATTGGTTGCATCCTAAAACGTGACACAGGCATTAGGGATCAGATGTACTGGTTTTGCAGGAAAACTTAAGTGTGATCTAGCCACTTATAATGAAACCAGTTTTTAGATGGCTCATTTCCTCTTTTTTGCATGCATCCAGAGTGACACACGTCCCAATTTGATCCTCCTACCAAACTCTTGTTCTGCCAAACCTCCTCCATTGTCCAAAACAATAACACGCATTGTTGCTTTGTATTTTATCTACATTACTTGTAGCTGTGAGATACCATATTTATGGGTTCCATAGAAATAGCTAAAGAGATGATCATACATGCCTTTTTTATTTATCAAGGCGAAGTGCTTTTGCAGTGTTCCTAGTCTCCACGAAATAAGTCTCTCTCTCAAATACAAACCCTAAATTATTTTACATGTAAATATATCTACTTGAAGGCATACATTATAACATGGTAAAAGCTACATTTTGAAAAAAAATATTTTCCCCCCTTAAGCTTTGTGGGCAGTAAAAAGCCTATATTTCATCTCAGAACTTTAAAATTTGGCTTAAAACACAGAGAAAAGATTGTTTTTAAATATCTCATTTTGTAAATCTCCATTTTGTGCTTGAACAGTTGTGAAATGGCTGAAAAATTAACAATTGAGAGAACATAGTTTTGCATAGAAAGCTGCTCTAGAGCATATTTTCACAACAATGTTTTTGAAATCCAGAAAGTTACAGAACTGTGTATTGTATAGGACTGGTGGTTGTGAAACAAACTATCTTCTAAAAGATGTTGTGTAAATGTTTTTTGTTAACAGGTCTATAGGAGATCTGAAGTCCACCATGAACGGACAGCTGGATTTAAGTGGGAAGCTGATTATTAAAGCTCAGCTGGGGGAGGATATTAGGAGAATTCCTATTCATAATGAGGACATCACCTATGATGAGCTAGTGCTGATGATGCAGAGAGTTTTCAGAGGAAAACTTCTGAGCAATGACGAAGTCACAATAAAGTATAAAGATGAAGGTAGGGTTTTCTTGTCTCTAATCAATACCATTATGTGAGACTGCAAACTGCCATAAAACTCACCTTTTGAAAATTGCTTCTGGATATTCCCATTCTTGGGATATATAAACTATTTATATTATGAGATTATTCCAATCTATAAAAGCTGTTTCTGTTGAGGCTATACTACGCATTTCTTCATATACCTGAAAAATTAGAGGGAGGTTACAAAAAGTTTCATGGATCCAACCTCCCGTAGTCTCTTCTTTGCCACAGTAAGGTGTTGACATTGGCATAGTATCCGTGCTCTCTACTCGTCTGACGTTTTTCCTGTCATCAGAGCTGTGGATAATTACAGAGGTAATCAACCTTAATTCAATCCGGTCTTTTGTGTAGGGATCATTTTTGATTTCTCTGTGGCACCTGCCTTTTGTTGGAAGAAAACCTTACGGCCTTTCAAAAAACAGTTCTAACAACTTTGAAAACGGCATCTTCTACCTTTGTCACCATGCAAACACCTTTATATATTAGAATTCTGGAGCATTAGCTAAACGTGAATTCTCCACAGGGAGAGGGGCCATGTCCTGTAAAACATAAGGAAACCCTCTGGACAGTTCCAGAGGAAAAACTTAGGAGGAATTAATTTCTTCCTAAGTACTTCCTCCTCAGCAGTGATTGAACCATTGAACATGGTGGTTGGACTCCATGGGAAAAGAGGTTACACAATTACAATATATCTAATGAATCCACAAAAGATTGATATAGCCTCAAAAATGAAAGTCTGGCACTTCAGTATTGAAGAAATCTGGTATATTTGGGAGGGGGGAGGTGGGAACCAACTGGATAGCACTGTATTTGAGTTCAGGATTGATAGTAAACTTACTTTTAATATTGTGTTTTGAGCTGAACCCCCTACTCGCAGGTACCTTTTGCCAGTGAATTAGTTGTGGAGATGTTTATGTTGCTAAGCTACTCCTCTGAAGATAATTTCAGTTTCCAATAATGTGACAACAGCACCATGCAATATAACAGTTGTTCTTAATTTAAGCTAGAACCATTTGTGAAGGGTTGTAAATGAAGATGGGGGTATTATATTCAGGGAAAATACTTTAACATGTAAATTCCATTTTGAAAAGAGGCATGCTTCAGTTTGTATTTTCCACTATATACACTGTAAATTTGATAATCCCTTTTTGAGATGTTGAACCAATAGGGACAGTAATTGTGCCACCTTGATTTAGTGGGGTGGAGGTCAGAGATCTTTCAGGATTTATACATACTGTCATGGCCACACACTACAAAAAAAGAGGGAGGGGGAGACCAGTAAAAGTGGATAATAGTACATGCTGTTTTGCTCATGTGAAAAGACTTTTCTTCTCTCAACAACTACGAAACTCTTCTCCCACGCTCACCAATTAATGAATCATAACAGCCCTTCCCACTCTCTAATTAATAAATACTGTGCTATTGCTCTTAAAGACACCATTTCCTGTTTTAAAATGGATAGAAATTTTTTATAATTTTTCATTTTATTTTTTGTGAATTTAGTGTTTTGTTTTATCCATTTTATCTCTGTGGGTGTGGGAAGGGTTGGGATCCTGCCACTGGGGGGAAGCGGGATGAGGGATTGCAGAGCAATCCCCCCTGCACTCATTCTGCAGAGGTGATTCCTGTCCCAAGGGGCTGGGCATTACCTTGCACATGGGGTTGCAGCATCACTCAAGTTTGGGCCGGTTGCCCCTCTGCCATGACAGAGAGATAACTGGGCCAAATTTGAGTGTGACCCTGTGTGCTAGGTCGTGAAGTCTGGATTGGGGAGCTGGGCTCAACCCTGCTGTAGCCAACTGTGGGGTGAGTTTTTCATTTTAGTTTATTTTGTGTTTGCAAAATAAACATGGGTTGCTAGTTACTGATAACCCAGAACCGTATGATGTTGCATTCATATGGATCAGTGTGCTAACAAAGCAAGCCCAGGAGGGGATACTAGGGGGGGTCAAGCTACAAATGACTGAATCAGACCAGAGAACACAGTAAGTTACTACTCAAGTATCTGCCCTAATGGAGGGAAAGTAAAATTGTGCTGTACTGTGGGGGGACTTCAGGTTGGGATACTGTTGTATAGTGGCCTCCTTCAGCATGCCCCACATGGCCTAAGATGGTGCCCTGACTCAGTTTCCCTCTCAACCTTTTTAGTTCAGGGCCCTCTGGAGTTGGTGTCAGGATTCAGGTAGGTTTCTTTGACAGGTAATAACTCTATTAGTTGTGTTTTCAAGGAACCAGGAGTCTACAGCCCTTTTCCTGGGGTAATGTACAATTCAGATCCATGCTGTTAGGACCTTCCTCTTGGAGCTGGGTACAACTAAAGCAGCCTCTTCCCCCTTGCTTCAGGAATCCACAGCTCTATCTCAGAGCATGTTTAGGATAAAAACATTTTCACTCCAGGATTGGGTTAGCTAATTAAACAGTTTCTCCTTCCTTTGGCTGGGTTAGAGTTCATTCCTTGGATCAGGAGTTTATCTCTCTCTTCTTGGGGCTAGACTAAAGGACAGTCTCTCTCATCTGGGATCAGGAGTCCTCAGCCAGCCTTCCCTGTTCATCTCAGTTGGCTGAAAGAGACAGAAGCACTGCTGTACCCTACACTACAGGCCTTCTTGTCCCAGGCCCTTAAAGAGAGCATAGCCTGGGTTTTCCCTGTCTGCTAATTCCCTTGGGACTGCTTCCTTTCTCTTGCTCTGTCTTCGGCCGATTCTAGGCCCTTTTTTTGGTTCCAGCCTTCCTGAAACAGGATTCTCTGCCCCCCTTTGTGCTTAAAGGCCAGTGTAGCCTGTTACAGAGGTATATGGTGGAGAGCTCATGAAGTCAGCAGTAAAACATGAATTTTGAAAAATTATAGATGATTGTCTAACACAAAAAGTATTGCACCCAACATGTCCAAAATAGAGTTGCCTCCTCATGATAGATAATGGGAAGTTGGTGGGTACATAGGGACCAGTGATCATGACCTGATCATATTCAATATTGGCAGAGGACAGTCTCAATTCGTAACAGATCAACTTGGTACTTCAAAAAGGCTAATCTCCCAAAGATGAGGAAAATTATGAGATAAATTGACTGGGAGGAAAAATTTAGATAGAAAAATGTGAATGAAAACTGGGAGTTTTTAAACAAGAGTTTAATAGATGGCCAAAATTCCAGTTTCACAAGAAAGAGTACAACTTTGGCAAAAAGCCTGTCTAGATTCAGTAGTGACGTTAAGGCAGAAATTTGGAAATAGAGATCAGTATAAATTAGAATTTATGAAGTGGAGAAAATTAATAAGGGAAGCTAAAGACATTAGGAGACAGGCCATGGTTGGCAGGACTAAGGACAATAGGGAGGTGTTTAAGTATACAAGGAACAAAAGAAATTCTAGCTATTGTATAGGTCCATTACCAGATAGAGAGGGTAAAATTGTTTGCAGAAAAGCTAGAAGTATTGATAAATATTTTTGTACTGAATTTGGAAAGAAACAGGATGATATATTCATATTAATAAGGATGACATACTTTCCAGTCCAATAGTAACTTAGGAGGATGTTAGATAATATCTACTAGTGATAAACATTTTTAAATCAGTAAGCCTGGATGATATGTACCCATGAGAGTAGTAAAAGAGTTCATCTCTGGCCTGCTGATAATTTTTAATAAATCTTGTAATACTGCGGAAATTGAAGAAGACTGGAAGAATGCTAATGTTATACCAGAATTAAAAAAGGGCAAGCAGGATGACCCAGGTAATTATAGGGTGGTTAGCCTGAGCTCAGCGTTGGGCAAAATAATGGAAAACCTGATCTGGGATTCAGCTGATAAAGAACTAAAGGATATGATTAACGCTAGTCTGCATGGTTTTATGGAATATAAATCTGGTCAAAGAAACCTGAGTTTATTCTTTGAGATTACCTTTATCAGTGAAACATATAACTATCACAAAAGGTGTGATTAAAATTTTACTATATAATATCAATAAAGCACATGTCAAATAGATCAAAAAGTAATTGTCAATGGGGAAATATCATTGAGTTGGGTTGCTTCTAGTGGAGACCTGTTGGGATTGGTGGTAGGCATGACTCAGCATTTTTTCATAATGACGTGGGAGTAAATGTGAAATCATTGCTGATAAAATTTGCATTTTAAACAAAGATTGGAGTGATAAATAATGATGAAAGGGCAGTCATACAGAGTAATCTGGATTGCAGGCTAAACTATCCCATTCAAACAATGCTTTTTATTGCAACCAAGTGCAAAGTTATACATCTAGGAACAAGGAATGCAGGCCATACCTACAGAATGGGGTATTGTATTCTGGAAAGCAGTGACTGAAAAAGATTTAGGATTCGTAGAGGACAAGCAACTGAACATGAGCTCCCAGTGTTTGGCGAAAAGGGCTAATGCAATCCTTGGATGAATGAACAGGAGAGGTAATGACTAGGCATAGGGAGGTGATTTTACCTCTCTATAGCATTGGTGAGACAGATACTGGAATGCTACCTACCGTTCTGCTTTCCACATTTTAAAAAATATGTTGAAGGATGTTGGAAAAGTGGAGATGATACAGAAATGGGCCATTCAGGGATTGTAGAAAGTGCCTTATAGTGAGGGACTCGGAGCTGTCTGTTTAGTTTATTAAAACGGCAGATGACTCTTTGACTACAGCAGTGGTCCCCAAAACGGGGAAAAAGCTACTGACGTGATTGTCTTGGGGCAGGTTATAATCACTAAGGGCTTAATCTGAGGTCTTGTGTCCTCACATCCTTTGGATGTTAGTAAAAGTTGAAAGCACTCAGCATTTCATAAAGATTTCCTAAAAGTTTGAGATCTGCTCAGGATTATCCTTGTAGTTGTGAAGGCAAATGAAGAGGTACAAACTCCCAACATCTGTCTTTAACAGAAGACACGTTCAGATCCTCCATGTTGAAATAAATGAGTCGGAGCTAAGGCGTTACACCAAACTTCTGGGTTTAGAGATGTCAGAAATGTTGTTCTAAGTCAGGGGTTCTCAAAATTTATTGCACTGTAAACCGCCCCTCCCCCCCCCGGACAACAAAAATTACTACATGACCCTAAAGGGGCAGGGCTAATGCCTGAGCCCCATCATCTTGGGCAGGGGGCCCAAAGCCCAAGCCCCACTGCCCAGGAGGTGTGGGGCAAAGCCTGAGCCCCAGCAAGTCTAATGCCAGCCTTGGTGATCCTGTAAAAACAGGTTTGCGACCCACTTTAGTGTCCTGACCCACATTTTGAGAACCGCTGTTCTAAGTGCATTGACCCATTCAGATCTTCCCATTACTTTCGTTGTGGAGATGCCTGGAATGTTAACCAGGCATTTCCTCAGGTAGCTTTTTGAAAGTCACTGTAGTGCCTTCTGTTAATGGTGCTGCTCTGAGTTGATCAGCTTCACACTCTGATGCTCAGAGAATGCAGTTTCTTGGATTATTTACACCTATCTAATTCTGGCCTCTTGACCCATTTTCTTCACTTATGACATTTTGTTTTTGCAATTAAACAGAATTGGGTTTGGTTTACACAGTCCCTGGTTATTGAGATTAAGGATTTTCTGCCCCAGAAAACAATCATGATAGACCTCTGAAGTTCTGGAGCACTGTTCTGAGCAATCTGAAATTGAATTAATCACTAGCTCAATGAGTATGTCTTAACTAACAATGTTAAATAGCTTCCACGGCAGCACTTTAACGTAGCTGTGTGGTCGTGGCATCAGCGACTATAAAAAACCCACCTCCATGAGGGGAGTAGCTACCAGCACTGGTGCACTGTGTAAACTGCCACTTTACAGTGCTGAAACGTGCAGTGCTCAGGGGTGTGCTTTTTCACACCCCTGAGCGAGAAAGTTGCAGCGCTGTAAAGTGGCAGTGTAGACAAGGCGTAATTCATCCACTCTCTGCGATTGTATATGGAATTTAAAATCCTTCCAAAAGTACGGTGTCTGAGTTCCACCTAAAAGAATTATTCTGCCAATTTCTCTTCCTTTTCCTTCATGCATATCTCGTTATGTGTTTAGTCTAAAACTCCTTTATTTACGGAATAAACCAGAGGTGGGAAAACTATGGCCTGTGGGCCACATCCGACTCGTGGGACCATTCTGCCTGGCCCTTAAGTTCCCGTCCAGGGAGTGTAGCCCCCGGCCCCTCCCTCACAGCCTCAGCTCGCTGTGCTGCCAGCGCTCTGGGCGGCGGGGCTGCAAGCTCCTGCCAGGCAGTGTGGAGGCATGGCTGGCTCCGGCCGGGCGTCATAGCTGCCAGTCCTGGTGCTCTGAGTGGCATGGTAAGGGGCCGGGGAGCAGGGGGGTTGGATAAGGGGCAGAAGGTCCCGAGGGGGGGGCAGTCAGGGGACAGGGAGCAGGGGGCGGTTGGATGGGGTGGAGGTTTCGGGGGGGGGACAGTCGGGGACGAGGAACAGGGGGGGTTGGATAGGAGGTGAGGTCCCAGGAGGGTTGCTGGGGGGTGTGTGTGTCCCTGGAGGGGGTGGTCAAGGGGACAAGGAGCAGTGCGGGTTTGGATGGATCGGAGGTTCTGAGGGGCGCAGTCGGGGTGGGAAGTGGGATAGGGGACTGTTTGGGGAGGCACAGCCTTCCCTACCTGGCCCTCTATACAGTTTCAGAACTGCGATGTGGCCCTCAGGCCAAAAAGTTTGCCCACCCCTGGAATAAAGAAAGCATATTTGAATATCCTTCTAGAGTGGATTGTTCCACAAACAAGTTGTCACTGTCGAGCATATTAAAATTAGAGTGGCTAAAAAAAAGTACCACCAAACTTACCTTAATGATTTCTTAAATGCTCTCTGATTAATATCTCTGTCTCATAATTTGGGTGGAAGGAATATTTTTCCTAATCTGATTTAAATTGCAAATTATAAATTACCTTTGGTCATGTCATTAAGACTTAAGAAAGGATGGGGTTATTTAAAAAAAAAGAAGGTGTTCTTAACTCTGTGCATTTTAAGCTTTTATATTAGCCCATAGTTGTATTTGTCATGTACTATGTTTGTAATGTAATATGTAACAATTTTTTTTCAAGTTGCTTTAAAACCACATTTAACAAGTTATGATTACAGTTTCTAGAAAGCAAACATCTTACTTTAAACGGTCATTTGAATTATAGATGGGCATTGGGCCTTTTTGTGTTACTGTTCAATATTAACTATTTTTAAAAAATTCTTTACAGATGGAGATCTTATAACAATTTTTGATAGCTCAGACCTTTCCTTTGCAATTCAGTGCAGTAGGATACTTAAACTGACATTGTTTGGTAAGTAGAGATGTTTTGGGGATTTTTTTTTTTTTTTTTAAATTCAGGCAATAGGCTCTCTTCTTTGTATGCTGGTGACATTTCCTTCCATGAAGGCTGTTTATAATGAAAAGGATGCCATACATTTAAAAATTCCCTTGCTGCCTGAAATAGCTTTCCCTACTGTTACAAGAGACATCTAAGCTTACAGAAACTGCCGGTTAGAAGGAGAAATATTTTTGCAGCTTTATTTCATTCATTTGGCAGAGCATTGTGTTTAGGGAATTTCATTGTTTTCCCCATATAGCCGTTCACTTTCCCTGGTTTGTGTGGGTCTTCCAGACAGCGATGTAGGACAGAGAAGCATTAGAAATAATAAAATGTGGTTATAAAACTACAAAAAGGGGGCATCAGACAGGTGTAATACAGAAAATTCTTAACTCATTTTCTTGTTTAAAAAATTGAATAGATTTCAAGTTGACTGTGTTCCTTTAAGGAGCTGTTTTTCAGCCAGTGACCACTATTCAGGCAACTAGTCGGCTTGAGATATAGTGCTCATACAGCAGTAAGCATTCTGTCAAGAGACATAATGAGTCCTTGAGCAGTACTGTGGTACTGGCTTTGGGCATTCTGTCCTTTTGTTAATGTGGAGCAGAAAGAGTGGAAATCTTTTCCATTTTGATTTGTGATAATTGTATTGTACCAGGAAATACAGTGGAAAATGAATTGAGCCCAGAAGGCAGCCACTCTGGTGCTGGCAATGCATATAGACCTTCTCTCTGCTTCCATTGTTAATAGGCCTTCTCCAGTGGTGTTTTAGGCTTAAATTAAGAGGAAAAACTGTGGGACTGCAAGCATATCTAAAGAGTGTGACTCCAGAGGGTATATTGACATAGGGATAAAAGACCTGCGGCACAGCCGTGGCTGGCCTGGATTGGTTGACTCGAGCTCGTGGGGTTTGGACTCGGACTGGAGCCTGATCTCTGGGACCCTTCACCCTCTGAGTTTTAGGGCTTGGGCTTCAGCCCGAGTCTGAATGTGTATACATCAATTGGTCAGCCCTGGAGTGTGCGCCCAAGTCAGATGACCAGGGCTTTTTTATCCCTGTGTAGACATACCGTAAGTGGACAGAAAAACATAGAGTTGTGGTGGAAATTTTTTTTGTTCAAAAAGTACATTTTAAAGATTGTTCAAGCAAACCATTTCTTACATGTAGGTTCTTATCACAGCCTTTTCTTCTTCGATTGATGGCACGTGTGTATTCCAAAATAGGTGTGCGTGCTCGCCACGTGCACTGGTGCTGGAAGTTTTTCCCCTAGCAGTACCCGTAGGGAGTGCCCTAGCGACCCGTGGAGTGGCGCCTCCATGGCATGGTATAAGGGCACTGCGCACTCACCACACTCTCAGTTCCTTCTTTCCATCAGAGAAGGTGCTTTGGAACTGCTCTGCTCCAGCTTTGCTGTAGCTCGTCCCCAAAACTGCTTGTTTGTTCAGTGTATGGTACCTGTAGTTAGTTAGTAGTTTAGTTAGTTTAGTTTAGCTAGAGCACCCGGGCCGGGGCATGCCCCGTGCCCTGGGTTTTAAGTCATGTGACACTTGTAGGCGATCTATGCCAGTGAGTGATCTGCACATGGACTGTTTATGCTGTTTGGGGGAATGCCATCTCAGCGATTGCTGCAAGATTTGCAAGTCAAGCCTCGGAGCAAGAGAGAAAGGGACATTAGGCTCCGGGCTATTCTGATGGAGTCGGTGCTGACTCCGGCTCTAGCGCGCCGCTCCAAGTCGGCACTAGGAACTATGATGTCAGTGCATGGAGACTCTTCGGCGCCATTGACTAGTCGGCACTGCTTCCCGTCCACGGGGCATGCCAAGAAGGTTAGGAAAAGGCCTTCTTCGCCGTGGCACCGGAGTAAACCTGGGACAGGCTAGGCCCATGTTGGGCAGTCCTCGATCCCCACCAGCCTCTAGGCCTCTGACTCAACTCGAGCGGAGTAGCCCAGCCCATTTGGAGCAGGCCTGTCCGGATGCCCTCCACACTGGAGGCCCTGCAGGCAGCCCAGGACGTTATGTCCATGCCAGTACCAGGAGCACCGCCGATGTCGGTCCCGAGCTCCAGAGGCAAGCTGCCACTGGGATCTCTGCAGTCACCCCCGGCTTGGTACTGGTCTCGGTTAAGGGAACGTTCCCAACGCCGTTCCCTGCCCAGCGACCGTTCAGGGCAAAGTCCACGTGGATAGCCCTCGATGCCCGTCAGGCTGTCTGGTTGGGTTCCGTCTGACCTAGAGTCTCTGCACCGCTCCGCTTCAAGCAGTGAACGCTGACAGGATCGAGGCAAACGACGCCAAAAGTCCTCATCTCGAAGGGGCTATTGCAGCTGGTCGCGGCACGAACGTCGACATCGTTCCCATTCGTCGTCCTGCTCCACCCCGCCACGGCGCTGCCTCCATAGCCCCAGGTGTTGGTCGCCGGCGTCTCACCATCGTGGGTCCACCTGCCAGAGCCGATCGTGGAGCAGCTGTTACCGATGGTACCGGTCCTCCACATCAGGATTGCGGTCCCGTGGTCAGCATCGCTCTTGGCACCACCACTCCTCCTGTTCCAGGGACAGCGGCAGGTCGTATGTCAGCCTGGCCTCCCTCTGTCGTCGTCCATCAATGGGCCAAGCCAGCCAGGCTGAACAGCCGGCTCCACCAGTGCCACAGCAGGTGCAGTGGCACCGGGCCCCGTGGCCGGCCTAATGGTACCAGTGGGAACTGTGGCCCCTGATTCAGCCCCCAGTGGTGGCCAGAGCCTCAGAAGGACCATCGGCCTCCCTTTCCAAACCCCCGAGGAAGGAGTCAGTGGGACGTACATCCTCCATACCGTGCCCTGAAACCGACCAAGTGGTGGACCCTCCAGTGCCGGTAGACGCACAAAGTACTGCGCTGGCCTCCTCACCCTCCCTAGATGAGGCAATTATGGCCCCTCCTTCCTCCATCCCGGAGGAGGATTTTAGGGCCCAACAAGAACTCTTAAAAAGGGTGGCATCAAGCCTCCACCTCTAAGCAGAGGAGATGGAGGAGCCCTCGGACTCCCTCTTTAATGTACTGTCCTCCTCGGCACTGGGCAGGGTGGTCTTGCCTCTCTGTGAAGGGGTGGTGAAAATTTCAAATGCCCTGTGGTAAACCCAGGCCTCGTTGGCCCCCACCTCTAAGAGAGTGGAACACAAGTATTTTGTACCCACCAAGGGATATGAATACTTATACACCCGCCCTGCTGCTAACTCCCTGATGGTCGAGTCGGTCAACCACAGGGAATGGCAAGGCCAACCAGCCCCTACCCCGAAAAATAAAGATTCAAGGAGGCTGGATTCATTTGGAAGAAAAATGTATTTGTCCTCGAGCTTCCAGTAATGGGTGTCGAACCACCAGGTTTCCGATGACAACAGCCAGAGCGTGCCTCCAGCTCTTGGGTCACATGTCTGTATGTGGTCCGTCACGCCAGACTCAGGATGAGGCCTCTCTTGTTCTGGTTAGCCTTGGAGTTCTCCCAGGCCATGGACAGGATGGACAAAGTCCTCACAGTGCCCGAGCCAGTGATCACCTCCCTATGGTGATGGTCCTCCCTGAGAAACATGCTTCAAGGGGTCCCATTCAGGGACAGGGTCCCATCGCTGGAACTGGTGTCTGACGCGTCGGACCTGGGATGGGGGGCCCACGTGGGGAACGTTCCGACCCAAGGTCTGTGGTTTGCTCAGGATCTGACCCTCCACATAAACGTCAAGGAGCTCAGGGTGGTACTGCTGGTGTGCTTGACCTTCCACTCGCATCTGGAGCGCCGGGTTGTCAGGGTTCTCCTGGACAACATGGCCTTGATGGTCTACATCAACAGACAAGGCAGGGCCTGATCCTCTGCCGCGAAGCCCTCAGACTGTGGGACTTGTGTGTAGCCTACAACATCTGCCTACAGGCCTTCCATCTGCTGGGCGCCTAGAATGCGCAGGCGAATCGCTTGAGCAGGGACTTCTCTCAGCACAAGTGGTCTCTCCACCTAGAAGTGGTGCACAGACTTTTCCAAGTGTGGGGAACTCTCCCGGTGGACCTGTTCGTGACGTGGCAAAACTGTCACTGTCCCCGGTTCTGCTCTGGACGGGGTGCTATCTCTGATGCCTTCCTCCTGTCTTGGTCAAGCCAGTTTCTCTGTGACTTCCCCCCGTTCCTGCTGATCGGCAAGGTCCTGGAAAAGATAAAGACAGACAAGGCCTGGGTCCTTCTGATTTGCCCCAGCAAGGCCCAGGCAGCATTGGTAAGGGACCCTCACGGGCCTGGCAGTAGCCCAACAGCAGTCGCCGTTGCCGTCCCGCTTGGACCTGCTCTTCCAGGACCAGGGCTGCCTCCTCCAGCTCAGCCTACCGGCACTCCACCTCACAGCGTGGCTGCTCAGTGGTTAGGTAGGAAGGAAAGGACGTGCTCGGAATGGGTTTAGTGCGTTCTAGAAAGCAGGTGGCCCTCCATGCGCCAAGCCTACTTGGCAAAGTGGTCTCGGTTTTCCAGATGGGCGGACGAGTGGGGCGTTTCCCCAGTGGCCGCCCTGATTCAGCTTATTCTGGACTACCTCCTTCACCTTAGAGCCCAGGGCCTGGCGCCCTCGTCACTCAAGGTGCACCTGGCGGCCATATCGGCCTTCCATCCGCCGGTGCAGGACCACACGGTATTCTCCCATGCTATGACTGGCCGATTCCTTAAGGGGTTGGATCGTCTATTCCCGTATGTTAGGCCCCCAGTCCCTCAGTGGGACCTAAACTCGGTGTTGGCCCGTCTCACGGGGCCCCGTTTGAGCTGCAAGCCACGTGCTCCTGGTCTCACCTCTCGTGAAAGGTGGCCTTCCTGGTTGCGATCACGTCGGCTAGGCAGGACTCCGAACTCGGGGACCTGACCTCCGAGCCCCTGTACATGGTGTTTCATAAAGATAAGGTCAAGCTTTGCCCACACCCTTTGTTCCTCCTGAAGGTGGTCTCTGCCTATCACATGGATCAGGACGTTTTTCTGCCGGTCCTCTGCCCCAGGCCCCATGTGTTCAGTGAGGAGCGCTGCCTCCACACGCTGGATGTGAGACGGGCTCTGGCTTTTTAGCTGGAGCAGACTAAGCTGTTCAGAAAGTCCTCGCAGCTGTTCATCGCCTTGGCCGAGCGCACGAAAGGTTGGCTGATCTCCACTCAGCGGCTCTCCAACTGGATCACCTCATGCATCTGTACCTGTTATGACCTGGCGGGAATCCCGCCACCACCAATTGTGAAGGCGCATGCGACTAGGGCGCAGGCCTCGTCGGCTGCCTTTTTGGCCCATGTCCCCATTCAGGACATTTGTAGGGTTGTCACTTGGTCTTCAGTTCACGTGTTCACCTTGCACTATGCGATTCTCTCTCTCTCTCTCAGACCAGGGAGAACACCAGGTTCGGCAGGGCCGTTCACCGTCCCGAGAGTTTGTGAACTCCTACCCACCTCCAATAGATGCAGCTTGGAATCATCTGTTGTGGAATACACATGAGCAATCACTCGAAGAAGAAAACAGTTACCTTTTCTGTAACTATTGTTCTTTGAGTTGTGTTGCTCTTGTCTATTCCACATCCCACCTTCCTTCCCCTCTGTCGGAGTTGTTTGGTAAAAAGGAACTGAGGGTGGGGGAGCGCACAGTGCCCCTTATATGGCACCATGGAGGTGCCACTCCACGGGTCGCTAGGGCACTTCCTGTGGGTACTGCGAGGGGGAAAAACTTCTGGCACCAGTGCATGTGATGAGCAGCACACCTATTGTGGAATAGACATGAGCAACACATCTCAAAGAACACCAGTTACGGAAAAGGTAACGCTCTGTTTTGCACAGACATTAGAATATGTTAGTTTGTATTTTGTAAACTGTTCCTGACTCTCTTAAGGGACACTGCCAACATAAACATGACTAAACATTTTTTTTACCTGCTGTTTACAATTAACACTTAAATTGCTGCAACTGAAAGATCAGAAAAAAATTGTTAACTGAAAAAGAATGAATTCTTTGTTGACCTAAGCATCTTGCAGGCTGGTGCATGCAAACATCTCCATACAGCTCTGGTAATACGCAATAAGGTGCCAAATTGGGTTGTGGTAAATGTGCATTTTGGACCAGTGTGAGATTATAGTCTGTTTTCACTCGTGACCTACAGTGCCTACAGTACACTTGATTTTTAAATTCCCTTCCACAAAAGAGAGACGGAGATGTTCTTTATGCTTGACATCTAGGAATACTGCTGTATAAGAAAGTTGTTTAACCTGTATCTGCACAAATAATTACTATGTTCCCTCAGAGTTCATTTCTTTAATTACTATTTTATAGTTAATGGGCAGCCAAGACCTCTAGAATCCAATCAGGTGAAATATCTCCGTCGAGAGCTGATAGAACTTCGCAACAAAGTGAATCGCTTGTTGGATTGTTTGGAACCACCTGCTGAACCAGGGCTTTCCACCAGCCTGCCTGAAAATGGTAGGTCGGGCATTTTTACTGTTAAAGATTTGTCTGAGTCAAGCTGTGTGCTCTTACATACAGTAAAAAGGGAGTCTTGCCTAATTCTCTCAGTCTGCAGACTGGTTCTCGGTTGCTGTTTTAGAAACTTAAATTGCTAGTGGCCTTAAGGTTACTTACTTACTTTAAGCCAAGCACAGTCTTTTAACAAGTAGGGGTATTGGACCACGTTAAGAAACAGTGACTGACTGTTTCCTAACTCATTACTTTGAAGATATCAAGTATTATCTTTCAGAGTACTCTTAAATTTTATTTAGATCATTTAAACTCCCCTGTAAGTTAGGGAAGTAGTAATATGCTTATTTTGCAGATGGGAGGAGAGTGTGGAGTGGAGGCTGGAAAGCTAATGGCTTTTACCCAGTCATTGCTTGGAACCAAGTTTGGAACTCAAGAATCCCTGGTTTAGTCCTTTGCTCAGTCTTTTAGATAACACTGCCTTTCTGATGCCTAAAAGATGTGATGTTTCTTAAATATGAAACAAAACAAATATTAATGTTAAGCAGCAGTTGTCAGGGTGTGTGGCATTTTATGTGGATTAATAGCCAGCTGGGAGAAGCTGATTTGAAGCATCAGCTACTAATCCCTAGAAAAGGATCTGAGCCTAAGTAGTTGCTTCATTTTTACTTAATAGCAGCAATGTGTCTGACATATGGATTTTCTGGGGGTACTGCAATTTCATTTTGATAAGTACAAAGAACTGTACCTTACTAGTCAGCTTAACTGAACCCTCCTTTGAGGAATATAATAATAATACCCAATCAGAGACACAATAATGACAACATTTAATATATGGAACTCTCCTGACTGTTTTCCCTCTGTTGGGCAGCTTCATTGGGGGTTCTCTGGTCGCTGTCCAATGCTGGGACAATTTAGAAAAGCAGGCACTTGCTGCAGGTTCGGGTAGAAGTCTTGGGATCTCAGTTTTTATTATTATTTGTATTACCATACAGCCTAGGAGCCCCAATCAGGAACCAGGAACTCACTATGCTTGGTGCTGTACAAATAGAACAAAAATGGGCCCTCCCCCAAAGAGCTTACTGTCCAAATAAGTTTGTGTACTATGACATTCTGCTTCAGAAGTGAGCTAGGACTGAACCAATTTCTATTGACCTCTATAGTGGGTATGTAGATAAGCTTCATTCTCCAGTTATTCTGATGTCAACTTCAAGTTGTGTGTGCAGCACTTAAAATTTACGGTGCAAGTTTTATTTATATAAATATATAATATGAGCAGCCATGGAACATTTAACTTCACTGTTTCCGTGTCATAGAATGGTACTTCAAATTGATAAGCCTTCTTAATTGGTGTACGTAACAGAAACAAATCTGTTGCTGTGTTAATAGATGCTGTTGATGGTAGTGAAGAAAAACCTGCTGCTACTGACTCTTCTGTCAAGCCATCTACTCAAGTTATAGCAGCAAGTATGTCTGCTTTTGATCCATTAAAAAATCAAGATGAAATCAGCAAAAATGTCATGTCAGCATTTGGGCTGACAGATGATCAGGTGTCGGGTAAGGATATATATTTTATTGAAAATAAAGCACAACAGATTTTAATTGTTGGCAGTTAAAAACTTCAGTCTTGTTATGAAATAAAGACTTCATAGTATGAATGTGCTAGTTACTATTTCCATTCAGTACTTTTGTTTTTACAGAGTTCCATCATATGGTAGTTTTAAACTGCCTGGGTTGAATCGGCTTACAAATTGTGATGCAATATAAATTTGTTACATATATTCCATCGTTTTTAGTTATGTGGAGAGCAAAAATAGCTTACAGTAGTTTAAAACAATCCGCTTACTATTAATAGAAAATTTGGGGCCTATACAAATAAGTGGGCACTGTATTTAAATCCAAGGATTTGCACCTGCTTATGCAAATTAAACTAAAGGCCTAAGGGGTTCAGTCTATTGATGTTACTTAAGTGAGAGATTTAAAAAAACAAACAAAAAACCCTCTTCCCTTTTTTTTTCCAGATAAACTTTTCTCTTCCACTTTCATTTATAGTGAGCTTTGAGTCAATTTCACTTTCAGAGTTTCACGCATTTGCACAAAAATGCAATGTAGAGTGGCAAGTACTGGTCAGAATTAAAAAAAACAAACAAACCCCAAACTTCCCGATTACTATTTTAAATAAACATTACTAATGATTATCCTTAATTTCTACCAGCACTAAATTTTGTTTAAAGGATATAACAAAAGAAGCAATAATTTGCCAATTTATTTGCTAAGTGTCATTGTTCATCATAGCATTGTTACTGAATTAAGTTTTACGGCACTGGTACCTTCAGAGCTAGTATCAGTGCAAAAGTAGGACAGTACAGGTACTAAATACTGACTACACTTGATCATCAGCTGCTTCAAACATGTCAGATGTTGTTGAAATTAATACATACAATGTCCTCTTAAATCCCCTATATGAAAACTAAGGTAACTTCAAACAACCACACAACAGCATTGAAATTTGAAATTAGGTTGTCAGTCTACAGGTTTGTTTTCTGTGTCTAGATTTTACAGCTCTGATGATAATTTATGTGGGATTATCCAAAGTGCTGAAATTGGAGTAAAAGAGATTAAGAGCCAAGGGGCAACCTTGGGGCCAGATCCTGTAAGGGCCACCACCTGCACTGAGTTTCAGTGATTTAACTGCAAGTTGTGGGACTCAGTTTAGGCTTTTTAATATGGAAATTCCTTGTTTTGTTGGCTCAAACATCTATTGCATTTAATGTGGATGCTCTAAATTCAAAACAGCTTAATATCTCCCATTTTTATATTTATTAAAGTGGCAAGAAAACCTTTGTCCATGCTCACTCAACCCTTTATAAACTGTAATTTGATATGAAGTAAAATTGGAATCAAATTCTTCTCCTTATGCCAAAAATTTTGCCAAACTAAGACCATCATTTCCTGTAAGCTTCCATTTTAGAACTGTTATTCATCACTTAACATATCCTTTTGTTAGGATTAATGAAATCCTTCAGCAAAAGGATTTTTTTAAGACTCCTGAACAAAGAAATGAGTGGAAATATTGACCATATTCATGTGCAGATGGCAGAGAACTCCATTATTTGTTAGAAACAAGAGTGGACAGATACTGTTAAAACCAGACCTTCACATTAAAACCATTAACAATATTCTATAAATGCTGGCATCCAGTAACTAATCATTGATTTTAAAATAATCATAAAAACGTTGGCAGTATTTCCATATAGTTGTAGATGCCTTATAGTAATTCATAAAGTCACTGATGCATACTGATGACTAGAAAACATGATCAATTGTTGCTATTTGCTGCTTGATCTTAAAGCGTATGTCCTTGGCACTTGCTTCTGCTGTGTTTGGCCAATGGGAATGTCTTGTAGAAGTCTATTTTTTTGGTCAGGAGCAAGAATCCCTCCCCTCCCCCCCACACGTTCTTGGGCATCTGGGTGAGGAGGCTGTGGAACTTGGAGGAGGGCAGTTGGTTACACACCTGCACCTCAACCATACGCTGGAGCATATCAGTTTGATCCACCAGTTGTCTCAGCATTGTGTCCTGCCTCCACTCATCACGCTGCCACCACCGCTCCTCTTGATCCCGTCACCTCTCATCTCATGCGTCCCTCCTGTCCTCGCATTCATTTTGTGCTTTCCTGGACGCTCACATTGTTTGCCTCTGTGCATTCTGCTGGGCTCTTTCAGTGTGGGAGGACTGCATGAGCTCAGAACATTTCATCGCGAGTGTGTTTGTTTTTTTTTCCGCCTTCTTATCTGCGCTAGCCTCTGGGACGGAGATGATCGTGGTAGTGTTGAAACATTTGCAGCTGCGGGAGGAAAAAAGGGAGAGTTGGGTTGACCATTTAAAATAGGTTGGCCATTTAAAAGGAGGGGCTGTGGTTTTCGGGTTAACGTGCTGCACAAACCCAACTAAACCCCCTCTGACATCCAATTCTCTGGGATGATCGCTTCACCCCTCCCCCCACCACGTGGCTAGCAGCGGGGATGATTTCTTTTCAGCCACAGGCACACAGCTCAGCAGGAATGGCTACCTCTTAATGTCCCCGTAATAAAATTCCCCTATTTCAACCAGGTAACCATGAATGATCTCACTCTCCTGAAGATAACACAGAGAGATGAACAGATGTTGTCTGATTGCATTCCAGTAGCTTTACTGGCTGCGAATACATCCCAAGTCTTCAGGGCAAATTAATCATTAAACACGCTTGCTTTTAAACCATGTATTATATTTACAAAGGTACACTCACCAGAGGGGCCGTCTCCGCCTTCAAGGTCCGGGAGCCCGGGTTGGCAGGGTAATGTCTCCAGGGTGATAAACAGTTCCTGGCTGTCAGGGAGAATGGTTTCTCCGCTTGCCTGCTGTGTGCTATCTTAAACCTCCTCCTCATCTTTCTCGTCCCCAAAATCCTCATCCCTGTTGCGTGAGACTCCCTTGCAGGAGTCCATGTACAGGGGTGGGGTAGTTGTAAGGGCACACCCTAGAATTGAATGCAGCTCATGATAGAAGTGGCATGTCTGGGGGTCTGACCCGGAGCGGCCATTTGCTGCTTTGGTTTTTTGGTAGGCTTGCCTGAGCTCCTTAAATTTCACGCGTCACTGCAGCGGGTCCCTGTTATAGCCTCTGTCCTTCATGCCCTTGGATATTTTTTTTCAAATATTTTGGAACGGAGTTCTGATAGCACAGATTTGTCTCCCCATACAGCAATCGGATGCAGTACCTCCTGTTTGGTCCATGCTGGAGCTCTTTTGTGATTCTGGGACTCCATGGTCACCTCTGCTGTGAGCTCTGCCTGGTCACCTGTGCTGATGAGCTTGCCATTTTGGCCAAACAGGAAATAAAATTCAAAAGTTCCTGGGGCTTTTCCTATCTACCTGGCCAGTGCATCTGAGTTGAGAGTGCTGTCCAGAGCGGTCACAATGGAGCACTCTGGGATAGCTCCCGGAGGCCAAAACCATCTAATTGCATCCACACTACCCCCAAATTCAACCCGGTGATGTTGATTTCAGCACTAATCCCCTCATTAATTACGTAAATTAAGCTGTCATGGGATAAAAGGGAAGGTCCTTTCATGGATTGAGAACTGGTTAAAGGACAGGGAACAAAGGGTAGGAATTAATGGTAAATTCTCAGAATGGAGAGGTGTAACTAGTGGTGTTCCCCAAGGGTCAGTCCTCGGACCAATCCTATTCAATTTATTCATAAATGATCTGGAGAAAGGGGTAAACAGTGAGGTGGCCAAGTTTGCAGATGATACTAAACTACTCAAGATAGTTAAGACCAAAGCAGATTGTGAAGAACTTCAAAAAGATCTCACAAAACTAAGTGATTGGGCAACAAAATGGCAAATGAAATTTAATGTGGATAAATGTAAAGTAATGCACATTGGAAAAAATAACCCCAACTATACATACAACATGATGGGGGCTAACTTAGCTACAACGAGTCAGGAAAAAGATCTTGGCGTCATCGTGGATAGTTCTCTGAAGATGTCCACGCAGTGTGCAGAGGCGGTCAAAAAAGCAAACAGGATGTTAGGAATCATTAAAAAGGGGATAGAGAATAAGACTGAGAATATATTATTGCCCTTATATAAATCCATGGTACGCTCACATCTCGAATACTGTGTACAGATGTGGTCTCCTCACCTCAAAAAAGATCTTCTAGCACTAGAAAAGGTTCAGAAAAGGGCAACTAAAATGATTAGGGGTTTAGAGAGGGTCCCATACGAGGAAAGATTAAAGAGGCTAGGACTCTTCAGCTTGGAAAAGAGAAGACTAAGGGGGGACATGATAGAGGTATATAAAATCATGAGTGATGTTGAGAAAGTGGATAAGGAAAAGTTATTTACTTATTCCCATAATACAAGAACTAGGGGTCACCAAATGAAATTAAGAGGCAGCAGGTTTAAAACAAATAAAAGGAAGTTCGTCTTCACGCAGCGCACAGTCAACTTGTGGAACTCCTTACCTGAGGAGGTTGTGAAGGCTAGGACTATAACAATGTTTAAAAGGGGACTGGATAAATTCATGGTGGCTAAGTCCATAAATGGCTATTAGCCAGAATGGGTAAGAATGGTGTCCCTAGCCTCTGTTCGTCAGAGGATGGAGATGGATGGCAGGAGAGAGATCACTTGATCATTGCCTGTTAGATTCACTCCCTCTGGGGCACCTGGCATTGGCCACTGTCGGTAGACAGATACTGGGCTAGATGGACCTTTGGTCTGACCCGGTACGGCCTCTCTTATGTTCTTATTATCAGGGAGAGGTACAGAAATTGATTTTAAGACCCCTTTAAGTCGACAAAAATGGCTTCGTCGTGTGAACGGGTGCAGGGTTAAATCGATCTAACTGCTAAATTCAACCTAAACTCGTAGTGTAGACCAGGGCTAAAAAATGATAATAGCTTAGATGTATCTCATGAACTGGCTTTATATGAACAACTGAAATGATTAACCTCTTTCCACTAATATAACTAGGTAAGGACTCTTCAGAGTTACTTTTCTGTCATCAGATAAAGGTGATACTATAGCATTACAAAGCCTTAATATTACCGTGCAGCTTTGCAAACTTCTGCTTGCTTGGCACACAACTCTTTGGTTAAACATCTTTATGAGAACAGGAGCCACTCATAATTAGGTTTGGAAGGATTAGATTTTTATCAGTAAATGTCAGTAAACACAGATTTCACTGTATACACACAAGCTGATTAAAAAAAATAGGCAAAGTAAGAAAAATGCTGGTTGAGTACTTTATTAGAGTCAAAATCCAGAGCTTTAGACTTTCTGAATTAGGCTAGTTACAAATGGACGAGGGAATGAATAGTTTAGAAAAATGATTTGATTTAAGGATGTTTATTTTGCATATTTTGACATGGGACAGTGACAATTTGTGATTTTAATGGTTTATAAATCTTTAACTTTTTGAAAGTCAGTGTCTACTGTCATTAAATTGTCTGACCCTCCTGTAATTGAATGGAACTGTGACAATATAAATAGATATCTACAAAAATTTAAAAATAAACATTGATATCAGTTGAAATTATAAAAAAAATCTGTCAAGTTTATTGATAATGTACCATGTTAGAACAATGTACTACATTTTTGCTATAATAGGCATAAAAATACACTATATTCTGGAAAAAATGAGCATGCAGTCTTTTCTGTATGTCTGTTGCACTTTGGCTCTCAAATTTGTTACTAAACTTTTGTATAACATAAATCATTTTAAAGTTACAAGTCACTTTTCTCTTGAGCAGCCTCGTGAGCTGGGTAGATGTTCCATGGGATAGGTTCTTACTGTTACTATAAAAATATTCATTATAAAATCCTTTGCTAGCCATATTGGAACAAATGTTAAAACATTATCTTTGAATGGTCTTATCGTGCTTTTTGTATAGATGGCAGGGAAGCTATCTTCTTAATAAAAATTAGAAAAATTTCCCTGCTCTTGCTGGAGGCAGTGGAAAAAAATGAAAGCTTCTGATGTATATAGGACTGGTAGAGCAAAAGACGTTCCCATTCCCAAAGCTGTGCTGATACCACTACATAAACAAGGAAGCCAGCAGAAAGGGACACCTTTGTTTCAAATTTGTAAAACAGTGGAATGTGAAAGTAAAACTGAAAAGTACTTATCACATTTGTGTCAGTGGAAGCATATTGTATGAGTGCCTTTAAGACACAACAGATATTTATGTTTTAGGCCCCAGTCCTGCAAACGCTTAGGCATGTGCTTAACTTTAAGCTCCTTAAGGAGTCCCTTTGAAGTTAGTGGAACTACTGGTGCATTGGGTTGGTAGGATTGGGGCATTAGTTTGCAGGCCTCAGATCAAAATGTACATAATTATACATTGTGGTTTTTTTCAGTTAGGTATTCCAGAGCGTTTTACAGCCTTAAAATATCCAGAATCTACCTAGTCTTTGACTTCAGGCTGTTCATTAGCATCCAAGTGACTATTTTCCCCCACTATTTTTCAAAATTGCCATGGCAGTTAATTATTTTCAAACAAAAACCCGCTGTATCCTGGCTGGGTGTAGAAACCCCAAAATACTGAAAACAAACCCCTCCCCCCATCTACCAATCAAATACATATTTACCCTAGGAAATTGTGGTAAATCACCCCAGCAGTTATTTTCCAAGTAGACTGGGTTTTGAATTTAGACTGCATATACTGTGCTGCGAAGTAGAGTTTAAACTTTTTCAAATGTAAAGCTGTGCAAAACTGGAAAGTACTTGACACAGAAAAGACATTATATTCAGTTTAAGATTATCAAATCTTTTTGCTTGTTTATTTCCCATGCTTACTATATTCTCTTGCTCCCCCCAGGACCACCCAGTGCCCCTGTAGAAGAACGTTCAGGAACACCTGATAGCATTGTTTCCTCCTCTTCTGCAGCCCACCCACCTGGGGTTCAGCCGCAGCAGCCAGCATATGCAGGAAGTCAGCCTCCAACCGGTCAGATGGAAGGTGAGCAGTAACTTACATCATGAAAATTGCAGTCAGACTTCAATAATTGAGGATTGTCATGTTTTACATTAAAAGGTTACATTAGAACTTTAAATTGCACATCTAATACTATATATATGACTAGGAATCTTCTAAGGAATATCAGACTCTAAAGGCCACAATTCCCCCCCATCAGAATATATTTTTTTAAAGATTCAATGTTAAAACAGTAGATGGTGCTGTAGCTTTGTCTTAAAAGCCAGATGGTACTGAAAAATAGAAAGGAACATTACTACAGTAATTACTGTAACACGTCAGTAGTAAAATTAGTGCAGATGTAAACGTCATTGTAAAAATTGACAGGAATGTTAGCTAGTCCAGATGTCAAACTTTACATTAGAACTGTTTGAAAGTCTAACTTGTACATGTTACTTTCTGTGCTGTATTTGTCACCTTTTACAGTAAATATGGGGGAATCTGTTAGAAATGCTGATCTGTATACTATAAAGTAAGCAATTATATACTACGTGCAAATTATGTCATTTAGTGCATGTTTCTTAGAGGACAGAGACAAATTTACTCTCCTGTCCAAAAATCCAGGCCAGCTCAGCTGTTAATGCACTAATATACATTGTATAATGCTATATGGTTCTGTCACAGATAGAGTATTGTAATGGCCTTCATAATGACCTGCCAATAATTCTCCCAGTGTCTGGTTCAGAATCATGTAGCCATTGTGATGGTTTGTAGTTGTTGTTGTTATCCTGCTAACTTTCTTCAAATGCCTTACTTAGATCTTACTTTAAAAATTCCATTTAAGATCTAGACTTTGGCATTCAAAGCCCTTTATTGTACCGTGTGCCCTTCTTTTTGTCATTTGTCACATGCTTGAAATCTCCATTATATTCAAGTTCTTTTGGTTCTACATTGTCACTTTCAAAAACACTAACATGCGTGTCATCCCTTTTGATGGAAATCTATGCCAGGAAGGACTTGCTGTGCTAACTCTGCTTTATTTTAAGATGCAGTGTAAAGATCTTTCGCTAATATTCTTAATTTGATTTTTTTTTAACTTGTGGGGCAGAATTTCATCCTTGTTTTGCTTTCTATCCTGTATATTGCAATCTACAGATCAGTGTTCAGCAGGTGAGTGTAGGTGATGAAGGTAACCCAATATCATGTGGCTAGCAAGGAAGATTTTAGGACTCAAATATGTAACATCTGTAAACTTGAAATTGGCTGATAAGAGCCAAGTGCTCATAATATAATTAGAAAATGTCACTTTGTGTGTGGATTGGAAACAATATAACAATATATTAATATATGCTGTTTATTAATATTAACCAAATAGTAACACTTTGTTGAGCTGCTGTCTAGGATTCAGTAACACCAAACATCTGAACACCTCTGCTTTGTTGCTTGCAGCCACATCCTTTTGTTTGATAATTCTGTTTGAGTAGTTGGCTCCTGGGACTTGTGCTGTAGATGCTGTTGGACACTAGCGATTTTAGGTCAGCCAGAAAATGTAACTGAAAAGTAAGCACTGTAACTCTAAGCTGCTAACAACTTCTTTTGTCAGCAGTTCCGTGGGAAAGGAAGTCAAATGGACAAAAACAAAGTGTGGGTTTTTACATGTTGACTTTAAAATAGAATTAAGTAACAAGGTAAAGGTTTTAAATTGCTAATACAGGTCTAGAACTGTTGTCATTTGTCAATGTCAAGTGAGTGAAAAATCACTCACTGACATGTTGGAGAGAGGCAGAAGACACAATGAAAACTCCACAACAAAGCCTGGGTTTTCCCACTATAGGTAATTGGTCATAGTGAGAATACCTTTTAAAACAATGTAGTGTGATTTAGAAGCATGTGCAACACACATTCTTGGTATCATTTACCAAAATTAAATTGAGACAAATACAAGGGTTTGTGTTCGTTAAACTACTCATACTTTTTTATATCTTTTTTTTTACAGACCTATATATATATTTCATTACATGTATAAGATTTAAAATAAAAAACTGGAATTTTCTATAAGTCCTTTCTTGCCTCTCTCAAATTCTGCTATTTCATTGAATGGAGGTGATTTTATTTTCTTCACATAATTTTATTTTCAAAATAGGATTCTAGGTAGTTTGGTCATTGGGAAGAGGTTAGAGATCACAGGTATTGCACTTTGGTCATCACACATATTAGTGTGTACTGTTGCTTATTCCTTGATGCATAAATAAGGAGCCTTGTCCACTTGCAAATAATGGTCACTTTCTTTATTGCTAATATTTATTTTATTTCCAATATAAATGTTAGATTGATGGGACTGAAAGCTTTGAATAGTGTTTTCTACTGTCAAAAACTGAGTTACTTTTATTTGGGGGTAGTGGTGTATTAGTTTCTTTCCAGCTGAGCATAGTAAGAATTCTTTTTCCTTTGTTTATGTTCTTGTTTTCTACAACAGGGCACTAAATGTTTCAAGTTGCAGACCAATTTGAAACATTGTTTCAATTTAAAACACCATCTCCGTTGTTATATCTCTAAATTGCTCCATCACAGTGGTACCCAACACGGTGCCCGCGGGCGCCATGGCGCCCACCGGGGCATTTATGTGCGCCCGCCTAGTGCCCAGCAAGGGAGAGAAGCTGTGGCCCTGTGTCTGCCGGGGACAGAGTGCTGTGGGCTCCAGTATTCTCTGTCCTCAGGGCTTCTCTCTGGATTCATATTTTATGTAATATTAAATATGATGTTTTTCATATTATTTAATGTACAAATACAAAATAAGTCTTGAAAAATTGTTGGCGCCCGCCACACTCTTCTGAAAACATGAATGTGCTACTGGCCACAAAAAGGTTGAGGACCACTGCCCTATCGCATTTATTTACCTCAGATTCATCAGTCTACATTGTCACATCCGCTGTTATTCTTGTACATCAAATGAACTCTAACATAGGATTCTTTTGGGTGCTGAGACTTATGAATGATTTTTGAGTTCCTGATTTCCAGTCATTCCTTGTTTTCTTACTGGAAATTTTCATGAAACATTTTGTTGATTTCAACTAAGATTCATTTAAACCAACTGTTTATGCAGACGTGGCAGCATTTTAGTGGTGGGTAAAGTGAATCATGCACTAATGGATTATAAGTTTATAAAGCACCTCAGGATCTTCCTGGCTGATAGGTGCTATACAAATAAGAGATTATCCATGTGCCAGGTGTAGTCTAAAGTAACGTGAAACAGTTGTCTCTGAACTTGAGAAAATCTATAACAAATGCAGGGACTGTTAAACGGTAGAATGCTTAACTTGTTAGTGTTTTCATTTATGCTGTGCAGCACTTCGCTTTGTATTATTCAGTGCACTTTGCTTTCAGGCTGGTCCTAGTAGAATGTTCATATAGCTTCAGGAATTGTATGTGCACACTAGGATCTTTACTTTTACTAGTTTCATTTGTGATTTGTAGAAACAAGACACCAGTAGCAAATTTCATAGTGAGATACTTCTTACGCAGCATTTTTTCTGGAGGTCAAATACTCCTTGCTGATTCCTCTCGAGTCCCCCATCCCTTTTAATCCAGTAAATTTTCTGTTGACAGAACAGGTGATAAGCATTCTCATACTTCTCACCAAGGTGCCTCAACCTTGGAGGGCCCACTCTAGAGGCAAGAACTTATTTTCCATGTCCATTCAATTCTTGGCTTCCGCAGCAGGTGCCAGTGGTTTCATTTCTGATATGGTCACTAGTAACTGTACAGACACAACCAGCTTCCTTCAAGTGACCTACCAAACAGCAGTCTGACAGGAAAGGCTTTCAGTAATAACATGTAGGGCTTGATCTGAAATGGTGATATAGGTGAGAGTCTCTCCAGTACCCTCATCAAATACCCTAGTTAGTTTCTTATCCTTTTACTTGTCTCACATTGTTCCCAACTAAATTTTTAAGTTTCTTGGACTGAGACAAGAAAAAATGCTTTTAAGTTCCTCAGATGTAACTTTTAATGATTGATGACAGGTTTAACTTATTTTTTCCCATTCCCCATCAGCATGAATGGTGTAGGAGCCTTTTCGGAGAATGGGATGGGGGAGAGGCCTCATCAGTGTCATGATGAGTGAGAAAGTATTTTAAGGGTCTCTAAGAGGGAATGTTGCTAAAGAAGAAGATAGAAGCTTTGTTCCTAATGGCAACTACCACAACATCAGGGAACATGACAGAACCACTTCCTTAAGCATCCCTCCCTAGATGAGCTTTTTACTTTGGCTTATGGCTCAGTTTCTAAAGGTCTCATTGTCTTTCTACTATCCCCTTTTTTTAAAAGATGGCCAGTATGTTCCTCTCTGTCGTTTCTCTTATGATTCTCTTCCCCTGCTCTGTGTATTATCTTACTTGATGTAATCCCAAGTGGAACTGGGAGCAACTCTCTGCATAAATTAGATGAAGAAATTAGACGAAGGTTTCTAACCATTAGAGGAGTGAAGTTCTGGAACAGCCTTCCAAGGGGAGTAGTGGGGGCAAAAGACATATCTGGCTTTAAGACTAAGCTTGATAAGTTTATGGAGGGGATGGTATGATGGGATAGCCTAATTTTGGCAATTAATTTTGCAATCGATCTTTGATTATCAGCAGGTAAGTATGCCCAGTGGTTTGTGATGGGATGTTAGATGGGATGGGATCTGAGTTACTGCAGAGAATTCTTTCCTGGGTGCTGGCTGGTGAGTCTTGCCCACATGCTCAGGGTTTAACTGATCGCCGTATTTGGGGTCGGGAAGGAATTTTCCTCCAGGAAAGATTGGCAGAGGCCCTGGAGATTTTTCGCCTTCCTCTGCAGCATAGGGCACGGGTCACTTGCTGGAGGATTCTCTGCACCTTGCGGTATTCAAACCACAATTTGAAGACTTCAATAACTCAGACATAGGTTAGGGGTTTGTTATAGAAGTGGATGGGTGGGATTCTGTGGCCTGCATTGTGCAGGAGGTCAGACTAGATAATCATAATGGTCCCTTCTGACCTTAAAGTCTGTCTATAAAGAATTTGGAAAGAGGTATTGTTCTTTTATTCACTCCCTTTCATTTAGCTAGTGCACACCTGCACTTAAGACCAAGAGTTTGGTTTTGGTGCAGAATTCAAACAACCTGATTTTTATTGATAACTGCGGGATGTGTGACATTTCTGAATATGGAGCACTTACTGTCTTAGACAAAGTGCCCTAGAAACAAGTGGTCACTGGCAGACTAATTCCACAGTGTTAACAAATGTCAGTGTAAAACCTTTTCTTAGGCTGTCAAACAAAGGAGGTAAAAACGAACACTTTATTTTCTTCCGATCAGTAAAAGTGAGAGCCTCCACTTTCTTTCTCTGTCCATTCCCTTGCTGAGATTTTTAGCTTGGTGTGAGATACCACAAAATAAGGAATGTAAATTGTTGTTTAAAACCTTTCCGACCCCTCTGCATGACATAGATTCAAGACCACTTGATAGGTTTGCTCCTTTTTCCCCATCCTCGGTCCAGAGATTAGCTTTTATTTTCCTTTTGGCAGCTTGAGACTCCCCTTTTGTTAAATGTGCACAAGACAGCAGATACTGGAGTTGTAAAATGTGAGGTTTTACTGTTGGATTTTTTTCTGTGGACTTTGCCTACAGAGTTGGAATGTAAATAGCATTGATCCTTTTGCATTTTTTTTTAAAAGTGGATGTATATAAAAATTTTATGTCGTTGCTGTTGGTGAGGGAGGAGGAGGCTTACAGACAGTTCTTGTGACTCTTGATCTAGTCTTCATGAGGAATAGCTCAAAAGATACAGAAATTAATCATTTCGCTTCTTCTGCAGTTTTCCTCAGATTTTTGCAGCAGAAATAATAAATGGTACACTAACATGTAGTGGACATAGTCCTGTCAGCTATGTCTGCCAAAGCTAAGCCAAACATGAGGTTTGGCAGCCACACTGTGGCTTCTTCTTTGCATAGTATTTGTGCAGTGGAGGAGGGTTGAAAAGTAGATCCCTCGAGCTCAACAGAGCACAGACCAAGGAAAGTCTGAATCAGTGTTCAATAGCAGATTTAAAAAAACAAAAACAAAACAGAAAAAGCAAACACTAAAGTGCAAAGTTAGCCTAAGAAAACTGAAATACAGCATTGAATTTAGCAAATAAAAATATTAAAGTGGAACTTCTGATCTTACGCGTATGGTTTTCTTTAAAAGTGTATACTCCTGGGCCTCTTGGAAAACTTGGCTTATAGCAAGCTGAATATGCTAAAGGATGTCTGGAATATGAGATTAGAGTGAATAATGTACCATTCTCCTTAGAATACTGCCCACAGAAAACGTGGTATAAACAGGCAGACAGTGGAGATTAAAGAGGAAAACACCCTAGTTTTTTTAAGCCCTATTTATTAAGATCCTTTATTAAACAATAAAAACATCACTAGCCCTGAGCTAAACCACTGTTCATTATGGCACATGATACTTGTTGCATCACAAGACCCTCCAAAACCCACAATCTGTTAAGAAAAAACTTTGCAGGTTAAATAAAACACACTTCTTATCACACCAATATTGTGGGATCTGTACAGACGAACACCTTGTAACTAACCCTTATGCAGAAGCATTCTACGATCTGTTGTTGTAATTCCGTGTTTTTAAAAATGTGCTATAGGATGGGCTCTGAGACCCAAATTGCTTCTTAGCCATTGGCCACCAGACCATTGTGTATGATGTCAGATTTTGGGCCTCAGGTACTGTGTTCCTTTACTAAAAAACGTGTTTTTAATATGTAGGCCAGATGTATCAACAGTACCAACAGGCTGGTTATCCTGCTCAGCAGCCACAAGTTCAGCCTCAGCAACAATATGGTGTGCAGTATCCAGGTAAGCAGCTGCTGTTTTCAAATTTCTGTGTAGGTACAGAATAGGATCACTTCATTTTTCTTAGTGCCAAAGTATTAATTTCACTTCAGCTGTACTTGAGTGCCAGTGCAAGGCGCTGAGCATCCTTAACTTCCATTGATGTCAGTGGGATTAGAGGGCATTCAGCAGCTCCTTAAAATACATTGCCCTTAATTTGTCAGTATTTCTGTTCGCCTAGCAATAACTGCAGATCTGTAAAGTTAATGCTGATGTTTGATTTCCTAACATTCAATGCTACTTGATACTGAACTAGAGAGGATTTTTCGGGGTTACCCAACAGACTTGCTTTGTTACAAAGACAAACAAATTGAAAGAAAATTGCCGTTAGACAGCTTCTTACCTCCTTACAATGTTTGTAGTTCTGTTGGAAAAAAAGATGAAATACTCCATTCTGATGCCTCTAGTAAGTGATGCCACCCAACCCAATAAATTGTACAAGAAAATGCTGCAGCCTCTCAATACCTTACAAATCAAATACAGCATCCAAACGGAGGCCTTTCCATTAGTTTACATTTGGTACGAATACTGGATTGTACCAGTTCTTCGGTATTTATCTAAACTGTCACCCAAAGGAAACTAGTATCGGCAGAATACTTTAATGCTGTGACCTTGTGCTACATGATTGAGGGGGTGAAACTGAATAAAAAGCTAGGCTTCTACATGGCCCCAAAATGAAAAAATATTAGGCTTGCTTTCAGTTCAGAGACATGGAAAAAGGGAACTTTGAATTTCCTTTTAAATTATACAATATCTAATTGATCCTAGTAATTCAGTTTATTCAGCTATTTAGTTATTGAGGCAGTAATCAATTAATAAAGTTATTTATTCATCCTTTCAGATACTGCAGAGTAACACTGCTCTGATCCCATAACCCTATGAAAAGTTTCATAAAGGCCAGTAGACAAATATCAGTATGAGCATCTCTGCCAGTTGTTTTTAAACTTACATTGCAGGAAATTGGTACAATATAAATTCAGAGTGTGCATGTCTTTAGTGTTTAATCACATACCAAGTTTTATCTCACTCAAAAAACGCAAACCTTTGCAGAACACATACACAAGGAATAGGAATTGTTTGTTTCTATATAGATGAAGCTGTTACATTTCTAAAACAGCATGTAGCAAAGTGCACTAATTTGAAGAGTTTAATTTACTTTCAAGAATAGACTGTTTATCCTTTGCATAACTGGTAAGCGAGCCTTGAAACTTGGTTTGGGTAAGAGCTTTGGAAACTTCAGACATGGAGGTTTGTTGTTCTCAATGTGTCATCTTGTTCCTCCTCTCAGCACTCTGCTAAGCTGTGGCTAACTGCTCTGTGTAGACACACACGCACCCCCCTCCTCACCCCCATGCAAAATTCATGATTTGAAGACAGTGTCAGACCTTCTGAAACCTAATTTCAGCAGAGGTAGGAGGATCTGTCTGATGCTTTCCAGTCTTGAGATTTGAATGGTTCTTCTGGTTTCCAAGCTAGTTTTACTCATCCTTAATAGTAACACGCTAGCAGACTTATCTGGTATTCTACTAGAAGAGTTTCTATGAAGGTTTGATATATAGTGGGAGTTCTACTTTCTCGAACTCCACAACTTTCTAAAAGTGTCAGTGAAACAAAACAAATTTGGAAACCTCAAACTGCAATGAACTATTTTTCTAAAGAGATTTATTTATTGGATTAATCTGCCAAGGTAGGGCTCCTCATAAATAAACTCTTCACAGATGGCAGTCAAGGTAGATCTATACACTTTCCCTCTGTAGCTTTCATTCCTTGATCCGCATCAGAGGGATTGGACTTGTTTTGAATATTCCTCCCTCCTTTCAAGCACCACTTTCCTCTAACAGTGGGTTATAGTTCCCATTCTCCTCTTCTGGCAGATAGGCTTGGCATAGTGCTGACTTTTGGTCATGCCAATGAAAATGGAACCTTTGAAAGGTTTGTTTCATGAGTAAATGTTGAGGCCAGTTTCAAGGTGAGTTCAAAATTTACTCCAATGCATTCTTCAATCCTTATTTTCTATCTTCAGGGCTGTGCGTTTTTAATAATTCTTATGTATCTGGTGTTTAATGCTGACAGGATTCCAGTCAATGGAGAGATTTCATTGCAAGTAGCTGCAGGTGTGTTTCATGACAGAGATAAAAGTAGCTATCACTTTATAGAAGGATTTTTGTTGTTTATATCGCCAGTCTGAGAAATTCCCAGGGAAGCTGCTTTTACACAAATAAATCACATTTGGGACATATTAAACTGATGCCAGCAACAGTTGTACCTTAAGTGCTGTTCTGCAAAGTGCTTTCACATTTGTAATCTTTGACTTCTCTTTAGCTAATGAATACTAAAAGTTGAGAACCAAACAAAACACTAGGCAGTGATTTAGGTGTGAATTCAGTGCAAGTATTCTGCACTGACTTATGATCTACTGACTGAAAGAATCAAAGTTAAAGCAGCTGTCCCAAATGAAACGTTGCTTTTCAGTGTACATTTGAGACCTTTAAATTCCTTCATAATGTGAAATTGAAGAGCCTGTATACTATCTTCCCCTTGTTTCTCAAATAGAAACCTTGGGAATAATTATCAGTATGAAACCTATAATCAAGGTTGTGTCTTTTGGTCGGAATTAAAAACTTTTTCCCGTTACTAGAGAATGTTCCATTTTAGTGCACCACAGATAGTTAGTGTTTATGTGACGGACAAGAAAAAGTTCATTACCATCCAGCTGTGTCTGTTGCATATATCAAATCTCAGGATTGTTTCTTGTGCTTATTCGCGATCACTCAAATACCTGTTTATAAGGAAATAATCACTGTCTCAAAGCAAATATGCTGCGTTATTCTCACCTGACTGTATTGCTTTGGTGTTTGTTTTGTCTTTCTAGCAAGCTACAGCCAGCAGCCTGCTCCTCAACAAGGACAGCAGTTCCCAGGATACAGTCAGCAGGCATCACAAGCTCCTGCTCCTGGCTTTCCTGCTCAGCCTCAGCAGCAGTACCAGGCAAGCTCCTACCCACCACAGAACTATACTACACAAGCCTCCCAGCCTGCTAATTATAACGTGGCCCCTGCTTCCCAAGCTGCAATGGCTCCAAGCCAGGCAGGCGCGTATCAACCAAGGCCAGGTTTCACACCACCCCCTGGCGTGACTCCCCCTCCAAGTGGCCCTAACCCTTATGCACGCAACCGTCCTCCCTTTGCTCAGGGCTATACTCAGCCAGGACCTGGCTACCGATAAGGAAGCTCAGCTGCTGAATGACGCGAGTAGCTATTAACTACTACATCCCAACAGATTCCAATATTTAAAATTGGTATTGATGTTCCGAAACAATGAGAAGTCAGCATTCTTTCAGTGTTGTTGGAACAAAAGACCAAATGAATCTTATTTCCTGCTTTAAAATATATCCGCTTCCTACTTAGATTTTGGTTTTTGGAAACACTTCCTAAATGTTTGTAAGGTGATTGAGATTCTAGCTTGCCTTGTCTGAAGGAAATTAAAATGCTAGTTGGAAATTTAGCCCACTTATCAGGCTTGTTTTTTATTAACATGATGTACTAAATTAGACCCACTCTGGAATTAAAACTAGGTATTATGTATAAATTGTAACATTCACATTGAACGCTAATAAAAATATTGAATCCAGTACTTGGTTTTTTTAATTATTAAGCACATTTCTTTCTACAGGCATATCTGTCACCCTATGACCTATTCTTGCCAGGCCATAAGGGAAAGTATAATTTTTTAAAAAAAGTAGTTACCTGTGACACATACACACTGCTTTTGCATATGTTACATTCAGGACTAACTCTTGTCACTGGTTACCAAATCGCATTAGTTTTCACTGCATTAATACAGCAGTGGCTTTAAACTGTCATTTGGTGGAAGCTTTGACTTGATAGCAATTTTTTGGTGTTAATGTTTCCAGGCCCACCAAGGAGTATAATTTTTTTTTTAAACGCAAACCTTTTTGCCAGCCGGAGAAACTTGGAGAGAGTAATTCTACAAACTTCATTCTGAGCCCAGAAAAAAACCAGTCAGTGCCTGTAACAAACCCCACAGGCGCAAACCCAATATCCCTCAATTACAAGGAAAAACAGTTTAAAGAGCTGTGCAAACCCAATGGAAATGTTTCAAGAAACCCTGACCCTTCAGGTTCTTCTTACTGTAGTGATGGTTCATTCAGAAAAGGATTGACAGAGTAGGTGAGACATGCTTGTAATGTAGCCTCTTCTGATGAGAAAAGGCTGCCGGTTTGGTGCTCCCTTTCACCCACCATTTTGTCTCAATGTACAACACTTGAGTAGAAAACCAGTCTATATAAAACAACTTTACATGAGTAAAAAATATTTTATTAGAGTACAGTGTACCTGCAATGTACTTTATAAGGCATTTTCTAGAAATGACATTTCTTTGGTGTTCCTTTTTAAAACAATGAATAAACACCCTGCTTAAAAAAAAATCTCTTTATTTAGTTCATAAATGTTCAAGCAATACAACATCTAGTATTTTGGGAAGGGAAGACAGGGTAAGTAGATTTTCAGTGGAACTACTATAAAGTAATTTTGAGAAAATTAATTTCATTCTACTTTGCCCCTTGTCTCACACTAACAATTCTTTAAAAAAGCTCTTTTTTTTTTTTTTTTTTACTAAAGCAAACCTGATTGTGCTTTAAAGACTGGTATTTCGAACATATCCTCCTACACCTCATTAAATTTTGTGGTGCTATACATTTGGCCTGCAAAGTAGTTCATCAAAACTTCAGAAAACTCACTGCAGTAGAAGCAGATTTGACTTCTGTTCCCCATGCACAATGCCTATCTGAAAGCCTGATTAAATAAAAATACTATTAAATTAGCTTTGGTGGTACTCCATGCCAAGTTGATCAGGTTCTATTTTAAGTAGCAACTGTGTTTAGGGACACTGCCTGGTCATGTGGTTAAACTTATAGGATGTGTTTCTACTATTGAGTTTCTTGGTGACAGAATCTACACTTCTGTCATAGATTTGAAGCTCTGCTTTTTAAAAAAAATTAGAATTGCTTTCTTGGTGCTAAAGCATTAAAATATAACAAGCTTTCTTCCAATTTTGGCAAGAGCACAAATTGTCTAGTTAGCTGTAAGGGGAAAAGCACTTCAATCTGAGAACTTATAAAGTACAGAAGTCAGTTTGAGAGCTTTCCCCATGTACTTAAATTATTGAATTAGACTTTACGGAATTACCTCGACAGGTAGCATAGGACACTATATATTTCAGTAACAATCAGAATGCATATCTAAAATTAATGTATACTGCAGTTTCATGATCAGCTTTGCCATAACTCTCCCTCAAAATATTTATTACAACATTGTGATAAATAATATACAAACTGTATCTTTTAAAATACCATATAAACTGTACCTTGATACCCACAATATAGGGAGCCAGCTTCCCCAGACCTTATCCTATGACATGTGCTTAGCTTGCTTTTTGGTAAAATGGAGTAACTATAGTAAGCAGCCTATGCTATTAAACACAAAGCAGTATTGTCATTAGAGTTTTATAAACTTTATACATAGGTAAACATGTTTAAATGACAGGAGGGCCATAAACATTTCCATCTCTGAACTTGTTGGGGGTAAGGGCAGGGTAGTGATAGACCTTCTTTCATTTCCAAGTTCATGTAGCAGCTACCATTTACCAGGTATTGAAGTTCCACACTCGTACCAATGAACGTAGGTAATATGGGTCTCTCCACCTATTTTTCCAAACTTGACAGGTTCTTGGCGAACTGCTCTGAAGAACCCTAATAAACAGTAAGGAAAGGCTTAGGACAGGGCGAGGAGAAAGACGCTACCTTCCAAAGGTGGCTCCTGATTCTCGGAGGGAGTTTATCTGACTTCAGAAGCTCAGTGGAAAGTTCAGCCCTTACCAACTGCTTGAATACTGTGAGCTGAATTTAGACGCATACCATAGCCAATAAGAGAAAATAGTTTGTCCAGCAGCACACAACAATAATCCATTCTGCACAAGTTGTGGGGAGAAGAGGAAACAACCCCTGCCACCCTGAGAAGGTGGGTGGCGGGGTGTGTGTGTGTGTGGGGGGGCGGCACAGCTTGCCTTCTCTGGGGCCTCCCTATCCCGAATGCACGTGGCGAATAGGCAGGAAGTGGAGCACGCACTCTCTCCCTGTTGCCACTGAAAGTGCTTGTGGGGGAGGAGGGGAGAATGTCTCAGATCCCTCCCTTTGAAGTCCTCAAGGCACACAGCAGCCATGTGCAGGGGTTGCTGTGCTGCCCAGCCCTATAATAGGCACGTCTGAACTGTATCCCAGATGCTGTGGGTTGTGCCAGTTTTGGGGCTCAGGAAGGAATTTCCCCCGGGGCAAGAATGACAAGGTGCTTGGTGTTTTTTCCACACACACACCCCCCTTTCCTTGCAGTATCCTGGAAGCCTGGTGTGAGGTTAATGAGGAGTAAGGACAGAGTTTAAAAGTTAAGAGTTTGGAATTTCATTGCAGCTGGCATCTACTGCCTGTGAAGGTGCCAGCGCCCAGAGGTAAACGCACCCAGGAGATTATTGGGGAATCCTATGAGCTGATGAGGAAGGCTTTCATATGTCATGTGTACCCTCAATTCCTCTTGCAGGGGGAGGACGAGAGGATTCTGAGTGGTCTGAACCCTAGTGGATAGACTGAAAAGGGCCAGCACAGAATCGTGGTTATTTGGCATCACACTGGAGCCAGAGAACTGCCTGCTGGGGGGGATAGTGTGCCAAAGTTAAAGTTGCAGCCTTCTACTTTAAAAAAGTGAGCATCTGCTGAGACTGGTTTTACTTTTGGAGAAGAATAGCCAGTAAGTGACTCTCTTGTAGTTATGTTAACATTGGGAAAAATCCCAGTTAGCTTTTAACATAGCAACTTCGAGTGAAATGCATACTGAACTTGTCTTGTGGAAACATATGTAAATATGATCTTTTGGAAGATTTAGCAGCTGAGGTATAAACTGTTAAGCTCAGTACCTGAGGGCAAACATTAATTCTGGTTGTGGTGTTTGAAAGCTTACCAGGTACTGTACTTGTGTATAAATGCTTTTAAAAACTAAATCTGGCATTTCTGAGCTTTACTGGCTTGACAATGCTGGTTTGAATACAAACCAACATTTATTTGCTCTCAGGAAGGCAACTGCAAGAGGTTCAGATTTATCCTTTTTGGACATGTTACATTATGGGGATTTAATTAGTATTTAGGGCTTAATATGTGCTTTTAATGTGCAAAGCACCTAACATACATTAAGGCCTGGTCTACACTCTGATTTTTGTGGTGGTATAAATACCTCAGTTAGGTATTTTTTTTAAAAACATAAATCAATAGCCATATGCAAGCCGTAGTGTGGATGCCTTATACTGGTATAGCTTATTCCACTTCCCTGTATAGGAAGGGTAATAAGGTATATGGGTAGGACTACATCCACCCCATGGTCTGTTGTTGTGCTTTAATCACCCTGGTATCCCTAAAGCAGTACCGGTACATCTTTTCTGTATAAACAAAGCCTAAGGCCAGGTCTACACTTGGAAGGCTTTGCCAGTGTAGCTAAACCAGAATACTATACCAGCAAAGCTCTCCTAAGTGTATCAAAAGTGCAGTTTGGCCAGTTTAACTGCATCTACACATGGGGCTTTTGCTGACACAGGCAGCTATGTCAGTGATGAATCACACCTCATCGTAGCTATGCTGGCAAAAGTCTGAGGTTTAGAGTCTCAACTCCTTGTGAGGTAGATATTGGTAACTAAGGCCTGATTATCGCCATTTTACAGATGATGAGAAATGTGGGGAAGAGAGATTAAGTGACTTGTCCACGGCCATGCCTCAAGTTTGAAGTTGTGATTAGAAACAGTTCAAGACATCTAGTCCTATTCGCAGCTGCCTCTCTGGAGTCTAGGCATCTGATTTGAATTGCAGTGTATGTACTGAATTACTGCAGTAGGAATTCCCCCCACAATTAATTTTTCCTTTCCAGTTTGTCCATTATCACTAACCAAAGCTACATAATGCACAACTCAGCTGATTTATAGCACTTTAAAACCAACCATGTCAGTGTGCCCATAAATCTACAAACTGGCAGGAAGGCTAAGGCAATGGTTTTCTTTAAAGGCTTTTAATGTGTAACACGGATGAAAAAAATCTGTTGGGAAGTTTAAATATGAGAGAGCTCTTACTATCTCCCACCATATTAGTGACAGTTCCCCTCTATCACAGCACTGTTCATCATCAAACCACACCGTGCTGCCCAAGAAGGAAATGCACAATATTAGCTCTGTAATGCAAAATTACAGATGAACTTGAGGCAGAGCACAGAATTCAGTGTCAGAGCCACAGTTAGAACTTGGGAGCTCCTGATTCTGTCCCTCTAAGTGAAGAGCATGTCAAAGGGCTTTCCTTTCCAGGATAAAAGGTTGCATCATTCTTACACCATCTAACTCCCAGGTGGCTGACAACTGTAGGCTGGCTAATCCTTAATGGTTTTGGGGGTGTGGGGTGGAATAGCATCTTGCCAGGCATGAAGGATAGTTTTGATCTGCTGGGAAGATAGACAGGGTGGATAGAGTCCCAAATTTAGCTAACTCAGACTGGGTATTAGCCTTAAAGCCATCAGCAGGAGAAAAATCAGACCCTGGGGTTGGGGGAGATTTTGAGAGTTTTGTTACAAGTACACTCTTCAGAACTTACCATCTTTGGTTGGTAGCTGGTCTGGGAAAACTCGCTGCCCTGTCCGTCCATCTAAAAATGAGTCCACAAATTGACAATGATCTTCTCCATGTCCCCTCTCATCTCCTATGTTGTAAAATTGTCCTGAAAATAGAAAGAAAATATCATGAGGAAAACCTTTTGAAGATCAACAACATCAAAGTTTTTGTTAGTTCCTTTGTAGTTGAGCAGGTTCTGAACTGAGTTCCAGGATTCATTGTGTCTCACTGTTAAGTCTGATGCTGCCCCAATTAAGCTCTAACTCTGTTTTGCAGCATTGTCCAAATGCCCAAACACAATGCCAATTAAACACTGTTGTTTGGCAAAAGCACAAGTTTCCATGTTTTTTTCCCCCCTGATAGGGGATATTTTATATAACATCAGTGCTGATCTGAGCCTGCTCCAGTTTGCCAGAAGCTGGGAATGGGTGACGGGATGGATCATTTGATGATTACCTGTTCTATTCATTCCCTCTGGGGCGGCACTGCCACTGTCGGAAGACTGGGCTAGATGGACCTTGGGTCTGACCCAGTATGTCCATTCTTAAGTTCTATTGAAAAAGCAATCCAAAATGACTCCAGAGAAATTCTTATGGGCCATATCTAACACATAGCAGGCCAGATTCTTCAAGCCTGCTCGCCCTTTTTGTGCTTACAATGTGTGTATAATTCACATTCTAGAGATGACTAAATAGCTAATATGTACCCACCCATGCATTAGGTGAGAAGCATGAGAAAAAACACCAAGCTAACTCTTATTGGACCTACAGAAAAAATATTTTCAGATAAACGTATCATTGCTTCATTAATGCTCTCCTACATGTTATTCTTAAAATGACTGATAACATAAAACATCCAAAGAGCTTAAGGGCTAAATCCTGGTTCCCTTAAACTCAATGATTAGGTTCAAGTTTACAGGTAAAATCCTCCCAAACAAGGACCAACAATTTATCAATGTCTTCCCAAATGAAAGATAAAACAAACAATCTTGCTGCATAAAAATAGATCTAAATGTTGACTCTGTGCAGAGAAAAGGCAGTAGACAAACAAAATCTCCCTTTGGAGGAAATGCCTTGCCAAAATGTTCATCTCTGGTCGACTAGTCTTTGTGCATGAAATTTTGCTGTTCCTTTTGAAATATACCAAAGAAGTCCACCACAGTAGCATTTAACTTCAGAAATTGGAACTACACAAAAATGAGGAAGCTAGTTAAATGGAAATTAAAAGGTACCGTCACAAAAGTGAAATGCCTGCAAGCTGCACAGAAACTTTTTAAAATCATCATAATAGAGGCTTAAATTAAATGTATACCCCAAATCAAAAAACATAGAACAAAAAGTGCCAACATGGCTAAACAACAAAGTAAAAGATTAGAGGCAAAAAGAAATCCTTTAACAATTGGAAGTTAAATCCTACTGAGGAAAATAGAAAGGAGCATAAACTCTGGAAAGTGAAGTATAAATAGGTAGACCAAAAAAGAATTTGAAGAGCAACTAGCCAAAGATTTAAAAAACTAACGACAATTTTTTTTAAGTGCCTCAGAAGCAGGAAGCCTGCTACACAATCAGTGGGACCACTGGACGCTCAAGGTACTAAAGGAGTTCTCAAGGAAGATTAGACCATTGCAGAGAAGCTAAATTAATTCTTTGTATGCACTGCAGAGGATGAGAGAGCGATTACCTTACCTGACCCATTTTTTTTAACGTGACAAAACTGAGGAACTGTTCCAGATTGAGATGTCAGTAGAGGAGGTTTTGGCACAAACTGATAAATTTAACAGTAATAAGTCACCAGGACTAGATGGTATATTCACCCAAGAATTCTAACTGTGGTATGTAACCTATCATTTAAATCAGCTTCTATTCAGATGACTGGAGGATGGCTAATGTGACACTAATTTTTAAAAAAGGCTCCACAGGTGATCTTGGCTATTACAGGCTGGTAAACCTAACTGCAGTACCAGGCACATTGTTTGAAACTATAATAAAGAACAGAATTATCAGACACACACATGAAAAAGATTTGTGGGAGAAGAGTCAACATAGCTTTTGTAAAAGGAAATCATGCCTCGCCAATCTATTACAATTCTTTGAGGGGGTCAAGAAACACGTAGACAAGGGTGATCCAGTGGAGATCGTGTACTTGGACTTTCAGAAGGCTTTTGACAAGGTCCCCCACCAAAGGCTCTTAAGCAAAGTAGGCAGTCATGAGATAAGAGGGAAGTCCTCTTATGGATCGGTAACTGCTTAAAAGACAGAAAACAAAGGGTAGGAATAAATGATCAGTTTTCAGAATGGAAAGAGGTAAATAGTGGTGTTCCCCCAGAGGTCTATACTGGGGCCAGTGCTGTTCAACATGTTTATACGTGATCTGGAAAAAATCAATAAACAGTGAGGTGGCAACATTTGCAGATGACACAAAATTACTCAAGATAGTTAAGTCCAGAGCAGACTCCAAAGAGTTACAAAGGGAACTCACAAAAGTGTGTGACTGGGCAACAAAATGACAGATGAAATTCAGTGTTGATAAATGAAAAATACAGCACATTGGAAAACACTACTATCTATACACACAAAATGATGGGGTCTACCTTAGCTGTCACCATTCAAGAAAGAGATCTTGGAGTCATTGTGGATAGTTCTCTGAAAATATCGACTCAGTGTGCAGCAGCAGTCAAAAAAGCTAATAAAAAGATTAAGAAGACTGGGACTTTTCAGCCTGGAGAAGAGAGGAGTAAGAGGGGATATGATAGAGTCTATAAAATCATGACAGGTGTGGAGAAAGTGAATAAGGAGTTGTTACTCCTTCGCATAAAACAAGAACTGGGGGGGGGAGAGTCACGCACTGAAATTAATAGGCAGCAGGTTTAAAACAAACAAAAGGAAGTATTTCTTCACATAACATACAGTCAAGCTGTGGAACTCTGCCAGGGGATGTTGTGAAGGCCAAAACTGTAGTGGGGTTCAAAAAAGCATTAGATAAGTTCATTGCGGATAGGTCCATCAATGGCTATTAGCCAAGATGGTCAGGGATGCAACCCCATGGTCTGGGTGTCCCTAAAACTCTGATTGCCAGAAGCTGGGAGTGGATGATAGGCTGGATCACTCAATGATTGCCTGTTTTGTTCATTCTCTCTGAAGCATCTGGCACTGGCCACTATCAGAAGACAGGATACTGGGCTAGGTGCACCACTGGTCTGACCCAGTGTGGCCATTCTTATGAAAGGCACTTATTATTGTTTTCGTTTTCAGCTGTATTTGTGCTTCTTCCATGGGAGAGTTGGTCTCCAGTGCTCATTAGGAGGGAGCTTCTCTTGGATAAATTTTCAAACTGAAATGAAGACTATTCAGGCAGCTCAAAGTTGCAGCTTCCAAAGGCCACATTTTAAAATTTAAATCTTTAATGATTTGAGCTGGCATTATTTGCTGGAATGCTTACATTGCAGTGCTAAGGAGGATTGTTAAATGAGATCAGAAGAGGCTGCTGTTTTATAATAACAGTATTGGCATGTTTAGAATAGAGCAGTTTTCCTCTGTAACAGATACCCACTTGTATTCAGTATTTGTATTACTAATACACAGTTGCTTTCAACTACTGCAACATAAAGACACACTCCAAAAAACTCCTTTATCACTCATCATCTTAAATGATTAAAAATGAAATAAATTGAATAAGTAATACAGGCCCCTAGCTTATAAAGAAATCTGTCCATGTGGCTTTCAGGAGGCCTCTGCATAGGTAGATCTTTTTTGCGGGATCTACTAACATGTCACCATGTATATTGCTCACCTTTCAGAATTTTCCTCAGCCTGGAGTTTCCCTTTCAGGCTTTCACACACTATCATGATGCTACAATATTTGAATGTGAACAAGATCAGTTTTCATTGGAAATTTTGTTTTTTAAATAGCGTGGAGAAAGTTGATATTGATGTTTGGTTTTGTAAAAGCTACCAGTACCTCTCTAATATATTTCAGAAGGGGAGAAAAGCAGAGGGAAACTAATAAATGAACAAAATGGAAACAAAGAAAGTGACTGACTGTGATAGTTTGAGGTATCATCTTTTGGAATGATCTGCATAACTCACTCAGGGCTCAGCTGGACAAATAATGGGATCATCCCAAATGTCTGCTAAGACTCCCCTTAACAGCACCTCATACCATATATTAGTTCTATATATATTGCGTGTTGGTATTATACATAGCATATGTTTTTATTTACATACACACACAATGAGAAATAACTGAAGCTTATTTCTTCAGCTACATTAGCATGGGCACTATGATACTATTTATCATAGTATGATGCATAAGATCAGTCCTGATTCAGCACAACAGTGAAAAGCATGTGATTAATTGCTCTGCCTAATCAGGAACACACGTGATGGATCCTATCAGAGAAATCTTAGATTGACAAAATCTAAATATAACAAACTATTTACTAGTAGCTATTCTGTAGTTATCTCTAGCACGTTTTTGTACTAGACCTTCAGTGTTCCTCGTCATGGATGGTCTTGCATAGTCTAGGTCTGGCTGTGCTCTGCTTTGCTCCTTGAGGATTTTGTAATAACACTCAATAAAAAGCCCACAACTCACTACCATCTCTCTTATATTACACACATGTGTGCACACACAGCCACGGAGGCAAAAATATCAAAAAAGGAAGGAGATGGTAGTCTCCAAGTAATGACTAGCTAATAGGGTGCATTTCCAACACGTAGATCTCCCAGTTGTTTATTGTAAAGAAAATGGACCCAAAATGTTAACATTTCTGCAACTGAGCATCTCATCTCCACAGATAAAGCTTTTTCTGTCTTGTGGCTAGCTCATCCTTCCCAGGTTTTAGTGGGTTTAAAAGGGGGTAAATGGGAAGGATTTTTGAGGGGAGAAATGTTGCATTTTCCTCCCCTCAAAATCTTAGGACCTGATCTAGAGATCACTGAAGATAACAGAACAGGATTGAGCCCCCAGGCATGCTCAGAATTTTATATCAGGACTTTCTTTACCGAAACATTTAAAAATCACTAAATTTCTTAATATAACTAAGCCTAGATAGGTTATTTTAGAATACACACTTCAAGATGGAAATCAGACCCTTGTGTGGCTGTTATATACAGTAACACAAGATGGTTCCTCAGTTTGCTGGACATTACAGGTTAAATCTGGCTCTAATACAGGTGGGCATAGTTCCATTGAATTCAATGGAGTTGTGCAGATCTACATCAGGGCTGAGTTTTGCCTTTGAACTGGAAATTTTTCCACTACAGTACAGAAGTCTTTGCCATGGGAAAAAATGTAACACAATGTTATATGTATTGGCTAAACATTCCAGTTCAACTGATCTGGTGTTGGTTAAACAATACAAGTGAGAGAGCCATACTTTGGAAGTGTAATTAATACAGTCTGGCTGTCTTGATGATTGTCCTGCCAAGTTAAATCACCATTCTTCCAGCAAGAGCAACAACAACACCACAATCAAACAGAAATAAGAAAATTGGCCATTGCTACATTAGATATTTGTTCTGAGACTGAAGCAGCTTTCAGTGCAGTGTTAATTCATCTGATTTAGGACTGTTACAGTCCTGCTAAATTAGCACTGCTATTTCTTCCACAGACTAGTGTTACGGTGTGCTGTGTCTTGCTGGCAGTTTTGTCATCTCATAGATTTTAAAGTCAGAAAGGACCTTTGTGATCATCTAGTTCGATGGCCTGCACAGGGCAGGCCACAGAATCCCACCCACCCACTCCTGTATTAGATCCCTAACCTCAGGCTGAGTTACTGAAGTCCTCAAATCAGGATTTAAAGACTTCAAGTTACAGAGAATCCACCATTTACACTAGTGTAAACCTGCAAGTGACCTGTGCTGCATGCTACAGAGGAAGGCAAAAAACCTACAGGGTCTTTGCCAAGCTGATCTGGGGAAAAATTCCTTCCTGACTCCAAATATAGCACAGTTGGTTTGTCTGATTACAGCTAGTACCATAGCAAAGAATGAACGATACTCGTTTTAAAATGGTCTGTCTTATTCACATAATTGTCAAGACACTCTTTACATAAGAGATATTAACTTAAAATTACCCACAGGGTTTTCCTTGTGTGTCTTGTGGGGTTGAAGGGAAGAGCCAGGCAGCATAGCTGCTTATTATTTTGGCATGGTCTGGCCAGCATTCCTATACGTTCTCTGCTCTCCTTCCTGCTCCATAATCTCAGCTATGGGCTTTATTCTGTGAGATGCTGGACTCAGAGGTACTGATTTCAGGAGGGGTGGAAGGGAATTAGCTGCTTGTGGGAGGTTTTCAGCACCTGACAAGTTTAGGCCCTAAAATCTGCATCTTTCAATGACTGTTTCTGTTTTTTGATATGACTGCATGTAGCAGACACATCAGCCTATTTTTTACCTTTGGGGATATTTCCCATAGGTTACACAGATCTGTGTTACTCTTCGTATTTTGGGCTCTGCAGTAGCACCCCTTGTCATTTAAACACCACAATGGTAGTGACTGAGATCTTGTCTACACTGGAGTTTTTTGCATTGGGGTAACTATACTGAAGCAAGGAGGAACCTAGCGATGGCCATGAAAGGCTCATAGATTTCTAAACACAACTTGCCCTGACTACATTAGGTACCAACGTCCACGTTTAAAAATCACCTCACCCACCATGTTTTAAAACACAACCTATTTTCCTAGTCTATACATGCCCCATGTCATCTACACCTACTTTTAGCAGCGTTACAGAGCAAGGTGGTAAAACTAGTGACATTTGTACTAGTTCTACTAATTGTAGCACCAATGGAGCTGCACCAACAGAAGTTTCATGATGAGAGGTCTCCCAAAAGCTCTGTATAGCTCTCGAGATGAGCGCACATGTGTATAAAGGCACAACAAACATTTGGGAATAAACCAAACCACTGGCAGACATAAAGAAACAAAACAGAGGCCAGCACTTACTAGATGGTTTCAATAACCTGAACGTAATGACCGAGGGGTAAGAAACTACGTCAAGAAGGCTGGTGTTAATAATGAAAGTGTGTATGTTGGGGGTGAGGGGGAATAGGGCTTTAAAAAAACCCAAAACAAATGGGCTTGATTTAAAATAAAAAAAGTGAAAGTAGGTGAGGAAAAGATTAGTGAGATACAAAGTCATGTGTATAAAATACATTAAAACAATCCCCATAAAATATCATCATTCAGAAAAGAGCCACAAGATCTTTACAGGCCAAACTGGATCCCAGCAGGAGAGTACTGTAATCCCTGCTCCATCTCATCTGCTCCTGTCATCTCTGTTTCTTATGGCATCCCATCTAATATTAGGCCCCAATTATGCATGAAGAACTGTGCAGACACAGTTTTTTAATGCAAGACTGACACCACAGAATGTAAGCTCTTCAGGACAGGAGAGGACAGTTATATTTTTACATGTTCTGTCAAGTGTCCAGCACTGTTTTGGGTACCATAATCCACATTTCCAAGGTAAGTAGCATATGCATGCCTGATCATCCTTTAAAACCATTCAGTCCAGGCCCAGGGATATGAAGAACCTAGATGACTGTGTGTATCGTGTAATTTGGGTCACAGCTATAAAAATACATTAACACTGCCTTGGGTTTCCCTTACCTGTAAGTGAATCACTGAGGTAAATCTTATATCTCAGGGAGTTACACAGTTGCACGCCTACAAACTTCTTGTACCAGGTCCTTTTGACGTATTGTTTCCCTTTGCACTCTGAATAGGAGTCGGAATTGAAAGGGACTTCAGTCCAGATGGCATCTTTTCCCACTGCAGGAGAAGAAGAAAGAGGGGAATTAATGATACTGCCATACAAAACTGGGCATAACAAACACATTCAAATGATTAGAGAAGACCAGAAACCCAAATGCAACAGGATCCCACTTGGAATATATTAACAGCACCAGTCACCTGCATTTTGAAGGATATTTTATGGAGTTTGTAAGCAGCAAAATATAGGAGCGGTGTGTCCCAGTCCCTGGCAGGCTGCACAGCTGGGCCTTCTTGGGCTCGCACTGAGGGCACTCCCACAGGTGTCAGGCCCCTCTCCACATTTCACCCACTCTCAGACCAGGATCTGGATTACAGCCTCCTACGTACTGACCATGAATAATTCAGCAAGTCCAGCTGGGATTGGTCCCTGCCAGGGTTTCTCTTTTGGGGGCCCCTGACAGTGATACAGAAAGAGCTTCTTCAAAACAAAGCGTCCTTTATTTTGTCCAGAAGGTACACTGTGCTTAGAGAAGTGGATTTTAAAATAACCAAGACCTACAAGCATATCTCCTTACCTAAGCTTAACTCCTCCATCCACTGCTTAGTGTGGTCTGGGTTATTCACCATCTCTGAGTTGGGACGAACAGCCTACACTGATTGCAGTCCTCTCCCTAGTCCCTGAATGTCTCAGACTGTCAGCCTTTTTGCTGACCAATCCTAGCCAAGCTCTCTCAGCTCACCCAATACCCGTGTCCTTTTTCTAGCATATTTAAGGGGTTAGGTCTCCTTTGACCTCAGGCTTAGTTTTAGGAAGAAAACAGCATCCTACCCTGGATGGAGCCAGCTAGGTAACTTCTCCCCACAATTGATGGCCTAGGAATTATTCTTTTAATTCTTTTGAAGCAGCCTCTTGGATCCACTGTCTTATCTTTACCATTCCTGGGTTCTAGAACACCGTTTTTACGAGTTAACTCTACGCACTCAGGCAGGCAGCAATACAAAAAATGACCAAGGAAACTGAGTCATAAGAAATATTACAAAAATGTTTCCAAGTTTTTCACACAGGGACCTGACTTTGGGGTTGGTTCTGACACTGGTGTAAATCTGGAATAACTCCACTGAAGTAAACAGGTACTCCAGATTTAGGCTGCTGTATCTCAGATCAAAATCTGGCCCTTTTATGTACAACGTTCATTGCGATGTCAGGGAGACAAATGTGTACTGAGATACAGTTACAACTTATAAAAGTGGGTAACATACGGTAGTAGTGGGGGAATTATGATTCCACAGCTTTTCTAACAGAGAGGGTACAAATGAGGGCACCGTTAACTTGCAGCAAACGACATGATAAACAAGACAAGATAATTTACACTGTGGAAAGGAAGAATATTTGCAAATTTTTAAAGGCAACTTCAGTACTAAATGCAAAATAGGCCCTCAGGCTGAAAGGGGTCCCTTCTGCTCTTTTAGAGCCTGTCCCAACTGCCACAAAGTCAACAGGAGCGCTACCACTGGCTTCAGGAGGAACTGGGTCAAAGTCTTTCACAGCTGACTATTTTTCAGGGCATACATTTCAGCACAATGACAGACAAATAGCGGACGCTGACTTGCATTCTGTTAAGTCGCTTACTAAGTGAAAAATAGCATATTCTTTTTACAGAGCTTTCTATTGATTTAACAACTGGGCTGAGAAAACACAAGCCGTCCATGGCTCATTTGTGTACATTGGTTCCAAGCCATCTTAGCTGCTGCGGGAATACCACATCACATTGATTGTGCTGTGCTCAGGTAAACATTTAGACTGGAAGGAATTCCTTACAAGTTACATAGATGGAAGAAGTGAAATCATGTGTGAATGCTGTTCTGTTCCATGGCATGGGTAGCTAGGACAGTACAACCACTCCTGGATAAACTGGTATGTTCTCTTACTTTAGAAAAATGTTCTGATTAGAGCATGCTATGCATAAAGGGCTTACTTGAAATTGGCTCGCTCACTCTTGGGTCCGCTGGGGAGAAAAACAAACACTCAATCAGACTTTGTAAAATAACCTCTCCTGATATTTCTACAGAAGCACATTGGAAAGTGATTTTCTATGGCTGACATAAACAATAATCTGTAAAATAGCAACAATTTTGGGAAGTTGAGTTCACTACATTTTTGTGTAAGTTAAAGAAATAAACTGCTCACGTAACTACACCTCTACCCTGATATGACGCTGTCCTCGGGAGCCAAAAAATCTTACCGCGTTATACGTGAAATCGTGTTATATCGAACTTGCTTTGATCTGCCGGAGTGCGCAGCCCTGCCCCCCCGGAGCACTGCTTTACTGCGTTATATCCAAATTCGTGTTATATAGGGTCGTGTTATATCGGGGTAGAGGTGTATTTCGAATTACCGCATCACTGAGCTTTTAAAAATGTTATTAATGGGTCACTACCAGTAAAATTTGGATTTGTTAAAAGAAATAAAAGATTACAAAGCTTATCATCAGTAAACATATTTCCATGGCATTTTAAAAATTTCAGTGTAGACCATTTATTATTATTTTAAAGAATTCCTCTGTAGTGCTTGCTGCCCAAATGCTGCAGCTTTACATTAGTGGATGAGAATGAGAAATGGAGACGCGTGGAAAGTGATTAGGAAAAAGTGAAACCGACCGGTTTATTTCCATTGTCCACACTGAGTGAAGGAAAAAAATAAACATCAGAAATCATGAAATTGCATTCAAATATAAATGGTTCTTTCAAGTTTAATAATCTAAGATACATTAGTAACATAAGAGGGTATCAATTTTTCTTAAAATATGTGGGACATATTCTGAATTCCTTACTCATTTTCCACTTACCTGTTACTCAGTCAAAACACCCATTAATTTCAGTGAGAAAGCACTGAAGGATTTGACTTAAACTGTTAAACCTGATAGTGTCCCTTTAAAGAGGCATGGTACACAGTAAGTGTCTACTAGTTCAGAGTACTATCAACAATAGGCAGCTGACTCTAAATACAAGAATAGCTCCTGCTTCTATTGCAGTCAATGACTATTTTGTAATTGGCTTCTAGAGAAGCTGGATCTTGGATGGATAGTGCAATGCCGTACTGAGTGATTCTTTCTGCTCCCCATAGCCAAATCAGGTGGGACTTTGCTTATTGTACCATTTTAAACACATGACAAAGCTACAAATAGCACTCTAAGTTGCAGATGCATTAGATAGACACATATTTTTGAGGGCCCTATACCAATCTGCTAAATGAATAATCCTTAATTTTAAAGAATATATTTCCTGTGCTCACATTGACCCCATTCCACTAAGCGTCAATCCAGTGGGTAAAACACTGGATTAGGACCCAGGACACCTAGATTCTATTCTCAGATCTGCCAGTGACCTGCTGGATGATTTTGGGCAAGTCACTTAATCTCTCTGTGCTTCTGTTTCTCTTCCTGCAACAAGTGTGTCTTGTTTATGTAGACTGTAACCTCATCAGCGCAGTGACTCACTCTCTCTCTCTAGATATCTATCTATTTACACACACATACAGTGCCTACCACAAAGGGACTCTGATCTCAGTTAAGCCCCGAGGCACTATTGTGATATAAACAACAGTAATAAAATTAAAACAATCCTATATTGCAGCCAGTGAGAAAAGCATGGGCAACAAAGCAAAATTGCAAAAGTGTGCCGTGTGTGTAAATTTGTTATGTATCACTGTGCGCAAAGGTCTGTCTGTTTGCAGAGCTATCTGATAGAGGGGTACAAACACAAACATGGATTTACTATAATAAAGCTTTGGATTTAAGATGCCACACTACCCATTACAAAAAAAATCCCTGGATCAGCGTAACCCTTTGTACACCTTCCATAGTTAAATCATAGCTCTGTCTTGTGTCCATAAAGGAGTATGGAAATTTGTCATTTACATATGGAGAGACAGAGGCACAGAGTAAGGTAAAGTGAAATGCCCAGGGCCGCCCAGCAGGTCAGTGGCAGAGCAGGAAGGAAATCCAGGTTTCCTGAGTTTGAGTCCAGTGCCCTATACAGGCTACACTGCATCCATTCTCAAAAACACTTAAGGGTCAAGTTTAGCTTGTCTTTTTGGCTGAACGCATTGTCATGGTTTTCACTGTTAAACTGATACATCTATTGAAGCTCTTACCTGATTCAGTAGAAAATAGGACCGTAGCGGTGCTTGGACCTTCACCACGAGGGTTTTTGGCTTTCACCCGGAAGTCATAACTGGAGAATAAAATTAGAAACAAACACACACTGTATTCTTGATTGTCATGGGCAAGCAAACCACCCAGGCAGACACCCTCTCTGATGCTACTGGCTTCCTGGACAAGCATAAAGTATCAAGTTTCTTACTCTGAAAACATTTAGACACGCTGCTCCTAAGAATGTAAGACCCCATAGCAACCCTGCATGCAGGTCCTGACTGTTTGTTTTAATGCTCCAGTGGTACCTTATCCTGTTTTTAATGCTGGCGGGGGAGCAGTTTAGGTGATAGGCTCTGCTACTGCAAGTAATGTATGTCTTTCAGGAGGTGGGGCTGGCGTGTTCAGCCAACCGAAAGATCCAACTGGCTGAATGCACCTCAGTGCGATATATAGTCCTTTAATAACAACAATGCACCTCACTTAGGGATGTCTCTTTCTTATCCTTCTCCACAGCAATATTTTATGGCGTAGTCCTAAACACCAATATTTCTTGAACTCTCCCCCTTCCACCCTCCCACCTGAGTGGGCTTGGTACTTCTGGGATGCAAAAAAACAGGACATGTGGGATGATCCTGAGCCCATAAAACTGGACAGCTGACAGCATGTACTGAGCTCTGTTACCGATTTCCTAGGACAGCTACCTCAAAAAAGGGACAATCCTGGGGGAACCTGGACAGGTGGCAACACTAGACAGAATGCAGGAAAAGTAAAACAAAGTAAAGAAGCAAGAATAATCCCAGTCACACTGTGCTGTTGACATTCCTCTTCCAGCTCTGTTGCCCGGATGGCTTTGCAGAAAGCAAAGACCTGCTCCCATCCCCACAACTCAAATCCAGGAGGCTGAACAATTGCTGCCAGTTCCCTATTGTTACCACCTGGGGAGAGCCCTGCTTCTCATTCCAATTTACCTTAACGATGCTCAGGGCCCCTGCCATTTGTGGCTTTCCTATTCTGCTGCTGTGCTGTGAGGAGAGGTGGCCAGAGTATTCCCATTTCCTTACAGCAGTAAGGCCCGTGGCTGCTACCTGGTGCCAAGTGGCTCCTGTACACCCCATACACGGCTGAGCCAAACGTGGCCACTCCACTCAATCCTGTTTCCCAAATCCCCTCCTCTCCTACACTGATGTCTTTTCATGTGTGATGCACCCATGCTAATGGATGCACTCTGACATACTGAACTAGCAACATGGGTAAGAATATCAATGTCAGTGCACAATGTGTTTTTCCCTCACCAACCACACAGCCAAGCACCGACCTAAAAACCACTCAGAATCGCCCTATTATAAGATACCATCACCTGCCTATATTAACAACTAAGCACAACTATAACGTACCCCCCACCCCCCATGGTGATCTGCCTGCCTCGGAGCAATGGAAAATTGCATGCTTTGCTGATATTGCTGTACAAAGGCTCCCACTCATGTTTTTCTCCTTTCTTTCCATTCCAGTTTCAGGTTATGTATCAGTTCCTTCCCTTGAACTGACGACTGTCAGCTTGTGCCTGTCATGCAAACGTGAAAGCTACCTCACTCACTGAGGCCTTTGAGACACATACAGCTCCTGTTGGTTTGGTTTTTTTTTTTGGTTTGGTTTTTAATTGATTGTAAGGAATGTAGTTGAGAAAAAGAGAAGATACAGAGGTAATTTCCCCCAAATCCTTCGTGGTTCACTTTCCAGCAGCAGCTTTCCAGGAGCTCTAGGCGGTGTGGGAAGTGTACAGAAAAACAGTAATTTATTCTTTTCCTTGTTATGATTATTTGTATTACAGTAGCGCCTAGAGGACTTATTCTGGGGTCACAGCAAGAAACAGCCCCTGCTTTGGAGGCTGTGAGAAACCCTGACACAAATAAGTAGTAGGCAACTGAGTACATTTTAAATTAGCAATTAACGCAAAACAATGGACACATTTTCAAAACAATGAGCAAGTATATTTAGGTTATTTTCTATTTTGAATGTTATATCGGACAATTAAATATTCCTGTTGATTCACAAAGAATCCCTTATTAATTGAAGGGGGTGCTTAGTGAATTTATCACAGTGCTATGAAATGGAGCTGCAAGAGACTGCTTTCCAAGCAGCAAATTTCCAAGAGATCAGATGATCAGAAGAGACAAAATTTAAAAACCATGCCACTATTCTCATGCGCTGGTTGCCAACACTTCATTTAAAAGTTCCCCACAAAGTGGCTGAATAGTTTAATACAAACTGTGGAATTTCCAACTGTTTCTTAGTCTCTGAAGACCTGAGCAGCATGCTGATTAACCTCAATAGGTTCTTTATGGCCAAATACCAAGGGACAATCTCCCACAGCTACTTGGTAGGATAATTTTTATTTCAACCAAGTTTAATGCATAAAGCTAACAATTGCCTCAATTTTTGTAAATCGTCACACAGAACAGAAATACCCGCAAGTGTTCTCATATAGGAAAATATTTTATAAATGAGGAGTCTACCTTTATAAGCATAACCATGGGTTCGTTATTTTTATTCTAAAAGCCTATCTAATCTAATTTAGATATTTATTGCATGCTCACCACTGTATTCAAGCTGCTTTAAGGTCACTTTAAACCAGCTATATGATGTTTACATGCAGAAAATCGACCTTTGTCTGGGCCATGTGGGGGGCTCCCTCCGGAGTTGTTGGTCCTTATCTTGTGCATGACCATGGCTAGGAGAGGAGTTGGAGGAAAAGTGTACAACAGATATGTATCCCATTTGAGGAGAAAAGCATTGCTGAGAGATCGAGATCCCGGTCCCGCTCTGGAGCAATGCTGAGAGATCGGGATCCCAGTTCCGCTCTGGAGCAGAAGTATGGGCATCTGGCATTTCAGTTTGTTGCAAAGAGGTTTACATGCAACAGCACAAGGTGGTGTTTTGGGGATTTTGTTGCCTACTTAACAAGCTGCATGATACAAGAACAGCTTAGATATGCTGAAACCTTGTCTATACACACACACGTGTACTAGGCCAAACTGGTGCAAACACTGATGTGGATCCTTATTATCTTTTAAGAGTTGCTTAAACCAGTGGTTCCCCAATTTTTTGGGCTCAGGACCCATCTGTAAATGTTTATGGCTTGTCACAGCCCAGTAAATAGTTTGGGGGTGGAGGTCCTGGGGTGGTTTCGATCGGATTCTGCCCCCTGGGTGGAGGGGGTTGGGTCCTGCCTGGCACTCACCCCACAGTGGTGGCTCCTGCAGCTCCTGTGCCATGGGGCTGGCTGGGCTTGGCTCTCAGCTCTGAACATTGCAACCTCTGGGCCTGCAGCGCTGCTCAGGTTTAGCCTCCTTCCCCTGACTGGATCAAATTTGTGTGAGTGGAGTTGTGACCTGGCTCATGGGGCCGCAGTGCCACTCACTCATATTTGGCCTACCTGGGCTCCCATCATCATGACAGCTGGGCCCTCAGCGGTTGCAGTGCCTGGAGCAAGGAGGCGAGCCCAGCCAGCCCCGTGGGACAGGAACTACAGGAGCTGCCACGTGACCCTTTGAAACATTCTGGTGACCCAATTTTGGGTCCCAACTCAGAGGTTGAGAAACCCTGGCTTAAACAGAACTAAGAATGTCCACATAGCCTTTTGCACCTGTGTAAAACAATACCTGAAGTAAACTGGTACAATTCTGCATGTCACCAAATCCCTTTGATTTATTCTTTTTAGATGAAAGGAAATGGCTACGTTGTGAGAGAATTAAGTGGACAAAGTAAAGAATGATGATGCACATTACTAAACCAATCTAAGTTTATAACTTAAAAGCTGCAAAAGTCTTTCCCCTTGATTTACAGTGCAGCCGTATGGTAATATCTGAAACCTATCCATATGTTTCATGAAAGGTTAGATATAAATAAAATACACCATTTTATATCTATTTTATTATTTGATGGGTCAAGTCCATGAAAATTCCCCATTAGAGCCAAACCTCACATTTTTCACTAGTTATACAATACATCATGGTTTGCTATTTAAGCCAACTGTGCTGATCTATATTTTAGAAGATACTGCAGTATTAATGGAATTATCAGTCACACTGATCCCAAGTATACCAAAACATTCTAGGTGGCCAATTTTAGTTTATGAAATTTAGATGATAAATATTTTATTTTATTCATATTTGATTTGTGGTACACTATTTTTTTTTACATGCTGCCGACTTTGAGCAGACAAGATAAAATCCTTTATATTTCAAATGGCAATAGAGCACTGGACAATTTTTTGACTAATAACTAATGCAGAAGCAGAAGTTTAACAAGAAGTTTAATTAACATAAATTAATTATTTGGATTACAATACCTCCTAGAGCTCCCATATATCCTAGGCACTGTAGAAACAGATATAAGCTCACAGCTACAAGGCTTAGAAGGATAGAATGCTCTGCTTCCCTCACAGGAGAAAGTGTAGCTTAGTTAATATAGTGTGTTGTGCTGCATTATTTGGAGTTTGTGTTCTGATTTTCTGAAGGACAATCGTTTGTTACTGTAACTGTAGTTATGAATGGGCACATGAATTGCGCAAGCTATGCCCCCAGAAAGTTAGTCACCGTGAATGGACGTATAGTGGACTCTGGTTGGGCTGGAAGCTGAGGAGCTCAATAAAAGGAGCTAAGGAGATCTATCTAGAATGCCTGATCCAGAAATTCCAAGCTCTGTATAGAGCTGACTCTGTGGAGTGCGACTAGGTTGGACAGGACAGCAACTGAGTAAGTGGAGAGGTCTTTCTGACCAGCTGAAAGATGGAGCAGAACCTGATGGTGTAGGCTTTGTTGAACTAAAGCAGACAGGAGAGCTGCCCCAACACCCAGTTGACTACCAACGAGTCTATCTGAATTCACAAGTGAGGGTTTAGATGGATACAGGTTGTTTTGTGAATAAGAGTTATGGGTGTCACCCAGCCAGGTAATTAATACCTAGGACTTTGGGGTTGGCCATACACCTGAAACACTGTTTGGGTTTTGTCAGTTTTGATTTTTTGTAGGTGCACACCTGGCAGAATGGTTACACACATAGGAAAGGACTACCCCTGCCCTGGAGCACTCAGTTTGAATAATAGAACCCATCAATTCTACAAGTTCCATAAATAACTAGAACAGAAGCTGAAGACTGTAAACATTTTAGAGGCAGTCCAAATGTCTCTTTCCCAGGTCTTGTGACAGGCATTTCAAAAAAATATCTAGGAAAGAATCATCTCTGCCTTCTCCTTCGGCTGGCTTCCAGCCAGGAGACACCACCAGTGGCAGCAGCACAAGGAGCAGCAGGAACCTTTGGGGCACAGGATAGTAACTACCTGACTGACAGCATATCGCACACTAGTAGGGAGAGGGAAAATGTTTGGCCAAGAATAAACAGTGAGAGAGAGGCATCAAACCATACTGTACTCTAAAGAACTCATATGGCGTTTTCATAAATGGCTGCATCGCCACATGTCAGTTTTTAAGGTTGCAGGTAAAAGATCTCAAAAGTGACTACTCTGTGTATATAAATAAAATGGATGTAAAAATGATCAAGTGATCTCTGCTACTTTATTGATTTCTACACAAGCCACAGGACAAAAAAAGCCAAAGGGATTAAGAGACTATGTAGGCCAGAGTTTAGCAAGATAAATAGGAAACTTATATAATGATTATCCCATACCTACATTTTAGCCAGTTTTGATGTTCATAAGAAGCTGTAGTCTATATACCATCTCATATATACTGCCAAAAACTCCTCAACTAACCAGTATAAACAGCAGCTTAAAGCAACCTTTGACTCCAGCCTCTGTCAGAATGTCATTCCATAGGCTCTGGAAAGAATAGGCCTCAGAAATCCATCCAAACCACAGAGGACAATAGAAGTACTTGTGCAGATTACATTTCTATTTATTTAATTACTGTACAGGCTATTTTTTCCATAGGAAATTGCTATCCCACATGAAACTTTGGCAAGCAAAGGAAATTCTATCATTTTCCAAATCATGCAAAAGGAGAAAAATGTAAGATCATAGAACTGAAAAGGTGAAATTAAACAGAGCTTTTCAGTGCAGTATTATCACTTGGACTGTCATCCTACCAGTGATGGATTAGCTACCGGACCCGGGCCCTACTCCCCGAGGGCAACAGCTCTGGGCAGGTGGGGGAAGCCCCTGTGACCCACAGCAGGAGAGCCAGGTGGGACAGAAGGCAGAAGGGGTGGGGAGGGGCCCCCACTTACTCTGGTCCAGGGACCCACAAAACTATAATCCGCCTCTGCATCCTACAATTTTCAAGCAGAAAAGGAGTCCTATGAAGTCCTCTTATTATCTAGTGCTATGTGCCTTCTGTCTTTCACTTACAAGTATGCACACTTAATATGCAAATTGGATTGTCAGCAGAACTAAAATAATATACAATACAAGGCCACTGCCTGCTTCCCACCTAGACTCACTGAGGCACAAGGCCCTTACGTGCCACTCTTCCTGAGACAAAAACTTCTTAATACAAATCTGTGCCAATAGGCTGGAGGGGTGACAGCCTAATTTAACTGCTACCTGAATTTCCCCTGAACCATTTGGCACATCTCTGATTCTAATCTGACAGCAATGCAATTGTAACATTTTACTTTAACTTTTGCAAAGTATATAATTTTGTATGTATAACTTTAACTTCTGCAAAGCTATATACTTTCTTACTGTTGCAAAGTTTCCTGGCCACTTATTGTGTGCTCTGTGAACGTATATTGCTTGCATTTATGGCTATGCAAGTTAAGGTAACAATATGGGTATTCAAATTTCATTCTTCAGAGATTAAATATAATCACCTGAGGCAAATGAGAGTAATTGTCCTTCCCAATGACAACATGGCTTAATTGGATAAGCATATTAATGGTGTTGGTGGGTTTATCTTCCTTTTAGGTGCTGGCTACTGCTCAGGGGAAGAGACTAGATGGACCAAAGAGCTAATCTGGCATTAAAAAAAATATCATTGCAGCTGTACTATAGTGCGCATGGGGCAGCAGAGCATACGGGGTACACAAAGCTCCTTCGGTAGCAAATGAAAAGAAGATCTCACAAGAGGTTAAAATAACTACAACATATTTCAAGTACATTAGACATAAGAGGCCAGAAGGGCCTCTATGGGCTGGTAGGGGATGATTTATAGACAGAAGAGGTTGACATTTCTGAAAATAAATCCTTTGCCTCAGAGTTCACAAAGAAAGACTGGGGGGGAGGCAGATGGGGGAAAACAGACTGTCCCTCTGCCCAGAGGAGGAAGGAAAACTACTAACGGAAATCAGGATGTCACCACAATAGATGACTGAAAAATTAGACTGAAGACTGACAAAATCCTAGGGCAGATATGAACCACGTAGAATTTTAAAGGAAATAGTAGAAAAGAGAAGACAACCATTAGCAGATAAATACTAAACTTCTTTGGAAGCAATGGACTGGAGACTAACTAATACAACATCTGTAATTAATATGCGGGCTATAAAAGATCCAGGAAAAGAAAAAAGCAGCAAGACTGATTTTAGCTATGGGAAAGATGTTGCTGACGAACAACACTACCACTGTAAAGCAAACACAATGGAGGAAAAGACAACTCATAATAAGAACATTTCAATTTTCGAGCTTCCAAAGGTTTATTAAAACAATGAAAGTGAGGAAAAATACTAAAAATTGTGAAAAAACCTTGACTGCATTCTTTTAAAGGAAGTCCTAGAAAGAACAGATTCACTAAGAAGAGATCGTGCCAGATAGGACTATTAAGAAGTCACTGACATATTTTAGTCAATTTAATGATGGTTTGTGACATAGCATCCTACAAAAGACTAAAAGCCTGGCTTTCAGAAGAGCTGAGCACCCAAGATTCTAATGGGAACAACTCTGAAAAATCAGGCTCCAAATTACAAGTTGAACTGTGTGAACCAATTCTCACTAGTAGGAAAGACTGGCTGGAAATCACATTCCAACTGCTTTAATCAAAACAACCATTTTTGTGGTTTTGCTTCAAATACTTTGGTTGTTTTCCAAAAGGAACAAATGTTGACTTTTCAGGTAACAGCAAGAACTGTTTTTGAGATATATATATATATATATTAAAAAAAAGGCAACATTTCCATCTGGTGGCAAATGAGTACATTAATGCTATTACTCATAGTGGTATTTTTCTCTGCTCAGAAGTGTTGGAAACTGTCACACTAGCACGTGTGTAAAATTAATTTCTCAGAGAAGCCACCACAAAAAATTTTAGCTTTCACTTGTGAAAAAGGGCAAAGTGAAGATTTATAAGATATAACTATCCACCAGCCTAATCAGCATAGTAGTTATGGGGACTCAAATCCTGAGAATTCTGCCTGAGTAAGAAAGGAGTAGAAACTGAGTAAGACATCAGGATCTGGCCCAGAGTGAGTTGAAAGAATGAGTTCAGATATTAAAATATAGAGGCTTTTATGAGTGAAAGCACATTGGGATGGAAAAGGTTAGAGAAGAACTTCTGTGTGTGCGTGGAAGAGGGCTTTATGGAATATGACCTGAATCTGAAACATCCATGGTTGGAAACTCAACAGGTGATTTTGTAGATGCGTATCTCAGAAAAAGGTGGATTAAGATGAGTATGAAAAGAGAGTGGCTGTGAAATGAGAGGGGGACAGAGAGTCATTAGAAAAGATGAGTGCAATACAAAGTGCAGAATAATTAATCATCATGTTTATGTAACTATTACACAGACTGCTCTACTAGGAGCACATGGGCAGAAAAGAAACTGATGCTATGAGAGAAAGTCTTCTGGGAAGCCCCAATCTATAAAATGGGTAGATTTACCTAACTAACCGGGGAGACTTAATTGTTTCTTAGGTGCTTTGAAATCTGTAGATGAAAACAGCTCTGGAAAAGCAAAGCATTTACAAGAATAAGCAGAATATTAGATCCGTAGTCAACACGTATTGTTTTAAATGAGGGGGTCATGCACCTAGGTAATTACTCCTTAGTGCTAACAACATGTAGTAGTTTTGAGAAATCACAACCTACCAAACACTGCACATTATGATTTGTACTTTCAGGTTATTTGCACTTTTACCAGTCTTCTAAGATACGTTATTTTTCCCTTATGCTGAAATTCTCCAAACATTATTTTTGACAGTTCTCCAGCTACAGAGGCCAAGGCACCAATCATCTAGGGAAATGTTTTTTAAATGACCAGTGACAAGTGCCAATTGTCAGGCATGTGTGACTATTAGAAAATGGAACAGACACAACACATCTGTGTCTTGAGCAAACACGTGGCATTACTGGGCGATCCAACAAAATGGAATAATATAAGAACATCAGCACATTTCATGCAGGCTGCTGAGCAGCTGACAGTGCCATGCATTTATTTAAAGGGTGTACCTTTTATGCAGTAAAACAGGTTTCAAACAGAACATTATGCTCTCATTTCATTGAGTCTGGATGCCTTGGAGTAGTCTGAATTCACACCAAACAAAAAGGCTGAGGTACAGATTACAAGGCAAGCAAAAGATGCTGTAGTTTGGACTGAAGTCCTTGCACCAATCATTGGGTGAATTAAGTAACTATAAACTCCTCGGTTATGAACTAAGTTACTGTGAATATTTTGTTTCTGAAGTTTATATTGCCAGGCACGTCTAGAGGAGAAAACAGCCAGCAGTGGCATTATTCCTATGAGTCAAAGCAAACAGATGCTTCAGCCTCTTAGCAAAAGGCCCTGTGTACATTACAAGGGAGACCATGCTAGCAACCACTAGGCTTAAATATGGTAGTCCGCAAGGTACCCCAACCAACGAGGACAGGTTTTTGTTTCTTTTAAGAACCCTCCAAATCAAATCATGCTGTACATTAAGATCCCATCTTACACAAAGCTAAACTGCCCACCTGAAGGAAGTCCATATTATGGCTTTATGGTACAGTTACAATATAATTCTTCAAAAAAACCCTTCCCACTGTGCAATGGTCAGGGAAACCATATTGCAACCGTGTTCATATATAGTTGTCATAGAGTGGATGGACTATAAATGTTTTATTTTAGCTCCTTCCAACAGAAAAAGAATGGACCGGATTTCTTTAGCAATCCATTATCACTGTTCCTTAACTGACCAGATTTTGGTTCAGTGACACAAAGCAACTCCTCAGCTTCTGTCCCTCTCTACCTGGACAAAGCCTGCTGCGATGTACAGAGTTCTTTGACCTTGGTGACTTGAGGAATGAGAGATTAGGAGTTGACCAGCCTTGCATCTTGACCACCAATATGGTCCCAAAATATGATTTTATAGGTGACCTAGAGGGGAAATTTCAGTGCAATGCATGGAGATTGTTACAACACACATTTCTAAGGCACTCCTCACTACAGTACCATGCAACAATATTGCTCCACTAGTATTAATGAAGTCACAAGGTTAAATCCTTGCTCACTACGATGAAAACATACTCTTTGGTGATCCATGAATTTTAGCAGATGAGCTTAAAAACCTAAAACACCTTCCCAGAGAATTTTAGTGCTCACAAACAGGGTGAATTTGGCATCTTAGGGGTCAAACTGTTCAATTTCATCCTTGGAATGAAAAAGGCAGAACAGCGGCAGCACAAGCTTCCACACGTTTCTAGAAAGACTAAAAAAGCAGAAGGCATTCTGTTCATGCTAACAAACTTATTGTCTTCTCACATTCCCATCTCTGTGCATCATTGCCTGCCATTCTCTGTGCATGAAATATCCGTCACATCTCAGTTCACCAGACTACTACTCTCCTTCCCTTCAGATCCCTCTTAAATGCTCACTTCCTCCACAATGCCCACAAGAAGTGAACAACTCTCCCCACAAAAAATTACTAGAAATTACTCTTCCTGTTGGACTTCCTAGTGAATTTATTATTATTTATTTATGTGTATTACACTAACACTTAAGAGGCTCCAACCCAGAATGAGGCCCTATTGTGCTAGGTATGCTAGCACCTAATAGGAGACAGTCTCTGCCCTAAAGAGTTTACACAACCTAAACAGAAAAGATAGACAAGAGTGGGAGGGGAAACAAAGGCACAGAGAAATGAAAAGTCCCATAACATGTCAATGGCAGAGCTAGTAATAGAACCCAGGTCACCCAGCTCCCAGTCCAGTGCCTTTTTCTTCTTCTTTTTCTTCAAGACTGTAAGTATTTTGGAGCAAGGGCTGCCTTCATGTTATATTTTGTACAGCCCCAGGCACTTGACAAATACCAATAATGTTATGCTGTATACTTTCCTAGAGGAAAATATGAATATTAATGGTATGTTTTTCCTGTTCAATTACAGGAGACATACTGAAGGTCACCATTTGAAGGAACAAGGAAACTGCTTTATTACTAAGGTACTATTTAATAGCCAGTGACATGCAGGACTAAATGGCTGCTGTTGGGTCTGTAATTCTGATCTAATCCTACTACGGGCATAAATTATCATGACTAAAAGGGTTGTAAAGGATCTCAGATGGAAGGAGTTTGGTTATGTGAGCTGCAATAATGATAGAAAAATCTTCACTTAATTTGTTACAGGTGGGAGTCTGAGTTGCCTTATGTATGCTGACAAATATAATAGTTTTGTATTAGCATTTACAATGGGAAAAACCTGACTCTCAGCTTCTGGCAAAGAGTTACAGATTCATAGATTCTAGTGCTGGAAGGGACCTACTCTTAACTATCTCCAGAGATGGAGATTCTACAAACTCCCTAGGCAATTTATTCCAGTGTTTAACCACCCTGACAGTTAGGAACTTTTTCCTAATGTCCAACCTAAACCTCCCTTGCTGCAGTTTAAGCCCATTGCTTCTTGTTCTATCCTTAGAGGCTAAGGTGAACAAGTTTTCTCCCTCCTCCTTATGACACCCTTTTAGATACCTGAAAACTGCTATCATGTCCCCTCTCAGTCTTCTCTTTTCCAAACTAAACAAACCCAGTTCTTTCAGCCTTCCTTCACAGGTCATGTTCTCAAGACCTTTAATTATTCTTGTTGCTCTTCTCTGGACCCTCTCCAATTTCTCCACATCTTTCTTGAAATGTGATGCCCAGAACCGGACACAATACTCCAGCTGAGGCCTAACCAGTGCAGAGTAGAGTGGAAGAATGACTTCTTGTGTCTTGCTCACAACACACCTGTTAATGCATCCCAGAATCATGTTTGCTTTTTTTTTTTTTTTGCAACAGTATCACACTGTTGACTCATATTTAGCTTGTGGTCCACTATAACCCTTAGATTCCTTTCTGCCGTACTCTTTCCTAGACAGTCTCTTCCCATTCTGTATGTGTGAAACTGATTGTTCCTTCCTAAGTGGAGCACTTTACATTTGTCTTCATTAAACTGCATCCTGTTTATCTCAGACCATTTCTCCAATTTGTCCAGATCATTTTGAATTATGACCCTAGCCTCCAAAACAGTTGCAATCTCAACCAGTTTGGTATCAAACTTACTACAGTACACCTCTACCCCAATATAACGGGACCCGATATAACATGAATTCGGATATAACGCGGTAAAGCAGTGCTCCGGGGAGGGGGCTGAGCACTCCGGTGGATCAAAAGAAGTTCGATATAACGCGGTAAGTTTTTTTGGCTCCCGAGGACAGCGTTATATCGGGGTAGAGGTGTATTTGTATTGTGACTGTAATGAAAACACGTTCTTTCTTTTACCCTTTACATCGCTTCTAAGGCCTGGTCTACACTACCACTGTAAATCAATCTAAGTTATGTTAGTTAAGTTGAGGGCTGGCTCCATGGCTTTTGCCGCCCCAAGCGGCGGAAAAAAAAAAAAAAGCCGTGATCGGCAGCAGCTCCACCGCGCCGCTTTTTCTTCGGTGGCAGGTCCTTCCCTCCACTGAATTGCCGCCGAAGAGCCTGACATGCCGCCCATTCCCCTTGGCCACCCCAAGCACCTGCTTGCTGAGCTGGTGCCTGGAGCTGGCCCTGGTTAAGTTACGTAAGCAAAGTAACTTAAGTCAACATACCTTAGATTGACTTACAGCGGTGTCCACACTATGCTATGTCAACGGGAGATGCTCTCCCGGCAACATAGCTTCCATCTCTCATTGAGGTGGATTACAGATGTTGATGGGAGAGTACTCTCCCATCAATTTAGCGTGTCTTCACCAGCCGGGAGCACCCTCTTACACCCCAAACTCCTCATGCCCACCCCAGAACCCGCACTTCCAGCCAGAGCCCTCACCGCCACCCCACAGCCCCGCCCCAGCCCAGAGCCCCCTCCCACATCCTGAACTCCTCATTTCTGGCCCCACCCCAGAGTCCACATCCCAACCCCAATTCTGTGAGCATTCATGGCCTGCCCTACAATTTCTATTCCCAGATGTGGCCCTCGGGCCAAAAAGTTTGCCCACCGCTGCTCTAGATTCTTGAAACCTGAATTCTATAGGATGGTTAAAAATATGGAAATGTTAGCACATTATTAAAGTCTAATACTCATGTTTCTACAAAATATATTAATTTTTTTCCCTATTAAATTCTACAGGATTATTTTTTCCATAAGAGGCAGTAGACCTTTAAAAATTCAACTGTGGATCTTTTTGCCAGGTCACTGAATATGTCACCTTTGCACTATACCCAGCTCGTGGAGTCTGAACCATCTGCAACATCCTTGGCATGAGATTACTTTCTCTGTTAAGTATATTTTAAAAAAAATCTGCTTCCCATCACAATTAGAATAAACTCCCTTTGTTCTTATATTTGTATCTTTTTCTTGAACTGGCATATTACTGACAGTCTAAATTAGCTGGATGAATTTGAGAAGTTCTCTTACTGCATTACCTTCTGTTAGGTTCCAGATTTTCCACTATACAGTGGGTTTGCTTTGTAGTTATAGTGATCTTCTCCGTTCCATTAGATGTTCCATTTACAGTTGATAAAACCACATAGTCTGAAAAGTTAAAAGAAACAGAAACTTTCCCTTTAATAAAAGCTCTAATTCCTCTATATTTTTCATTCCTCTCTTTTTTCTTGTCTGATTTCCTCCTTTGTGTGGATTTTCCATGTTATCTTCTTATAGGTCATAATGGTATCCCATATGAACTATTCTTTGTTTATAACCTGAGCCTATTAAAAAAAGATGGTTACTCACCTTCTTGTAATTGTTGTTCTTCAAGAGGTGTTGTTCATGTCCATTCCAATTAGGTGCGTGCGCACTGTGTGCACGGTCGTCATAAACTTTTTCTCTTAGCAGCTCCCATTGGGTTGGCCAGGGAGCCCCCTGGAGTGGCATACTGTTGGTGCTCAGTATATGACCCTGCCAACCCAACCTCCCTTTGGTTCCTTCTTGCCGGCTACTCTGACAGAGGGGAAGGAGGATGGGTATTGGAATGGAGGTGAACAACACATCTTGAAGAACAAACAGTTACAAGAAGATGAGTAACCATCTTTTCTTCTTCGAGTGATTGTTCACATTGATTATAATTAGGTGACTCCCAAGTTCTCCCACGGGGATGGGGTCGGAGTTAAGTCACTGACTGGAGCACTGCTATACTGAGAGCTGCATCGTCTATAGCATGCTGTGTGATGGCATAGTGGGTGGCAAAGGGATGCACCAAGGACCAGGTCACCGCTCTGCAGCTCTCTTGGTTGGGCACCTGGGCCAGGAAAGCGGTGAAAGAGGCCTGGGCTCTTCTTGAGTGGATGGTTATAGGTCATAGCAGGTACGGATACAGTCCATAATCCAGGAAGAGATGCGCTGTGAGGAGACCGGAAGTCCCTTCATCCAGTCTGCCACCACTACAAAAAGCTGGTTTGACTTTCTGAAAGGCTGTGTGCGCTCAGTGTAGAACACTAGTGCCCTCCGTGCATCTAATGAGTGAAACCTCTGCTCCTTGGGGTAGAAAACAGATAGAAAAATGTCTGGCTGAGGTGGAATTGGGATTCAACCTTGGGCAGGAAATCTGGGTACGGCCTGAGCTGTACCTTATCCTTGTGGAAGACCGTGTGTGTGTGTGTTGGGAGGGGGGTTTTGGAAATTAGTGCTTTTAGCTCTGACACCCTCCTGGCCGATGTGATGGCAACCAGAAAGGCTACCTTCCATTAGAGGGAACATGTAGCGAGCAGCTCGACTAGGGCTCCAATCAGCCTAGCTAGGACCAGATTGAGGTCCCAAGTCAGTACCAGTGGGCGAGACTGAGGGTATAGCCATTCCATGCCCTTAAGGAAACGGCCCACCAGAGGACTGGCAAAGACTGAACACCCTAACTCTCCAGGGTGGAATGCTGAGATGGCCGTGAAGTGCACCCTGATGAATGATCCAGCCAGGCCTAGCTGCTTCAAGTGCAGTAGATAGTCCAGAATGAATGGTATAGATGCCTGAAGTGGAGATACTTGACTGTGATTACACCAGCATGAGAACCGTTTCCATTTGGCCAGGTAGGTGGCCCTGGTGGAAGGTTTCCTGCTATCAAGAAGTATCTCCCTCACCAATTCTGTGCACTGGAGCGCCCTTGTGTTTAACCATGAAGCGTCTAGGCCATGAGATGGAGGGACTGGAGGTGTGGGTGAAGCAGTCAGCCATGGTCCTGTGTAATCAGATCAGGAAGGAGCAGCAGTGCGATGCGGGTGCTCACTGACAGCTCCGGAAGTGTTGTGTACCAATGTTAGCATGGCCACGCCGGAGCGAGCAGAATTACCTTTGCCATGTCCCTGTGGATATTGAGGAGAACCTTGGGGACAAGTGGTATCAGAGGAAAGGCATACAGTAGATGGTTCCCCCAGTGCATTATGAACGCATCCAAGACTGATCCTGGGCTGTGTTTTTGGAAGGAGCAAAATGCTGGACACTTTCTGTTGCTCCTGGTGGCACCTTTGGAAGATGGAGTGGATGATAGCCATCCGTAAGGACCACTCATGACTGAAGAACAACCTGCTGAGGTGGTCAGCAAGCTTGTTGCGTGCACCCAAGAGATAGGACGCCTCCAGGTGAATGGAGAGGGCTATACAAAACTCCCACAGGTGGAGTGCCTCCTGACAGAGAGGGGATGAGCAGGCACCACACTGCTTGTTTATGTAAAACATGGTGGTGGTGTTGTTGGTCAGCCTGCAACACACTGACCTTGCAATATGGTCTGGCAGGCTAGTCTCATCACTCTGAGTTCCTTCATATTGATGTTGAGGTGTGCCCCTCAACCAAGGTCTGACATGTTCGTTACTAAGGTCATGGATGGTTGAGGGGTGGTGAATAGGACTCCTTCGCAGACCATGCGAGGGTCCAACCACCATCCTAGCGTGTCTAGGACTTGTGACGGTACTGTTACTACCGAGTCTAGACTGTCTCAACCCAGGTGATAACCTGAAGTGAGCCATGCCTGGCATGCCTCATGACATAGCAGCATGTCCCAAGAGGCCGAGGCATGTTGTAGCGGTGGTGGGGGAGTATTGTCTGAGCATCTGAATGACGTGCAACAGCGTTTGGAATCTGGGCTCTGGCAGTATGGCTCTTACCTGAACAGTCTAGCACTGCCTCAATGAATTCTATTTGGGGGCGAGGGGGAGAGGGTGACAATGTTGATTTGTCTCTGGAAAGTCTGTCTGAATAACTGGACCTGGACTGGACTCCACTTGCTCCCTGGAGTGCCCTCACAGAAGTCAGTCGTCTAAATAGGGGTACATTTGCACCTGTCTCTTTCGGAGAAAAGCAGTGACCACTGACATACACTTGGTGAACACCCGGGGGGCTGTTGATAACCCGAATGGGAGCACCGTGAACTGATAATGTATGTGGTTGACAACGAACCTCAGGAAACGTCTTTGGGCCAGCCAAATGGCTATATGAAAGTATGCATCTTTCATGTCAAGGGCAGCGTACCAGTCCCCTGGATCCAGACAAGGAATAATTGTGCTCAGGGAGACTATGCAGAACTTTAACTTCACCATGAACTGATTGAGTCCTCGCAGGTCCAGGATGGGTCTGAGACCCCCCTTTGGCCTTGGAGATTAGGAAGTATCGGGAGTAGAATCCTTGTCCCTTAGCTCCCGAGGAACCTTCTTCACCGCTCCCATGGTGAGGAGCGCCTGCACCTCCTGGATAAGTTGTTGCTCGTGAGAGGGGTCCCTGGAGAGGGGTCCCTGAAGAGGGACGAGGAAGGAGGGTGGGAGGGAGGGGAGGAGCAGTATTGGAGAGAAAATCCCACTTCGACTGTATGACCCAGTGGTCCGACGTTATTTGGGACCACACATGGTAGAAGTGGGATAGACGGTTCAAAAAACGGGAGGAAGGATCCGTAATTGTGGCTGGTACGCTGTCCTCGGGCATCTCTCCAAAACCCTTGCTTGGGTCCTGACAATGGCTTGGTTGGGCCCTGCCCTTGGCCTGTGGGAGGGTTGGAAGGCCTATGCCTGGAATTCCTGCCCCTACGGCGGTATGTATCCTGCCTCGGGCGGGGTTGGTATTGCTTCTGCTGCTGCACAGGCTGAGGCTTGAACGGCTTTCTCTGGGTAGCAGGTGTGTGCATCCCCAGAGATTTCATCATTGCCCTAGAATCCTTAACACTGTGAAGTCTTGCGTCTGTCTGGTCTGTAAACAGCCCTGCACCCTCAAAGGGAAGGTCCTGCCGGGTCTGCTGAACTTTTGGTGGGAGCCCGGATACTTGGAGTCAAACTGTTCTCCTCATGACCACCCCTGAGGTGATGGTATGTGCAGCGAAGTCGGCCGAGTTGAGTGAGGCCTGCAGAGATGTCCTGGCAACTCCCTTCCCCTCCTCAACCAAAGCCGAGAACTCAGCTTTTGACTCAGTGGGGAGTAACTCCTTATATTTTGACATGGAGTCCCATGAGTTAAAATTATACCTGCTAAGGATAGCTTGCTGGTTAGCTATTCTCAGCTGTAGACCCCTGCAGCATAAACTTTCCTGCCGAAGAGGTCCATCCATTTGGCCTCTTTGGTCTTAGGAGCTGATGCCTGTTGTTCCTGACGCTCCTTCTCATTCACCATAGGGACTACCAGGAAGCAAGGGTATGGGTGGGAGAACAAGAATCCATAGCCCTTAGAGGAAACAAAATATTTTCTTTCCATACCCCTGGCAATGGGTGGAATGGAGGTTGGAGTCTTCCATAGAGCATTATAATTGTTGCCAATAGTCTTAATTACTGGCAACGCCACTCTGGAAGGACGTCCGGAGTAAGAATGTCCACCACCGGGTCCTCTGACTCAATGACTTCCTCCGCCTGCAGGCCCATATTACGGGAGATGCGGCGGAGTAGGTCCTGGTGGGCCCTGTGGTCAATGGGTGGAGGACCTGAAGCTGACGCCCCTGCCACCGCCTCATCAGGCAGAGACGAAGAGGAGGCCAGTGGTGGCACACGGTTGTCATGGACCACCATGTGCTCAGGTTGGTCCTGGGTAGCATTGGTGTCAAGTGGTGCAAGGTGGTCTAATGGGACCTGGGATGTGGGTGGATCTGGGGCTGTTTCCGTTGTGTCCTCTGTAGCATGTGGGGGTAGTCTGGATAATGCCACCTCTGTAGTACGAGGGGTGGTTCTGTCTGCAAGTGACTATGCCTGGTGATGCCCCAATGTAATGGACCTAGAAACCCTGGAAGGGGTACCCTGAGCCTGATGATAAGCCCAGGGGGTCCAGAAGAGCCCTTGTGCAGTAGGTGGCCACCGTGGTTGCCAGGACGAAGCCTACCGTGCTTGTCCGACCTACGCATATTGCACCGTGAATAGTAGGAGCCGGTCACAGAATCTGAGGATCTAGAGTGTGACAACCACTGCGGTGCCGAGGATCCCTGCGCTGGCGGTCAGTGCCAAGAAGAGGAAGTCGAGGATGGGTGCCGCGACGACCATGTAGATGATCGGCATCGGCTTTCCCCTGATTTAGATCAGTGCTGGGGAACAGCTCCTGTGGTCCGGTGGCGTATCATGGTGCAGGGCGATAGAGGGTGATTGCAACCGGTGGCGAAGACCCTGAGCATTGCATTCCCTGTGTCTTACTATCTTGTACTGTTGCCAGGGGTGAAGTAGATTGGGAATGATGCCGTGAATGGTGCCGGTCTGCTGAGGAAGAGGGCCTCATCATTGCCAGCATGCCTCTAGATGGCACCGTCTAGGCGGTGCCGGGGGCTTGTCTCTAACAGCAATGGGCTGAGGCACAATACTTTCTATGAGCTCCCTTGCTGCCTTGAAAGTATCTGGGGTGGAGAGGGGTTCCATCCTCCACCAAGCAGTGCCCTGCTGGAGAGTCGCCGGGTGCCGGACTCAACGTTGCTGACGGAGTTGATGGCACAGGATCTTGCTGTTTGGAAGTTAAGTCCTTCCTCTGGGGCAGCAAATTCTCCCCGGATGGTCTCACTCTCTGAGAAGAGCGCCCTCTGTTGGCCTTCTTATGGCACATGTGGGGCACTGGGGATGTTGACTGGTGCTGGGGTGCCGCACCGTGCTGCGGTGCTGGGGATCTTTGCTGTCAAGGATCTCTAGTACCAGAGTCCTTCCTTGGTACCAGTTCATGGACCGATGCTGGGGCGCTCCGCACTGAGTTCAGGACTTGGCAGTCAGGTGCCGCTGTACGGAGTGTGGCTTCCATTAATAGTTATCTGAAATGGAAGTCACGTTCCTTCCTAGTCCTGGGCTTGAAAGCCTTGCAGATCTTGCAGCGCTCGGGCTGATATGCCTCCCCTATACACCTCAACCATGAGTCGTGAGGGTCACTGTTGGGCATAGGTTTCTTGCATAGACCTTAAGATTTAAATACTTGGGCTTGAGGCATGCCCCGGAGCCCAAGGCAGAGAGAGGGGAGAATGACCCACTCACCAAAGCTATTGTACTAAACAATAAACTAAACAATAAAACAAAAGAAAAGCTGTGAAGAACTAAGAATGGCTAAGGAAAGACTTGCAGGCAAGCAAGCTAACACAGTTCTAATGCCGCCACGGACGGTAAAAAGGAACTGAAAGGGGGTTGGCAGGGTCATATATTGAGCACCATGAGGGTGCCACTCCAGGAGGCTCCCTGGCGACCCGACGGGAGCTGCTAAGGGAAAAAGTTTCCGATGACTGTGCATGCAGCATGCACACACCTAATTGGAATCGATGTGAACAATCACTTGAAGAAGAAGCTATGTTTAATGATCCAGTGTTATGGAGTCGTGAGTGTAATGGGATCTGGGTAGGCTGAGCTTGTTGAGACCCTTTTCCCGTCCCTCTAGTACATCCTTTCAAGTGAGACCCACGTCTCTACTTCTCTTTGTGGTGAGATCCCGCGATCCAACCACTGTCCAACTGGACAACTGTCTGGTTGCAACTGTCTGGTTACAACTGTCTGGTTGCCAACAGTGCTACTTAGCAGGCTCACTGGGCTCACCATCTGCAAGTTTCCCTCTGAGAGCCTGTGGTCAGCACACATTTTCTGTCAACACAGGAACAGCTTCTTCCAAACAAATGTGATTTATTCTGCCCAAAAGTTACGCAGTGCTTAGAGAGCTGGATTAAATAATGAGACCTACGTGTATGTTCCCTTATTTAAGATTAACCTCTCTAGCCACTGTTCTCATGCGTCTGGTTTATTCCCCATCTCGGAGCTGGGAGAAACAGCCTACACGGCTTGCAGGCTCAGCCTTCTCCCTCTATCTCTGACTCTCATACTGTCTGCTTTTTTACTGACACACCCAGGCATAAGATTATCACCCATCCTGAATTGGGCAGGACAATCCCCAAATGCAGAGTTCAAGTCCCGGTCCCAAGCTGAATGACTTTGGGACAGCATTTATCCAAAATTCCCCGTGACACTGCTCCACGCCTGCCAGAGGCACAGGGGTGGCACCAGCCTTTTCCCACTTGAGAGGCCTTTCTTCTCAAGCTAATATATATATTAACTTTATGTTATATGATATAAGCTTTTTACACCTCTACACTGATATAACGCGACCCGATATAACATGAATTCAGCTGTAACGTGGTAAAGCAGCGCTCTGGGGGGGCGGGGCTGCACACTCCGGCAGATCAAAGCAAGTTCGATATAACGCGGTTTCATCTATAATGCAGTAATATTTTTTGGCTCCCAAGGACAGCGTTATATCGGGGTAGAGGTGTTACATATCTATATCTATATCTAGATATATATTAGCTTTAGAAGGAGGGCAGGCCTCTCATCTCTTTCCCAAACACCAGACTGCAGACTATTTTATATCATTACATGTGTTCCTCTTGAAAGAAAAGACTGAATTTGCCTCTAGCTATACAGATCTGTAAAATGAGTATGACTAAGGGTCCACAGTAGACTTGTGAGTACATCAAGTCTAAGGGAGTCCTTCACTTAGCAATAATGACAATATGCAAGATCATCCATTAGACTAATGAAATACATTGTTTTTTTATGGGAAGGTGAACATGAATGCTAAGTTATCCTCACTATTTTTTAAATCTAAAAACCTGACTTGGGTTACAGATTTCCAAAGGAAAGATATAACTTCTGTAGGGCCTGATGATCCTGTAAGTATCTACTCTGGGGTGTGATGCTTATTACTGCGAGTAGAAGCCCATCGACTTTATTGGTTAGTCGTAAGGCTTTGCTGGATCAGGTCCTTAGACTGTAAACTCCTGAAGAGAAGAAACATGTCTGTATTATTGCTGTAAAATGCTATGCACACCTACAATACTGTGCTATACATAAGTGTTAAATAATAATGTTAAATAACTTGCTTTTCCCTTTTATTGTCAAACAGCTGAATTACCATTATTAGATCCTACCAGACTGTAGAGAATCCACTTACCTACAGTGCATCGAGGAGGCAGAAATAAATAATGGGAAGACACTTCTTATATAGGCCTGATTCTACATTGTCTTGCATCTTGTGTAGTCACTGACATCAGTACAGAGTGAGTCTGCAGAACTCCACAGTTCTGATCTGATAGCATTTTACACCCACCTTCTGCAATTGTCAACAGTTATACAAGATGCTAGGCAGTGAAGAGTCAGGCTCCCTTTATCTAAATGAAACTTTCATCTGTGGACACAAAACAACGACAAACAAAGTAAAAAGGAGTATACAGTGTTATATATTGAAGTAGTAGATGATAACTGAAATTAAACTTACAGGTAACGGTATCATTTTCCGGTTTTGTCCAGTTCAGTATGACAAAGCTTGGACAACCCTCGACTGTCACCACAGTGAGGTTGGAAGGAGGATTTTGTGGAGGGCTAGTAACATTTTCCTCTTCTCTGACCTTCTTTTCTTGGAAGTATTTGAGAGTCCTTGTAATAGAACATGGCTCACTGTCATTTTTTGGTATGTACTTGACGTGAGGGCCTAGGAGGAAAGCATCACCCAGTTAGTGCTCAGTAGGGCAGCAGAATGCAGCTACACTGAAAACAAGGCAAAACTTATTTAAGTGCATGAAGTAGGAAATCCTGCCTGACAAATCATGTCCAAAATCTAACACAAATGCCTTTCTGTGACGGTCACATCTACACTTGGTGTGCGCATTGTAGTCTCTGAGTATGTTTTAACTATTATTTTCCCATTTGTTGTATTTTATCTTCTCTAATGCCTACATGTGAGAGACAGAATAATAAACATCCCAACACCAACATGTTGGTGTGATTTTTGTACACCGGGAGCCTGTGCTCATTTCACCCATCTCTCATTTGCACGAGTGATGATGGCAGTGGGCACTCAAAACTGCAGGGACAGTGTTACATAGGAGTCAACAGGGTAAAGGCACAGCTAAATATTCTGAGCAAGTGAATTAGTTTCTATCACAAACTGGGAAAAGGACTGACTTTGGTTATCTATTTTTACAGTGTCTAGAAGAATGAAGCCCTGCTGCAACAAGGATTTGTCAAGAATAAATCTTGCCACACCCCCTAACTTCCTTCTCTGACACGGTTACTGCTCTAGTGGATGGTGGGGGAAGAAGGGAAGCTGTAGACATGATACATCTTGATTTTAATCAGGCTTTTGACGCAATCCCACATGACATTCTCATGAGAAAACTAGGGATATGTGGTCTAGATGAAAAACCTGGTTGAAAACCCATATTCAAAGAGTAGCTAATAATGGTTTGTTATCAAACTGGGAGTTTGTCTCTAGTGGAGTCCTACAGGGGTCTATCCTGGGTTTGGTACTATTCAATATTTTCATCAACAACTTGGATAAGGGAGTGGAGAGTAGGCGTATAAAATCTGTGAATGACACCAAGCTGGGAGGGGTTGCAGGCACTTTGGAAGAAAGGATTAGAATTCAAAACAACCTCGACAAATTGGAGAATTGCCCTAAACTCACCAAGATGAAATTCAATAAAGACAAGTGCAAAGTACTGCACTTAGGAAAGAAAAATCAAATGGGGACTAACTAGCTAGGCAGTGGTACTGCCAAAAAGGATCTGTGGGTTATAGTGGATCACAAATTGAATACGAGTCAACAATGTGATGCAGCTCTGAAAAAGGCTAATACCGTTTTGGGGTGTATTAACAGAAGTGTCATATGTAAGACATGGGAGGTAACTGTCTTGTTCTAGTCGAATCTGGTGATGCTCCAGCTGGAGTACTGTGTCCCGTTCTGGGCACCACATTTTACGTATGGACAAATTGAAGCCCAGAAGAGAAATGATAAAAGTTTAAGAAAACCTGACCTATGAGGAAAGTTAAAACTGGGCATGTTTAATGTTGAGAAAACAAGACCGAGGGGGGAGCTGATAAGAATCTTCGAATATGGCAAAGGATGTTACAAAGAAGACAGTGATCAATGGTTCTTCATATCCACTGAAGGCAGAAGTAGAAGCAATTGGCTTAATCTGTAACAAGGGAGATTTAGGTTAGACATTAGGCAAAGCTTTCTTACTATGAGGTTAGTTAAGCAGTGATATAAGTTACCAAGGGAATTTGTGGAATTTCCAATTTTTGAGGTTTTTAAGAACAGGTGGGAAAAACATTTGTCAAGGATGGTAGGTTTACTTGGTCCTGCCTCAGTGCACTGGGTTGGATTTGATGACCTCTCAAGGTCCCTTCCAGCCCTATATTTTATGGTTCTATGATCCTGTTTGCAGCTTCCAGCAGCTACTATAATACATAACAATCATTGTCTCGTTTCCACAAAAAGGGTAACAAGTTTAATGCAGGGCCTTGCACTCATTATCTGCCTGATCCTGCCATTTCTGAAGTCAAGTGGAAATTTCCATTGATTTCAATGGTGCAAGATCAAGCCCTGAAACCATCCTTAAAAGGCAAGAGTTTTGCATTCTGTAGTGACATTATAAAAGAAGATTAGTGAAGGTGATAAAGAGTGTATTAGCCTTAAAATGGAAACCTTTATTAGGTTAGAGAGATAAGAGTATTAATATGGCTTTAATTGCACATGCAACAGTTTCTATGCATAGACTGGAAAGAGGCAGGATTAGTCTGGGAGAGTAAATTCTTCCTCTGAGGAGATGGGAGCTATTACTGTAACTCTGCACTCCCATGCTTCAGGTTTCTTTTCGACACTCGATAGTGCCTCTCTATTTGAAAGAAAACGAACAATTTGTTTAAAAGACAATTATTACAGTGACTGACATATTTTCTTCTCAGCATAGTTTTTATGATCAGGCACACTGGCAGCAGTGGGGATTATCTGTAAGAATGGGTTTGTCCTGTAATACTTGGTAGGGTGAGTAATCCATAGGGTAAAGCTTGCCTTGAGGCACAGTGGTAATAAATAGTAAAAGCCTGTATGGGTGGGCTTGCAAGGCATATTAGGATATTCCATTATGATTTCAATAGAATATGAACAGCATGCATTAGCACAATTGCTGGCAAGTGGTTTCTGGCAGATTTGTTTCCTGTCCTCCAGTCAAGAATGATTAGGTAGTCTACACTGAAGTCCTTTCATCTGCCACCAAAATGTAACTGAAAAAAAAGCACTTAAAGTTTGAAAGCAGGAACTAAACAGGGTATTGTGATGGGTTGTGTACCACACACTGGTATGGATAAGTGTTAACTGGAGCTCGAGAGCTCAATTAAGGTACTTTGCTCCATCTGGAGGGTAGGTCAGTCCCAGTTACTAGAACCTTGTGTGGATACAAATTTATACCCGCAGATGCGGATATAAATTGGTATTCGCGGAACTGCAGGGATCTTCTGGAAACCGCAGTGGTGAAAGGAGCAGAACTTGGGGCTGCTACTCTCAGGAGCCAGCGCCCCGTGCTGACAGCTCCGGCATGGCCGAACCGCTCCCAGTCACCAGGCTCACCAGCAGCTGTCCCTGGTCATGCTCTTGTGTTCAAGCGGTGCACACTCCCCCAGACAGGAGATGCAGACAGCTATGTGGAAGGGATGGGGGTGGGGCTGCGGGTGGTACAACCATACTGGCGGAGCTGCCAGCGGGGCACTGGCTCCTGGGAGCAGTGGCCCCACGTTCTGCTCCTTTTGCTGTTGCAGTTCCTGGGAGAGCCCTGCGGTTCACTGGATACCGATTTATATCCACGGACATAAATTTGTATCCGTGCAGGGTTCTACCAATTACTGATGGGGGAGGAGATGGGGGTTAGTATAAAGACAGGAAGCTGTGGTAGAAAAGGGTTGCAAGAAAACAGGCAGGTACTCTGCAGTTATTCTCTGGTGGCTTGTCTACACTTAGAACACTACAGCGGCACAGCTAATAAAGGTAATAATTGGAGATATACCAATCTCCTAGAACTAGAAGGGACCTTGAAAGGTCATTGAGTCCAGCCCCCTGCCTTCACTAGCAGGACCAATTTTTGCCCCAGATCCCTAAGTGGCCCCCTCAAGGATTGAACTCACAACCCTGGGTTTAGTAGACCAATGCTCAAACCACTGAGCTATCCCTCCCCCCAGCTGTACTGCTTGAGGTTAGACACGACTTATGCTGATGGGAGGGAATCTCCTGCCAGCATTGGTAATCCACCTATACATCCTATTGTAGACCTGGCCTGGAATCAGAGAGTGGAAAGAGCCAGAGGAGGGCAGAATGGTGTTTAAGTTTCTACTTTTACTTTGGGATTTTGGTGAGGGGGATTCTGGCCCTGAAAGAAGGGTGAGCCCAGAGAGTTGCGGGGCTGAAGGCCTGAGAAAGGAAGAAGTCCAAGGAAAGAACAGCAAAGAGTTGGATGGAGGATTCCTTACTGCTGGTTACAGGGTCCCTGAGCTAGAACGAGGTGTAGTGGGACAGTCCAGGTTCCCTTACCAGCCACTGCTGAGCAGACATTAAGCCAGAGAAGGGGAGAGGGATGATGGAAAGTCCTGAGAAAAGGGACTGACAACCATGGGGCCCAGAGTTGGGTCTGAAGACCTGATAAATTGCTCGACTGTTCTGTTACCGTATGTAGCGGGGTGGCCACCCGCTCCTGCCCTAAAGGGCTTGAAATCAGCCCTGGGAGAGGGCTGGGACTGCGAGAGGGCTGCTGCTAGGAAAAGCAGCAATCCTCGGCTGATTGGGGAACCAGCCACAGATGTGGCCACACCCCAATCAGGGCCCAGCTGGCCCTTATAAGAGGGCAGTGGGCCAGGAGCGCACAGATATTCTCTCTCTAGATGTGGCGAGGGATGGGCCTGGCTGCTAGGAACTAAGTAGGGTACCAAGATTGGAGCAGGGCTGGGGGATGGCCAGAGCACCGGCCTAGAAACCCCCAAGGCTGCAGGCCCTTGTTAAAGGGCAAAGAAAGGTTCTGGGGTTGCAGAGGGCAGCCCAAGGGCAGGCAGAGGCACCAGGTACAAACCCCCCTTGCAAGTGATGAGTGGCAATTATACTGCAGTCCGCCCCAGTGAACAGGGGCTAGATGGTGACTGGCAGTAGCCACTGAGGCGAGGAGGGGATAGAGGGTGGGGATTCCCCGGGGAGGGGAGACCCAGATCTGTGGGGATACTGCCAGGGGGCAGCACCCCAGCCTGAAAGGAGCACCAGGATCCAGGAAGGACTCGGGCCCAGCAGCAAGAGGGACAGTGGCCTGCAGAGGGCACTCCAGAGGCTGGAGATGCTAATTCCCTGGACGACCAGCAGGAGGCGCTGCAGGAGTGAATCCTGCCCCGTTACACCGTAGAAGAGGTGGACTTAAATCATCACCTGGCTGAAGAGCCAAATCATGGGAAGAGATGGACCACCAGAAGACCAGAGTGGCTATTGGCAAGGAATGCCAGACTGGGAGAGAACTGCTACACCATTCCTGGTCATGAGGAGGTGCACTACTGATGAGTCCAACACTTCTACAGATATATATAGATGGGGAAATATATGAAAACTGACTTAATAACCAAGGAATGTAACCATTACAGTCATACCTGTGAACCGTTGTTTGCCCAGAGAATCAGTCTCTGATGTAGGATTCGAGCTGAAGACAGTTGTATTAACTGAGGAAGACACAGTCACAATAAAATTCTCATAAAAGCATCATGTTACAATATAAAAATGACAACACCTCATATTTCATCTGCCATTCTACATTACCTCTCCGTGGTGCATGCTTGCTGTCATTTTTGCTTTCTCCTAGTAGTCACCTGAATTTGGCTGTGATGGAAAATAAAAGCCTAGCTTCTCGGCCAAAACAAGGATAATCATTACCCAAATGACTGAGCTCATTATTGCTGTTGAATTCAGCCCATGCAGAATATCCACACTCCTTTTTAAAGCTCCAACAAAGCATCTTTTTGCATCACATTGACTCTCCACCCTTTAACTCATGGTCTGGCTCAGTCTCCATAAGCACATTAGACTATTACATTGATTCAGTAGAGCTTCCACAATCAAAATGGCAAACATGAGCCAAATTCTGTCTTCCCAGCATGCAACTCCCATTAAAATCAATAAAAGTGAAGTGCAAGTATGCTGGAAGCCAGTGGAAGTACATGAAAAAGCAGAATAGGACCCATGAAGTTAATATTTTATAATTAAATATTAATTATGGCAAACAAAATGGACCAAATTCTGCACTTAGACGCAAACCCTGCTTCCATCAAAGTATATGGCACCATGGCAGTCACAAGTGGGAAATCATTCAAAGGTATATTTCAGCCTGATAAATCTGAAGAGGTTTGAATAAATATTTTATATTACATTATATAAAATTAAGAAAAGCACTCTGCATCTGTCTCTTTTTAATCTCGGGTCCCTAAGTTATTGCAGCCTACACTAGTGCTTTATACAACTTTCCAAGTGAAGCAGCTCTTATTTTCCCAAACTCAGATGAGTTTAAAAACCAGATCTAGTGGCATGTACCCATCTCATATTACTTCTTATATGCAGGGGGGCTGGATTATCAGAGTAACTAGGCGGATATATACATCTTGTGGTTCCTCAACACAGTTCAAGTGGCCTCTATAGTAAGTATCAAAAGTGTGTGAGGCATATACAGACTTCTCAGAAGACAAAGGGCCTTATTCTGATCTCACATAGATGCAAATCAGGAGTAAGTCAGTTGAATTCAATGGCGTTACACTAGTGCAGAAGTGGTGTAAGTGAGATCAGAATCAGAACCAGTCCAAAGGACCTTATATTAAATAGATAACATAAACACAAGTGTTTGGGGAAGGGATGCAACAAAAATTTAAGTGACTGATACAATCAAGTAGCTGAATTGCATGGAACTTTAATACAGGAGCTCCCTGAACTTTAGATAAAAACAAACAAAGATAAAACAAAACTGCTCCTAACATGCTTACCATAGTCCTCTGGAGAAGCAGAAACTGTTGGCTTCTTTCTTGGCGTTTCCATCTTCAGAGATATGGTTGGTCCAGTAGATTTAGCTACAATAGTTGTGGGAGAAGGTGGAGCTCGTGACTTCAAGGCAATTCCTATGTGGAAGAAGGTACATGATGAGAGAGCTAAATTCAGTAACTGAGACTTGGACTCTTCCACTGTAATACTGTTTTTAAGTTCCTTTCACTTGCATACTCAACATGGTGGGCACATTACCAAGTCCATAGTATGAAGGAGGATTATGGATGTAAACAGAGACAGCCAGCAAGGGTTGTCCTAATTACAGCTGAATTTACACTGCTGAACAATGGAACCCTAAAAAGTTTGTTACAGTATTTCCTAGGGCAGTTCTAAATCCATTCAAGACAAACAGCATAACTTTCATTAGTTCTGCCCAACATTTTGTACAATCTATAGCACAATGGGCCCAGAAATTGGGTAGGCTGGTTTTATTCTGGGCTGGACAGACCCTTTTTATAGTAAGCAATATCGATCTTGAGAAGGCGTTGATGAATAGCGCTATTATTCTCCATTGAAAATAAATGACTAAATTACTTGCCATTTTTAATTATTTTAGATCATGGGATATTGTTTTTATTCTCTCCTGGTATCAGGGTGACCAGATGACAAAACTGAAATATTGAGACACGGGCAGGGGTGGTGAAGAAAAAAAAAAGCCGCCGGAGCTTCCCCCCCACCCCGCACCAGCTCGCCTCGTCTCCACCTCCCCCTGTAGGAGAAGGTGCCCAGCTGGTGCAATCCCGCGGGCGGCCCCAGAGTGGGAGCAGCAGGCCCCAGCCCCTCAGTCCTGCTCGGGTCCCACAGGGGATTGAACAGGGCTGCCACTGCCTCCACCCCGGGGTGGGGTTTCCCTACAGCCCGCCCTGTGGGGCGGTGCGCATGTGGCGAGAGATGAAGCCCCGTCGGAGTCCCTGCGCGGAAAGCTGCTGCCCCCCCCCATGGGCGAGTACAGGGAGCCGGTTCCCCAGGCCGGACCTGGGGATGCCCCTGCAGGTACTGCCCCGCCCTCCTGCTGCTGCGCTCGACCGGGCCCCTCCTGCAACTCCCGGCCCAGCCACTTCTGGGCTCCGTCGCCCCGGCCCCGCAGCAGCAGGGGCTGGTCCGCTCTGCCCCACCTGGGACACTCACCCCTGCAGCCTCTCTCCGCTCCACGCCCCCACGCTGCCCACCTGGGCCCTGCCTGCTCCGCACTGCCCCCGGACCCACCGCGCTGCCCCGCAGGCTGCAGGGCTGGAGCAGCCTCCATGCTGCGCTCCCAGCCCCAGTCATGGCCCATGTGCAATTTAGGGCTACCCAGGCTGCTGCGCACGGAGGGGCATCTCCGGGGCTGGGGGCGGGGATTTGGGGAGGGATCCAATGGGGGAAGGAGGGGTCGGAGTCGGGGCAGGGCGAGAGCCCCTCCGGGCTCCGCCTGTGCACTGGAGCAGAGGGCAAAATTGCTTGTTTGTCCCGTGTCCTGACTGAACATCGGTCAGGATGCGGGACAAACAAGCAAATATCGGGACAGTCCCGATAAAATTGGGACGTCTGGTCACCCTATCTGGTATCAATTAAATGATGAAGACAAGTATTTGAAGAGGTGGATGGTTTGTGGCAAAATATTTCTACAGTAGAACATCAGAGTTACAAACACCAGAATTACAAACTGACCAGTCAACCACACACCTCATTTGGAATCGGAAATACGCAACCATGCAGAAGCAGAGACCCTCCCACCCCCAAAAGGCAATACAGTACTGTGCTAAACGTAAACTACAAAAAAAAAAAAAGGGGAGGACAACATTTTTCTTCTGCATAGTAAAGTTTCAAATCTGTATTAAGTCAATGTTCAGTTGTAAACTTTTGAAAGAACAACCATAACGTTTTGTTCATAGTTACGAACATTTCAGAGTTATGAACAACCTCCATTCCCGATGTGTTTGTAACTCTGCGGTTCTACTGTAGTTTGTTTTAAAAAAGTAAGTGGAAGTCCAAAATTAAATTTGAAAAAGGTCAGATATTTTCTAACAAATATTGCATAGCAAATCTCAAAGAGTTCAAATACTATATAATTTAGGCCTGCTCCCTGCTTATCATGACACTAGAGATAGTCAATACTTTTCAAACAAAACATTTTTTGTTGATAAATGCAGATTTGCCAACACTGAAACATTTTGCAAATTCATATCAATTTTGCCAAATTTACAGTAAAAACAAAGAAACAAATCCCTCAAAAAGAAACATTTCACTTGTTTTGGTTCAAAATGATTACATTTAAAAACTTCCTATAATTTTATAGACACACTGTAACATTCTATACCTTGGGGGACATCCTGGAGCGCCCCAAATCCTCATTTTTATATAATCGTGATCTTACATATAAAGCATGCCTTGTAAGGTATCAGGGGAAAGGTTATGATCTACTAAAAGTCATTTCTCTATCCATATATGTATATCATTAATGCATATGAAGTTATGATAATTGTGTTGTATGGTTGTCACTAAAACATGCTGTAATCAGCCAGATATTAGCTCCCTTGAGGCAACAGCAAGGAAAGTAACCAACACCCGAGCAGGGTATCAATCCACCCATCAACAAGTATTGTTCAGCAAGGGAGCTACAATGCAATGACTCACCTGCATGAGGCCTCACCGGGGGAATTGTTCAACCTTGCCTGGAGACTTGGCAATGCACCTAGACATGCTTGGACTTGTGTTCCCCAAGCACATGGGACTGACACAGACACAGTGGCCACATGCTGTGCCTTTTTCCTGCCCCTACCTATGTTGCAAGCAACAAAGACACTGAGAAGAAGACTGAAGACTCCAACTGAGGGGACTGGCCCAGATTTTAAGGGTGAAATCTGTATACTATGGACTGCAATATCCAGTGGGGTGAGAAAAACTGCTTAGTCTAGCCCAGTTGTTGCCCAGTCTTATGGGGTTGAGAGTTTACACTGCGTGCTTATATTTTATTTCTTTTGGTAACTAACTCTGACTTTTTGCCTATCACTTAAAATCTACCTTTTATAGTCAATAAATTTGTTTAACTGTTTATCTTTACCAGTGAGTTTGTATGAAGTGTGTGGTAAATCTGCTCAGGTTTTGCAAAGGCTGGTGTATATGCACTTTCCATTGATGAAGTGGTGAGCCAATTAATAAATTTGCATTGACCATCTTGAGCAGTGTAAGACGGTATATTCCTGAGGTACGGTGCTGGGACCTGGAGAGATTTGGCTCTGATGCCTTTTTCTGTGTGGTTCATGAGTGGCTCTGGGAGTATTCATGCAATATAGCTGGGTGTGGGGTCTCCACGTGCAGTTGTGCTGAGTGATAACACCACCTGGAGGGGTTTGCTGCTGATCACTAGCAAGGCATTGTGAGAGACAGCCCAGGCTGGAGAGAGTTAAGGGGGCAAAGTGGTCCCACAGTCCCAGGCTGCACCCCAAGGATCCCATCATACACACATGAAAAAAATGCTCTAAATAGAAACCTAACTCTTCATTCAACCCAAAACAAAATTTACTTTGACTTTTCAATTTGCCAAAAATTAAATAAAAAAATTTCAATTTGATCTGAAACACAATTCATTTTTTATTTTTCTGAACTGCGAAATATCTGTTATTTGCCCAGCTCTGTATGATACACAAGAACATCGCTTCCAAACAGACAGTGGCTTTGGTCAATCAGATGTAAGGACAGAAATGGAAATTCCATTAAGGCTTTCATTCTTGCCATTAAATTTCAGGATGTTTATAGAAATCTCTTATTTCCTTTTTGGAGATTTTGAATGGCTAAGCAATAACTCCTCCCGTAATATTCAGCTTGTATATAAAATGTTACTAATAAGAATTTCCAATGGTGGTACAAGAAAGAACTATGGGAAAAAATTATGAAAGGGAAAATTGATGCATAATTAATTAAGGCTGTGGAATAGTCTCTGAAGAGAATTGGTGGAAGCTTCATGATTTGGGACATTTAAAACTAAACTGGACAAAACATTAGGAAATGTATGATCGAAGAAAATCCTGGCCCTGAAAGATGGACTGGATGAGCTAATTGGTTTATTCTATCTTTAAAGTCCAGGATTCTATGACAGTTACTAGCTAATATGTAAATTGGCCTTTAAGTTGTGGGAAAAGAGGATGAAAATATGAAACACTGGTAGATGTATCAGAGATTTAATGAAGAAAAGTGCAAATGTGGAGTAACTCTTGGATATCAAAGAAGTCTCTCCAGATTTACACTAGTGCATTGGTGCCCAAACTTTTCCTGTCATGCCCCCACTTACCAGCAATGGAATCTATCTGCGTTCTCCTCCATTACTGCACAATCAAGGCTTCCTCAGCAGAGGAGCTTGGGCTGAAGGGATAGGGGAGGAGCTGGGGCTGGAGGCAGAGAGGGAATGAGGGAAGAGCTGGGCTGGGGGTGGAGCATAGGGTGGATTGGAGCTGTGTATGGGGACGGAGCTGGGTTGAGCGCAGAGTGGGGCTGGGTGGCGCTCCCTCCCTGTGCCCTTTGTGGGGGCTGGCCAGGGCTCCACCATGTGGTCCACAAATGTTCCTCTGTTGCCCCCCCACCCCAGGAGGGCACACCCCACAGTTTGGGGACCACTGCACTAGTGTAACAATGAGCAGAACCTGGACCCAATTCATCCCTGGTCTGAGTCCATTAAATCAATGGAATCACGCCAAGGATGAAACTGCCCCAACATGCTCCAATTACAACATAAATTTAAAAATGTATTAATCAACAAACAGCATTAACTCACACCTGGAACTACTGCTATGTCAAGGGGGAAAATAGGCCCACAACATTTCATGTGCATTTGTTCTTGCGTGTGGTAAGAGGAGAAACAGGTAATGCAATAGTTTGACGCCACACCAACATTTCAATACTGGAGACCTGGGGCAAACTGGTTAATGTCTCCACAAAGTGAGTTCCTCTGCTGAACACAGTGCCCAGCGCACACCAGCTTGCACAACTGGCAATCTCTACCCTAGAATTAACATCAGAAGCCAAAAATTGAGGTGAATTAGAAGATCTGACTGGGATACATTTGCATCACATTTGCCTGCCTCTAGTCAGACCTAGCAGCCTTTCACACTCATGAGTACTTACATTCACACAAAAAGTAATATGCATGTATCAATACATCAGACCCTGGAAATAACAATGAAGGCAATATAGCTTGAACCATTCTTAATTTCTTTCTTTTATTTGTAAGCCAGTGACCTATTACAAACATAACCCAGGTTTCATTTAACACAATTTTGCAATAAGTCACAAAACCATAGAACTAAATCTAATGTTGTCCGTAGTAATGGATTTCATTTCAATAAAATCAAACTTTTAGAAAATGCAAATATTTGTGATATATGTTACAGTTTAACATAAGAAGTATTTCTGCCATTTGGTCTAAACAGAATTAGAGAATTGCAATACAGTTATTGGATGCAGGCTCAAGATTGTCTAATAATGCATAGTACAGGTGAGTCTCGTCTTACGCGCATTTAACATGCGCGAATTCAGCTTTGCGCAGTTGGCAAAAAAAAAAAAAAAGAGAGAAAAATAGCAATTTAAATACTGTACCTGTAGTGCGGGCGATTCCGCCTGCCATTACACTCAAGGTAATTTTGACTATACGCGATTTTCGCTTTATGCGCTGACAGTGGAACGTAACCCCAGCGTAAGATGAGACTCACCTGGATTAGTAAAAGCAGCAAAGAATCCTGTGGCACCTTATAGACTAACAGACGTTTTGGAGCATGAGCTTTCGTGGGATGCAAGTGGGTATGACTTGCATCCGACGAAGTGGGTATTCACCCACGAAAGCTCATGCTCCAAAACATCTGTTAGTCTATAAGGTGCCACAGGATTCTTTGCTGCTTTTACAGATCCAGACTAACACGGCTACCCCTCTGATACTTGTCACCTGGATTAGTATTCTTTTAGAATAATAAATCATGAAGTACAGTTTTGCTTGGAAGTAGTTGTATAAAGTTCAGTGACTATCTTCATATTTTGTTTAACTTTTATATTTTATTGTGGGTATGGGCCATCCTGATGGGTTTTTTTCTCCTGCTGATAATAGCCCACCTTAACTGATTACCCTTGTTATAGTTAGTATGGCAACACCCATTTTTCCATGTTTTCTGTGTATATATATTTTCCTACTGTATTTTCCATTGCATGCATCTGATGAAGTGGGTTTTAGCCCACAAAAGCTTATGCTCAAATACATTTGTTAGCCTCTAAGGTGCCACAAGTACTCCTGTTCTTTTTATATAAATAGGAATACTGGAATCACAAAAGTATTAATCATACTAGAACAGACAATCAGTCTTATGGGTCTGATTTCCTGCCTCCAGTAGTAGTAGTAAATAACTGAGCTGCAATTTTCAAAGACAGCAGAGGATTTAGCCACATTCTTTCCATTAATTTTCAATAGAAGATGTGTGGTTAAATCCACTGAACTGCTTTGCAAATCCCAACCCTGATTTTTTATGGGTCGAATTCCCCTGAAAATTCTGTAATGCTGCACATGTTGGACACCATTTTTCCCTTTCTGATTCTTACAGATAATCAGTTACAGATCTATCCTGAGGCATGATGTTTGATTACCGCTATCTGAGACATGCATGTGATAACTGTAAATGCTATTATTAGTCATAAAATTATCTACTGTAACTCTTTTAAAAGGAAATATTGACTTAACTTGCATCACTCCATTATGCTTTCAGCTGCACCAGTAGGACTGATTATACTGAAATCTGGTTAGAGAAGGAACTGGACTTATGTGTGAAGGCAAAAGAGCATTAGGCATGCTCATCTCAGGAGGGTAGCTTAGGTGCAAGTCATATTCAGCCTGCGCTTCATCAGATCCATCCTTTGTATGCATAAAACAGATATCCAAGGAAATTCAAGTGGGAACCTTGCAGAACTTGCCTTAGCTAACAAAAATGGACCTGATCCTGTGAAGTTCTGTCTGCGCTCAATTCCCACGGATATCAACAGGGGTTAAGGCTATTCAGCACATCACAGCAACCAAAAGCATTAAAACTGAAACTGAAAATGAAAAGGCTGAAATACCTGCACTCCCTGGTTTACCAGTCACTGTGTTTGGAGGCAACGGTTTTCTTCGCACCTGTGTGGGCTTGGCAGGAGCTAAGGGAGGATGCCGACGGCCAGGTGCTGTAGCTACTGTATAAATATTACAAGACAGTACTGTTAGCTATTTAACCACAAACCATGTAATCAGAAAGAGAAACAGGGCTAACAGCTTTATTTTGACTTCTCAAACAAAATTTTATGGCATGTGCTTCAGCATTCAGAATAGCAGAAGCACAGAAAGGGAGATCCTGAACGAAGTTACATATTGACCTTAAATTCTCTGCAGGAAAAGTGTATGCCTGCAGGATTAAACCATGCCTTCATCAAAGCAAGGCAGCCAAGACAGTCCATTTGAACCGCTCCTTTCTTTGACAGGTTATACAAATGCTTCAGAGATTCATTTAGTATACACAGTTACTTTTGTCAAGAAGAACATTCCTGTAGGCACAACTGGATATTTTTTCTTCCAAAGGATAACCACCAGCTGAGAACATTTGGAATTCTGCAAATTAAGTGTCCTATTCCCAAATCCCATCAATACTGTATATATTTTTTGTTACTACCTTGCATCATTGCTCATCACAAAGCTGGCGTCACCCAAAAATACTAAATGATTATTTTATTTTTAACAAATTTTAAGGAAGATTTAAATAGTTTAGTTATGGAACAGGTACAGCATGGGCAGTGCAAACTTCCCTACACTGAATGACCAATATGGCTCGATTTTGTAAGCCCTGTTTCTCTTTTTTTACCCAAGTAAATTAAGTGCCAGTGTTCTGTCTCGGGATTATGAACACACCAGTTTATAATTAATTTAGGAGGCTTTTCTTTGCACACATTCTTTGAAGTTTTAACATCAGACAGGATTCAAAAGGAAAAGCCTTTCAAAAATATCAGTAAGAGCATAAAAGTAAATTCATGCACAGCTTCAGAGAGATGCTAATTTTTTCTTCAGATTAAATGCTAGTGAACAAAAACGCCAAAGTAGCAGTTAGTATGGGTTCTTATAATGAAGGCAGAATGATACCATGTATATATTCCTTTGCATTAAAAGCATGCAATTCCTAATAAGCTAATAAGCCACAAAAAACCCATTAAAGCATGAACAGAGTGATTGTTTTATTATTTTGACAATATGAATGCTTTAAAAAAATGTAGAATGTTCATGGGAATTTAATTCTTGTGAAAACTGCCAAATTGACAGCCCTGGACAGATACAGCACATACAGAGGAAGTGCAAGCTTCCTCATACTGCCTTGCTAATTGTCCTCAATCTTAGCCTGTAGGGTGTATCCTTATGGGTTAGATGGTAATTTTGTCTCATTTAGACCCATTCCATCCTTGGGTCTCTCAACAAGAGTGCCAATCAGTACCAACTGTGATGGTGTTTTTGTAATGTGGCTTCTTGACCACACAGCTTCACCACATAGCTTGCCAAACAACCATCAGATGGTAACAACATTTGGTCCCCAGCAACCTGGGCTGGATATGAACTGATGATCTAGAAGTGCAAATTTCTTTATTCTATCACCAGTCTCCTGAGCCATGAGGACGTATTTTTCTGATGAGAAATGAGAGATCCTATTTTATCTACTTCAGTAGACATAGTGTTGTTTTGTTTTGTTTTTTGTCATCTAAAAAAGCAATTTTATCACTAACCTCATTTGTGAGGAACTGTGACATAGTCTTCATAATTAATCTTACCGGAATCTGGCTTTTTCCTTGTAATATTGGATTCCAGTGATATATTTGAGCCCATGAGAAAGTTGGTAAAATTCTGAACTGTTTCTTTGTCACATGCAAAATAAAAGAAAATAAAGTAAATGTATACATGACAAAACACACACACAAAACTCATTTTCAAACTCTAGCTAAAACAAACATGAGCCTCAGAACATACACCTATCATTCATTGTTGTTACATTTATTGAACCTCAAAGTGTGCTAGTTGCTTTCTAGTGCAAGAAAGAAGATATTGGCTCTGGCCCCAAAGAGATGGCAATCTGATTTTAGACATGGCGCAAAAAAGGGGGCAACAAGCGGTAGAAAGGAGTAGTGAGAGCAAGGGCTGGGTAACAGCAGTGAGATGCCATGGTTACTCAAGAAAAGCTAGGGCCCAACACGATAGAGAAAATGCTTGTTTCCTTTTTCAATACATAAATTAAATGTTCTGACTCTTGTAGAGGGCCAGCTCTTTTTTCCTCCTAGAAAAGACTGTCTGTTCATCCCCAATATGGAACCACTGGAGATACACTGAACCAAACACACACCATATTTGGACTACTGAAGGCAAAATGTGGGTAAAATTCAGTTTGTATATAAAGGACTGCCCTACTTACAAGAATTGTAAAGAGATTTAAAAAAACCCCAAAGTTGAGTGGCACTATAAAGATCAACATCAATATTCTTGGTACATAACTATTTTTGGAGTAACTGTTTTACATATTGACAATTAAGACACATGTAGACTAATCTTAATATGCATTCCCCTAACAAAATGAGGGTACATTTACATATCCCATTGGCTGCACAATGGCTAATGTTGGTAAAATGAGATAGAGGAGAGTCACTGCAATTTTGTCACATTTGTGGACAATCCATCTGAATAGTTCTCCTGAATGTGCTCAGTATGTTATGTTAAAAACAATTAATCACAACAAAGTTTTATCACAATTTACTTTCCAAATGACTCAGAACATTGTGTACTTAAACTTAATTTGGATAACATGTTGCTATCCACAGGGCCCTGAGCTGGAACCTGGAGTAGAGGGCAGGCCCGGGTTCCCCCCATCCCTCCAACTCCCTGTTTGATATAAGAGGCATTTACTTGGACTATGGGTCCCACCAGAGGAGAAGGTCCCTGGCCTGTCCCCTGACCCACTAGGTGGGTCAGCAGAGTGCGGGGATTGTTCTTCTCCCTTTCCCCATGCTGGACAGTGATGAGGTTAGCTGAGTGAACGGCAGATTTGAGCCACTACAAAAGTAGCGAAACTGAGGGCTGCTGTGAATCTGTGAGGTTAGCAAATCCGCCAATAAGCGCAGGACCCAACAAGGCAGAGGAGCAACTTTGTCACAATATATATAAAAAGTTAATGCAACATTATATTGGATAAATAAAATTCTATGCTTTCAGGCTAAAAAGACCCTTCTTCAGAACACTTGTTGTCAAGAACTAATATGATTATAAACATCTTCTGCTAATGTATATGGTATTTGGTAACAATGCATGAAACAATAACAAATCTAGTCTCAGCAAAAACCACTGCAATTTTCTCCACTGTCTAAGCTGTACCCACTACTTTAGGATGAAATTCATCTCTATGCAGAGGGGAAACACAAGGTCTATGTACCACTTAAGCACTTTTTTTTTGAAGGAGCAGAGGGAACTGGTGTGGAGGAAGCAGTGGCACTGGAATAGGGGTGTGGGGGCAGAGGTCATGAGGAATTGTAGGAGGAGCCTCTTTCTTCTGAGGAGAGAGAAGAGCAGCTGCCAGGAGAGTTAGGAGGAGAACAATATATTCATCTTCAGTGTATTTCATTAAGAATGACCCCACCTGACTTCAGTCCTCTACACTGAGTTACATTGCCACTCAATCACATACAGATCCACAAACTGGAAATGGCTCAAACCAAAACCCTGAATCCAATTGACTCTGAACTTCAGGAAGTTCAAAATCCAGATCTGGGTTTTGTGTTCTCAGGCCTGTTTTCCCTGCAAGTATAGAGCATGTTTACATCTGAGAGTGACTGAGTCAAATAGAATTCTTCTGGGTACTCCCACTGCTGCATGCCTCCATCCTTACCTCCCAAAAAGGATTTAGCGACTAAAAAAATACAATTTGACACTCAGTGTTGGTTAGTCATCCCTAATTTTCAATAAAAACTTGCAAGGCACGACTGGATGTGATCTATTCAGCCAATATCCATACTTTCCACTGGTTGGCTTTCCTGTTTAGTTTTTGAAAAATCCTGTCTCAATCCTCAAGTTCTCACCTGCTTTCTCATCTTCTGCCAGTGGGTTTCTGGGTAGTTTGAACTAAAAAAGCAACTTCACAATCTCAGAATTTCAATATTTGAGGTTAATAAAACTAACATTTACTGACAATATCTCCAAAGAAAACTCTTGTTCGTTGCCCAAACAGAAGGTAGATCTGTTACTCTCTTGACATTCTGCTGGTTCTCAGAGTGCTCATTACTTTCTGATTATATTAGATATCTTAAGTCATACTCACACACAGCATAATTTTACTCTTAGACAATTAACAAATGATGCATTTCATTTCCCAAATTAACTGATATATATACACACATTCCCCAGTATTTAAATTTCTGGCTGACCTATTGAACCTCCTGTAAATTATCATGATCATCCAGGAGTACTTGTGGCACCTTTGAGACTAACAAATTTATTTCAGCATAAACTTTCGTGGGTTACAGCTCACTTCTTCAGATGCATAGAATGGAACACACAGACAGGAGATATTTATACATACAGAGAACATGAAAAGGTGGAAGTACGCATACCAACTGGAAGAGTTCAATCAACTGAGATGAGCTATCGTCAGCAGGAGCTCATCTCAATTGATTGGACTCTTCCAGTTGGTATGCATACTTTCACCTTTTCATGTTCTCTGTATGTATAAATATCTCCTGTCTGTGTGTTCCATTCTATGCATCTGAAGAAGTGAGCTGTAGCCCACGAAAGCTTATGCTGAAATAAATTTGTTAGTCTCTAAGGTGCCACAAGTACTCCTGTTCTTTTTGCGGATACAGACTAACACGGCTGCTACTCTGAAACCTGTCATTATCATCCAGTAATCCTCACACCTAGGAAGGTATGATTTCTCTCAAATTCTGATTTAGTTATAAAAGGAGATGGGTTTGGACAATGCATATTCTTTAGATTTCAAAGCACTCTACAAAGGTGGCTCAGAATTATTACTCCCATTTTACAGATAGGGAAACTGGAGCTCTGAAGTGTAAAGCGACGCACCCAAGGTCACACAATGAATCAGTGACAGAGCTGGGATTAGAACCCGGGTCTCTTAATTCTTAGTCTGGTATCCTGTCACAAAACTGCATTGCCTCTCAAAGCCACCCCATATAACTGATGTGATTGCAGTCTACTTTCAGATTTATAACACTGAAATAATTCTTTACATGATCAAAGCAATGGATATATGTGAACTAACTCTCACACAGTAGAGGACTCAGAATGGTGCTACAGGTCAGGCACGAGATCCATTGACGGGTCTGTGTGCAGGCATCCCTAGAGGGTGCGGGGCCCAGGACAAATCAGTCCCCACCGGCTTGGAGGCCCCGCTCTGCATCGGCGACTGGGTAGAGTCCCGGTTGTGTGGGACAGCAGCCAAGACCCTGGTTGCATGGAGGGGGCTGCAGCATCCCCTGCACACCTAGTTCCCTTGCCTATGTCTTCCAGGACCAACTGCGCTGGGCAATTGCACCGGCCCATGGGGCCCCCCAAAGCGCGGGGCCTGGAGCGGTTGCCTCGATTTGCCCTACCCAAGGGATGGCTCTGTCTGTGTGAGTAAAGATCACACAGTTCAATATCTGTCTGAAACAGAAAAATATGCTGCACACCGTGAGACATAGGGGAAGTATGTTCTAGTTTACTATGCTATCCCAGAGCTAAATAATCAATACAATGTGTAGGCACATTGACAAAACCATTGAACTGCCCACTATGCCAAACACAGCTAAATTAGGCCATCTTGAAGAAAACAAGCCGATCTTATATGACAACTTAAATGATATTTAATTAGGCAGTATGGAAAAATAAATCCAGGGTTTCCAGGAGAAAGGCTAACAGAGCCACAACACTGATATGGTTGTTCTGTTTTCCCTGTTGCCTGATTAAATGGAGTTCAAAGTTGCAAGTCAGTGTGGTTTTGTTCATTACTTCAAGGATTTAGTGGTATTTGGACTACCCAACACCATGCTGTTTGTCATGGTATCTATCAGTCTAGTGTAATGGTTTATCAGGAGAATTTCTTCTCAGCACATTCACCCAAACTTTTGAATAGGGATGTGTGTGGCTGACAGTATTTGCGTGTGTGTTTATATTTTTCTCTGACTTTAATCATGCCTCCTGGAAACACTCATGCAGCCTGGAATAACACAATAGCTAGCAACCCCCACCCCAAAAGCAGAAATACCACAAGACCACCAAATCTCACTTCATTTTCATAACATAAATGGCTTTTGCCAGCGGATGGGGTGGGGTGAGTTTATGAAATGACTAACTAAACTACCTAAACACTTGAGTCCTGTAGAGCCTGAGCACACAGCTCTAGTTTTAAAGGTGGGGGGAAAAAGGGCAGCACATACAGTGAGTGGCTACTGTGACAGAAGCAGCCCATTCAGTTCCTGCACAAGGAGAATGCTACTTTGTAGGAGAGTTGTTGACAACAACAAATATACCATGCTAGTACATTGTGCAGTGCTTTAAATTGTCAGGATCAAATAAATATAAATGAGGCATTAAGAAAATCACTTTTTCCATTATGACACAAGCTTTGTAGGTTAAGACAAATAAGCAGGGAATCAAATTCAAAGAAAATTATAGAAAATGTTGCCTCACATTAGGAAAAGAATTCAAAAAAAGTTATTCAAAAGGATGCTGTCTGGGTCCCATTCCCACAGTCAGTTTAACACCTGGCACCAGAGCCAAGAATGCAACCAGCCAAAAGGCCGAAAAAAGCCAGCCAGGAAGCCAGCACAGTCTCATATGCTGCTGCTGGAAAAACACATTCCACAGGTTAGCATCTGGATCCTCCAGCTGCCAAGCACACTCTGCATGGGGCAACATATCTTGGCACTGATGCCACAAGTCAATGACAAAGAAGAACTGGAGCACAGTCCAAGAACACTACCAGCAAGGAAGGAGAAAGAAGAAGAGCCCAGCTGGTATTAGAATGACAGACTAGCCAGGGTTCTTCAGTAACTGCACTGTTGTTCAGGGGAGAAAAATTATGCAATGTCAAAAGGCTTTATAAAGTACTGTACAAGCCCTGCATTTAAACATCCAACATTTAGGCCCTGACTGGCACTACCAGAATAACTATCGTGGCCTAAATGTTGCACATTTAAATGCAGTGGCTTATAGAATACTTAAATAGTACTTTGAAAAGAGAGTTAATATAGCAAACTATATTAAATACATAAAACTGCTATATTTATATTACTGATTTAATTAGCTTTTGTCCATATTCATCTGAAGGACACAAAAGATGACCTCAGCTAAGGGCTAGATATTTAGAGGAGAAATGGAAAATTACAATAGGATCATAGAATCAATAAAAGGGAATTTAATGGGGGAATGTGCTCAACATCTTAGATGTCTATACACAAATGCAAGCAGCATGGGAAGTAAATAGGAAGAACTGGAAATCTTGGTACACCAGGTAAACTATGACTTAATTAGCATCACTGAGACTTGGTGGGGTAAATCTCATGACTGAAATATTGGTAAAGGGGTATAGTTTGTTCAGGAAGGACAGGCAGGGAGGAGGTGCTTGCATTATACATCGAGAATATATATTCTTGTTCTGAGGTCCACAAAAAACTGAGAGGCAGACTAGTTGAAAGTCTCTGTGTAAAGATAAAAGGGAAAGAAAAACAAGATGATGTCATGGTAGAGGTCTACCACAGACAACCAAATCAAGAGGAAGAGGTGGATGAGGCATTTCTAGAACGAATAGTAGTAATGGGGGACTTTAACTACCCAGACATCTGTTGGAAAAGTAATATGGCAAAACATAATTGCTGTTAAGTTCTTAGACTGTAGTGGGGACAACTTCTTGTTTCAGAAGGTGGAGGAAGTAACCAGGGGGTAGCATTTTAGATTTAATTTAACAAGGAGGGATCGGTACAAATCTGAAGGTAGAAAGCAATGTGGCTGAAAGTAATTATGAAATGATAGGTTTCATGTTTTTAAGGAAAGGAAAGAGTAAGAGCAGCATAATAAGGATAATGGACTTTAAAAAAGCAGACTTTAACAAACTCAGAGAACTGGTAGATAAGGTCCCATAGGAAGAAAATCTAAGGGAAAAAGGCATTCAGGAGAGCTGGCAGTTTCTAAAAGAGACAATACTAAGGGCCGAACTGCAAATTATCCTAATGCGAAGGAAAAAAGAAATAATAGGAGCCAAAATGGCTCCATCAGCAGCAATTTAATGACCTAAAATAAAAAAGGAATCCTACAAGATGTGGAAACATGGACAAATTGCTATGGATGAATACAAAAGAACAGCACAAGAATGTTGGGACAAAATCAAAAAGGCTAAGGCACGAAATGAGTCACACCTAACAAGGGACATAAAGCGCAATAAGAAGAGGTTCTATACATACTATTAGCAGCATGAAAAAAATGAAGAAAAGAGCAGGTTCATCACTTCGTTGGGAAGGAGAGCTAATAACAGATGACAGCAAGCAGCCTCTAAGGTGTTTAATCCTTAATTTGCTTCAATGTTCACTAAAGAGGTTAATTATGACCAGATGCCTAACATAATTGATAAGAACACGCAAGGAAGGAATACAAGCCAGATTAGGAAAAGAACAGGCTAAAGAATATTTAGATGAGTTATATGTATTTAAGTTGTCAGGATCTGATGAAATTTAACCCAGGGTATTTAAGAAACTAGCTGAACCAATCTAGGAATTGTTAGGAATTATCTCTGAGAACTCCTGGAGGTCAGGTGAGGTCCCAGAAGACTACAGAAGGGCAAACATAGTACCTATCTTTATAAAAGGGAGCAAAGAGGACCCAGGGAATTATAGACCAGTCAGCCAATGTCAATACCTGGAAGTTCTGCACTGCATCTGAGGGTGCTAAAGGAGTTGGCAGATGTGATTGCAGAGCCATTGGCCATTATCTTTGAAAACTCATGGTGGTAGGGGGAGGTCCCGGATGACTGGAAAAAGGCTAATGTAGTGCCCATCTTTTAAAATGGGAAGGAGGATCTGGGGAACTACAGGCCAGTCAGCCTCACCTCAGTCCCTGGAAAAATCATGGAGCAGGTCCTCAAAGAATCAATTCTGAAGCACTTAGAGGAGAGGAAAGTGATCAGGAACAATCAGCATGGATTCACCAAGGGCAAGTCATGTCTGACTAATCTAATTGCCTTCTATGACAAGATAACTGGCTCTGTGGATGAGGAGAAGGCAGTGGATGTGTTATGCCTTGATTTTGGAAAGCTTTTGATACGGTCTCCCAGAGTATTCTTGCCAGCAAGTTAAAAAAGTATGGGCTGGATGAATGGACTATAAGGTGGATAGAAAGCTGGCTACATCGTCGGGCTCAAAGGGTAGTGATCAATGGCTCCATGTCTAGTTGGCAGCCGGTATCAAGTGGAGTGCCTCAAGGGTCGGTCCTGAGGCCAGTTTTGTTCAATATCTTCATTAATGATCTGGACGATGGCATGGATTGCACCCTCAGCAAGTTTGCAGATGACACTAAACTAGGAGGAGTGGTAGATACGCTGGAGGGTAGGGATAGGATACAGAGGGACCTAGACAAATTAGAGGATTGGGCCAAAAGAAACCTGATGAGGTTCAACAAGGATAAGTGCAGAGTCCTGCACTTAGGACGGAAGAACCCCATGCACCGCTACAGACTAGGGACCGAGTGGCTAGGCAGCAGTTCTGCAGAAAAGGACCTAGGGGTTACAGTGGACGAGAAGCTGGATATGAGTCCAGAGTGTGCCCCATTGCCAAGAAGGCTAATGGCATTTTGGGCTGTATAAGTAGGGGCATTGCCAACAGATTGAGGGACGTGATCATTCCCCTCTATTCGGCATTGATGAGGCCTCATCTGGAGTACTGTGTCCAGTTTTGGGCCCCAAACTACAAGAAGGATGTGGAAAAATTGGAACGAGTCCAGCGGAGGACAACAAAAATGATTAGGGGGCTGGAGCACATGACTTACGAGGAGAGGCTGAGGGAACTGGGATTGTTTAGTCTGCAGAAGGGAAGAATGAGGGGGGATTTAATAGCTGCTTTCAACTACCTGAAAGGGGGTTCTAAAGAGGATGGATCTAGACTGTTCTCAGTGGTAGCAGATGACAGAACAAGGAGTAATGGTCTCAAGTTGCAGTGGGGGAGGTGTAGGTTGGATATTAGGAAAAACTTTTTCACTAGGAGGGTGGTGAAGCACTGGAATAGGTTACTTAGGGAGGTGGTGGAATCTCCTTCCTTAGAGGTTTTTAAGGTCAGGCTTGACAAAGCCCTGGCTGGGATGATTTAGTTGGGGATTGGTCCTGCTTTGAGCAGGGGGTTGGACTAGATGACCTCCTGAGGTCCCTTCCAACCCTGAGATTCTATGATTCTATGATACTGGAACAAATGATTAAATAATCAATTTGTTAAAACCCTTAGGTTAATAGGGTGATAAGTAACAGCTTTGTCAAGACCTATCACACCAAAACAATCTAATTTCCTTTTGGCCTAGTGGATGGAGGGAAGAAGTAGACATGATATATAGTAATTTTCGTAAGGCTTTTGACACAGTTCCACATGACATTTTCATACAGAAACTAGGGAAATGTGGTCTAAATTAAATTGCTATAAGGCAGGTGCACAAATGGTTGAAAAACTGTATTCAAATAGTAGCTAACCATTATCATCATCATCATCAGTGACATTTCCTTTCGAGTTACAAGAGGACATTCCAAGTACCAATTAAGACTGAAACAACGACAGTAATATGATTAAATGGCTGAGGGCAGTGGTGGTTCATGAAACTGTTTCCTCATCATACCCTTAGAACTTGATCCCAGCTTGGACCCCCACGACTGTAATTGTGGTTCTTGTTAACATCCAGTTAGCTCAATTTGAAGCTATAAATGGACCATATATAAAACAGTAGTGAATATATATATATATGCTTTTTATAGTGATGCTCAGTCATGATAGGCATAAACTAAGCACCATAACATGATCAGAAAACAGTAAATGAATTATAGTATTCCAGTGAGAGAATTCACTCTCATAACTAAGTAAAACTGGGTAAAACATGAATTCAGAGAAATCTAGATGGATTGAACAGGTACACTCCTGGCTTTTTACTGACGCACTCAAAAATATTGCAGAGAAAGCATATCTGTAAGTATTACCTGTTGGTGTCCCACCCCATCTCATCACTCCAGCAGTTTTTGTTCTACCAGGTCCTGGTGTTGTCTTGTTTAGTGCTGCAGAGACAATAATACTAAATTGCTCAGACAGTTTTTAATTAAAAAAAGAAAACACGGATAGCCAGGCCACTGCAAACTGAATTCCCTATTGGTTAGAGAGGAAATGATGTAATAATGGTATTGTGTCTCATGCATTTGATTTTTAAAAAAAACATGCTATTTTAGTCCCCAAATTGGGTCTTCAAAAACCATTTTATCTGAATGTATGCAAACATTTTTTAAAAACAGAAACTACCAAGAGGGTATGGTTGCAGAATCCACCAATTGCAGAATTTGATGGCACAATACAAGCTCTCATTGAACAAATAATAAACATTTATGTGAGCAAAGTCCCAACTGCTCTCACAAAACTGTGGAACATGTTGAAAATTGAAGTTCTAGGGTAATTTAAAAAAATTTAAAACCGAGATTTGTATTAAATTTAACATCAACAAGGACCACAGAAGAAATAATGTACTGTTTCTATTACTTATTTGCATATTTAATTAAATAAAAATTTTGGTCTTTGAATTTACTTGAAGATGCTGCAGAAATTTCAGTGAACCATATTGTGCCACTAATTCTTAAGCAAAACTCCGCATTTATTTATTTCAACAGTGAATTCTGCTTCAAAATCAGTGTTGTGAAATGGCTCAATGTGTCACAGAAGTTAGCATAATGCATTGCAGAAATTGAGAGTCTGACATGATATGTAAACTGAATTTATCAGAGAATATGGGAGCCCTGGTTACCAGGGCCGGCTCCAGACCCCAGCGCGACAAGCATGCGCGTGGGGTGGCATTTGCCGGCAGGGGCGGCAGATTGGGCCGGCGGACCTGCCGCAGTCATGCCTGCGGGAGGTCCACCGGAGCCCCAGGACGACCGGACCTGCCGCAGGCATGACTGCGGAGGGGGCGCTCCTCCCGCGGCTCCAGTGGACCTCCCGCAGGCATGACTGCAGACGGTTCGCTGATCGCGCGGCTCGGCTGGACCTCCTGCAGGCGTGCCTGCGGCAGCTCAACCGAAGCTGCCGGACTAGCCAACCGTCCACAGCTGCGGGAGGTTCAGCTGAGCCGCACGACTAGTGGACCCTCACCAGTCAAGCCAGCGGGAGGTCCGCTGCTACCGGGGCTCCGGGGCGTCTCCCGCGCATGACTGCTGTGGCGACCGAATATGTAGAGCCGGCCCTGCTGGTTACTACTGTTGGTTAAGAAGCATTATAAGGTACTTTCTAGATTATGCTATGCATTAGCTGTGTCAACAGCTTCTATACAAGTTGGAAATAATGAAACATTTTTTTCAAATGGAAAAAAAATTAGAAACCAGCTCTTTGAAAGTTTATCTGATTCAAAAAATTTCTCAATAAAATAGATAAAATCAGCAATGGAAAGACTACATCAATAGACCTACTCAACAGAAAAGAAAATACTAACTACTTCACAGCAATATTTAAAAGATACAGCTAAAAGTAAGCGAAGCTGATTAAATAAGGATATTTTAAAAGAATATTTAATTACCAGGTCTGGTCTGTGGCTTATCAAATATCTTGGGTCTTGCAGAAGTGAGACGCACTTTATGTGGGGCTGAAAGAGACACACTGAAGTTTAAGTGCCAGGGTTGTGAGGAATAGCAATGATCAAGGAAAACAGACCTGTCAGTGCATTGAAGTAAAATGAGCATGTACCAATTCTGTAATTTTCAACATATTAATTTAGCTGCACATTGAAAGCCTGTGCTAGTTTGTTTAGGACTCAGAAGTTAACTGTAGCCAGTCTGTAGAGTCTGGCTGGCTACATTCATGCTTAGTTTTAAGAGGAGAAGACATCAATTATTTTACACTCAGTTACACAATTGAGTATGGATAAAGAGTCAGTTCTGCAGGGTGTCTGTGGCCTTAAGAAATGTAATTAGCTTCTGTAAAAAAAACCAAAGAGTTAAGTATTCCAGATAAAGGTGTGAAAGTTTTCAGCATCACTCAAGAGACGACATCTGCAAGCAAAATGAAGACATTCAAAGCAATGAGAGCATGGGCTGGTGAAATGCAGTGACAGCATCAAGTTTAAAAATGTGAAGTGTTGGCCATTACCCAGGGTTGCCTCTGTTTTGCCAAATGGTTTTGATATTTTAGGTTTAATGGTTTCTGTATGAATCACATAGGAAGCTGTAAATGTAAAACAGAAATTAGTAACAGCTGAGATAGTTACTGTCATCTTACACCCAAAATACAGTCTAATAGTCTCTACAGTTCTTTGCACCATAAGCAGAGTTTGTCATTTGGCTGCTGAACTTAGTAGCCATTCTGTGTTAGCAACACCATATAATAGTTTTTGTAAGAGTCTAAATGAAGAATAAAATCTTATTCATATGAAACTACAGAGGAAACGTTTAAGCAGACAGAATGTCATTGCTCAACTTGGAAAAACTGTTAGAGGCTTAGATCAGATATCACATCTGAAAGATGGCTGAGTATATTAATACTTTGCACTTCTGTAACACTATCCATCTGAGAAACAAAACACAAAGAAGTAACATAAATGCATTAAACTTCATATGATCACTTTGAGGCAGATGATAGATTTTGATTAAAGATACTTTATTTCTGTACAAAGTAAATGCTCCATGGGGGAAATATCAACTTTCATGTTAGGAATATTCCCCCACAAGATTTGGTAAAAACAGACACATTTTCCTCATTTTTTTTTAAAAACAGCAACATTCCCTGCAAGTTTCATGTACTTGACTAAAAACATGGAATGAGATGAAATTCTGAAAATTGGTTTCTGAAAGTCCCTGTATTCATTGTCTGAAATATGCACTCAGCTATCTTTTTGTGTCTTCTCAATCAATAAGGTGGCCCTTATGCACACGTAACTCCCACTGAGGTTCACAGGAGCTATGTGTATGCAGGGCTATATAGTTACGAAAAAGGGAGAAGTCATGATTAATCTGGATAATTTGAATTATTTAAACTCTATCCCACAGAATGCCAATGAAAAGTATCACATGGTAAATAACGTCTTTCTCAGTCTTGTACAATAACTAGACTTCTTCAAGATGTGTAGTCCCTATTTCCACTCCACTGTGAGGTATGCATGCACTCCATCTGTCTGAGACCAGAAGATTTTTTGCCTGTGCCCTTCTCTGCCTCGTGCTCTGAACTGAGAACATAAGAGGCAGTGCAGACTGACTGCATCTCTAGTTCCTTCTCCACCATGAATCATGTGCAAAGGTACCAAAGCAGAGGGAAAGGAGGGCAGGTAGTGGAATACATATAAGGACAACATATCTCGAAGCACTCCAATTCCTAATTACCAGTAATTTCTCTTTCTTATTAGAGTGATAATCCCTATGTGTATTCCACTGTGGGTGACTGACAAGCAGTATTCATTGAGGAGGGTGCAGAGGACTTCTGTGGTACCAATGACTGGAAGACTGCTGTGCTGGAAGATGCATTAGTTGTTGAAACTTGTATCTGGATGTGTCTCTCATGAAGGTATGGACAGAACCCCATGTTGCTGCTTTACAGATTTCAGTAAGGGGACCATCACAAAATGAGGGTATCAAAGCAGCCTTGGCCCTAGTTGAGTGGGTTCGCACATCTGGGGGGAGGATGGCCGTTAACTCGCAACACAGCATAAGCAGCTTCGTATCCACTTTGAAAGTCTTTGGGAAAAGATCACTTCCTCTCTCAACCATTCTGCAAAGGACAAAGAGTCTAGGCAATATCTTCTTTGTAGGTAGAATGCGAGAGCCTGGTGGATATCTAGAGAATGAAGTATCATGTCCTCACTGGTGACATGTGGTTCTGGGAAGAAAACAGGTAAGTAAATTGTTTGATTCAGATGGAAATCCAGGGTTATTTTAGGAATAAATTTAGGGTGAAGTCTTAAAGAAACATTGCCCTTTTGGAAGATTGTATACAGCAGATCAGCCATAAGGACCCCCAGCTCACCTCATCTTCTAGCTGAGGTGATGGCACCCAGAAAGGCAACCTTTACAGATAGGTGGGCCAAACAGCATGAGGCCAGGGGGTTAAATGGAAGCCTTGTTAATGCTGAGAGGAACTGACTGAGGCTTCATCACAGGAGAGAAGGTTCTGACCTGACCGGAAGGTTCTGAAGCCCAGGTGACCATCCTGAACTTCAGTTTGCAGCACTGAGCTGTTTGCGATCTGAGTCTCCATCCCCCCCCTTTTTGGGGGGGGGGGATGAGAAAGTATTTTGAGTAAATACCCTTTGCCCAGTGTTGAGGGGGTACCAGCTTTATGGTTCCTGATGAAGATGTGATTCCACTTCTTGAATGAACAATCTCTTGTGAGAGTGGTTCCTGAAGAAAGGTAGAGAAGGGGTTTTGATGGGAGAGGGGAGATTAATTCTATAGTGTAGCCCGTCTGAATGATGTCAAGAATGCATGTGTCGGTCATTACCATCTGCCAAGCATGGGAGAAATAAGCTACATGGCCACCAAATTGTTTACAAGAAATCTAGGAGGACCGACATGGCATCTGGAATGATTTGCTCCTGTCAAAAGTGTTTCTTAGCAGCAGGTTGGCTTTGGATGGAGGAAGAGGGGAGAATGTTTGCTTGCTCTGCTGCACCCTCTGTCATTCCCATGGTGGTTCATAGCCCCTCTAAAGATAAAAGGGGTGAGGTGCCAGTCACTGCTTATACCATTGAGGCCTGTGGAATTTCCTCCATGGCACTGGAGTGTAGATCCCCAGAGAGCAGAGGGTTGCCTTTGAGTCCTTCAATGAGTGTAATGAATTATCAGCCTTCTCACTGAACAGACTGTTGTCTTCAAATGTAAAATCCTCCACTGTAGATTGGACTTCTCTGAGGACTGAAGCCATGACACTCTACACCTGACAATAGCCAACACCATCAATTGGAAGGCATGTCCGCTACATCAACTGATGCTGGGAGGAATGATCTGGTAATCAATTTACCTTCCTCAATGAGTACTTGGAACTGCACTCTATCCTACTGCAGGAGCTGGTTAGTAAATTCTGTGAACTTAGACATTTAGACATTAATGCCTGGCAATTTGCTATGCAGAAATGCAGGCTAGTTGAAGTAAAAATTTTCTCCCAAATAAGTTCAGAGATTTACCTTCCTTATCAGAAGGGGGTGGATCTTGGTTGATGTTGTCTGTATCTTTCAGTGACTGCTTGGACTATGAAGGAGTTTGGAGCAAGGTGTGTAAATAAAAATTCTGCTCCCTAGACTGATACAAAGTACTTCTTTTCTGTCCTTTTTGGAGCAGGGGAATATATGAGTGGGGTATGCCAGACTACCTTGGCAGGTTCTAAGATGGAGTCATTAATGAGGATTGCCACCAACTTGGTAGGCCCCAGGTTCCGCAGAAAGTTGAGGAGTTTATGAGGGGGGATCTGGAGTGCATCAGCAACCCTCCTTCATAGGTCTTGGAATTCCAGAGCACAAGGAGAAGGGTGCAGGTGCAGACTAATAGAAACTGCTAGCAAAAATTTTTTGGTTTCAGGAGATTGCACCCCACAGTGGAATATACATAGGGACCATCACTTGAAAAAGAAGAATCCTTGAGTTCCAAGTACAGAACTAAATGAGATTAGCACATTTTGTGCATTTACCAAGCCAAATCTTGCTCTTGGATGTGCATGCACAATTTTTTTTCTAATGGGAGCAGCACATGTCCATTCAAGGGCAGAATTTGGCTCAGTCTCTGAGTCTCCCCCTCCCTCTCCAAAAACACAAAATATGGTATTTGGGTTTCTGAGAAAAACCAAATTGTACATGGAATACAGTGTTCTAGGTAATAATGTATACACCATTTGACCTTAAAGTGCAAAGTGCAGTCATCCACTTCAGAGATTGTTAACGATCTCAAAACACTGAATTAAGAAAAACGAATCAGTTACCAGTTTTCAAGAGTGGATTTTCAGTTGTTAGAACAGTTTGGGGCTTGAACGAAATCTGGTATGTTTCATTTGGAACTGAAAGTGAAAACATCAGAACTTATTAAATGTACTTCATGTCTTCTTAAAATCAGATGCTACAAATTACATTCAATGAGGAGGAGGATTAAAACTCTGTTTGTGTAGTCCAGAAATGAAAAGGTTCAGTGCTGGAAACCTGGCTGAAAATCATGCTTTAATTGAAAATATAATCTTTCAAACTAGGAGGATACAAAGCATTAGTAAGACAGGCAACAGAAGATTAGAGGGTCATGGTAGAGCATTGCAGATGACGGACCAGCCTTGTGCGTGAGATGTGTGTTCCTAGAAAGGACAGCAAACAAACCAACTGGAAAATCAGAAGCAGTATTATGCATGAGCCCTGGAGCATGACCAACAAGTAAACAAAAGGGAGAGAAATGTGGAAACTTTAGCTATTGATTAAAGAATAATTTCAGTCATCTTCCAAAAGCAGAGGGGAAAGGTAATGAAAAAAACTGGCAAAAAGTTCTCATTGCCCAAAGTCACTTTGGACCCATCAATAACATGAACTGTTACAAGGTTAACTGATCTCAGATACACTGTTTTTGGAACAGTAGGAAATAAAATATCAGCGACACTTGGGATAGAAGCAAAGGCCAACTTAGTAGTATGCGGGGTCAGGATCAAAGACCAGGTTTTTCTTTTACAAGATAAAATAGCATTTTAATTAAACAATTGCCTGCTACAGAAAGTTCATTTTTCAAATACTTAAGTATTCACATGTATAGGGAAAATGCTTTTCCTATTATATGTTGTATATTTTAAATTTCCTCACCATCCTCTTCTCACATGCACGCTTCTTCGCAGTTGTGCTAACACTGATGTCCACTGATGCGATCACTGATAGCTCTAGTCAACTGATTCCTCCCGTAAGAGTGACTTTGGTTACTTATACGATGTCTTTCAAAATCATCCTTTAAAAAGTTAACCTTCTCTTTTATTAACTATCTGTTTCAATTTTTATTTGTGAGGTACAACAAAAAATGTACAATTATCTAAAAAACAGAGCTGTTGATTACATTCTCTCACAGTGCTAGAGGATTGAGAAAAAGGAAATGATTAAAAATATCATCATCAACTATGTCTGCCTCAAGAGCAAATATAATTGATAATTCAAAGACTAGGGTTGGGGCCACCACTTTGGAAAAATTAAGAACTCTGCTTCCTCCTGTCATTACTCACCATAAAAGTTTTCCTTATTTCCTTATTTTATAATCCAACTAAAAAATATTTGGAAGATTCCAAAAGTATTTGGATAACTTTCCCTCATTCTTGTGCACAAATACACAAAGTGTTGTATACAAAGGATTGTGGCCATAGGCTGAAGAACCAGGAGTCTCCTCTCTTATAACAGTACACCTGTATCATGTAATGCACCTATCACAATAGTATCTGAGTCACCACTAGTTTTTCCATCTCTCCTGTCGTTATTACTGATGAGAAGATTCTCTTCTCTTAGGGAAAATGCAGATCTACAAACTCAACCTTTTGTCTAGAATAAAGTGATCTAGAAAGTACCCAGTCACTGGCCAGATTCTTCCCTCAGTTAGATGCATGTAAATCTGAAGACACCTACTGAAGTCCATGGCATTATTCTAAGTTTGCACCTGTTTAACAGAGCAGAAAGTCTCTACTCTCTGCAAGTTCCAGAGAGGAACAGTTGTGTAAAGTCTTGCGAGCTTCAGAATACAATACAAGGCTTATCTTTTTTTTGGGCAGGCCTGAACTTGGTTGGTGTCACCGGACCCTTTTGGAGTATGATTCTGAGATCTGAGTTCAGAGGATAATTGAAAAGGTGAGGAAAGCCTTACCAATTCATGGTTCCCTTTCATACAATAATTTCCATAAGAAGAATGATGGCCGCGATATAAATGCATATATATCAAAGACACATCAAGGGGTTCTATGGGTTAAAAACAATCCCTGGATATTACTTAAATTCAACATGAAACGACCTTGAACAAATGGCTGACTTGTCACCTGCTTTCCACAAGGAGAGATTCAAGTCACGCTAGCCCTTTCAGTGTCCTCTTCTTTTACAATTCACTATTGTGTGCTCAATTAAATAAAATGATTGCAACATCTTTCAATATGCCATGTTTGTAAAATCATCAAGGCACTAATCAATGTCAGCATGTGTAGCTAAGCTAGTGCCACAATAACATTTTTAAAAATTGTAAGCCTCTATACTGAATTACAGAAATAATGCAATTACCAGGTTTAGTCTGCAGTACTTCTGGCCTGACAGATGTTTTGGGTTTGGATGGAATGAGTCGTGTTTCTTTTGGAGCTGAAAGAAAGGAGCAGGATTATTATTGTATTCTTCAGGAATCATAGTTCAATGCCATGTTTAGCCCACAGAAAATAAAAGTCTGCAATAAAGACAATAACAATTTCATGTTTTTCTGGAAGCTGCAATAAAATGACTGCTCAAAAGGAAGAAAATTAAGAGTGCTGCACTGTGGGATGACTTGATATAGTGATCAAAGTGGCCAAAATTCTGATACTCTGAGAAAATGGGACCACTCAGTTTTGACAGACAGATAAACAAATAGGTTAATGGGTGCTTCTGAGCAAGTTTGATAGTGGCAGAGAGATCATTTCTAAGACAGAGCTGTGAGTCTTCCATGGCAAAGGATGTGCATACATGTAGGAGAATGAAAGCGAATGAAATGTTGCAGCACAAAATAACTTTCTAGAACATTTTCTAGAAGAGTTTTCTTTGGTGAAAAGGGAAAAATACCAGTATCACAATTTCAGTAAAACTTCTTTACCCATTGTTGCCTTTGTCTGTTTAGAGGTGACAGAAGGTTTTGTTATGAGTGGCTGCGGGGATGTTTGATGTATTGCTGTTGGGGAAAAATGCAAAGAATCTTAGATACTAAAATAAAAAAGAATTGATGAACTTCGGTTTTGCACACAAGATAAAACAAAAACTGCAACGGAAATAGGTTGCATTTGGGTTATTACTGACTCCTTCCCCCCCCCAAAAGGGTCAATTTACAAACCACAGCGTAACACAATATCAGTTGTACTGACTGTTGACAGAAACAAATTGACTAAGATCTTCCTTGTAGCTTCTTGCTTTATATTTGTAAAAATATAAAATCAGTAGCAAGATAGATATAAAAGTATCCATTTTAAAATTGTTTTTGTTCTAATAAAATACTACTACTTAGCTCTTATATAGCACTTCTAATTGGTACATCTCAAAGCACTTTACAAAGGAGGTCATTATAATGATCTCTATATGGGTAGTAAGAGTAAGACACAGATAAGAGAAATGACTAGACAGTAATTAGAAAGGGTCTCATGTATGCAGCTACCCAAACTTTTTTTTAAAAAACAAAACAAAACAGTGAGTCTTCCAGTACTGAAACAATGACGTTTCATCACGTGCCATTCCTTGAAAATCCTTTGGGAATGAGAAATAGTGGCATGGGGTTCAGCCTCTCCTTTTTGGGACTATAAATCTGTCAGCTTTAAAGTATTTTTGGTTTTCATGTGCAGGGGTATACATTTTGCCATCGCGTACCCCAGTGCAACACAACTGACTTGAGCTGCACAGGAATAACTAAAGAGAAATTTGCTAAATGCTTCTGAAAAGCACAACAACTGAGGTTTGGCTAAACGAATGATTAAACCTCAATATACAGAATTACAAAAATGACTCAATTACCAGGTTTGGTCTGTGGCATTTCTGGCTTGATGGATGTTTTTGGTTTAGTAGGAATGAACAGTTTTTCACTTGAAGCTGAAATAAAAAAAAACATCCCTGGATTATAATTGCAAATTTCTTTAAGGAAACACAGTGATTGAAGCCTTCAAGGAAATGTGTGTCCAATAGGCTGTGAGGCAAATTATGAAGAGCAATGCTGAAAATCACTTAGTATGAATGCCCAAAAAGGAAGAAAAAATTATACTGCATTTTGTTTCAATAGTAATTGCTATGTATGAAGTGGGTGGCATTCCCAGTGTTATGAGAACATCCACCTTTGGATGAAACAAGAGAAAGTTGTTGACAAAAAGAGATACAGAACATGATAAAATGAAGGGGCTGCTCAAACTAGCCTGACAAAAGATAATTTATTCAGACACTACTGGCCAAATTCTCCTTCTCTACATGAAAGCCTGAGGACAGAATTTGACACTATGTTATCTTCCTGTTAGTCCCCCACTCCACCTAACTGGATCTATGGATCAGCTTCCCAATTCCAGCTTACAAAATTACTCAATTCTAAGTTGATCTCCATATCTTTCAGCCGAGAACTCTTGCCATGCGGCATATCCTCAACTGAAAACAAATATTAGTAGGATGCTTAGTATTTATGGCTAAATTTTTTTTAGTGGTAGTGGTGGGGTCTGTGATCCATATTGGTGTGAAAAACTTAGAAAAGTTATGGACAGGGACTATCATAATAGACCAATCACCACAGTGTGGACATTTGGGTGTTAAAGAAAATTCAAATAAAAAAATTATAAACCCACATGTTGAAGAACCTTTTCACCCCAGGTGTGGGATCTCAAGTAACCTAACATATATACCGTAATATTTGGTGAAGATGTAGATAGTTCACAAGTGGCTGCTAATGCATAGATCAAGTACTGATTCTTTTGCTCTTTCAGAGCAAAAATAGGACATTGCTTCAGTAAAATATTCACATAATAGAAAGAGCTTTAATTTTGGGAGTTACCGAGAAATAGTATAAACCAGTGATTAGGATCTACTGAGATGGAGAAAAAGTTGCACCAATTTAATTTGCAAAACATTGACTAAGACCTATCTACAAAGCTGAGGCCAGATGACTTAGAGTACTGATTAAGATAGTTGGAGCAATGCACTCTAATTAATACACCCTACTCTCAGAAGCATCCATCTTCTCACTATGACTGATAGATTATTTTCATTGTAAATTTTATTTCTGCCCATAAGCCCAAATAAAGAGTATCTACCTTAGATTCATTCAGAAACTCTCCTACTGGGACATGAATAATTAAAGTTCAGAATAAAAATGGTGTGGCTTATGTTCCACCCAACCTTTTCTGGAGAGGGCTGACTGGGAGCTAGTTGAGGTGATTGGAAAGATGGGTTTGAGAGCTGCTGTTTGGGACTGGGAAGAGATTGTAGGTGGTCCATTTTGATTTTTGTATGGTCTATGGTGGCGGTTGGAGTCCTACCGTTTTCTTTCAGCTGTCTTATATAAATTGTGTAAAAAGCTCAAAACCAAACATAGGTGCAGGAAACACCTTTCAATAAATACACTACCTTTTTAATAATGTGTTAATGAGTTGAATTTATGAGACACAATGAAGAGTGTTACATATTTGGATATCAGTTTCTGTACATCTGATATTACATTTCCAGCAACACGTGCCTGTTCAATAAGTCAAATCTCTTCTGACTGGAAAAGATGTGAAATCTCAACAAATTAGGAAATCTCCTTGATCTTAACAACTATCAAGGAAAAGAAACTGAGTGAAATATTGTAGGTGATGTCCTTATTAAAAGAGTTGGGTAAAACTGGTAAAAAAAACAAAAAAAAAACCAAAACAAAACCAGGAACACTTGTGTGACTTTTTTGAAAATTTGTTCCACATTTTGCCATCACTAAATTTCAATTTTCAAAAAATCTAGGCAGGTTTAAATTATGCATAGAAAGCCCAAGAAGAAGGAACAAGCCACTTTCCTGAAACATCTCACATGAAAAGACCATTTTAACATAAAAATTCATGCTTGTGTGCTTTTTAAAAGATGCCACTGTAGGATAACCACCTAGCTTTCAGCCCACTGCTTACCCAACTTAATCATGTGTTTATGAGGCAATATCACCTCCATCCTCTGTTTCAAAAATGTGATTTTTTAGAAAGTAGTTCTACAGTCACTGCAAATGTTCAGATAATGAAAAATATTTTCTATAAAATAATATTGAAAATTTTGGAAATTTAAATTGTTCCAATTCACTCAGACACAGGAAAACTTCATTAAAAAACCCACACGTAAACATTGCTTTATTTCACCAAATTCTACTCATTGAAAAAATCTGTTGAGATATTGGAAGTGTTTTTCCCAGAGTCCTGAGCAAAATTATTAATCATCTTCCTATTCCTTTCCTAAGATCCTCCTACTCAGCTGGAGTAGCTGGAAATGGCACTTAAGAGATTATGTATTTCAAAAGCAGGATTTAGCCATATAGACAGTCCTAGCTGTAAAAGAGCCATCCTTTTTTTTCCATTGTAGAGTTGAGGAGAGAGACAATGAACACACTGACTGGCAGGATGATCTCATGGAAGGATAATGCTCCTGGATTTCCATACCATATTACAGAACAGATAAAAATAACTTGTGAGACAACACTGTATGTTTTGAAGATTTAAACATTTTCTCCTAGAAAATTCATACTATGTGAAGAAAAAGATTCCCCAAGGTAGGTAGGCACCTTGAATTTGCTAGGTGATATGATTGGGGTGGAGGGAGCACTAAGAGGCTGACTGCCTCAAAGAAGGCCTTAGAGAGCTGAAATTTCTATTCCAATGGAAAAGTGAAGGCAAGACAGGAAAGATGATCTTATCAAACTAGAAAGGGAGAAAAAACAAAAACAAAAAACAAGGAGCATGAAGGGCAATCCAGTTCTAGGAAGTTGAGTGAAAAGGAAAATGGTAACTCGGAGTTACTAATTGTCTGGTTTCCAAAGTTGGGCTTGAAGTAATGGGAAGCCCAAGACACAATCAGATTCTAAGGGCTTGTCTACACAGTGCAGTAAAGCACATTCAAAAGTTGTGACTTGTATAATGCTCTAATGTGCTCTGCTCTAACTGCCCCATTTAGACCACGTTGGCTGGAACTAGAAGGTATATAGTTTGCATTAACATAGTCCTGTTTCAAAGGAGCTGACTGAAGATAAACAGAAAAGGCTTGTCCACATAAAGACTTGGTGCATGGCAAGTTGGGATAAGAACATAAGAATGACCATACTAGGTCGGACCAATGGTCAATCTAGCCCAGTAGCCTGTCTTCTGGGAATGAACAGAACAGGTAATCACCAAGGGATCCATCCCCTGTCACCCATTCCCAGCTTCTGGCAAACAAAGGCTAAGGACATCATCCCTGCCCATCCTGGCTAATAGCCATTGATGGACCTATCTTACATGAACTTCTCTAGTTCTTTTTTGATCCTTGTTATAGTCTTGGCCTTCACAACATCCTCTGGCAAAGAGTTCCACAGGTTGACTGTGCGTTGTGTGAAGAAATACTTCCTTTTGTTTTAAACTTGCTGCTTATTAATTTAATCTTGTGACCCCTAGTTCTTGTGTTATGAGGAGTGAATAATACTTCCTTATTTACTTTCCCATACCAGTCATGATTTTATAGACCTCCACCATATCACTCCCAGTCATCTCTTTTCCAAGTTGAAAAGTCCCAGTCTTATTAATCTCTCCTCATATGGAAGCTGTTCCATACCCCTAATCATTTTCGTTGTCCTTTTCTGTACCTTTTCCAGTTCCAATATATCTTTTTTGAGATGGGGCGATCACATCTGCACGCAATATTCAAATTGTGGGCATGCCATGGATTTATATAGAAGCAATATGATATTTTCTGTCTTCTTAGCTATCTCTTTCCGAATGATTCCCAACATTCTCAACATTTTTGACTACTGCTTCACATTGAGTGGATATTTTCAGAGAACTATCCACAGTGACTCCAAAATCTCTTTCTTGAGTGGTAACAGCTAATTTAGACCCCATCATTTTGTATGTATAGTTGGGATTATGTTTTTCAATGTGCACTACTTTGCATTTAGCAATACTGAATTTCATCTGCCATTTTGTTGCCCAGTCACTCACTTAACTCTTTGCAGTCTGCTTTGGACTTAACTATCCTGAAGAGTTGATCTCAATCTATGATATGCAAGCCTGCCACAAACTGTCACCAAGTAGACCCTGGTACCACGCACTAGACATTCTGTAGTGTGGGCACCACAGAACTTTTACAGCATGGTAGCAGAGTCCACATGGCCAATTAGTACGTGGAAGGTTAGTGCACTGTGGATTTACATCCCAACTTGTTGTACGCTAAGTCTCTGTGTGGACAAGCCCAAAGATTGAGAAGTATCTTACTCTGGGAAGACGTCTGAGAGGCAAGTCACCTATCCAAAAAGCTCATAAAAATCCTAAAAAGTACACTACACCCAGTTAGAGCTGATTGTACAGTTATCAAAGAACAATTATAGTATGTGGTCTTTCCCAAGTAAGATAGCAGAATGTACGACTGCTATTTTTCCAGAGACAAAGGAAACTGAAGCAGGATTCATTTTCTCCATTTGTTATAAATTAAAAAAATCAGATTGGGCTGAAGGGTGCTGCTGCTACAAAAAAGATTTGTTCATGTGAGGAAGCACAAACAACGTTGTTTGCTCAGGCCAAAGGACAAGCATGCACCTAGAAACAGAGGAAAGTTTGATGATTACATTTAATGGCATAAAATGAGCTTCTCCTTGGAATTTCTTCTCTGATGAGAATGAAAACAAACAAAACAAAGTGACTACCTATTGAATAAATATTATTACCCAGTGTTGCCTTTGCTCGTTCAAGAGAATGAGGAGTTGTAGCAGTGACTGGCTCTTGGAGGGATCGAATGGCTCCTGCTGGAAAAAATGTAGATTAATCCTGAGAGAGATGAAGGGACTCAATGAAGCTACACAATTTATACCAGATGAAGATCTGGCCCAGGATGTTTTAAAATAGCAGCAAGTATTTGCAATCAGAGACTTACAAGATATAAGTAGCTACTCTTAGGCTTTATTTAAAAGGAGTTTTGAGGTTTGTTTTGTTTTTTTAAAGAGAAAAACATTTAAACATGGTGGCACTATATGTTCATGCTGTTCCTTGTTTATTTGAAATTCTCTATAGTAGGCTCTCTTTACAGATATGTCTATGTGTGTATAAAGTAAGGATAGACTGGTCTAGGCAGCAAAATTCAGATTGAGATCCAGATTTCCCTGAAGGCTGAAAAGCAATTCGATCCAATGTTTTGGTTCAGGGCCCTGTTAGTACAAAGTAATCATACTGTGCACAGGGATGAAACAGGAGAACTCTTAACTGTGCCTGAACATGTGTATTAGTTTTCCGATGGTACAGTTAATAATATACTTAGCTTTGCAATGGTTGTTACAACAGTTTCTGATTAAGTATGGTTAAAGCCAGAGGTGACCAAAATTTTTCACAAGGAGGGTTTTCCCACAAAAAAATTATGGTTTTGTCAAAACTGAAATTTTTCACAGTAAAATATTGATTCTGATTAAAAATTTTGGTTTTCCTGCAGGGAATTTCTGAACAAAATTTTTAATTTTGACTTAAAATGTTTTGGTTTGGTTTTGTGGTTTAAAAAAACCCCCAAAACAAAATGGAACGTTTTAAGTCAGTTTGTCAATTTGAAATGAAAAATTTCATTTGGGGAGGTTTAGGCTGGATATTAGGAAAAACTTTTTCACTAGTAGGGTGGTGAAGAACTGGAATGGATTACCTAGGGAGGTAGTGGAATCTCCTTCCTTAGAGGTTTTTAAGGTCAGGCTTGACAAAGCCCTGGCTGGGATGATTTAGTTGGGTTTGGTCCTGCTTTGAGCAGGGGGTTGGACTAGATGACCTCCTGAGGTCCCTTCCAACCCTGAGATTCTATGATTCTATGATTTGACATAAATTTTTATTTTTATACCAAAAAAACCAAATAAACTGTCATTTTAAGTAAAAACAAAATACTTTTTTTCTTTTTGAAATGTTCATTAAAAAATTCATTTCAAATTGTTCAGACTTCTCATGGGAAAACTGAAATATTTCAATAGACAAATTCTGAAATAAAAAAATGTCATTTGAAATTTGTCACAGGAAAAATTTTGGTTTTTCAATTAGCTCTGGTTAAAATCCATGTGGACCATACAGAGGAGTCTAAGGAGAGGTAAGGATCAATGATGATGGTAGAAAGTTTGTGTTATATGACAAAGTATCAGAGTAAGAGATACATGTCAGCACAGTGTTAGTGTTTCTCATATTGATTACATTTCTATACACTCTCAGAAATTGCGCCAGCCTTAGAACCTTAACAATATGATTTCTCATGCTTTATCTATCTCATATGTTTATAAAATACCTCCAATCTGTAGTACTTTTAATAAACTCTTTTTTCTTTTAAATTTTACTCTTCAGCACAGGGTCTGCCTTTTGTACATTGACTAGAATATTCTGGGTCTTACTGTAATATAAATAATAAATTAGATACACAAAACAATGCAAGGAGAATGTTATGTAAGTTGTAAAGTTAGGAAATGCCAGATTCATGTGAACTTATTTGCTGCACCTTTGTTTGTCCATCCTGTGCTCTAAATCAGGCAGGGGTCCTATGGAACAAATAGTGATGATATAATTAAAGGTACTATCATAACAAATACACATAAGGGGGCAGCATTAAGGCTTCATGGGCAAGCATAAATCTGGCACTTTCTAACCTTTGGGTACTTGACTTTGCAAGTTAAATAACATTCTTTTAATGTATTTTTGTATGTAATTGTCTAGTTATTTTTTTCAAGAGGAAAAAGGTAAAAACAAATTCTAGTACGTGCAGCTGTGACAGCCTACCATCAACAGCAGGATTTGAACCCTGAATCTTCAGCACAGATTTCTATCATTTGAACTACAGCACTAACTACATTAGCTGGCATCCAGAGAAGGCTGTTATCCCAGAGAGGGTGGAATGGGTCACAGGCACTATATGCAGGTTCCAGGGTGGCTGAAGGGAGCCTGGCCTGGCCCAGTTCTCCTTGTTTCCTGCCCTCCCCACCTCCTGTCCAGGAGTTGGGGCAGCTCTTGCCTTATGTGGTGCCCCAAAGTAAGGGCGGGGGGCAGGGGTATAAAGGACACTGAGTTCCTGTGCTGGGCCTAAGCTGTGTGGTGAGTCCAGCTCAGCTCTCTCGCTACACTGACACACATCCCGCTGCTACAGCTGTTCTGGCAGGCTCCAGATGCTCCCAAAGCAGTGTGCTCTACTGCTGGTGCTTTGAGGGTGGTGTGAAGTGGACACTTTGAATTGTTTGTTTGCTTAGTTATTGTTTCAGCATGCTGCCAAAATTTTCCTGAGGAATGCAACTGACCAGAAAGAAATGATGATTTTTAACAGTTTATACCTCAGCTGAACCTGAAAGGACCTTGATGAGATAAGGGAACCACCACTTCCCTAGTCTAAGGCCTTTTTCTCTGCCAAATTCCCAAGGCATCCTGCAAACAGTGGAAGAGTGAAAGTTTCTTAAATATAAATTACAAGAATCTTTTATAATGGAACGTGTTAGGCAACTTAAATAAGGGGGTTGCTACCAGCTCCACCTGTAGGATATTAAAGCCCCTTTATTACACTGAAAACAACTGATTGTTTTCATCAGACTCACTACTTAATTGCAGTAAAATGGAGACTTTTTTAGCTATAATGATAAAATGTTAGTAGCATTTCTGCTGTTACCGTTTTTTCCCCCAACAGTCCATTGTAGAAGAGTTGCTAAAAATGTAAACTTAAGCATAATGAAATGCAAAATAATTTACCAGGTTTAGTGTGTGGCACATCTGGACTAGGTGATGTTTTAAGTTTGGAAGGAACCCGCTGAGTTTCTTTTGGAACTGAAAAAAAGAACCTCTTATAAATGTTTACCCTCTCCAGGAATCAGAGTCTAACAACAGGTGTAAAGCCACAGACACTGCAAGCCTTCTGCCTGCAACAAGGAAACAAAAATGTTATGGAGACAGTGAAGAAGGCTGAAAGTCATATGTGCACAGGCCTTGAAAAGAGAAATGATGGCCTGGCATGTGCAAGCATTTGAAAAATGATCAAACAAGCAAGGGACAGACGTTCTTGTCCTGTTTGGAGTCTAGCTGAATAAGGATTAAGACAAGAATTTATTAACACAGACAGACATGGCTGCAGGATGACTGAGATCTTTCCATTTGTATTTTAGAGTGAATATCTGCTGTGCCCCAGGCACTTCTCTTTGTGATATGCATGCTTAACTCCTGTAGATAGCAATGAAATGAGAAAGTACAAGAGAATGGAAGTGAGCTTTTCATGTGAAGAAAACAGAGTCGATAGAAATCCCGAGTTCCAAACAACAGAGGTTTTTTAGATCACAAAACAGAATAAAGTTTAACGAATCATTGAAGGATAGAATAATTCTCTTGAGACTGATCCATGCCTTTTCAATATTAATACACAATAAGTTCTCTTTTAGTTATCAGTAGGTATTTAATTAACACATCTTAACTCTAAAAAGTGGGCCAAGTGATGGATTGAGCACAGGTAGGAGCTGCAGGGAGTCAATAGTTGATCAGTACCTCTCAGGACTGGGAGAAATCTTTATAGTACACATTTTAAGAGTCAAATTCTGCCCTCAAATGCATGCTTGAACACAGGTGAGTCTTCCATATAGACATTCAGCATCAATGAGAGTTGTGCTCATATATGAAGGCATACATTGCTCCTTAAAGATTTTCCTATCTTTCCTTAGACAACTTTTGAGAAGCGTTAAAGAGAAAAAGTGACTCCAAATTTCCCTCAGAACACTCTTGTATAAAAAAAGCTTTTAGTATAAAATTAACACTGCTGATTTTTGTTCAGTTACAGTTGAAAAATTATCAGTCAAATGTGAACAGTGAAACAAAAATAGCTGTGATGGAAAACACACACTGCAAATTTATTTAGGTCACTAAGTTACTGTGAAGTGTTTTTATTTGGATTTTGCTTCTGGCAATGGCAGCGAGACTGGTAAACTTTCCACATAAAACCACCACCACCTAAAACACCAATCACATGGCAGAAGTACAGCCTTATGAAGGATTTGCAGTCACTTGGGCTTTGAGCAGCAGTACCTGGTAGTTTCTATGAAAGCCAAAATAATTGATGGAAGTATCTTGAATGGTGGCATTCTGTAAGCTCTGAATCCAGTTATAGTAAGCATTAATTGTTAGCTGTGTGCCTGGTATTGTACTAGTTCTTGAAGGAGCCATAAAGGAAAATGCAGAGATAAACAATAATTCACAAAGAAGCCTTAAACCTGGTGCCCTCTAGACATTCACCTTGTGTAAGGGGAATTGCTGGGTGCCATAGAGATGCCATAGCAGCTATATGTCACCCCTTCCTTGGGACCAGGAGCAGCTTAGGCATAAGTAAGAGAAGCCTGAACACTGTGGGTACAGGCTAAAACCATCTTTGCCACTCCCTCACCCGCCACAAATCCTCAGCTGGAATACAGAATCTTTATTTCCCAAACAACTGGAGTACTGCTTTTCATTTATTACTGCACTTATTTAGTTTTCTGCAATAGCTTGAATAAGTACTTTTATGAATAATATTGCTTTTAAAAAGTGCATTGATTTAACGTGAAACTTTCTAAAACTCTCAGCCATCTAATTACACAAAATAATGGAATTATTCACCAAGAAAAAATATTAGTTAGACAAGGTGAGTGAGGTCATATGTTTTATTGGACCAACATCTACTGGTGAGAGACAGAAGCTTTGGAGCTTATGCAGAGCTCTTCTTCAGGTCTGGGAAAGATATTCAGAGTGTCACAGCTAAATACAAGGTTGAACAGAGCGTGTAGCATATGTAGTTACATATTCTAAGTGACTGTTCAAGATGAAATGGCCTGTTAACACCTCTCTAGTCATCGGACAAAAAAGGGGGTTAGTCTGTTACAAATTGTACTGTCTTTATTTAGAACATGATTTTTAGTGTCCATCCAAAGCTCCAAAGCTCGTCCTTTGAAGGTGTTGTGCAAGTTTCTTTTGAGAATGAGGACCAATAGGTCAGATATGGAGTGATTGTTTTGTGAAAAGTTTTTGCGCATGAGTGTTACGGTGTTTTTGTCTCTCATCATTTTTCTGTGAAAGTTCATTCGAAAGCAGTGTGATTGTCTGGTTTCACCTACATAATTCTTACTGTGGCATTTAGTGCACTTGACAAGGTACACCAAATTCTGTGATAGGCATGTGTAGGACCCATGGATCTTGAAGTACTATTGTTGGAAGTATAGATCAGCACAGCAGTGGAGACATGTCTGCAGGTTTTGTATCTGTTGTTATGGCAGGGTCTGGACTTTCTCCTCAGAGCATATTCTGTGGTATCTTTGCTCCCCAATATGCCAGCTCTTCATAGGCCACATTGAGAAAGAATTTCTGGACAAATACACCACAAAAACAATGATATACCTGAGACACAATCAATAATATTTTCATCCTCTGGACAAGTGACCTAAACTCCCTCATGGATTTCCATCACAACTTCAACAACCACCAGCCATCCATCAAATTCTCTCTCAAACACTCCTGCACCAGCATCATATTCCTGGACACCATGATCATTTTCAACAATGGAACGCTACAGTCAGCTATATGCAAAAAACCCATGGATCACCACTCCTACCTTCACAGATCCAGTAATCACTCCAAATACACCAAGAAACCTATTATCTAGAGCCAGGTACTCACATATCACAGAATATGATCCAAGGAGAAAGTCCAGGATACACACCTAAACACACTTAAAACTGCCTTCGCCAAACAAGAGCACTCCGCCAGAGATGTAGATTGCATAATGGAACAGGCCACCCAAATACCTGGAGAAAACCTGCTTCAATATGCCCATCACATTCCCTGACCGCAAACTCCTGGTTGTCACCTGTCACCCTACACTGGAACCCATACAGGGTATCATTAAACAATTACATTACAATCCATATTCGACAGGGACCACATCCTGAAAGAAAATCTTTCCTGAACCCCCTCTTTTGGTGTTCAAACGACCCCCCCAACCTCATCATCAGAAACAAGCTCCACACAGACGAGGACACATCAATTAAAAGCAGCATAAGACCCTGCCATAAAAACAGATGCAAAACCTGAAGACATATCTCTACTGCTACGATGATCAGTGCTCTCCACAACACACCTTTCCAGATCCAGAGTCCTACACATGCCTATCACAACGGCAACGCACCAGTGCACCAAATGCCCCAACAAAAACTATGTGTATGAAACCAGAAAATCACTCCACTCTCAAATGAACTCTCATAGAAAAATGATAAAAGACAAAAACACCATATCACCCATGGCTGAACACTTTTCGTAAAGCAATCACTGTATATCTGACCTCTCAGTGGAGTGGTGTTAATGGGCCACTTCACTCTGAATGGTCCTTTGGAAAATGTGTTAACTTTTTATGCTAAACAATTCCATCTTGTATTTAGCTGTGACACTCTAAGTACATTTCTCAGACCTGAAGAAGAGCTCTGGTGTAAGCTCCAAAGCTTGTCTCTTTTATCAACAGAAATTGGTCCAATAAAAGATATTATCTCACCCACCTTGTCTCTCTAATATCCTGGGACCAACAGGGCTACAACAACACTGAGAAAAAAAAAATCTCATTTTCCTCCAAGTTCAGTTCTGTTTCAAGAAGTCTGTCAGTTTTATTCACGCCTGAAGTGAATCAGTGGAAAGTCTAACTTTAGGGGTGACCATCTGGGCTCCAGCTTTCCAGGTAGGAAATGTAACTTTTATTTTGATTTCCATGAATAGGTAGTTACTCAAAAAAGTGGAGTTTCTTACCTCTTTGAAAAGATAAGTCTCATAATTTAATTGATAGGCTCCCTAAAGTATGTTAACAAGTGTATGTAAACATTTTCATAACTTTACTGATAAAAATGGTCATTAAATCTCTGTAGTTTTCATCTGCAGGTGTAAAATGTGAGATAGCAGATGCTCACAAGCTGATGGCTGAGAAGTAGAGACTTGCTATGCTACTATGCTAACATGTTAGTTTAAAAAAATTCAGTCCTTTGAAGTACAATTGCTAAAAATAAAACCTTGACATTAAGGAACACAAAACAATGATATAATTACCAGATTTTGTTTGTGGTACATCTGGGCTGGGTGATGTTTTTGGTTTAGATGGGACACGTCGATTGTCTTTCGCGGCTGAAAGGATGCAGAGTTATACATTAAAACAGGTGTGCTGCCAGGGAGCTTTAATTTAAATTAAATTTCTTTCAGAAAATAATTCCAACAGAAAATTCCTGACCAGCGCTAATAATGTCCGATAGCCTGTCATTACAATACAGCATAGATCAGAGAAGAGGTCAGAGGTTGAAGTGACCCCTGCCTGCTCTGCAGATTGCGGCAGTGGAAGGACAGGTTACACCTTTGTTCCGCCCACTCTCAGCTGTGCCAACAGAGCTCTTGTGCAGCTGAAGATTCAGGGCTTGTCCAGCTGGGATAATGCACCCTACAGAAGGCAGGGGATTTCTAAAGCACTCGAATGCGTTGTGCATTAAGTGGTCTATGTAGGCCCTGCTGGTACCACTCAAGGTTCCCTAGTGTGTTTTAATACATATTAAAGCATAACACCTATTGATGTGCCCAGAAGATTCAGGGGGCCTGGGGCAAAGCAATTTCGGGGGCCCCTTCCATAAAATAAATTGCAATACTATACAATACGATATTCTCGTGGGGGGCCCTGCAGGGCCTGGTGCAAATTGCCCCACTTGCTCCGCACCCACAGGCGGCCCTGGGAAAATAAACCTTCTGCATCTCGGTACAAACCCAGTTTTGAGAAAACTTCTTTACAAGGTATCACTGGTTCTCAGCATCAGCTAGTGCTAAAAGACACTAAAGCTCATTAAAAGGGTTGGACAAATATTTTCCGTCAAAACTTTTTCTGGATCGAAAACTAGGGGGTTTTAAAAAGCAGAAAAAAATCATGGACAATGTCTGCTTTCCTTCAAAATTTGTTGTGGTTTTTTTAATTGAAAAGCTGAAATTAGTCTGCCAAAACTTGAATATAGTTTGGGGTTTCAGAAGTGTGTGGCCAAATATCTGCTGCTTGCTGTATTTGATTGTTTAAAGAAACAATAAAAAAATTCTGCTTAAAAAAAATCCAAAACTTTTGAACCACCTCAGCTTGTGACCAAACACCTGAGCCCATCCAGTCAGAGATTTTTCCAGGTTTCTGATACTCTGCTGGCTTCCTTGACTCTCATCTGTCTCCATAACTTTGGGTTCATTTAGATTAGAACATAAGAACGGCCATACTGGGTCAAACCAAAGGTCCATCCAGCCCAGTATCCTGTCTACCGACAATGGACAATGCCAAGTTCCCCAGAGGGAGTAAACCTAACAGGTAATGATCAAGTGATCTCTCTCCTGCCATCCATCTCCACCCTCTGACAAACAAAGGCTAGGGACACCATTCCTTACCCGTCCTGGCTAACAGTCATTAATGGACTTAACCTCCATGCATTTATCTGTTTCCTAGAGACTGGCTCCATGGGGTCCCTCACAAACTGGAGACGGTTACTGTGGGTTTGTCTTTAGTATAGCTTATGTACATACTCCACCAACTGAGCATTTGAGCTTGTTCCAGAATCTGGGATGAGCCTATTTTGTGAAAATGGAAATGCTCAAAATAGCACATGCATGTGAATGGACACAGGGTGCTAAAATTAAATTAATCCAGGGGTTCTCAAACTGGGGGTCAGGACTCCTCAGGGGGTCACGAGGTTATTACTGGGGGTCACGAGCTGTCAGCCTCCACCTCAAACCCCACTTTGCCTCCAGCACTTATAATAGTGTTAAATATATAAAAAAGTGTTTTTAATGTATAAGGGGGTGGGGTCGCACTCAGAGGTTTGCTATGTGAAAGGGGTCACCAGTATAAAAGTCTGAGAACCACTGAATTAACCCCTCTGAAGCCTCAGGGAATGCAGGGGAGGGGGAGGTATCCCTTGGTAGGGTTGGGAAGGATATTGCTCTTCTCATGTGATCCCTCCCCCAGTGGCTAATTTTAAATGAAGCTACCCTCCCCGAACATGAATCTCCCTATGGCACTGAAATTAAATGTAGACTATAATTTGGCATTTGAGAAGTGAAAGGGATGGTAGCCCTAATGGAAAAGCTAACAGCTTGGCTCTTCTGCAAGCCTCAAACTGCTGAATGAGCTTTAGGGTAGGGAAGGCTGTGCCTCCCAAACAGCCTGGCCCTGCCCCCTATCCGACCCCCAGCCACTTCCTGCCCCCTGACTGCCCGCCCCCCTCAGAATCCCTGACCCATCCTGCTCCTTGTTCGCTCACCGTCCCCCAGAGACCCCCCCAACCACCACCCCAGGACCCCACCCCTGCTCCCTGTCCCCTGACTGCCTCAACCCCTATCCACCCCCACGCTGAGTTCTGACAGACCCCCAGAACGCCCACAATCCAATCCCCCCATTCCCTGTCCCCTGACGGCCCCCCCAACCTCTGCACCCTCCCTATCCCCAGCACTCCCTGCCCCTTACCAACCCCCCCGGCCCTGGCCCCTTACTCCCGGTTCCCTCCAGTGCATCCAGGAGCTTCCCTCGACAGCTGCAGTGTGGCTCCGGCGGGGCCCCTGAGCTCCTCCCTGCTCAGAGTCGCGTGGTAAGGGGACAGGGCTGCGAGCTCCAGGCCGAGTGGAGGAAGCTGAGCTCGGCCCGGAGCTCGCAGCCCCCCCGACCACGCGGCTCGGAGCGGGGCGGAGCTCAGGCCCCGCCAGAGCCATGCTGCAGCGCTATCTAGGGATGCTCCTGGATGCGCTGAAGCTCTGGGAGAGGGACGGAGGCGGGAGCCTCGGCCGTTCTCGTGGGGGCTCCTGCGGAGCCCGGGCCTGGGGCAAATTGCCCCACTTGGCCCCTGCCCGGGCGGCCCTGTGTGCACCAGCAGGGTCTACATGGACCAGTTAATATGCTACACATTAGTGCGCTTTAGAAATCACACCACCCGTGGTGTGTGTGCATTGCCATATCCTGTACACAAGATCTCAGTCTCTACCTTTTGCTGTTGGTGCTGCTCTCATATGTTCCATTTTCTGTAAATCTTGCCCTCTTCACCCAGCCTTGCATAAAAATATCGCCAGACAAGCAACAGAAATCACCATTCGCCTTCAGATGCAAAACAATGTACAAGAGCAAAGTGGAGGGTTTTTTTTGGTACCTTTGTCTTTTGACACTAGATAAACAAATCCCTTGAAACTACAGACACCAGACAGTAGATAAACAATCTCTCTCCCAACCTATGGAAATTAAGGCTAAAGTCTTCTGTTGCATAAGGGCGCAAAAAACCCCGCATGAAGTAAAATGCTGTAAAAAAAATGACTGTATATTTCATTAACGTGCGTATATATCAGGTAGGGCAATCTTGGTCCATGACAGCTGTGGAGCGAGTATTAGTAATAGACTTCTGCTATTGCCACAAATGTACGTGTGCGCGCGCGCATGCGCGCCAACAATTAACAGTAGAAAAGTTGCAAAATCATAAGCGGCACAACACTGAAATATAAAATTAAGGTGCACTTACCAGGTTTGGTTGGTGGAACGTCTGGGATGGGTGATGTTTTAGGTTTGGAAGGCACACGCCGTGTCTCTTTTGGAGCTGAAAGAAAACAACTGGTTTATATGTTGTTAAAGCTTTCCCAAGCATCACAGTCTGACACCAGCCACAACACAAGACTGTATACATAGTGTGACAAAGTTCCTCCCCTGCCTTGGTGGGTCCTGCGCTTATTGGCGAATTTGCTCGCCTCACAGATTCACGGCAGCCCTCAGTTTGGCCACTTTTGCTAGTGGCTCAAACCTGCCGTTCACTCAGCTAACCTCATCACTGGTCTGCATGGGGAAAAGGAAGGAGAACAATTCCCTCAGTCTCTGCTGACCCACCTAGTGGGTTGGGGGACAGGCCAGGGACCTTCTCCTCTGGTGAGACCCATAGTCCAGGTCAACTCCTCCTGTATTCAATAGGGAGTTGGGGGGATGGGAGGAACCTGGGCCTGCCCTCTATTCCGGGTTCCAGCCCAGGGCCCTGTGGATCACAGCTGTCTACAGTGTTTCATGTAATACCTGTGTGACAGCTACAATTCCCTGGGCTACTTCCCCATTGCCTCTTCCCAACACCTTCTGTATCCTCACCCCAGGACCTTCCTCCCAATTCCAGATGGCATTTGTACTCCTCAGTCCTCCAGCAGCATGCCCTCTCACCCTCAGATCCTTCCGCACCCCTCACTGACTGAAGTGAGGTCCTTTTTAAACCAGGTGCCCTGATTAGCCTGTCTGCCTTAATTCCAAGTTCCTGATTGTTCTGGAACTGCCCCTTACCTTACCCAGGGAAAAGGGACCTGCTTAAACTGGGGCTAATATATCTGCCTTCTATCACTCTCCTGTAGCCATCTGACCCAACCCTGTCACAATAGTCATGCAGTACCTCAGTATGAGATAGAAAACACTGGTATATTTACCAGGTTTGGTTTGTGGCACATCTGGGCTCAGTGATGATTTAGGTTTTGAAGGAACACGCCGTGCCTCTTTTGGAGCTGAAATAAAGAACTTGAGCATTAAAATCATTATCCAGGAATCTGAGCCTCACACCATATACACCTGACCACAAATGAAAGTCAGGTGTTCAAAGGAATTTCAAAGAAAAAGTTGTGTTGTTGGACAGTATCTGTATTGAGATCAACGAAGCACGAGGTGGGATTACTCGCTGAGTTTGAGCCCAGGAAAAAAACAAGGGACATTAGAGAAATTGCAAACACAAACAAACATGGCTTCAGAAAGATGGAGTATTTCTGGATGCTCTAGAGAGCAAACAACTTAAATTAAACTACATTCCTGTAAAGGAAAATACACAAAGGTGGACATGAAAATGACAAAGGTACCTAGAAAAAAAGACTGTTTAATCATGAAAAGTGATGATAGATGAGCCTATTGAGCAAGAGCCTACCATGCCTACATCTCTAATGAGAAGGAAAAAGAAATATGATCATCCCCATAGTTAACATCATTACCTAATGGTGTCTTTGGTTGTTCAGTTCTAAATATAGCTGCTTCTGGGGCTGTATCAAAAACAAATAAAACATAAAAATAACAATGAAAATCAAAATAGAAGAGAATAATTCTATTTAAAGTCAACTTTATTTATGTCTAAATAACAACTATGCTTTCATTTGTCTGCCAGCAATTAGTCAATATTCAAGAACCATTATGCTCTAACAAATATAAACAGCCAAGGACAGAACCTAGTCCTTAAATGTGGGCTAATTTTTCCATCTTTTTTATGGTCTTTATAAAGAAAGATGATTGAAATTTATCTCAGTCATATACTCAGAAATTGGAGCCTGTGGTATGAAGCTCTTCCCTTATAAGTGCCTTTCATACGAAACTTGTATATAAAATTGGTGTTGGAGAGCCTCTTGCTTGTGGGTACCATATTATTAAAATATGTCATTATTTGTGCATTGTGTAATACAAACATCAAAGGCCACTCTTAAGTTATACCCCGTTCCAGTATTCATTTAAACATAAACCAGATTTTTTTATTGTTTTACTGCATAGACATGCAAACAATCGTATTCTACTCCACAAAAAATGCAACGGCATAAAAAAATTGGCTTCCCCTCCTCACTGTAACTGCTTGTTATGTGTGGTATTCAAAAAGGTTAAATATAAAACGTTTTCTTGATATCTTTGCACGCAATGCCAAGAAAATCAGAAAACAATGCTGAAACTGACAGAAGTCAGTTAAGAAATAACTTTCATTCTATTATTGATATTTGTAGTATTTATGATAAATTAATAACTGAAAATAATTCTAAAATGCATACACAGGATAATACAAACATCTCAGTTTTGTGATGGTAGTTAATACACCATTTTTCAGTATCAAACTGATATAAGAATAATGGAAAAAGGACCACAAGGGAAAAATATACTTAATTGAAGTTTTAATTAACTTATGTATCTAATTTATCAGGAGTTTTGTTTTAACTTGGAGATTGCAGCCAGCCTTTTGCAAACAGCTGCAATGATTATAAAAATCACTTAGTAGCAAGAGTTAGATTTTTCATACCAGGAGATGTTATCTATTTGGTGACAATTGTTTTTTAGAGTGGTAATGCAGCACAAAGAATCGATCCAAACATTTGGGTGGGCACGTTGATTAAAGTGATCATCAGTAAGTCATCTAAGTTTACCAACAGTTAGCACAGAATGGTGTCAACAGAAAATTACTAGTGTAACAAAACAGAGTGGTATTTTGGATACCACAATATAGTAATTATTGACTTTTTTGTTTTGTTTACACTATCCCCATTGAAATCAAGTTAATTGATTGTCTGTATAAATCCTGAATACAGTGTCTTGGAATACTGAATGATAATGTATTGATATTGTGAATCCAGTTAAACAAATATTAGTTATATGTTTGGTAATTTACTAGCTCTTAAAGAAAAGAGTGATAGAAGACATACAATAATGGTAAATACAAGAGAAGCTGTGCAACCTCTTTTCTGAAAGTGCAAAGCAGAGTTTGAAGAAATATACAAAAACATCTCTCACAGAACACTAATGCATTTTTTAAATTTGATTTTATTTAATGCTGAGTAAAATTTTCCTCTTAATTACACTACTATAAATCAGGAATAAATCAAATTCTCATGCACGTGTCTAAACATGAGCTATTATTATGCTACTGCATGATGATAAAAAGCTAGTCAATTTCTGCTATTGCCGTAAACGGCTAACAAACAAAACGCCCAACACATTGCAGCAGAGTTGTACCTTGTCATTATGATGCTGAGTGTATTTCAAATTACTATGATAATTAAACAGCTGCTTAGAGATAAACTTCTATAGGAAATATAGAAAATAATTTACCAGGTTTTGTCTGTGGCACATGAGGTTTGGGTGATGTTTTAGGCTTCAAAGGAACACGTCGTGTCTCTTTTGGAGCTGAAAGAGAGAACCTGGGTTACAAATTATTAAATTATCCGGGAATCAGAGTCTAATGACAAGTGTAACACACAGACATGGCACGTTTCAAGCCTGCAATGGAGAAACAAAATCATTTTATGGTAACAGGGAAGAGAAAGTCAGGTGTACAAAGGAGTTTAAAGAAAAATATGGCATTATGAGTGTATCTAGATTTGTTTAAGCAGGGAAGTGGAATTCCTGATCATTTTGAAGCCCAGCTTAAAAAAACAGTTGGAAAATAAATTGCAAGCACAGACAGACAGGACTATGATAAAGATGTTTCAGAACTGACAGCCTTATTGCCTTAAAAAGGAGATAATACACCTGTGTAGTAAACAAAATTCCTAAAAAGCCTTTTGTGTCAAAGGACAGACATATCTAGGAAAAAAAGAGGAATTTTAAGGAAAGAAACTGGTGATATGAGACGACAACTACAACGTGGGTTTCTGTGAAGAGAAGAAAAACAAACATGACTGATCATTAAACAAATTTCTTTACCTATTGTTGACCTTGCTGGTTCAATTCTAAGTGTAATATGTTCCAGGACTGCATCAGAAACAAAACAACAGAAAAAGCATGAGACTCTAAGCATGGCACACCCTTTCGAATGATCAAATGATCAAAGCAACTTCCTAGGTAAGCAATAAGTAAAAGATTATGCAAATCTGGTCTTTGCTAATGCCGTGGATAATCAAAATTACCCTGGGATATCTTATTCTGACTTTTAGAAATTGTGGTCAATTAACTTTGAAGACACTATTACCATAAATACATTGAACGAACTGGATGAAACAAACGCTCAGTTCTGAGATGGTAAAAATCAAAGAATCATAGAAGTTAGAGATAGAAGAGATCTAAGAGGTCATCCATTTCATGTCGCAGTTAACACAATACTCCACTCTACAGTGCATTAACCAGTCTAATTTTAAAAGTCCCAAGCAATTGTGCTTCTACCACTTCCTTTAGTAGACTATTCTACTATCTAATACATCTCATTCTCAGCAAGCCTTTCCTGATATTCACGCTAAATTTTCCCTTTCTCTTTTTTTACCTGCAGCTGGAAGAGTACAGCAATAAGATAAAATAAAATAAAAAATGTTAGCAGTGTGTATGCCCCTTTTGTATTTGCTTTCTTCAAACATTCAAGCTATTGTATCTCACTGCATGGAATTTCACAGAAACAAGTGTTCAGTTTGCATATTCATGAGAAGTGGTATAATCCAGTATGGGGTAGTACACAGCATGACTCAACAAGATGGCACAGTTCCTACGCCCCTACACCCCCAAGGTTTAGACTAGAAACAATTAAACAATTAAATCAGACCCAAAAGAAAATTATTTGCAACTACCAAACATCCATGTATGTATACACAAATATATTACGTGAGTGAAATGAGATAAAATTAGATTTAAACTCTCCACATAACTAATGTGACTTACACTAGACTAATTTTATTTTATTTATTTATTTGGGAATGATGTCTTTGGCAAAGTTGTGTGGTTCAGAAAGGTAAAGACTGTAAAATTTCCTAATTCTGCTAATCTACTACTTCTATCCTCAAGAGATTCAAACTTCCACCAGTGGCTAGTCACGTGGTTGAAGTTAAGCATGTATTTACAAAGCTTTACTGAATTGGGGACTACAAAATTACAGTCATCCACTAAGAAACACCAGGAGATTTGTGACCTATCACCATTAATCAAACCATCTCAATTTTCAAACACTGAGTATCAAGTATTCCTAGCAAAGTGATCATGATCAATCCACAGAATAGGAAAAAATACTGCAAAAAGGGAACTAATTTTGAATAAATTAAAAAACAAACAAACAATTTACTACAGATCATTTGCTATGAATTATTCAGTTGGCTCTAGTTATAGCCTATTAATCCTACTTGTATCACAGGAGCAATAAATAATTCCTCTCAACCTTTAGGAAATTTTACCAACCTTCAAATATTTACAACCTTCAAGTATCAGATGACAGAGTCTGTAACAAACTCCTGACAGCAAAGTAAAGGAAGCACATTAAATCAATGGGGTTTTGTTAGAACCAGTTGCATGAACAGGTAATTACCAGGTTTAGGATGTGGTAGTTCTGGCTCTGGGGACGTGTTAGGTTTGGAAGGAATGAACTGTGTTTCAGTTGGAGCTGAAAAAAAACAAAGAAAAAAACCCTACATTTCTAAACGTTTTAAGGAGTCACAGCCTGACTCTGGCACCATGTTTAAGCCATAAGAAGTGATACCTGCAATGTTGCCGACAACGAAAATTAAATTAAGTTGGTATATATTGTATTCAGCAATGACCGTGACTCTGAAAGGGGTAAGAAATACTCTTGTGTGGTAGGGCAATTTGAGAGCTTCTGACAATGGGGAAAACCCCTGCAAATGTTTGATTATAGGTGTTGACTTTAACAGCTATATTTGTGAGCCTAAGGACTACTCCCATAAGTGTGAGTGTGTTGAATTGAGCCCTGAGGTGACTGGATCAGTAAATTAGCGGCTAAATTCTGCCCTTGGATAAGCCGGTGGTGTTCCCAGTGACTGCAATAAGAGACGGATGCATGTATTTGAAGGCAGAATTTGGCTCTTAATCTTAAAAGAAAGTTGTATCAATTTTCCTCACATGGTCTTCTAAAAATTCATGTAGTTTAAATAATTTCTTGTCATAGATATAACCATAATCTATATTTGAAATGCTTTTGATTGAAAATTGGCATGTCTGAGTCTTCTATTGGTGGTGGTAATCTTGCTGAGAACTAAACAACACTATGGGAACTAAAACCTTAGACATCGTTATTTTTTCCTATCAACAAATGGCCAGACACTAAATCTGACAGTTATTCACCATTCTTTCTAATTTGCTTGTTATATATTCTAGGCTGTGCTGACTTCACTGTTCAAACTCCCCTGCAAGCTTTAAAGGTTAACTGAAAAATGGACCTTCACAAATACAAAGACATTTTGGTTTGGAGATCACCTCTGAAGGAGTAATTTTTTTTTAACTAAGAAAATACTAACCTACAAAATTCAAGTGTGTTTGAAAAGTCTAACATTAGAATAAAATTAATTAATCCTTATTCTTGGTGTAAAATATTTCCAAGATGGATCTAAGTTTCTTTCTCCTCTCCCAGTACAAGATTGAGATAAAAATGTAGTCCTTCTGACATAGACCCTAGACAGTAAAACTGGCGCCTTTATCTGCAATTTCTGTACAAGGTGCACTGTAAGAAGAAAAGTACAGTCTTCTGATCCACTACAGCTGATATTTTGCCATTAACTAGGGTAACACTGAGCCTCAATGTACCACATTTCAAAAATAAAGATATTTACCAGGTTTAGATTGAGGCATTTTAGGTTCAGAAGATGATTTGGGCTTCAAAGGTGTGAAATGTATTTCACTGGATTCTGAAACAAAAATTTGGTTTATAACTATCAGCATTTAAACATTAGGGTGTAAAAGTGTGTTTATCCCCAAAACACCATATGCCTGCAGTGAAGAAACAGCACTACAATGCAAAACTGGAAAATAACTATAATTAATATCAACAACCCATTAAGTAGAAAATTGCAACTGCAGGTTTAACAACCGAAGCTTATTGGACTTAAGAATAAAAGTAGCAGATAAACTCTTCGCTCACAGAAACTATCGAAGAGTTGGGATAAGATGATCTTCTGGAGCAAAATTATAGTTTCTAAATTGGAAGCTAAAAGCAAGGTGCCTATCATAAAATGTAAAGAAAAAACATCATGTGTCATTATATAATGCCTGCATCTGTAACTTTCACTCCACGCAGCTGAAGAAGTGGGTTTTTTACCCACGAAAGCTTATGCCCAAATAAATCCATTAGTCTTTAAGGTGCCACCGGACTCCTTGTTTTTTAAAGAAAAAACTGTTACACAACGTTGCCTTGGGCCACTCAAGGTCATTAGAAGAAATTTTACATGTAGCTTCTGGAGCAACTGGACTTTTTGCTGTTAGAATAAAAATGAATTTAAGTGAAGACTATTAAACTCCAAGTCAGCAAAGCACTTAAGCAGGTATGTAAGTGCGTTGTTGAATAGTGCCAGACTTAAATCCATGCCTAAGCACTTTGCTGAAAGTGGTTTTAGAGAGCAGAGGTTTCTCTTAAAAATAGATCAGTGTGCTTCCTTGAACATAATCTACACAGTTAAAGACAGGCAGTTTTAAAAGAAGAATACTTCCAATGAGACTTGACGTTCCAAAGATGTAGTGCAGCAGACACCACTCTCTTACTCTGGATGTGAGAATTTGTGTTTATTTTAAACACACACAAACACCCACCCCCACCCACCCACAAATTCATACTAAGAATTCCATTAAGTGCATATTCCCCAGTGCTATACATTCAATAAAAACTCAGTCACATCTCTGGCTAATTACATTCAAGCTTTCCACATCACTAGAATCATTATTTGTTTTCTTTTTAAACAGAAGCTTAGTTTCTGTAGCAAATTTTGCAACATCCAGAAAACTAGTTGGAACCCTAAATTTGAAAATGGAGTAATGCTCTGTATATGGAATGTACAATTCTCATTACAGAAATTGTGTTTCAATGCTTGCTGTCTTTTAAATATGTTTTTAAATGTGTATATGCTTAATAAAAGTTGGCTTTCTGAAATCTTTAAGCACAATTATTTCTTGTTTGAAAGAATCAGGTTTTTAACATGACATATATGTTATAAAATGTACACTGTTAAAACTTTAAGATGGTCGGGCAACCACTAAATGACTCAAAACAAACTCATTTATATAGTTTGCATTTCACGTGTGCCCAAAATCAAGGTTAACCTCTTTGCAGCAATGCCACTGAGTTTGGCTAAAAGGTTACTCCAAGTTCAAGTAGTGAATTACAGAAAATAGTTACTGTACCAGGTTTACTATGTGGCATTTCTGGCATGGCACTGGCAGATGCTTTAGGTTTGGAAGGAATGTGTTGTGGTTCATATGAAACTGAAAGAAAAAAAAGCCCAATTCATAACTGAATTACTGCATGCATCATTATTCAGACCACAGAAAGCATAGACTTGAAGCCTACTCTGGAACAACAATAACTTAAAAGACTCCAAAAAAATCAGGCTGTAGTTAACATGCATTTTTTTTGAAAAAAAAGGTGAGAGGGAAGTATTGCAGTTAAATGTTTAGAGTAGCTAGACAAAAACAGCAGGAATGCCTAGCCCTCTGCCAAAACAAGGAGTTCCCATCTCTATTATAAACTTATCTTGCCACCAACCAATCAGCACTCTCTTCATCCAAGTCCTGCACTCTTGTGGCAAGCTGGACCTAAATTCTGTGGCAAAGTTCCCGGATTCTGCGGCACTGTGGTGTTGCAGACAGGAAATTTTGTAGGAACTTCTTTTAAATTACAGAATTGATGGGTTTAATGAATTCAATATGAAAAAGACTAATACAGTCAGTACAGAAGTTGCCAAGTTATTTATTTTGAGATTAAATTCAAATTTTAGGCGGTCCACACTTTTTCAGTTTTGATACACCAAAGACATTGCTACTGACAATGCCAGGTAGGAAGCTGGAAATTTTGGCAACTGGGTAGGTGGCAATTAGGGTTTCTGGCAGCAGTGGAAGCATGGGAGGCAGTTTGTGATTGTGAGATGAGCACATTAGTCGGATGTTTCTACTAAATGAACATCAGTGAAATAGTTACAGTAGCCATTTAAGTGATCATATTCAAGTTCCAGTCATTGCCTAGCACGGCAAACTGGGCAGGCTGCACCTCTCAGAGTTGTTGCTTTAGGGTGTCTGCAGACTAAGGCCCTGTCTATATTGGGAATATCTGTATCAATACAGACCCTGAAGTAGCTATACTGTGTCAATGTAAAATGCATCCTGCACCAGTGTAACACATCTACACTGGCAGGTTGCACCATTCTAGCTACACCTTAACTATTTCCAATGTAAGCAGGGCCTCAGAAAGATGACACAGCATTGGTTTTACGTTCTCATAATTTTTCCAAGATTTTCTTCAAAACCATAAAGGCTAGAAACAAATTTCATTAATGTAACGAAAGGTTAGATTCTACAGAATCTACTGCCTGGGGTAGATTCTGCAGCTAACACCAAAGCTGAGAAATCACAGGATACACAGGGCACACATCTTAGTTAGTGTTTGTAAAATGGCTTAAAAATGTAAAGCACTAAGTATTATCTATCCCCAAACTAACTACGTCACTCTTATAGTGCTGCAATTGTCACAAGTGCCACTTGGGACATTTTGATGTATAGAGTCTTGACATGATGACAGCATTATTACTTGGGAAATAAAACCCCAATATCACCTCTGTTTAATTCCTGCAAGACGTTTAATTTGTTAAACTGAAATTAAAATAGAATAGAATAGAATAGAATAGAATAGAATAGAATAGAAATAGGCCTGAACTGAAAATCTGAATCCAAATCCAGATCCCAGGCCAAATATCATAGCTGAACTCTCTCTATATATAAAGGTCTGAATGTCCCCAGAATCTTGGGAGGTTTTGAATCCAAACCCAGAACTGGATTGGAATTTCAAAACTAGACCTCAAGAAAACAATTTAAAATACAAGCCCAGACAACCTGCAAACTTTCTGGTCTTTGAAATCTGGATTTGAATTGGTTCAGATACATTTGTATCGTGTAGTAAATTTTATTCCAGGCCTGCACACAAACGAAACCAATGATCTATAATGCACTAGGATTTCATTGTGTTTCCACTGGGAAAATACACCCCTGTCCAGAGGGCCTGCACCAGGTCTATATATAATTCAAGTAGCACTTAAACCCTAGTACAAAGATTTTAGTGGAACTTGAGAGGTATGTAAGGCCTTGCGTGGGTTTTTTGCACAACAGTGAATTTCATCTTTAATGCATAACTGTCATGAATGAGGTCTCCAGTCAACTAAAGGAAAATTGACTCCTTCTTGGGTAAAAAGTATCAGAATTGCTCAGCTTGATTTTATGATTCTTGCACTTAATTTGTTCATTACTCATGATGAGATATCACTGTTGCCTAATCTGAGGTATTGAGGACTATTTTTATTAATCATTTAGGATTCAATACTACTGCCATTGCACTCAATGGGATTTCTGCCACTTATTTAAATGGGAATAAGATTTCATGCTTAACAAGTACAAGAAAAAGCTCTTGGATACATCCTGGGCACATATGAACACAGAATGGGATTTCTTCATGATCATTTCCTAAGTCACAGCTTCAGTACAATGAAACCAAATTCCTACAAAGAAAAGCAAAAGGAAAGATGAACAGCAGAGGAGGAGATGACAGCACCAAACCAACTCGTATCTAAAAGCAAAGTGAAATTCAATGATTACTTATGAATATGGAAGCATGAAATGCCCTTTTAGAAGATGAAAAATTCCTCCTTGATGAAAAGGAAAAGCGAAGAGCTGACAATTCACTAAGGAAGAAGATTATCATCATTACCCATTGTAGATTTCGGATGTTCAAGAGTCTTAGTAGTAGCAGTAATAGAAGAAATCTTAATAGTGACTGGCACCGGAACAGGTTCCCTGGTTGCTGCTGGAGTAAAGGACATTATCTTGAGAGATATGAAGGCAGATCTACACCTTTTAAATGGCTGCCCAGTGTCTGATATGCGTACTTGGACATCAAGATTTTGGGACGAATACTCTACAGGATGAGAGTAACACTATCTTAACAGTGATGCTTTTGGGGAGATTTTTGTCCATTACTGATGCCCATGTACTATTCAAATGTGAACAATACGTTCCCCACCCACCCACTGGATCTTGTGCCTCAGCAGATTTTCAGTCTGGAACAGCTTAAGTGCATTGTGGGCTAAAACACAGCTGATCTCTTTATAATAGCCAAAAATATTTGGGAACCAATGCTTTAATGTAACAGGGTTCTATCATTTACTGTCAAAAAATTCTTCAAATGGAGCAGGATGGCAAGCTCTGCAGGAGACTGATGGGACAAGCAAAACCAGACTCTTCTCTTTCAGGCCCTTTTTAGTATATATTTTACAACTATCACATTTGTTTTGCTTCCCTTCAATTAGTTTAGTTCTGAATATTTGAAGCCAGCCAAAAGGAATATGTCGGTGGCAAACTAGATTAAAACACTGTAGGACTAAATCCTTCTTCCACCTCATCAAGTCTGAATAGCCAGACTTGGCATGGGGACCTGGGTGGAGAGTAATCCTTCAGCCCAGGAGTCTAAGTTACATCATTCTGCAGCAGCCACTGTTCCTTTCTGGAACATCATTTACCCTCATTAGTTACAAATCCAATACTAAACTGACTGAAATTGTTAGCTAGGAATATAATTGGAAGAAATCTAAGTCTATTTCAGGCCACTTGAAAAGTCTCATTTCAGATGTTGCATTAGTCGTTATCATCCCAGTTAAACTGGGAGTGTGTGCGCACACGCTTCAGTTTTATCACAGCTAGAATTTATCCAATTCTCGCCAATGCCAAATTTGCCATGAATCTTCACATAGAATTTCAGACACATCATAGTTTAATACTGTCCAGTTATAAATCAAGGGGCTAAAATATTTTTGTTACTATGCATCTTGCTCAAGTACTGATTCATACATATGTTTTCCACCCCCTTATGGTTGATCTACTTTTCTTAGATTAAATTGAGAGCTTTTTGGGACAGGGGCTGAACAGTACCCAGCCATCTATGGTGCTAGAAAACAAATAAATGGATAAATAAAAAATGATCATTTTCTTTTTAAATTGGTGAAAGGAAAGGAAAGGAATGAAAACTACAGAGCAGACCTATCCATTGATCTATGTGTTCTACTTTTAAGGCACATGTCACTCGTCCAAACACCCTACAACAGTTGAGAACCACTGAGCACGCCTACCCAAGGGACAGAGTTTCAAAACTGTTGAAAAGGAAAGGGACTTCAAGATAGAGCTGTCGGATTTATTTATTATGAATAATGTTCTTTAAAAATGTAGCCCCTTTTTTGATTCACAAGTTGTTCTTTAACCCATCTTCATTTTCTTCAAATGTATTCACCATTTCTAGGTATTCATTGAATACTTTTATTTATCCAAACTATCACACTTTGAGTCATTTGCTGACTCTCTCTTTTGATTCTATGCAGCATTTGGTTTATCACCTATGTCTCATGGCACAGCTTCTCCTTCCTGAATAGATGAAAAACCTTTTAAAACAGGAAGGAATAATGAATAATGAACTCCAACTATGATTTTTTGGACAAGTGATCTTTCCTTTCGAAATTGATGAAGCTTTCAAGATTTGCAAGCATACTCATCAAGATGAGGCAGTTATCTACAAACTTATCAATAATAATCGTTAAAGTTTGCCATACTTGATGCTTTTCTACCTGAAACTATTCATAAATCTTTATTTTAAACACTGTTTACCAACCTCTAGTTTAATGGGACAGTGTTCAGAGTTTTTTCTCCTTATTTATTAATTAGCTACTATATTTGGTCAGAGACTGATCTATGTAATAACACTGTAGTTACGCTAACGAAGCAAAATAGAGCAAAATAAAGGCTGGGAGAATAAAGGATTTAGTTTGCAAGACTGCTTACGATGCTAACAGATTTCTACAGCTTCCATGGACACGTGTCTCTCTCCCTTCGCCCCCCCCCCCAAAAAGGAGTCATGAGTCAGCATGGTTCAAACAATATGGAACAAAATGATAGTAGCAGAGCATACTGTAATTACCTGGTTTTGTCTTGGGTTCTTCTGGATGGAGAGAGACTTTAGGTTTGGAAGGAATTCGTTTTGTTTTACTGGGTGCTGAAAGGAAGAAAGAGGGGAGATTGTAATCCCAAAGTTTTGAGGAAAGGAGAGAGTACTTACCAGTAACTGTTGCTCTTCAGGAGTCACATCTGTACATTCACAATCGTGGGATGTGGAACCCAGGGCCGGCTCCAGACCCCAGCGCGCCAAGCGCACGCTTGGGGCGGCATTTTGCCGGCAGGGCGGCAGGCGGCTCCGGCGGACCTTCCGCAGTCATGCCTGCGGGAGGTCCACCAGAGCCGCGGGACCAGTGGACCTCCCGCAGGCATGACTGCGGAGGGTTCGCTGGTCCCGCGGCTCGGGTGGACCTCCCGCAGGCATGCCAGCGGATGCTCCACCGGAGCCGCGGGACCAGCGGAACCTCCGCAGGCACGTCTGCAAGAGGTCCCCCGGAGCTGCGGGACCGGCGACCGCCAGAGCGCCCCCCACGGCGTGCCGCCCTGCTTGGGGCGGCGGGATTCCTAGAGCAGCCCCTGGTGGAACCCCTGGCACTGAGCTGGAGAACAGCCTTGGAAAACCATGTCCACTGTGGTGTATGTTCATGTGATTGCTCAAGTGAGGGTGATGGCATCACCTACTCTATATAAGGAAGTGCATCCACCCAGCCAGATGCCTCAATTCCTTTTCCCAAACCGGAGACCTAATGTTATACTGAACTCTGAGGTAGAAGGGAAGGTGGTTGGGTAGTGTGAACACACAAAGGTAATTCTCAGAGAACAAAAATTACTGCAAAGTAACCTCTCTTTTCTCCTTTGAGGGCCTCTGCATATTCCCACTTGTGGCAGATTAGCAAACATGATGATGATGGGCAAGTTCTTAGATAAATGTTGTCTGTAATCTGCTCTCCCAAACTGGATATCAAAGAGCAATGCTAAATCCAATGAGTACTGTCTGGTGGAAGTGTGCCCTGAACTCCAAGTTGCTACTTTGTAAATCTCTGCCAGGAGAACCTATCTAAGGCACATCATGGATGCCATGGTGGCTATCATAAATCTTTAAACAAAGGGTACTTGTTTGCAATAATGCTCTATACAGCTCCTAATCCCAGGGTGAAACACTCTGTTTGGTAACAAGTTCTCCTCGACATCTCTCCCCTAGGCTAAAAACAACCTAGTAGAACTTCTAAACAGCTCAGTCTTTACCATGTAAAACCAGAATGTCCTTTTTATATTTTGAATATGGAGATGTGATCCCTAGGGGGCCTGGGGAAGAACACAGGGGGGAAAATGCATTGAGATAGGTGGTAATCTGAGACCATCTTTGGCATGAAGCTGTGATGGGACCTCCTGGTGACTTTGTCCTTGTGATCAAAGGTAGTGCTGAGACAAGAAAATAATAAGATAGACTAAGGAAAGATCTAGCCTGAAGGCACGAAGGTGAGTTCCATTTTCTCTCTGCTTTTGGGGGGAATGGAACTGAGGTGGTCGGGGGACTGCATTCTCTTCTACAGAATAGGGTGATGATGTAACCCTTGATTGTGATCTCTAGTACAGCCTCCCAATCAACACAGCTCTTGAAGGCAATTCCACAGCTCAATGCCAGGTCTGCCAAATCCCACAAGTGGTAATGCAGAAAGGTCTTGGGAGAACACAGGGTTTATACCAAAAAGTCACAAAAGAGAGTTTGTGCATGCCTAAGTCAATATGGGGCAACAGTGGCACAATGTAGATGCTCACAAATTGAATGGCACTGTATAAAATGACTATTCAGAAGGCAAAACAAATTTGTTATGTAGTTGGGTGCAAGGGAGAATGTGTCTCCTAAAAGCAGCTCACTTCAACTTCCTGCTCTTTTGTGAAACTGAAGAATGTTCTAGCATTAGCAAGAAGGAAAGCGATTAACATAGGTGAGCACAACGGCTGACTATGGCGGGATTAGCAGAAAGCACGCTTTTCATGTAGGCTACACATCTTTATTGCCCCAAATACTATAGAAGATTGTTTTCACAAAGAAGAATGAAGATGCACATCTTCAGTGGCTTGTAGAGCTGGTTGGAAAATAGAAAGTCATCGTTGTAGAAATTTTTGGTTTCCACTGAAATTTGTTTTTTATTACATTTTCAAATCGGCTCCAGGGCAACAGACAAACACCTTACCAGAAATAGGATAGAGCTTCAGGATTAGCAATGATAGCTTCAAATGGTTTTCAGGCACTTATGCAGTAACCTGACCTGGCTCTTTTGGAAGTCAGTGCCACAGTGCACAGAGTCTACATTAATTTGAGGCATCTTGAGTAGAAGCATTTGGACTTCAAGCCAAGACGACAACCATTGCTATTGCACAAGTCCTAATTTTTAGTCCATTTCTAGTGACACTGGGATACTAATGGGAGCTTGATCCATGGGCATCATGCCTCCTGGCTAAAGGCCAGATTGTGATCCTTTTACATTGAATAGTACCTTATCCCTCAAGTAGTCACATCTGAATAAGGGTATCCCTATGGAATAAATGCAGAATTCACAATAATCTATATAGAGAAGGGAAGTTGGGGCAAATCATTCCAAGTTCAGTGATGAATAGATAGTTATTCTCAGGATCCCATCTGGACTGATCAGTGAGAGTAGTAATAGAGAGATGATAGACTAGATACACTTGCACAAACATGCAACCATACCAATTTCTCTGTAGTTAAATGGAAAAACAAAGTGACCATGCACTGTGGAAACATTATTACCTAGTGTTGTCCTTGGCAGTTCGAGGGGGTTAGAAAATTTAGGTGTATTGCTTTCCAAATGAATTGCTTTTTCTGCTGATGAAAAAGAAAGAATTTAGAGATACATACATGGAAAGTAGCAGCATCTCTAGAAGAGATAGACAAAACTGTCTTAATAATACAAGAGTTAATTTTGAACAGTGCAAAAACCTTTCTAAGGAGTTGTAGTTATAACAAAAATGTTTTAAAAGTTGGCTCACAATAACTGATGCAATTCCAAGACTTAAATACCACTAAGTTAACAAGCTTCAGTGGGAATAATTTGTCTTGAAGTGGGTAATTTTTTAACTAGCAATACTGGAAAGAATTATAATAATGTTGCTTGGACTCTTACAATACTGTTTAAATAATGTCTTATTACGCTATAAAATTATGTATCTTTTTAGCTTTATGACTTCATTATAACCTGTGAATTTTTAAAATGTTTTCATGGCTTTATCTTTGTTCATGCAACTCCAGACAAGTCTGGGGATGTGTGTGATATTTTCTTTCCTTTGACCTACATCACAACCATGGTGTAAAAACAAGGTGCAGTTCAACTGATTTCATTTTGTATCCACCTGCTTATCTCCAGGCCTGAGTTTCACCCCTCACAGTTCTACAATTTTAGATAAGCCTCAACATATGCTAACTATCACTGCATCTGCACTCATCCTATAGCAACAGATGAAATGGTACAGATTGGTAACCTATCCTCAAAAGCAAAGCAAGAGACTTGATTAAGGGACTTTTAAATTTATGGGCCAACTGGGGTCCTGTTGAGCAAGCGTTGGCCAGTTCATGATTTCAAGTGGAAACCATGTAAAAACTTGATTCCAACCCCAAGCCCTGTGCAACTCGGTGATTTGAGCTAAGTTTTGCTTCAAGTTTTTTTTTTATTTTTCCAAGTTAACATTCCAAGTGTAACTCAAGGGATGTAATCCCACACTTTGCATAATCCTCCTGAGAACTGAATCTGCTGAATTTCACATAGAATGCCTTTAAAACAAAATACATTAAATTACCAAAAATTATAAATTATTATAATGCTTGGCATGGAATGTAATTACCATGTTTAGTTCGTTGCATTTTGGGTCTGGCAGATGGTTTAGGTGTAGAAGGAACAAACTTTGTTTCCCAGGGAGCTGAAAGAAACAGACTAGATTGTAAGATTTTTCTTTTAATTCTTTTCCTTAGAAATGGAATCACATTCCTCAAGCCGGTGGTGAAGCAGTGATACTTCAAAATGGCTTCTGGAAATAAAATCAGTTTTAAAAAAGGCCTCGGAAAACTGTAATGAAAACTTACTTGCCCAGGTACAAAAATGATTAATTTGCCCTTTACTATAATGATTGATAAATAATTAAAATATCTAATTGTGTTTTACTTGCTCATCAAAAAATTATTCTGGACAAACTAGGAAGTTGAATTTTGCAAGACAAGTCTAAAATATATAATATATATCATATTGTAAATATTTCTGAGTTACCAATCAATTTTATGCAACTGAGCAATTTTACTAGATGAAGTTTGAAAAGATAACATGAATTCTTAGAACTCTCAGCTATTCAAGAAGAGAAAGATTCTGGCACAGGTAGAAAGCCATGAAACGAACAACATGCAAAAGTGGGATTATCTCACAACTGCAGCCCCTGGATTCTATTTATAAAAAAGCAGCACTGATTGTAGGAATGGAGGAAATATTGGTAAGACTAACCAGTTCTGCAAACCCTAAACTGTCTTCTCATAATTGCAGGGGTTGTAACTGTAGTTAGCCAGTCTGAATGCTAGCCTAAGGCCTTATGCTGGGAGGCAAAGTCTGTGAAAGTTGAAGGTGACCAATCAGTACCTCAGAAGACATGACCATTAATTTTGCCTATTTTATAAAACAAGATAATGAGGCTGCTTCCAAGATAGATTCAGGAGGAAGAGCTTCATTGCCATAAACAGAGTGGCAATGCACTCCTATGAATAAGTATATGTGAATTCACTGAGAAGAGGTTTCCAAGCCTAAAGGACTATATGACAGATACCTAGAAGCAGGATAAAGACTAATGAATATTTCTAGTGCCACCAATAGATCTCCTTAGAGAATATTAGTTTTTTTTAATGTAAAGAAAAAATCCAAAACTTTCCTTTGAGAAAGTCTCCTTACCCACCTTTGCACTTAGCCTTTCAATAGTTACTTTTGACATACGCTGGAGGTGAGTGGGTGGTTGTCTTTTTGTGTGTGATCTCAACAATTCTCAAACAATGAAGGCAAATTATGTTTACAGAGATGCACATATGCCTCCTATTGAGTTTATTCAAGGGCAGATATTTTATCCTTCAATAACATTGATAAAAACCACTATTTAGAAAAGAAACTAAGCTCATGAATGTGAGTTCGGGTCTGTTCTTACAGTATTTCTCTCCTAACAATTCTCCTGTATAAAAGAAATAGATCCAGAAACAGAATGAAGTTGGCATGATTAGCAGTGATGGTATGAAATGGTCTTCAGTGATGGAATTCTAATGATGGATTGAACAGAAATACAGATTGACACACAGCTACTGAAACATTTGTTACCTAGTGTCGCCTTTGGCCTTTCAATAGTCTTTGAAGCTTTAGGTGTACTATGCTCCAAAAGTGGTGGCTTTTGAACTATAAAATAAAAAGAATCCAAGCATAATTGAATAGTACAATAAAGAACATCAGTAATAAGTTAAAGATGTGGGAGGTTTAAAAGAGCTCATCTAGTATTTCCTATATTCCCTTTTTTAATATAACATTAAGTATACAAAATAATAGAACATAGTTTGGATTGTTCAACATCTGGTAACGTATGATCACCAGTACTTGGATTGTGAAGGGGGCACTCCCCTCTTTTGATCTTGAATAGAACTCTGACAGGGATCCAACTGTTTCTGATCAAAGGAACAGAAAAGGAAAAAAATAGCACCACAAGACACTGGTAATGTCATCATGATCATACGGCAAAATACGGCACAGAACTATGGACCTTGTAAGGGGCTCCCCTTCTGTCAATCACAGCTATTTTCACTGAAAGGAAGCTCCCTCATCATGACATCCTGGAAGCAAATGAGTAGAATGTATGAGGTATCAACATTGTGCTGGGACTAGCGATGTGTTGTATGTCCCTCATAATTGTACACAGCAAGGCAGAAGTTAAAAATATAGTTAAAAACACAAGCAAAAAGTATTCCCAGATAGTAAGCTATGAAATTGTGAAAATTCTTTGCATTTTATCACCAAACTCATGTTCAGTAGTCTGATGATCTTGAGTCTTGCTCAGTATGGATCAGATGACTGTATTCTGTTTGCTTCCTTTGTAGCAACACCATAGGATATTTTTTAAAGTATCTTCCTGATATATTGAATTGTATAAATGGACTACTTAATTACCAGGTTTCACATGCTGCACTTCTGGAAGAGGAGATGGTTTCAGTTTAGAAGGAATAAGTGGTGCTTCATTTGGAGCTGAAAGAAAGAGCTTGGTTTATAACTAACTGCTTCAGGAATCATTTAAGAAACTGCATATGCCACAAGTTTGTAATGAAAAAGAAATAACTCAGTATGGAATGTGAAAGCCAGCTGAGGACATCAGCAGTCAAAAGGGAGTCAGGGATGGAGTATTAAATTGTTGTGCATTCATCAGAAATAAAGTCAATGTTCCAACGATGGCTACAAGTTTAACAATTAAAATCATAGACATGAGGGAGATAGATGATAAAAGGATGATGGAGCTCTCCATGCAAGTTTCATAGCTGATAGTTTTACTGCTTTAAGAATAGTATCACTAGCATCAACCACATTCCTACAGAGAAGTGAATCAAAAGGTGTTAGTGTCTTTGGTGACACAAGAAAAACAAGAATCTAGAAGTAGAATAAAGGTTAATGATTCAATGCATGAAATGATTTTATGGAAGAAATGCATTCATGTGGGATGGGATGTTCTCTGATTAAACAGACACGGTGTGACCATTCATTGTGAAAACAACAACATTACCCAACGTTTTTCTTGGCCATTCAAGAGGACTAGAAGTTTTAGGTGAGAAAGATTCCAGAGTGGGTTCACTTGTTGCTGCTGGAAGAAATGTTGACAGTTACAAGAGAGCAAAGAGCTTATGGAAGAAAAAAGTTGCTTCATGGGTAAAACAATTTTGTTCTACAAGAAAAACTGAAGTATTCCACTGATTCTTGGACATTATTTTCAGTTTACCAGTTTAGTATGTGTTAGAGATGAGCTCAGCTTTTTGAATCGCACTGTTATGGTAACCATAAATCATGGTATCTGTAAATGTGCAGAGATTTTGGATGTTTATTTAATTCCTTCCTGCCTTCACAAAAATAAATTTGGACTAAATTCTCACTAACTGAATCATTGCCAGGCATCAGATTTTAGATCCTCACATGGCTTACCTCGTTATTTTGAATTATGTTGCCGCACTTATTAAGATGACATGGAGTAACACAACGGAATAGAATAAAAAGGACATGTTGTGCTGCCAATTACTCAAATACTGACAACAGATGATATATGGTCCAGAAAGCTGACAACTGATCCAACTATTGTCACAGTTCTGGATAATCAGGTGTTCAATTAGTTAAATAACTTAATGCGCCTAGGATATGCTTTTCCTTCATATAAAAATTATAATAGTTTTACAGTACTTGTCTACAACTTTACCATCTACAACATAATGTTAATAGAGTGTTTTGAATAATTATTACAGAACACTATAGTACTTTTTAATATTTGTTTCATAGTGTTATCCAGGCAGCGTATCTTTCAAATTACTGACAGGAAAACTGACTGGTATGAGTTGCCACACACAACATAGCTGTGAGACAACACAAGTTAATGCCAGTTTCTCAATAGCAATACAATTTGGATGCTTGCTAAAAATTCAGCTCTAAGGGCCTGATCCAAAGTCCACTGAAATCAATTATAAGACTTCCATTTATCTCAATGGGGTTTATACCTGACCGTGAGCCACTGAATAGTAAAGACTGTTTAATAATTATTGTACCTGGTTTGAGATCTGTTCTATCAGGCTCATTGGATGTTGTGGGGTTTGAAAAAACAGGATGAGTATCATCGAAAGCTAAAAAAAGAAATGGGTAATAATGTTTATTTTTTTTAAATTTAGATTTTTATCTTCTGAGGTACTCAGTTAAAACTCAGTGGTCTAGCCAATCTAATGAGTGAGCATATCTTACACTAGCAATGGAGCAGTGCTAATAAGGAATGAGATCTAAAGGCCAGCAATTAAAATTACAGTTCAAATGGCAACACACACAATGCAGTGAAGGCTAATGTTTACTCAGGTGGTTCATTTCATAGGTCTTTAAGCACCCTGGAAAGTACAAAGACAAAAAAGATTCTGATGCAATCTTCTAGGATTCTATAAGCATCAGGTATTCAAGGAACAATGGCAATAATGTGTCTTTAGAGCTGGGCAAATATTGCAAAAAATATTTCTGCAAATGCTTGAATTCGCACCTTGTTAGTGCTTTGCTTTCTCTGGACATTCTGTGATGGAGTTTTACCAACACAAATGTTCATGGAAAGGAAGCAATATCATATTAATTATGTAACAAATTATATAACTAAGACACTTTGAATAGTGCATATTCACAGCGAAATGCCTGTGACCAATCCATAAAGTTAAAAAATAATAGCCATTGAATTTTGAACAATTTTTAATTAAGTGTGACCTGCTCATGGATACTCTACCAGCAGAAAAAGAAATGATTATTTACTCAGCTCTATGCATGATTCACCAGACTTCATCAGTTACATGAGAGTTAATAAACAAAAAAACAAACAAACAAGAACACGCCAGTAACTGCTCTTGACACTGACAAACAAAATTGCTCCAACAGGTGACAACCTTAGTAGTGAAACAGACTGGAAGTTGGTTCCTTAAAAATAAATAAATAAATAAATAAAGCTATGAGATTTATTGATGACAATCAGCATGAATTATTGGTATGGCAGATGACTAAAACAAGGAAGACTCCCAGAATTAGCTGTGATGACAAAACCAAAGAGTTTAATTAAAGAAAGAAACTGGATGTGTCATTATTACCCATTGTTGTTCCTAGCAAATGAGGTATTCTGGAAATTAGAGGCACAGATGTTTCCAGGTCAGGGCTATTTGTAACTGCAGGGAAAAAAAGGAAATAAAATCTGAGATGGTGTCAAGTATCAGAGGGGTAGCCGTGTTAGTCTGATTCTGTAGAAGCAGCAAAGAATCCTGTGGCACCTTATAGACTAACAGACGTTTTGCAGCATGAGCTTTCGTGGGTGAATACCCACTTCTTCTTGCATCCGAAGAAGTGGGTAGTCACCCACGAAAGCTCATGCTGCAAAACGTCTGTTAGTCTATAAGGTGCCACAGGATTCTTTGCTGCTTCTACAAAATCTGAGATGTGGCCTCATACAGTGTAGTGAGGGCTGTGTATGTGTGGAAAATAAGAGAGAGATTACATTACATTCCTTTGCAAGGGCCTAACAATGCTGTAGATGTTACATAAGCAGATTCAAGGGCCTTTTGGCACCCAGGTAAGAAACTCATTTAATAAAGTTTTGCAAAAATGTCATTATCTTAGTATATGCTGTAATTCTTTATAAATAGGTTCAGCAAAGTAGTGTGCAACTGTGTGCGCACATTTGCCTTCAACTATATCTAAAGCAACAGACTGGTTCCTTATGCTACACCTTTTCATAAAGGGCTAGAATAAGGTTTAGAATTTCTATACTAAACACTGCATCTTCCAGTTATAGGTGCCCCAGTGCAGCTCTTCATGAAATTACTTAGCACCGGTAATTTTCTATGTGCAGGTGTTTTTTTCTTTCATGCTGGACTCGTGTTCCTGGTATGAATTAATTCAGTTTAAAATCAATCACCACAAGCAGCATGTTTTATATTATAATTAACAAAAACTGACACATATAAGATGCCAAGGGATGCTGGAGAGCCCAGTGGCAATACAGCAAGGAAGTTCATAATAAACCACAGCTTAATAGTTCATGGTAAGGTTATGACCAATGTTTCTCCCTCAAACTTTTATTCTGTTCTGTTCAGGCTTTTATATTGTGCTCATTGCTGTAGTATCGGAGTACTTTCCTGTAGTGCATTAAGCAATGTGACCAAACATCTATCATGTGTTGTTTGTTTTCCAAAGGGAGAAATGTGTGGAGTGGAGTGTCTTGCTTTGCATATGCAAGTTCTGTCTAAGAAAACTAATTGCTGAATAAAGACAAAGTCGTCCCAGGGTAAACAATAATGTACCTCAACAACTTTTTAAAAGTTAATTTAGTGCTGGTTAAAGGCCTTTACTACATTTACAGGCCTTCACCATATTTTCAGATAGACAGTTAGGGAAACAGTTACAGTAGAAGGTGTGCAGGACAACCTACAAATCCCTCAAATCCCTTTTCCCTACACCATTCCCTACACAATGTCGTTTGGAAAGAGGATGGAATACTTCATATATAATACTTCAAAAGGAATCCCCTTTGTTTCAGAAAGCAAATGAAGGGAGTTGAAAGAGCCTTCCAACTCTGTTCCTCCTGGCAATGGTCTGGTATTCCATCCTCTTTCCAAAAGACATTGTCTCAGTCAGTATTTACAAACTGTATTGTTATCACTTAGTCTTGTTTGTAGGGTGTGAACCTCAGTCAAGGTACAAATATCTTTATTGCAAAAGATGTCTTTTCTACTGTACATTGTGTTGAGATCATCTCTTGCTTTTTGGTATCTCCACACAGTATTTCTACCTATCCTCCTTTCAGTGGAGGAGTGCACTTAGATTGCACTATCAGCTCTGATACAAAGCTAACCCCTAAAGCCTCTGAAAGGTCTGGATAAACCCTCAGACAGTCAACCTTTCTCTGAACCTTTTGACTGTTTATTCTACCTTTGCAGTACTGCAGTGGCCTAAGGCTTTTCCCCTCTATATGTAAGTCTCACTTCAAAACAGCTGGCAACATACTAATCCACATCTTTTCACCAATAATTTTGTATACCTGATACCTTTTACCCAAGAAAAGATCACAATCCCAAATGATCCTAACTCCACCCTGCTTTCCTTTCCTTCTAGCCCTATAGATCCTTTCCTGACCCCTCCCTTTGGTAAATACCTCCCTACACAGGCACAATGCCTTGCCAGGTTTTCCGCCTGAAACATGCATTGTCTCTAGCACAGAAATAGCTAGGATGGACTTGGGGGAAACAACGTGGAATGTGAAATCACACTGAAATCGGGCAGAGCTGAGTAAACAGTTGAAACCTTCAAAATGGAGACAGTAATAAATAACCTTTTTGGTACAAAATATCAAGCTTCAGAAATAATGCAACTATAATTTACCAGATTCTAGCACTGATATTTCTGAAATTTCAGATGTTTGGGGAGTGGAAGAAACATGCAGAAAGTCATATGAAGCTGGAAAACAAAACAAAAAAATGCCAGTTTATTAATTAAAAACACTGAGAACCATCATGGAACAACAGCATCTTCACTTAAAAATTGAAGACTGTTTCCAGCCTATACAGAAGTATTAGGAACTGAAGATCATCAGCAACTGAAACCTACATTGCTGTATAAGAATGATCTAATAAAGAACCATATTTATTTTCCCCAGACATGCATGAACACACATGATGCAAATGAGAGTGATTGCTGAAATCATAGTAAAAATACCACCGGAGATGTAAGAAAATATTATTGACAACGAGAAAGACAAAAATATAGATGAAAGATGACAAGACAGATGAAAGGAGATTAAACTTTGTAGACAAGCTGAATGACAGGCTGAGAATGACTTGTTGTCTAGTGAGCCATGCACAGGACGGAAGTCCTGATTCTGAAACAGACTTGCTCTAAAAAATGTACCCCTAGACAACTGCTGCAGAGAATAATCATGCACTGGCACATGGGAGGATGATTTACAAGATGTAAGCAGAGTTAGGATGAGCCCCACCCTGACATCTGGTGGTAAATTATGGGGAGTGCGGAAAGAAGTTTCGGTTATTTGCATTGGCACTCCCACCCCACTTAGCATACCACAAAGCAGCATGGGATGATTATTTTCACAGCTGTGGGACCCCCAATTTCGTTGTTATTGGGGCAGGAGCAATGAAATGTTGTCACCCTGATTGGGTAAATGGGGAACTACAAAATTGTCTTGTGATGGGGGGTTTCATTGTCAGCAGGATAGCGCTTGCTTGACGGGGGACATGGGTTCCAAAACCCATTGGAGAGAGAGAGGCTGGGGACAGGTATCTGTACTTGGTGGTGCAGGCTCCTTGTGTGAGCCAGAAGCACCAGTTCCACCTATGCTTCTCTCCACTGTGGAATGTCAGAGTTAATTTTTGATTCCCTTAAGAATCTAGATGCAGGTTACTGAGCTGAATTCACTGGTACTGGGGCTCCCCTACTATGAGCTGAAATCACTGAAGAGCTGGAATCACTGAAGAGCTGGACTTTGTGAGCTGAGAGCACTGTGCTAATGAGTGGAGCTGAAATCACTGAAGAGCTGGACTTGCTGAGCTGAGAGCACTGTGCTAATGAGTGGGGGAGCCTGAAGCAATACTGGCAGAGCGGAGTGGAGCAGTTTGTGCAGCCACTGGGTGAGTGGAGCTGAGCAGCTCGTGAGGACGGCTGGAGCGGATCACAGGACAGCTGGTGGACCAGAGCAGCTGGCAGAGTGGAGCAGCCCACAGAATAAGCGGAGCTGAGCTGTTTGCGGGGACGACTAGTGGAAGCAGAACCCCATGAAGAGGCAGGGCAGTTGGCCCCGAACCACGTAAGGTGCCCCTTTCTACCTAGGCTGGGGAGGGGAACCTCTGCAAAGAGACTCTTGAACTCTGGGGCTGCCTGACCCGGGACAGAGACTTTTGAATTGTGGGACTTTTGGGACTGTGGGTGATTTGGGGGGTTGCTGGACTCAAGGGCCCAGAGAGAAGGACACGGCCCAAGTTGCTGGGGTGGGTCTTTGCTCACGGTTTGACCTATGAACTCTAGTTAAGGTATTTTCCAAATTTAATGCTTGTTGTTTATCTTATGTAATTAAACCTTTTCTGCTACACCAAGAGTCTGTGCTTGCGAGAGGGGAAGTATTGCCTCCTTGAGGCGCCCAGGGGTGTGTGTAAGATTTTCCCAGGTCACTGGGTGGGGGCTCGAGCTGGTTTGCATTACGTGGTGGGGAACTGACCCCTATGTATTGAACCTGGCCCTTGCTGCTATCATTTCAGCCTAGCAGAGGGGTTACAATAGGTCCAATCCTTCAGTAATGTATTTGATCCTATGATTCTCTGTGGGCTTGGGAAATAACAAGCCACTCTGCCTTAGTTTTCTCATCTCTAAAATGGAAATGATAATCCTCACTGCACCTCTGTCAGGTAGTTAACTAGCTAATGCTTGTAGCTTTGTTGGCACAATAATGTAGTACTATGAAATATGTTATTAAAAGCTGTTAGACTTAGATCGGAGCTGTTAATGGGCATGTATGCAAGAGATGAAGGAAATTAATACCTATAAATGATATAATATTCTCCAGTCTCCATATATGTTTGTAGGAGAAAGGGATATTGTTCAGCATAAATGGATAACACAAAGTTAATATGTTCTTTGACAGTTTTAAATGTGATCTACAAAGAAAAATAATCAACCTGGTCTGTTCCCTTTTGTAAGAAGCCTGAAATGCTCCCTCCTCTAACATAATGAGCAAACAAATGTTCTACTTGTATTTTACCTGGCAAATAGGAATATCAAGTCTTGCCTTCCCTGTTTTTGCCTGAGGACTCTTGAGGGGACCAAAACTGCATGTGAGCTTTCTCATTACTTTCCTGAATGGCAAGGGGCGTTAAATCTTTAACAAAAGATCACAATCCCAACTGATCCTAACTCAGTGTTTGCCAAGAGTTTAAGTTAAATAGGTTTTAACAAAAACAAACCAACACCAGTTTTTTAAACTGGGAAAATAGTATTTCCCTAAACTGTTCAGGGTTCATTTCCAGGGTGCTAGTGGTATCATAACTAGAATAACTAGAATAATTCTCCTGCCATCCATACAACAGTTTTCCGGGGGAGGGGGGGGGGGAGTTTAAAAGACTTTCATTTCTAATGCTAAAATAAACAGGGGGAAAAAACCTCTTTTTTGGGGGCAGGAGGAAACCTTTCAGACCTTCTTCATATATTTTACAAACACCAGAAAAACCAAAACTTCTTTTGCAGCTAGCCTTTAATGAACAGACACAGAATCAAGGATGTAACTCTAATGTAAAGGCAGATATCACCAAGTGAATGGAATGGGACCTATAACTGAAAGCTGAAAACGATGACAAGACACACTACTTCCAGAAAAATCTTTCCCTTAGAATCCAATTGGCTGGCTGTTTTCTCTATCGAGGCAAGTTTCTAGTGTACTGTAATCCATGTAACCTTTAAATATAGTGACAGTACTATTGCCAGGGGAAGCTAATGACTAGCATACTCAGAGAACCCAGAGCTCTGAGGTTACCAAAGGAAAAGAAAGATGAAAGTAAACTTGTCTGTATGCTAGAATATAGGCAGGGAGAAAGCTGTGGACTATTTGGGTAAGTCTACACTGCAGAGTAAAACCGCAGCACTGCCTCTGAGACCGGGTCAATAAAAATAGCAGTGTAGACATTCCTGCTCAGGCTGGAGCCTGGGCTGAGACCCTCTCCTTTCCCAAGTACCAGACAGCACAGATGTACCCTCTGATGCTGCAAAACAGCAGATAAAAGTAATTGTGGTCTCAGACTTGGGCTGAAACTTAAGGTTTACAAGTGGCCATGGTAACAAGTTTTGTAAAGTTTATCATTGGTTGCTTAGCTCAATTAGTTAGAGCAAGGTATTAATAATGTCAGCAACCAGGTGGCAATCCCCACAATGGCTGCAGCTTTGAAAAAGAGACTGGTCTTGTGGTTAAGGCACAAAGAAAAAACAGAAGGGGCAAAGAACATCTGGGTTCAACTCTTTCCTATACCATAGACTTTCTGGGTGACCACAGAAAAAAACCCACTTAATCGCTCAGTGCCTCAGTTTCCCATCTATAAAATGGGAATAATATTTCCATTCTCCCACTTCTGGTCTGCCTTAGCTGTTTAGACTGTAAACTCTTCGGGGAACAAACTGTGTTTTATTATTTACACACACACACACACACACACACACACCAGCTACCATAATGTGGACCCAATGTCAGCAGGGTTCTCTATGTATTACTATAATACAAAAAAACATCCACAAGTCTGAGGAGGAACAGGGAGATGCCAATAGATCAGACCTCATCACTTCTAATGACATGAAACTGCACAAAATTCCCCCCCAAAACTAAAGAACAAAAAACCCACAATGTATCACTACTGTTTTTAATGGTTTCGCCAGCAAAGTGTTTTTCTGGGTTTGTGAAACAGCAACATGTTTTTCTTTTTTACATTAGGTAAAATGTAGTTTCTGTACATGGACAACTATCATTTTTCACAGTTGAATCCTCAGCAGGCAAATAATTAGTAGTTTAGCACAATTTCAACACAAATCTTTTAACTACCTCTTTCTTTTTACCTGAAGAAAGAGCTCTGTGTAGCTCATACGCTTGTCTCTTTCATCAACAGAAGTTGGTGCAATAAAAGATATTACCTCACCCACCTTGTCTCTCTGGTCCCAGGACCAACACAGCTACAACAATAGTACAAACTACATTTTTTACACTCATTTTCAAATCCTGCAAGATGGACACTCATTCCTACTTTTCATCTATGCAGAGAATTTTTGTAACTGGGTGGGCTGGACTAGTTGAAACAAACACTTAATGCAAACCACATGCAGGCTATATGTGTAAAACTTGACATCTTTAAACTATTTAATTTAATAGTCAACAAATGTTACTTATCCACAAAAGCCTCTCTATATCACAAAGACAAAAACATGATTAGGGAAGGAAATGCTCTTAAAAGTTATAATTAAGTTTCCATTCCATTCACACAAGGTCAACTGAAAAATAATGGTGTTGGTTATCAATGTTAATATGAAGCAAGTATGCTAAAGGGTGGCTGTTAACTACACTATAGTTAAATTTCCGTGTAAAAGTGCATTTTCAAAGTGCCGTAATATATTTAGGGCCTGATTAACCATTGCTTTACTACAGTTTTACACTGATGTAACTCCATGGAGTTATGATGGCATAAAACTGGAGTAACGTAGTAGTGAAGGAAGCCCATAGAAAGGAAGAGCTCAAGAATGGATAGGTAGGCTTAAAGAGTCAATATTTGATAGTAAAGCCTGATCATTTATTTACTAGCTCAGTGATCCGTTTTTTTGCCACTACCATCAAATTACATGAGGTTATTAAAAAATAGTTGCTAAACATCCCTTCTTCAGGGGAAAAATGGCAACGCTGGTGATTTAGTGCAGCACTCATCACCTTCTGGATCTGGTTTGAAAATGGAAGTCAACACCAGGAGCCTATAAAAAAGGAATCCGAACTCAGTAGGCTAGATGTTCCAAAGCAGTCTTGTAAATGCAAACAATTGCAAATGCTGACTACTACCTTCTAGTATCAAATAGTCTGATACCAAGTTCTCAATTAAGCATTGATATCATATTAGGATTTTGTCATTTGTTCAACTCCTCAAAACATGCAAACAGTTTTATATTTGGCTATCCATGTTTTATTTAAAATGAAAAATGCCAGACAGGATCACAGTTCCATCTTCTCCCCTACCCCCACTCTCTTACATGGTGCAAAATGTATGACCCAGTGTGGAAAGAGCATGTGTATGAGTCTCTGCCATGCAGAATCATTTAACAGTGGAAGTTAGAAGTCTGTGCCATTCTGTCAACATACAGAGAGGTTCATTACTGAGCCTCTAAGCCTTTAAGGTTAGAAACGTGTATATTTTACACTTATAAATGATTGTTCTCAATGAGAGGCATTGACTCCAATTGCCAACCGAAAAATAAATTAATTTAATAAAATATTAATTCCTTGGTTTAAAAGTCGTGCCTTGCCTGCTCCAAATTTTGAACAGGGCTCAATCCTGCAAGCTGATCAAATACTATGGTAATAAGCATGGCATAAAACCTTAAATACAGAGAAGTGATGAGTGCCCATAACTCTCACTGCAACTGTCAGGGTGGGTAGAGCTCTGCATCTTGCAGTAACAAGCCCTTTATGCCCTGCTCTTTATCAACCATCCACATTCCTAGAGACGCTCTAAGAGTGGAATTCTATAAAAAACAACAATCCCTAGATAAGAGTATTTAAAGACACTGTCATTCATTTGGTGCATTAAGGTCAAGAGAAGTGGTGGGCAGCACAAGATTACTTAATAAAAGATGATGAGCTCTTAGAGAACAATGGGCTGTAATCACTAGATATGGTTAGTGCCTTTTCTGAAGTTTTGGGTCTTGAAGGAAAAAATTGCATTTCTCACTGGGCTTAGAGAAAAACTAGAGTAGAGTTTCAGAGATCATAACAGAATGCTTTGTTGAGCACAGAAAACATATGCTATCAACTTAGTGACAAAGCAGTTGGTCAGCTGCTAAGTCTTCTTTTAAATTAAAAGTCAGTACATTCCACAGTGCAGTCTAATGGCAGCAACTTGAAATTGCCTCAAAAGTTGGATGGAATTCTCAGCTTTAAAAGGAAATAGAATATTCTGTTCACACACAGACAACAGACGTGCACAGTCAGAACCATAAGCATGGGTACAGCTGCACGCTACATGTGTTCAGTGTGTTCTGGAACAGATGACTGATTAAGAGATTTCATAATGTGTCTGAAAAAGGGAAATAAAAAAAGTGTAAAGCATAAGCTTTGACAGTATGAACGGGAGCTGAACTGAATTCTGTGATATAGAAATCTAAAAAAATACGATACTATACACTGAGAAAACATCATCCTCATTTACCAACTTCTGCTTTACTAGCTTCAGGTGTAACAGGTTTCGGAGTTGTTTGAATAGTTACTGTAAGAAAAAAAATAAATCATTTGAGACTGTCAGATTCTATTGTACATCTCACAAATAATTTCTTTATATAGTTGCCATTTTGTATTGCTATGTAGTAAAGAATGGGGCAGAATTGCAAATTACACTTTTTTTCAAATGCAAATGGCCTTGGAACTAAGGAAGTCATAATTAGTGACTTTATAGCCAACCTTACAGGTTATGTGGCATCAATTGTGATAGATTTATTTTCAAATAAAAGCTTTAGATCTGATTCTCCACTACTTTGCACTCTGTGCAGTCTTTTATCCCTGTACAAAGTTCATGTAACATACCAGTATGCAAATTTGTTAGCTTTTTAACCCCCTTTGCACTCATTTTTCACAGGGGAAGAGGGCTACACAAGGTAATTTAGTAGAGAATCAGGCCCTTACTCTGTATTCTACATTTTATTGATTTACATACTACTTTTATTATCAAATCACTTTCACAGCAGAAACAAGGCATGAGTTATCTGTGAGAAATAGCACCTTGCTACTGGAGTCAGGTAACTGGTCACTCTGAACAAAGGTTTCAAACCTAGGTGCTTAAAATTAACATGCAAATCTATATTGAGACTCCTAAAAAAGAAATGGCCTAATTTTCATAGGTGCTGAACGAATGTAGCTACCATGGATTTCAGTGGTATTTGTCGATGCTTAGCATTTCTTCAAATCAGGACACTTAAATGTAGGTGGTGAAAAATGGATTTAGATGTTAACTTTAGGTATCTACTGTAAGTCAGGTACAATTTTAAGGCATTAGGATTATATATTGTAATACTTTGTTATATCCATCTGTATATAATAGGTCAACAGCTACTGTACTTAAAATAGTACTGGATGGTCTTGCAAATCTAATAAAGGCATATGAGAAATTTCATCATAATGATCCAGGATTCTAAAGGTGTCATGCGAAATGTTGTAAATAAATATGCTACTTCATACAGCACATACATGTCAACAGTATTATTGTTCCCAAGGTGAGTCATACAGGGTAAATTAAACTAACCACTTGACTAAAAACACAGGGGTGTCTCTTCTCAATTTACCTGTCAAAAGAAAGAAATATAATTACCAGATTTGGTTGGTAGCTTTTCTGGGATACCAGATGGTTTGGATCTTGAAGAAACAAACTGTGTTTCATCAAAAGCTGAAAAGAGAATCTGAATTTAAAATGTTGAGGGACTTCAGAGCTGATGGGACAGCATGGCACTGAGCTACAGCCAGGTTGCACATTTCAAGATGATGCTGACACAGGGGAAAGCAAGATGGTGGATGGGCTGAAAGTCAGCTGTGAGATGATTGTGTAACATGAACAATGAGGTTGGTGACAATATGTCCTTTTAGCAGCCAGCCATTAAATCAGTTCAGAAAATGCTTTTCAGGTGATGATTATGAGGAAACAGTTGATACAGAAGGATCAAACAAAAAGTTTTGCATGTGGGATTTTGAAGCCAAAGTGTTTGAGCAAATCTTAAAACTGTCCTTAGCAGATAGAAGATATGCCAAGATGATGGAAAAAATAACTGAATCATATACGATTTACCCGTCACTGTCCCTGGGGTTTCCATGGAAGGAAAAGATGTAGATTTCAGGGCTGGTTTCTTGGTAGCTAAGAGCAAACATGAAAACAATCCTGAGATATTGGGGTAGGCATTCTTTGCACAAGTGGTACCAACTCATAGCTTTAAAACAGAAAAAACAAGTCCGTATTTGATTTGAGGATTTTTTGTGTTTGTTTGTTTGTTTGTTTTAAATCATTTGAGTTTTTGAGAAGATCTGAATTCCCTTGACATATTGGGGTTTATGAAAAAAATCCAAATATTTGATTTGGGCTCATTTTTACTGAGGATGACATAAATATATGTTAAAATTGGAACTAATAAACTAAACTGTTTTCTGTTTCATACAGTAGTTGTCTGCTTCCACATCTATTTTCAATCAGATTCTAAATGACTCATTTTATCAGCGGATATGATCCCATGTTACCACCCTGATCAGCAGAGAGGGGAATAGTGATCTTGGACATTATGCAAACAAATACCACATGATTCACAGCTGTTGGCAGCAGGACTTTTATTAATTGTATTTATACACAGTAAGAACCATGTGATATTTCCCAAAAGTATTGCACTAAACTGCAGGTGTATAAAAAAGCTGTCTTTTAAAAAGTTAAAATTCAAAGTAAATTGGCCATCCACAAAGTTTCTAAATTTAAAAGATGCCTCTCTGTGGTGTAATCCAAATACAAAAATAAATAAGAAAAAATATTCTGGGGAAAAGTAGGAAAAAATTTAGGTAAAACACAACTAAAGATATATTTACAGAAACTAAATTTTACTCTATTTGCTGATCTTATGAGAGATCGTACACATTCTTGATGCAATTAATATAAAACCCACTTACTAAAATATAACTTTTTTTTAAAAAAAGCAACATTTAAAAAAAGCATTTCAGAAGTTATTCACTCGAAACAATAAGTCAGATACTATGCAGAAAAGCAACATGGTATCATAGGCCTCGTAAGTGTACTGGCCTCTGAGAGTATGGGACTTTCTCCATTTATTTCAGGCAGAATGAAGCCAAAAATAATACACTTTAAGAAGAGATTCACAAGAATCATGCTCAAGGTTTGGAAAATTCGGGCTAAAGGACCTTGGTATTCAAATTCTATAGACTGGAACACAGTGTCAAGAGCTATAACAAAAGCATCCAAGCCCCAATCCTGCAAAGTTATTCCGGTGAAAAGCCCTCAGCAATCACATGGAATGGCACTGACTTCATCTGGTATGTCTACACTCAGGGGTGCTGGAACAATTTGCATAGTGGGGGTGCTGAGAACCACTGAACGAAGCTGTAAGCCCTGCATATGATGGAAACCAATTCAAGCCCAATTCTAGCATCTATGTTTACACTGTGATGAAAAATCCCATTGTACCAAGTCTCAGAGCCTGGATCAGCTGACTTGGGCTCCCAGGTTCGGGCTGTGGGGATAAGAATTGCCCAGGGCTCCAGTTCCAGCTTGAAAGGCTACACTGCAATTTTATCACCCTGCAGCTTGAGCCCAAGTCAGCCCATCTGGGCCAGCCTTAGCCACGGGTCTTTTTTTGCTGCGTAGATGTGCCCAATGAGATTCTGACTGTGTGGATCTCCCTCCCGAAACCAGGGCCCAAACCAGAATAATTAAATCACACTTCATGCTATGTGGTCTCATTGGAAGACCTCAAAAGTACAATTTAGAGCTAACCCGAAACAAATTATGTGAATGAAATGCTAGCTTTGCCTGTCTATCACTATTCCATGTTTTACCTTTATTTATGGAAAGCAGGTGTGGGATTAGATTATTAGTAGTATTATCCCTAATAATTTTGAGGTCAGTAGCTATATTTCAACAAACCAAGTTCTTAAATATTACTGAATATCCTCTCTCTTTAATACGGACTTTAATGGCTTTTCTAGGCGTACAACTAGTTCATGGGAAGATGGGGTGTAAATCTTCCTCGTGCTAGCCTTGCATGCACTAACTGTTCATATGGACCCTGAAGTTGCTCACTAAAGCTTTCCTATGCACTTTCATCTAGCCCACTTTGAAATGAGAATAGATCGAAGTGCACTAAAGAACTTTTAGGGCATGACAGCAGGGTCCACACATATGGTGCGCAGCACGCCAGTGTGAAGTAGATTTACACCCCAGCTTGCTGTGCACTAATTGCTCATCAAGATGAGCCCTAACTCTATCCTACTGGATCTCTTTCACTACAATAGAAATAGATGGCTATGTTCATTCCATAGGGAAGAGAGCTGCTGGCCTCAAGGCAAATGCTGTGAGAAATTATAATAAATCAGAAACAAATTCTAAAATCCTTATGAAATTTCAACTCAGTCCAAACTCACACTGAAGTCTATAGGAATTTACTTGAGTAAAAATGTCAATATTAGGGACTTCTTTTGCATGAACTGAAAAGTACATGCTCTAAATAAACTGCCACTATCACATGACAGGCTGCAGTAGGATTTAGTGCAAGAATTAATTGAATCAGTACTGTCCCAGGGGAAAGAATACCGCTTACCTCACCCAAGTGTTAACTAAGCCTGATCATACTTAAGCAATAACATTCAAGTTCACAGCATTACAATGGGGTCTTCTGAGTTCATCTTATCTATAAACTTGCGAGTTAGAATTTAGTTGTGAAATCAGTGAAGAAAAAATATGCTCTGGCACAAATTCAAAATAAAAGATTAAAATAATATAAGTCAAAACACCAATCAATAAATAAATATGTTGTAACTCTTGTTAATAATCATTAGACTTTTTCACTAAAATATTAGTAAGGTTCACTAGCTCACTACTCTAACACCTTAGCATGGGCAAGGGTAGTTTCCACTGGACTCAATGGGAACCACACAAATGCATCTATGGACAAAATTATGCCCTACTGCAATTATGGAAGGGTTGTCAAGTTCTCAAGCACAATGGAAGTGCTATGGCCTAAGGATCAAAAAATCAACTGTCGATTCTGGGTACCCAGCAGGAGACATATTAAAGGGGACTAATTATCAAAGGGTGAGCCCTCAACACTTTATGAAAATCAGGCCCTTTTAAAGTGTCCCAACAGTTGAAGCAACACAAATAACTATTCACATATGAAAATTTAGGCCATAGGTACATCTCTAAGAAAAAGAAGCTAATAACTTCACTAGACAAATCAACTATTTTACAAGTCATTACACAGTCCACAACTTTGCTGTTGGATGGAATGACAGTTCAGCTCTGAGATATAAGCCATTTCTGAAACTGAAGGGGCATTTACAAGGAAAATACTAAGCCCATGGAACAGATCTTTCACAAATATAAGTTTTTATAGCTCTACTAACTTAAATGGAACTGTGACAATTTATACAAGCTGAGGATATTCTCTATATCTTCACAATTATTATAAAAACATTTGTAAGTAAATCATTTTGAGCATCATGTCACTAAAATCAAAACAAGACTTATGTGGAGTCATAGTTTTGCAGTAGAAAAATTTCATGGCTGTAGCATTATAAATCATACAACCACATAATTGTATCTGAGGTATTAAAACCACAAAACCCAACTGGGCATAACACCAACAAATCTGACTCAAACAATATTTGTTTCGAAGCTCTCAACTTTAGAAATAAGCAATTACCAGGTTTTGTCTGTAGTATTTTTGGCGTATCAGATATTTTGGATCCAGAAGGAATCAGCTGCATTTCATTAGAAGCTATGATAAAAGAAATAACCAGGTCTTTATTTGCTATGGGTCATTGGGAAAACATGGCACAGAATTATTCCAGCACACAGAAAGTGCATGCCTGAAGCCAGCAATATAAGAATAGGCTGACCACTGAGATACAGTTTCATAAATAATGGAAAGAAACATTATGGAAGGACAGAAAGGAGACTGAAACATGAATATCCTCAGCTCTGTCCTGAACCATCATATGAAGAATCACCTGTCTAAGAAAGACAGAAATAAATATCCAACAATGAGGGTTTATCTGCTTTGTGGTTAAGCAAAGACAACCATGATTTAGTTCTCATAAAAGCATCCTCTAAAGCAGTGCAGCCAAACAAAGTTAACCTTGCCAAAGAAATTGCAAAGGAAAAAATGGGATTAAAATAAGCTGCAAACAAAACAAAACAAAAAATCACCATTACATAATGTTCCCCTGGGCTTCTGAAGTGCGGGAGGTGTTTTAGTGTTAGGAAATTCTGGAAGCCTGTTTGGAACTGCAAGGAGGGTGGGGGGAAAAAAGAAAGTACAAAATTGATGTTAGTCAGTAGAAATCTGAAGAAAAAAAAGTGTTTGTTAACACTTGCAGTTCTCTTTGTATAGTGTAACAGAGACAGAAACAAAAAGACCCTTGTCCCTACATTCCAGTGCTGGTGAATTCAATACAACCTTTTCTTTTATTACTCACCTGTATGCCTCCTAAGTACACAGTTGCATATATCATTCCATGTCTACTCATGTCTGCACCCCTCTCTGGAAAATGAGGCCAAATTTTCAAAAACTATCTCTGGACTTTTGTTCACAATTTTGCATAGATTTGTGTGTACAATACAGATAGTGAATTTAACATTTTGACATTTCTTAACGCAGAATTGTGACTGCAAGAAGATTGTGGATGCTGCTGCTAACAACAAAACAAAAATGAGAGCAATTGTTAATGGAGAAAACACACTTTGCAATACAAAATTTGTGACCATGATTTTGTATAGCACAATTTTTTTCTCCAGGAAAAACATAAAGACTTCATGCCACGTTAAACCATAGTGAGTCATGATAGTCCTACAAATGACATTTGAATTTTAAATGACAATTTGATGCCATCAGACAATCTTCCTTGAGTTTTTGATGTTTTGAGTATTTATACATTTAAATAATCAGTTTTGTAATATAACAACCTGTGTAACCTGTCACAACAGGAGACTAAAGAACATTTCTAATTTCACCTATGTAGATTTGCATTGCTTCTTGTTTTTGTGATTTTTTTTTCCAACGCTAAAAGTGAGGGCCATTAAAAATGGAGCACATGCCATTTTGGAGAGATGTCAGTAGCATAGCATCTCTTATTCTAAATATAGGGAGATACTCCTGTTACTGAAGGAATCCAGTGAGGTGAATTTATTATTTTAATGGTACCCACTGTGCATAATAATGTTACAGTACCTGTGGTTTACAGTGAAAATCTGTTTCCATGTTGTAAGTAATGTATTACCAAGGAGGATCTCCTTGAAGAAGGATCTTGAGAGAAAACCAAGGAGCTGGATGTTTCTCTTGTATCTCTACAGCAATATTACTAGTGCTACACCTGGTTACAGACATCAAGAGACATGCAGACAACCCAGAATTCAGTATAGGGCAGGACAGAATATTACTTTGAATACGAGAATACCTGTTATGCCTATCAAGAAAACTTTACCAGAGACTATCATCTCACACCACCAGCCATAGCACAGCTAGGCCTAGACAGCCTTCTGTACTACATTTTATCTGAGATATATACATTAGTAGCTATAAATGTAAAGTAATCCAGTAAAATTTAATTAAGATTTTCTTTGGAACAGCTTGCTTCTAAAGTGTTGTAGTAAAAGGTAAGAGAATTCTGGAGTGGAAAAAAGAAGCAAATACTATACATAGAAGCTAAGTAGTTGTTAAATTAGTTACCCAGTATGTTTTGAGTTTTTGACGGGTCAGGTTTAGGAATTGATTTTGTTTCTTCAAGTCCACTGTCAGTTTCACTGTGAGCTGGAAAAAAGAATCTAGACTTAATTTTGAATCAAGAACATAACAGCTGCCATATTGGGTCAGACCAATGATCCATCTAGCCTAATTTCCTGTCTTCCAATGCCAGGTGCTTCAGAGGGAATGAACAAAACAGGCAATCATCAAGTGATCCATCCCCTTTTGTCTACTCCAAGATCCTGGCAAGCACAGGCTAGGGACACTCAGTGCAGGGTGTTGCATCCCTGCCTATCCTGGCTAGTAGCCATTGATGGAGCTATCCTCCATGAACTTATCAGCTCTTTTTTGAACCCTGTTATAGTCTTGGCCTTTACAACATCCTCTGGCAAAGAGTTCCACAGGTTGACCGTGTGTTGTGTGAAGAAGTACTTGTTTTGTTTGTTTTAAACCTGCTGCCTATTAATTTCATTGGGTGACCCCTACTTCTTGTGTTATGTGAAGGAGTAAATAAAGTTTCCTTATTCATTTTCTTCATACCAGTCAAGATTTTATAGACCTCTATCATATCTTCCCCCCACTCCCAGTCATCTCTTTTTCAAGCTGAAAAGTCCCAGTCTTTTTAATCTCTCCTCATATGGAAGCTGCTCCATATCCCTAGTAGTTTTAGTTGCCCTTCTCTGTACCTTTTCCAATTCCAATATATCTTTTTTGCAATAGGGTGTCCAGATCTGCACACAGCATTCAAGATGTAGGTGTATCATGGATTTATATAGCAGCATTATGATATTTTCTGTCTTGTTACTATCCCTTTCCTAATGGTTCCTGACATTCTGTTAGCTTTTTTGACTGTCACTGCACATTGAGCAGATGTTTTCAGAGAACTATCCACAATGATTCCAAGATCTCTTTCTTGAGTGGCAACAACTAATTTAGACCCCATCATTTTGTATGTATAGTTGGGATTATGTTTGCCAGTGTGTATTACTTTACATATATCAACATTGAATTTCATTTGCCTTTTTGTTGTCCAATCACCCAGTTTTGTGAGGTCCTTTTGTAACTCTTCACGGTGTACTTTGAACTTAACTATCTTTAATAATTCAGAGCATCATCTGAAAATTTTGCCACCTCACTGTTTACCCCTTTTCCAGATCACTTATGGCTATGTTGAACAATACTGGTCCCAGTACATACCTCTGGGGGAACATCACTATTTACCTTTCTCCATTCTGAAAACTAACCATTTACTCCTACCCCTTGTTTCCTATTTTTTAACCATATACTGATCCACAAGAGGACCTTCCCACTTATCCCACGACTGCTTACTTCTTGTAAGATTGTAAGCTTAAAAGCAATCCTTGTAAGTTTTTTTTGTGAAGCAGCCAACAATCTATGCTATAGGATTAGAAAAACTTCTGCAGTAGCACTGCTCCACCATAATTAAAACTTGTAACTTTGATTTGAGAAGTGAAATCCTACATGGATACGATTTTGGATTTCTTTTGTGGCAGTTTTAGGAAAATAAACCCCCCCAAATAGTAAAATTGAGATCTGGAGCTCATGATGTGTCTCTGCAAAAGTTTGCCAAATTCAATACTTAAGCTGCTATAAACAAAATTTATAATACCACAGTGAGATTGATATATATATATATATATCAATAAAACAGTCCAGTATGGTTGGGGAAAGTGTTTATATATATATATATATATATATATATATATATATAAACACTTTCCCCAACCATACTGGACTGTTTTATTAGTCTAAAACTGAAATCTTATGATGGAAAGATTCACCTAGGTTATCCTCAACTCCTCCCTCTGTCCAGTAATAATATTATATTATACTTGTCAGCTGCTATTCATTACTAATATGTCTACTGAATTAAAGTAAAGCACTTGTAGCATATGGAGTATTTGTTCACCATAATTAACCTCAATTTCTACCCATATTTTATTGGGCTAGTGCACGACCACGTGCATCCAGTACTCCTGTTGACCTAAATAACTCTTTTGGGTGGGCAAGGACTGCAGGGCCAACTTATTAAGGACCAAATTCTAGCAGTTGTTTTGTCCAGCAATAGATGCCATCCAGAAAACTGATGCACAGCAAAGGCAGAAGTTTTCTATTTCATTCTGATTCATTCCACGTAACACTCTGTGCAACAAGAGCTGCAAAGGGACCTTTCAAGATAGAATCGAGCTGAGAGTCAACAGTGTTGCCAAATCGTATTTGGTGTTTTTCTTAAAGCTCCAGTTCATAGATTTTAAGGTCAGAATGGACCATTAAATCATAGACTCTCAGACTTTCAGGCTAGAAGGGACCATCATGATCATCTAAGTCTGACTTGCACATTGCAGGCCACAGAACCTGACCCATCCACTCCTGTAATAGGTCCACAACCCTAACCTCTGGCTGAGTTACTGAAGTCCTCAAATCTTGATTTAAAGATTTTATGTAAAGTTACAGAAAATTCAGCACTGACTATAGTTCAAACCAGCAAGTGAGCCAGGCCCCCTGCTGCAGAGGAAGGCCCCCTGCTGCAGAGGAAGGCAAACCTCTTCCCCCAGGGTCTCTGCCAAACTGACAAATATGGTGACCAGCTAGACCCTGAACATGTGGGTGAGACCCAGCAGCCAAACACCAGGAAAAGAATTCTCTGTAGAAACTCAGTGACCTCCAAATCTAGTGTCCCATCACTGGCCACTGGAGATATTTACTAATAGCAGTCACGGATAGAATATATGCCATTGTATTGTAGGCAACCTCATCATATAAGCCCCTCCATAAATTTACCAAGTTCAGTCTTGAAACAAGTTAGGTTTTTTTGCCACACTTCTCCCCTTGGAAGGCTGTTCCTGAACTTCACTCCTCTGATGATTAGAAACCTTCATTTAATTTCAAGACTAAACTTCTTAATGGCCAATTTCCACCCATTTGTTCTTGGGCCAATATTGGCGCTTAACTTAAATAACTCCTCCCCCTCCCTGGTATTTATCCCTCTGTTATAGAGAACAATCACATCTCCCCTCAGCCTTCGTTTTGTAAAGCTAAACAAGCAAAGCTCCTTAAGTCTTCTCTTGTAATGCAGGTTCTCCATTCCTCTGATCATCCTAGTAGCCTTTATCTGCACTTGTTCCAGTTTGAATTCTTCTTTCTTAAACATGGGAGACCAGAACTGCACACAGTATTCCAGATGAAGTCTCACCAGCACCTTGTGCAATGGTAACAACTCTTCCTTATCTCTACTGGAAATACCTTGGCACAAAATCAGAAAGGCTAAGGCACATAATGAGTTACATCTAACAAAAAAGGGACATAAAAGGCAATAAGAAGAAGTTCTTTAAATACATTAGGAGCAAAAGAAAAAACAAGGAAAATGTAGATCCTCTGCTTAGTGGGGAAGGAGAGCTAATAATTGATGATGTCAAGAAAGCAGATGTGTTTAATGCTTATTTTCACTTAAAAGGGTAAGAGGGTGACCAGATGCTCAACACAATTAATATTAACAATGGGAGAAGGAATGCAAGCCAAAATAGGAAAAGAATAGGTTAAAGAATAATTACACAAGTTAGAAGTATTCAAGTCTGCAGGGTCTAAGGAAATCCATCCTACGGTACTTAAGGAGCTAGCTGAAGCAATCTTGGAATCATTGGAAGTTATCTTTGAGAACTCATGGAGGATGGGTGAGGTCCTAGGGGACTGGAGTAAAGCAAATATAGTACCTATCTTTAAAAAGGGGAACAAAGTGGACATGGGGAATTATAGACCAGTCAGCCAATCTTCGATACCTGAAAAGATACTGGAACGAATTATTAAACAATCAATTTGTTAGCCCCTAGATGATAATAAAGAATAGCCACCATGGATTTGTCAAGAACAAATCATGCCAAACCAACCTAATTTCCTTCTGTGACAGGGTTACTGGACTAGTGGATAGTGGGGGAAGAAGTCAATGTGATAGATCTTGATCAATGAGGCTTTTGGCACAGTCCCACATCACGTTCTCATAAACGAAGTAGGGAAATGCACTCTAGGTGCAATTTTTATAAGGTGGGTGCACAACTGTTGAAAGACCATATTCAACAAGTAGTTATCAATAGTTTTCTGTCACACTAGGAAGGCGTACCTAGTGGGGTCACCCAGGGCCTTGTGATGGGTCTGGCACTAGTCAATATTTTCATTAATGACTTGGATAATGGAGTAGACAGTATTCTTATGAAATGTGCAGATGACAACAAGCTGGGAGGGGTCACAAGCACAGGATTAGAATTAAAATGACTTGACAAATTGGAGAATTGGTCTGAAATCAACAAGATGAAATTCAATAAAGATAAGTGCAAAATATTTCATTTAAGGAGGAAAAATCAAGATGGGGAATAACTGGCTACAGTGGATGACAAACTGAGTATGAATTAACAATGTAATGCAGTTGCAAAAAAGGCCAGTATCATTCAGGAGTGTATTCACAGAAGTGTTATATGTAAGACATGGGAGGTAATAGCACTGCTCTTCTCAACACTGGTGAGGCCTCAGCTGGAGTATTGTGTCCAGTTCTGGGTGCCACACTTCAGGAAAGATGTGGACAAATTGGAGAGCGTACAAAAATGATAAAAGGTTTAGAAAATCTAACCTATGAGGAAAGGTTAAAAAAACTGGGCATGTTCAGTCATCAAATATGTAAAGAGCTGTTATACAGATGACTAATCAATTGTTCTCCATGTTTACTGGAGGTAGGACAAGAAGTAATGGGCTTAATCTGCAGCAAGGGAGATTTAGGTTAAATAGTAGGAAAAACTTTCTAACTACAGTTAAACTTTGGAATAGGTTTCCAAAGGAGGTTGTGGAATCCCTGTTTTAAGAACAGGCTGGACAAACAGTTGTCAAAGGGGTTCTAGGTTTACTTGGCCCTGCCTCAGTGCAGGGAGCTACACTTGATAACCTCTCAAGGTCTTTTTCAGCCCTACATTTCTATGATTCTATGAAAAATCAATGTGTGCCTTATTTCTAATTTGAATTTGTCTGGCTTTGGCTTCTAGCCATTGGTTTTTGTTAATACTTTCTTTGCTAGATTAAAGAGTGCTTTAATTTCCAGTATTTTCTCGCCATAAAAGTACTCATATACAGTAATCAAGTCATCTCTCCAACTTCTTTTTGATAAATTAAAGAGTTCCTTATGTTCTGTGCCACTGTCCATTTAAAAGAAAATGAAGGTTTCATACAGAGCAGCTGCTCAGATGCCACAAGGGCCTCCGAAGCAGCAGCAACTGGAGGACTTCACTGAACAGCTGGTACCCACAGTAGAGCACTGAGGGCTAGTTTCAAAATACCCTTATTAGCTGCCACAGATAGAACTAAGGCATGTTGCAGTGGTTCACCTACTTTTTTTCAAATCTGGAGAAGTCACTGTACAGAGCTGTTTCCAGCTAGAACACAGACTCACAATAACAATTCATTTTGCATTGTAATGTGCTTCTGTTTTGTGGCCAGTGGTAAAGAACTAGAATTTGTCTCAGTATCACTGTCAGCAATGAGACAGCTGGAGAGATGATCTTTATTTACAGCACTTACAAAAGTTAAAACAACAATTTAGCCAATCAGAATTCATCATAGTGATCACTAATATGTATCAGACATTCTAAAAAATAAAAAAGTGTTTATTTCTGGCAGTTCAGGCTTCTGATTAGTGAAATACTGAATTTCTTCTTTTTCTGTTTTGAAGGGCCTGTAGATGCCGATCACCACCAGCACAAGGTGATCAGCATCTTCAGAAAATTTAATCTTACTCCTACAGATTTCAATCGGAGCAGGGCTGGGCCCTCAGTAAAACGGCAACCATCTTGGTGCTGAAAAGAGCATTAATTCTCTTCAGGGACAGCATTATACTACACTACATGTATAGATTTCCAGGAAGTGTCTTTATATTGTTTTATTTTCACTTGAAATAAATAAATGTATGCAGCAATATTATAAAGAGACTAAGAAGAACAATGGGTAAAAGATTGCCATAACAGCAGCAATTTGCATGTCATAATTTGGAGATATTACTTTATTTTTTTATTGAATCGTGAATTATTCAAGGCAATTTGAACATTTAAGTTTCAGTTTGTTTGTTTTTTAAAAAGGCACTACAAAGTATTAAAGTAAATTGCTAGATTTTCAAGTTATATTTATTAGGCCTATTACACATAATATTATGCAGCCTATTGCAAAAGCTTTTTTTAACAGGGCTGCCCAGAGGATTCAGGGGGCCTGGAACAAAGCAATTTCAGGGGCCCTTTCCATTAAAAAAAGTTGCAATACTATAGAATAATATAGTCTCATGGGGGCCCCTAGGGGCCTGGGGCAAATTGTCCCACTTGCTCCCCCCTCCCCCGTTGGGCGGCCCTGTTTTTTAATACCACATCTGTGAAAGAGAGATTTCATTAAGGCAGTCTTTGGTAGCCCTCACTCTACAACGAAAGTAGAATAAACATAGTACTTACCCAGTGTGTTCAATGGTAATTTGGTCGTAGGTGCTATGCTAGGTCGTGCGGATTCCAGTTCATTTTTACTGTGAGCTATGAGAAATAAGAGTGTTATTTTTTTTCTTTCAGTACACATTCACTTTACACTTTGTCCACAACACGCTAAGCATGCTGCAAGCCAGAACTGACCACACTGGTTTAACAGCTGTAACATCTCAACTGACATGGAGAAAGTAAATAAGGAAGTGTTATTTACTTCTTCTCATAACACAAGAATTAGGGGTCACCAAATGAAATTAATAAGCAGCAGGTTTAAAACAAACAAAAGGAAGTATTTCTTCACAAAACACACAGTCCACCTGTGGAACTCCTTGAGAGAGGATGTTGTGAAGGCCAAGTCTATGACAGGGTTCAAAAACCAACTAGATATGTTCATGGAGGATAGGTCCATCAATGGCTATTAGCCAGGATGGACAGGATGGGTGTTCCTAGCATCTGTTTGCCAGAAACTGGGGGATGGATCACTTGATGATTACCTGTTCTTTTCATTCCCTCTGGGGCACCTGGCATTGGCCACTGTTAGAAGACAGGATACTGAGCTAGATGGACCTTTTGTCTGACCCAGTACGGACGTTCTTATATTTCACCCCTGAGGCCCAAATAGTTATATGGCCATTATAAAAACTAAATGTTTGGATGTTTTCTGCTGTGGAATGGAAACCAATGCCACAAAACCAGATATTGCAACACATGCTGCTTCTTTAAGATCCAACTCAATTTCCACTGAAGTCAGCAGAAGTGTTGCAACTGACAAGTGGAAGATGGGCTGGATCCCTACAGAGAAACAAATCAAGCAAGTTAGCTTTCTGAAAGCTTGTGACAAAAAGTCATTGATGAGGGATAGAAAGACAATTTTTAAAAACAAACCACTGTACTTTTCTGTAGTACTTCAAAGGTTAGTATGTCATACGGTTCAAAAGTAATCATAAAAAAAGGACAAAACACACTCAGAATTCATCGAGGTGTTGTTTTTTTAAAGGGGTCAGCTGTTTTGCCTCTTCATGTAATATCTGAATCTGGAAGTCAAGTTAGCTGAACAATGTATATAATTAACTAAGGCATTTCAGGTTTGTGCACAATTAGAATAAAATAAAAGGCTATTTGATGTTTTTTTATTGCATGCAGCAGAGACTCAGGCCATTTTTGTAATAAAAGGAGTTCAGGGAGCAGTAAGCTTAAGGGTTAAAATTAACATGGAGAAAAAGATGGTTTTACCTGGAGATGCCTCTGATTTTTCTGAGGAAGCAGACATGGTAGGTTTAATGCTTTCCTGAACTGATTCAATGGTAGCTACAAAGCAAAAGGTTAACACAACTGAGTGAGATAAGGCTGCTTAATGTCATGGTATGCAAGGCAGCAAGAATGGGTTTAAGATTCAAAGGATTTATTAGTCATTAAATTCCTGGATAGTAAAACCTGATGTGGAATTACAGTGGTGGCGCTAAAGAAACTCTTTACACACTTTAGCAAGTTTTGCACCAAGATTTTAATGCATTTTCTATTATAGGTACAAGGCAAGTGCAGAGGACTACTGCAGACTGAAATAACCTGCCTATTTATCTTTGAAATAATGGCAAATATAGTTTCTTTTGAATAAACGTACATAATGAATTCCTGGATGCAGAGTTTGTTTGTGTTTTTTTTGTGTAACCCGTTTGCTAGAATTCCTCTTTGTGGCAGAAGGCATTGAGCAATAAAGAAGTTTAGTGGTCAGAGCAGGGGAGATTTATGTCCAGAAGCTTTTGTGATAACTCACTGTGAAACATGGGCAAGTTGCTAAACTGTTCTGTGCCTCAGTTATACTATCTGTAAAATAGTGATAAAAATATTTACCCACCTCAAGATGTTGCAAGTTTTAGTTAGCACTTTACAAACTTCACAAACACTCACTTTGTATGAAAAATGCCATCTAAGAGCAACGTATTATTATTATTCTCACTATGCTGAAGGTGTTCTTTTGGGTAATTAGACCAAGAACATTAGGAAAGGAGCCTTAAAGAGATTTATTCATATCAAACAGCATATCCACTTTGATAAATTGTCCTGACATAACACCACACCTAAAACACTCTGTAAACTTACAGAATTGATACATGTCTTTGAATGATGTCACAAGTTAATTCTCCCAAGTCCTAGAGCAAATGCAAAGATTCTGCTAACTGTTGGCTTGATCCACCTCCCATGGAAGTCCATGAAAAGATTCTCACTGACTTCAAGCGGAGTTCAATTTGGACTTATGAAGGAGAAGGTGGTGCTAGTTATTCAAAAAATGTGAAAGGGTGAGGAGACATAAGACAGCATTAAGAAATATGGGTTGTAGTGTTAAGAGAAAAAAATTCCAAAGTGGAAAATACTGAGAAATGAGGCATGGAAGACATCAGATCATAGAACAGTCTGTCTATGGCATCTGAGCCCTGGTCTACACTATGAGTTTAGGTCAAATTTAGCAGTGTTATATCGATTTAACCCTGCACCCGTCCACACAATGAAACCATTTTTGTCGACTTAAGGGCTCTTAAAATCGATTTCTGTACTCCTCCCCAACAAGGGGATTAGTGCTGAAATCAACATTGCCGGGTTGAATTTGGGGTAGTGTGGATGCAATTTGATGGTATTGGCCTCCAGGAGCTATCCCAGAGTGCTCCATTGTCACTGCTCTGGACAGCACTTTGAACTCAGATGCACTAGCCAGGTACACAGGAAAAGTCCTGGGAACTTTGAATTTTATTTCCTGTTTGGCCAGTGTGGTGAACTCAGCAGCACAGGTGACCATGCAGTCCCCCTAGAATGTTTCTACGCGCCCCCTATCATCTCCGCCCCTGAGGTTATCGCAGATTAGAAGGTGAAAAAAATGCACTCGCGATGACATGTTTTCCGAGCTCATGCAGTCCTCCCGCACAGCATAATACATGGAGGCATTCAATGGCACAGGCCAGGAAAGAATTGCTGTGTTTGCTTAACGGCAAAAGTATCAGGCCTCACTAGCGATCCTGCCTGAGCCAGGTCGCTGTGTCACATGCACTCCACGCTGTGTCAGCCTTGGGTGGGGGCATGACCGCTTTGTGAGCAGGAAGGCCATAGATATAGACATTGCATTAGATAGCTTCTGTAGCTAGAGAAAACATTCCTGTGCGTTCGGCAAAGTCTGTGGCGAAAAAAGAGAAGCCCTGTAGTGTAGTGGTTATCACGTTCACCTAACACATGAAAGCCCCTTAGTGTAGTGGTGATTGCGTTCCCCTAACATGCAAAACGTCCCCAGTTTGAAACCGGGCGGAAACAGGTCACTGTTCCTTTTTCTGACTCCCCTCCTGCATTTTTAGTCTTAGAACCTAAAGGGGCGTCTCCAGGCCCCAGCACGCCAAGCGCGTGCTTGGGGCGGCAAGCCGCGGGGGGTGCTCTGCCGGCGCCATGAGGGCAGCAGGCAGGCTGCCTCCAGCGGCTTGCCTGCGGAGGGTCCGCTGGTCCCGCGGCTTCGGCGGACCTCCCACAGGCATGCCTGCGGGAGGTCCGCTGAAGCTGCAGGACCAGCGGACCCTCCACAGGCAAACCGCTGGAGGCAGCCTGACTGCCGTGCTTGGGGCGGCAAAATCCCTAGAGCCGCCCCTGCTTAGAACAGACCGCACTGTGAAATTTTACTTTGAATTATATCAATTATGAGTTAAATAATATGGAAGCTCTCTCTAAGTTATAGTCCCAGGTTCCTTACCCTTTCAGCTGCTCTGATAAATTAACATTTTTGTTAGGGGCGGGAGAAAATTTTCATGAAGCCTTTTATAGGGACTAAATGCTATCTAGGACTCTGAAATAATTTTAACGTGGCCCATAGAGTGCAATCCTTCGTTCTGGATTTGTCATTCCAGAAGTTGAACTGCTCCTTACTACTGTCCAGGCTTCATAAGCCATGGGAGCAAGGGGCAGGTCTGCCAGCTGAGCAGGACCCCGGCTGGCAGGAGCCAGCAGACGGAGCCCCAGACCAGCAGCAGGCTGAGCCGCTCAGCCCACTGTTGGCCTGGGGTTCCGATCATCCAGGCAGGCAGCGGGCTGAGCGGGTCTGGCGGACAGGTCCCTGGAAAAAAGGCACAAAACGACTGTCTGTGTTGCTTTCACAGAAGGAGGGAGGGAGGGGGGCCTGATTACATGTACCCAAAACCACCCGCGACAAAGTTTTTGCCCCATCAGGCATTGGGCGCTTAACCCAGAATTCCAATGGGCCGCGGAGACTGCGGGAACTGTGGGATAGCTACCCACAATGCACCGCTTTGTAAGTCAATGCTAGCTAAGGTAGTGAGGACGCACTCCACTGACTTAATGCGCTTAGTGTGGACATACACAATAGACAGTATGAAATCGAATGCTAAAAAATCAACTTCTACAAAATCAACCTAATTTCGTAGTGTAGACATACCCTCAGACCAAAGGGGAAGAGAGATGCAAATGAGAAAATGGTGGGATGCCTGGCTGCCAAAAACACTGAAAAACCCTAACCCTTCTGGTACAATAGCATTTTTAGTTTTGATGACTAAAATCTGAACCAAAAATACAAACAAAAATCAAGGAGCTAACAAAATGGGTACTCAGCTACACAACTCAGTTATCCTGCTTATTGTTATATCCCATCCCTCACCCTTCATTTGTTCATTGTCTATTTAGATTACAAGATGTTTGGTGCAAGGATATTATCTTCACTGTACGTGTTTCCATAGCTTGTAAAACAATACACAATAAAAAGTCCATAAATGTAAAAAATAAATATAACCACCTCTAAGATGGATGACAGTAGTTAATATACAGCACACTGTACAATGTTGGGAAAAGGCAGTATTTTATATTTAGTACACATACATAAACATACATAGTCTATATATAAAGCATCAATATGACAGTATAGCACTGAAGGTGAAATGATGGATTTCTTGAACTGTGTTCTTATGACTTTTTTTTTTTTGGACACACACAATTTTCATGGTCAAGGAATTATATAAAGGATTACTTAACATTTTAACTATGACCTACCCCATACAGCAAGTTAGTTTCCTATGGTGTACTGTGCTTCAGAGAGCACTATAACTTTGTCCTATAACACAACAGCTTTTAATCATTGATGAAAGTAAGCATTTTATCACAGTCAATTTCAGCTTCACAAGAGAATACACAAAAGAAGCTAGACAAATATTTAGGTATTTTTTAAAAAGCTGCACACAAGGGACTCAGAACTGAAATTCTTGCTTGAATGCAAAATAATTCAAGTAAATATTAACTGTGCTAGACAGAAATGCCATACAAGGAACATTGGCATATCACTTCAAAGGATTTTTAAAAAAAAACTATAATGCTGGCAACATAGAGAAGTATACATTGTTGAACAAAAATAATGACACGAACAGAAGGTGGGACTACTTGACCCTTTGTGATGCTAGTGTTCTGAACTCGAAAGATATCTGAAAAGAATGATCACCACACAAAGAAAAAAATATGGAAGCAGCCCTCAAGGTGAACTATGAAAACATGAAAATACATAAAATATTTTAGTAAATAAATATAGAGAATGTAATGATAATAATAGAAAAGTTTTACAAGTCTTTATTTGGAGCAAATGAACATACAGTCAGCATTTGCCAGCAGTTAACATATAATTGTATTTGAAATACCACATTATCCTTCTATTCTTAAATTAGGAAATAACTGATAATTTCTGTGGTATTTGTTAGCAAATGATGGTTGATTTTTTTTTGAGTGGCACTACTGCACAGTACATAAGTATACACAACTGCTGGATGTAAACAGGAAAAAATATGAACAGAGGAAATGAAGCATTGGCATGTTTATGAGCTGCATGCCTATCTGCTTATGCAAGACAACATGCGTGAAAGCCATGCATAGGATTTGATTTAAAAGACAAAGGAATTTAAGTGGATGCAGCTGAGGTTGTTTGAGAGAGCGAGCGAGCTATTCTTTGAGTCACTAGGAAAGGTTGAATAAAGAATAGTGGAATATATTTACCATGATATAATAATTAGCAAAGATGCGTATCATCTGAAACCTCAGTAGCTGCACACAAGATGCATGACTTTTCGTACTCTGACTCAAAAACTGAGTATCTACAAAGTTGTGATACTTTTGGAACCCCTACCCCTCCCACTGAATTATAAAAACTGGAGGTATATGACACTGTTGTAAGAAGGGATCTTCATGTGATAGGAAGTTGTTGAAGATCTCATAATTTTTAAAGGACACAAGTGAAAATGATCTATCAATCAGCCTGTTAGATAGTGAGATGTGCATCTGATAAGCACATAAAAAAGATGTCGATAAGGATTTTATCCTATGATGCTCAAAATTGTCAGCACAAAATATATGCCATGGAAAGTTTAACTTTTTTAAAATTACCTGTTGAACTGATTATTTCAAAGTTAAATGACTGCTAAAGTATTCCAGTATTCAGAATGACAACAACAGTAAATAAAGTTAAAAAAAAAATCTGCTGTCACTTGGTTAAAAATAGAAATGGGCAAGTATTTTGTGACAAATAATTTGAGAATCTCTCACTTATTTTCTGTTCCTGGGTCATTTTTCATACAGATCAATTGTTCCTGAATGTATTTATTATTCAAAATTATTTATCAAATAATTTCTATGAATAATTCTGAATCTAGCTTGTTCACAAAAGTGCAGCCAGTTTTCAATTCTCTACATCTGAGATGTCTTGGTGGGAAACACAAGGCCACTTTTTTTTTTCCTGTTCCCTGATTCGATACACATAAATCTCAGGACCAAGTCTCCAGATCCAATAAATACGTATAGATTTGAGAAAGTAAATTTTCTTTAAATATTTGCAATATGCATTTATAAGTTATTTCTGCAATAACTCTGGCTATTGAACTCATTTACTAAAATATCTATGAAAAGTGAGTACAAAAAGGGACAAAACAGTAAAAACTAATTATTTTAAAAAGAATAGTCACTGAATATTTTTTATGCATCCAACTCTAGTTAAAATCAAGTGTTCAATATCCATACCCTGAACGGCTATGGTTAATGCCTATGTGCAGAGGTGTCCTACTTTTCCTTCCAGCTCTTTAGGATGAATATAAAGAATAACTGAAAAGCAGACTTCTCGGTCACAGTTCAGACTGGAATTTGGCAATAGTCTTACCTGGAGGTTGTAGAATAAGAAATCTGCAAACACTTTTAGAGACTAAAGGTAATAGTTTCATCCAGAAGACAGTTGGCAATCCTTACACATTTTTTCTGCATTACTACATCCTAAATTTCTTTTGTTCCCTACATACTCTCCAGGAGTACAAAAGTCTGGTGAACCACTCAATTTTGAATCTCCATATTGGACTGACTTGAGTTGTAGCTAGTCCCAGGAATTTATTGTCCATAATATTCAACATACTGTTATAGAAATTATTTGTTAAAAGTCCCACAAGATAAATTGAATTTTTAACTTCAATAAATGAGTCTGCTCTATTCTCAAGTCATTTACTGGGTCAGAAATTTTAAGTGAAGAATAGAAACTCTATGTCTTCATGAGAATAAAGATAGAGATCTTTAAAAAAATAATGAAAATTGAGCTAGTCTGATCAGTTGTAAAATGGTACCTCTTTGATGTTGTCTGGTATACAACAAGTACAGAGAGATTTAAGAGCCAAATTCTGTGCCTCTTACTCATGCAAGTACTTCCATACATTTGAAGTCAATCAGCAAGACAAGTGGGATTTGGCCATATATTCTGCTTCGTCAATAAGAACATATATTATGAACAAAGCAGAATAGTGACAAGACTATACACTAACTAAATTAAAACAAAGCAAAATCTTCTTCAAACAATTACTTTTCTAAACTTCTCAGTCATTTCAATGCTTCTGTCTTGCCTCTTTTGTAGCCCAGGTCCGCACCAATGAAGTCAATGGGAGTTTTGCAACTGACTTTAATGGGAGAAGAATCAGGTCCTTCTTCAGTTATAAAAACACACCAGATAATGTGAAAGAGGTATAGTTTTATTGTAATGCTGTGGGATCTTAGCGCGTAAATCCATACACAATAAAATGAAAATATATTCCCCATTATTTAACACTAGAAACACAATCCTGCCCAAGCCTTGATCCTGTGGGAGTGTACATACAAATTGTCATAGGTTTGTTCCCCACTTTGAACTTTAGCGTCCACAAGATGGGGACCTGCATGGACTCCTCTAAACTAAAATCCTAGCTTAGATCTGGTTCTTGCTGCCACCAGCCAGGTTTTTAGTGTCTGGCACACTCCCTGTTCCCCCAAACTTTCCCAGGGGAACACAGATCCAAACTCCTTGAATCTTAATACAAAGAGGGATTCCCTATCCCCCCTTCCCTTCCCCTGAAAATCCAAACAAGGGAAGAAATCGATTAAGTTCTAAAAAAGAAAAGGATTTTATTAAAAGAAAGAAAGAAAGTACACTATCTTTGTAACACCAGGATGAAAAATATACAGGGTCTAGCTATAAACCTGGAGAGGCTTCCCCGCCACCCTCCTTTCTCAGAATAATCAAAGTAACAGCAAACAGAAATAAAGATATTTCTCCAGCAAACACACAATTGCAAATGTAGAAATTAATTATAAGACTAAACCGCCTTTCTAATACTTACTATACTGAATAGAAGAAAATACTTCAGGAAAACTTGGAGATATGTCTGGCCTCTCTTAGATCCAAAAAGAGAACAAAGACCCCAACAAAGAACACAGACAAAGACTTCCCTCCACAGAGATTTGAAACTATCTTGTCCCCTGATTGGTCCTCTGGTCAGGTGTTCATCAGGTTACTGTTTGTTAACCCTTTACAGGTAAAAGAGACCTTAACCATCTGTTTATGACACAAATGCTAAAGGTTTTTTTGTTTGTTGGGTTTTTGGGTTTTTTTGTGGTTGTGATGCACGGAATATCTCCCATACATGCTGACAAATGGGATTGAATTTGTTAATTTTGCTACTTTCAGAAACATAACACAATTTTAATCTTATGTATTTTGAATTATTTTAAAAAGAAATTATCAGGTGATTATGGATGCGATTTTTGGTAATAATGATATTTCATCACCCATAATTGTAGGCAGAACATCTTGCTAAGTTAGACAACTGCACTGATGAAATTGGTTAAAAATTTAGGATCCAATGCTTTAACCCTTACCCACATAAATAAATGGTCTGATTCACTTTTGTAGGACCACTGGTGTAAGATTATGTCACTCACATAAGCGTTTTTCAAGATCAAGCTCTTATTTTTTAATTTCATTTTGCGTATATTCTATGTGAGTCAATGGGTATTGCAGTCATATTCTTTCTTCACCACCCCTTCACAGCCAAGTAAACAAATGGAGCACTACAAAGAGAGACAGTGTGACACAGACACAGTTCCAGACCGAGGTGGCCAAATGCTTTTACCAAGAGCATCATCAGCTCACTGGCAGTTCTCCCTTTGGACTTTGTCCCAAAACAGAAAATAGAAATTCAAGAACAGTTCTGTGTTCCAGATGAAAGATATGAAGGTGGCAACTAGTCCAGTGTACCAGACGGCATAGCGTACAGTAAACGCCTCACTTAAAGTCATTCCAGTTAATGTTCTTTCGTTGCTGATCAATTAGAGAACATGCTCGTTTAAAGTTACGCAATGCTCCCTTATAACGTTGTTTGGGAGCTGCCTGCTTTGTCCACTGCTTGTAGAAAGAGCAGCCTATTGGAGCTAGCTGGTGGGGGCTTGGAACCAGGGTGGACCGGTAGCCCCCCATCAGCTCCCCTAAGTTCCCTGTGCAGCAGCTGCCCAGCAGTTCAGTTGTCCCTTCTCCCAGTGCCATGTGCTGCTCCTGCCCTTGGCCTTGGAGCTTCTCCCAGGAGCCTCCTGCTTGCTGTGCAGGAGGGGTGGGGAGAAGAGGGGTGCTAATGTCAGGGTGACCCTCTTCCCCCCACTCCTGCTCCCCATTCCTGTACCCTATCTCCAAGAGCAGGGGGGGACAGGACAGGGCTCAGGATGGAGGGAGCTTGCTGGCAGCAGCTGCTGTCTCAACTTGCTGATCTACTTAAAAAGGCAATGTATTTAGAGTGGAGTCAGCATACTTAAAGGGGAACACCCAGCTCTCTCACTCACATAAAAAGCGTGTCTCTCTGTCTCTCTCTGCCATGCTGTCTCCCCTCCCTCCATTCGTGCTGCCTTGTAGAGTGTGAGGCTACCTTAACAACAATGTGTTAACCCTCAAGGGCTCAGCCGAGTGCTAGTTCATCATTTAGCAGTAAGGCATTCCCTGGGAAATATCCCTCCATCTTCCACCCTCTGACTTCACCACCTCAACCAAGCTTCACAATCATCATTGCTGTGTACAGTATTAAACTGTTTGCTTAAAACTTATAGTGTGTGTATGTGTGTGTATATATATAAAATATAGTCTTTTGTCTGTCGAAAAAACTTTCCCTGGAACCTAACCCCCTCATTTACATTAATTCTTACGAGGAAATTGGATTCACTTAACATACTTTCGATTAAAGTAGCTTTTTTCAGGAACATAACTACAACGTTAAGCGAGGAGTTACTGTATATTCTATTACAGGGAGCTAGAGCAGCAGCCACTGCAGGCTTTAAGCCCAGCAGCAGTCTGGGGAAAAGGGGCACACTTTCAGAAGCGAGCTTAATCAATCAATCCATCTGTAGAATACTACATTGCTACCACCTGCAGTTCTGATAGAGTAACAGCTGCAATTATTCCATTCTAATCTTTGACCTTACCACCCACCTCCATTACACTCACTCTAGCAATGGGTTACTGCTGAGGCTAGGTGAGAGCATTAATGTAGTGCACAGTATCCTCTATGGAAATATCAGCTCTGAAATGCTCTCAACTGATGTCACCCTGGAGCAGCACAAATCCTAAAACTGCTAATGAGTTCATATATACTGTCCTAGACATGTAAGAAGGAAGACATGATTTAATCAGGCTGCAACTTTATTTCCAACTGGTGGAGGATAGCCAGCAACCTTTCTCCACTTCATAGCTGGTCCCCAGCCCTTTACTGGGACCCCACAATCCTCCCTTCATATGAGAGTTAGGGAGCTGGGGAAGCTGGGGAAAGCGGGTTATCTCCTCACTGTACCAGACATTAGGAGCCCCAATATCACTCCCAGCTTCTTTAGGGCATGCCTTCCCTTAAATCCACTTCTGGTTTATCGGTGAACTGGACCCCCTCTGGAACGAGTATATGCACTGGATACCTGCCACCTGTTAAACTGCAAACTGAACTGTATCTCCTCACCAATCCACCAGGTCCCTACTGTGGGGAAGGCAAAAAAACCCCAACCCACCAAAACTGGCAGTGAGGGGAAAAATCCTTTTCAGTTTCCAAAAAGGTGACTAGCATAATGCCCACAGAACACCCAAACGCTCAGTCCTACACTAATCCCAGGGGCGGGAGAGACTGAGTTGCTAATCCAGCCTTCAGAGGGGGCTCAGACTGGAGGGACAGGGTTTATATATATTCTCCCCCTGGTAAACCAATGGTTACCTCAGCCCTACTGGCCCATCCAGATGATGCATTTCCCCACCTCTCAGGCACCTCCCCCCTCAAACCCCTACAAGTGGGGTCCATAATAGAGACAATACCCTGTTAAACCCCACCAATCCAGATAAAGGCCTCTCACATTTGAGCTTGTCAGGAGTTACACTCTGTGCAAAGGAGGCTGGTGAATGCTGAAATTTGGCAGATGAAATGGACATGTAAAGATGTCCTCAGTGCTGGTTTACAGCCATGAGTACTATTATGTTTTAAATGTCTTTACCAATTTACTAAAAAGCACCTTTGAAAATAAAAGCTTAAAGATTTTTTCAAATCCAGATGAGTTTCCACTATTAATGTTGCTTGTTTATATTTCTCTGCTTTGCCGATGAAGAGTTTCTTTCACTTTTAAGTTCTCTGTGCTGTAGTGATTGGGCTACAAATATAATGATAATTTCTAAAAATCTTTTCTGGGAAATTTTTAATAACTTTTATTGTTAGGTGGTTTTTTTTTACACAACACAGAAAGAAATAAAATAGGTATTGCACTTCTAATATATGCATGTAGACCAACAGACATTTGGACCAAAATTTTCAAACTTGGGTGCCTTAAAAGTTAAGCACCTGAATAAAAATGGACTGATTTTCAGAAGTGCTGGACACCTGCAACTGCCAATGAAGTCTGTGGGAGCTGTGTGTTCAGCACCTCCAAAAATCAGGCCACATTTTAAGGTGCTTAAACATGCCTTACTTTTAGCAGCTGAGTTTGAAAAATTTGGACTTAGAATTTAAGCAGTTTTAATTTTCTATAGCAAGTAATAAACAATTTAAAGTGACAAATTTAATATAAAATATGTTGTGTGGGGAAACCTCCTGTACTATGAAAAAGAATCCAGGAAACTTGGTTTTACTTTTGTTAAAAGTTTGTTTTCACAAAATCTAAATTGTGGGGCAAATTTGACTAGACTGTATCACTTTGCTTAATCAGTAGGAACAATTCTCAAAGCATCAACTAAATGATGCAGCCTGGAGCTTGCTCAGGAGATCACTTTCACATTATGGACTGTTTTCGGGGTTACTGTACTCTAGTTCTCATCTACCACCAAACTGATTTAGATATTGCCATGATCACAGCTGATTTCAACTGCAGCCCTCAAGAGAAATAAAGGCTGATTTTAATTTTTATGTTAATCTATCGTAGGACAAGGTGTAACACATCATTTATAAAAACCTAAAACAGATCTATAATTACCTGGGAAGGCCCGTGGGGAGATTTCTTGCACTTTTGGTGTTTTGGATTCAGCAGGCCATATTTGGGTTTCATTTGTAACTAAAAAGGCAGAAGTTAGACTGTAAATACCAGAGATACATCTGCTCTGCCTGTTTACATTTATTTCTACCCCCGCTCCAAAATGAACAAACACGTGAAATCAAATACCTTAGGGAACTGCTGAACTTGCTTTCACCACACACCCAATAACAGCATGTGACTAGCTCTCTGAAACCTGCATTGTTTTTTAAATATTTTTTCTTAGTATCTGGTGTTCAAAACCTTGCAAGATTGGACACCTACTTATCCACTTGACTAAACAAATGCTCAAAACAAAAGAAAAAAAAGAGGCTTTGCTTGAATGTACATTCTCACACCAAAATACACTCTTCTGATGATGCTCACCAACCATATTAACTTAATATAGGAGATGTCTACTTACCCAATATTTTCTTTGGTGTTTCAGCTATGCCCAATGTCTCAGGTTTAGGAAGTTTCTGTTGTGGTGTTTCATTGAGGCCTGGAATGATAAGGTGCACTACACATAAAGGTAAGTGAGCCATTCATTCAAAACATGGTGAGCTGTAATCTGCCCTGCAATACCTTCTGAGCCACTGAGAACTGAGCATGACTGTCAGAGGGAAGAATTTAGCTCTGTTCTGTCTAATCATTAATCCCATTTGCTGCTGCTCCTTCACTCCCCCCCGACCCCACCCCCACATTACCACTGTTCTAGTATCATTGGCCACGGGAACCAATTACATGTTAGAGTATATAGACATGGTATATTCAGCATTGCAATACACGTATTCTAACTGGACACATCTTGATTGCATTGCAGTCTTGTGATTAATGAGGATTTGTTTATGTGTGGTTAAAATACTAAAGCTCACAGAACGAAAGTTAGGCTAAACAAATTTCATGCCGTGTAAGATTCTTCCATACACCATTCCTGAGTTTAGTGGCATTACACTGGGGATAAATTTGTCTCCAGATATTTTAAGCAGAGTGGTTCCCAATCTTTACAGACAAGAGTACCCATTTACTATAGTAAGTTGGCACCATCTAGTGCCTGCTACCTGTGTGCTCTAACCTGATACACAAGCTCTACATCAGGCCAGACAACTGACGGGAATGAAGGAAGTTATGATGCACTGGGGCTTAGTACAGGTCTCAGTAAGACAGTGGAGTGGGGAAACTTAGTATGCCATTCACAAAGCCTGAAGTGCAGGGCCGGCTTTAGGAAGTCTGGGGCCCAATTTGAATAGTTTCGACAGGGCCCCGGCAGGGATGACTCACCCGGCAGCACTCCAGGTCTTCGCTCCGGGTCTTCCACGGCACTGAAGGACCCGCCTCCGAAGACCCTGAGCGAGTGAAGGACCCAACGCCAAAGTGCTACCGAAGACCTGGAGCACCGCTGGGTGAGTAAAAATTAAAAAGGTGCCTAAGTTAGGCGCTCTTTTTTAGGGCGCGGGGCCCTCTTAGGCCCGGGGCCCGATTCTGGGGAATTGGGGGAATTGGCCTAAAGTCGGCCTTGCTGAAGTATCAGTACAGGTATATGTTCCAGTAGTTGGAAACCTGTGACCTAGTGCACACCTGGAGGGGGCCCAGCATATGTTCACTTAACACCTCAAGATTATCTCTGCAAAATCACTTCTCTCCCTTCCCCTGCAATATGAAAGAACTGTTTTTGATAAAATAGTGGCAATAAGTCCTTTAAAATATTCTGACCATGGAATAGTCACTTTTATACTTCAGGTGCATCCTCCCCCTCACCATCATTATCATAAAATATAATAAAAAAAAATCTGAACCAGTCTCAAGAAAGAAAGAACTAGAAAGGACAGGAAATGTAAAGGATTTACACTGCTCTTTATCTATTGGCCAGAGAAGTAAGGAATGTCTTAGTCACCTAGTATTGCTCCTGCCACGGAAGGCCTGTCCGTGGTTTTAGGCAGCATCCGACGTGTGACATTTTGAATTACTGTGGAAACAGCAACAGTGCATTATCAGAGAAACTTACAAATTTTAAGTCAGGAAACAAAAAACACACACCAGAGGACTCTGAACATTCTGAAAGCCTGTTTATTCAGTTCAGTAGCTCAGAGATATCAGCTCCATATCTCCTTACATTATCGCAAACATATCTAAGGGTTTGCAAGATGTCTCTTTTCTAAACCACCCCTAACTGCAAACCTTTCCCATACACGCAATGTCATGCTTCATGCCATCAATGTTAGATTGATTTTCTTTACCAGGGGTTCTCAACCTTTTTCTTTCTGAGCCTCATCCCCCCCAACATGCTATAAAAAATTCATGGCCAGCATTAGGGGGTAGCAAGCAGGGCAATTGCTTGGGGCTCCATGACACAAGGGGCACCGTGAAGCTAAGTTGCTCAGGCTTCAGCTTCAGCCCCCGCACGATGGGGCTTTGGCTTTCTGCCTTGGGCCCCAGTGAGTCTAACACTGGCCTTCCTTGACAGACCTCCTGAAAACTGCTTGCGCCCATCCCCCCAGGGGGCTCCAGACCCCACGTTGAGAACTACTGCTGTATACTCAAGATATTATAGGACCAATATCAGGAATTGCAGAACTTGGGGCTAATGAGATTTACGGAAGCTTAAAAAATCCCTAGACAGTGTCTGCTATTTAATGAGACACTACAATATTAAACGATATGTCTGGCAGGAGACCACTACTATTAGTGTGCTCCTACTCCCCTCCCATCACCCCTGCCATTCACGTGACCCTGAAGATACACTGGAACATGTCTAATCAATGTTAGGAGTGGTAGTATTTTTAACAGGTAGAGCTGAGTGAATAATTCATAATTAATCATTTGAGACATTTCACGGCTTTTACCAGTTTTTTCTGTGAATATTTCTAAATCTGTATCCTATTTGCTAGCAGTTTCTTGCAAGTATTCAATTTTCTAAGTTCTAGTTTCTTTAATTAGACAATGCAGGTCTCATTGTATGTTTCTTTCACAAAGCCAGATAAGGATAATTCTAAGAATCAGGTTTTTGGTTCAAATACTCAATTACAAATTCAAAATTTGCTTGCTGCAAAATTTGCTTAAAATTTATTGTTACCGCAAATATTCCTTGCAGAATCCCCATGCACTAGAATATTCATGGAAAAGGGGTTTAAACACAGCCAAAGTGAATTTAAATAAAACATTCAAATTAATATTTAGGGTTTTGGTTTTTGTTGTATTTGATTAGCAATGGTAATAGATATTTTTAACTCAGTATGAAAACAAATATTTATAGGAACACAATAAAAAATGCCACACTGGAATAATGTTCTTTGCAGTCCTATATTCTGTCTGACAATAGCCAGTATCAGATGCTTCAGAGGAAGGTGTAAAATCATGCAATAGATATTCATACCATACCATGTTTATGCGGGAAATGTTGTTCTCTGCCTTGGATTCATTGATTGGTTTATACCCTGAAGAACTAGGTCTGATATCCCTATTTTATCTTGTGGCACCTTATAGACTAACAGACGTTTTGCAGCATGAGCTTTCGTGGGTGAATACCCACTTCTTCGGATGCAAGTCCACTGCTGCAAAACGTCTGTTAGTCTATAAGGTGCCACAGGATTCTTTGCTGCTTCTACAGAACCAGACTAACACGGCTACCCCTCTGATACTTGACACTATTTTATCTTGGCTGTTGTAACTGAATATTATGCTTTTACTATACAAACATCTAATCCTTTTTTAAACCCCCTTCTTATGTTTCATGTTGGGTGCATCATAAATATTAATTAATACAGAACTTTCAATATAAATTATTTACTTTAAAAGCTAAAAGTGGCATAACAGCATACAAGCATCTTCTAAGAAAAACACATGAAATATCTGCAGTTAAAATAGCCTAGATATAATGTGTAAGTAAAGACTGATCTTGTGCTTCAGGACATAAACCTCTGTCTGCACTGGCCAGCAGCTGAGGAAAATGCATGCTGCACACACACCCTTATGAGAGTGGAGCAGGTGTGGTTCATCTGCATGCTTGGGAGAACATTAAAAAGGTGCACCATGCACCATCATTATTATTTATTATTTGTATTACCACCGTGCCAAAGAGCCTAAGTTATGGACCAGGACTCCAGTGTACTAGGGACTGTACAAACACAGAACAGACAGCCCCAAAGAGCTTACAATCTAAAAGTATGTCTACACTTACGGTGGCATGTGGAGTACAGACACTGCATGCACAATTAGTATGGGTATAAACAGCACAGTAGATGGTGAGGCATGGCTTAGACAAGTGCCCTAAATGCCTGAATCACCAGGGTATGTGCCCTACATTGGCTCTCTGCAGGCCCAAGCAGTGCCTCCCACAACAGTGTCCTGCTGCCAGAACCTTTCTCCTCTGCTGGAGCCTTTCCCAGCACCGGAGGCCTTTCCTGCTGCAGCAAAAGGCTCCAGCAAAGAGGAAAGACTCTGGCAATGAGGAGGCAGGCGGAAAAGGCTCTGGCAGTGGATAGCTGCCAGAGCCATAACATGCTCCCTCCCTGCTGCTGAAACCTTTCACTGAGGCATGTAGCTACACACACTAGTGACAAGTGTGAATGCAGTCTGCCTTTTACTGTGGTGTGTGGCTACATGCGTAGTGCCTGTACCCTAAACACCACCGTATGTTTAGACATAGGCTATGTAACAATGCTTCCTGGAGCATCTTGCTTCCAAACCACATAAGCATGTGTTACTGAGCTCCCACTACGGCAGTACAATTCCACATCATCCCAAACTCAAGCCAGTGTCTAACTGACAAGTTTGAACCCAGAGCAAGGACATCATGTAATAAGTAAAATAAAGGGCTAAATCCTGACCACATGGCATGCACATGTATTCTAGTGATCTGAATGCAGGAATGGCAGCCAAAAACTACTGTGCTCTAAACTTGGTTCTGATACTGACTTCCGTCTGTGGCTTTGGGCTTAAATTTCTCTCTCTGCTTAAATTTAACCCATCTGTAAAATGAGGACAATACTATTAATCTATCTCTTAAAATCATTGATGAGGATTCATCAGTTAATGGGCCCAATCCAGCATTCCTATCACACTCAAAACTTCCACTGAGCTTAAATGTGCTAGGAACATAGGATGAGGCTCTGTGTTTATGAAGTGTTCTGAGGAGAGGATGGAAGAGGATAATGTATGGGCCTGAAAAAAAGCATCTGACACATCAGAAAAAGGCAGACAAATAAACAGTGACAAGTTTTTAAAGTGCTTGTACACAAATGCTAGAAATCTAACTAATAAGATGGGTGAACTAGAGTGCCTCATGTTAAAGGAGGATATTGATATAATAGGCATCACAGACACCTGGTGGAGTGGGGACAATCAATGAGACACAATCATTCCAGGGTACAAAATATATCGAAAGGACAGAACAGGTTGTGCTGGGGGGCGGGCACTATATGTGAAAGAAAATGTAGAATCAAATGAAGTAAAAATCTTAAATGAATCCACATTTTCCATAGAATCTCTATGGATAGTAATTTCATGCTCTAATAAGAATATAACAGCAGGGATCTATTATCGACCACCTGACCAGGACAGTGATAGTGACAATGAAATGCTAGGGGAGATTAAGAGAGGCTATCAAAATGAACTCAATAATAGTGGGGGATTTCAATTATCCCCATATTGACTGGGTACATGTCACCTCAGGATGAAATGCAGAGACAAAAGTTCTCGATACTTTAAATGACTGCTTCTTGGAGCCGCTGGTACAGGAACCCACAAGGGGAAAGGCAATTCTCGATTTAGTCCTGAGTGGAGCGCAGGATCTGGTCCAAGAGATAACTATAACAGGACCGCTTGGAAATAGTGACGATAATATAACAACATTTAACATTCCTGTGGTGGGAAGAACACCTCAACTGCCCAACACTGTGGCATTTAATTTCAGAAAGGGGAACTATGCAAAAATGAGGAGGTTAGTTAAACAGAAATTAAAAGGTACAATGACTATAGTGAAATCCCTGCAAGCTGCATGGACACTTTCAAAGACACCATAATAGAGGCTCAACTTAAATGTATACCCCAAATTAAAAAACACAGTAAAAGAACTAAAAAAGAGCCACTGTGGCTTAACAACCATGTAAAAGAAGCAGTGAGAGATAAAAAGGCATCTTTTAAAAAGTGGAAGTCAAATCCTAGTGAGGTAAATAGAAAGAAGCATAAACACTGCCAAATTAAGTGTAAAAATGTAATAAGAGAAGCCAAAAAGGAGTTTGAAGAACAGCTAGCCAAAAACTCAAAAGGTAATAAAATGTTTTTTAAGTATATCAGAAGTAGGAAGCCTGCTAAATAACCACTGGGGCCCCTGGACGATCGAGATACAAAAGGAGCACTTAAAGAGGATAAAGTAATTGCGGAGAAACTAAATGAATACTTTGTTTCAGTCTTCATGGCTGAGGATGTTAGGGAGATTCTCAAACCTGAGCCATTCTTTGTAGGGGACAAATCTGAGGAATTGTTACACATTGAAGTGTCACTAGAGGAGGTTTTTGAATTAATTGATAAACTTAACAGTAACAAGTAACCGGGACCAGATGCATTCACCCAAGAGTTCTGAAAGAACTCAAATGTGAAATTGTGGAACTATTAACTATGGTTTGTAACCTGACCTTTAAATTGGCTTCTGTACCCAGTGACTGGAAGATAGCTAATGTAACGCCAATATTTAAAAAAGGGCTCTAGAGGTGATCCTGACAATTACAGACTGGTAAGTTTAACGTCAACACCGGGCAAATTAGTTGAAACAATAGCAAAGAATAAAATTGTCAGACACATAGAAGAACATAAATTGTCAACATGGTTTCTGTAAAGGGAAATCATGTCTTACTAATCTATTAGAGTTCTCTGAAGGGGTCAACAACATGTGGACAAGGGGGATCCAGTGGACATAGTGTACTTAGTGGACACCAAATGAAATTAATGGGCATTAGGTTTAAAACAAATAAAAGGAAGTTCTTCTTCACACAGTGCACAGTCAACCTGTGGAACTCCTTGCCTGAGGAGGTTGTGAAGGCTAGGACTATAACAGGGTTTAAAAGAGAACTAGATAAATTCATGGAGGTTAAGTCCATTAATGGCTATTAGCCAGGATGGGTAAGGAATGGTGTCCCTAGCCTCTGTTTGTCAGAGGGTGGAGATGGATGGCAGGAGAGAGATCACTTGATCATTACCTGTTAGGTTCACTCCCTCTGGGACACCTGGTATTGGTCACTGTCAATAGACAGGATACTGGGCTGGATGGACCTTTGGTCTGACCCAGTACGGCCTTTCTTATGTTCTTATGAAAATGAAAAGGGCCAAATGTCCTATGGCTCATTTGTCAAAATAAACCTGAGATTTGTACTTAGTCCATGTATTGCCCTCTTTATATATTGGTTTGTTTAACATTTGTCTGACTTGGGGAGCTCCTGGCTAAAATGAAAAAGACAATCATTTTCAGAACATATTAAATAAGCTCCTGTATTTCTGTTTCTATGGAAATTAGCATTTTCAAATTTCCAAGAGCTGGTCCCTTAAAATATTTTTTGCATGCTTCAAATCCCAATGTATGGCGAGCATGTTGGTTTAAGTCTATTCACATATGGTATGTATTAATTAAATAAATCACACCCACTCCACAGTCTACTCTATTTTATGGACACGTGGAATTTTTATTTCTCTGAAATAAAAAAAAGGGACATTATTTAAACATCTGGAAAACAAGCGCAAGAAGCCATCTCTGAAAACAACTTCTTCTCCAGGAACACATATTGGAAATATAAAAGATTTGGAAGAAGTCATTTGGAACATATTTATTTTTCTAAATCCTTCTCAACTTAAAAACCATACAGGTAAAGCTAAATATTTGTACTTACAGAAAACTAAATTTAACAAGAAATATTATTTCACATTTGTCATAGGCATGCCATATAGGGGTTTTACTAATCTATAAAAGCCCAGATACTAAAGGCTTCCCAGGGGAGCGGAGACACACTGACATAGTGATGAAGACTCATCACGTTGGAACATTTAAAAATCCCTGCAGGTGACACCACTGAAAAGATAGCACAAAACTTTATATTTAAACGCTTGATGTTAGGATTTCTCACAAGTCATCTCCAGACCGATGAACTTCCCAGGACATCAAGATGTATGAGATTTTTAATCACAGAAAGCCTTATATAACATAGGACTACTGGATAACAAAAATGGGGTTTCCAATTTTAAACAACACTATTTCAAAGTTGCAGAAATAAAATCAACTATACAATAATTATGTTTTGTAAAAGTACAACTAAGGAAGGGGGAAAATCTCTCCCCCATTTTTTCTAGAAATGCAGTTGTGCAACCTTAGCATTTTCTTGGTAAATACATTTCCAGAGGCCAGTATTTCCTCTCTTCCACTTGAACTGTAGCTGGCTGTTGTTTATCAGTTTCTGCTGAGACTCTTCACTGAAGTCCTGATGGAAGACAGCACTGCCCATACCCAGATATGCTTTCATTTGCTACTTTCATTTCTTTCCTAAAAGCCTTCCCTCCATCTTTATTTTGGCCTAAAGCACACTGAAAGCATATGCATTTTTTAAAAAAGTTTCTAAACATCCTCTGCTCTGGAGCTGGATGTTAAAAATATTTGAGTTGTCCCCAACTCATTGTTAAATTTTAGGGAATACCTTTACTCATCTAAAACTCTAAAGAAGAACTCTGCCTGTTTCCCCCCGCCCCCCCCCCCCCCGACACACACACACAGACAATTCAGAAAAAGCTAACATCTGGGCTAATAACTTTTGTGTTTAGTGAATTACTTCTTGAAGAAATATTCTGAAAACTGTCATAATTGTGCTTGCACTTGTATGTGAATACTAAGCTAGGGCTGGATAAACTCAAGCCTCTTCATAAGAGTAGAAACATAATATCGACACTGACTCAACCTTGGTTATTTCTTCTATAGCTCTATATCTGTAACATTGCCCTTCTAAGCCTCCAGCAGTGTACAGGGCAGAGAATATGGCTGAGTGCGTATGACATACTGATTGTGGATTTTACTACAGCACTATGCAAGAAAACAGAATACAAAAGAAATGTACATTTTTTTGTGATCCACACTGACAACACATTAGGGGCCTCGAGGCTGCACCTATCTTGTAGAGTGTCGCCTACAATGTGCAGCGACTACAGGCTCTAGCATACAATGCTCATATTTAACTAACTAAAGGCTATTTAGATGAAAATGGGGCATTGATTGCTGGAACCTGCTGTCTCCAAGGGCTAGACCTCTAGATTCTGTATGAGGGAGGCTGCAGACCACATTTTAGAACATCATGGTCTGAAGTTGAATTCATGAATGGCATGTTATCTGCCTGAGTACACTATATACACAGTAGCAAAGAGTAGTCACATTGGCATGGATGCCTGGAGGGAAGGGGATTTGTAGTTTGAATAGAGTACACAGATTATATCCAGCTCAACAAATTCTGCATTGTAAGATTTAAAGTAACATTCAGAAAAGTAAAGCCTTAGCAATATCTAATTTTCAAAACACACAGAAGATGCCTATATAAAGAAAAGAAATAAAGACTGAAGGAGGACAGCAAATGGAGAAAACCCAAGACTAGGTACTGAGGGATGGAATACAATTTGAAGCTTATGAAGAACTGATCAGTGCATGATTCTCAGGGGCGGCTCCAGGCCCCAGCACACCAAGCACGTGCTTGGGGCGGCATGCCGCGGGGGGCGCTCTGTCAGTCGCCGGGATGGCGGCAGGCGGCTCCGGTGGTCCCGCGGCTTCGGTGGAGCATCCGCAGGCATGCCTGCGGGAGGTCCACCAGAGCACGGGACCGGCGACCGGCAGAGCGCCCCCCGCGGCGTGCCACCGTGCTTGGGGCGGTGAAATTACTGGAGCCATCCCTGATGATTCTGTACTGTAAATATTTCACTGTATAGTACAAATTTAACTCAAGTCATATATTGCTTCTTTTCATACCTGGCAGCTAGAGGATGCCAGGCAGAGAGAATGACAAACCTGGATACTTTTATCAGTATGTTTCACATGCTAACCTTAAAGACAGACACTAGCAGAAACTAGAATTGGTAGCAACTCAGCAAATGATTAAATGAAGTAGTTGTGTATGATGCAACAAAATAGCTCAGTTTAAAAATGAAGAGCAAACATAGTTAAACTACTTTTGTAATAAAAATTCACAGTTTTGATTGTGAAGTTCCACTGATTTTGGTACTAGACTCTGCATGTATTAATCATAGTAAATGTATTCTGTTTTTCATTTATTTTATACTTTTTTGTGAGATATCTGTGTTCAAGGGGGGAAAAACATGAAAAAACACACACGTTACCTTGTTTGATTATTGTAACAGGGACAAGTTTTGGACCATCTTTTAGTATGAGCTATAAAGAGAAAAAATATATAAGCATTAGGATCTGTGCCATAATAGTAATTGAATTTTTCTTTGTAATGAAAATATAAGGCTTCAATCCAGTGCCTCATTTGTCCCAAGTTAACAACGGACATGGCTCCGGCCCCAATCACTGAAGGTTACACTTCATTTTTGATGGCAAGAACTGTTATAAAGCATTTTGATCCCTTTCATTTGGCTACAGCCAGTTCTTTTGCTCCATTAATACAGAAAGTCTTACTGCTAAGGAATCCTCTAATTTTTGTTCTCTTTGAGACAAATCTCTCCATCTTAACAACCAGAGAAACCTTGACAATCAAACTGTGCAAAGTAATAACAACGAAACCTCCAAAACAGAAATAATCACCCAGTTGTGTATTTTGTTACTAACTTTCAACTCAGATCAAGGTTACTGAAAAGTTCACAAACCATTCTCATAAACCAGGACTATTTTATTGTTTTTAAATCCAGATCAGATGTTCACTTCTCATCCAATGTAAAGTATGGATGTAAAAGGCATTTGACTGGGGTTAGCATCTGTGGGCTTTATCAATGGCATCATCTTAATTTCGACAACTGATTTCTCAGGGTGATAATAGGCCAGTCACAAGGGGGCTCCAAATTGAAAGGAATTTATATGCTTTTTATATTTGTATTGCAAATATTTTTTGCCTTACACTGGTCTTTGATCCAGAAAGGTTTCCATCCACATACTAATCCTTTACAGACTTTTGAGCACCATGGAAATAAGCATCTTTAGCACATGAATTGGCCCTGCAAGAATGGAGAAAATTGCAGATCTTTATGTCATAAGTAAGCCCTGACCGTCCTTTGGCTCATGCAGGTACAGGAGCCAACATTTCAATAGTACAATGACTGGAAAGGGACCAGGCAGAAGTACTGCCAGATATGTACATATACTAACTGTAGCTATAAAATATAATCCTCTTTCAGTGAAGTCTGAGTTTAAAGGAGGAATAGAACTCAATATACAAATACTTCTTTTGGCTAAACATATAGCATATAAAGTCCTGCTTCCAGATGAGTGGGGATCAGTTAATGCTACTGGTTTATTCTGTACTTCATAATATCACTCATTTAAGCTTAAGTTTGTTTGTATCTTTGCTGTGGGAGAAAGCACGATATTTTGGCCTGCTTTGTCACCAGTACACTCAGATCTCCAGCTTCATGTTGTTAAATCTAGATGCTGCATTCTTTGTGTTTTCCAAGTGCCTCACAGCTTAGAAAATAGATGGAAGTAAACTAGCTTAGGTTGGAAGTAGAAAAGATGGAAATGGTGCGTATAGGCAGCGGGGAGCATCTGGAAGTCTTATGGAGAAAATTATGACTTAACTGGCATTATAGAGACTTGGTGGCACAACTCTCATGATTGGAGTACCAGCATTGAGGGATATAGCTTGTTCTGAAAGTATAGGTATGGCAAAAAAGGAGTAAGTGTTGTGCTGTATGTCAACAATGTAGTCACTTGCACCGAGGTCCAAAGAGGAAGTGAGCGACAGACCTGCTGAGAGTCTCTAGGTGTGGATAACAGGGAAAAGAACAGCAGTGATGTTATGGTGGGGATCTACTATTGACCACCAATTCAGGAAGAGGAAACGGATGAGTCATTCTACAAGGAGGTAACAAGATTAGCTAACACACATGAGCTAGTATTAATGAGGGATTTTAACTTCCCTGATATCTGTTGGAAGACTATTGCAGCAAAACATAATACGTCCTGCAAATCCTTAGTGTGAGTAGGAGATAAATTTTCTGATTCAGAAAGTTAAGGAAACAATTAGAAGGTCATCCATTTTGGACCTAGTTTTGACCAATAGGGATGAATTAATTGTGAATGTGAAGGCGGTCGGGACTTGGGAGGAAGTGATCATGATCTGACAGAATTCAAGATCCTATGGAAATAAGGACATGAGAACAGCAAAACAAGGACACTAGGCTTCAGAAAGGCAGATTTCAACGGACTCAGAGAAATACAAGGCAAGGTCCCATTGAAAGACCTATTAGGAAGAAAAGGAGTCAAAGGGGGTTGGCAGTTATTAAACAATGTAATACTAGAAGCTCAACATCAAGCTATTCTGACACAAAAGAAAGATACGAAGAGCCACAGGAGTCCAATGTGGCTGCACAAGGAGCTTTTTAGCCATCTAAAACCCAAAAGGGATACATACAGGAAATGGAAGGAGGGGCATGTCACCAAGTAAGTATATATGGGAATAGCGCAAGCATATAACAACAAAATTAGGAAACCCAAGGCAAAGAATGAGTTACATCTGGCAAAAAATATTAGAGACAGCAAGAAGGGGTTTTTCAAATATGGTCATACAGAAAAGAAAGATCAAGGATGGTATGGGTCCACTGCTCAATGGAGAAGGTGAGCTGGTAATGGAAGATGATAGGAAGATAGAGCTGCTCAATGCCTACTTTGCTTCAGTCTTCTCATAAAAGATAACATCTGACTGGACAACAAGCAAAGTTACCATAGATAATAAAGGGAAAGGGATGCAAATTGGAATAAGTAAAGAACATGTCAAAGATCTTCTGACCAATTTGAATGAATTCAAATTATCAGGGCTGGATGCTATTCACCTTAGATTACTGATAGAATTAGCTGAAGAAATCTCAGAGCCACTGGCAATAATATTTACAAACTCATGGATAACAGGAGAGGTCCTCAAAGACTGGAGAAGGGCTAACATACTGCCCATCTTTAAAAAAGGCGAAAAAGGGGAGCCAGGGAACTATAGACCAGTCAGCTTGACTTCGATACCTGGGAAGCTACTAAAGCAATGTATACAACATTCAATTTTCAAATACCTGGAGGATGAAGGGTAATCACTAGCAGCCAGCATGAATTTACTAAGAACAAATCATGCCAAACCAGCTTGATTTCCTTCTTTGTCTGATTTGGGGGATTTGGGGAATGTGGTGGACATAATACACCTGGACTTCAGCAAGGCTTTTGACACAGCCCCACATGACATTCTAATAAGTAAGCTGGAGAAATGCAAGAAGTGGATACATAGTTAGTTAAACAACCACAAAGTAACTATTAATGGAATGATATTAGATTGGAGGGAGGTCTCAAGTGGGGTTCCACAGGGATCTCATCTGGGTCCGGTATTGTTTAACATCTTTATTAATGACCTGGATGCAGGTATAGAGAGCATACTGATTAAGTTCGCAGATAACACAAAACTGGGGAAGGGAGTTGCCAATATTTTGGAGGATAGAGCTAAAATTCAGAGGGATCTTGATAAATTGGACAACTTGGCTACAGACAACAAAATGAAATTCAACAAAGACAGATGTAAGATGCTATATTTAGGGAGGAAAAGCCAAATGCACAAACACAGAATGGGGGAAAATTGGCTTAGCAGCAACCCCGCTAAGAAGGACCCAGGAGTTGTGGTGGATCATATCCTCAACATGAGTCAGCAATGTGATGCTGTTGCCAAAAAAAGCAAATGCAATTTTAGGTTGCATTAACAGAGGCATAGCATGCAAGTCACAGAAGGTGATAGTATCACTCTACTCAGTGCTGGTTAGGCCTTAGCTGTCCAGTTTTGGTCACCAATGTATAGAAAGGCTATAGAGAAACTGGAAAGGATCCAGAGGCAAGCGACAGAGACGATCAAAGAGATGGAATGCAAGCCGTATGAGCAAAGGCTGAAGGAACTGGGTATGTTTAGTTTGGAAAAGAAGAGATTAAGAGGGTTGGGGGGGGGATATGATAGCAGTCTTCAAATACTTCAAAGGCTGCTATAAAAGAGATGGAGAAAAGTTGTTGTCTTTTGCCACGGAGGACAGGACAAGAGGCAATGGGTTCAAACTACAGCACAGCAGATTTAGATTAAATCTCAGGAAAAGCTTCCTAACTGTAAGGTCAGTAGGACAATGGAACAGACTGCCTAGGGAGATTGTGGAAGCTCCTTCACTGGAGGCTGAATAAAGAATGGTTACCTACCTTTTCATAAGTGTTGTTCTTTGAGATGTGTTGCTCATGTCCATTCCATTCTAGCTGTGCATGTGCCCATGTGCACAGTTGTTGGGAGATTTCTGCCTTAGCGGTATCTGTAGGGCTGGCTGTGGTGCCCTCTGGAGAGCTGCACTCATGTGTTGGTATATCAGGCACCACCGGCCCTGCGCCCTCTCGGTTCCTTCTTGCCAGCAACTCTGACAGAGGGGCAGAAGGGTGGCTAATGGAATGGACATGAGCAATACAACGCAAAGAACTACAGTTACGAAAAACTAGGTAACCGTTTTTTCTTCTTTGAGTGCTTGATCACGTCGATTCCATTTTAGGTGACTCACAAGCAGTGTCCATGGAGGTGGGCTCGAAGTTCACAGCTTAGTGGCTTGTAGTACTGTCCTACCGAAGCCTGCATCGTCCCAAGCCTGCTGGGTCAGTGCAGAGTGCGACATAAAGGTATGGACAGAAAACCAGGTGGTCACTTTAAAGATGTCCTGGATTGGCACATGGGCTAGAAAGGCTGCTTAAAAAGCCTGCGCCCTAGTAGAGTGGGCGGTGACGATCGCTGTGGGGTGGCACCTTCGCTTAGCCATAGCAGAAGCAAATGCAGGCAGTGATCTAAGAAGAAATTATTTGAGTGGATATCGGGCAACCTTTCATCCTGTCGGTCACAGCGACAAATAATTGTTGACTTACGGAATGGCTTGGTCCTGTCAATGTAGAAGACCAGTGCCCTCTTGATGTCCAGAGCGCGTAGCCTATGCTCCTCCTCAAACTTATGTGGCTTTGGAAAGAAGAGCGGTATGTAAATGTCCTGGCTTTAAGGAAACTGAGAGACTAACTTGGGAAGAAAAGCCGGGTGCGGTCTCAGTTGGACCTTGTCCTTGTAGAAGACCATGTACGGTGGCTCCAAGGTGATCGCCTGACTCTTGGATACTCGGTGGGCCGACGTCACTGCGACCAGGAATGTGACCTCTCAGGAAAGGAGAAGGAGAGATCAGAAAGCCAGAAGCTTGAAGGGAGGGCCTGTAAGCTGCAGCAGCACTGAAGGCCCCATGATAGGCTGGGAGCCCCAGCCGCTGGCTGGGGTGGGAGGTGAGCCCCTGGCTGGGCTGGGAGGACCGACCACAGCAGTACCCCCATGAAGCCACAAAGCGGGTGCATGACCTGACACAAGTCCTTTTCCCATGGCCCCTCTGTCCTTCAGTGCTGAGCGACTCCGCTTCTTCGGCACCGGTGAGGGGGAGTGGTAGGGTGACCAGACAGCAAGTGTGAAAAATCAGGACGGGGGTGGGAGGTAATAGGAGCCTATATAAGAAAAAGACCCAACAATTGGGATTGTCCCTATAAAATTAGGACATCTGGTCACCCTAGAGCAATGCTGGGCTGAGTCCGGTGCCGGCGGTGCACTGCGCACCGAGGCAGATGTACTCAGCATGGGATCTGCGGTGGAGGGCTCCGATGCAGGGTGAAGAGCAGCCTTCATTAGTAGGCCCTCAAGCGGATATCCCACTCCTTCTGCGTCCAAGGGTGAAAGTTCTTGCAAATATGACACTTGTCCTTTCTGTGGCTCTCTCCCAGACACTTGAGACAACTGTTGTGGTAATCACTGATTGGCACTGGCCTGGCTGCATGTCGAACACAACTTGAAGTCTGGAAAGTGGGGCTTGCCCCGCTTGGGGCAAAGTCCCAACTGGGACTCTACTAACTAACTTAACAGTATAACTAACTACTATGAACTATATACAACCACCAACAGAACAAAGTCTATGAGGAAAACTGCTACTGCTCTTGTGATGCAAGACAAGGAACTCCAACCAACCATGATGGGCGGTAAGAAGGAACTGAGAGGGAACAGGGCCGGCAGTGCCTGATATACTGCCTCATGGGAGCACCGCTCTAGGGAGGGTGTTACAGCCAACCCTATGGATACTGCTAAAACAGAAATCTCCAACAACTGTGCATGTGGGCACGTGCACACCTAAAATGGAATCAACATGAGCAAGCACTTGAAAACCACCATCTGTCTTGGATGGTTTAGACACAACAAATTATGCATTCTGGTAGAGTGGTTAGACTAGATGACCCTTGTGGTCCCTTCTAACCCTATGATTCTACAGAAACTCTCTGGGACTGTTAATGTACCTTTCATTGGAACTGTATGTATGACTTACCAGTATGACTGACAATCTCAGGGTTACTTTGAATCTACTGAAGTTCCTGGAATCTGAAATATTTGCTGTGACAAGCAGAAAAAACTACTATTTTTGTCAGGAGACTGCAATGGTTCCACTCAGGTGACCATACAATATCATTTATACTATGTTTCCTAAACATCCTCTCTCTGTATAACATCCTCATGGATCATCTCAGTATCCAGAAGACAATCAATAGATGGAAAATGTGATAGAGGCTAGAGCAGCAGTGTTAGTCATCACATTTTAAGGCCAACCAGCTGTAAAGTACAGAATTTAAAATACCAATGCATAGCAGCTAGCAAGTAAACCTTTTTAAACTTATTCTCCACAATGCTGTGAACAAAGGTCAGCTTAGTGAGTCCAGCTGTTGTTACTATGAAACAGATTTGTATATTCCTGTGATTTTTTATTTTTAATTGACAAAAAACACTCAGATTTATATACTAAAATGACTGTAACCATGAGTCCAGAACCTTACACAAGAAAATAAACAATTTGCTATCACTGTTTGATTTTTAACTGTTGTTGTTCATTGATATGCCAGTCTCTAGTCAAGTCAAAATTGGGGCTTCATTGTGTTAGGCACTGTACCATATGCAAATCATGTTGAGCATGTAAAAGTCTGTGCCTTTAGCTGAAAAAAATTGATAACTGGTCTTTTATTGTTTTAATTTTGAACCCAAAGATAAAAGCATATTTTAAAGAATTAGAAATAAGTTTAAAAAAGTAAAGCAAGGATCCAAATCTGTGCCAGATAAGGTGGCATTTTTTTGTGGTGAGAGCACTTATCTACTAAAAAGTGGCCTGGGATCACCATTCTCATTTTAGACTGGCCACCAAACAGCTGTCACCCAGTAACAACTTTGATTCAATACCAACCTGGGGTGGACTCAAGGAGAAGTCTACATCATAGTCATTACTGAGGAACTCAAAAGATTTTCTTTGCTTAATGCTCAGTATTTTCCCATTACTAGTGAGCAAGGTTTACCACCAGCACCATTGCTATCGACATCTGGTCTTTCAGATGCTCACTTGCTAAAGTAGCTCTAAAGCTGCTAGTTGCATAACTTTGGGCCCAGCTTCTTCTGACATCTGGATCCCAACCCACTGTCATTTTCATTTAATCAGACCTCCCATTAAGAGCATTGTTTCCTGAAGGATCAGGGCTAAAATCCAGGTGGGCACTGACATAATTCCAGCATTATTTTAAATCAAATCTATTGTTGTCCCTTCTTCCACTACCACTGTTTCATCCTGACATGAGCATCCTCTCTCTGCTGAGTGGTAACAGATGTCCAGGTCCCCACAAGTCAGCTTCCCAACAGCGGGGAAATCAGTGACATAAAGTCTGGGTGTACTCTAAGTGTAACTTGTTTATTTAAACAGATTTCAGGTCTGGTGTCTCAGATAGTCTTTCAGAGTAACTTCAATACCCAGTTCTCAAAGAGCAACTCTACTCACGACCTGACTATAGTCAGAGACCAAGACAAGGAGCCGACTCTCCTGCTGCTTGAACATCCTCTCTTTAAGGACCTCTGCCTCTATACAGGACCATGCACAACAAAAACTAACAACACAACATGTTGTCCCAAGACTGAACATTTGCTCACATGCTAAGAAAGAGAACTTGGAAGACCACGTGTAACAGCTCCATCTGACAATGCCTGCCATAACAGATTCTCTCTCTCTTTCTCTCTGAATCTAAGATACCAAACCTTTATTTTGAGTTGACAACTATTGATGTATCTTTTACTTCAGGCATTTTAAAGGCATTTTTTCACCACAGTATTTAAGTGCCAAAGTGATACCTACTATTTATATAGAGCTTTACATTATCAAACCACTTTATAAACATGAACTAAATGATGCTCACACCTGTGAGTAAGACAAATATTATTATTCTCATTTTCCAGACTGAGAAAATAAAACAGAGAGCTTAGGCGCTCAGATACTACAGTGATGGAAGCATTTAAAAGAATGTACATAGATAAGAAATAGAAGTGACTAGCTCAAGGTGATACAAAAAGTTAGTGATGCAGCCACTGTCAGAAGAGAGGTCTCTTGATTTGTAGTCATATACCCAATGCACCTCTCATCTACTTTTGTCCAAGGTATAAAAGAGTTTATAAGCAGTACAGCTTTTAGCAGCTGCTGTTTACTTCTTTCTGATGTTCCTATATCCCAAAGCCAGGTAAAGTTAACATAAATTTTAAAATGGGAGACATTAGAACATCGTTACTTTCCTTATGGCAGCACTGGATTCAATCTGACTGGACAAGCCTTAAGAGAACAGTCATGTTTTCCTTTGGAGATAAATAAGTGATTGACGCTAAAAGCCCTTCCCTGTTGGGCAGAGAATCTAGAGGGAACTCCACATTGCAGCTTGACATTATATAACTCCTGGATTTTAATCAGCTAGAAGAGGAAGTTTTTTTTTCTACCTCTTCTTCCTCTCTTCTCTAGCCTCCACCACATTCCCTGCCCCTTGTTTATGAAGGGAAAAGGAATGACTGTCCCTACAATTATTTATTTATTTTCTTCCTTGTAACTGCTCCTCACCCAGCCCCAAAACTTAGCCAAACTTGCTGGGTCAACCTGCCAAAAGAAACAAAAGCTATTTTGTTGAAATGTTGGAAAGACAGAAGAATAACTATACACAATGACAGGGCTGCTATACATGAAATGCAGCAATAAAGCCTTTGAAAGGCAGAAAAATCAGAACCACTCCAAAATGAGACTATTGCCTCTGAACAAAATAAAAACAACTTTTGGCCTAACTCATTAGCAATCTGGCTTTGTAGAAATTGTGCGGTTACATCATTAAAACATACCCCACCTAATGAGTTGTATGACTGTTACTTCAGTTTCCACAGCAGAGAAACAATGTAAATGTGTGAGTGATGTAACTGATAGTTGATCAACATCCTTGTTTTGTACCTCTGGACTGGGAATGATGGTGTGTGCACATCAGTATTGAATATTTTCATTACAAATCAGTAGCGTGTCTCACAGCAGAGTGACCAGTACAATAACTCCTCACTTAAAGTCATCCCGGATAATGTTTTGTTGTTACGCTGCTGATCAATTAGGGAACATTCTCGTTTAAAGTTGTGTATTGCTCCCTTCTAACATCATTTGGCAGCCGCCTGCTTTGTCTAATGCTTGCAGCCCATTGCAGCTAACTGGTGGGGGCTTGGAATCAGGGTGGACCAGTAGCCCCCATTAGCTCCCCCTATCAGCTCCCCACTCCCCTAAGTTCCCTGTGCAGCAGCTGCCTGCAGTTCAGCTGTGTCCCTCCCCCCACTGCCATGTGCTGCTCCTGCCCTCTGCCTTGGAGCTGCTCCCAGGAGCCTCCTGCTTGCTGTGCGGAGGGGAGGCAAGGAAGAGGGGGGCTAATGTCAGGGTGTCCTCATCCCCCTGCTCCTGCACCCCGCTTACCCCATCTTCCATAGAGCAGGGGACACACACCAGGACTCAGGACAGAGGGAGCTGAGGGAGCTTGCAGCAGCTGCAGTCTCAGCAAGCTGATCTAATTAACAAGGCAGTATACTTAAAGGGGAAATGCACATATCTCCCTCCATTCCCGCTGCCATTGTAGAGTGTGTGAGTTAATCCTTGAGTGCTCAGCTAATTGCTGTTCATCATTTAGCAGTAAGGGAAATATCCCACCCTGTGACTCCTCCACCTCAACCAAGCTTCACAATCATCATCACTGTGTACCAGTTTTAAATTGTTTGTTTAAAACTTATAGTGTTTGTGTGTGTATATATAGTATAGTTTTTTGTCTGGTGAAAAAAAATTCCCTGGAACCTAACCCCCTCATTTACATTAATTCTTATGGGGAAATTGGATTAGCTTAACATCGTTTCACTTAAAGTCGCATTTTTCAGGAACATAACTACACCATTAAGTGAGTAGTTACTGTATTTGTAAAATAGGGGATATCACAGAATGTCACAGAAGACAGGGTATTGTTCAACAGTCTTGAGATGCAATGCTTACTTGACACTGTTTTAAAGGTACTAAAGCAGATTTAACTACAAGTTTTGCTCTTTTTTGTGCCTCATTTACATTTGTCTCTCAGACACATCATTTTTTTAAAAAAATCTTTTTATATGCATATCTATGAACATGCGACATCCACATTTGCTGGCTGCTTTCACAAAGGCCAAATAAAAGATATATGGAAAAATACTAAATACTGATTTTGATTCACATGAAAATTCTGCAAACACACTAGCAGAACAATTTTAACTCCTCATATCTAGACATCTGTAAAGATATTGGGATTTCCTAATTATCTAAATGAGAAAGCTATGAGTCCTTCCCAGCCACTCTGATCCTGTAACAATTATACACAAGCAACTTCCCATGTGAGAAGTCATATTGAATTATATGGGACAACTCACTTGAATATATGCTTGGAAGATCAGGCTATAAAACTCTAAACCCCTTACAGTATTTATAGAACACACAGATGGACAGATAAGCTCAATATCATATCAAAGGATACCCAAAAGAAGGCCCTGCACAACCCATCACAAAACAAATCCTTCCCCATATGCCTCAATTATACCCCCACCACTGCATGAAAAGCACAAGAAAATGTAGGTAGGCCTTGCAGGTCAGCAAACTCAAGCACTGTTGGACCAAGGGGGAAGCAAATTCCAAAGTCTAGAACTCACATACTGAAACTTTCAGTTCTGTCCCTTTTAAATCAGGGTGCTGTATGTCTCAGCAGTCAATGCACACATAAAAATTATGCGTATTTAAATACAGTGTTTGGATTTTAGATATCAAGTTTTGATTAAGAGGCTTTAATGATTTTCCAATATTACAATCCTGCTGCCACATTCTCCTCATCCCATTTACAGCACCTAAGGGAGAAGAAAAATCTGACATTACAAAACACAAGACTTCATTGCGAATATGATATTCTTTTTCATACCTGTGTTTGGATATTAGGTATGACCTTGTAGGTATTCTGGAGCTGTCCATTTTCTTTGTTTTTATCTGATTTAACAGGAAAGAAATAAACACAGAGAACTATTATTCACATTCTTCAAGATAAAGCAAAATAATAATTAAGTTTTTTCCAGATTATTTTTCAATGGCTATGAAGGTAGCAAGAATTGTGCCTTCTGTCAACCTACCATAGCTTATTTCACTCTTTCTGCAACTGGGTTTTAAAATTCGTATTGTTAATGATGAAAACAAGGTGTTCTTTTAATTATACCTGACTGGGTGTATGTACAGGAAGAGTGGAAGGAGGGAAAAGGGCAGGGTGAGCTGCTGGAATTTGCTATCATTAAGTATTTAAAATATTATTTATTGGTCGCTGGCTGACACTGTTCTGCTACTGTAAATACAGAGGAGAAACAATCCCTTTTCCTCAGGATCTCAGGGCCAGATTTTTAATGGTATTTAGGCACCTACTGGGATTTTCAAAAGCATCTAGATGATTAAATCCCACTGAAATCAGTGAGTGTTAGGCACTTAGATGCTTTTAATAATCTCAGCAGGCATGTATATTCCTTTAAAAATTTGGCCCTTAGGCCTGGTCTACACTAGGGTGGGGGGTTGAACTAAGGTACACAACTTCAGCTACTTAGTTCGAACTTCTTACCTGTCCAGACGCCGCAGGATCGAAGTCCGTGGCTCCCCCGTTGACTCCGCCACTGCCGTTCGCGGTGGTGGAGTTCCGGAGTCGACGGGAGCACTTTCGGAGTTCGAACTATCATGTCTAGATTAGACGTGATAGTTCGAACTCCGAGAAGTCGAACACTACGCGTTGACCCGGCAGGTAAGTATAGACCTACCCTTAGACTCCGAGGCCCTGTTCCTCCAAACAGTAACTGCGGCCCAAACTTTCCCCTACATGTATAGGCCCTTTGATGCTAATGAGCCTACATTGAGAATAAAGTTACATGTGATAATGTGTGTGATCAGTATTGGACCCCAAAGAGACGAACAATAGAAAACAACTTCAAACATGCAAAGCCATATAAATTAGGTCTGATCCTCAGAGAGCTACTGAGTTGAACAGTCTCACACAGTAGCAGTGCCCAGTCGGCCCGCACATGCACTCTACGCATCTTCATGCCCCATACTGTGGATATAAAGACCTGTATGAGCAAGCTTCTCTCAGGGCCTTCTCTACCACAAAGTCCTGCAAAGGAAACTCAGAAACATAGGCACTGACTTTTGGTTTTGCTGTGGGTGCCCCACACTGATTCCACCTCCCAGAGCCCACCCAGATCCGCCCCCTCCCCTGACGCTCCTTCCCTGAGCGCCTCCCACCTGCTGCTCGTTCCTTTCTGCCCCCTCCTGCCTTAAGGGCAGTGAGGGGGAGGTGGCAGAGAGGAGCGAGCGGTGGGGGAGCCCTGCTTAACAGTGAATGGGGGGACAGCCCCGCTCAACAGCTGATGGGGGTGCAGGGCCAGCTGGTGAATAGCTGATTGGCGGCCAGCCTCAGGGCAGCCAGAGCAGCAGCCCCAGCCAGTCCTGTGGGTGCTTCGCACTCCCTATTTTTTCTCTATGGGTTTTTGAGCCTCTGAGCACCCACAGAGCTAGCACCTATGCTCAGAAGCAGAGGGGAAGGATAGCTCTGCAAATTTCAGAGACTGGGACATCCTTGAGTAATGTCATAGAAGTAGACTGACATCTTGCACAATGGTCTAACAGTGTATAGGGAGGCTGAATGCTGACACACTCATAACACTAGATAATACACTCAGAGATCCACCCCAAGAATCTTTCAGGAGAGACTGTGGATCCTTTGGATCTGTCTGCAATTGAAACAAACAGTTGGGGAGACTTGCTGAATCTTTTGGTTGTTTCCAGATAGAAGATTAATGCCCTTCTGACACTGAAGGCATCGAAGACCGCTTCCTGCCTAGTCTGATGTGGTTTCAGGGGGAAAAAATGGAAGATGACTGGTTTGATTAATATGAAATTCAGAAGACACTTAAGGTTGAAATTTAGGATGTGGTCATAACAAGACTTTTTCCTTGAAAAACATCATAAAGGAGGTGATCTGCCATTAAAACCCCCATTAAAACTTTTTTTGGGGGGGGAAAGTGATGGCTATCAAGAAAGCTATTTTCATGAATAGGTGAAGCAACAAACATGTAGCTGAAGGCAATTAAGGATGAAGTTCAAGAACCATATAGGGGCAGGTTCCCTAATCTCTGGGAAAATATTCATCTGTCCTTTGAGGAACCTTGACATTTTGGGGTGAGCAAAAATTGAAAAACCTTCCATAGATGAGTGAAAGGCTGCTATAGCAGCCAAAGGAATCTTGAAGGAATTCATAACAAGACCTGATCTTTTAAATTCCATCAGGTAGTCCAGGACAGTGGAAAGAGGAGAGAGAACAGGAGAAACTTGTTGATAGGTACACCAATGGTGAAATCTCTTCCCTTTCTGAAGATAAGTACTTTGTGTAGATGCTTTCCTGCTATAGAACAATACTTGTTGAACAGGAAATCTCTATTCCCGAGAACCATCTAAGAACCACCTGGAATTACAGAAGTTCCAGTTTGAGATGAAGCGTCTGACCAGCATCGGGGGCAACAGGTAGCATCTGATCAGAAGTATCAGTGGTGGATGGGAAGTGAGCTAAATCTGGTTAGGATACCAAATCAGTTTCAACCAAGCCAGTGCAAATAAAATGACCTTGTCCTTGTCCTTCTTGATCTTGTTCAGTACCTTCAAGAACAACGATGTTGGTGAGTATGCATAAAAAAGGCCCTTGACCCATGAAATAAGGAAGGCATCTACTAGTAATTGAGGCTAGAATTCCCCTCTTAAACAATATTTTTCACCTTTTTGTTGATAGCATGGCAAAGAGATCCATTTCTGGAACACCCTCCAGGTTAGAAATATGCTGTTTAAGACTTGTGAGGCCAATTCCCATTTGTAATTCTGGGAGAAGTGCCCAGTGACGTTATAATCTGTGGTGTTCTGTTTACCCAGGAGGTAAGAAGATGAGATGATTATTTGGTTGGGTCTCCTCCAACTCCAGCGTTTTAATGCTTCGGCACATGCAAGGGAGAGTGTGCTCTGCCTTGACAATTAATGTAGATTGGGTATTGTCAAGGTCATGACCGTGACAGATTTGGCTCTGATCAGTGGAAGGAAATGAGAGCAAGCATTTCTGACTGCTCTCAATTCTAGAAGGTTGATGTGAAGAAGATGCTCTTGAGAAGACATTTGCCTTAGATGACGTGTGACCCTAGATGAGCTCCCCATACAAAGAGGGATGCATCTGATGTTATAACAATCGTAGGAGGAGGTTGAATGAAAGGAACTCCCTCACAGACTTTGGAGGGGTCCTTCCACCAAAAATCCAGAACCTGACAGAGAACAGACAACTGATTGTCTAGACTGCGTGTTCAGTATATAAACTGTCCTGAGCCATCCCTAGAAGCACTCAAGATGTAACCTGGCACATTGGGTTACAAAGGTACAAGATGATGTACGTCCTAATAGTTGGAGACAATTTCTCGCCAAGATTTGAGTACTTACCTGAACTACTGAAACCTGTTTTTTTAGGTTCACAAATCTGTCCATAAGTAAGCAAGCTCTGGCTATCGTGACATTAAGAAAAGCTCCTATGAAATCTATCCATTGTCCTGAGGTCAAAGTGGACTCCAAAGCAATGTATTTTTATTAGAACTTTCTTCCAAAAACATCATCTCACATATATTAAATGTTCACTCAACTTACATTTGGACCATTAACTATTTAAACTGCTTGATGGTAATTTGAGTCATGATTTCAAATGTATTGACAAAAATAACCTATGGTCATCGTTTTTAATAAACTTTACTTAAAAATATATTGGTCACTTGCAATTCCTTTTCCACCATCAACTATGAATTGAAAACTGGATTTGGCTAGTTAACTTTTCTCTGTCCCCAAAGGGTTATGTAGTCCCCAGAGTTTTGTTTTGATAGTAGTTAACTCAGCACATCACTGAAAAGGCTCCTACATGACTCGGGTTTCTTGCTATTATGGGGTTCTAGTCCGCAGAGAGCAACAGCAATGACAACTCCCTGATAATTAGCTGCTACAGTGGAGTCCATGGAGTATACGTTAGGATTTCTTTCCCTAAAACTCAAATCAAATACAACTTTTGATTAAAAAAATCCCAAACATCAGCCCCAAATCAGTCTCTGAAACCAAGTGCAAACGTCCGTCTCTCCCTGCATACAGGAAATGGTCAGTGGGTATAAAAGGAAGCTGCCCAAACATCATTCAGATATGTGCTATGTACAGTACAGCAAATTAAATAAATACTGTTGGTGGGCAAATATCAACACTCCAGACATTATAATGTGGAGTCTTTAGAGATACTGGGGACAGATACTGATCATGCTGAACTTCTACTGGCTTCAAATTGCTCACACATCTCTGAGTATTTGCCCATTAGCTCCTCTCTTTCATTAATAAAGATCCCACAGTGTTTGGGGATCCTTAGAAATTCAGCAGAAGCAGGCATCTGGGAATACCCTTGACATATGGGGTTCCCCAGGGTAATGCAGAGACGGAAGAAAGGCCCTCCCGTGCTCCCCCTCACAGCCCATGCTGTAGAGATGGGACTACTACAGGCTGCTGTAAGTTAGAAGAGTTTCTGGGGCTGCTTTAAATTATGCTGAGTCAGTACAGTCCCCATCCAGGATGGAAAGCCACCCCACATTTCCCGCCCCCGCCCTGTCCTGAGCCATGCCAAGCTTTAACTTGGCCACACTTTGAAATTGAAGCCCAATATTTTTCTGAATCTCATCCAAAAATTGGATTGAAAAAATCTTACATAAATAAGCTTTCTATTCTTCCTGTTTCCAGTTGAAATAGAAATACTGAGTACATATTGCCACGAATGTTCACGACATTCTCTCTTTACACAAACAGTACTTCAATCAGAAATTCACTTATATAAATGTTTGTGGAAAGTGAATTAAAAGGGGCTGTGAATGCCTGCAAAGCAGGTTTATTTAAACAAATGTTTGCAAAAAAATATTTTTTTTTCAAAATTTGACTTGCTTTCTTTTCCAGTATAAAATGAAAGCTATTGTGCAACAGATGTTCATATAATCAGCTGTGCAATTATTCATCAACTGGGATTTATTCAAATAAAGAGAAAATCTATTTGAAAACTTCCCTCAGATGTGCTTTTTGTTGGGAACTTGCATAGTCCAGTGAAATAAGATTTGGGAGAAGAGTCCTAGGTTGGTGGCTCAAAGCCTGCCCAAGTCAACAGAGAGTCGTTACTATTTGACAGTTGTTCACTATAAAACAGGCGTAACACCAACTCCCTACTTTACAGCGGTATTGCAAAAATAAATTAGTCAATGTTTGTGAGGCTTAAACATTACCGTGATGACAACCATTGAAAAGCCATGAAGAAATTAAAAAACAAAAAAACCCAAACCCTTTGTGTTCAGGGTTTGAATGGTGTGCAGTAAGTCATATTGCAACCCATCAAATGAAGGAGATCAAAAGAAATATTGAGCTACTTCCCTCATTTACTGAGTGCTATCCATCCTATGCACTGAGTTTGGCAGGGATCCTACAGAGAAAGCAGTAGGCCAGATTCCACAGAATGCTCCACAGTCCTTTTACACTGGTTCAGAGTCACAAGAGACTCAAAAGGGGGAGATTTAACCCTAGGGGAATACTCCCAGATCAGAGTGATACAAGGCTGCTTCAGTGGTAGAGCTGTTAGGGGATTTCTTGACTTGGTGTTTTTTCATCAGAAAAATTGCTGTCTCTATGAAAATCTGACTAAAGATACATTTGAGAGATACAGAGAAAGCACATGAGTGCACATACATAAGTGCACTTTGCAAAGTCGCTTCATTTGGCCAAATCAGAGTAAGTTTTCACCAGAGCACTGAAAGGATGTTTCACTGAAGGGAGAACTACTTGTGAGTCAGAATTCAACTTTATTATTACTACTACTATTTGTACTGCAATAGTGCCTAACAGCCCCAGTCAAAGACCAGGACCCCGTTATACCAGGTACTGTACAAACACAGAACAAAAACTCAGTCCCTGCCCAACTTACTACCAATTTGAAATCAATAAGTATAAAGAAGTACGAAAATACTCAGACTAGGAGCCTGCTCCTGCTCCAGCTGAAATAAATAGTGAAATTCCCATTAATGGCATACGGAGCAAGGCTGACTCCAGCCAACAGTGCAGCCGGACACGGGCAATACTTAAAATTGCTCCAGTCCCATCACTGTTCCAATTATGGTGACTTGCAACATTTTCTTATGTTGTTTGTAACTTGAATGGAAAATGTTTCAATTAGGTAGCTAACAGCCTTTTAAGCAGTATTTCAAGTTTTACAGATTCCTATAAAATATGCTATAGACAGAGCTGGAATTTATTCACATGACCGACTACCCAACATGCCAATGAACTGGTCTATAATAGATTACTTTAAAAGAATAAAAGAAAGTTTGCTGACAAATTAGATATTTGTAAGTTCAAGGAAATACTGCTAAGTACTTACTAAATAGGATGGTTTTATGATTGAAAATCTTGCTCCAAATCCCATCTTCTGTGTTGTCTTTCACTCCAAATTCATAAGGCGTGTTGGGCTTCAGATTCTCCACTACTGTCTCCGTAGTTGGACAAAGCTGAAAACCCCAATTCTTGCTTTTATCCTTTTCCCTGTAGCGAACTGTATAAAATCTGTTCAACAGAAATGAAAGAACAATTCTTCACAAAGAGGAAACCAATTCAAATGAATATTTTCTTAAAATAATGTATTCCACTCTTTCGTATATCTATATAATTTGGGATCAGAGAAGGTTTTCCTTGTGGGTTTCTAGAGAAAGTGGTATGAAATTTCTTGAAAATCTGGAAAGATTTTCTATACAAAAAGCCAGTTCTCTTGTTTTTCTAGCCCCTTTGAGTCACCAAAGCAGCACAAAGATGCTGGGAAAGCCACTGTATCTCCCAAGCTGGGGTAGAGCCAGCTTGGGCACTTTCTATGTAAACACCCTCCCGACCCTGCATCTCCCAGCAGAGGGGGTGCACTGGGAGTAGGAGTGAGTGTAGCTAGAGTGTTAATGTGCGTAACTATTCTCCTCTTTTGGACAAGCCCCTTTGTTGCTATAGCCAGCAGGCTTACTGTATACAGCCCCTGTGGTGCTCTCTAAAGGATGCCAGAACGAGGTGCGCTACTGGCCCTTGGAATCAGGGAGGCACAAGCAACTCCTCGCAATCCCTCTCTCCCCACAAGAAGATCCTGAGTGCAGCAGAGAATCTGGCCCTACGTATTTTTAAGAAAGATAAAGTATAGTAAATAAATAATAATTTAGGCTTACATATCTTTCATCCAAGGATCTCAGAGAGCTTGAATGTAAAGTTCAATATTATTGCACACACTTTACAAAAGGGGAAACTGAGGCATTACCTTCTGCAGTCTACAATTTAGTATGCAGGGAGGAAGGTAGGAGGAACTTTGAAATTAAAAACATATTCCAGTAGGATTTGCCAGATTCCCCCCTACCCAATCCACCATCCTGATGTTAATGAGTATGAGTCACCGTAATATAAACGATCAAAAATGTGGAACAAAACTCACATGGCCTGCCATAGCTTCTCATATTTAATATACACACTACATTACTGCCAAGGTTTGTGGGGGAATGCAAAGATATTTGGCAGCATTTTAACTGAAGTACTGCTGAAACTTGTTAGACATACCATAAATAAATAAGTTTAATTTCCTCATCTGTCTAACATTTTCATCAACAGAAAAGGCATACGTTCTGTCCAGTGGTATTTTTCTTCACTTAAAGAAAGACTTCAGAAGGAACTTAAGGACATATTAAAAATATTTTCCCTACATGACAAAGAATCACTCAGAAATCACTAAAAAAAAAGACAGACAGATCTGATTTTTTATTTAATTAAGGAGGTTTGATCCATAAATTGTGTATGAAGAAAGGTGGGAGGGAGATCACAGGAAGAAAGGAGCCTTAGGAAAACAATACAAATTGCTCTTTAATCTACTGCAAAAGTCTAAAGTAATTATATCCCGGTTAACTTTATTTCATAGGCCTAACATAACACAGCCAAGGCATGAACCCACCCATGCTAATTTTACAGCAGAGTGGTTGTAGCTGGGATTGTTGTAAAACAGGGGTCGGCAACCTTTCAGAAGTGGTGTACCAAGTCTTCATTTATTCACTCTAATTTAAGGTTTCGCGTGCCAGTAATATATTTTAATGTTTTTAGAAGGTCTCTTTCTATAAGTCTATAATATATAACTAAACTACTATTGTATGTAAAGTAAATAAAGTTTTTAAAATGTTAGAGAAACTTCATTTAAAATTAAAATGCAGAGCCCCCCGGAACAGTGGCCAGGAGCCGGGCAGCGTGAGTGCCACTGAAAATCAGCTTGCGTGCCGCCTTCGGCACACGTGCCATAGGTTGCCTACCCCTGTTGTAAAAGGTGGCTGCTGAACCCAGTGAACGTTCTATTTCATTACTAAAATACACCCAAAGGCAAGCTGCATTTCAAAGTTTTGTGAAGTTTCCTTCACAACTTTAAGGAGCTGGGTTGACTTTTTCTGTGTGTTTATCCTGCACACTTAATATTTTTTCAACAGATTTAAATGGGCTTGGGAATTTAGGTCTCCTGATGGCATGTCATATTACAAACCTTTGCAAACTGCCAGCTAGTTTCCTGTCTACAGCAGTGCTTCTCAAAGCAGGTGTGCTGCTTGTTCAGGGAAAGCCCCTAGTGGTCCGGGCCGGTTTGTTTACCTGCCGCATCCGCAGGTTCGGCTGATCGCAGCTCCCACTGGCCGCGGTTCGCCGCTCCAGGCCAATGGGGGCTGGAGGAAGGGCAGCCAGCACATCCCTCAGCCCGCGCCGCTTCCCACAGCCCCCATTGGCCTGGAGCGGCGAACCGCGGCCAGTGGGAGCCGCGATTGGCCAAACCCTGCGGATGTGGCAGGTAAACAAACCGGCCCGGACTGCCAAGGGCTTTCCCTGAACAAGCGGCGACCCGACTTTGAGAAGCACTAGTCTACAGGATGGCAAATTGTGGGCGGGATTCATGATAGGAGTGAGAGTTAGATACAGTTCACTGACAAGTTTAGCAACTAAAATATATTCCTATTTGTTGTACAAATACGATCATGACTGCTTGTGGTTATTAGATACCTTGACACTTTTTGTTAGACAAGAGGGGAAATCCCAGATCCTCATCAAATTCAAATTCTTAAATTCTCCTAAATTTCTCTTGCACTGGATACAGTATTATTCATGTCCACCCTGAAGAGGGATGGACGTACCTAACCGGATTGGTGCTAGGTCACAATGCCTGCAGTGTGGAGCTAGGTCCAGCCTCATGGGACGAGACATGCAGCTGTGGGGTGAGTGCTGGATGGGCTCGGTCTCCAAACCACTTTCAAGAGTTCACAGAAATAATTTAAAGCCATGCTTTCTGTGACCATCATATTAAAATCGTAGCCTTAGCTATAACAAACACTTCATATTGGGCTGTTGAGACATTTAATTTATGTTTGCACAGCACTTTGAAATCCCTGAATGAAAAACAGTAAGGATAAAGTAAAATTGTTTATGTATTTTCAAATTTTAGAAAGACCTAGTGATATTTATTTTCTATTCCCTGCAACTCATTTGCTGTCTTTTACTCCCACCATAGTTTATAGATCAAATGCTATTTTCATCTTTAGAACATTTAAAACACTAGTAGCTATCTATGGTACTCATATGATCCCCATCACCACAGTATCTAATACCTCATAATTTTTAACATAGGGTGACCAGATAGCAAGTGTGAAAAATCGGAATGGGAGTAGGGGGATAATAGGAGCCTATATAAGAAAAAGCCCCAAATATCGGGACTGTCCCTAAAAAATAGGGACATCTGGTCACCCTATCCTCGCAACACCTCTGTGAAGTAGGGAAGTGCTACTATCCTCATTTTACAGATGGGCCATAGAGAGACTAAGTGACTTGCCCAAGGTCACACAGGAAGGCAGTAGAAGAACAGGGAATTGAACCCAGTCTTATGGTAACACTCCAACCACTGGACCATCCTTTCTTCCTTTAACGGTACAGACAGAACACACAGCAAGTTAACTCACCAGAGGGGAGGAGACTCCTAATGGGTACACTGACTTGATTGCCCCACACACATTTTGGCCCAATGTGTTTAAAAGTAAAGGGAGGGGAGTCACTGCCAGAGAGGGTTGGAATAACTGTCCCTCACCAGTCCCTAGTGTTTTTGACTTAAGAAATTGGTTGACAAAGAAGGCCACCACTGCCATCTGCTGTTCTTGTGGCCTGGGGGCTTCCTTTTCACATATGATGTTCATGAAATCAGCCATCGGAACTGGAGAGAGAGTAGCAGTCAGATTAATAGGGTGGCTTCAAAGGAACTACCAGGCACAATCATTGCTCCCTTGTAGCAGCAGAAACTTTCTTAGAATGGGGGAAAGGATTTCCCACTTTTCTCCATCTCTGTTGGTCCTGTGCCCTTCACCCAGGAACCCTTGCTGCTTAAATTATTCCCTAGCCCCGACAGGATAGAGATGGCAGCCCCAGTATCAAAGATTTAATTGTCATTTTCATTTCTTTCCTTCATCTTTTTACCCCTCCCTCAACAATTTTTTTTGTTTTAGCTAAAATCAGGCAATCAGCAACCACAATTAAAAGGCACGTGTGCAATAAAATTAGACTTGTATGAATTTCCTTGTGCCACTGATATTCACACATGCATAGAGAAAACCTACAGCTTTTGCACTGGAATTTCCAACAGAAGTTAACAACCCAGATTGTGTCTTTTTGGAAAGATATGGGGAGACCACACTGCAGATCCACATGCTTAATTTGTAACGAAATTAAGTGGGGCTCAAGCAATTAGGTGCCAAGGCTCAAACAATTTTTTAAAATTCATAACTTAAACGGCAAGCCCAGAGGTGCCAGAGCTATCAGCTGCCAAGCCTAGAGGTGCTGGGGCTTAGCCCTGGTAAACCCTGGCACAGATTAAGCACTGGGTCCAGAGGGATTGATAGGATGAGGGGGTGTAATGGGGGGGTGTCCACAGGAAAGTGTGCGTGGAGTGCACCTACACCTGTGCAGCCACACAGATGAAGCGTTGCTGCCTATACACAGCCCCAACACCCCACGTTATTCCTACCCCTTAAGCAGGAACAATGGGCCAAAGAGTAGGTAATACATAGGGTACATACATAGAGAAATATATTACTGATTGTTTTGCAGCATGCCATTTCCCCTCCCCCACCACACACACACACACACTTCCCCTCACCCCCAATAGTAAGAATTTTGGGTTTGTATTTTAAATACATCCCTATGGAAATTCCCTCCTCCCTTCAAAATAAAAGATTCTTAGATTAATTGGGGTGGAGGGAACGCAATCAGTAAATCATTTTTTAAAAGGAAAAAAGTAGAAAGTTATCAGTATTTAACAGCTAAGTATATGCAGCAAACTTAACTACCGGCACACCTCAGTATTTCTCAGAGTAAAGCCGACCATCAGCCCTTGGTGGTGGGTGTATGTAAGAGAACACATGCTGCTGTCCCCAATACAAAGCAATCAGCAATGGATAATTCAAGCAAAACATTACTGTAGTTGTCTCAAATTCCTGACTCTTCCCTGTCTGAACCTGTAAAATATGAAGATAAGACTTCAACCACTGTTGCCAAGTCTGGTTTTATTTGTAATCAGCAAGAAGACATCCCCCATCCCCTTAATCAGGGCTTTCAAAAAGAGACATACTAGGTGAGAGTTTATTTCAGAGCAGGTTTGTTACTGTTTAAAAATCTGTCTATATTTGCCTGCCCACAGTTGCTAGATTCACAACTCTGGGATAAGTTTTTCATTTTTGGAGGGTGCATTTTATCATTAAATACTGTATTTTGTGTCCAGAAAATCCATTTCTGTTGCAGTCAACAGTGCTTAAAACATCTCAGGGTTCACTCATTTTGTATTCCACCTGAGTACTTTATGGCACTTCTGATGCTCCATAATAATGAATCTCTCATAGACAGTATTTTCGCAGGTCACGGGTTGCATCTAAATAGGGTACTTCAGCAGATCCCTGGGAGGGCAGGGGGCAAGGTAGAGGCATTTCACCCTCCACCTACACAGATATTCCATTCCATCAGAGAACAACTAAACCAGGCACCTAAAAATCCCAGCCACCGCAACAGTCCAAAATACAGAAGCTGTAAACAGAAGAGAAGTATTGTCGCAGTCAGTTGACAGCTTGATGATGCACAGACCTCACCAGGAAAACGAGCAGGGTAAAGAAAAAAATAACCTAAGAGCAAGCAGCAGCATGTTAGCCAGGTACATAGTCTCCAAGGCCAAAAAGGATCACTGTAATCATCTAATCCGACCTCCACTATAGCACAAGCCACAGAACTTCCCCAAAATAACTCCTTTTGAACTAGAACGTATCTTTGGACAAAACACCCAATCTTGATTTAATAACTGAGGTTACTCAAAGTGGGCTTCCTATACATAGGTGATTAAAAATCCAGGAAGTGATCATTCTTGAAATTCCCATCAGCAGGGTGATATTCTGCCCTGGGAAATATGCACACAACACCCACTGAAAGAGAAAAAGAAAGAAAAAAAAGAGAGAGCAAAAACCACCTCTTCATTCAAAGAAAATTTCTTGGGCCTGATTATCCTCTGCCTTGCAAACTGTGGAGTCATCTACACCTGTGAAAAGAGAGTGTAAAACATTTCCATTGTGATTAAAAGGCATTTTACATGTCTTTAGTACTCAATGAACACAGAATGTGAATGACTCCACAAGATGCAAAGCACTGGAGACTGAGGCCTCTATTATGTAATACTTAGCTTAGTCCCAGTCTTTATATACCTAATACATAAAATGACTGTGAGTAGCCAGCATTTCAAAAGAGTGCATGCTATACATCCAAGTGGTCTGAAATATGTTCCTTTTATCTAGAGACCCGCTTTTGCTTCTGCCAATACAAGCTTTGCAACTGTTTTGGGAAGCTGGAGTAGGCCCTTCATTCTGAGACATGCATACAAACCATTTTGATTCAGCCAGAAAGGCATTGTCTTTCCAATGCACCAATAGTCAATGAGTTCACTGCCAGTGCCCAATTAGAGAGACAAGATGGGTCAGGTAATTTATTGCATCAACTTCTGTTGGTGAGAGAAACAAGCTTTTGAACTTACACTGACCTCTTCTTCAGGTCTGGGCCATAAATTAGTGTAATATTAAACAAATGGAGGCCATTTCAGTGCCATTAAATTTCTGTTCAAAGAAACGTAGTCACATTTTGAAAACACACCACTGAATTATATCACATTTGTGCCTGATTTCTCTTAAACTAGCTGTTATTACATGCAATACCTACAATTTATATAACAAAGAGATTAGAGAAATTATTTTACTCTACTTTTATCTGACAAGGGTATGCATATAGTCTGTTCACTGTTTCCCCTGTATACTCGATCAGTTACAGTAGTCAGTTTTCTCTGACAGCGTTAGAGCCACGTGGTCTATATATGAGAGACAAAAACTATCAAAACAGTTCCCAATGTAACTCCCTATTTTCACATGGCCATAATATTCTAAAACATTCACCTTTTTGGCTAAAATTTTTAGCAAAATGACTTCAATTGTTTATAGTGTGAGTATGGCAAATAACACATTTTCCCCTGCTTAAACAAATGCTCAACATATTTTCCTCCAAAGCAACAACATAAAAGTAGCTGGACATTGAAACTTCAAACTCGGTGTGTTAATAGTCTCTATTGAGGAACTCTGCTGAGTATGACAATACAACAGTGGACTGAGTATCTTCAGTAGAAAATTAGAAAATTAAGTTGTTAGCTGCGCACTTAAAAACACTGTTAGATATTCACAGCTGGATGTGTTCAGCTATTTGGATTTAAGAAGTTTTACAAGCCCTGCTAGTAATGCTAGCAGAACCATTATGCTCCATGAGGCAACAAAATGCCCTGGATCTTTTTTCACTTCTCCCTCCCCCCTTCTTTAAATATCTACAGGAGGAAATTAAATGAGAGGAAAAAAATCTCTTGCAGATGCAACATTAAGATAATTAATAGCACAAACAAAAATTTAGGAAATGCAAATTTCTCAGAGTGTTTTACTCAGCCTTGGTGCATATAATACTTTCTATTCTATATTTCTGATCAAAGATCCAACTGTGTCTGTTGGGGACAGGTCTGTGCTGGGCATGGTGTGGAGCTGATCTGACATGCTAGGGGATGTTCAGGAAGTGTTGCACCACAGTAGAGACTCTCTCATGGACCTCCAGGGAGAGTAAATATATTGCTCACACAATGTGCTCCCCCTCCTTGAACAGCCAGCTCCACCACAGCCCATCCATAGCCTGAAATCTTGATGATGGTTTGTGTCTCCAGGAGCAGTAGACAGGAGCTGGGCCTTGCACTGCCCTGTCTACAAAGACTAGATGTGCTTAGCACTTGCATGGGGAGCACAAAAGGAAGGGAGAGGAAGACAGGTTTGACCTCCCCTTCTACTTCACAGAGTGCCCTCTTGTGTACCATAAAAATAGGGGATGTGACATGTGGCTGAGTTAACACTACTGGTGGAACCTTAACATTAGCACTTCCTGACTTTGGGTAATGTTTAACTGTGTAACCATAAAACTGCGTTAGCAGTTTTTTGCATTTAAGACATTAAATTAATACTATTGTCTACATACATCCCCACAGTTTTAAGGCGGTGACCAAAATTTTTCAATCACTTCGGGTAGATCACAGCCTTAGAGCTTGACCCTGCAAAGAGCTGAGTGCCACCTAAATGATGTTGAGCATCTTTGATCACTTCTCTGGGCATTGAGGGCACTGACAGCCTTGCAGGAGGCATTTAGCACCCTGATGGAGCAAGCCCTTAATCTGGTAAATTGTGAAAAGCGTTGGAGGAATATACAGTAATATGAAAGCAATACTAAGAACTGTCACAGATAAAGCTTCTGTCAATATGGATACAGTTTACAAACAAATATTCATTTTGTGACGTTGCACTCTACAAGATTTTATGAAAATATGCGTGTGGGGAGGAAGAGAGGCAGCCCTCTGGGAAAGCTTCTGTTAATTTCACTGGGAGAAAGTGAAATTGAGAAGACCCTTCCAGGCAGACACAGCCAGGGAGCCATTGTTTGGATTTTTGTTGACAGAATATTGAATTTTTTTCAGTAAAATTTAGATTTTCTTGTGGAAAATTTCAGTTTAGAAAAAAGGTAATTTTTAGTTGGAAAATCATTTCAATGAACAGTTCCCCACAAGCTCTACTTCTAAATGCTTTTTTCTTATAGAGGTTATTGGCTTTACTAGCCCTGCACCTGAGCAATGTCTGTGAATCACCTTTATCTCTATCGCAATTGTTCTATATGAATGCGACATCTTAACACTTAGTTTTAACATTGTATAGCTGTGAGATCTTAAACCTTGTAAGTTATCACACAGGACAGCAATTTTAGTTTGCTTACTGTAGAGTATACTATACTATATACAGTTGAATTTGAGCTCTGCTTGGAACTATAGAAACATATACTGTGTATTAAATCTTCTTCTTCGGCTATCCCTCAGTGCAAGGATGATGTCTGCCAAAGGGGTTCATTTGTGGGTTTTTAAGTGGCTGAGGAGCCCAATTCATGCCCTGCAGATTTTCCCACAGAAGTGACAGGTGTAATTTGGAGGAGACATAGTTGTTGGATGGATTGTTGTGGCATTTCTTTCCTCCTTTGTCACTTCTCTGTCTCATGAGCACATCTGTTCTCCTCAAAGTGAGCTGTTGCTTGGTGTAGTGCCACTGTGTCCTGTTCTGTGCCAAATCCTTCTAGTTTGTTGGGTTGATGCCTCCCAATATGTCTTTGAAGCATTTCTGCTGCCCTTCCTGACCCTTTCTTCCCTGATTTAACTGAGAGAAGAGTATTAATTTGTGGAGTACGAAGAGTAGTTTGTACAGGTGAGAGTTAGTTTTCCTTGGTTTTCCCAATGTTGAGAGAGAGACCCAGGCTGTGATAGGTATCTGCAAAAAGATTTAGGATACTTTGCAGGTCTGCCTCTGTGTGTGTGTGTGCAATGATGACGCAGTCATCTGCATACTGAAGATCAGTAATGCCAATTCTTGTGATCTTAGATTTTTTTTGGCGATGTCAGAGATTGAGGAGAGGTTTCAGAGTGGTAGCCGTGTTAGTCTGTATCAGCAAAAACAACGAGGAGTCTTTGTGGCACCTTAGAGACTAACAAATTTATTTGGGCAAAAGGTTTCATAAAGCTTATGCCCAAATAAATTTGTTAGAAATTGAGGAGTATCGTTCATACGATACTCAACCCCAATCCCATCAGGAAGGTGGTCATGGCTGAGAATCAGGATCACGGCATAGTAAATGGAGAAGAGTGGAGTTCCTCGGCAAGGGAGAGAAAGCAGTATAGTAGGATCCGGGCAACGATCTTCCCTGCAATGGAGAGGAGGGAAATACTTCTGTAGTTCCCGCACAAAGGTTTGTCCCCTTTCTTGAATATTGTAACAATGTTGGTATTCTTAAAGTCAGGGGAAATTTCTTCGTAGGTCCAGATTTTGTCGAGGAGTTGGCAAAGTTTGTGCTGGAGAACTGTTCCACCAGCTTTTAAAAACCTCATCTGAGAAGCTGTCTGGGCCAGGTGCCTTGTGATTTTTTTGTCTGGGTGATGGCATAATGGACTTCCTCAGGAGATGGGGGATCAGTAAGGTGTTCAAGTGCTGAGTGTTGTGGAATAGACTTGATGGTGTCTTCAGAGACTGTGGATTTGCAGTATACTAGGTTCTCAAAGTGCACCTTCCAGTGTTGTTTAATGGCTGCACTGTCCTTGAGGAGGGTGGAGCCTTCCTGGGAACGTAAGAGGGTTGGGCCTTTGGATCTTGGCCAATATACAGCTTTGGTTGCTTGAAAGAAGCTTCTCATGTCATCCTGGTCTACAAAACCTGGAATCTCAGAGGCCTTCTCTTGCCTCCATTTATTTTTGAAGTTATGCAGACTTCTTTGGACTTCAACACTGAGCAGGTGATAAATCTTGTGTCTTCATTGGTTAGAGGAATCATTTTGCTAGTTACAGAATGCCGTTCTTTTCTGTTGAATTAATGCTAGGATTTCCTCATTGTTTTCGTCAAACCAGTCTTGGTGCTGATGAGTGGAATACCCTTTAGTTTCAGCACATGCACTGTGAATGGCATTTTTAAGTTGATCCCAGTGCTCTCGAATGTTAATGATGTTATCAGGGAAGTTAGAGAGTTTCTTAGACAGGTGTTGCTGGAACGTCCCACAGCTGGCTTGGTCTTGAAGTGCTTTGATGCTGTACTGCTTTTGCTCAGACTTTGGGTATTTGCAGTGTGGTGGAGTGAGCAGCAGGTACATGATTGATCTTACTAACTGATGGTCTGTTCAACAGTGATCTGTGCTTCTCATGGCTCATGTTATATGGACACTGACATAATCCTGGGCTATGACTATAATATAGTCAAGGAGGTGCCAGTGTTTGGACCGAGGATGTTTCCAGGTGGTCTTAAATTTGTTACTCTGCCTAAAGATGGTATTTGCGATGAGCAGGTCATGCTCCACACATCTGTTGAGAAGAAGAATACCAGTGGGGTTTACATTTCCCACCCCTTCTTTGCCTAGTGTGCCACTTCAGAGTTGGAAATCCCATCTGACTCTGGCGTTGAAATCTCCCAGGAGGAGTTTGTCTGCCTTAGGTGTGGGTGTGAGGACTGCATCGAAAGCTCTATAAAACTGCTCCTTGCTGTCTTCCTCATCATCAAGTGTTAAGGCATATGCACTGATGACTGTGGCATATTGGTTGTTGCTGAGCTTGAGCCATGAAGAGTCATGAGATGCTTGTTGATCCCCATGGGAAATTCCAAAAGCTGACTGGCAATCTTATTTTTGATGGCAAAGCCAATCCCGTGAACGTGTCTCTCTTCGGGTGGCTTTCCTTTCCAAAAGAAGGTGTAGCCACCTCCATCCTCTTTTCATTGGCCCGGCAGGTCTCATTAAGAGCTGCAATGTCAATGTTGAGTCTGCCAATTCTCTGGCAATTATGGCAGTTCTTCTTTCTGGGCATTCACTGTGCTGAGAGTCCATAAGGGTGCGGACATTCCAGGTGGCGAAAGTCATTGCCTTATATCTCTTGTTTCAGCCACAGAGTTGACAGATCCCAGTGGATGTGGCCATCCAGTCGGAAGAGTGAGAGACAACCTATGTTTGGGGCACCTTTTCTAGCCCCTCCCCATTTGGGATAAGCAGAGGGGATCCTAAAAAGTCCTGCTAAAACATAGCCGCTGCTGCCGAAATGCACTTCTGTGTCATTTAAGCAGAAGACGACTGTCACATGGCTGCCACCTGCGTGCAGATTTGTGACTAAAGACTCCCAGAAATCACTGCTCCTGTCTTCACTGCCACACATCCATCGCCACAGGGCTTTGTGAGGGTGTGAGCCCTTTTGCAGATGCCTGCACATGAAGTCTTTTAATGTGGGAAAACTGGTGCTCATGCGATGACCACACAAGACTTGACAGGAGGAAAATCTGGCCTCCCCCTTGCTGCAGCCCTCATCTGCCTTCAGAGCTGCAAGTACTAAAAGGTCCTCTATATGCACCTGATCCACCGTTGGGGTCTTGTGAAGTTTGGACTGCGGTTAGTCAGGAGTCTAGCCTCAGACCCATTCACCAAGGGGGACCTTACCAGGAATATGAAATAGCCAGACAATGTAGCTCTGAGGGTCCCACGCAAGCCTCTCCACCATGACAAGGTTGCAGTCCATCAGAGAGGACTGTGTATTAAGGTCATGTGGAGAGCAGTGTTAATCACTAGTAGAAATAATGCGCCACTAGATCCATTAAAGCCAAAAAAAAAAAAGGATAATGTCAGGCAGTATGCTGTCTTTAGTCTTTTTAAATTTACTGTTCTATAAACATCCGGTTTGAAAACTGAAGCAGAAATCTGTTTCTTTGCATTTTATGTATACAAATTCCATTTTACAGGGCTGTTTGTAAATGTGCAATGCATTTGTTTTTATAAGGTAGCTCAAGATTGCTTATTTGCTGCCATTTATTATAGATTTGGGGGGGGAGAGAGAAAGAAACTAAACATATTTTAGTCAGCGTCCTTTTAAGTGCAATACTTTGTTAAAAATGGGGGACAAGGTAAATGGAACCTGTGACTCTGACACAGGCTTCAGCTAAGTAGTTAAATAACTCTTACAAGCACCTGGTCTTTGGGAGACATTTGGGGTATGTCTACACTTCAATATAATCCCAGAGTTAGCGGGACTTGAGTCGGCTGACCCTGGGTTAATGAACCAAGGGCTTAAGTATCTACACTGATTGTTAACCCTACGTTAAGAATTTTCTAATCTGGGCTCAAACCTGGGGCTCTTGTGTCCACACTACAGCACAGCCCTGAGTCAAACCAACCATATCCAAGACTCCATAGTTCCCTCTTTAAATGTGGTAGCTTTAGCTCTCTGACACTGGTGCACTGTGGGAAAACTTGACTGTCCACCCTGCATGTTGGAGGAAGTTTGAGCACCCCGCTAACAGTATTTTAATCTGTGCCCTCCCAGCTACCGGAGCCAGTAACATGGAGGAGGTGACTTTTGGAAAACTGCTCTTGCTTGCGCTTTCACGCCTGTGTCAGGAAATCGGCAGAGCATCCGTGAGACACTGGTGGAGTCTTGGGTGGTATTTTCTGAACCACCAAAGGCACCAGACAGAGCTTATGATGGAGGAGGAGGCGGCAGCAGCAGAGGCGGAGTACCATGCACGTATGGCAAACTTTAACTGGCTGATACTGCTCATGACACTCAGAACAGTCACTAATGCCCCCTACGTAGGTCGGCACTTCAGGAGCAGGGCCACAAGCACAGACTGGTCAGACCACATCATCATGCAGACCTGGGATAACCAGCAGCGGGTCCAAAGCATTTGCATGAAGAAAGGTGCATTTCTGGAGTTTTGTGAACAGCTTGCCCCGACCCTCCTGTGTAAAGAGACATGCAGCACTCTTGTCAGTCCAGAAGTGGGTTGCTATAATCCTCTGGAAGCTGGCTATCCCAGACTGCTACATGTCTGTTGCCAACCAGTTTGGTGTTGACAAGTCGACTGGGGTAAAGTGGTGGCAGAGGTTTCTGAGGCAATCAGGTGTGTGGTTTATCCCAGGGTCATAGGCATAAAAGATACTCCTGAAGTAACTGCTGGCTTTGAGTGTATGGGGTTTCCAAACTGCGATGGAGCCATTGACGGGACTCATGTGTCCACAGTTTGCCGTCCTAAAGGAGCACATGTCAACTTAAATCACAAAGGATACTACTCCATTGTTATTTAGTCCTTGTGGACCACAGGGGTTGATTTATGAATGTCAACATGGGCTGCACTGGAAACATTCACGATGCCTGTTTTTTTCACCAGTCAGGAATCTGTGTTCGTGGGCAGGCTGGGACACTACTCCCACCAAATGACATTGTCATAAATGGAGTTACTGTCACCACCGTTATCCTGAGTGACGTCGCATACCCCTCTTGCCTTCACTTATGAAACCATACCCTGCTTTCAGAGGCCCGGGCAAAAGACTGTTTAATTACACGCTCAGCAGGTGTTCAATGGTTGCTGAATGTGCTTTTGTCAGATTGAAGGACCGTTGGAGGGGTGTCTACAGACCCATTTGGATGCCAGTGTCATATCAGTGCTGTCTTCATTACTGTGGCTTGCTGTGCTCTTCACAATCTTTGGAAAAAATAACCCCAACTATACATACAATATGATGAGGGATAATTTAGCTACAACAAATCAGGAAAAAGATCTTGGAGTCATCGTGGATAGTTCTCTGAAGATGTCCACGCAGTGTGCAGAGGTGGCCAAAAAGCAAACAGGATGTTAGGAATCATAAAAAAGGGGATAGAGAATAAGGAGAATATATTATTGCCCTTATATAAATCGATGGTACGCCCACATCTCGAATACTGCGTACAGATGTGGTCTCCTCATCTCAAAAAAGATATTCTGGCACTAGAAAAGGTTCAGAGAAGGGCAACTAAAATGATTAGGGGTTTGGAACGGGTCCCATATGAGGAGAGATTAAAGAGGCTAGGACTCTTCAGCTTGGAAAAGAGGAGACTAAGGGGGGATATGATAGAGGTGTATAAAATCATGAGTGATGTGGAGAAAGTAGATAAGGAAAAGTTATTTACTTATTCCCATAATACAAGAACTAAGGGTCACCAAATGAAATTAATAGGCAGCAGGTTTAAAACAAATAAAAGGAAGTTCTTCTTCACGCAGCGCACAGTCAACTTGTGGAACTCCTTACCTGAGGAGGTTGTGAAGGCTAGGACTATAACAGCGTTTAAAAGAGAACATGGAGGTTAAATCCATTAATGGCTATTAGCCAGGATGGGGGGTAAGGAATGGTGTCCCTAGCCTCTGTTGTCAGAGGATGGAGATGGATGGCAGGAGAGAGATCACTTGATCATTACCTATTAGGTTCACTCCCTCTGGGGCACCTGGCATTGGCCACTGTCAGTAGACAGACTATTGGACTAGATGGACCTTTGGTCTGACCCAGTACGGCCGTTCTTATGTTCTTACATTCTAAGCCAGAGGTGAGCCATTTCTCCCTAATGGACCTATGACAGCAAGGGGCCATTGAATCAGTACCCTCAGCCAAAAAATGCACCTACCACAGCTGGAAACGGATGCACCCTGGCAACAGAAATCAGGGATGCTTTGTGCTCACTCATTATGGATTGGCATAGCCCAAAAGAAGGGGGGAATAGTACCTTTACAAGTACTTGTACTTGTGGGGATGGGGCTCACTGATTGGGGAGGAGGGGGGTCCAGTGCATAGTGAGGGGTGGAGGCCTGATTGAAATGTGCTTATGGATGACATGACCACTTATGAAATGGGGGGCGGGGGATGATTCACAGTATGGATTCATATAAGGAAGCGATTGAAGTATGGATAGATGTACTTAACTGTACAGAGGAATAGTGTTTGCTTACTAATTCTTAATTGTCCCTGATCATGTTTACCTTTATTTTTTTAAATACACATTGTATGATGAGATGCAGTGATCACAATAAACTTTCTTGATAACATAAAAAAAGGTTTTATAACCATATATTAGCAGTGGTGCAAGTAGAATTCATTTCTTACTGGTACGCAGCACTTATAGGAGGGATGCAAAGGGGGGCACCAGCTAAAGGGGGGGGGGACGTGACCTCACGCATGACTCCTCCCACCCCGCCCCCAGCCCAGGCCATCCATGCTTTCCCAGTCCCCTCCCCATGATCCATCCCACATTACCTGGGGTGGCGGCTCTGTCTTCCTCCTCCTGCACTGAAGACTTCTGAATGCAGGGCTCTCCAGAACCAGAGTGGCTAAAGACCCCATGCCGGCAGTTCCTCCGGTATGGCTGTACCACCCCCAACCCCGCTCCCCACCCCCGCAGCTCTGTCCTCCGTCCGGGCTTCTGTACAGACCCCAGACAGGAGACACAGGCACACAGCTGTGTGGAAGGGCTTGTGCCGGCGGCCCCACGTTCTGCTCCTCTTTTGTCTTTCTGATATGGAGTACTGGCTATAAATATCTTACTGGTATGGTGTACTGTACCGCCCTACTTGCACCACTGTATATTAGAAAAGTACAACATTCCCCCCCTGCCAGGCACGCCAGCCGCCATTACCACACCAAAAACAACAACAGAACCTTTCAGGGGAAAAAAACAACAAAAAAATGCATGAACAAGTGCAAACAAGTCAGCCATGTGCAAGACAGAAACTCACTACCATGGTATGTTCCCTGTTCTCCTTTCCCGGTTTGCTGCACACTTGGCAAGGGGGGAGGGTAGTCGAGACATCCACAGAGGAGGGAGGAAATACAGAGGATTACATGGAGTTAAGTTGCCCTGGCTAGCTACTCATGCGACCTGATTACATGGGCCACAGAGCCATGGAGTTTTCTAAGCTGTTTCTGGACTGAATCCCAGGGTACCACACAGGGGACACAGGCCGTGGTGTGTGCAATACTGCAGGGCTTGGTACTCTTGTGACCATTAGTGATATCAGCTCTCAAACAATTCTCTCTGTTGAACTCTGTCCTCCTCCCTTAGCTGCCATTCCTGTTCCAGGAAATACAAAGCAAGTGCCTGCTCTCATGCTGAAACCCTGTCCTCAAGCTGCACAGCCAGCTTCTGCCTTTCCTCTTGCCTCTAGCCACAAGTCCATCTTTGGTGGTGGATTTGCTTGTTGACTTTGTCCAGAACTTCAACCATAAGTTCATCACAAAAACACTTCCTCTTGTGTTACTATAGAAATTCTCCAGTCTCTACTTTGTTTTGCTGATCTTTACTCTGACTAAGCAAAAGTCACTCCACCCTGATATGGACTCTGAGCATGCTCAATCGAAACCTCAGGATTTCTAAAATGGTGCCCAGGCAAAGAGCCAAAAGTGTGTGTGTGTGTGTGTGTGTCAGGAGAATCACATTTCTGAGGTAAAGGACAACAGTGAGCATGTGCAAGACTGGTGGCTAGTGAGCATGTGCAATAAGGGGTGACAGAGAGGTCAGTTAACTGAGCAGCTAGCTGGAGATAGCCCACTCACACCAGTCAGAACTGGCTTTGAAGGTCAGAGTTGTTAATCAGAACTCTGAAGTAATGGTTGATACTGGGCATTTGTGAGGTAATTGCTTCTAAGAATAGAATTAGGTACCGTATATTCTCGTTCATTAGCCCGTTCGTTTATAAGCCGACCCCCCAAGATGGTTAGGTAAAAATAGCAAAAACAGTATGACCCTTTCATAAGCCAACCCTATATTTTAGGGGTTGGCAAACTTTAGCTCCTAGCCCGTCAGGGTATGCCGCTGGTGGGTCAGGATGTTTTGTTACCTGGAGCGTCTGCAGGCCTGGAGCCCCTCAGCTCTCTGTGGCTGCGGTTCACCGTTCCCAGACTATGGGAGCTGCCAGCTCCCTGTGGCTATAGTTCGCCGTTCCCAGGCAATGGGAGCTGCGGGACCGCTTCCGCAGCTCCTAGTGGCTGGGAATGGCGAACCACAGCCACAGGGAGCTGAGGGGCTCCATGCCTGCAGATGCTCCAGGTAAACAAAACGACAATGTATTAGATATTCAGTTCAATGATTCCATAGAGTTTAAAATCACCACATTTTGGTGTAGACCCATTTCTAAGCCAACCCCTGCTCTTTGATGCATCACTTTTTTCCCAAAAATATTCGGCTTATGAACTAGTATATATGGTATATTAGGAAAGAGCCACAATGCAGCATAAAAGGCCAACTGCTAGCAGGAAGTTTCAGAGTTGAAGTCCGAGTCAGAGAGAGAGGTGGTGGTTGGGATTCAATCAGGAGCAGATGAAGGAATGGGAAACGAGTGAGGAAAGCCAAAGGAAAGCTGCTGGAAAGAAGTCAGAAAAGTTGCTGCAGAGAGAGAGAGAGAGAGAGAGAGAAGAAAACCAGAACAGAACAAAGCTGGCTGACCAGGAGCTGAACAGCGATTAAAGAAAAATAATAAAGAATTTATAAAGTAGCAACAGTGATTTTAAACTGATACCAATGAATTTATAAAGTAAGCTTGCCAATTTTTAATATAGTTTTTAGTGTAGTATAGTTCAAGCTTACACATATTAAATATGTGTATGCTTGAAGTGTGTGTCTGTTTTAATTGTATCTTATGTAAAACTTAAATGCAAATTTAAGATCTGCTGTCAGTAAATTGTTACAAACTGGCCACTTGTAACTAATCGCTTTGCTTGGAATCATTTGAACTATATGCCATTGTAGTTTGAATGTTCTTTAGCTACCAGTAAAGGATTTGTGTCTGGAATTTTGCATTTTGTTTAAGGTTTTAAAATACACTGTATTAGGGATTATTAGTGACATTAATAAAAATATTTTGTTTTGGAAAAGAATACTGCCTGTGTCAATTACTTTATTAGTTTATTGGAAGGTTATATCTGTGTTCTTTAATGTTTCCTTAACAACCCTGGAAAGTTATATCTCCACAAGAATAGACTAGGGAGGAGAATAGGCAGGATATTATAGCAGAATCCCAAAATCAATTTTTCAGGGTAACACTTAGAATGGTCCATGAAAGTATGTTGGGCAGGCTGTGGAGATACTACAGCCAGTACTAACTGAGGGGTTGGATGAGGACAAGACACTGAGGGTTACTGTCTCACATACCTCAGTGTATGAGCACAGAAAAAATCTTCATGGAATTTCAAGGACATAAAATGCTACTTTTCCAAATTAAACATCACTAAGTTGTTAGACGGATGCTTCAGACCAGAGACGCTCTCTGGACGCAGCCTGGTAAATCACAACAAAAGAAATGGAGGACATGAAACTGTTCTTGTAGTGCCCGACTGGCAAAGGGAGATGTTATCCAAACTGCCAGGGGGAAATCTGCAACCGAAGTATGAATGGAATGGGCTGGGTAGCTCCCAAGGTGGCCATGGAAAATATGCCCTTCCCCAAAATTTGAGTACCTATCTGGAGTTCCTGCTTCAGGAAAAGTTTGCATCTATCAGCACCCAGGATTGGGTCAGAATTCATCAGAAAATCATCAGGATGCTGCATTAGCTTCCATATGGCTTAGCCAGTTATGACTGCACGCCAAAGCACAGAGTTCCATAGGCATCCCCCATACATCCCTGGCACATTTCTGGAAATTTTCAAACCCCAGTTGAATCTGGCACAAATGATTGTGTCACCTATGGACACATAGGCTACCTTTACCTGAAATGGACCACATTTCCACCTCTCCCTGCACTCACCCAGTTCACTGTTTTCAAGCGGCTCATTACACCGCTGAGTAGTTACAGATCGGCATACTTCCAGGTATTGCAATGTAAGGTTATTATTTTTAAGAAGCAGAAATACCCTAATGGGTACTTCCAGGAAAAAAATCACTTTCAAGGAGTTTTTACTGCTTGCACTTCCCGGTTGCCATTTTAAATTCCCTGTGGTGGAAGGTGGGGAGGGGTGGGGAGCCACACCACTGGGACACAATCCACCATTAGCAGATCCATGCTGCTAGCTGGGGCTTCTAATAACTTTTGCATTGGTTCATAGAATGGAAATTCCTCCCATTCATATATTAACAAACATAATGGAGCCAGAAACTTACCAGGCTCTATGGCAGCTTCTGTCCCATCTGTGTCTGCTGCAGACACCGCAGCAGGCTGTTCCTTTGGGTGGGTGGGTGGGTGAGCAGCAAACAGCTCCTCAGTTTGGCTGCAGGATGTGCTGTTGCTGGCTCCCACCAGTCCCCAACCTGTATTCTGGGGCCAGCAGGGCACCATCCTGGCTGATAGGGTCATCATGCACTACCACTGGGTCCAGGCTGCGAGCAGAGCCCAGCACCTGGTCAAATTCCTCATAAAACGGACATGATGTTGGCAAGTTGCCTGAGGTGCAGTTCTGGTCCCTTGTTTTCCTGTATTCAGTCTTGAAATGCTTAATCTGCTCCCTACACTGGTCACCAGTCCAGTATATTTGCAATGCTGCCAACTTCTTTGCTATTTGCTGATATGTGCGGCTGTTCCTGCTACTCTTACCAAAATCCACTGTTTTGCTGACCTCACACCAGAAATTTTCCAAAATCTGGTTGTGTTCCTGTGACCGTGAAGCAGAACACTTTGCAAAAGACTGCTTTTTGTCAGTATCCATTGCAAACACAGAAGGCTCTCTGATGGTGTGTTTGCACCTTGGTGGTCAGAAGATAATGGAAGGATTAAATACTGACTCACCAAGTTGCTGCACAACACCAATGGGAGTTGCTTCTGTTTCCCCTGGAGTCAATTGAAGATTCTTGGGATAGAGAAGACAAAGGAAGTTGGCCCATGTGATTGAGAGATACTTTTAGAGGACTCCCAGGATCTAAATTTGTGGGGGGGACCTGCACCTGCAAAGCAATAGGGTTCTAACCTTGGGTCCTGGCTTGACTTCGGCTCAGACCCTCCAACCCTACAGGGTCCTTGGATCTTAGGTCCAACCCAGAGTCTGAGCTTGGGTTTCCATTGCCGCGTAGACATATCCGTGGTGACTTGAGAAATGGATGTGTTACAAGTGAGTTTATTGCACCATAGGATGGAAAAAATACAGGCAGTCCTTGATTTTACGACGTTCGACTTATGACAAATAGCACTTATGACGTTACCGAATTGACACCCTGATTTGACTTACAAAGTTGGTTTCAGCTTTATGACACTCGGTCCTGCAATGGAGTGGATTGTAGTTCTGAGTTACAACGTTTCAACTTACGACACAATTTTCAGGAACCAATTGTGTCGTAACTCCAAGGACTGCCTGTAGATGTAAATATGCTTTGACTCCAGTAAATGGTGAGCAGATAGAAATAACTGACTAACTCTAAAACCTAGCAGAGGACTGCTAGGAAGCATGAATTTTAATGTCTGGGTCTAGGAGGATCCAAGAAAAATACCGTCAGTCACTGGGAGAAAGTAAGTGCGTGGACTGAAGGGTGCAGGGAACCATGTGTCATGCTTTTCCTAGTTGCTTGTAACTACAACCTCTTTCTCTCCTTCCAGTTGCAGAGTTTGTGCTATGGCTATGGTTGCTGCCCAGGCATATAGCAAGGGTATAATCCTTGGTCAAAAAGGTGTCACAAAATTAAAACATGGAAGAAAGGCTTAGAATCTTTTGTTAAATCAGTCAGTATTAGAGGTCACTAACAATGCGAAAGGATTTGCTCCTCTCCTGGAATTAAAAAGGCAACATTAAACCCACAGGGAGGAGCCATCCTTTTTTTTTTTTAAGCTGTGGGCAGAGTTGCATGAAGTTGGGCTAAATAAGTATAATTCTAATAATTCTAGCTTCTATGTATACTGCAATATAAATAAAATTCAAAAGATTAAATACAGGAAACAAAAAAAGTATAATTACAAAAGGATTGATTTGTTCTTTCTTCTGTCAGCGCTTCAGTGAAGACTAATTTTACTCACTTAACTGGTTTTACAGTACCATATTTCCATTGACTTCAGTTACTCCGGATTTATACCAGTGTAACTGAGATAAGACTCAGGTACTGTGGCTCTACAACATAAACGACCTGCAGTGAAATCACAAGATCAGCACTTTGGCATGTAAACACCTGCCTAAAGCAGAACTTTAGGCAAGAAAATGCTTGCTAATTGCTGATTTACACATACAGAAGAGAACCTTTGCTTCAGTGATGTCATGCTATTGGCAGAATCAGGGCCGGCTCTAGGTACCAGTGTTCCAAGAATGCGCTTGCAGCAGCACTTTTCAAGAGGCAGCACTTGCACTCGGGCCTTTTTTTTTTCTTTTCTTGCTTTGGCGGCCGGCGGCACACCGGCTTTTTTTGGGGGGGGGGGGGGGACCTGGAGCTGGCCCTGGGCAGAATTTGGTCAGCCACTTACCTTCACGCCGTTTTCTTTTAAATGTTAATAAAACATTGCATTATTTTCACTTAACCTGCTTTTTTGGTGTATTACCTGTCACTAGCACAGCTACTCATTGCAGTCCAGTCATGCTGTGGATTGACTAGGATGCCCCAGGACAGGTAAACAGAGGTCGGGGTCAAAGTGCCAATCACCAGCTGGAGAGGCTTTTGAGTCTTGGTCTTACCTGTATAAGAAACATACAGACAATTCTACTTACACTTAGATTTTCTCTATTCGGGGGGAGATATTTGTGGCTGGTTAAGAGAATGAAAGAATTATGATTTAATCTCTCCTCTAAATTCAAAGGGAAGGTATAATGCAAGTGAATTCAATCCCGACTTGAAGGGATCACCTCCGCACCCCCCACACATCCTTCTCTTTAAATATGAGAAGGAATATTCAATTTCAAAGTGAATATTTCTCCCTATATCCCTAGCAAGGATCATCAGTAATAATGAGTTATGTGCAGTAATGATTTCATGTTGACTGCAGTACTTTTCACCAGGTCTGAAATAAAACGAAACCTTACAAACTTATTTCACTTAAGATTGTTGACAAGTTTTGAGTGGTGCCTCTGTCTGGTGAGGTCTGTCCCTCACCAATCAAGCAATTTAACTCCTCATCTCTTACACAATACTTGAAATTTAGTTTTACTCTGAACACAGTGGTGCAATCATCCCTCTAGATCAGAGGTTCCCAAACTGTGGGGCGTGCATGCCCTTCTGGGGGGGGCACAAAGTGGTTATCAGGGTGATGTGGGGCTGCAGCCAGCCAGGTGTCCAGGCCTGCCCAGAGTAGCTGCAAAAAGAAAGCATGCAGGGAGTCCCGGGTGGTCAGGGAGAGGTGAGGGAGTGCAGCCCGGCTCCAGCCCAGCAGCAGCATGCTGCTCTTCCCCTCCTCTGCTCCCTGACTGCTGGGGGCTACCTGTGTGCTGTCCCCGCTGCTGCCTGCTCTAGCCCAGACACCTGGCCAGTCGGTGCCCATGTATTTTAAAAACTCTGGAGCCTGCAGGAGTGAGAGGTTCTGGCTGGGGAGGAGGGGAGGGAAGGCAAGGAACTCTAGTCTGCTTCACTCTGTACCCCCATGGGCTCCTCAGGGAATTGAGCCAGACATAGTTCCGCTGCTGCTGCCCTGGATAGCAGCTGCCTGCTCTGCTCCCCTCAGTGAATCACTTTCCGCCCTGGACAGGAGGTGGCCGGGACTGTTATGCGACTTCCATGGAGAAGAAGGATACAATAAAACAAAGATGAAGAACTTTTAAATAAAGTTTTAAAAGCTAATGCCTGAGGCTAGTGCAATGATCTAGAGGGTAGTGATCTGCATTGCCTGGCAAAAATCTTGGTTCAGTTCTCTGTTCATGCCTCTTGATCCTTAAATTGGAAGTGCTATTCAGCCATTGGTAGGAGTTCCTCACCTCTTTATCAATGATACCTCCAAAGGGTTAAGAAGTGGTTTTGTGCTCTAAGGGGATTTCCCAGTAAGTCCACAAGGAAGCGAGATTTGCTTTTCCAAGCAGTCTGCAGGTAGTTGGAAAACCCTGTAGTATGTGTGTTTTTACACTACATTGATTAGGAGCATATTCACAGAAAAAAAGTGGGATTTTTTTCCCATTTAGATGAAGTGTGCTGTGATGTAATGTACAACATTTAAAAAAGAAAGGCAAAACTCCAAACATTTGCCTGATGTGTAGGCTAGATTCCCCAGTCTCCCTGTATTCTTATAGGGTTTTTTTGGGGGGTTGTTTTCATAGTTCATTTATTTGTCAAACTTTTTGGCACATATTCTCTTTACAGTGAAATCACTTTCTAAATTTGCTTTCTGGGGAACCAAGGGTGACATGAACATGGAAATACAAGAAGAGAAAAGTCCGTTTTTCATCTGTAACTGTTGTGGGTTTAGATTAGATATAGATATAGATTAGATAGATAGATGTATTATATACTAAAGAGAAGCCTTGCTATATGTTGAAACAGACATTATCATTAATAGAAAAGCAATTTTAGATCATTCTTGGAGGTTTCTAACTTTGAAACTCAAACTCTGAACCTTCTACAGTAATTATAATTTCTCTTTGAGCTCTGTGAAGCTGGACTCCAGCTTTACAAGTATGCAGACTAGCTTCAGCCAATCCTGCAAATATTGGAGATGAAGTCTGGTATGCAGTGTCACAGAAGTGCAAGAGACCATGTGACCATCATAAAGACTCATTTCTTCCCTGAGGTCCACACAAGCACTAACTCACATCAGTCCAATGCCTTCTTCAACTTAACACTTGAAGAGAGAAGATAAAGGGGGAAAAAGTCTACATTAACTTCACCTTTCCTCATTGTCTCCCAGTACATTCTGCCCTTTCTATGTCTCTCTTTCAAGAGCAGGAGTGTCTTTAACTACTATTTGTCAAATAAACAAAGCTTTTGCAACAAGAGGACAAGCAGTAATGCTTGAAATTCGAGGATGTTATTTTATTTAAATTAGTTCTCACAACCCTAGTTAAAAAAATATTTGATTGTGACATTGCTGCGTGTGCCAATGTTAATTTAAGTTATGTAGTGATGATGTTAAGAATGAGAGAATGCAAGTTTCAGAACTAAGTTTCCCCAGAGATCAAGACTGCTTGCATCTGGAGTTGTGGCCTAGCCCATTATAGAGAAAGAGGTCAGCTGCAAAGTTTGGACCAGAATCCAAAGCTATGCATACTTGGCAGTGTTTGATCAGGAAGCTTGGTTCAGGTCCATCTCTAGTGGGAATGATCCAATTAAAATTCCCCATGATTGAAGCAGCTATTAAAATTAATAATCCTAAACCGTGGCTTTAGGCAGTTTATTTTTTTAAATACTGTACCTGAATAGCTGTTAAATAGCAATCTGTTATCAAGTATTTTCTATGTGCATCTAATGGAGAAAAATATTGCTTCATGCCTGCAAGGGCTCTGGCAAATATATTAGGCCCAAGAAAATACAGATCATTAAACAAGTTCCATCTGAAGATCTCAAGTACTTTAAAAACATTAATCAATTATTCTTCACCACACCCCTGTGAAGCAGAGAGTTAGCTCCATTTTAAGATTAGGAACTAAATTACTGAATGCTGAAATGACTTGCTAAAGGTCATACAGGAAATCTGTAGCAGAGGCCAGAAACAGAACTCAGATTTCTTTATTACCAGATCTGCAGCTTTAGCCAGAAGACCATCTTTTCCCTTAAGTACTGTGTATTAGTGAAGTTGGTGTCTCTCATAATATTATATATATAAATAAAGACCCTTTACTTCATCAATGGAATGCATTAAAATTTCTACGGGAGAAAGATTCCTAGCTGGCATTTTGGAGAGATTATAAAACATTAATCTCCTATCCAACCCAAGCCCAAGAATTCCAAAGATTATAAATCAGTACGTTTCAAGACAGGATCCATTACTTATAATTGTGTATCAACATTCCCACTAGCTACGTCAACTTTTCATATGCATTTTTGATCCCATATTCTAGAAAAAAGAAATATGTTAAATCTCAGTTTTCATAATGAGAATTTATTATAAAGAAGGACCTCCAAAAACTGCATCTAGGTTTCTTAATCAGAACATCCGTGAGTGAATACTGTGTAGATGTACATCCCTACATTTTTATTTTAATCACACAAATGTTGGATTTGGTCATTCACATCAGAAAATTTGATCCACACTAAATAAAAACAATATTCTGTCTTGATCTGACTGTATATAAAAAGACCTGGTAATGTTACATTACCTGAGCAGGTTTTCTTGTGACTTGGAACGGGTGCAGGTCGCACCGTAATCAAGTATCTTGGCTCAGCATCTGGAAATAACAATTTGGTAATTAGCTTAAATTCACAATTTGTTTTTTAAAAATGATCAATTAATTATTCCTGGTGAATAGTGGAATATTTAATTAAGATTTAACCATTTCTGTAATTTTTTTTCCAGTCTATGATTTATTCACCGGCAACCCAGAAACATTCTAGGCACTATTAGAGAGATTTTAAAAAAAGCAAAAGACACATCCCTACATGAAAAAAAAATTACAGTCTAAACAGACATCCCAAGAGAGAGAGGAAGCAGGGTACAAGGTGATGGGATACAAAGTTTTTAGCTACTCTACTAGGGCTACATGTTATTTGCTTACAGATGGAACCAGTGGGCAAAGTAAGGAGTGGTGATGACAGAAAGGGAAGCAGCAGGATGGGGCAGGGAATGGAGTAGAGGATGGAATCCAAAGGATTCTGAGCATAGGCACTGACTCTGTGGGTGCTACGGGGCTCCAGCACCCACGGGAAAAAAACAGGGGGTGCTCAGCACTCACTAGCCACATCTGTATGGCGGGGCCGCCGATCAGCTGTTTGGCAGCTGGAGAGAGGTGCTTGAGGGCAAGAAGAGGGAGAGTGAGGGCGGGGTGTCAGGGAAGAAGAGCGAGGGTGGAGCACCCACCGGGAAAAATAAAAGTCAATGCCTGTGATACTGAGGCTTGGGCTACACTACAGAGAGTTAGGTCGACATAAGACACCTTATGTCGACCTAACTATGTCAGTGTCTACATTACAGCCTTGCTCCTGCTGATGTAAGTGCCCTACTACACCAAAGACATAACTCCAGGCAAGTGTACATCGGCATACTTGAGTCAATCCAGCTGTGCCCCTGTGGCATGTCTGGTGAAGACACGCTATGCCAGCTGGAGAACGCTCTCCCATCAGCATAATTATTCAACCTCGGCAAGAAGCGTAAGCGATGTCAGCTGGAGACAAGCTATGTTGGTGGAATGGCATCTCCCACTGACATAGCGTTGGTGTGGACTATGTGAAAATTGTGATGCTCAGGGAATGGAGGGTGCCCTTTCACATCTCTAAGGGTACGTCTACACTACAAGACTATTTCGAATCTACTTAACTCGAATTTGTGGAATCGACCTTATGAAGTCGAATTTGTGTATCCACACTAAGTACACTAATTCGACTGTCTGAGTCCACAGTAACGGGGCCAGAGTCGACATTGGAAGCGGTGCACTGTGGGCAGCTATCCCACAGTTCCCGCACTCCCCGCTGCCCATTGGAATGCTGGGTAGAGCCCCCAATGCCTGCTGGGGGAAAAAATGTGTCGAGGGTGGTTTTGGGTAACTGTCATCATTGAACCGTCAATCACGCCCTCCCTCCCTGAAAGCGCCGGCGGGAAATCTGTTCGCGCCCTTCTCTGGTCGGTTACAGCGCGGACGCTACAGCACTGCGAGCATGGAGCCCGCTGCGATCATCGCTGCACTTATGGCCGTTGTCAACTCCTCGCACCTTATCGTCCACCTCTTCCACAGTCAGCTGCTGAGAAATCGGGCGAGGAGGCTCCGTCAGCGCGGTGAGGACAGGAAGTCACAGAGTGGCGCAGACCTCTCACAAAGCAGGGTACGCCACGCAGTGGAGATCATGGTGGCAATGGGTCAAGTTCATGGTGTGGAACGGCGATTCTGGGCCCGGGAAACAAGCACGGACTGGTGGGACCGCATAGTGCTGCAGGTCTGGTATGAATCACAGTGGCTGCGAAACTTCAGGATGCATAAGGGCACTTTCCTTGAACTGTGTGACTTGCTGGCCCCTGCCCTGAAGCGCCAGGACACCCGGATGCGAGCAGCCCTGACTGTGCAGAAGCGAGTGGCCATAGCCCTCTGGAAACTTGCAACGCCAGACAGCTACCGGTCAGTAGCGAACCACTTTGGCATGGGCAAATCTACCGTAGGGCTTGCTGTGATTCAAGTAGCCCACGCAATCGTTGAGCAACTGCTCTCAAAGGTAGTGACTCTAGGAAACGTCCAGGTCATCATAGATGGCTTCGGCGCGATGGGATTCCCAAACTGCGGTGGGGCTATAGATGGGACTCACATCCCTATCCTGGGACCAGCCCACCAGGCCAGCCAGTACATTAACCGAAAGGGCTACTTTTCTATGGTGCTGCAAGCACTGGTGGACCATAGGGGACGTTTTACCAACATCTACGTCGGGTGGCCGGGCAAGGTTCATGACGCGCGTGTGTTCAGGAACTCTGGTCTGTTTAAACGCCTCCAGGCAGGTAGTTTCTTCCCGGACCACAAAATAACGGTTGGGGATGTGCAGATGCCTACAGTGATCCTCGGGGACCCAGCCTACCCGCTAATGCCCTGGCTCATGAAGCCCTATACAGGCGCCTTGGACAGAGAGAAGGAACTCTTCAACTACCGGCTGAGCAAGTGCAGAATGGTGGTGGAGTGTGCTTTCGGACGTCTCAAGGGGAGATGGCGGAGCTTACTGACTCGCTCGGACCTCAGCGAAAAAAATATCCCCGTTGTTATTGCTGCTTGCTGTGTGCTCCACAATCTCTGTGAGAGCAAGGGGGAGACCTTTATGGCGGGATGGGAGGTTGAGGCAAATCGCCTGGCTGCTGATTACGCTCAGCCAGACAGCCGTGCCGATAGAAGATCCCAGCGGGAAGCGCTGTGCATCCGGGAGGCTTTGAAAGATAGGTTCCTCGGAGAGCAGGGTAACCTATGACTCTCCAGTTGATTTACAGAGAAGCTGAACCTGAGCCTGTTTCAGTGACTGTTGACTTTGATCTGCGGTTACATACCCCGTTCTCCAGGTTTCCCCCCTTCCAACACACGTTTTAAAATAAATTTAATGGAACACTGATTATTAACAAAGTTTTCTTTAATTATGAATTCCTGTTCAAGGGTTGAAACATGGACGCAGACTGTGGTGGGTACGGTGTGCACTGATGTACAGACCGCTTCTACACTAGAGGAATGACAGGCTCCTGCTCCTACAGCGGTCTCTGGGGGAGGACGGTTGCAGGTGGGTGTGCAGGAAGGGGTGGGTTTGCAGGAAGGGGTGAGGGGTGCCGTCTTTGGGACGGAGTTTGGATGCAGGCTCTGGGCTGGGGGTTAGGGCATAGGAAGGGGTGAGGGGTGTGTGGGAAGGGTGAGTATGTGTCTGTGGATGAGGGCTCTTGCTGGGGCTCAGGGCATCGGAGAGGCTCGTGGCTAGGGTGGAAGGGCATGGTAAGGGCAGCCTGCCTTGCCATTTGTGGATGGCAGGCGCTAGGACCCTGGGGCAGCATACACCTCACAGACTGACCCGGGGCAGCATACACCTCACAGACTGACCCTGGTGCCTAGTGACTGCAGTCTGTGTGTGTCCTGCTGTTGATCCTGCCCCCAAGTCTGTACCCTGGTAATGGAGGCTGTCCTATGCAATTAAAAAACCCCTCCCCCCCCTTCACACAAAGTCTTCTGACAAGGAAAACGTGACGGAAACAGTGAATAACAACAAACTACTGTTAATACTCAACTACACAGTGGGGGGATGAAACTTGGATTTGGGACTGGGTGATCCAGGAAGGGAAGCACTTCTCAAAATTTATGGCATGAGAGCTGTTTGGTACATGAGCGCTCTGCTGGGATGGAGTGACAGTTTTCACGGCCCCTAGCGCCCCTCCTTCTTGTGATTTTGGGTGAGGGGGGGACAGGACTTTGTGGCGGGGGAGGGCGGTTGCAGATACAGTTCAGGGGGGCTCTCTGCTCCTGCCTGCGGTCCTGCAGAACATCTACAAGGCGCCGGAGCGTGTCCGTTTGCTCCCTCATTAGCCCAAGCAGCGTTTGAGCCGCCTGCTGGTCTTCCTGCCGCCACCTGTCCTCCCGTTCGCTGTGTGAGCGCTGGTGCTGACATAGGGTCTCCCTCCACTGTCTCTGCTCGGCCGCCTCGGCTCTGGAGCAGGCCATCAGTTCCGAGAACATGTCGTCCCTAGTCTTTTTCTTTCGCCGCCTAATCTGCGCCAGCCTCTGTGAGGGGGATGCCGGGGCAGTTCGTGAAAGAGCCGCAGCTGTGTGATGGGAAAAAGGAAGTGATTTCCTTGAAAAGATACATGTTTGCGAACACTGAACACAGTCTACTCAGTTTCTGTGAACAAGACCATACAGGGCACCTAGTCTCACGAGCTCTCAGGACAAGTTCGAGATTTCGGAATACGCTTTCATTGGCTGCGGACTTGCACAGGAGATCGGACAAGCGGGGCGGTACAGCTGAATCCGTGTAGCAGCCAGGCCTGGTAAGCACTACACTATAGGCTGCTTAACAGTTAATGGATAGCTGTGCCCTCCCGCTGAAGGCAATCTGGAAAGCATAAAGTCTGACCCTGTTCCAGCCCCTCGCGGCTGTGCCCGGGAAAGATCACTGTATGCTTTTCCTCTGCGGCCTCCAACACGTGGCTGTTAAACGAAGGTCATTGCTATGCAAAGTAAAAGTCAAGCATTCACAATAGTAACAGTACACTAATTGCCCTAATTAGATGCAGCAGTCGCCGAACGAGATTACCCTGAGGCGGGTCACTCGGAGAGAGAGAGAGAGGATGCTGCTAGAATCCCTGCACAGACCAGGACCGTATGCTTCCATGCTGGTGGAGGCAATGATTCCGCTGTACGTTAGGATGGCCTGGCGCAGAAGAGTGTGCTTCCACGGAGCACCAAATAAGGCACCTCTCCCCAGGAACCTCCTGCGGAGACTTTTCGAGCTCCTCTATGAGAGCTTCGTGGAAGTGTCCCAGGAGGATTTCTGTTCCATCCCTATATGTGTGGACCTTCTTTTTATATAGTTTTATATGGAAAAGTTTTTATATAGTTTTTATACATTTTTTATTCCTGTTTTTTAAAAAATAAATGTTTCCATGTTTATAGCACTTACCGACTGATCCTTCCCCTGATTCTGAGTCCGGGTTAACGGCCGGGGAGGGTTGGTAGGGGATCTCTGTGAGGGTGATGAAGAGATCCTGGCTGTCGGGGAAAGCGGTATTGTAAGCGCTGTCGCCTGCGTCGTCCTCCACAAACCCTTCCTCATCTTCCCCATCGGCGAACATCGCCGAGGAACTGCCCGTCGACACTATGCCATCCTCAGAGTCCACGGTCACTGATGGGGCAGTGGTGGCAGACCCACCTAGAATGGCATGCAGTGCCTCGTAGAAGCGGCATGTCTGGGGCTGGGCTCCGGAGCGTCCATTTGCCGCTCTGACTTTTTGGTAGCCTTGTCTCAGGTCCTTGATTTTCACGCGGCACTGCGTTGTATCCCAGCTGTATCCTCTGAGTGCCATGGCTTTGGAGACCTTCTCGTAGGTCTTTGCATTCCGTTTGTTGGAGCGCAGCTCCGAAAGCACAGACTCATCGCCCCACACAGCGATCAGATCCAGGACTTCCCGGTCTGTCCATGCTGGGGACCTCTTTCTATTCTGGGATTGCATGGACTCCTCTGCTGGAGAGCTCTGCATCGTTGCAGGTGCTGCTGAGCTCGCCCCGATGTCCAACCAGGACATCAGATTCAAAGTGCCCAGACAGGAAAAGGAATTCAAATTTTCCCGGGTCGTTTCCTGTGTGGCTGGTCAGAGAATCCAAGCTTGGACTGCTGTCCAGAGCGTCAACAGAGTGGTGCACTGTGGGATAGCTCCTGGAGCTACTAAGTTCGATTTGCATCCACACATAGCCTAATTCGAGATAGCCATGTCGAATTTAGCGCTACTCCCCTCGTCGGGGTGGAGTACCGAATTCGAACTAAAGAGCCCTCTAGGTCGAATTAAACGGCTTCCTGGTGTGGACGGTTGAGCGGTTAATTCGAATTAACGCTGCTAAATTCGATTTAAAGTCCTAGTGTAGACCAGGCCTAATTGACATAAGTTAGATCAACTTAAGCGGTAGTGTAGACCTGCCCTCCACCTCCAAAAGAGGTGTAGAGCTTATGTTGGTGTAGTTAGGGCGACACAGGGTCTTAACCCCACTTTATTTTACAAGATCGATTTTAAATCAATTTTAGTTAACTGATGCAAATTTTCAGTGTACACAAAACCTCAATCAGGAATCAGAAATGTAGTGAAAATTAAACAGGAACTAACCCAAAACTTCATTCATCACACAGTTTGAAACAAATCATTTGTGATGTTTGAAAATTATTGAGAAAAAGTTATGGTACTGCCTTTATCCTTAAGTAAAAGATACATAGCCTCAATCTTAACCCCACTTTATTTTTTTAATATACAGTGCACCTTGTTATAATGGCTAAAGATGCTACATTTAAATAAAAAAAAACAAATCCCATAGCCATTAGCCCCCTAAATAAAATCAAAGGGTTTGAAACTGATGTAAATTTTGTTTTTAAACTGAGCCCTGCTAGAGTAGCATTACCATTTCATAAAGCTAGAGTTGCTAGTCAGAACTACAGCTGTTTTCAAGAGTCAGAGTCATTAGCTGGCTGGCTGGATTGATTGAGAACCAGCTTGTAAAATCTTTGGAAATATTGCTCTTCATAGGAAATAATGAAATGAAGCAAAATCAAGTCTTGCTGTTATTTTTATACTCAGGCTAACAAATTCTCAGTATGTTTGATACACCCTCAAAGAGCACAAACTCATGTTGTGAGGCTGCAGTTCAAGAGATGTTTCTGGCAGTGAAAGCCAGATAACTTCACCCCACAGCTTAGAATAATAAACTGTTTGATTAAAACAATGTTCAGAGGGGAGGAGTGTTAATAGTTTTGGGAAACTTATCTTCAGAAAAAGGAAGGAAAATAGAGATTTTCCTTACTCCTGAGACATCAAAGATCAGATAAACCAATCTTTCTACTCCTTTAAAACATTTAATGCCCCTTTCTGCTCTCAGATATGTCTGCACAACTCTAACAGAAATCATGGGTGTTGGGTAGGCATATCTGAGGGCAGAATTTGGCAACACAGTAAATTGATCTGGACTGTTTTACCTACAATTTTAAATATGGGTGTCAACATAAAAGTTATTGTGCTACTATAAGATACAATCATTATGCATTACAAAGCAGTACTGCAATTAAAAGAAACCAAAGAGAAGAACTTTCACTGGTGTTCTACATAAGTATAAAAGAAAGGGCCAGGGAAAACCTGTTTTTTTATTTGTTTATTTGTTTTTTAAGTGTGTGGGGAGGCGCAGACGGAATCTTAGACTACCACATCTGATGCCTTCTCTGTATTGGAAAAGTTGCTCGGATATTTAATTGATTTAATTAAATCAATACAGTTAAATAGGTGGAAACCCATAACATAGATGTACTTAAACTAGTTTAATGCTTGCTTTTAAATGGGTTCAGACTATATCTGAATTAAAAGAAACTGAATGCAGTAAAGTTAATCTGGTTTAACACCATCTGCATTAGGAATCTGAACTGATTTTACAAGATCGATTTTAAATCAATTTTAGTTAACTGATGCAAATTTTCAGTGTACACAAAACCTCAATCAGGAATCAGAAATGTAGTGAAAATTAAACAGGAACTAACCCAAAACTTCATTCATCACACAGTTTGAAACAAATCATTTGTGATGTTTGAAAATTATTGAGAAAAAGTTATGGTACTGCCTTTATCTAACAATCTCAAACTCTTTAAACCATTAGTTCCTTAAACACTACAACAGCCCTGTGAGGTAAGTATTATTAATATAAAATTTTACAGATGGGTAAACTCAGAGAAGAGAGATTAAGGCCTTACATTTTCAAAAGACTTCATTTTTGGTGCTCAATTCAAGATATTAAGTGCCTGGATTTTCCACCTATAGCTCCCACTGAAATCAATTGGAACTGTGAGGTTCTTAACACCCATGGGTTTCTCAAGTTGAGCAGCCAAAACAGGGGTGTCCAAAATTAGTGGGCACGTGACAATTTAAGCCTAAATGACTCGCCTAAGATCACGCAGTGTTGTCGTAGCCATACTGATCCCAGATTATCCGAGAGACAAGGTGGGTGAGGTAATATCTTTTATTGGACCAACTTCTGTTGGTGAGAGAGACAAATGTTCGAGCTACACAGAGTTCTTCTTCAGGTACTAAGAGTTCCTTTTCCCGGACCTGAAGAAGAGCTCTGTGTAGCTCAAAAGCTCGTCTCTCACAAACAGAGGTTGGTCCAATACAAGATGACTTTGCCTAAGATCACACAGTTAGTGGCTGAGCAAGACAAAGAACAGTAGTAGAATTTAAGGGGCTAATTTTAAACACCCCAAACCTTGAAAATACTGACTTGGTTTTCCTGTTCTCCCAACTCAATCCTCTACTGGAGGAGTGAGTGAGAGATCACATTGCCCTCTATCCCTGTACGAAGTGCCATGGAATCTTTAACGCCCACAAACTTGGTTTTAAGTCTTGTCTTACTTTGCATTGGCTCATGAAAAGCAAATGTTGCTCCTTGGAATGCACCACATCAGCATTTTTATTAATAAAAGGCCTACTGGCTGTCTGAAATGTATTATCAAGGCTGTTTAGATCTGCCAGTTTCCCCTGCTATTTCCTGAAGCAACCTGGGTTAATCCTGGGGGGTCTCCCATCCAAATACTGAGCAGAAAAAACACTCAATTTATGAGATTAGAGAAGAGTCTGGAATAGGATGTGCAGCATCACATAATAGATGTGGTTTACCATAATGAAGGGTTTATTCAAAAAGCATAAACTTCTTCCACCCACCTTCCCCCTACACACCAAAGATCATAAAATCTAATATTTATATACAGTTGTTGGTTTTATAATCTCTTTCTGTTCTATATTTGAAATCTGTTCTCAGAAAAAATGTGTTATGTTGGGCGTTGTTCACTCACCCTTCATGGAGGTTGGCAAGTACACTCCATGTGAAGAATAGAGCATAGCCACATTTTCCAATGAACTCATCATTTCCCTGATAACACTATTTTAAAAGGAAGCACTTTATTTTTCAAAAGGGATTTTTTTGTTATAATGGATAGGGCTAGGAACCAATTGTCTGACATTAGAGCCAAAATTACTAAAAAAATTTAAGTCAACATTGTATTTTATTATGTTAATCCTCATCAAGGTCAATGATTATGAAACTGGAACAATTTAAATCACACAGTAAAGTTCATGTTGCAGTCCTGACAACATTAAAATCCAGGTCTAAACTGTGCTAACAAAACATATTATAATATAGAAATATGCTTGGGAGAGGTTATGGAGCAGACCCAAACATTTTACTGCATATGTAAGAGTACAAGATCATAGTTTATTTTAATTTATTTGTATGTATGTGTACAGTGTCAATCAACATAGTATACAAGCACCGTTGTCGGCAATCTCTTGGAGTTCGAGGATGACTCGTCCAATAAAACGATGGCCAGTTATCGCTGGGGGCTCTGCAGGTGGCTAATGAGACCAATCTGGGATCCACAGATCTTGTCATAGTTGGCACAGACAGTTCCCAGTGGAAGGGGCAGATCTGGATTGTTAAATTGGGCTGCGGCACGTTCTTTCCTCCCTTTCCATTTCTCCATTTCCTGTTGTCTCCATTGGATTTCAAAATACTAGCATCCTTGCCACAAAGTCCTTTTCCATTTTGATCAATCAAGGGATTAGATTTTCCATGAAGATGTGCAATATTGACATAAATTCATGTTGGCTTTGAGGGTGTCTTTGAAGCGCTTTTTTTACCCACCCCTGGACTGTCGACCATGGCTCAGTTGTGAGAAAATTATCTGCTTCAGGAGTAGATTTTCTGGCATTCAAAGAACATGACTAGCCCGATGAAGTTGGCGGCGGATGATCATAGCTTCAATGCTGCAGATTCTGGCTTGGTGCGTCAGTCATCCCACTTGATTTGGAAGATCTTTCGGAAGCATTGTTGATGGTATCATTCAAGAACCTCGAGGTGTCTACTGTACATGACCCAGGTTTCAGCACTGTACAAGAGAGCAGGAACAACAATGTCCTGGTACATGAGAAGCTTGGTTTGATTCCTGATATCACAATCTTTGAAGACACATTTTCTCAAGCATCTGAAAACTGCACTGGTATATTGAGTCCTCAACGTTCTCCAGGGTCTCTTTATTGAGCTGCATTACAGGAGCAGGATCCTGGTGATTCTGAGCCTGTTGGTGGAGCAGTTTAGTTTTCTGGATGTTAAACATGAGGCTGAGTTAGGCCTCTGAAAAAGTGTTGATTGTTTTTTGAAGATCTTCTGAGTGAGTGCACTGGGCACAGTTATCCACATATTAGAGTTCAGCAACTGACTTAGTGATAGGCTTTGTCTTGGATCGAAAGTGATTGACATTGAAAAGCTTGCCATCCATTCTGTATTGGATGTCAAGCCTGGAGCTTGTCAGCAATGAGATGGAGGATGACAGCAAGGAAGCTGGAGAAAAGGCTTGGAGTGATGACACAGCCTTGCTTGACTCCTATCTTGACTAGGAGGGGGTCCGTTTTCAGATCCATTGCTGATGATCATCACAGACATGTTGCTGTGGAGGATTGGAAGGTGGCAACAAATTTTGGTAGGCATCCAAATTTAAGGAGAACTCTCCACAGAGCCTCACGACTGATGGAGTTGAATGCTTTCATGAGGCTGATGAAGACTATATACAGATGTTGATGTTGCTTGTGGCACTTTTCCTGAAGTTGGTGGGCAGTGAAGATCATGTTGATGGTACCTCGAGATGGTCTGAATCCACACTGTGAATCTGTGAGGATTTCCTTGGCCAAGGGAAGCAGCAGGTGAGGAGGATTCTGGCAAGAATCTTTCCAGAAATGGACACCAGGGCAATTCCTTGATACTTTCCGCAATCTGATTTGTCTCCTTCTTTGAAGATGATGATGATCATGGCACCCCTAAAATCAGCTGGGATTTCTTCTTCATTCCAAATCTTGACGATTAAGATGGAAGCTGATGAGCCAGTTCTTCTCCCTCTTCTTTGAAGATTTTAACCGGGATTCCATCAGGTTCAGATACCTTATTATTCTTCAGCCATTTGATGAAAGCCATCGAACAAGCACCACACATAAATTGATTAACTTAGCCTTAAAATACTCCTGTAAAGTAGGGAAGTATTATCCCATTTTGCAGATGAGGAAGCAGAAGTATAGAAAGGTAGGGTGACTTGCTCAGTTTCACACAGTGAGTCTACCGCAGAGCCAGGATTAGAAATTAGAGTTCTTGACTCCCAGTCCTGTGCTGTAATTTAATGTTTCTCCCATTTGAGTGAGAAGGTTATTGAGTCTTCATGTTGACTGAATCACTGGCTTCTGTGTTGCTGAAAAGCACTGTCACCTACCTAGTTATGCTCCCCTTGATGGACACTCACCAGACTGATTTGTTTAGATCTGAATACTAGGACCTGCATGCTGCTAATCCCACTGAGCCTGAGCAGCATCCAGGCTCTGTCTCTGGCCCTGGCCTCTCAGGGTATATCTACTGTGACAAAGTTCTGAGTCTGTATTGGTGGGTCATGCGCTTCTGGATGGATTAAGTGGCCTCAGAAACTCAATAAGGCCTCAGTGTGACTTCCCTTTCTCAGAGTAGTGGCAAGAGTCACAGCCTATTGAGTTACTTTCATCACCGGCCAGTATGGGAGATGGGAAGGGGGAATACCTCCCAGTCTCTGTTGCTCAGTAGGTGCAGTTCAGCCTCCTGCCTGGACCGAGTCCTGCTTCCCTTCTCCTCTTGGGGGAGGGGGAAACCTGGGCCCGCCCTCTACTCTTGGTTCCAGCCCAGGAACCCTAATGGTAGCAGCTGTTGGTGGCTTTCCCCTTCACCACTGACGCCACTTTGATTCCCTGGGCCACTTCCCCCGTGGTCCCCTCTTCCTAGCTTCATCCTTACCTCACGATTCAGCAATGCTTCCTCTCCTCCAGCTCCTTTCAACTCGGCCTCCTGGAGGGCACTGGAAGGAGAGCTTTTAAACAGTATAAGTGGGACTTTGATTGGTCCCAGCTGTCTCCATTAGCCCAACGGCCTTAACTGGTTAATTGGAGTCAGATGTCTTAATTGGTCTGGAATAGCCTTTGTTTGGCTCTCCAGGGAACAGGGACCTGCTCATTCTGAAGGCTAATATACCTGCCTTCCACCACTCTCTTATATTCTTCTGGTCTGAATCTGTCACACTACACAACAACTGAAGACATGTGCCTGGCCTGTGCCAGCTGATGCGGGCTCACAGGGCTCAGGTTGCAGGGCTGTTTCATTGCTATGTAGACTTCCAGGCTCGGGCTGGAGCCTAGACTCTGGAACCCTCCTACCTTGCAGGAAGTCTACATAACAATGAAATAGCCCCACAGCCCAAGCCCCGTGGGCCCAAGTTGGCTGGCACAGGCCAGTCACAGGTGTTTAGTTGCTCTGTAGAGATACCCTCAAGCTCAGTCCTGGGGTACAGATGCCCAGACTAGTATCCCTTCCTGGATGTCCAGCTGTCCTAGGCTCCAAGATCAGTGCTGAATCCCACAAATCTCCCCAGTAATTTAGTCACCCCTGGTTACATATTAACCCTTCAGGGACAGTTACAGCAATAAACTCAGAAGCTTTGCAAAGTAACTTAAACATATGATCACTGTATTCCTAGAAGAAAGCTTAGAGACTTACAAATCCAACCAAAACCAACAAAACCTGCATACAAAAACCCTCCCTCCGGTGTCCTCACTACTCCGAAAGCCCTTGGGGTTGTTGGTCAGTCCCTTCAGGATACCAGGACCCTTCTCTCCTCCTGTTCAGCCTTCATATTCTCTCTCTGTGCCCCTAAACAATTTCTCTAGCTCATTCAGGTTGGGTGGCGAAATGATTTCCCTAGCTCAGAGAGCATGTGTCTTCACAGCAGCTTCTAACATCCTCCTCCTTTGTTCTCCTTTTCCGTTGAGGAATTTCCATTATTCCAACATTCCCCCCCCCCCTCGAAGGCAACCTGGGATAACCACTTTCCTTGAGTTTAGCCAATCTCTTTAGCAAATCCATTGATTATCAGGGCAAAGACATCCCATGTTAACAACTACTTCTTCCTGTAGCTACTTCCAGACAGGGTGTGTGATACGTGACATGGTTCCTGTCAGCAAATGATTGATTCAATACACACTTATGGTTAGTTATACATAGAGGTCCTAGAATCAATCAGAATTAATAAATTTTATATAGATTTCACAAACCATCACACATACATATTGATGGGAATTGTTGTGATGATTTTTTGTGACATGGAAACCAACTGTTGGACTGAGACAACCAATTCACTTTCAGGGGCCAGTGAAGAATTGTCCATTGGCTATACTGAACATTAACATACTGCAAAAAAAAACCCTACTAACAGAGTAATACATCCCTTTTTGAGGCCTGCAGTTAAATAATCAATTTTTACTTATATACAGTAGAAGAATGGCTCAAAACCAACAAGCTAAATAGCAAGAACCCTAAAGGCTGCTCTCTTCTTCAAAGCCTACTTAACCCCAAATTCTCACAGGGAGGTATAAAGGATACCTATACATTTGCAAGAAAATGATTCATAACACATTTACAGTCTGTTCAATTACCTTGGAGATCTTCAGCATAGCTGAGCCAAATTTTGAAAGGAACTGAACACCTGTAACTCCCAAGTCAACTTCAATGGAGCTATGCCATTTTATGGCAGCTGAGAATCAGGCCCCTTATCCTTCACTGGACTTGAGACACAACTCTTGTCAGTACAACATTTCTTCTATATTAAGTTTAGGATCCAGCTTCAGCTGGATTGGGTTTTTTTGGTGGTTTTTTGGGTTTTTTTTAAACCACACCGGAAGCTACATCCAAGAATGGTAGATTTCTAGGAAGGGGATTGAATGAGAGAGAGTTTAATCTTCCAGTCATCCACCAGAATTTCATACTCCAATACTTAATAGCTAAATATGACATTTTAAAGCGGAGCTGGCTTGAAATCAACAATTGTTAGATCCAAACAAGCCTTTAATTTTGGCAGCTGAGCATGAAATGCTGTATATCCCTCTGTTCTTGTTTAACAGATAACTGATCAGAAAAACACTTCCTTTCCAGAATGCTAGAAAAATGCAACCTTAACTTGCATTCACTGGTCCTATTTCAGATGCAGAAATCCTGTTTTCAGAAGTCAATGGCTTTTGTTTGATTCCATTTAAACATCTCAAGTTTAAAGTATATTGACCTATGCAAAATTAAAGGCTCAACAAATCATGGAAAATATGTTAAATTCTGGTAAAATTGTCTAAAGAATTTCATTCAGTTTAGGGTGTACCCTGAGTTATATTTTATGGGTACTAATTTTTTTTTACTGAATTGAGTATGTTTTGCCATCTGCCCAAATGAAGACTGATTTGGAGACAGCCACTCTATGAGCTGATCGATCTATTTCACCAAGCAAATTTTCATGTAACAAAACCTCCAATCTTTAGAAAGACACTATTTTAAATAAAGGTTTGTCCAGGTGTTATTGAATAGCTCCTTGTCTCACGAACTCATGACAAGTTTCTATTGATTCAACAGGACAGAGGGAGTTGCTCAACTATTCTCCATTCTGGGACAATATAATCTTTTTTTTTACATAACTTCAATGTGTTTTATGGCTTTGGGGAAAAAAAAAGAAAAAATTTCTGGAACCTAGGTCCCTTGAAATATTAAAATTTTGCACATGGGCTTAAGACAAAGACCAAATCTAATAGTCTCATCTTCCCTTAACATCTTACTTATATTTGTTAAATGATCCAGTTCTTTCCAGCCATTAAAAACCAAGCACACACGAGTTAGGACATGACCTAAGTGCAGGATACTTTTATTTTCAAATTAATAGAAGAAAATTAGCAGGCCACAATATGTATTAAAACATTAAAATAGGAGTTAAGGTAGCATCAAACAAACACAGTCCAGGTGAAGTGGAGATTTGAAACAGCAAAGAAAGAGGAGACCAAGGTCTCTGACAGGTGCCAAGTTTTGTTCACTGCCAAGTTAAGTTTTCTACCTTCCTACTGTTTTGTTTCATGGAACAACTTTGGAAAAAATACTAAATACTCAATTTCAGCTTGTGTTTTGTCCCACATCCATGTTAATTATCTTTCTATTTAGGATGCCATATGAACTCTCACTTAACTTTAACGAAGTTCAGACTTCACAGAAGATAACTCAGATTCGTATGAAGATACAGGTTTTCAAATTGTGCCTGCAGTCCTCATCCATCACTATGTAAGTCGCCAGGGCCAGCTCCGGATCCAGGGTCTTTGCCGCCCCAAGCAGCGGGTGGTGGGGGGGGAAGGGGAGCCGCAATTGGCGACAGCTCCACCGCGCCGCTTCATTTTTCGATTCTTCGGCGGCAGGTCCTTCCCTCTGCCCCAGGCACCTGCTTGCTGCACTGGTGCCTGGAGCCGGCCCTGTAAGTCGCTGTCAGCTATGGCCCAGATTCAGCACCATTGATACCAAAGGACTTTTGTCACTGACTCAACAGGAGCAGGACTGAGCTCTGTTTTAGAAAATTCAGTATATATGTCTACTGTACTTGTTCCATTGTCCTGTAACTTACAATTAGGCAGTGTCTGTCTTGCCAATGAGGGTATGTTTACATTGCAATGAAAACCCATGGCACAGCCATAGCTGGCCTGGGTCTGTTGTCTAGGACTTGCAGGGCTCAGCCTGCAGGACTAAAAATTGCAGTGTAGATGTTCGGGCTTGGGCTGGAGAGAGGCGAGATTTCAGAACCTTGGCTCCAGCCTGAGACCAAACGTCTACAGTGCAATTTTAAAGTCCCACATGCCCAAGCCACCTCACCCAGGCTCTGGGACTTGGTGCCATGGGTTTTTTACTGCAGTATAGATGTACCCTGAGATACAAAACCAAGGACCTGTTCACTCATGATTGTTGAACATCCTGTGGCACTTTTCATAGAAGTAGAGGTGGATTAATTCCAGCTTGGGTAATTGCATTCTGCCTCCCTAAATTTCTCCTACACTCCTAATTACCTGCTACATAGGGCTGGTGTGGAATGGCTCTTGTGTTTCATCCACTACCTTTCAGTAGTATTTGAGTGATTCCTATACAGGCAGTTAATAAAGCACTGACTGGAGGATAATTTTGGATGAAAAGCTTCGTATAAATATATGCCACTGTTCTGAAAAGTAAGTTAAAGTATGGCCTAAATGTTTAAAACTTATTTTGTTCTTGATATTCAGTGCCAGCTGCTCTCCTTGCTAAAGCACAAATGATTCTCTTATTGCCAAATGGGCACCAAAACGCAGGGCTTTGGAGCGAAGCCTGGAGCTGGAGCGTGGAGCAGCTCCAGAGCAGTGGAGCTGCAGGTTTTTGCCTGGAGCTGGAGCGGAGCTGGAGCACAGTTCCAAAGCCCTGTCAAAATGGTTTTGCCTTTCAGTGGTACCTTTCACAGGCTTGTAGTACTGAACTATATTGTTCTCTGCTCTGCACACAATGGATAATGGAACTAGTGGACAATGCAAATAGCACTTGTAAAGCTATAATACTTCAGGGGAAAACAAAATCCAAATGTAGCAGTGCAGTTGCCAACCACGGTATGTTTAGAAGAGAGAATACCAATGCACCAGTTGACATTGCAACCAATTTTGCCACCCTCACTTGCCAATGATGTTCATAAACTAGATCACATTTATGCTGAAGCAGCCACATGCCATGTCCATTTGGTATGCCAACCCCAAGACCTATTAAACAGAACATGATATAGTACTGATAAGGGATTGATGTGAATATGGAGTAATTCCCCTGGAGTCAATTTACATCAGTGTAACAGAGTCTGGAATCCAGCCAAAGTCTTTAAAAATCAAATGTAGCATTAACATATACATCCATCTGCAAAATGAAAATATATATATAAACAACATGCAGCAGTCCTACAAGAACTTCCAGTAATTTTATGGAGAACATTAGGGATGTGATCAAAGAGTTAAAAATTTTGTCACTTTTCCCCAACATCCACTTAAGTCACTCTGTCTCCCAGCAAACCAACATCAATCTCATTAAGACTCAGTAGTGTTAATTTCAATCACACACCAACTACTACTACTCAGAGATTCTCTTTACTATGTGCACTTGCCAGACATCGTTAAAAATTGTAACATACAGACTCTGAAAATATTTGGAAAATCCCCTAAATATTCCAATATTAAAAGAACTAAACCAAAAACAAATAAAAAACAATGAGTGAAAAGGTATTCTTTACAGAAATTGAATATATAGTGAGAGACGATGATGTAAATATTTCTATAACAGTGAAAGATGAGTTCATACACATTCATCTGGTGTTGCACAATGGCCTGTCAAGCTGCCAATGTTGTTTTTCACTATTTTCAATCACTCTCTCAAAGAATCCTTAAAATGAATTCAGAATTAGAATATTTTAAGCATCTCTGTAGCAACAATGCCAGAGTCACAGCTACATCATATCATAAATAGCATGTTTCGTGGCCCTTATTAGAGTTTGAACTACAAGGTAATCAAGTGTGCAGAATTCATGTGAAAGTTCTAATGTAGAATATTATCTGTTCTGAATGTTGGTCCCTGCTACCTGATTTTTCTGACTTTTAAAAGATATAACTCTTAAATTTCCAGTGCTTACAGAATTAATAATAATTAACTTCTTATAGATATGCTTTTAAATTACTATTACATTAGCCAACATCTTCAAACTCCATTGCATTTTTTCTTCTTGTAGTGGTGTTTTGGTTTGGGGTTATTTATTTATTTATTTTAAGGAAAAAGCATGGTACATAAGAATGACAGACTGGACATTAAAGCCACGTTTAATGAGTGAGCATATTTGTGTTTAAAGAACTGACAAATTAATTGTTTGTTTGTGATGCTGGCAAACCAGGTGTCAGCTCTTGCCAAGGCTTTAGGCCTCAGCTACTCACTGATAAATTCATTGCTGGAAACCAGTCTGTTTCCCCTGTGTGTTGGTTAAGATGTGTATTGAACTTATAACAATGTGTTTAGTCTTTATGAAATGCTTGTAAATTGCCGCATGTATTAATCTCACAATTTCTTTATCACATGCTATAAGGTACTATTTAATTTTTTGTTTTATAAACTGTAAAAAATGCTTGCTCTGAATCTGTGAACCCAGTGAGGAGGGACTGTCTCCTGACCAACAAGAAGGCCTGTTCAAACAAAATGAGTCATTGTGGTACATCACAATACAAAGACTTTGTTAATTGCCCCTTCACAGCCATGGAGAGGCCGTGTGTAAAAGGGCTCATCCGATCAGCTTGAATTCTGGAAGAAGGAAATAAAAATAGCTGATGAGAAAAATTTTCCATCTCTTTTGCTGTTTGGACTCTCTCAAAGCCAGAGCTATGAAACAGAAACAGAGGTCCCCAGGGTCAACCTGGGTTAGCCCTAAAAGGCATTCAGAGCCCACAGATTACTACAACTCTGTCACCTTTAGAACCATAGATTAACTCATTTGGGTCTATATGTTTGCCTGCTTTAACCTTGTAATAATGCTCTCATTTCTTTTATCAGAGGGGTAGCCGTGTTAGTCTGGATCTGTAAAAGCAGCAAAGAGTCTTGTGGCACCTTATAGACTAACAGACGTTTTGGAGCATGAGCTTTTGTGGGTGAATACCCACTTCGTCGGATGCATGTAGTGGAAATTTCCAGGGGCAGGTATATATATGCAAGCAAGAATCAGACTAGAGATAACAAGGTTAGTTCAATCAGGGAGGATGAGGCCCTGTTCTAGCAGTTGAGGTGTGAAAACCAAGGGAGGAGAAACTGCTTTTGTAGTTGGCAAGCCATTCACAGTCTTTGTTTAATCCTGAGCTGATGGTGTCAAATTTGAAGTCTGGTCCTGAAGTTTTTTTGCTGCAGGATGGCTACCTTTAAATCTGCTATTGTGTGTCCAGGGAGGTTGAAGTGTTCTCCTACAGGTTTTTGTATATTGCCATTCCTAATATCTGATTTGTGTCCATTTATCCTTTTACGTTTCTCCTCCCTTGGTTTTCACACCTCAACTGCTAGAAGAGGGCCTCATCCTCCCTGATTGAACTAACTTCGTTATCTCTAGCCTAATTGTTGCTTGCATATATATACCTGCCCCTGGAAATTTCCACTACATGCATCCGACGAAGTGGGTATTCACCCACAAAAGCTCATGCTCCAAAACGTCTGTTAGTCTATAAGGTGCCACAAGACTCTTTGCTGCTCATTTCTTTTCTTACTTAATAAATTCCTAGATAATGTACTATAGGATTGGCTACAAGCATTGTCTTTGGTGTGAGATCTAAGGTACAAACTGACCTGGGGTAAGTGACTAGTCTCTTGGGACCAGGAGCAACCTGAATATTTTGTGATCTTTAGTATAAAATGACCATCTATCACTAAGTCCTCTTTGCCTAGGTAGCAAGATAGACTGGAATGCACAAGGGGACTGTCTGTGACTCCATGGTAATACTGTTATATTGCTTTAGAAGTTCACATTTGTTACTGGGGTGGTGAAATCTAATTATAGAACACACAACCAGTTTGGGGTCTCTGCCCTGCTCCTTGACAGTCTGTCCTGAAGTTGGCACTCTTGGTCCTGAGCCATTCCAGACAGCATAACAATGTTTACATGATAAGCCTACTTTATGCTCTCAGATTTGGTTTTCGGTCCCTGACACAGCCTCAGAGGACTGATCTAACTTGCTACCATCTACAACAGGGCCCATGTACACTACAATATAAGCCCAGGGCTTGAACTGAGGCTCATACATAACTCCCCTTCTGTCTACACACAGTTCACCTTGACCCAGGGCTTGGACCCAGGGTCCCAAAAGCTCATGGGGGTGGAGTGTCTGAGCCAGAGTTAAGTCAGGACCCAGGGTTCAAACCCTATTGCTTTGCAGTGTAGATGCAGCCCCATTGGGCTTGTGCTTTGGGTGTCCATCAAAATTATTCCACAACCCCACAGGTTGACTTTATTTGTCCTCTGGTGGACAATCAAGTTTTCCCCACACTGCACCACGAACAAAAGGGCTAGAGTGGATACATTTTGGGAGGGCAGTATGGAGTCTGGGGTATGGGTGGTTGGACTCAGTTCCAATAATGCAGTGTAGACACCCCCAGGTTGAGACCCAGAGTTCAACAATTCCTAACCTGGGGTCATAGGCACTGACTTTTGTTTTTGCCTGTTGGTGCTTTTAAAGAAGTGTGTGTGTTTGGTAGAAGGGGCTCTGCCAGTTTTGGGGGCAGGGGGAGGCTATTATCAGCATATTTATACACTTCTTTTATATTCTAGTTATTGATATGTGTCTATCATTGGTATCTTTACTATTTTAATAATGATTAAATTGTTATAAACTACGTAATTACATTATCATGAATTACAGTATATTAAAACCATTACAGTCACCTACTTCTTCACTAACGTCCCAGTTTTAAAGACATTGCGTCTCACTGTAGCTTTCTGGATAAGTGTCAGCAATCTTATTTACATCTAGTTCCTGGTGTATTCAGTTGCATCTGTCCCACTGATGACTGGAGATAATCTTTAAGTCTTCTGAAGCTGGAGAATGAATGTTCCACAGTTCAGGATAATACAGCACACTGAGAAGGATTCTTATAAAATTTGCAGTACTCTGGAAGTCCTATGCAGTGGAGTCACTGCAAATGACTCCAAGATCTCTTTCTTGACAGGTAACAGCTAATTTAGACCCCATCATTTTGTATGTATAGCTGGGATTATATTTTGCCACGTGCACTACTTTGCATTTAACATTTTGTTGCCAAGACATCCAGTTTCGTGAGATCCCTTTAACATTTTGCAGTCAGCTTTGGACTTAACTATCTTGACTATTTTTTATCATCTGCAAATTTTGTGACCTCACTGTTTACCCCTTTCCCCAGATCATTTATGAATATGTTGAACAGCCCAGATCCCAGTACAGCCCTCTGGGGGACACCACTATTTACTTCTCTCCATTCTGAAAATGGACCAGTTATTCCTACCCTTTGTTTTCTATCTTTTAACTGGAGTGCCTGGCAATGCTTTCAGGATCATCTAAAAATCGTTAGTTTAATTTAATGACAAGCCTTTTGTTATCTTAATCACCCTGACTCTGTTTATAAACAAACTCTCTGCCCCAATGGCAGAAGCTGTTCGCAGCACAGAACTTATCACATTCCACACTCAAGCTCCATCTGGGGCTAGGACAGGTCCTGTGAGCAGACCTCAGGTACAAAACTATGGCGCATGGGTGCTGAGCACCCCCTATTTTTTTCCATGGGTGCTTGAGCCCCAGAGAACCTATGGAGTCTGCACCTGTGCCTGGCGTTACAAATGAGTGTAGACACCCAAACCCTATGTTAATAAAGCCAAGGTCTGCTAACTCAAGTTCTACTAACTCTGGGCTTACATTGCAGAGTAGAAATAATCCATGGGGCCATTCCAGCAGTCAGGGAATCACCAGTACACAGTAGCACTCCAGCCATGACATCCTCCCTGCCAGCTACATCTCCAGCACATGCCCTACTCCAAAATATGACAGAGCCATCTGGTTCCATGGCAGCCAGATAGGTTCTTCAGATAATATGTGATTGCTTTCTACTTTTTTTTTTAAACATTGCCGCAACACAAAGCGGAGTGTCTAGCCCTAAGTATCTAGTATTTAAAGGGATGCTTTTCAAGGGTGAAATCCTGGCTCAGTTGAAGTCAGTGGGAGTTTTAATCTCTGAGGATTTCATTCCAGATATTTAGGCCCCCATATTTAGATTTTGTTAATAAAGTAAAGAGTTGTGGCTTTTATGGGGAATGAATAGATGCAAGAGAGAAGAGTTGCCAGAAAACTTAATATGGATTTCAAATATAATGGGAATAATTTGTTAAAATTTAAGAGTTTCCCTTCCAATATTTATTTAAATGTGTATCTATAATAAGATAATAAAAACACCTATCCAAATCTCAAGGCACTTTTAAGAATTCTTAAAGCACAGTAAAAGCTTCCCTTCCCCTCAAACCAGAATTTAAACCTTCAGCTAACAATTTGGACCAGTGATAATCCATAATACCTTAGGGCACTTCAGCCTATCTCTCTGCCCCCAGAAGCTTGGAAAACTAATACATACACTTTGGAGCATGCCTGAAAAGACAACAGACTTGTGCTAGTTTGAACCAACAATTCCAGTAAATATCCCCTCACGGCAAGCTGAAACAAGAACTTTCTGTTAGCACATAAGAATCAGAAAGTACAACTATAAGATAAGTAAAAGTCATTAATTATCTACTGTCAGGCTCTAATTTTCAAAGCGATGTCTGCCTAACTGCAAGCACGGTTTTGTATAACATCTCACTTGGATACAGAAACCCTTTCCTGAGGCGCACGGGCAAACTGGGTTTGTGAGCACATATATCTAAATGTCAGTGGCATGTATGCAACAGTGAAGGAACTCAGATGCTTCTGTGAGGAGAGGGTTTAAGGGAAAATATTCACATGACAGGAGGAGTAGGTATCAGCACACTATAGAAATCTGCCACAAGATTGCAAATCCCTATAATGTAACTTTTGCTATTTCATCTTCATCTTCAAAAGAACACATCAAAAGACAGCTATTGAGAGGCACCAAGTAGCACATATATGGCAATCTAACCTGAAAATCATGTTTATGTATTCCTGTGTGTGTTCTTGCCATTTACAGACTGCATCAATAATTTACCCTGAATTCTATTTTGCAGAAAAGTGATTATTGTATTTTCCAAAAAAAAAAAATCAAAATAAACTGCATGTTCAGACAACAAGTGTAAATAAAACCATGGACTGTAGACAATACAGTCCACAGTGTCATGTTCCTTAATTCCCATAAACTGTTTTCAACTAGAAGAGACCATACTTGATGAACTAATATATGAACAATCAGAAATTAAAGTTCAAACATCTGGGCACATGTCCATAAGTCCAGCATTTAATACAACATTTACCCTATCAGTTATTTGGATGGTAGATTAGAAGAGCAACAAAAATGATTAAAGGTGTAGAAAACATGACCTCTGAGGGAAGTTAAAAAAAACTGGTTTTGTTTAGTCTGGAGAAGAGAAGACTGAGAGGGGACATGATAACAAGGAGGAGGGAGAAAAATTGTTCTCTTTAACCTCTGAGGATAGGACAAGAAGCAATGGGCTTAAACTGCAGCAAGGACGGCTTAGGTTAAACATTAGGAAAAACTTCCTGTCAGGGTGGTTAAGCACTGGAATAAATTGCCTAGGGAGGGTGTAGAATCTCCATCATTGGAGATTTTTAAGAGCAGGTTAGACAAACACCTCTCAGGGATGGTAAGATAATACTAGTTCCTGCCTTGAGTACAGGGGACTGGACTAGATGACCTCTTGAGATCCCTTCCAGTCCTACAATTCTATGAATGTTATCCCTTTTAAGGATCCAAAATGTCATAAATGAAACAACTCTACAGAGTTGTGCAACCCCCTTCCAAATTCAGATTGAAGTTGGTCTGCAAATCTGTAAGATGGCCAGGGCCAAACAAACACATATGAAAGTGAAGTTCAAAAAGTTGTCAGAATACATTCTAGAACAAACGTTTTTCTCATTTCGTTTTTCTTCTGGGAGCCCATGGATCAGGTTTAGGTTCATGCCTGTTCACTAGAACCAGAGGTGGGACGAAAGCCTTGGCTCTGATGAAACAAAGAAACTCTGATATCAGAAAAACAAATTTCCCTTTCTAAAACTGGGCTATAATTTGTGAGCCATACTATAAAGTGAGACCATTGCCAATAACAGGGAAATTACAGAATGAGACGTATGACCTTTTCCAGAAATATATAAAGATTAGAACCCGGCTTGGATGCTACAACAGATTTCTGATCTCAGGAAAACATTTCCCTTGCAAAATGGAATCTCTTTATTACGTAGCCAAAATACTAAACAATAATGAGACAGTTAAAAATAACTGGAAGAATTATATAAGACATTTATGTACCAACTACTGCCTGCCAGAATCAGACAGATTCAGACTCAGAGAAAATGAGGTACATCTAAGGGCTTGTCTACACAGGAAGTTACTGTGTGGCAAGCCAGGGTATGAATCTACAATGCACTAGTTTGCCACGCAGTAACATCCCTTAGAGCTGGGTTCTGGCACAACTACTGAAGGACCACAGCACTCCTATATGGTAATCTTCTTTAATGTAAGTGATCATCCAAACTCTGTATTTTGAAAACCCAGTTCTATGATGAGAGCTTTGATGGAGAATTGGGTTCCCCAAGGGGTCTTTTTTTTTTAAACACAATTCCTTGACAACTAAGGGATTGTCCTCAAAGGGACCTTTTCTCTCTGGCAATCATCAGAAGTACTGACAGTGTAGAACCATAAGGGAGAAAGTTGGATACCTTCCCCTCCAGTGACATACTTGGAGGGGAAACAAAGTAGAGTCATCTGTGCCCTTCCTCACTCCTTCCTTTATAACTATTCCTTCCTCCCGCAACAATTTCTTCCCACTAGGCCAAGGGAAGGGGCTCATGGGCTCCCCTTCCCTTCACTGCTCCCTGACCAGGAGAAGGAACCCAGAACTCTCCTCCTTCCCCATGCTGCCTCCAGCAGTAGAGAAGGGACACTAGGCTCACCCTTAACCATGAGACCATCCTTTCTCTTCCTGCAATCCCTTGTCTCATTCGCCATACACCTCCAATTTCTGCAAGAAAAATGAGGCAGGCATCCTACATTCAATATCTTCATTCCCAGACCACAGTCCATTACATGCACTAAAATGAGTGATTGGTCCTGGAAAAAGGAGTATGTGATCATGTAATTAAAGACTATCATAATACATTTGCATTTGAGAATGAAATTAAGATTGCTAACTATAGGCATCACTACTTGTGCCACCTATGGCTGCAATACACTCTATTCCTGGGTTCCATTTCACAGACAAATGAGCCACCAAACGCTTAGCCTACACCTACACTGCAACTAAACACCCTCAGCTGGACCATGTCAGCGGACTTGGGCTTGTGGGGCTCTGGCTAAGGGGCTGTTTAATTATGGTGTAAACGTTCAGCCTGGGCTAGATCCCAAGTTGTGGGACCCTCCCAGAGCCCCAGCCCAAGCCCAAGCCCAAACATCTGTACCACAATTAAATAGCCCCATAGCCTGAGCCCTGTGAACCTGAGTCAGCTGACATGGGCTGGCAGTGAGTGTTTAGTTGCAGTGTAGACAAACACTTAGTGAACTAAAGCCAGAATCAAATGTTAAATACAAATACTCGGTTTTCACTAGAAACTCTGAATATATAACATGCTACTATAAAGATCTGAGGAAATAATTCATAATAAGTAATATGATTATTTTAGCCACTTTTAGTCATGGAATATCTGTAGTAAGATCAATATTTGTATTGACTGCAAATATTCAAAATTCAAGCTATGTTGCTTCCAATATTAGTGGTTTGGTCAGTTAAGTTACATGATATTGTCTCTGCTACTCAATTAGATGAGCTTACAAGTCCTCCAACACTTCCCAATGTTAATTTAAAATTTAATTTCCACAACTATCATGCATGTGACTGAAATTTGCCTTCTGTGAATTTTTTCCAATAAAATTTTCTCTCTCAAATGTTCACAAAAAATAAGTACAAGAGAGGCATTAACAACACAGCTAAAATGAATTCATTTTAAAAATTCAAACAAATATTCACTATTTTAAAATGTTATTTGCCCAGCTCTGCTAGTACATGAATACTGGCATGAAGAGCAAAATGCTTGGCAGGATTATGGCTAGTCCTTCAGCCTGAACAGAATAAAACGGGGATAATGAGGTAGCTTGTCCAAATTAAGAACATTCTGTACAAATGTAAGAACTTAACATATTAAATTAGAGCTGTGAGCTCAGGGCTGGTATATACAGTGCTGCCAAGTGTCCAGTCAGTAGGTGCTTGTAATGTATCTCCATTTATCATAACTGTGGTGGAATCACCCTTCCTCTATTTAACAGGAAACCTACATTCACCATTCATTAGCACCCTCCATAATGCCTCCCACACAGAAGTCTGAGACATTACCAATGGGCCTCCCTCATTCTCTCAACTGGCATGGTAAAGAAATTTTGGGAAAGTGTGGAAGACAATTAGATTGCAGATTGACTCTTGAAACCAAACTTTTTGCTTCTTATGCTTCTCAAAGCTTTAGCTGAACCCCCCCCCCCGCCACACACACACTTTTTGTTGAATTTATGTGAACAGTCATGAAATTTGAATTTGTGAATCTAGATTAATTATGACTTGATAAATCCCTCTATCCTCTTGAGAAATATACTCAATCTTTTTGCCACTGAACTCAGAATTCTATGCTTGCAACTAGAGCTAGATAAAAAGGAAAAGTGGGAAGAGGGGGGCATTTCTTTGCATTTTCACTGTTGAAATTTGAAAACAACATTTGTCATTGAAATTTGGAAATTTTAAAATTTTTGAGCCATTATGGAGCTGTTTGAAATATCTGAAATTAGGTTTTTGACAAAATAGAGCTGTTTGAAGAAAACAAAAAAAAAGTTACTACAGTATTTGCATCTAAACATAAATGCAGTGTTCATTTCCAAAACCACAAAAAACAGAAAATACAAAAACAAATAAAGGTGAGCACACCAAGTTGTTAAGATTGTGGAAAGAAGAACAATATGATTTTTACTGGTTTCTCCAACAGTAAGAATTTTTTCACATGGCTTTGTTACTCACACATATATGCATTGGAGATTGTGTGTGTGTCAATAGATTTATCTGTTCTGATATCTTTCAGACAACATTTAAAGTTAGATTCAGCCTTCGCTCAAAGCTAGCATCGAAGGATAGGTCTACACTAGAAAAGCTATACAGTACTGGCAAATCCTCTTAGTGAAGACGAAGGTTATACCAGAAAAAGAGTGCTTTTGTTGCTTTAGTTTATACTGGTTCAGCGAGCACAATACCAGCAAAAGCACTTTTATGCCAATATAATTACATATATATGGTGGCTTCTGGTAGTATCCAAGTGTCATAAGATATCAAGTTCCTAACTCAGGGATAGGCAACCTATGGCATGTGTGCCAAAGGCGTCACGCAAGCTGATTTTCAGTGGCACTCACACTGCCCGGGTCCTGGCCACCGGTCCGACGGGGTGGGGGGGGCGGCTCTGCATTTTAATTTAAATTTTAAATTAATTTTTTATACTTTACATACAAAAATAGTTTAGTTATATATTATTGACTTATAGAAAGAGACCTTCTAAAAATGTTAAAATGTATTACTGGCATGCAAAACCTTAAATTAGAGTGAATAAATGAAGACTCGGCACACCACTTCTGAAAGGCTGCCAACCCCTGCCCTAACTGATAGTGCTATACTGGCAAAGGTTTCTGTTCTAGACACGGCCTATGATCAATAATGAAGTGTTTTCAAACAAATGAGGACTTCACTACCTTTATGTTTGGGAACAGCAAACAAGACAAGACTCTAGTCTTACTAACCATTCTTTTCATATTCTCTTTCATATTAACAACTCGCTGCAGTTTTCCTACAATCTCCATGAAGCATCAGAATTTATCTAAGTTTAGTTTGTGGATCCGCTAGGCTCAATTCCAGCTCTGAACAGGCTTCCTGTGTGGCTTTTAGTAAGCCACTCAAATTTTTTTGTGCCTTAGGTCCCCAGCAGTAAAACTGGGATAGTAAATACTACTTCTCTGCAAAGCTTTGTCTCTCTCATCTGTGTAGCCTGTAAGCTGTTTAGGAGAGGCACTGTCCAGTGCCAACTATAATGGAGCCCTGATCTCTCCTCGTGTCTCTATGCACTATTAGATATAAAAAAAATAATTACAAGAGACACTGATAGCAACTTCCATTATTAAGGCTGTTTAAAACTTACCATTATAGTCCCCATGTTCAGTTGCTTAAGCATAAACAGTAGTCAGGACTCAGTGAATTAGTGTCCTGGCAAATTTTGCTGCCATGCAGTATAGTCTATTCATAAGTGAAACCTATTCCATGAGCTGGTGATCAGGAAGGCTGCAGAAGTGACACTGGACACTGACTGAACTGCTCTAGATTTCTCCATTTACTTATTTATAAGATGCCACAGGAGCCACAAGAGGCCTGAAGGACTGGGACGACTTTGTCCCATGTAGACCAATCTGGAGTTAAGAGATAAGAATGAAAGTCCAAATAGTCCCATGCCTGATTCTCTCTTAGCAAAGTGGATCTCGTACCTTTCAACAACTGCTCCAGTTTAGTAAATTACAGACAAACCTCAGCTGTGCAAGCCAAACGCCCACCACTTCTCATGCCATTGTGGATGCAAGTCTTACCTGATGGTGGGGCAGCCCACTCAGGTTAGAATGCCCACAGCCGAATATGAAGCAGGCAGAAAGGTAACGCACAAAGGTCACACATGGAGATACCATTGTTGATACAAGGGAGAAGTTGTCGAGGGTTCCAATAACAAATGCGCAAAGCACTAGGTTTTGTGAAGCAGTGTGTTAATACACTGCATTTTATACTCTTCTCCCTCACTCTGTTTAACAGCAGGCACAGTCACCTATCTTGGTATAGTCACTAAACACCAGATCTCTACAGTGCAGTAAACAAAGTGGGGGAAGGGGTGGGTGTTAAACATCTATTTTAATAAAACTTATGTTTAGTTAAGAAAACACAGTGGAGGTCATTGTAATGGAGAACATGAAATCTACAATAAAATGACAGACTATATAATCAGCTAGTTCATGGAATTGGCAATGGGAAACCAAAACAAAAGTTCACGAGGCCATGGATATTAACAAACAGAATATGAAATAGTGTTGACAACTGATCATGGGCCCTGGAGAACGCTGCAGAATTCCAGCCATATTTTTTTGAAAGGGCTGTCACAAGTTTTAGTTTTAATGATACTTTATGAACTGGTCCTAAAAAATATATTAGTTTCCAAAAACTATTGTTGTTTTCAGAATGGAAGATTCAAAATACATTTCCTCTCTACCCTCTTCAAGCAATATCTCAGCAGTAGTGCTGGAACACTTTTTATAGTGGTGGTGCTGAAGGTAGAAACCACGTATTTGGGTGGAGAGTAAAAGTATATGTATTAATGAGGCATGTTGGGGAAGTGATAAGAGAGGTCAGAGTGAAGGTTGCATGAACAACTTAACTGTGCATTCCCTAGTTTTCAGTTTTGCTCGACTCAATGATATGCAAGGGGTCGACATAGCACCAAGCAACCTTAACTGCATGTATTTTTTTGCCACTGAATATTTATTCATAATTTGCCCCTTAATATACTATGTGCATGTAACCCTCAGAGCACCCACTATTAATAACTAATGGTCTTTTGTTAGGGTGTGTGGTCTGGTTTGGATAAAAATAAAAAGCCAATTCAAAGCTTTCCCCAAAATTTAAATTGAACTCAATCTGAACTGGTTTTGGTGGTTTAAAATAAATTATTTTTCTCTTTCTAAAAATTCATTCCTATTTTCACATGTCTCTGCATTTGCTTGGTTCCATCTAGCAGAACCAAAATAAAGCGAGAAAGGGTGTCTTGTAATATTTCTAGCCTGACTAGGAAGAAATAGTAGAAATTTCACAAGGAAGCCTTTTCTTTCCCTACCCATTTTGCAGGCTCAATAGATTCAGATGAAATTCAAATAAAGCTGAGACCTTTGTATAAACATCTGTAAATTGAATATTTCTATCTAGGTACTTATACTGATGCCTCTTCCCATAGGATCTGAGCACGTTCCAGGGTGCTTTTGTTTCTAATCTCACCCACTTTGTCTCTCTAATATCTCATCTATTATTTAAGTTCAGAAAGTGTGTTCAGCGCTATATAAACCACATAGGAAAACACTGCCCGTACCCCAAGAACTTTACAATGTAAATAGTTTTAGGTGAGTCTTTGAACCAAACCACTATTATTCACCCTTCTCCCTGAGCTGATTCTGGATACACAGAGAGACATGGTGCTACAGAGGGTACAGCCAGCATACACACATTACAAGTTCAGGAAATCAATAAAACCCTTTGCTTTTGCATATGTCCTCTCTATAGTCCTGTCTGCTGGATTACTTTACACAATGGCTGGTTCAGTTATTTGATATTTTAACTGGAAAAGAAAGAAAAGGGAAAGAAAAATTCTTCATGTAAAGAATCACTGTAGTGAACTACAGAATATTTAGTGGTGGTATTATAGGTACCTGTCTCACACATTAATCCAAACTATGTATCTTGGCTGAAAATACTAGGAAAGGTCAACTTAAAATTCATGTAAAAGCAGCAAAGAATCCTGTGGCACCTTATAGACTAACAGACGTTTTGGAGCATGAGCTTTCGTGGGTGAATACCCACTTCTTCGGATGCATGTCAAAATTCATGGATTTTTTTTTTCCGACTGCAAATAAACATATGAAATTACATATGTTTTGGCCTGTCTGGCCCCACTGACTGCAATGTCAACTGTGTTATGAGGGTGGGAACTGTGGAAAGTATATGCCTATGTGTTGGGGGAGCACAGGTTTGTTATCTCATTATGAACTCATGGAAGTCATGGCTTATTTATACACCAAGTTTACATATTTTCCTTCATTAGCACTTCTGATTAATTAGCGAAGTCATTTCTTTTCTTTAATCCTCATTTAACTAAGTAGGGCCAGGAGGGGATTCCATTCCATATGCATATTTTTTAATTTACAAAAGTTCTTTAAATGGACAATGTTGGCATTGCCAAGGACAGAGCCAATATCACCTAGACATACAAGGTGGTACTGTCCTGTTTGTGGCAATCATATAGTTTATCTTTATTCCAAACTCTCTCTAATCTCACTTTTTCTTCCATATACAAACCAGTGTTGTGTTACCGTCATCCACGCCTTTATCACTTCAGGATCAGATTAGGGAAATACAACCTAAATGGGGCTACTATAAGGTGGATGCATAACCAATTGGAAAACCATTCCCAGAGAATAGTTATCAGTGGTTCATGGTCAAGCTGGAAGGGCATGTCGAGTGGGGTCCCACAGGGATCGATTGTGGGTCCAGTTCTGTTCAATATCTTCATCAGTGATTCAGATAACAGCATAGAGAATTTGTGGATAATATCAAACTGGGAGGGGTTGTAACTGCTTTGGAGGATAGGATTATAATTCAAAATGATTGTACAAACTGGAGAAATGGTCTGAAATAAATAGGATGAAATTCAATGAGGACAAAACGCAACATACTCCATTTAGGAAGTAACAATAAATTTGCACACATACAAAATGGGAAATAACTGTCCAGAAAGGAGAACTGTGGAAAGAAATCTGAGTGTTATAGTGGATCACAAGCTAAATCTGAGTCAACAGTTGTCAAAAAGCAAACATCATTCTGGGATGCATTAGCAGAAGTGTTGTAAGCTAGACACAAGAAGTCATTCTTCAGCTCTACTCCGTAATGATAAGGCCTCAGCTGAAGTATTGTGTCCAGTTCTGGGTGCCACATTTCAAGAAAGACGTGGACAAATTGTTATACCAATAGAATAAAAACCAGCAAGATCTTATTTAAGAGGGATAAGGCAAAGATGCCACATTTATGGTAAATATAATAATAAAGCAAAAGATAAAAGTAAACAACGTTGTTTGACTACTTATTCCTATTACTACTTATTCCTTATACACACATACACACACAGATATATATATCTATATCTATATATAGATATAGATATAGATATAGATATAGAGATAGATAGATAGATATTCATTCAAGTTCTGTATAGGTGTTATAGTTACCAGCCTAGAAGTTGCTCATGCCAAGTTACTGGCCAGATATGTTGGTCATGAGGATGGAGCCGAGTCTGTGTCAGATGCACCTGATGCTCCTGGAGGTTGGCAGCAGAACCAGAGACTCAAAGTCCTCAGTCTTTAGAGTCCATTTTTATAGGAATTAATTCCTATATTAGTCTATGGGAACTGTTTCATCCTGCTGTTGCTGACTTAATCAGCAGATGGCACATTCCGGGTGGCTCCACACTGTCCAAAGTTTGTGTTTCTCATTCTTCCAGGTGTTGGGGTGGATCCCAGTTTACCCTCCGGGGGTTGTCTGGTGGTCCACTTGACACATTCTTCGGCCGATGAATACTCCCTTTCTAGGCTGGCACCTCCCTAACCATTCATGTACATCAAGCATTCATCAACATACATTCCATATCTTAACCATATTTTAATTTACTGTCTCCACCACTTTCGGAGTGTGTGCTAATTCATTTGAGACTCCTGGCCCTTTAATCACAGAGGGTGGGGGTCTGTTCCTAGGAGCCATTGCTGTTACAATGAAGTGAAAGTCACTTAAGGGCTTATAGTGTTTGTTTACATTGTATCAATTACAGCTTAATGCTCACAGCGTTCACTTCAAGAACAAAGTCAATTAACTTGTTTGTAAGTTTTACATAGTAATAGAGTATCTTTCACAGGACAGATACAATCAATGGTTTCTGCAGACAGTAGCTTACAAGTTTTAACAGAAGACCGAAGAGATTTTTGTACTTGGTGAAACTGTTGGATTTTTAAAATGTGGGGGACAAATTATGGGGGGGTCACTGTCACTTGGGGGAATCACTGTTAGTACCTTTTTTAATATCCCTACAAAATTGGAGAAAGTCCAGAGGAGAGCAACAAAAATTATTAAAGGTCTAGAAAACATGACCTATGAGGAAAGTGGAAAAATGGGTTTGTTTAGTCTGGAGAAGAGAAGACTGAGGGGACATGATACCAGTTTTCAAGTATGTAGAAGGTTATTACAAGGAGGAGGAAGAAAAAAAAGAGGACAAGAAGCAATGGGCTTAAATTGCAACGAGTGTGGTTTAAATTGGACACTGGGAAAAACTTCCTAACTGTGAGGGTAGTTAAACACTGGAATAAATTGCTTATGGAGGTTATGGAATCTCTGTCATTGGAGGTTTTTAAGAACAGTTTAAACAAACTCCTGTCAGGAATGGTCTAATTATTATGTAGTCCTGCCTTAAGTGCAGGGGACTGGACTAAATGATTTCTCAAGGTCCATCCTTGTCCTACACTTCTATGATTCTGTTGCAATGTTTTCTACATAGGGCTATCCCTTAGCATTATTAGGAAGCTTGAACTGGTGCAGAATATGACTAGATTATTGATAAGTGGAGCAGCTTGTCAGGATGAAAATACAATGATGCTGTACAATCCACATTGCCTGCTATTGGCTTCTGGGAGCAATTTATGGTCTTGATCACTGTAGATTTAAAGCAACAAATGGCCTGTGACCTGCCTACTTGAGAGACCACTTCTCTCCCCATGCAATACTGCCATGGCTGCATCTAGCAGGAGACTTAAATTGAACCAGGTTGCTTTATATGAGCTATGACTGCACTTTGACTTTGGGATTCACTCTCTCAATTCTGTTCCAAAGCAGCCCGAATCAGCTGACCTTCATGGCAATCAGCAAGTCTCATCTGTTTTCCCAGCCCTGTGGGGAGGGGTGGAATACAGAGACAATGAGCTAAGATCTCAGGCAGAACAAGATATTGGTCTGTTTAGTTAGTTTGATTGTAAGTGACATTGTTAAAGACTTGGGCTGATTATCGTGGCTTTTGTTTTGCACAGTGTTGCAGGTGATTTTAATTGACAGCGCGTCTTGAGCTATAGATTGGCACATCTCTTTGTTTTTAGAACCTAAAATGAACAAATATCAGTTTAAATATTAAATATTAACATCTCATCCCAAGATTAAGTCACCTATGAGCCACCCAAGGGGGACAAAGGGACTTAAAGCTGCCCCGAAAGGGTTGATTGGGGATTCCCCAATCACAGGAAAATCTCTTGGCAGCATAAAATTGATACTGTCAGCTCTAGGCTACCTGCTCTCCCCACCTTCCTCACATGGAGTGTTCTGGATTCACTTTCCAACTGGCAGAACAGTCCCCAGAGGACCCTTCCAGCCAGCATAATAGCAGCCCTGTGGCTGCTCTAACTTATGACAGCAGCTAGCCTAAGAATCAAGGGGCTGTTTGCTGCCATCTTTGTCTCCTTTCCCTTCCACCTCCCACTCAAGTTGCACTGAGCATGAGATAAATACAACTTAGGATCTACCCTTAAGATAATGCTATATAATTATGTGGAAATTTGCAACCTGGTGTTCCATTCTAATGCAGTACAGAATACTTTTTTCATTCAAATAAACATCTCCATAAGGCATGTAAAATAACTCTTAATCTTTTTAACCTGAAATGCCCCTGAGTTAACAATTACCATAAATCTGTTATCTTTAAATGCAATCAATAAACACTGTGGACCTGAGGAGTACACCAATCGCCTATAGCAAATTCTGCAGCTGGTTTCTTTCTCGCTCTGTGTAAGAAAGCTGTTTGCCTAAAGTCACAGATGCTAGTGTTTAAAACTACAGCATATTGTATTTTACATTTCAGTTACATGACACAATTATATTTATCATATTTATTTCCCTTAACTTTTAAGTGGTGCATTGCCATTAAGAAGTTGTCTCACTGGATTATATTACAATGTAGAGAGCTTGAATCTGTCAATGAAATGTGTGTGTGGGGGGTTTAAAGGAAAGGTCCTCCCCAGTACTTTGGCATAACAAAACACACAGAAGGTAATTGACTTGGTGCTTTGTTGTGTCTAATATATAGCACATTTCATTCCATGCTATAAATGTCAATGGTTTTATCATCTTTTTTTAATCTTCACTGGAGCAGGATCTTGCTTGTGTAATAGCAACAGCTTCTACAGAATTCTAGGATACTGCTGGATACCCTGATTTACTGCACCACTCAAGTAAGCGGTGCTCTGAGAGCTTCATCTCGCTATAAGCCACTAATCTTACACATTAAAGCTATAGAAAATACAACTACTAAATGCAATGTATCCCAGCTGAAGTCTACCTTTGACACAGAGTCCATGGCTTCATATGATTTTACACACCACTGGGTAGCATCATTCCTATTAAATGGAAAAAAATTAGGAGAACTACAGAAGGCTGCATTGCTATTTTCACCCAAGGACCTCAGTACTTTACAAACATCAATTAAGCCTCAGCATTCCTGAAAGTTAATTACAGAAGGCATTATACCCCATTTGCAGACATAATACGAAGAGTCTAATTCAGACTTGTTAAACTCTGTGACTTCGGTGGAGCTGTGTAAGTGACTTTCCTGAACTCAAACTCTAAATCATTGATGGAATTAGAAAGAGATCTCAGGAGTTTGATTTCCAGCTATACAACAATCATGTCTTTGCTGCAGTGACCCCGAGAGAAAGGAATTCACACCCTTCAAAATCCAGTTGGCCCCCCCAGTCTTCTTACTTAAAACAAACAAACAAACAAAAAAAAACCCACTAGCATTCCCCTCCCTGCCATGCACATCCCCCTCCCCAAGGGGTTACTGTTATCACTGTAACTCACTCTGTTCTTTTCCCCCCCTCTTCTTCTGTTTTATTATGAAATCACTGTAAGCACCCAGAACCACATTAGCGGGGCACTTTAAGAATTTCTGTACAGTTATACCTTTTTCCCATAAACATACACCACCAAGTATTCTGATACTACAGTGACGGGGGAGATTTCAAGAACAAAAAGGACTATTATGATCACCTAGTCCAGTGGTGTCCACATTTTTCAACCAGAGGGTTGAACATCATTCAGAAAGGTCAAATGGCCACAAATAAATATTTTAATTGTTTTATGACTCAAGGCAACATTAGTCAGCATGCTCTCCTAGGCCTCCCATAGCCTCACCACAACACCGACATTAGGGCAGCCAGAGCCAGGTTGGACATACTTGATCTAATCTGAGCTGAATAAACACAAGCAATAGAACTTCATCAAGTAATTCCTGCTATAGTCCAATAATTTGCAGATGAACTAGAACAAATCTTTCAGAAAGCCATCCAATCTTGTTTTAAATACTCCAAGCGATGGAGAATTTGCCACATGCCTACCTAAGCTGTTGCATGCCTACCCTCTCTGTTCAAAATGGACATTTTATTTCCTGTTTAAATTTGCCTAACTTCAATGACAATATCATTGCAGTGCACTGAGGTCCTGGAACAAAAGACAGACAAAGTTTTTAGGTCTTTGGGCAGCTCCCAAATAAATAGGATAACTACCATCTACGCATATAAACAGTTTACTCCTTTGGAGGTTTGGAGCCTACAGGAAAATGAAGATTTTGTTTGTGTTGATATTATGAACAATTATAAAATATCATTTGGAAGAGCATATTACCACTCTGACTTAATACTGCTTAGTTATGTGCATGTTAAAAATCAGTCAGTTGTAGCCAAGATATGGTATTACTTTGAGAAAAGGCGGTATACATTTTCATTTCACTTTTTTACATTGTAAGCCACCTTTAGGTCTCACATCGTGATATCCAACCATAGCCCCGAACAACACATGATTAACAACAAGTAACCAAATGGCTCCAAATCAGAATGCTAGAAATCCCTCCAACATTGTTAAAACTTGTCTTCACATCAGAATTTTTTGGTTCAATCTCATCTTTAGTTAAGAATGAACAAACAATTTGTTAATAAGCAATGTTGTATATTTAACATTTGAGGGCCCTGTTAATGACTAGACTCCCATTCTTACCACATCTCACACACACACGGCTTATTGTCCAAACTCATCCCTCTTCTTGGGGTTTGGACTTTATTTACAATTTAAGTAATCAAGCCTTATGATAGTGCTGTATTTACAAATATAATCCTTAATTTTCAAGTTCACTTCCAAGCTGTTCTTAGAGTTTCTCTTTGCAGTACCGCCTCAGATGGTATCTTTAGGGGAGATAGCTTTTATACTTCTGAGTTAGAATTCATATGGCCCACTTTAGTTGTCATTGTGAGTCTCTGAACCCTATAACAGGGGCCTAAAGCCTGACTGGCACCTGACTCCCTGGTACCTTAGCCTGTCTCTGGTGACTGCAATTGTATCCAAAATAACCCTATCTAATCCATGCATACAACCAATACCAGAAAAAAAAACATTTCAGCAGTTAAAAAATATGTAAACCAAATAGCCAACCAACGTCAACATTTTCCAGAACCAGAAATACCTGTTTTCCTTAAATGATCTCCCAATTCCTCTGCCATCTGAAAACTTTGCCAAAATCCCTGTACAAAACAAACACACAACTCACTCCACCCTCCCTAAAAAAGAAAAAAAATTCCAAAAAACAGATTCCCATTCTTTTCATTCCAATCCCCTGTCCACTGACCAAAAGTAGCACTTAAAACCATAATGCCTTACCAACTTCCGTTACATAGGATTTTCCTTGTGAAGGCAGAGGGATATACTGGTTAGAGAAGCTGCTGCTTCCATATCCCAGGATGAAGCCTTGGAGTTTGGTGTCTGGACTTAGCCGAAGGTATTTCATGCAAATAGTATCATCAGTTGCGTTGATCTGGACTTTCAGGTTTTGTCTTTTAACTGGGGGAGAAAGAAAAAGAAGAGGTGAGGAGTTATCTTCTCATTCACTAAGAGAATAGAATACAAGGCAGCTCAACACGCTAGTGATAGGCAACAGTTGTTTAAAGGGGCAGTCTCCCTGAAAACTGCTCATTTCATAAAGCGAGCTAAACGTAATTTCAGGGACTGCACTTGCCTTTGAGCCCCCTACCAACTTTTGTGGGTTTTAAACTCACATTTTTCCTTTTAAATGCTCTCTCTCCTTTGTTGCTGTTTGAAAGACTCTCATGAACAACACTGGGATTTTGTCTACACAGCACCTAGGTAGACAGACATGCGTTATCACTGCTTGAGATAGCTATGTGAAAAATAGCAGTATGGCTGTGGTGACATAGGCTAGCTGCCCGAGTATAAGCCCAACAGACCCCAGGGTCCGTATTCGGGTGGCTATCCTGTGCTGCCACCCATGCTGCAATGGCCACACTGCTATTTTTGGCACGCTAGCTCAACCAAACCCAGCGCAAGTCTGTCTACCCAGGCTGAAAGGCATGCTCCCAGCTCCAGCATAGACATGCCCTAAAACTCATTACATACTAACCGCTGGGAAATGCATAAAGTAAACTAAAAATAAATCTTTTATTTTCAATAATTCTAGGTATCACTTATAAGAACCATACCCGAAAAATTTCCAACAGAAGTACATAAGTGTGATTTTTAAGTTCACCGTATTTCTTTAACAATGCACGGGAACACTACACAACTGTTCGAGGAAAATAATAACTACACCCAGTTGAAATTACAATCAGTTGTTGGGGTTTTTTGTTTGTTTGTGTTTTTTTGTTAATGTAAACAAAATGTAATTTTCTAGTCAGTATTAGGCCTGGACATCAGAACTAACGTGCTTATATTGGCCAAAATACCAGGAGATTTTTTTTTAAACTTTATTTTATTCTTTTCAGGGGAACAGAACATAAAATGAAAAACATCTTGAATAGCCATACAACAATTTAATTTATAGCAGCACAGAACATCATGTTATTGTCATAATATTATGACCTTCATAACAGAACAAGCAATTTTATAGACTATCAGCATGTTTCTATCATGGTGGGATGTAGCGGAGGTAGTATTTCAGTTCTCAGTACTCACCATTTCAGTTCACACGTCATTGTTATATTTCCATTAGTTCCAATCCCCATGTTCAGAAATGTGTTAGGCCCCTCTCCCAAAATTATGAGATTGGCTTAAAAATACATTTTAGATTTTTATTTATCTTTTGATTTCTGAGCCCTTGGGCTGTACTCAAGGCACATTTTCAACGATTATCTGTAACCATGGGGGATAAAAACTTACTTTAAAAAATGAAAGCAGAGATTCTCATGAAATCACTTCCCTCCAGTGGCTGGAGAGTCAAGGAAAAAAAACCCCAAAACACAAATATTGCCAGACTTGCAATAATATTGCAAGAGTTTGCAACACTCTATTTCTCCTTCCACCAAAAGGACAACCATGTGCTTTCAGTCTGAATGATGCATTTTAGATTCTGGAAAAAGCACAGATCCAGTGTTTTCCCAGGAATTGAAGTTGAGGGGGGAGTTCGAATTTACAGAGAGAGAGAGAGAGAGAGTGTGTGTGTGTGTGTGTGTGTGTCAGAGCCGATGAGGGGTGACACCATGAGGGTAAAGGTGGGCTCTATGGCACCATAGTAAAAACTGAAAAATGTTTCATGACCATTTTATTAGATTTAACTCATGTTCTAAAATCATCACACAAATTAAAGTTGGCTACTCAAGCCTTCTATGAAGCACTACGTCTACATCCTTCTTGGTTTCTTGTTATAATTTTGCACAACTCTGTTAATCAACTTCCTGAATGCAATGCATTCATCTTTGGCAGCTTCTTGTGTGTCTGATACTTCCATTCCTTCAATTGATATGCCCATGAGTTCATTCACATGATCAGGCAGAAGGTGACTTCTTTCAGAACACAAAATTCTATTCAATGATGAAAAAGGCTGGTAGTGCCTCACTCCACACAACTGTCAGTGTTTTATAGGACAGGGATCTGTAAAAGCTATGTAGAGGTTGAGTAGAATCTAGAAGTCAACTTCTGGACTTAAGTCTTTGCTTCTTCCAGTACTTTTTCAATGGATAGCTCTCTGATTGATCCTGTTGTAGCAGATGCCTGGATGACATTGTTTAATGACCCAAGTGGTTTCAACAGTAGACTTACAAGAGATAGAACGGCAATAGTCTTCTCTGAACGTAGTAGCAAAAGTAATCCACCAGCCTCACTACTTAGATCTGTCCCATCTTAGTAGATACTTTCCAAAGCCAGTAATAACAGCTGGAGTAATTTTAAGACAACAGCTAAGGATTGCTCGTGAGAAAGCCAGAGGGTTTTCCCACGTTGGACTAATTTGACCTTCAGTCCCAGTGTATCTTCTATATTTTCCAAGATATTCAGTCTTTTTGGACTCTTGCTGAAAAAAGAATATAATGAAGACATTAAATTTATAGCTTTTTAAATGTCTTTTGAAGAGTCTGCAGTTCGTACTAGTGCTAGTTGGAGTAGATAACCTCTGCAGTCTGTACAGAAGAGATTAGGGTTACACTTTTCTCTGAGCAAAGCTTGTACTCCACCATGTCTTCCACAGAAGTTTGCAGCTCCATCAAATGAACAAGTAGCCATCTGTTTGGGGACCAATTGACAAGCATTTAACTCTAAGATGTGGGTTGTCACAGATGCAGCCGATGTATCTTTTATAACTTGAATATCTAGAAATGCATCTACTGGCCTACCACTGATATCAAGATAACGTACACAATGACTTAATACTTGACACCCATTTGCATTGGTGCATTCATCAGCCATGAAAGCAAATTTTTTGAATGTGGTAAGAAAGTTCTTCACTTTTTCAACTGTTGAGTCGTTTAGCCAGTCAGTTGAGTTTCTTGCAGAAAGATAGTGAGCATTTGCCAGTCTTGTTCGGAACCAGTGTTCAACATCAAGATGAACAAGTGACAATGCACTTAACATTGGCCTCCAGTTTGTAGTGTCTGGTATCTCTTGCTTAAATAGAAAGTATGATGCCACAGCCATGTTTGTTTGCATGAACTGTGTTGTGTCTCCAGCATTCTTAACAGCCTCATTAACATTCACCAGTGTTGTCCTTGGTCAGTGGAGACTCAGAGTTCAGAGGTGCTTTCACATGAGTTCATCTCCCAGGTGGGGGCAAGAAGGCACCATGCTTGTTCCTCCACCTGCTTACTGTTCTCTCTGGCCACTGTTGTGTTGTGCCACCACTCACTCTGTTGCCAATGGCCCTGTGCCTTCACCTTCTGCTGCCACCTGCCACTGTGATCTCTGCAAGTTGGTCTCTTGAGGTTCTACCCAGTTCTCAGTGATTTCAGCTGAGCTCTCAGTGGGGGAACCTCACTGCTAGTGCAGCCTGGGCCTCTCTTCCACAGAAACACTGTCCCCACAGCAGGTTAGGCACTTAGACCTGATTATCAGTGATTTCAGCTGTAGTGGTCACTTAACAAAACAAAAGACTATCTATGGAGCCTAATCAGCTAATCAGACTATCTATGGAGCTTAAACAGTAGAGAGGGGTAGGTCAAATAGCACCTGTGACTCAGACAGACCATCAAGCAAAACACCTGTCCCCACCCTCTCTCTTCATGCCCTCAATCAGCACAGGCTAAGTACAGTTCTACTGCCCTTTACTCATACAATAAGAATAACATTTCATTACCACCACCACCACCACCCACCCACATTGAAGTGATTTGTAACCCAACCCCAGCCAGAATCTATCACTTGGGAAACACAGCTCTGTTTGCTGGATACCTAGGTAGATTAGGTGTGAATGTAAATACAGTCTGGTCCTGAAGCCTTTCCCCCCGACCCCCAGCTCATCACTCACTGTCAGGGAGAGCTCATTTAGACTTTGCTTACAAATCATAATTTGAAATTACTAGGTTCGTCAACATAACTGAAATGAATGCATTGACATTGTCATTAAAAACAACAACTGTATAAGGAAGCTAGTCTATGTTCATACTTTTAAAATCTATTATACTTTTATCATATACTTTATATGCTTTTAAAGAGCATATTAATGTTTCGGTTTCAATTCAAATTTCAAAACAATCACTAAATTGGCAACACTGCATGTAACCAGTTCACAAAACTGGGAGGGGTGTTGGAGAAATTCAGGGTGTGTGTATAGGGAAATCCCTGAACAGACCCAAACAAAGCCTCCTTCAGAGAGCACGGTGTGTATTTTCTCTGAACAAGTGGCAGCTTCTCTGAAAACAAAGTGACTGCAGTCTCTGAAATCAGGCAAATTTCTTAGAAATTTAAAGGTGCAGTACACAGAACATGAAGGCCTTTAGGGTCAATAAGCCATCTGAGGAAGAAGGTTTGCCCCCCCTTCCAGTACTCAGGCAAAACCAGTCATGGTTTTGTCCAGTATCAGGCAAGGGATGCCATTTTGAAGAGCATGCCAGCCCACTCCTACAAGCATTGTCACACACACTGCATCTGAGGTCATGTTTATGGAGGGATGCACTCTTCAATATGGCTTCCCCTATGCAGTGTGACCTTGCACACACCATGTGTGAGAAGTCATGCTGGCAAGGGCAGGTCTATGCCATTCCTGGAAGGCCTGGGATGTCCAGTATTCTGGGGATGTGGCAGTGGAAGAGTGACTTTCCAGACCAGAATCTCCAAGACTGATTATCTTGAGGAAAGGAGATCACAGCATCAACAATCAAACCTCTCCAGCTTCCAGTGTCCCCTGCATCCCGAAGATCCATTAAAGGAAGTGCGAGACTGCAGCAGAACATCCTAGTATGGATCTTTCCTGAATTTCCACCTCCTACTCTGCAAAAGTCAAGAAGGCTGCAAGAGCTTATCATTTTAAGTATCATATTTTTCACATACACACCTCTTTTTAGTCTTATTTTTAGTAGCATGGAGATGTCCAGGCCTTTTCTATTTATTTAAGTTGTGAAACTGTGGCTGTGTGCTTGCATGTATGTTTGAGCACCAAAAGACCCCATGTGCAAGGTGCTAGAAAGAGACGGTCCCCAGGTTTAAACAACTGTAACTATTGTTTCATAAAAGACATTTAATAAAGTGTGATCTGTGTCTTGAGACTTAGATTGTCACCTGTAATTTTTGGTAAATAAGAATTCTTATAATTATTCTTATTAAGAGTGTTCTATTAAAGTCTGCATGATAACATCTCTGTTGGGGGTTTGTTGGAGGGTAAAGGATTAACCTTCATACCGGAATCTTTATCATTGGCTCTGATGTTATGGTTCAGACATTAGATGATAACCTGATTTCAGTATTAAGCTTCTTAAGCAGACACAAATGATAAATTTACTTGATTTTGGTGAAATTTTATGGTTAGCATTTATACCCAAATGGACAATTTCTTAGACTCTTCTTTAGAATTTATATAAGGATGAATTATATTTTGGTATTCATTTGATAATTAATCTCAATATTGCCTTGGACTTCAATTTGCTTGATTTGATTCTGATTTGATAGAGTATTTTATTCTTACTATAGTATTATTAATAATCCCTTAGCCCTAGTGATATATTTTCTTGATTTTATTTTAGTTTAAGAGTTTTAGTAAAATTTATAAAGGAGAATCTCTACGGAGTTGAGGGCCAGGGGTGGATACCAACTGGTAAACTTAGAAGCCCGACCAGTTCCCCTTAATAAATCAATGGTTTTCTTATTGGGATGGCTGGAGATGGGATCATCACAAAAGTTCTCAGCTGAAATATACTGGCATAGCAGGACCCTCTAGAAGGAATGGACAGAGTGCGTGACGGACAGCCACAGAAGAATCACCTAAGATAAATGTTGCCAGCTGGCAGTGTTGGAGTGGTTCTTCAAGTGTCCCCTGCTGCTTTCCAGTAAGACCTAGCAGGGAGCCCTTGACCTGGCTGCATGTGTGGGACCAGGATAGTATATTGAGGAACAAAATGGCCATGCCAGTTGCTGAGTAAAAGGCAGCATTTTGGGGTTCCACACCTCTTCAGCTACTGGCAAATTTAGTCTAGAATTCCAGTTAAACCTTGGGTTTTGGCAGAGTACTCTTGCCTTTTCCTCACTTGCATTAGCTTTTGGCATGTATTAGTAAAAATCTGACCCTCAGTCTACAGATACAAACACTGTGTCTATTACATTGAGGTCATCACTAAAGGGAAGTTTCTCAGACTCATAGCTACCTGTGAAATATAATCCTTCTGTCCTCGCTTGCCAAAAAAATACAAATATTCACTGCAGTGGAAGATTATCAGTGGCTAAAAACAACATGACATACAAGGAAAAGAATTTCTTAACTAAAACTATCATAAAAGAAAATTTCTCCACATGTGATATTTGAAAACATTTTGGAGAGAGAATTCCCCATCCACAAGATTAGGACTTTTGAAAGGACAGTCCAATAAAAACAACTGTGTGTTAAAGGAACAGCTTAGTGGTAATACTTTGGAAAGAGTATACAGACCAGAAAAGTCTGAGGATGCCACCTGGAAGCACCATTTGTTTGGCTAGTTGAAAGAAATAAGCAGTCAGGAATAGGCAGCAGGAGCCAAGAGCAAGCAAGAAATATCACTGTTGAAATGTTTATCTGTAAATGTTTCTAACTGATACACACATATTTAAACTTTGAAAATTACTATTACAATCAAACATACTGTGCACTTGGACACAGATGCCATAAACTTTGGGGGAGCCTGTAGCAAGTTCTAGGAGGGCAGGGGACTATCTGACACATGGGATTCTTCCCTCTTGTTAATCCATGGAGTAGGTAGTTCCTTGAAGGCAGAGAGGATCATGAAGCACACTCCTTGTTCTTTCTCCACCCTGGCCTTCTCCCATTCTTAAGCCTCTTTACTAGTTGATATTCAGCTGTTAGAATAAGAGAGGCCCAATTTTCCATCTCAATGTCCCTGATGAGTATCTTACCAGGTTCTTTGTTTTAATCTGACCTCCTAGTGTAAGAGAGCCACAAAAAGGTGATATAAAAATATAAGGTATAATTATTAACTACTCTGGCAGCTTTTGTATTATTCCAGTACTAGTTCATATCTGTAAAGAGATAAGAAGCAAATATATCACTGAGCCATTTGACTAGTTTCACAAATGAAGCACTTTCTTTGAAAGGCACTGATGCCCTGGTTGGGCGTAGTATAATTTCTATGTTAAAAGCAAACTGGAGGCCCCTTAAAGCGTTTGCTTCCTAGAGAAGGAACCATGGAGAAGGAAAAGACATAGCAGTGCCTTTTGAGTGAGTTAGCAACTTTAATTAACTCTATATGTACCTCGTATGGCATGGTTTTATCAACCAAGAATGGGAGCTAGCATATTAGAGAAGAGGGAAAAAAATGTTATTCAAGGTCATTTAAAAAAGTATTTTCTTACTGTCTAGATTTCATATTCACTACAGCAGTATACTAATCTTAAATGGGAAGGTACTTCTATTGGACCTGTTGTTGATTCCTTGCGTCTTTTATGATCAGATATAAAAAAGCTTTATATATATATTAACTAATAAGCAATTCAACACTCCCATGAGGTAAGAGCTATATAGAAATCAAATTGAGCTCTACTGAAGGGCAGCTATCTCTAGGGTGGGGTGGAACCCGGGAGCAGAGCGCACTAATCATCTGATCAGGACAGAAATTGAAAATACTAAAATGTCGTCTTCTGGTCACATATCATCTATTTCATTACACTGATACAGATAGCTTTCAACGTACTTGCCTAGCTTTTTCTTGTGCATGTCTAACAGCAAAATGCTTAACTGTGTGAAGATTTAAATAAATTACAGAAAATATGAGGTGACATCTTTCCAAATGCCATTGTATACCATAAAGCCACATTTTGTGGTACTTGCTATATTTAGTCCTGGACTAGGGACAAACCAAACCAAACACGTTTAGACTCACTGGCTTTGACAGTTTTAGTTCAAATACAGTAAATACAGAGCTTGCCATTAAAAAAAAGTCAGCATTTGCCAATAATTACTACTCACTGGTATCTGTGATTACCAGAGTTTTCCTTCATACTTAGACTAGGAGATACCTGTGGTAACTCTGTGTGTGGCAATGGTTGGCACATGTTGACTTTTAATGACTTCCGCTACACACAGTATTGAGAACTGTAGGTGTACAAACGCATATCCCATTACAGTAGAAAGCTGGAATTCACATTTGTCTCTGGTTCTAGCAGCTTGTGGACTTTAAATCATATTCAGTTTAGTATCTTGCTTTTCTCCCCATCTCTACTTCAATTTAATATGCTTATAAAGTTCTCAGGAAGTACAGGAGACAAACCAATGCTTAGTTTATACATCTGTGTGAAATTCTCCTAATGCAAAAGGACTGTCCAATGCCTATCCACCACTTGAGTCCCATTTAAAGACCTAGCTTGCAGTCCTAAGTGGACTTAAGCAGTGGGCAGACTCTCTGAATGAAGGTGAATTTCACCCTCTTGGAATATCTATAAATTTCAGGTTTCAATGCAATGAAGCATTAACTCTAAGTAGCCATTTAAGACACACTGGATAATATATCAGAATTGAAGTAGGGGGAGAAAAAAAATAAGATCTCAATGGAATGAACTTGAGAAATGAGATCTTGAGATCTGTTGTTATGGAAAACTAAGTACAAACACTTTTGGGACCAGTGAATTTTTCCAAGCACTAGCCCAGGAAAATAATTATCTCTGGTAATTGAATGAATATTTATCACCCTTAAAACCTTGCCAGTTTTGTGTTAGATAAATATATAAAGGTTATCTTAATATTTCCTATATTTTACTCTACTTGCTGGAGTTGATAATTAAAAAATTACATCTGCAGAATTGTAGGTATCCAAGAAATTATCTAAGGCACCTGGGAAATGTTTAAGGGTGACCACAGTAGCCTGAAACAATTAAATAAATCCACAGAAGTCAAATTACAGGTGAATGCAAGAGAATATAAACTATTAACTCTCCCCTGACATTGCCTGCTCTTGTTTGAACCTATCCAGACACTACAGACACACTTGTTGCTGCTACCACTTATGAGATTTTAAAACTTCTTGATACTAGAACCAGTAGTGGATTAATGTCAAACAATTTGGAATTTGGGTTAATCTCAGGCAAGCGTTCAAAAGTTAAGATATTAATCCAAATCTCTAAATTTTGAGAAGGAAACCTCATGATACATAGACTCCACGAAATTTCACTGAAGACTCAGAGAAACCATTATGGTTGCAAGAATATTACTGCCTAGGGATGCGTGAAAAACAAGAATTCTGTTTTGCAAAAAATGTAGAGGTTTCTAAATTTGTTTTTGTTCTGCATCAGAAAACAAGACCTTTCTAATTTTGGAGGCAGAGGAGAAAGAGAAGGAGAACAAGATACCAACCCACCCCATAACAGTCAATAGTGTGGTTAAAGCATTCACCTAGGATATGGGCAGCCAAGGTTCAAGCCCCCGCCTGCCTGATTTAGAGCACAAACTTGAACCTGGGTCTCCCATATCCCAGTTAAGTGCCCCAACTACTGAGCTAGTAGATATTCTGGAGTGTCTCTCTCTTTTTTCTCTCATGCTCATTTTGACCTATATTTCCATCTTCGACCTGAGAAACTTCCTGACAAAAGTTTAGCTGAAACTGACTTCTTTCTCTGGAAAGTATCAAAGGGGTAGCCGTGTTAGTCTGGATCTGTAAAAGCAGCAAAGACTAACGTATTATAGACTAACGTCTGTTAGTCTATAAGGTTCCACAGTACTCTTTGCTGCTTTCTCTGGAAAGTTTCAGTTTCAATAAATCAGCATTTTTGGACAAAAAAATGGTTAGTTCAAAAAATCCCGAGCAGCTCTATACTGACTTGCTTTTCCTCTTGTTCTATTATGGTGGTTGCAAATTTGTGTAGATGTTATGCTATATGAAAAGGAAGATGACCATTTATATCATTGCTGCTACCACTATTATACAATTGCCACAAATCTTATACAAAGTATGTCATGTAAGGTATTGTTTGGAAAATTATACTCTGCTAAGTATAATAATCCTGTTTATATCATCTTTTTTTATAACTTCAAATACACTTTGCTATGTGTCTGTATCACAGATATGTTCTGTTCCTTGGTAACTCCCACCAAATTTACATTCAGACTAGCCATCACTGGTTGATGGGCCACCCATGTGGTGATGGGCATAGGCGTTGGGTTTTTCTTTTCCCCGGAGGTGCTCCACTCCCTGCTGTGCCCCTGGTAAACTCTCTAATTATAGAATAACCACCAGTTTGGTGTGTGTCTACCCCTGTTTCTCATCAGTCTGTCCTGAGTTGGCATTCTCAGCTGTGTCCCTCTCTTGGCACTGTGACAGACACTTACGGACGCACCTGCTTTTCTTTTTTCCACTCAGAGAATAAAAAACCTTGAACTACAAAACTGAGGGTTAAGACAGCTGTGCTTTATTACAACAAAGTCGGCGACATCACCAGAATTCCTCTTGCTTTAGGATTGAAGTTTTTGCTTATTTTACACAATTGTATAGGTTATAGGTGGCACTCTCTCCCAGAATGCTGAATAAAGGGAGCATGCCATTAAAAAATCTGCATCAGGACAGTCTATTTCTGTGCACGGTCTCACTTACTATATTCAAATAGTTTGCACCAGTGCATACATTTTCCAAATCTCATTCCATATGTCCCATCAGTCAGGATTTCAATAATATCACCTAACAAAGTGCATTATTTTTATTTTATTTATTTAGCTGTGCTGTCTCCTGTATCCAACCCAAGCTGTCTCCTAAACAAGAAGGAATGTTGGTTGGATTAAAGAACCACAGTTTAAAATGACAAATATTTAAAAATAGATTTGTTACTATGCAGAAAGATAAACAAGCCACATTAAAAGGGAGCTATAACTGTCTCACTCAACACTAATACAGATATACATCTCTCTTTATATAACAGTTGCCAACACACCCAGGCATAAAACACACACAATTGGTTTGTCAGCGGACAGTCAGCAAATTAAATGCTTTGAGCAATGAATTTAGGTGCCAGAAAGAACACATCCTGCACTACCACAACGAAAACGTACCGTTTCTTAAAAACATGATAAACAACATGCTAAAGCTGATGAACTGGAGACGCTGTACGTGCTTTTTCTCATTCACAATTATAGTCCCCGGAGGCACCAGTGTGTTGAAAATGAAATTAATGAAGAAAAAAGTCAATGTGTAAGTATAACATTCCTCAGCAAATGTGAGCTGTCATCATGCAGCATGCCAATTATTCATTACACGTTTACACAGGTGTATCTTGCAAAAAGATCTAGTCTAAGCCTGCTCAATCATTTGGTTCTAACATGCTGCTAGTCGTGCTAGGAGCAAAAATGAACTTTCACTTTGGTTTTGAAAGGTTTCAAAAGTTTTTGATCTCTTGTATAAAAGGGCAATTTTCTTTCCTTCACAGTCCTTTATATATTTACTTTAGGCATCCCCAACTGGGTAAGGTAATGTCTATAGTCCCTTTAACACTAATAAACTTTCCTTAGTATTCTCTGAATGGAATCTTTGTAGAAGTTACGGTTTTCCACCTCCAAAGGCTCACTTGAGTTGCAGAGGAAAGAGTCAGCTTTTCCATACATACCACTTGCCATCCAACCTCATTATGCAATCTCTGTTCAGACAATATTCCAACTGAGCTCAGTTTCTACAACTATACCTCTACCCTGCTATAACGCTGTCGTCGGGAGCCAAAAAAATCTTACCGCGTTATAGATGAAACCGAGTTATATCAAACTTGCTTTGATCCGTCAAAGTGCGCAGCCCTGCCCGCCCAGAGCACCACTTTACCGCATTATATCCAAATTCATGTTATATTGGGTCATGTTATATCAGGGTAGAGGTGTATCTAGAACATTTGTTAGCCTAGGGTCACCAGTTCTGGTTGGGTATATTCCTGGAGGTTTCATCACATGACAAACTTTAATTAAAGATTAATCTTTAATTCCTGGAGGGTTGCCTAGCTGCCACCGTGCCTCATGAACCAAGCGCACTAACAGTATGACTAACATCAGCTTTCTTGTCTACAAAACTTTCGCTTGCCCATGATATTTGAAGCTCTTTCCATCAGCAGAAAATGCAGGTTTTTGCATTGGCCTTTCTTTGCTGCTTGCTTTGTCTTGTGTCAACACATTACATAATTCAAGTGAAACGTATTTCACTTATACATTATCAATGGTACATGACACATGGAGAAAAAATAAGGTCTGGTATTTCAAGAGTTGATAGAAACATTGCTCAAGTGACCAACTAGTGACATGACCCCTTAATAAAACATTAGGTTGTCAAGCTAATTTGAACTCTCACATATTCTAGGAAAGTCTGTGATTTCAGTTTTTGAAAAGATATAGAAGGATAGGGTTTATTTCCCAGGGAAATACATCAGACCTCTCCCCTCACCACCAAATCTGAACAAAAGACAGCAAAGTTGGTTTCTCACCAGGGTGAGGAGGAGCATAAGTCACCAATCCTCTTAGTACTTAGTCTGCTGTAGGCAGGCACATACTTTTTGACCTTGGATTATTTTGTATAAAAACAAACTGAGGGATAGAAAACAGTCAAGTCAAAGCAGAAGGTTCATCTCAAAGTCAGAGTAACTTTGGTTGAAAAAACCAACTAATTAGGTTTTAATAAGGTAATTTCAAGGGATAACAACCATTGGCATCATTTGCTATGAGTCAAGAGGTCAGCTGCCTCCCACCCATCCCTCCCCCGCTTTTCATAAGTCTGTATGTTTTCCACTCCCTCCCTCTGCCCAAAGACTTCATGGATAAAACATAATCACATATAATGTTCTATATGCTAACACAACTTGCCGCCTTCCCCAGAATTTTTCTGAAATGACACTGCTGAGAGCAACTTAAAGGAATTTTGAACCTGATGTAAAAGCCTAGAATAAAATCTCTTCTCCTAATTCAACATTTCAGACTAACTTTCTTATGTTTGTTTTGATGGCAAGAATCTATTTCAGACAACATAACCATAATTCAACCCCTATGTTCTGAAAATACCAATAGAATAATGCTTCGCTGATTCTGATGGTAACGTAACAAGCTGGAGCTATCAGGGTGGACATTCTAACACTGTTTGACAAGTAATACTAGCATTGCTAATGTTGTACTGACTTCACTGCATAACACCAAACAGTTAAAGAAGCAAGAACCCCCCAACCCCCCAAAAAAGAGCTTCTTGCAGATTACTTTTCACACAAATACAATTAAATAAATGTATCCTTCCATTCTGGGCCCTGGCTTAATCAACATCCCTTAAAATTACTATTTTTTTCTTTTGAAATTGGAAAGTTTTTGGTGTTTTACACCAATTAGGAATCTCAAAGTTCTTTCTCCTGAGGAGTCCTTGTGGCAAGTCACCTACTACAAGACAGGCTCAACAAAGAAAATAACAGAACGCCACTAGCAGTCACCTACAGCCCCCAACTAAAACCTCTCCAGTGCATCATCAAGGATCTACAACCTATCCTGAAGGATGATCCCTCACTCTCACAGACCATGGGGGACAGGCCAGACCATGCCTACAGACAGCCCCCCAACCTGAAGCAAATGCTCACCAGCAACTACACACCACACAACAAAAACACCAACTCAGGAACCAAACTCTGCTACAAACCCCAATGCCAACTCTGTCCACATATCTATTCAAGGGACACCATCATAGGACCTAACCACATCAGCCACACCATTCGGGGCTTGTTCACCTGCACATCTACCAATGTGATATATGCCATCATGTGCCAGCAATGCCCCTCTGCCATGTACATTGGCCAAACCGGACAGTCTCTATGCAAATGGACACAAATCTGACATCAGGAATCATAACATTCAAAAACCAGTAGAAGAACACTTCAATCTCTCTAGTCACTCAATAACAGACCTTTGACAAGGTCCCTCACCAAAGGCTCTTACGTAAATTAAGATGTCATGGGATAAAAGGGAAGGTCCTTTCATGGATTGAGAACTGGTTAAAGGACAGGGAACAAAGGGTAGGAATTAATGGTAAATTCTCAGAATGGAGAGGGGTAACTAGTGGTGTTCCCCAGGGGTCAGTCCTAGGACCAATCCTATTCAATTTATTCATAAATGATCTGGAGAAAGGGGTAAACAGTGAGGTGGCAAAGTTTGCAGATGATACTAAACTACTCAAGATAGTTAAGACCAAAGCAGATTGTGAAGAACTTCAAAAAGATCTCACAAAACTAAGTGATTGGGCAACAAAATGGCAAATGAAATTTAATGTGGATAAATGTAAAGTAATGCACGTTGGAAAAAATAACCCCAACTATACATACAACATGATGGGGGCTAATTTAGCTACAACAAGTCAGGAAAAAGATCTTGGAGTCATCGTGAGAAGAGTAAGGGGGGATATGATAGACATCATGAGTGATGTCGAGAAAGTGGATAAGGAAAAGTTATTTACTTATTCCCATAATACAAGAACTAGGGGTCACCAAATGAAATTAATAGGCAGCAGGTTTAAAACAAATAAAAGGAAGTTCTTCTTCACGCAGCGCACAGTCAACTTGTGGAACTCCTTACCTGAGGAGGTTGTGAAGGCTAGGACTATAACAATGTTTAAAAGGGGACTGGATAAATTCATGGTGGCTAAGTCCATAAATGGCTATTAGCCAGGATGGGTAAGAAGGGTGTCCCTAGCCTCTGTTCGTCAGAGGATGGAGATGGATGGCAGGAGAGAGATCACTTGATCATTGCCTGTTAGGTTCCCTCCCTCTGGGGCACCTGGCATTGGCCACTGTCGGTAGACAGATACTGGGCTAGATGGACCTTTGGTCTGACCCGGTACGGCCTTTCTTATGTTCTTATATGTTCTTAATTCTTCAACAAAAGAAAAACTTCAAAAACAGACTCCAACATGAAGCTGCAGAACTGGAATTAATTTGCAAACTGGATACCATCAGATTAGGCCTGAATAAAGCCTGGGAGTGGTTGGGTCATTACAAAACCTAAACTTAATTTCCCCAATACTAATTTCTCCCTACTGTTACTCACACCTTCTTGTCAACTGTCTGTAATGGGCCACTCTCTTACCACTTCAAAAGTTATTTTTCCTCCCTTGGTAACCTGCTGTTAGCTGATTTATCTTGTTAGACTGACCTCACACTTGGTAAAGCAACCCCCATCTTTTCATGTATTAATACCTGCTCTGGTATTTTTCATTTCATGCATCCGATGAAGCGGGTTTTAGCCCACGAAAGCTTAAGCCCAAATAAATTTGTTAGTCTCTAAGGTGCCACAAGGACTTCTCGTTGTTTTTGCCGATACAGACTAACAAGGATACTACTCTGAAACCTTTCTCCTGAGGGACTGCACACAAGTGAAAATGTTATCAATTACAAAGCCCTCATTTTTGGAATGCTATGGTGAAGTTGTGGAAGTTGTGTATTACAGATCAAGCATACTAGAAGTAGGCAGAGGCTTGAAAAAAACTGGTATCCCAAAAGATTGGTTGAAACTTCACATCCAATACTGTCAAATTAGCTCCCAAAAAAGGACTGTGAGGCTGACACAGTTAATACTGGCTGATTTCTTAAGCAGAGGAAGTGAAAAAGATCTTTTCAACTGAGCAGTGTTGTGATATTTTTAACCTGATATGGTCAGCCCTGTTGCTGGGAACACATGGTAAGGATTTTACTTCGAACCAAGTCTAATTTAAGTTTTAGTTACTAGAAAGCATTTTATCTTTATTTCTCTTGTAACCACTTCTGATTTTAGTACCACTTTGGGCCAATGGACCTATAATATCTGAACTGTCTAGGAGAGGGTTGGATGTTGCAGAACACACATTATGGGGAAAACTAGGGTTGGATGTTGGGGAACACACATTTTGGGGAGTGCATTGAGGTCACCCTGCAAATAGTAACCAAGGCTGCTGGAAGCCAGAGCGTGGCTGGTGTGCTTCTGACAGGCTGCTGGGTCAGAGTTGCTGGTGGGGTCAGGACTGCAGCTATAGACAGACACTCAAGGTCTGACTTGCATGCTGTTTTGCTGATTGTGAACAACCCAGGTTGGGAGCTACAATAGCAAAACAGCAAGAGGCACCCAAAGTTGCAGGAGCCGATGGTCATGGTACATGTAGGTACCAATGACATAGGGAAGGATAGGGCGCACGTCCTGGAGGCTAAATGTAGGCTCCTAGGGAAGAAACTGAAATCCAGGAACTCTATGGTGGCATTCTCAGAAATGCTCCCAGTTCCACGCGCAGGGCAAGGTAGGCAGGCAGAGCTTCAGAGTCTCAATGCATGGATGAGACGATGGTGCAGAGAGGAGGGGTTTAGTTTCATTAGGAACTGGGGAAACTTTTGAGATGGGGGAGCCTATAGAGGAGAGATGGGCTCCACCTAAACCAAAGTGGACTGCTGGCACTTAACATTAAAAAGGTTGCAGAGCAGTTTTTAAACTAGGAGATGGGAGAAAGCTGACTGCTGCAGAGGAGCATGTGGATCGGACAGACACTTCTCTTAGATGACAGTCTATTGATAGAGATTCTCTAGGTTATAGTCAGGAGCAGAGGATGGAAGAAGATAACGTAAGGGCCAGATCAGATGAGAAACATTCACATAAAGAATCGGACACATCAGAAAAGGGCAGACAAATAAACAATGACAAATTTTTAAAGTGCTTGTACACAAATGCTAGAAGTCTAAATAATAAGATGGGTGAACCAGAGTGCCTTGTGATAAAGGAGGATATTGATATAATAGGCATCACAGAAACCTGATGGACTGAGGACAATCAATGGGACACAATCATTCCAGGGTACAAAATATATTGGAAGGTCAGAACAGGTCGTGCGTGGGGGGGGGGAGGGGGCGGGTAGTGGCACTATATGTGAAAGAAAATGTAGAATCAAATGAAGTAAAAATCTTAAGTGAATCCACATGTTCCATAGAATCTCTATGGATAGTAATTTCATGCTCTAATAAGAATATAACATTAGTTATCTATTATCGACCATCTGACCAGGACAGTGATAGTGATGATGAAATGCTAAGGGAAATTAGAGAGGCTATCAAAATTAAGAACTCAATAATAGGGGGGGATTTCAATTATCCCCATATTGACTGGGAACATGTCACCTCAGGACGAAATGCAGAGACAAAATTTCTCAATACTTTAAATGACTGCTTCTTGGAGCAGCTGTATGGGAACCCACAAGGGGAGAGGCAAAATGAGAGGATTAGTTAAACAAATTAAAAGGTGCAGTGACTAAAGTGAAATCCCTGCAAGCTGCATGGACGCTTTTTAAAGACACCATAATAGAGGCCCAACTTAAATGTATACCCCAAATTAAAAAACACAGTAAAGGAACTAAAAAGAGCCAACATGGCTTAAGAACCATGTAAAAGAAGCAGTGCGTGATAAAAAGACTTCCTTTAAAAAGTGGAAGTCAAATCCTAGTGAGGTAAATAGTAAGGAGCATAAACACTGCCAAATTAAGTGTAAAAACGGTAATAAGAAAAGCCAAAGAGGAGTTTGAAGAACAGCTAGCCAAAAACTCAAAAGGTAATAACAAAATGTTTGTTAAGTACATCAGAAGCAGGAAGCCTGATGAACAACCAGTGAGGCCCCTGGATGATCGGGATACAAAAGGAGTGCTTAAAGACGATAAAGTCATTGCGGAGAAACTAAATGTCTTCTTTGCTTCAGTCTTCCTGGCCAAGGATGTTAGGGAGATTCCCAAACCTGAGCAAGCTTTTGTAGGTGACAAATCTGAGGAACTGTCACAGATTAAAGCGTCACTAGAGGAGGTATTTTAATTAATTGATAAACTTAACATTAACAAGTCACCGGGACCAGATGGCATTCACCCAGGAGTTCTGAAAGAACTCAAATGTAAAGTTGCGGAACTATTAACTATGCTTTGTAACCTGTCCTTTAAATCGGCTTCTGTACCCGATGACTGGAAGATAGCTAATGTAATGCCAATATTTAAAAAGGGCTCTAGAGGTGATCCAGGCAATTACAGACCGGTAAGTCTAATGTCAGTACCGGGCAAATTAGTTGAAACAATAGTAAAGAATAAAATTGTCAGACATATAGAACATAAATTGTTGGGCAAAAGTCAACATGGTTTCTGTAAAGGGAAATCGTGTCTTACTAATCTATTAGAGTTCTTTGAAGGGGTCAACAAACATGTGGACAAGGGGGATCCAGTGGACATAGTGTACTTAGATTTCCAGAAAGCCTTTGACAAGGTTCCTCACCAAAGGCTCTTATGTAAATTAAGTTGTCATGGGATAAGAGGGAAGATCCTTTCGTGGATTGAGAACTGGTTAAAAGACAGGGAACAAAGGGTAGGAATAAATGGTAAATTCTCAGAATGGAGAGGGGTAACTAGTGGTATTCCCCAAGGGTCAGTCCTAGGACCAATCCTATTCAACTTATTCATAAATGAGCTGGAGAAAGGGGTAAACAGTGAGGTGGCAAAGTTTGCAGATGATACTAAACTGCTCAAGATAGTTAAGACCAAAGCAGACTGTGAAGAACTTCAAAAAGATCTCACAAAATTAAGTGATTGGGCAACAAAATGGCAAATGAAATTTAATGTGGATAAATGTAAAGTGATGCACGTTGGGAAAAATAACCCCATACGTACAATATGATGGGGCTAACTTAGCTACCACAAATCAGGAAAAAGATCTTGGAGTCATCGTGGATAGTTCTCTGAAGATGTCCACGCAGTGTGCAGAGGCGGTCAAAATATTAGGAATCATTAAAAAGGGAATAGAGAATAAGACAGAGAATATATTGTTGCCCTTATATAAATCGATGGTACGCCCACATCTTGAATACTGCGTATAGATATGGTCTCCTCATCTCAAAAAAGATATACTGGCACTAGAAAAGGTTCAGAGAAAAGCAACTAAAATGATTAGGGGTTTGGAGATGGTCCCATATGAGGAGAGATTTAAGAGGCTAGGACTTTTCAGCTTGGAAAAGAGGAGACTAAGGGAGGATATGATAGAGGTATATAAAATGATGAGTGATGTGGAGAAAGTAGATAAGGAAAAGTTATTTACTTATTCCTATAATGCAAGAACTAGGGGCCACCAAATGAAATTAATGGGCAGCAGTTTAAAACAAATAAAAGGAAGTAGTTCTTCACACAGCGCACAGTCAATTGTGGAACTCCTTGCCTGAGGAGGTTGTGAAGGCTAGGACTATAACAGTGTTTAAAAGAGTACTGGATAAATTCATGGAGGTTACGTCCATTAATGGCTATTAGCCAGGATGGGTAAGGAATGGTGTCTCTAGCCTCTGTTTGTCAGAGGGTGGAGATGGATGGCAGGAGAGAGATCACTTGATCATTACCTGTTAGGTTCACTCCCTCTGGGGCACCTGGCATTGGTCACTGTCGGTAGACAGGATACTGGGCGAGATGGACCTTTGGTCTGACCCAGTACCGCCATTCTTATGTTCCTATGGTATCTTTCCACCTGCCTGTGACATCAAGTAGCTGATCTCTCACTGGAAAAAAGTTATTGCTGCCACCTAACAATACTGAAGGAACATGGAAACTATTTTACTGAGCAATAATTATGGGTTGCTTTTAACAAACTTCCCCATTTCCAAAAATAGGCCATGTACAGGACATTCTGGTAAAAAAAAAAAAAAAAAAAAAAGGACAGCTGATCTGTCTTTAGAACTCCCAGGACTATAGCTGAACTAAGGATGCTTGGCTTGGGGTGGGATGGGCCGGAGCATGGGGGACCCACTGGAGAAAGAAAGTTCATATCATAGCTAAGGAGACTTCTTTACTTTCTATCCCTTCATTACTCTCCTTGAATCTCATCTGTATTATTCTATACAGCACTGATATTGAAAGCTAAAGGAAATAAAACATAAAGCTAACCTACCAGGGAGTCCTTTGATTCCTAAATGTATTAAATGAAAACAGCTAACCAAGATCTTTTGGGTACTAAAAGAGTTAAAGTTAAACATTATCTGTGGGTAATTGGTTACATACCCTAACTGATTGTGTATTTCAATCTTTGTCAAGCTTTTATTTACAAATATAGGCTTAAATTTCCAAACTCAGGTGTCTAGAGTCAATCTAATAATACCTGTTTCATGTATAGCTTATACAATGGCTGCAAATGTCATGTCAGCTCCACATTTTTTCTTTTTAAAATACTTTCAGTGGGTTTTTAGCAGATCTCAGAACATCTTACAAGGGAGTTAATAATCATTATCCCAGTTTTACAGATGGGGAAACAGGCAGAGCGAGCTGAAATAATTGATCAAGTCACCCAGCAGGCCAATAGCAGCGGTGGGGGGAGTAGAAACCGGTCTCGAGAGTCCCAATTCTGTGCTCTCGCCACTACAAAGATGGTATTCAAGTTTAAAAATTTGGTGATAAAATGTACCTAAAGATCAAGCAGAATAATTTAAGATTACTCTCACTGTATATTTGGATATTAAAACAAGCAGGAAGAGGATTTGAAAAAACCCTAAACTGAAATATTTCTTTTGCCCTTCGGGATTCAGTGCACAAAATTCTGACCTAGTGTAAGGAGGTGCATCTTCATTGACGTCAATATAATTTGAAGACTAAAAAAATCTGATACACATTTTTCAACCAATTAGGTTAAAACAGAAGTCTTTGCCCCTGGAATTTCTGAACACAAAGTAGAAGCTTTGCATTTTAAAAACACTAAAACTATTGAAGTTATACCTAATCCCCTAAAGAAAATGAACACCCTACTACAGAGTGATGACAGTGTTTTTCTCAAATGAAAAAAAAATTGTATGTACTTAACACACTAACTCTTAATACAAATGAAAAAAAATTGTATGTACTTAACACACTAACTCTTAATACTCAACTTTGAACATAATTCCCCAGTTGAGTTATTCTGACCCTGGATTTAAATAGAAATCTGCAGCTGCTGCAAACTTATTGAACATAATTAGAGGATCAGAGCTGCTGACTAAAATATAAAAGACAAATAAATAATGGACTAATTATGGATGCCAACAGCCTGATTTACACTTTTGGCTTGTTTTCATATTTGGTATACATTAGAGGTCATTTTACAAATCTGAAAAAACTTTTATGAGTATGGTGAACATCAGTACATAATATACAACATCTCATATATGCAGGTTTAAAAACATATTGCATGTAGCCACTTTTTTTACAAGGATAAATCACTTGTTTCTAACCATGGCAAGATTTCCGTCATTTAAAATGACATAATTCTGAAAACTTCATCTACACCAATGAAATGCAGTCAACTCCTGGGTGCAACACTGAATTGGTTCTTTAAAAAAGAAAAAAGTCTCAAAGTACAGTCAACGGGCTCTTCATTCTGTTCTAATTTACAACTACACAAATTCAGTCAATTCTGCCATCAGTATGAAAACAGAATAAAGTTAATGGGATCACTTAAGTGTATCTGAGGGCAGATTTTAGCCTATTTTAAAACTTAAAACCATAACACCAATATAACACTCTATAGCTAATCTTCATCAGTTGTCAAATCTTGTGACAAATATTTAACTACAATGTACAATCGTTCAAACACCAGTGATTAGAAAGAAATATTAATCTGATCTCACATAGGATCCTAAACAGTGCATCTCTCTCAACTGTTTAAATGTTAACAGCTGCACAATAGTTCATAATATGAAGACTACAACAGGGTGGACAGAGGTACAGTAGGGAGACTTTTTTCAGAGTAGCAGCCGTGTTAGTCTGTATCCGCAAAAAAAAAAAGGAGTACTTGTGGCACCTTAAAGACTAACAAATTTATTTTAGCATGAGCTTTCGTGAGCTAAAGCTCACTTCTTCGGATGCATAGAATGGAACACACAGACAGGAGATATTTATACATACAGAGAACATGAAAAGGTGGAAGTATGCATACCAACAGGCAGAGTCTAATCAATTGAGATGAGCTATCGTTAGCAGGAGGAAAAAAAACTTTTTGAAGTGATAATTAAGATGGCCCATAGAAGGTGTGAGGAGAACTTAACATAGGGAAATAGATTCAATTGGTGTAATTGGTGTAATTGGTGTAGGGAGACTGTGATTGCCCAGACTGAAATTCAGACAGGGCTTTGAGGTTAACACCTTTACTTTTACAAAAACAGCTATGGGGTTTTATAATGCTCACATTATCCATTTTAGGTTTCATCTGAAAAGTGGATTAAACAATAGTCAGCCTTGTCTTTAATTACTATATTTGCAATAAAAAAGGAACAGGAGACAGAGGGTGGTGGGAATATAAAAGCAGAAGGAAGAGAAACCTGCTCACAATTTTCTGAAATGATGTTTTCTAACTACTGCACTTGTTTTTAACCTTCACTTCGGTTGCTTTTTTCCCCAACGTTGTAATTCATTCCATAGGTTTACCATAATCTGCGTCTTGTAAACTGTCTTTCCACCCCTCAAAACAAAATTAATTATACATTTATTATTGTAGTACTCTGGAGACAACCAATAAGAGGGTCCTATTTTGTTAGGTACTGTACAAACATAGAATCAGAGACTGTTCCTGATCCAAAGAGTTTACAATCTAAATAGACAAAACAGAGAGTAGAGGAAAGGGATAGAAACACAAGCAGAATGAACAATATTGATGGCTGCAAATGTCATGTTAGTCCCATATTTTTCTTTTTAAAAAAATCCTTTCAGTGGGGTTACATTAGGAGGGGATTAGCTAGATGGAAAGAAAAGGGAGGGAGGGGCAGGAAGGGTTAGAGACGCTGAAGGAGGGGCAGGAGGAATTAGAGCAAACAGCCAGTCTGCACACAGGAGAGCATGTTCCGAGTGACAACTGCAGGGAACAGAAGTGCGTGTTGGTATGCTTGAATTGTTTTCTGAAGCTGCTGTGCCAGCTTCAATCTCTGGCTGGCTCCCATCAGGCACTTACTTTCCATGTGGCTGGGAGCAGAGGAAATGTCACATGGATTCTTGTGCCTTCAAGGTGGCAAGGGGGGTGGTCTCCCCTTGCACAGCTTAGGGTCTGGGAAATTCTTGTGAGGGACAGGTAGATGGCACTGGCTGGGCCCCATTTTACTCTTCCTTTAACCAATGCAACACCTTAACAGTGTCCTCAGCAGAGTTAAGGCAGAATAACTTCCCCATGGAATGCATGACAGTGTGATGTGACAATCTGGTGATTATAATCAATATAAAAGCTTATTAGGTCACTGTTAAGGTTTTGGGGCACAGTGCAAGTTTAATGAAGTTGTGGCACATATTGCTTTTAGGGGTCTGTTGGAGCCTTGTGGACTTCTGAAGTGTGTTCTCTGTAGTGCTGTACACAACAGAAAGGCGAAAAGGACTGCCTAAGTGTTTCCCTTCTAATTTCCATGCTTTTAAGGATTTGAGTGGATGGGGTGTGTCCTGCTGCAACCTTATCAACCACTAAACTTAGTTTCTGTTTGCCAGTATGGTTGCTCTGTGTATCTGGACAAACACAATACAGCGCTGCAGCTTTCTCACACCTGTAATAACCTCCTCCTGGCCACAACTTCCTGTCCCATGGCTGTCAACCTTCTGCACGGGTTCTATTGGCTCTCTCTCTAAAGAGACATTTACACTGCACTGTTACTGCAGCTTGGGTAGGCATACACATGCTAGCTTTAATCTAGAGAGCATGGCTAACATTAGCAGTGAAGATGTGGCTGCTCAGGTGGTACAAGCCTGCCTGTGCCCACGGGTACATATTGACAGCCTGTGCTGATGTCTGTAGCTTGCAGCTCAAATCCAAGACCACCTGACCCCCCACTTGGCCATCGCTGGTGCTACAACATCCATGTTGCTATTTTTAGTGTGCTAGCTCAAGTGGAGTCTGTCTACCCAGGCTGGGAAGCGTGATCCCAGCTGCAGTGCAGATGTACCCTGATATTGGAAAATTGACAGAGTGGCAGGCCTGGACAGCCTCCAAACTGCTTTATAATAAATCAGTTTGCTATTCATTTAGATTAAAAAGAAATAAAATCTCAGATAAACCTTATTTTAGGAGCTGCTCTTTCTATTAACACAGTATTTCAGAGAATTTTAGCTCCTAGTATGAAGCATCAAAGCCAAGCACACAATAGAACAACGGTTTGCATAGGTTACCTTGAAAAGTGAATAATAGTGTTGCGGTTCTAACAGCTATATATAATTATTACATTAAAAAAAAGAGAACATTAAGGTTGTAAAGTCAGGCATTCAAAGTTTGGAAAATGCCAGAATTAAGGCTGCATGTGTAGAAGCAACCTTAATTCTGGCATCTCCAAACTTTTGAGTGGTTGAGTCTGCAGTCCTTTATCTGAAGCCAAAATGGCCTCCCCCCCATAGGTCATCAGGATGATTGGTACCTTTTGGTCCACAGCACAGACATCTATCACTTGAGCTAACTGAATAACTGGTAGCAACAGCTCACAGTTATCTCTATGTGGACCAGCAACTACAGAGGAAGAGACATTTTGCCAATGTATGTCAAAGATGTTTGTTCACTATGGAAACTCAGAAATAATGGGTTCACTTTGAGATTCTGAAGGGAAGTGTGTTCTAGTGGTTATAAGCCAATCTTCCCTCTCCCTCCCCTCCACCCACAGCCTGTCTCCTGTTCCCCCGAAACCCTATGTCCACCCCCACTCCTGTCCCCCATCCGCTCCTATTTCCCCTGTTGCACTTATCATTCTATGCTTATCTCTGCATTGTCCCCCGCCAATCCTCAAATCTTTGCATTCATGTCAGGCCACATCTTTCATTGAGAACAGAGGAGAGACAGTCTCCCTTACATCAGTTCAGTAGCCAGGAGGAACAACTGTAAGGAAAATCCTGCTCAGCCGCAAAGCCCAGGATGCAAGCAGAGTCTTGTTGGCAGGGAGGAGCTGTGAGGTGGGTGGATCATGCTCATTACAGAAGGAATCTTGTAGAATTTAGCTACCAAACTCTAATATGCCTCTTCAGAGGACATACCGACTGCAACTTTTAGATGCTTGTAACTTGGCCAAATTTGGAGGGATTTTCACAAGTATGGAAGAAAGGAATGTGCCTGAAAACAGAGCACACCACTCCCAAATTCAAGTCTTTGCTCCAAAACATGGATGCACTAGAGTTTCTCAACAAAACAGGTGTAAGAATGTTTTTTTTAATGTGGGCATAATGTATTTTCCCCTTATCTCATTCTTGAAGTGACTGAACTGTTTTTGTTGAAATTTTACAAAAATTCAACCTGAGGCAGACACTGAGATTGGAGAAGTTCAGCATGAATGGTTAAAGTTTGATGAAGTTATGAGCAACTGAAAACAGGCAACCTTAGGCTACCAGCACCACCTGTAAAGCTTGCATGCAATCTTCAGTTTAAGTTTGTAACTAAACTCAATCGCAGTCACTTCTCCCCCCCACCCCCAGTTCATTTTCTATACATTTCCAGGATTCTTGGGGCAGCTTTCTTCCAGTGGATGAGATTCTCCTTAACTACACTGGTGTAAATCTGAAGTAAGCTCATTGATTTCAATGAACATGCAGTGTAAGAAAGGAGAATCTGCCATCTGTTTTCTTGGTATGCACTCCTTCATTACACATTTCATTAAAACCTTAAACGCACTTAGCCATTAAATTTTGGGTAAGAGTATCTGCTTTTCATTACTTCCTCTCCAGATTCCTCCCCAATGGCCTATATACAGCTGAAAGTTGTCCTATTAAACTGCAGCTTCCTGTAGTTCTGGGCTTCTTAAAGGCAGTGAGGGAGTGAAGGCTTGTGCATTCAGTTTGCAGTAATTCCACCAGCTATAAATCTGCATGAAGTCCTTATGAAAAGGAATTTGTTGTGCATATACAGTCATCTCTCTCTCACACTCTTGGGGTCACCAAAGCCATTTCTGAAGCCAAGTTTTCCCTCCTCCTACCACTTTCATTTGCAAGTCTCTTTTTAAATACTGCCCTATTTAGCCTTACTGGACTTATCTGAAGGAGCATTGTAACTAACATTCACATATCATAGGCAGAGAAACTGAGGCAGAGAGATGAAGGAACTAGGATTCAAACCCAGGAGTTTCTGGATTCCACTTTTGTGCTCTGACCACTAGACCTAGCTTCCATTCCACAACCACTCATTTGTTAACATAGCACAACAAGCAAAATCAAAAACAAGCAGGAAGGATTATTTGTTGGCAAAAAGCTGTATCTGTGGCTTTGGTGAAAAGGACAAATGGGAATTATCAACTTGTGGAAAGCTCTTTGGACAGAATTCTGATGACAACTTGTCTCTGACTTGCAGGCATTAGATGAGACATATCTTACCAAATCATCTTTATTGATCTCAAGGTATTTCACTTAATTCTTTTTCCAGAGTAGGAAAATGTATCCATGCTTTCCCAAAATTTTCCTTCTTTGAGTAATAAGGTCCACAGATCCATTTCAATGTGCACTTTAGCCCACTGGCAGCTGACAGGCAGAACCAGACCTGTCAGTCACTGGCAGCAGGGAAATGCACTGCCCCCTGAAGTTCCCTCCGGATGAGACAACTTTCACAGCCAGATTAATTCAGTTTTAACTTTCTTAAGTCATAGATTCTGTTAAATACATTTTGAGGAAAAAGCACAATAATTTTCCCTACCACAGAGCACAGGAAATTTCCCCAAGTTAAATAAACCAAAATCCCTGATTGTCAATTTCCACCTCTTTTCTGATCATCCATTTGTTTCTATGAATGGCCAGATTTGTGTACTCTATTACTTGAAGAAAGGAAATGTTCAGATAAGTGCAGATAAATGTTCCTATTCATCACGCTAAGGTCCACAGATTTGCTACAATAGGATTTTTGCAGCAGTGTGCTTCCAAACATGGGAAGCAGGATCATCCTTTAAATATGAATATCCAAAACAAGATACAATATATCTCCTCCATCTTTCCTTGGGCACTAAGCATGGAGAAGACTTTGGTCAAAAAGTTGTACTGACTGAAGTTTGGGTGATCAATATATAGAATGTGGTGATTTTATATATTGATGGCCATATGACTGCCAAGCAGATCTCGGACAGGAGACATGAATTCTCTACCCTGAAACTGCCAGTACTCCTAAAGACTAGACTTTAATAGCAGGAACAATATTTCTTGCATTTATTTGGGTAATGACTGTCATGACAGTTGTGAGGACTACCTGTCTGAATTAAAAGCACAATAGTTCATCTCAGCTGAGAAAACTCACCTGATTGGAGTTAGTAGCCACTGGGAGTTCTAGGGGGGAGGGATAGCTCAGTGGTTTGAGCAGTGGCCTGCTAAAACCAGGGTTGTGAGTGCAATCCTTGAGAGGACCACTTAGGGATCTGGGGCAAAATCAGTACTTGGTCCTGCTAGTGAAGGCAGGGGGCTGGACTCAATGACCTTTCAGGGTCCCTTCCAGCTCTATGAGAATTGCTCTTCTGACTTTACTCCCCACATGGAGAGGGGCCTGCTTGCCCTAGAGTTAGTCTTTTTTAAAACATTGTTGGCTCCTTTCCTGCCAGGGAAGGGGGGGGGAGAGGGAGGGCAATGAAATCCCATCCAGCCTGGGTTGTATTTTACCCAGTAGACAGGGCCGGTGCAAGGATGTTTCATGCCCGAGGTGAAACTTCCACCTTGCACCCCCCCCCCCGCACCTCCATCCTGAGGCACACCCCCCTTGCAGCAGCTCTCCCCCTCTGCCCTGAGGCACCACCCCCACCCCAGCTCACCCCTGCTCCACTTCCACCCCAAGCACGCTGTGGCTGCTTCACTTCTCCCGCCTCCCAGGCTTGCAGTGCCTAAGCTGATTGGCGCTGCAAGCCTGGGAGGCGGGAGAAGTGAAGCAGCCACAGCGTGCTCGGGGAGGAGGCGGAGCAGGGGTGAGCTGAGGCGGGGAGTTCCCCTGCATGCCGCTCCCCCCTTACTTACTGCAGGCGGCCCTCCCTGAGCTCCCCTGCCCTAGCTCCCTCCGCCTAAATGCCGGCAGCGACCGGGGCAGCTGAAGATCCGGCCACCGCGGTCGCTGCCGAAGAAAATAGCGCCCCCCAAATCCTAGCGCCCTAGGCGACTGCCTAAGTCGCCTAAATGGTTGCACCGGCCCTGCCAGTAGAGCTGGTCTCTCTAAACCTGTCGGGCTCCTTTCCAGCTGGGGGAAGGAGGCAAAGAAACTCTGCTAGCCTGAGCTGTGAGGAAAGCTGCCCTCTGCCCACTGAGCCCACCATCAAGATACTTGTTGTGGGTGAGGAGAGCAGAAGACTTGGCCTCAGGCTTTTCTCAGCCTAGCTCATTCTCTGAAGCTTGCAAGTCACCAGCTGCTGCAAACATCTCAGAAGGGGAAGCAGAGCTGTGGGGACAATCTCCTCATCAGGCAAACACAGCCCTAGTACACAGCTGGGGATTGTAACCCCTTGATGAGTCCTCTCCTCCAGAGAATCACTACAACTCTTCATTGGCCTGTAGATGCACCTCCTGAAGCCTATGTGTTTTTCTCCAATACTTCCACTATGCACTATTGCTCATAGTGGAGGAGTTACAATCCACATACTATTCATAAATCTGGATCTCCTAACTGCTGTCTGACATTTCAACATGCTGGACTCCCACAAAACCATTAGGATACTTCCATCAGATTAACTCGCATACAAAAGTTCTGGGAATCCTAGTATTCTATCTATTCAATAAATGTAGGCACTCCATGAAAATCTAATTGTGAAATGAGATAAACTCTAAAAGCAAATATAATGGCCAAAAACATATCAGTAAAATTACTGTAATCTGTAATGCTTGGGACCATTAGTTGAGAATGCTGTATTACTATTATGTCAATGTTTGGTTACCAGCAAAGAGCTAGTGATGCCTCCTGCACTAGTTTAAGAACACTCTGCATATAGCAGTGTGACAAAATGGCTGATGTTGTTATGGTGGGTCCTGTGCTTTTCTTGGTGTGGGGCTAAGATGCTGTGGTGTTTAGATGTGCTTGTAATTATTAGAACTGAGAGCACTGGCTGCTGGGAGTTTGAAAGGACAGGAAACAGGAAGGAAGGGGGAGGAGTTGAGGAGGCTGAGTGAGAGTTACAAAGTGTGCAGCACCCAGTCTGCACTGGATGATTTCACCGTAGAACCAACAAAACAAGACATTGCACTGGAACCAGGGCTTGAGAGACGGCCTGTCAGACCCAGAGGACCACCTGTCTGGACTAAAAACTATGTTACGTAGTATCTACAGTGTTTCCAGTGTAATATTTCTGCCAGTAGCATAGTGTCTTGTTTCCTATTTGTTCCTGTGGTTAAAACAACAATGTTTATTCTAATTGGGAGAGTTTCTTAAGAAAGGAGGGAATGTGGTGTTTAGATGTGCTTGTAATTATTAGAACTGGGAGCACTGGCTGTTGGGAGTCTGAAAGGACAGGAAACAGGAAGGAGGGGAGAGGAGTTGAGGACGCTGAGTGAAAGTTACAAAGTGTGCAGCAGCAGCTTGGTAAAGTGGTTTCCACTGTAAATAAGGTCCTGTTGAAGCTTGTTAGTACTTTGCCTGCTTGATACAACTGATGCCACCGATTGCCCCTGCTCTTGGGGTACTGGTAGGGGAGAGAAGTGGGGAAGGGTCTGGGTTTACTCCTCACTCTGAGCCCCAACCCCTCTCAACCCCCATGGGTTTGTTCCCTCTTCCCCCTTGGGTAGGGTTACCCTCACACATCCTGACTGCCTTAAGCAGGGGGTTTTATAAGGTTCCTGACATGGCCTTAATTGACTACAGGTGCTCCAATTAACCTGTAGCAACCCTCCCTATTCTACAGGGAACCATGCCTTAATTAGCCTAGAGCTTATATATCTCCCCTACACTACTCTCCCACTGCTGCCTGGCCCTCCTGAATCACAAGTAGGCACCTCTGAGAAACGTGAGGGTGCTCTTTAATAATTATTAATACTGAGTCTTAGCCTGTCAGTGGCATGGTGTTTTCTGTAATAATCGTTTTGCTTAAATGCTTCTGAATAGGAGACCACTGGGATAGAATCATAGACTTTAAGGTCAGAAAGGACCATTATGATCATTTAGTCTGACCTCCTGCACAATGCAGGCCACAGAATTTCACCCACCCACTCCTGTATCAAACCTGTGTCTGAGCCATTAAAGTCTTCAAATCATGGTTTAAAGACTTCAAGGTGCAGAGAATCTTCCAGCAAGTGACCCGTGCCCCACGCTGCAGAGGAAGGCGAAAAACCTCCAGGGCTTCTGCCAATCTGCCCTGGAGGAAAATTCCTTCCTGACCCCAAATATGGCAATCAGCTAAACCCTGAGCATGTGGGCAAGACGCACCAGCCAGACACCCAGGAAAGAATTCTCTGTAGTAACTCAGATCCCACCCCATCTAACATCCCATCACAAGCCATTGGGCATATTTACCGCTAGTAGTCAAAGACAAATTAATTGCCAGAATTAGGCTATCCCATTATACCATCCCTGCCATAAATTTATCAAGCTTAGTCTTGAAGCCAGATATGTCTTTTGCTCCTAGTACTCCCCTTGGAAGGCTGTTCCAGAGCTTCACTCCTCTGGATGGTTAGAAACCTTCATCTAATTTCAAATCTAAACTTCCTGATAGCCAGTTTATATCCATTTGTTCTTGTGTCCACATTGGTACTGAGCTTAAATCATTCCTTTCCCTCTCTGGTATTTATTCCTCTGATATATTTATAGAGAGCAATCATATCTCCCCTCAACCTTCTTTTGGTTAGGCTAAACAAGCCAAGCTCTTTCAGTCTCCTTTCATATGACAGGTTTTCCATTCCTCTGATCATCCTAATAGTCCTTCTCTGAACCTGTTCCAGTTTGAATTAATCCTTCTTAAACATGGGAAACCAGAACTGCACACAGTATTCCAAATGAGGTCTCACCAGTGCCTTGTATAATGGTACTAACACCGCCTTTTCTCTACTGGAAATATCTCACCTGATGCATCCCAAGACCGCATTCACTTTTTTCACAGCCATATCACATTGGCGGCTCATAATCATCCTGTGATCAACCAATACTCTGAGGTCCTTCTCCTCTGTTACTTCCAACTGATGCCTCCCCAGCTTATAATAATAGTTCTTGTTATTAATCCCTAACTGCATGACCTTGCACTTTTCACTATTAAATTTTATCCTATTACTATTACTCCAGTTTACAAGGTCATCCAGATCTTCCTATATGATATCCCGGTCCTTCTCTGTGTTAGCAATACCTCCCAGCTTTGTGTCATCCACAAACTTTATTAGCACATTCCCACTTTTTGTGCCAAGGTCAGTAATAAAAAGATTAAATAAGATTGGTTCCAAAACCGATCCCTGAGGAACTCCACTAGTAACCTCCCTCCAGCCTGACAATTCACCTTTCAGTACCATCCGTTGTAGTCTCTCCTTTAACCAGTTCCTTATCCACCTTCCTGCTCCGGGCAGGAAGTAAAAGGTCATTTCTAACTGTCCAGTTGCCTAACAGCTTCCAATTAGAGTTTGTTAAAATACAATGACAGCACTAGCAGCCTTAAGGGCTTTCGCCCAGTCTCCTGGATAGCTCCTAACTGGTTTGAATAGGGCTGGAGGGAGAGAATGTGTCCAGGACCTGTCTACACTTGGGAAAGAACCCAGGAAGACAAAGAGGTGTAGCTGATATATGAACATAGACTCTTTTAAGGGGGGCAGTCAGAGAGAGCCAGACTTGGAGAAATACTCTAACAAAGGAACGCACTGAGGTGTCTTATGAAGCTAAGTCTGCCTGGATTGCAAGTACAGGATGTCAGTACATTAGTAAAACAGATATATACAAGTTCTTTGTAATTTAAAATAATTTCTCGCTAATGCTTTGTTCCAAATGCTAAATAAAAATATTCTTAACAAGGCTATTCCTCAATCTCAGGAGTCAGATTCCCAAAGGGAGGTTCAAGCAGGTACCCAAACCAAGATGGGGTGATAAGCGTTAGGAACCCACAGATTAGTGTACCCAAGTTCTGGCCTAAGAATGGAAGAATTGTGAGATTCTGCCTTAAAACAGATAAAGGCAAGAGGCCTATCGCAGAGCCCAGAAGGCGGACAAAAGGTGCAGCTAACCTTATAGCCGTTTCAATACCATATATTTTTAAATATTTATTTTCCTTCATTCTTTATTACCCTAAGTACATATGTAAGCAGAAAGGCTGGATCTTAATTTCTTACAAATGCCCATGTCCTAGATATTAATGTCACAGGCACTTTAGAACTAATATAGATAAAATGAGATTAGACCAATATGATTGTCTCTCATCTGATGTCATGATGATTTCTCTGCCTAACAATGAAACAACCATATGTCAAACCACACTAAATATCTGAATTTTCCATGCAGACTGTCTTCATTACATCTGAAACACAATACAGGACTTTAAACAGTGCAAAGATTAATAGGTTTTGAAATGTACCTGGCCCTGATGTTTGTAATATACTGTATTGTAGCTTTAGAATGGATTCTCTATTTTTAAGTATCTAGCCATCTGATAAAGCAATTAAATCTCAGGAACATATGTAAAAGTGCTTAGGTCTTACTGTATTTCACATGCTGGTTGAACTCAATAAGAACAGTTCCCAGCAAACAGTAATTCAATTTTACTTTGTTAATTATCATAAATATTTCAATATTCCACAACTGAAATGCTATGATGCCCTAACTGAGGGTTGTAATCTAGTCCCTAAAATCTTTGGGGACCATCAATAAACCTTTCAGCTGCACATTCCCCTCCAATTTAGAAAGTTATAAAACACTGGCAAAAATTAGCCCCAATATATGATTCCAGGATTCCCAGATGAGCTTGAGGACTAATCACTTACAAAGACATATTTTCCTTTCCTCTTTGTTTGCTCAACATTTCCAACACAGCATCCATAATAAAGAGGTTTTGCTTAAGCTTTAACTCTCTAGCAAGTTGAACACGCTCACATGTGCATTATGCAAGTTGGATCCAGCTAAGCCCTTTCAATGTTGGCTCCAACCTCATATGATTTTCACAGCTGGAAATATTTACTCCATCTTGCATCATTAGAGAAGATGAATCCCAGGACTCTTATGACCTGGCCTCTTACAAAAGCAGCGGGTCTAAAACAATGACGCGTGACTCCGTTGTCCTTTTTCTGTGCTCCTTTAAGCTCTCTGACCTTGCAGAGCCCATACTACAATACCATAAGCTATAGTCCTAGGAAATGACTGAAGAAAGACTTGATAGACTTTCAATGAGCATTAGCCTCTGATTAAAGGACAAAAGAGCGTATTGCTCATGACAGAATTCAGTTGATGATTTTAGAGGTAATGTCCACTTCCAGATTTTGACAGGAATTTTAATTTCCTGCTCTATGGACACTTTGCAGCTATGATAATATAAGCATAGATGTAAAAAGAAATCCAAAACATGCAATGATGTACATGGTTAAAGAGCAGTGTTATATGCATTACAGAAAAGAAATTTCCTAAACAAATGAAACCACTTCCATTCTTATTTGATTTTGCATAACTTCTCTGACATCTTTTTTTTCTTCTTTCGTGACAAAATGTAAATGTTAAGATTTACTAACGTAAGTGTCTCTTTAATAAATCATACCAGATCCACTGAAGAGGACAATAACTCTGTGAACCAAGCATACTTTGGACAGTTTCATGTCTGCTGTTCTAGTTAGTCATAGAGCTAATCATGTATTTTCTTGTTTAATGCACACCTACAATACGTGCATCCCCTTAAATATAACATGGATTTACTGTACTATGTATGGATAACTTTGCTGTTGTGCATTTCGCTTGCACTATATAATTATTCACAGCTGAATTTCTGGTACTGTGCAAAACATATGTCTGACTCCATGCAGAGTATTAATAGTATGTGAAACCTCATACCTATGTCATCACTCATTTTGTAATCCATGGATCAGTACAAAATTAATTCCCATGAATATTGTTCCATAGTTTACAAGTATGTTATGTACATATCATTTTATGTCCATAAACTTGCAGCTCTCTTCTTCTACAATCTGAGATACATTTTTTCTGTATAATTTTAATTATTTGACAATATGTCTGAAATGTTAAACTTCACACAAGTGAGCAAATGCAACAGATCATGGACAAACTTGGGACACAGGGAAACAAACTCACAATGTCCAAGCTCCCTTTGATTGAAAATCAATGCAGACAAATGCATACATTTACTTTTGGTCTAACTGAGCTTCCATAATTTGTCTCAGTATTAATGCTGTAAATACCCCCCAACACACATGCACACACCACACCCCCATTCCCAATTAAGATTCTATCTACAGTATGCATCATCCACTATTGGTGGTTTTGTGAGCACTTCAGAGCTTCTGCAAAACGAGAGTTGACAGTTCTGATTCCCAAGAGCTCATTGTGTAAGACCAACAGTGTAATTGCTTTTACCAGGCATTAACTGATCACATCACTACAATAGTTTATTAGAGAAAAATTGGGAAGAAACATTTATTTAAAAAAACATACATTACAATACATTTACAGACAGAAAACTTGACTGTGGAATCATTACTGATACCAGAGTAGTTAATATTAAGGAAAATAAGCCCTCTGACTTCAATGGAACAACTAGTGTAAGAAAGAACCAATCACGTGAATAAGGGTTGCAAAACCTGGCCCAGATTAAGACATGTCCCCTGCCCAAAGAGTTTACAAAATTGAATGGCCTGAACCCACAAACTCCTAGTCATGCTAATTATCAGGAAATCTTCACATGAAAACAAAATAAAAATATTTTTGCACAATTTTTACCTCTCTGATATTAAAATGGTCCAATTTCTTGGAACTTTCTAAGTGCAATGGAAACAGCCCTCATGGGAACACTAACATAAGGCTATTCAAAGCTTTTGCTCTTGTGTGGGATTTCATTGAAAACTCAATCTAGTTCCACTGAAGTCAATGGCAAAATTAACTCTTTAGGACACCTTCTTTAAACTGCAAACTCAGCTGACCAATGGTGAAAGAGTCCTCTTCGTCACTGGGACAATATTATCTCTGCTAGACCTCTAAACTACCATCACCCTCTCTTTCTTTTCTGGACTGAGCTTTTTGCCTGCTTGGCCTCTGTGATAGACATAACAATTTCCTGCAATATCCTGGAAAAAAACTTACTGAATTAAGTTAAAGTTTATTAAAAGTTTAAGTATTTTAGAATTCATTGTATTAAAATGCAAATGTTTATGTATTATTTTGGATTTGTGTGCAACATTTCAGGGGCAGGGGAGACATGACTAATATAAAGACTGGTAACTGCTATAAGCTTTAAAGGACTATTTGAAACGTGTCAGACAAGAATTAATTTTTAAAATTAAGTTGGTTTCCCATGGACTCTCTGGGGGAGATGTATGTAAATGAACCCCCTTGGTTATGCAGGAACACAGCCTTTTGAAACTTCACCCTAGGGAGGGGACCTGTGTCTGCTGATGACCTCTTATGTGAGGACAAGATCAGAGGCCCACACTGTATAAATGAGTGCCGCTTAGATTCATGGGTATGCTTGTTTTGAGCTACCAGATGTTATGAACTTTTGAGCACAGGAAAACAATTTCCTTGGGAGGGTCTTTAGTACTGATCACCTGTAAGAGCCCTTGTGGGATTTTTGGGGGCGTGTGATCTCTGGTAAGCTTATTAGAATGTGTGTAGGTTCTTATTTGCATATGTGTAGGCTCCACAGCAACCTGTCCTGGGTCTGGTTCTACTCAATATCTTCATAAACGATTTGGATAATGGCACAGAGAGTACACTTATAAAGATTATGGACAATGCCAACCTGGGAAGGGTTACAAGTGGTTTGGAGGACAGGATTAGAATTCAAAATGATCTTGACAAAATGAAGGAAGGAATAATCAATTACATAAATGGAAAATGACTGCCTAGGAAGGAGTCCTGCAGGAAAGGATCTGGGATGTCAGTGTATCACAGCCCAAATATGAGTCAATAATGTAAGACTATTGCAAAAGAAGCAAACACTATTCTGAGATGTATTAGCAGGAGCGTTGTAAGCAAGACAAGAAATAATTACTCCACTCTAATCAGCACTGATTAGGCCTAACTTGAGTACTGTGTCCAGTTCTGGGCACCACATTACAGGAAGGATGTGGACAAAGTGGAGAAAGTCCAGAGGAGAGCATCAAAAATGTTTAAATGACTAGAAAAATGACATAAGAGGGAAGATTGGGAAAAAAATGGTTTATTTAGTCTGGAGAAGATAAGATTGATGGGGTGGGAACAAGATAACAGTACTCAAGTACAGAAAAGGCTGTTATAAAAAGGAGGGTGATAAATTGTTCTCCTTATCCACTGAGGACAGTACAAGAAGTAATAAGCTTAAATAGAAGCAAAGGAGATTTAGTTTAGACATTAGGGAAAACTTCCTAACTGTAAGGATAGTTAAACACTGGAATAAATTACTTGTGGAATCTCTGTCATGGGAGACTTTTAAGAACAGGTTAGACCAGGGGTCAGCAACCTTTCAGAAGTGGTGTGCCAAGTCTTAATTTATTCACTCCAATTTAAGGTTTCACGTGCCAGTAATACATTTTAACGTTTTTAGAAGGTCTCTTTCTATAAGTCTATAATATATAACTAAACTATTGTATGTAAAGTAAATAAGGCTTTTAAAATGTTTAAGAAGTTTCATTTAAAATTAAATTAAAATGCAGAGCCCTCCCGGACCGGTGGCCAGGACCCAGGCAGTGTGAGTGCCACTGAAAATCAGCTCGTGTGCCGCAGGTTGCCTACCCCTGGGTTAGACAAACACCTGTCTCTAGATAATACTTAGTCCTGGCTGAGTGCAGTGGACTGGACTAGATGACTTATCAAGGTCCCTTGCAGTCCTACACTTCTATGATTGTTTTAATACCTTTTCTCTGTAATGCTTTCACCTTCAGAACAGTTGTGTTTGCTTAGAAAAAGCTGTGTCATAATTTATACCTATGGGCAACTAAGCTGCTTATGGCCTCTGAGGAGACGGCAAAGCAGGCTTGCTTAGGCAGTCTAACTTGCTGGGGGAACTCCCAGCATAGGCAGGGAACTGTACATCCTTGAAAAATCCCAGTCAGGAGAGACAAAGATTCCTGGGTCTCTACTCAAGAGAGGTGATGGCTAAGGAGCCTGAAGTGGAGGTGTGTGGGGCGGGGGGGAATACACATGCAACTGCCCTGAACTGTGACAGCCTCATTCATGGCGAGCCTTAACCAGACATTTACTAAGGTGCTCTGCTACACTGTCTAGGTCAGACAAGACAGAGACAAAGCTGTAACCGGTATACTTAAGATACCACAACCCATACTTCCTCACTAACCCCCCAATGACCACATATATACATAGATTATACACATATGTTGGTGTGTATATTGTATGTATATGTTCTGATACCAAAAAAAAAGAACCCATTACTAACCTGTTCAGTAACTGTTTTTCTTTGAGATGTGTTGCACATGTCCATTCCACTCTTGGCGTCTGTGCTCCCAGCACACATCTGTTGGAAACTTTTCCCCTCAGCTGTACTCGTTGGGCGGCTCTAATGCCCTTTGCTGCGTCATGCCACTGTATGCAAGTACAAAGGGCAGAGCAGCCCCTAGCCCCTCTCAGTTCTTTCTTGCGAGAATTCTAATACAGAGCGGCAGGAGGGCATGTCGTGGAATGGGCATGTGCAACATATCTTTTAGAAAAACTGAACAGGTTGCTAACCGTTTTTTCGTCTTTGAGTGATAGCACATGTGCATTCTGTGATGGGTTCCCACCAGGATGACACCTGGAACTGGGGTACCACTGAGCCCTCTGACCCACCAGTGCTGGGCTCCCTCTCATACTGTGCTGCTGTGACAAGCTGCAGACCCACTCCTGGTCCTACACTTTCTCCAGCATTCACACAGGTAAGGACACACCAGGCTGTAGTTACATTCAGGCTCTCTGACCAGCCACTGCATGAACCAACAATAGAGAAGCTACAGCCAAGATAAACACCAGTTTCCCAGGCATGCACCCGCCCTCTGGAGTATAAAACCAAAATTATACCATCTTGCGTAAGCTCATAGAGTTAGCCTCTCCCTCAGTGTGGAGAAGAAATGCAACAGCCTCTCTGAGCTAAGATTTCCAAGCACTTCACTCCAGCTCACTGGTTTAGATTAAAACATAAAATACATTTATTAACCACAATAAAGAGATTTTAAGTGGTTATAAGTGATAGCAAACTGATCAAAGGAGATTACCTAGTAAATAAACAAAAACGCAAACTAAGCTTAACATACTAGAGAGTTTGTTAATTCAAATCCTATCTCTCATCTTGACTGATGATACAAGTGGGCTGCAGATTCTTAAGGCACAAGTTACACTTGCTTTGCAGCTTGGAATCCCCAGGTTTTCATAGTCAAGCTAAAAATTCCTTTAACCTGGGTCCAGCACTTCCCCCCAGTGCAGTCTTTGTTCCTATGGTGTTTCCAGAAGTCTTCTTGTGTGGGGAGTGAAGAACAACAGATGATGTCACTCCCGGCCTTATACAGCTTTAGCATATGGCAGGAACCCTTTGTCCCAAACTCAATTGTGGAAAAACACTGACATCCCAAGATGGAGTCCAGAGTCATGTGGCCTGGTCACATGCCCTTGCATACCTTGCTGAGTCATAGCAGCTGTTACTTACAGGCTGTCTGGAATGTTCACAGGAAGGTTAAGTTCTTCCAGGGTCAATTGTCTTTTCTGATGGTCCATCAGCACTGTCTGGCTTCTTCATTGTTGTACCAGAAAGGCTAGTGCCTTTGCCAGAAGCTGGGAATAGGTGCCAGGGGATGGATCACTTGATTACCTGTTCTGTTCATTCCCTCTGGGGCACCTGGCATTGGCCACTGTCAAAAGACAGGATACTGGGCTAGATGGACCTTTGGTCTGACCTAGTATGGTCGTTCTTATGAGTCTCTTCCACAGGTTGTTCCTCTGGTTCTAGGACCTCTTCTTTATGCTTGGTACTGGGCCCAGTACCACATACTGGAAACAGAGCAGCTCTCCCTTCCCATCTACATGAGGGCACTGAGTAGGCACAGTGAGGGGAAGATCTGGAAGCTGGGGGAAAACATCTTGGGTTCCAGAAAAGCCATTTATATGGGGCTAGACCCCAGAGACCTGGCCACATTCCCATTGTGGGGTCATGATAGTAGGAGGGATAGAAGATTTACAGGGGGACCAGCAGATCCTGCTTCAGCTATCCCTCCTTGGAGGCAAGCACCTGGTGATGGGCGGAACATCACCATCATCGCTGACTTCCCCACAGTACTTACAGCAGACTTCTTGGGAAGCAGGCAACTGTGGTATCATAGGATGTACTGCTGGAGCTGGTGCCAGACAGGGCAATGGTACTGAGGGATCAGGCTCCTTCTCTGATAGACACTGGCACTGAGAGGCAGGGCAAATTCTTGCTGCTGCAAACTCCTCTGAGGTAGGTGTCACTAAGATCATATCTTGTTGCAGTGCCAATTAAGTTGATGGTTCCACTTCTGGCACTAGGCTGGATGGTGCCCATTTTGGTGCCAGAGCCAACTGAAGCACTGACTTGGAGGAGGAGGGCTTAGATTTCAGATGCACTCGACTCAACTCCTTCTCTCCCCTCTTACCAGACTTGGAGGATGGAGATCTTCCCGTGGCCAGAACCTATGTAGATATCTTACATTGCTTCCTCAGCACCGGCAAGGGAGACTGGTGCCAGGACTCGGATAACGCTAGAGGCATGCTTCTCATTGAAGCTTCAGCACACAACACCGAGTCAAACCAGGATGGCTCTGATGGTGACCTGTGTGCTGCCCCCATTGGCAGGAATTTCAGCCTAGCTTCCCTATCTTTCTTTGTTTTAGGCTTGAATTCCCAGCAAATCTGGCATTGCCCAGCAAATCTGGCATTGGTCCTTTACGTGTGCTTCATCCAGGCACTTCGGACAACTACTGTGCGGGTCACTTACTGACATAGGCCTTGAGCAAGAAGCACCCAGCTTGACGTCTCATTGCCGGCAGCAGAACCCCACAACAGGGGAAAAACAACAAATTCAAAAAGCTTTTTTTAAAAACACAATTAAAACTTAAAACTGTAATAGTGATACTAACTACTAGACTAAGTATATCACATACAAAGCTGAGAGAAAACTGTTCTGGTAATGAACAGGGATTTCAACAACCATCATGAGCAATAAGAAAGAACTGAGAGGAGTTAGGGGCGGCTCTATCCTTTATACCTGAATGCAGTGGCAAGCGGCACCAGAGGGTGCTTGAGCCACCCAATGGGTACCAGACTGGGAAAAAGTTTCCAACAGCCATGCAGTGGGCACACAGACACCAAGAGTGGAATGTACACATGCAATCACGCAAAGAACAACTAAACTGATTAATAAAAAGAAAAGATTTGATGTCAAATATTTTTCTGCATGTTCACCTCTTGTTTATTTGTACACTATCTTAATTTATCCCTTCTTCATGTTTAGACTTGAACTCCAGCAAGGAGTGAATCAATCCTGCCAGAACACATTCAATTGCTTCAAGTGAGAATAACTTCCTGGAAGTTTTGTTTACTTCTTTGTATTTTTGAACTAACCACAATTTTCTGTTATCCAAACAATCTCTATACTTAATATCACAGAAGAGAAAATCTGTATGAACAATAAATATGATACGCTGGCAAGAACTGGACAAAAGAGAGAGGATTTTTCCCTAAGCAAGTTCAAAAACAACAACAAAAATGCTGTATTTCCCCAGATCCACTGCCAAACCTCTACACTTGGATAGTTCCCAAAGTATTAATTGTGTGAACTCAAACAGAGCATGCTCTTTTAAACTGCTGCCATTTATAGATCCACAAGGCAATAACTGCTGAATTGGGGTGGTGATGGGAGAAAGTTACAACTTCTTGCTGTTTTTTCTGAAGCATGTTTTCCTTGAATAGGTTTAGGGATATTGCAGAAACCTGAAAATACATAAAGTACACAAATATATCTAGGCACACAGTTCCGTGCCGTTTTAAGAATATATATTTCATAACATATGCTGAATTACCGCTTTCAATTTGAAGGCCAGAAGAGGGGGTTTGGGAATGATTTCTTTCAGGATGTGGTCCCATCAAGTATGAGTTGTAATTGTTTAATGGTACCCCATACGGGTTCCGACCACACATCACTAGTTGTCACCTATCATTAAACAATTACAACCCATACTCGATGGGGAGCGCATCTTGACAGAAATCTTTCCTGAACGCCCTCTTCTGGACTTCAAACCACCCCCCAACCTTTCCAAGCTCATCATCAGTGGCATGCTCCTAACATATCAGGGCACACCAACTCAAAGTGGCACCAGGCCCTGCCAGAACAACAGATGCAAAACCTGTAGAAATACCTCCACTCCTATGATGATCAGCACCCCCCCACAATTCATCTTTCAAGATCCAGGGATCCTTCATATGCCTTTCACAACATGTGGTGTACCTTATTCAGTGCACTAAATGCCCCAACAACAACTATGTGGGTGAAATCAGACAATCACTCCACACACACAGAAAACTGATAAAAGACAAAAACAGAATATCACCTGTAGGTGAACACTTTTCACAAAGCAATCTATCTAGATCTGACCTCTCAGTCCTCATCATCAAAGAAAACCTGCACAAAACCTTCAAAAGATGAGCCTGGGAGCTAAAATTAATAACTTTGATAAACACTAAAAATCACAGACTGAAACACTGGATTTATGGCTCACCACAACACTTTATAAATACACTAATCACCCCCAGCTTTGGGATTTTTTTTCCTCCAGTCCCCACTTCCCTCCCCCATGACTGGAGAGGTGTTAATGGGCCGCTTCATCTTGAATAGTCCCTTGAAATATGTGTTAACTACTTATGCTAAACAAGCTGTTCCACTTTGTATTTGATGACATTCTGAGTACATTTCCCAGACTGAAGAAGAGCTCTGTGTAAGCTGGAAAGCCTGTCTCTGTTACCAGCAGAAATTGGTCTAATAAAAGATATTACCTCACCCACCTTGCCTCTCTAATATCCTGGAACAAACATGGATACAACAACATGGCACACAGATTTTAATTATAGAATTCAACGAACATAGTAGTATTCTAAACCAATAATTACACTGGAACAGCATCCCTCCATTGTGGTGTTCCTTGGACACAGCAGCATCTTAGCTGGGGGTTTTTGCTTGTGGAATTACCTGTGTATAGACCTGCTGTTCTGATATCTTTGTTCAAGGTAAACAGCACTTGTGCACATATTATGGGTACAAGTAGACTAGGGAAATATTTTGGAGCCTCTGTGTCACTTATTTCCCTTCCAAAAAAGCTAAGTTATACTAAAGCCTTATAAAATGCTACAGCTCAGCAAAAAGGCAACAATATTTAACAAACTAGAAGCCAGGTCTTGGTTTTAAGATATTGCCATTACATTGTGGTGTGGGGAGAGGAGTAGGAAGGTGAAGGGTCAGTGAGGAGCCATGCTTCTGTAGGAACCTGAGGCATTCTGACTAAGCCAGAAATCCTCTATGGGCAGGAGCTCCACTTCCCTTTATACAAGTACAGCCAATACTCCCTTCCACTCTTGGGCAGACATGCTGTTTTTTCTGGAAGGAAGCAGCCCCTCTTCCCAAACCCCTTTTAGTAAAAATAGTACACCTCCAACAGCTTCAGCCAGGCACAGTGCCTAGGGTGACCAGACGTCCCGATTTTATCGGGACTGTCCCGATATTTACTTGTTTGTCGGTCTAGATGCGAATTGTCCCGATATTTTGCCCTCCGGAGCACAGGCGGAGGGGGCTCGCACCCTCCCGCCCTGACTCCACCCTGGCCCCACCCTGACTCTGCCCCTCCCTCCCCCAGTGGATCCCTCCCCAAATCCCCACCTGGCCCCACCTCTTCCCCAAGCACACCGCATTCCTCCTCCTCACCCCTCCCTCCCAGGCTTGCGCTAATCAGCTGTATGGCGGCGCAAGCGCTGGAGGGAGTGGGGAGAAGCAGGATGCAGCAGCCATCTCAGGGGAGGTAGAGGCAGAGCAAAGCTGAGATGGTGCGGGGGGGGGGCGGGGGCGGAGCTACCGGTGGAAGCTCAGCCCCCACCAATTTTTCCTATGCTCCGGTGGCTTTTTTTCCCCGCTTTTGTTTTTGTTTTTCCTTCCGCCGCCAGCTCTTGGGTTTTTTGTTTTGTTGTTGCTCTGCCGGCACCCCCCTTCCCCACCCCCGCGTCTCTCATCTGGTCACCCTAACAGTGCCTCAACTTCTCACTGGTATTTTACCCAGAGCCTGGGAAGGGCCTGGGTGAAGGCTACTTGGATGCTCTCTGTCTACTGTATGCATCTCTGCTGAGCCAGACACAATCTAGCCCTAGATGTTTGCAAATCTTTATCATTCATCCAGTGTGGTGAGTCAGGGCAAGTGAATGGTCCTTTAATTTTTTGTGACCAAAATTTAAATTGTGACTTAGCTCATCAGCAGTGCAAATATGTTTGATGGTTCATACTCTGCCCATCATAAAACCATCCCACATTTCTGCCTGAGCAGCCATGTTGCTCAGTTGGAATGGCACAGGGCTGATTTAGCATAAGTACTGCCAGGCAGGTTTTGTGTGCTTTAGGACATCTGTGCAGGGAAGGCTGGTCCAGCCCCTGGTCACATAAAGCTTGAATCATGCCACTGCTCTTAGTCATTTTCATCAGCACTATATTCACAGCAATGTAAACCAAATGTATTTCAAACTCAGCACACACTGTAATGTGTGCACTGTAAAGATGTGATTTCAATTTTTATACTGTTCAAAGCCCCAGAGAAAATATATTTTAGAGACACAAAAAAGATAGGTGGCTAAAGATTGAAGAATAATGCACAGAAGGAGCTATTTATTGCGAATCTGAAAATTAAACAAGACAGATAAGATCTCAAGGTTGTACAATACTAAGAGTATTTTAGAGGGATTTAATTACTATGCTACTGATCCAGAAATTTGAACTGTATGGGCAGATCTTTAATGGATCCACCCACATGCATCAGATTGCGGGATTATAGCCAATGCTATTGTAAAAAATGGGATTTTGGAATACCAGATTACCCTTGACCTGGGAATCCTGGTGTTCAATACTGGACTTTTTATGCTGCGATTTTAGGCCATACTTGACTAGCTGATTAAGTTAATTTTGGCAAAATAAGCTGTAAAATTGCCTGAGTTGTTGGGGCAGAGAGGGCTCTTTAAAGACAATACAGGAGGCAGTGAATTTGACTTGACATATTTGTTGACTGAACATTCCTAGAAATTTGGTTATGCTTTCTTTGGAATAAAGGATCTTACGGGGATTTCTTATAGAACCATAGTGCCATTTCTGTAGCATTAACATAGGGGAATTATTTTACACAAGTTTATTTTCCTTAACATTTTTCCTTGCAGCTATTAACAAAAAAAAAAAAAAAGGTAAGTGACCTAGTCTGAATTGCCTCTCCTTTATTACAATGGGTGTTAAAGCTTAAAGAATCTGTCTATTTTTAAAAGCAGTCTCTTGAAAGTACTTCTGTAAAATATGGGAAATTTATCTGTAACCCACTTGGTAATTTCCTCTTTTTGGGGGGGAGGAAGCGCTACTTTGATATGGCATTTTCATTATTTGTTCAAATAAATAGTGCTCAGGAGGATATTTTTCTCCTTCATTATAGTTTCTGGCCTTTTATCCTGTAGCTATCAAAGAAATGCTGCCCCCCCCCCAATATTTTAGGACTAACATTTGGCTATTCTGTTTTGACAACCATAGAATACACCATAATAAATCTCCATTGTTCTAATTGTTTGACACAAAAACATAAACACATGCTAAGTTTTAACCTGTGGTTAGGAACAAGTATTACACAACGTAACACAGCCAACACATTTAGAATGGGGAAAACTAACCTCATGCTCTTTTAAAAAGCGGAATGTAAGAAGTTGGGAAGAGTACTGTGAATACAGTGATCACTCTCCAAAAGCTGCCTTGTAAAAATAAATAAGGTTACTTCAGTATGTGCACTATTCCCTTATCCTCTTTTCTTACAACAACATATATTTCCAACAGTGCAAATACTGAGGTTATCTATGCTTTTAAGGGTGCCATCTGCATACCCTCTTCCAGTGCAGTACTACTATACTTTTCCTATCAGCTCCCTCTGCTGACAGTAACATGCATAGAAAATTATTGAACCAGGTGTCCTCAACAAGCCTGTCAACCTACCGCATAAGTCTATATCTTACCCTGTTCCCGTGTAGGTGGCATTTGCAAGGAGGGTGAAACAGGCTGTTTTGTGCCCTCCCTGCAAAGTAAGGACAGGCCAGAATTGTCAGAAGTGATTACCATTCAAGCACCAAGAATGCAGGTGTATACCCTGCAGTCAGAAACTCAGTAACCCAAAGCAAAATTTGTGCTGCTCTGGTTTAACGCAACCATAAGGTCATTCTAGTTTATAAAACTGAGTAACTTCAGATTCCTTTCAGCTCCAGTAAAAGAAAACATAGGAGGATACATGGAAACAGCCAGAGAAAGTGAGACTATAGGAAAGAGCAGAAGAAGAAAGAATAAGAATGATGACCATCTGATGCCAGGTTTGTGTTTACTGTCTGGTTACAGTCATCTGGGAAAGTGAAAGGATAAGGAAAAGCTGACCTGAATTTCCCTAACTATGGGGTTCCAACTTCTAACCAGACTGCCTTTCGCTGCACTCTGCAGGCAACATCTTGGCAGTGTCTGTTAAACACAGCGTCCGTGGTGCTCAAGAGAATTGATGTCTATGCACATCTGTGCTGTCCACAGAAAGTCCATCCAGAAAACTAAAACAACAAAATGCTTTTTACCAACACTATGGGCCTGCCGCAAAGCCCATTAACTTCAAAAGCATTTGGATCATGTCCTAAGAGAATAGGAGCCAGAGAAATATGGTTTTCAAGGAGATACAATCTTGTGGATTGTGCCCTGAAACTTTGTCTCCTGTTCTTAACTTGTTTAAGTCCTGATGCATTAGGATAGATTTTGCATTTTGCTCAGATTCACTCTGCTCTGTTTATTAAACTATTCTTCAGTGCCATGTCTTCTTTTGCACTCTGTCACTATCTATAGAAGAGAGGATGTTTCTGTTATATACTGCCACATAAATTGTACGCTTTCCTTAATTTAAGGAAAATTCAGGTAGCCCTACCTCATGTGAAGCCATTTCTCTTTTCTCATCTATTTAGCTGTATTTCCAAACCACACCTCCACACCCATTAGGTCAGATATGATGGTGTTGCACAGAAGTATAACAGTGGTGGAAGGTCTCCACATCAGAATATTTGTGAGAGAGGGGAAATGTGAGATCATAGAAAACTTCTGAACTTGGCTTAACTGTATAGAAGAAAAAATATGTTTCAATTCAAATTGCTCACCAAGATAGATTAGTAAATCAGGGAAAGCTTGACAATAAAGAGATCTGTAAGGTTATATAAGATGTAGTTAAACTCCTCAGTGTGTACCAGGTGGTTAATGCCTTCAAAACTCTTTGAAGATGAAAAGAGCTGCAGAATGTAAGTGCTAAGTATTGTAAGGAGAACTATTTGATAATTATATTCTTTTATCCACAGTTCTCTATATTTGGCAGAATCCACCTCTTCCTATCATATTATTGAAAATCTTAAATTTTCATTAAAAATTAAGTATCAGAGGGGTAGCCATGTTAATCTGGATCTGTAAAAAGCGACAAAGAAAGTGGGTATTCACCCACGAAAGCTTATGCTCCAATACTTCTGTTAGTCTATAAGGTGCAACAGGACTCTTTGTTGCTTATTAAAAATGAAGATTCTAGCTCTTGTGATTGTGATGAAAACCTTCCAAACACAGACTACATATAATTGATGTGGTGAGCTCTGCCTGACTCAACAGCCAGCCTAATTTAAAGCTGTGACCTACGCTATCCATCTGAATGGGATGTTCATTTTGAATTTCAATACGGGGGGACAGGTATGAACCACAGTGCCTTCACAGCAAAACACAAAATCCCCTTAGACTTAGCCTTCCTACGGTACTAGAGCCTGTCAAACCTTAATGTATTATGATATGGTCTTTAACCACATATTATTTGGACAAGAATGTGGTGAAGAGTTCCAAGAGAAAAGATGTTTTCTTCTATTCAAGGTACTGGACTGAGAACCAGGACAGTTGGGTTCTATTTCTAGCTTTTACAGAAATAATCATGTGGAACTTCTCAGTTACCCACTCTGTCACAGAGCTCTTACATGATGTTCGATAAGACTGTATTATAATACAGTGGTTCTCAACTAGTTGTACATGTACCCCTGAGGGCACTCAGAGGTCTTCCAGGTGGTACATCAACTCCTCTAGATAGCTGCCTAGTTTTACATCAGGCTACCTAAAAAGCACTAGCAAAGTCAGTACAAACTCAAATTTCATACAATGACTTGTTTATACTGCTCTATATACTAGACACTGTAAGTACAATATTTATATTCCAATTGATTTATTTTATAATTATATGGTAAAAATGAGAAAGTATGCAATTTGTCAGTAATAGTATATTGTGCCACTTTTTTGTATTTTTATGTCTAATGTTGTAAGCAAATAGTTTTTAAGTGAGGTGAAACTTGGGGTACACAAGACAAATCGGACTCCTGAAATGGGTACAGTAGTCTGGAAAGGTTAAGAGCCACTGTTATAGTGCATGTGCACACAAGGGCAGAATTAATCTGGCAACCTTATCTCTGGCATTTCCTTATTTTGAGTTCTTTACTCTGCAACTTTAAAGTTCTTTTAATGTCATGTTCTGTATGTAATTATTTAGGTTTCCAATGCATTCCTCCAGCATTGCACTAACTTTCAGAGATGAAATGCTTAAAGCAAGTGTTTGTTAGTAGGACAACTCAGGAATGGCAAAGAAAAATAAAACATTCACAGACATTTCTCATCATTTTAGTCAAACACATGCCTGTGGGGTGGCAGCACATAAGTATCCTGGAAGAGAGAGCCATGTGTATTCCAGCCTCATGAAAGGCATATTTGAATATGACAGTCTTTCCAAAGAAAGGCTCTGCAAATCACTGACAACCAAAGGGTTTATTGGCTGCCTTCCCTACAGCTGCAAAATTGTATTTCATCTTTGGACCATTGAAAGGAAATCCCATTGCATGAGGCCAGGGATCAGTACATTTCACCTCCTGGAGAGGAGACTCGAACTGGGATTCCACAGCAGCAGTAAGAATTAAAAGTTTTATACTGTGAATCTATCACAGGCTACCCCACTACGAGAAAATGAATTTGTCTGGAGCCTCTCTCAAGTAATACAAAACGGACTCTACTGTACTCTATACAGTAGAAGTGGCTCTGGAGCTCCACTTAAGTGTGCTGTGTGCAACTGAGACTGAACAACATATAAAAAAGTTTACATTTGTACTCCATGGAGTGATTTTACAAGACAACGTGGACCACCCTAATAATGAGACAGAACTCCCCCAAACCTCTCTTACTTTAGAAGTGCTTAAAATCTAATCATCATACCGCTCATTTATGGAAATGTACACAGTTCTAGTCAAACAGGAATGCTCTAACAAAGACATCTTTGAGTATTCCTAGATAAACAACCCAGGAACCAATGTACAGTATGTCCAACCCAATAAAAATAATCATCTGAAATGATATTTGCCAGGGTCAGAAACTGTATGTTTATACATTTGCAAAGGGAGAGCCCTTTCAAAGTCAATTAAACAACATGAACCTGGCATTTCCACCTGCAGCTTTAGTTCAAATGAAAAGTGGAACTGTTTTTTGCTTTATTACATTAGCAGAGCAAGAATGTGTCCAGAAATCACCTCCTGTGATTGCAGCATGAAAAGTGAAGCTCTAAGTTTTGCCAGAACTTTACTGTTAAACGTACTCATGGTTATCATCCCATCAAAGTGAGCAGAAAGTTAAATAATACTATCCACATAATGTGGGCATTGAAAAATCTCCATCCTCCGAAAGCAGACAGCACATATGTAAGTACTGTATAATCTTGGCATACTAATACCTTATGTCTGTGGATAGTAATTACTTTTTATTATTGTAAGGACACAAAAGTTCTAGTGTAAACTTACCCAGAAGGGGCGGATTTTGTGTGTGCGTGCACTCATGTGTGTGTGTGCAGGAACTAAGGGCTTAAAAATCTATTTGAACTGAGCTGTATTTTTATCTCAGTAATGAGAGAACACAATCTGTGTGTTGCTTCACTATTATCACAACACTCTTCAATTCCAGTGGGCTTGGGGAATCCAAAAAGCAAGACATTTTCAGAGGGAACATCTAGACAGAAAACTCCTGATATGTTTTTATCTTGGATGCAAGTTGCATCTTCCTCTCCTCCCAGCGCCCCTTTATTCCCCCACCTAAGGTATGTCATACTCTAGGGTGTCCTCAAGGACACTGCTTTGTGGCATAACATGGCTCTAAGCAACTAAATAATAAAAAAAAGTTACAGCTTCCCCTGTAAACTTTGCTGACTGCAGCAGTCTGCAGATATAAAATGCATCTACAAAGCACAGACAGGACTTATATAGGCATTTCTACAAAGTGGATGGCAGTACATGCAGCAATGTGCTACGAAATACTTCATAATCTAGATTTAGAAATATGGTTTTAATTTTACACTACATCTGTTGTTCTTGCAGCAATAAAATACTCACAAAATGCCAATGTTACACAGATCAAATTAACCAGGAAAAGGGGAGGGTCTCTTCCAATTCTGCAAAACTACTTCCAAAATCCAGCAGAGGGATATATAGATATATATAAACAAATATTCACGACATGGGTTTTTTTCATGTGGAGTGCAGAGTTTTGAAATGTAGTCTCTTAATAAATCCTATTTTTCTCTTGAAAGAATACATACAGACTTCCAGAGGTGAATTGCAATACTAATAAGGATGGATATAACTGAAAAGCATAGAACTTTTGTTCCAAAACAGGACTGAAATCCCCTGCCAACAACTTGGGGTGCACTCAACCCCATTTCCTTGAAGATTTTAGTGCCATAAACATACACAATATTGTCTAAACCATCATAAAAGCACTAGAATTAGTTCTCTTTGTTGCATGGCAATTCTTACTGGATTCACAAGCTACAATGGATATGTTTAGGTCTTTGCTTCAGTTAAGTTTAAGAGTTTTAAACAACTATCTCTTGTACCTGAATTTTGCCCTGCAGGCTGCCTTTCTCTTATATTTCTCTTTCAGATAGTCTTTAATCCTTCCTTACATACTGAAAGCAAATTTGTATTGCAAAAACACAGACATTTTCCAAAAAACACAAAGTTGTCATAGCTACTTGCCTCTTGGCAATTTCTGAGCATTTCCCAGGTTTAGTGCAATATGTCCACAGAAAAGTAGAAAGACCAGTCTTGATATCATGGTTACAAACCCAAACTCGCACAGTGAATGATGCTGATGGGTATCACAGAACAAGGTACTGCAGCTGTACTTAAGTGAACTGTTCTCTCAGTGGCAGAGGCAGCAAACTTTGACAGCAGCTTAGTTTACAGTGGGAGGAGAGAGAATGACATCATACCCTCCCACTGGAAAAGTAAGGAAATTTAGCTTTAAAATGATATTATCAGACTCCCGATTGCAATAGACTTCTGGTTTTTGTTATAGGGTCTTTCAGTCTCTCAGGCTTACAAAGGATCAACCTGTGATCATTTACACTTCATGCAAAGAAATCACACAGATGTCAAACTTCCATTAAAACTGCCCTGGAAAACCAGACAGGGAGACATACTATTACACTGCTTTGTCCAAAGGTGAACTGCAAATGTAAAATTAATTTTTTACATTACCCAGAATATTATTTTACCTTATTGATCTCAACATTTTTCTGACCCTAAGATCTTGTCCAACTTAGCACGATTTGGGGCCAGATTCTGCTGTCATTTGTAATCAGAATAAATATGGACTTAAATTGACCAGAATTTGACACACAGTATTTATAAAGTAAAGGATCTCTGTCTGTAAGACTAAATGCCACTGTCCATTTGTTTATTTTACTTTGTCCACTTTTAAAACATTTTACATTTTTGCCTTTAATACAAATTGTGAGAGTTACAGTTGAACCCTGTTATGTCGCCGGCCTAGGGGTTTGCCAAAAATAGTCCAGATAACCGATGATCGAGATAAACCCCTATCCACCCCCCCACCCCTGAATTCCCCTGCCCTCTCTCCAACACCCCCTCCCTGCCCCCTTACCGCGGTGCCTGCACGTGGCTGGATCCGGCGAAGCGGGACGGGGAAGCGGGGCCGGGCGTCCGGGGACGGGGAAGCGGGGCCGGGTAGCCAAAGAAGCGGGACCCGGTAAGCGGGCCGGGCAGCAGGCGAAGCGGGACCGGGTAAGCGGGGCCGGGCGGCAGGCGAAGCGGGGACCGGGTAAGCGGGGCCGGGCGGCAGGCGAAGCGGGACCGGGTAAGCGGGGCCGGGCGGCAGGCGAAGCGGGACCGGGTAAGCGGGGCCGGGCGGCAGGCGAAGCGGGGACCGGGTAAGCGGGGCCGGGCGGGCGGCAGGCGAAGCGGGGACCGGGTATGCGGGGCCGGGCGGGCAGGCGGCGAAGCGGGGACCAGCGAAGCGGGGCCGGGCGGACGGGCGGGCGGCGAAGCGGGGACCGGCGAAGCGGGGCCGGACGGACGGGCGGCCGGCGAAACGGGGACCGAGCGGGGACCAGGTATGCAGGGCCAGACGGACGGGCGGGCGGCGAAGCGGGGACCGGCGAAGCGGGGCCGGGCGGATGGGCGGGCGGCGAAACGGGGACCGGGTATGCGGGGCCGAGTGGGCGGGCGGGGACGGGCAGGGACCGGGTATGCGGGCCCGCGCGCCCGGAGAAGCGGAGCCGGGCGGACGGCGAAGCGGGGACCGGCGAAGCGGAGCCGGGCGGGCGGGCGGCTGGCGAAGCGGGGACCAGGTATGCGGGGCCGGGCGGGGACGGCGAGGGACCGGGTATGCGGGGCCGGGCGCGGGGGTCGGGCAGGGACCAGGTATGCGGGGCCGGGCGGGCGGGCGGCGAAGCGGGGCCGGGCGGGCGGGCGGGGACCGGGTATGCGGGGGCGGGCGGGCGGCGAAGCGGAGCCGGGCGGACGGGCGGCAAAGCGGGGACCGGCGAAGCGGAGCCGGGCGGGGGGGCGGCAGGCGAAGCGGGGACCAGGTATGCGGGGCCGGCCGGGCGGGCGGGGACGGGCAGGGACCGGGTATGCGGGGCCGGGCGGGCGGCGAAGCGGAGCCGGGCGGACGGGCGGGTGGCGAAGCGGGGACCGGCGAAGCGGAGCCGGGCGGGCGGGCGGCAGGCGAAGCAGGGACCAGGTATGCGGGGCCGGGCGGGGACGGGCAGGGACCGGGTATGCGGGGCCAGGCGGCTGGGGACACGGTGGGTCGGGGACGCGGGGAGCCGGGCGGCTGGGGACACGGGGAGCGGGCGGCTGGGGAACCGCGCGGCTGGAGAGCCGGGGAGCGGGCGGCTGGGGACACGGTGGGTCGGGGACGCGGGGAGCCGGGCTCGAGATATTAGGGTTCGGGGAATCGACATAAGGGATGAGAAACCCATAAGACAAAGAGGGAGTTTGGCGGTTCCACTTGTAAAACGTCGACTTAATAGGGTTGGCAAGTTAACCGAGGTCGAGATAAATGGGTTCGACTGTACTAGCAAGCTGCAAAGCTGAAGATAAGAGGAAGCTAAATTCCTGGCCGGGGGTGGGGGGAGGAGATCAGACAGTGGGTAGGTAAAGGCCAAATTCTGCTATCATTTATGCCAGTGTAAATCATAAGCAACTCCATGGAAATCAGTGGATTTATTCCAGGTTTAAACAGGTGTAACTAAGAGCTGAATTTGTCCCTAATAATTAATAAATTGGAGGGGGGGAGTGGCAGAGGTGAGGGATGAGGGGGAATTTCAAAGGGGGATTTCAAAAATGAGGAAGCTCATGAAAAATGCTCTAAGGTCAAATGAAAGGAAATTAAAATTATTAAACCCTCCCTAGAGTCTACTTAAGCATCCCATAAATGATTTCCTGATCTAGACGTTTACTTTAAAGCCTGGTCAGGCCCTTTTTGTTTGAATCCTGACATGAGGAAATCTTTTCTCAGTCCCATCATGCTACAATTCAGATAAAGTAGTAAACTGGAAGTTAATATTACAGATGGATCCAAACATCCTCATCCCCTGCACTTTGGGAAAATTCAGATCCTGAAAGTTTGAGCATCTCGCATAAGAAGTATGAAAATTAAAAAAAGATTCTTGCAGCAGATGAAACTTGGATGACACACAGAGGTGATACAGGTAGGCCTCAGAGACTGGGACTGGGCATTTCTCAATGCACTGACATCATCTGTTGGTAAAATGATCGACAAAGGAGTGGCACTGATATCACCCTTCGATGTAGCTGCTCATCTGATTGCTGGAATAAAGTATGTAAATGTTGTTTTAAGGGGTTAAAAATGAAAGGGGGAAAATGGTATTGTGTATAGTGGAGAAATGCTGACATTCCAATCCAGATTTTTAGTTGTAGTGATGTACAATAAAGGGAGAAAACAGAGCTGGATGCTCAGCAATATCTTGCCTTTTACTTTAAAAAAAAATCTAAATATATATGTGGGAAAATCCTCTGTGAAACGCATTCTAATTTAAACTATTCCAAATAAGGCACCAAAGGCCTGTCAGATGATGGGTTAGTATCTTAAGGGAAGCTACAGAAGATAATACTAAAATTAGGTTATGCAATGTGCTCTCTCTATAATGCTGCAGAAGCAGGAGTAGACAGCATCAACTTGCCTTGCAGACAGTCTGCCTTCCCTTTCACAATCACATGACACCCTTCTGGCCAACTATAGCAATTTATTATAAGGAAAATCAATATTAGAAAACTATGTACTTTAGTTATCTAATGCAACAGTGTTTTCCCCTCTCTTGTAAGAAATAATTGTACTCTTAATTTTCATTTAATCTTCTGCTCCTCACATGCTTCTCTGCTGCCCATTTCCCTTCCCCAATTCCTCAATACCTGCACGTCTCTGTCACTCAGTTTCCTTCTCTGCTGTACTTGCTGCTCAGCTATCTGGATTTCTTCTTGGCCATACTTCCAGGCTACCCAGTTCCTTCTCCCTTTGATCATTCCTGCAGCTAGCCACTCTGGTTATTCTAGGACTCCAAGGCTGGCTCCTGTTTCATTTCCTCCTTGTCTTCTGTAGCAGGTGCTCATAATACAGGCAGTTACAGTTTGGTAAGTAGGTGCAAGTTAAAAGGTGGTAAAGGTAAAAAGAAGGTAAAAAGAACCTACTTAGGGTTCTCTCTGGATGTACTTCAGTTCCTCAGATATGGTCCTTTGTGTCTGTGCTGTCCATACTCTGTATGATATTGTGCCTTCCTTTCCCAGAAGAACTGCTTTTCCTGGAAACATTTCTGTCACCAGAAAAAAACTCTGCCTTTCTCTTTCACACAAATCCTTACACTAGTTACTGGCCATTGCTTACAGCAGTGATGAGAAGTTAAACATGCAACTCTGTGTTCTGCAACAACATGTATCCTATATGGTTATGTACTTAATCAGAATCAGCATATGGTTCAATTCACAGAAATTTGACAGAACAAGGAGTAATGGTCTCAAGTTGCAATGGTCCCTTCTTTGAGCAGGGGGTTGGACTAGATGACCTCCTGAGGTCCCTTCCAACCCTCATATTCTATGATTCTATGAAACAGAAGAACTGGACTTTTCGACCATTCATGTGGAACATTATGCAAACCAAAGTGCCTTAGATTTTCCCTCATTTCCACAAACTTCATGTTATCCACCTGTAAACTCTTACTACTGTATCAGAAGCAAGAAGTTAACCTTGGAAGCTTTAGATAATAATAGTTTTGCACTCTGATGCCATTAAACGAATGCCTAGAAAGTGCATTACAAAGGCAGGATAAGTATTTCAGATGAGGAAAGTCAGATACAGGTCAAAGTCATGCAGTGAGTCAATTGAAGATCTCCTGACTCCTTCATCTGTCCTAACCCCTAGACCATGTTGCCTGAACAATAGTTAAGTACTTAAAAGTTCACCTGCTTACCTCAGTAGTGTCTAGTTTGGGTGCAGAACAAAGTATCTCTACTATAGACTCACTTTCTCTCTCATTCTGACATTTTTCAAACCAGTAAGTGCTGTGAAAATGGAGGTGCTGAAGAGGAATTAAACTTTTTCAAATATAAACAAATATAAACAAAGATTCTTGGTAAGATTTGGGCTAAAGTTCAAGATAGTTCTCATATTATCTAAACTAATTCATCCATCATCCCTCAATAGTGGAATCTCCTTCCTTAGAGGTTTTTAAGGTCAGGCTTGACAAAGCCCTGGCTGGGATGATTTAGTTGGGTTTGGTCCTTCTTTGAGCAGGGGGTTGGACTAGATGACCTCCTGAGGTCCCTTCCAACCCTGAGATTCTATGATTCTATGAATATTCCAGCAAACCAAATTCTAGGAGCTGACTCAGCTCTTTGTTGTTCTGAGTTAGATAAAGGGGATAGTTCTATATGTTCCATACTGTTTGAGACAGGAAGGGGGATTGTAAATGGATGCATAAAAACTGAGATCCAGTCTTCTGTGTGTGAATGTTGACCATCTCTTGACACTTTCTAAGAGTAGGGGCTTTCTTTCCATTTCTTTGCCTCAATTTTTCTTCCCCTCACGGCTGTTAAGAACGCGGTACATCGGTTGGCTTCCACTGTGTCCCCCCACGAGATGGCTGCACTTCAGTGGTGCTGTGTCTATTGTCTGTTCAGAGCCTTGGGAACTTTTGAGATAAAATGTACTACATAAATGCTAATTGTAATCATCGTTCCCTTGTGGGTGACTCAGTTATTGGACTCCTTATCATTCTTGTAAATCTGTCACAGGATCTTCTGAAAGCCTTGAGGAAAAGAGAGATGCCAAAAAACATTGACTCAGCTGTAATACTTAAAAAAAAAAGCAGCTTAATTCGCTCCTTCTGTGAGCGTTTCCTTATTCTCATCTTCCCCCCTTCCACTTTCTAAGTGTGTATATCTGCCCTGTTATACTATGAAGGATGTAAGGGTCTGCTTTTAACAATGTAGTATGGTAATCATCTCTTTGGACATATGTAGGGTAGGATGTGCCTCCTGTGTCATGCAAATGGTGGACAACGGCAATTTCATTGTCTTGCTCCCAAACTGAATTCCAGACCCTCAAGGTCAGTGGTGGGAGTCAGAAATCTGTTATTGCTATAAAGTTATTCATCCGCATCCAGTACTGTATTCCATGACCTCCTGCTGCAGTGAATTCCACAGGCTGACTACATGCTGAGTGAAACGTTTCCTTTAGTTCATCTAAATGCACCAATTAGCAGCATGCTCATGCCAATTCCTGGTACAGCAGCATGGGATTGCACTGGTGTGAGTTCAGAGATGATTTCTGAGGTTCCAAAAACACTGTATATTTAGTTGGAGGGTTCAGTCTCTGCAAGCTCCTCCTTGCTGAATCATGGCAGTAATAGGCAGTAATAGGCAAACTGCGTTTCATTCAATTCTTAAAGGTCAAGCTGGTAAGGGATCTTTCCCCCTTGAACCTGTGTAGCACTTGCAAGTCCTGAATATTGTTATTGGAGAGATCAGAGCCTTGGATGAAGGCTGGTTTCCTCCCTCTTAACAGCCTGGACTGTTGGTATTTCAGATAATTAGTTGGAAGAGAATGACAGGAGTCACTCCTGCTCTGTTCCCCCAATGTCTGCACTGTAGCACTCCTTCCAAACATACACCCTCTACAGAACTCTTTCCATCAAAATGCTTACTGACTTCTTGCAAACTTGGCTCAGTGAGTGACTATTTTGTGTTGAGGAATGGGTAGGAGCAGGGCACTCAAGGTGGAAAGTGTGGATGCTACAGGTGTAACTTCAGATATGAAGTCTGGAGTTTATTACCACACACAAAGACAGGATACAAAACTTCTGCTTTATGCCTGGCGGTAGGAAGCAACACAGCAGGTAGTGATGGTGGGGTTTTATGTTGCAAAGGAAAAGGGATGTCTGTCTTTAGTTTACTGCAGCAGCAACACACAGCTGTGGAGAGACATCAGTGTTGGACCACTAATGATTGATAATTCTGATTTATTTGCCAAGTGATAGATTTCTGTGCAACTTTCTGTCACACACATCATGTCATACCATATAACCAACATCAAAGCAATATAGTCAAACTTTCCTTCAATTATATTCATAAGACCTATTTATTATGCAGGGAATGGCTCCCTTTGCTTCTCTTTCCCATCACTTCCCAATCACTGGTTTCTACCAAATAGTACCAAATAGTTCTTAGCCAAAAAAATTGTATACAGCTTAATCCCTCTGATCCATCTCATTCAATATCACAGCTTTTACTTTCTTATTCTTTTATCAGCAGTGATCTATAATAAAGTTTTCTGTGCCTTTTTTTGTAACTATTGTCATTTGACTTTTGATTATTATTTCCTAATTCCCGTCAGAAAGCCAAGTTTTCCCTAACTAAATTTAGCTTTCAACACTAGATTGACACTAGAGAGCATCCTCAAGATATTTTTTACTCATTGGGGATTCTTCTGTCACCTAGAGAATCTTCCAAAAGATGGTAGATAATCAAGATTATATAGCACCGTTAGCTAGATAAAATCTGTTAAGCTTCCTAGAATCTCAGAAAGGGAAATTGTTAATGCCACTGACAGCTGTTTCACTAGCTTTTGCACAAATATATATAGACACATATACACCAAATACCGAAATTCCCCCCCAAATTTTACATATGCATTTTGTTTCCATTTTGTTCTGAACAGTCTGCAACTCAGAAATTCAATTTTTCACAAAATGTCCATTTTGGCCACTTTCAGATTAAAAACGTGATGTGTAACATCTAACAATGCAAAAACACAAACCACACTTAGGTGTTCGATGTTGCAACAGTATACAAGGGTTTTATAGATATTTTAATACCTGTTGAGCCTCATCTACCCACCCTTATCAATACAGTGTCGCTCTTTCAGGAAAGGTTTGGGAGACAAATGTGGAGGACAATAAACCAGTTGGGTCAGAAGTCTAGTAATGGAATGGAGCCATTCACTTCAAGGTCACCAAGTAGGACTGCAACTCAAGTTGGTAGTGACCAAAAACTGTTACCCTCTGCTGACTGTTCAGTGACCTATGTGGAAAACATCTGAAGTCCCATTTCCAATGGGCAAACATCCACACAATGAAAACCAAAACACAACTGCCACTAACTGCAACTTTTGATTGTTTTGTTTCAATATACGGTCTCCGGCACAGTCATCCAGGACAGGACTGAAGAAGGGGATGGAGGTTGAACTCCTCACTCCTTTATAGACTGGATCCTTTGTGTCAGAAATGAGGTATGTTGATGGGGCAACGTACAGAAACTTGCATGGCTGCTGGCCTGTGCTATACATATTCTCTGGATAAATAGAAAAGCTGAGTCTTCAGAGATGTCAGTTCAGTATCTTTCAATAAAGAAACCGTACAGTAAAATTCAAAGCTGACACATTTCATGATGCCTCACTGAAGTCAGTGGTACTGCATGAAATGTAAGTGAGCACTAAATCTGGCACACTCTAGGGATAGCAGGTGCAGAATTAAGCCACACGCATTCTCTCTCCCCAACTCAAAGGTTCTGACACTCAGCCAGGGGCAGCATTGAGAGAGGCTGGATTAAAACTAAAAATAAACCATATTGTTAACATTTATCAAGTGCAGTGATGAGTTCTCACAGACAGATGGGGAAAGACAACCCTTTTTTTTTTTTGGTTTTATAAAGGGTACTTATTCTCTGTGAAGATGTGACTCTTGGCCTAACTAACATCCTTCCATAAAGAAAATTATTTCCTTGGCCATGATGCAGAGATATGATGAATGTGTGCAAGGTCAAGAGAAATAATTCATGCACATTATCCTCCCATTATGAGTCACCTTGGCCTATAAAATATCTTCCACGGACTTTTCAGCTTAATGGACTGCATTGGGGTAGAATCAAGATCAATGGGCTTTATGTGGTTCAAAATGCTATAAATAATTTTGAAGCAGGGCCACCAGTCACTACTGAATACAGAATGTAAGCAGTTGGAACACAATATAAAGTGCCCCCTTTGCTTGAATGGGAATAAGTTTTTGCCCCAAACCCAAAAATTATACTCTCTCTAAAGTATGTAGCAGATGGAATAAAAATATTTTTGATTGTAACAGTTCATGTCTTTCAGTTTTCATTACCATCCTCTCTTTACTCAAGGGACAGCACAAATGTGTTACACTATACATATGCTTAAAATAACAGTTCATACATAGTTTGCCTGAAGCAAAACAAAACAGGGATCACATAAAAATTACACAAGTGCAAAAGCAACTTTTTAAAATGAAATATCCCAATATCCCAATCTCTGCACTAAAACTAATCTTGTCAAATATTTTTGCACAAACGCTCCAGAATCTACACATTCAAGACAAAACGTTATGTTATCTGCAGAGCAAAGGAATCTTGTTTAATATTAGATGTACAGTGAATCTAGATCAGGGGTGGGCAAACTTTTTGGCCCGATGGCCACATACAACTAATCCACGTACCTCAAGACACAGTTCCATCTGAAATTAAGAAAATTCATAGTTGCCAAGATTAGCAATATTTTTCCAGGGATAACTCTCCATATAATCTGAGTATTTGCCTCCGATCCCCAGGCCAGCAGCACCAGAGGAATGAGCACACATATTCTGGTGATTTGTAGACTATATTAATATCTCAATTGTGAGGGCTCCAGAACACATAAAACTTGCATACCCATCTGTTCGCTGTTAGAGAGATGAAGGTCTAAAGTTTCAGATGGCCTATACAAACAACAGATTTAATTATGGTCTTACATGTAAAATCCAATGTTTATTAAAGCTGTGGCAATTAACAAACCCTTACGTTTACAGGATTTTCATTTCTAGATTTCAAAATGATTTACTAACAACAAATTTATTACACCAATTAAATGCAACCACTTCTGGGGAGGAGGGCAACAGGCAAGCAGGCAGGCAAGCATTGCACAGTACACTTCACAACATATGAGGAAGAAAAACTTTGCCAAAGCCACTTGGAGAAAGTTTATTAGCTTACGATGATTAGACGAGTATTTGATTTTCCAGTTCTCATCTGAGAGTTTACAACAAGAGTCAATGTGAAACCATTTCAAGATTTTGATTCACTGAGTCATTAGCTTTGTCCATCTTCCCACACTATGAACAACCTGCTAATATGTTGGAAATATTTAATCCCTTGCAGAAGTAATAGCTTCTAGAGAGCTGCACAGATCTGGAAGATTTCTGAGGAGTTCTGACATCTGAGCCCTAGGAACAAACTAGGGTTCGGCCATACTCTTGGACATACTGAGTTATTCTCTGATGTGCACTATGTAAGCCTGGATTTTCCCAAGTTTAGCTTCCAAACCATATCTCTATTACATCTGGGTTGTACTGCACAGCCAACTCCACCAGGCCAGAATGCTGTACTATCTTGAAGAACCTTAAAACATTTTTATAAATAGACTCTTCAACTGATTAAACTCTACTTCAGTTTTAAAGCTAAATTGGAGCAGTGCTGAATATAGAACTTCTGAAGCACAGCAAAATGCCTGATTTGCTCATTTGCACATCACTACTTGTGATGATACCAAACTAACACTCAGATCTGAAAACCCTTGAATTTTGATATGGAAAGGATCAAAATCTAAACCCAGATCTGGACCTGAGGTTCTCTGTATATTAAAACAAGTCAAGATCCTGAATTAAAATTCCTCTAATTTTGCAGTGATTGAAATGTGGATCCATTATTGAAATGTGGATTCATACTGAGAAAGTAGGACAATAGGCTAGTTATCTGAGGTGCCTGTACATGAACGCAAGAAGCCTGGGAAACAAATAGGAAGAATTGGAAGTCCTGGCACAGTCAAGGAACTGTGATGTGATTGGAATAACAGAGACTTGGTGGGGTAACTCACATGACTGGAGAACTGTCATGGATGGGTATAAACTGTTCAGGAAGGACAGGCGGGGGAGAAAAGGTGAAGGTGCTGCACTGTATGTAAGACAGCAGTATGATTGCTCACAGCTTCAGGATGAAACTGGAGAAAAGCCTGTTGAGTGTCTTTGGGTTAAGTTTAGAGGAGAGAGCGACAAGGGTGACATCATGCTGGACATCTGCTATAGACCACCAGACCAAGAGGATGAGGAAGATGAGGCTTTCTTCAGACAACTAACAGAAGTTTCCAAATCACAGGCCCTGGTTCTCATGGGGGATTTCAATCTCCCTCACATCTGCTTGGAGAGCAATACAGCAGTGCACAGACAATCCAGGAAGTTTTTGGAGAGTGTTGGGGACAACCTCCTGGTGCAAGTGCTTGAGGAACCAACTTGGGGCCATGCTCCTCTTGACCTGCTGCTCACAAACAGGGAAAAAGTAGTAGGGAAAGTAGAATTGGGGGGCAACCTGGGCATCAGTGATCATGAGATGGTCGAGTTCAGGATCCTGACAAAAGGAAGAAAGGAGAGCAGCAGAATACAGACCCTGGACCTCAGACAAGCAACTTTGACTCCTTCAGGGAACTGATGGGCAGGATCCCCAGGGAGGCTAATATGAGGGGGCAAGGAGTCGAGGAGAGCTGGCTGCATTTTAAAGTAGCCTTATTGAGAGCACAGGAACAAACCATCCCGATGTGCACAAAGGAAAAACAGTTACTTACCTTCTCGTAAATGTTGTTCTTTGAGATGTGTTGTTCATGTCCATTCCAATCAGGTGCGCGCGCGCTGCGTGCATGACAGCTAAAAGATTTCCCCCCTAGCAGCGTCCATAGGGTCAGCCTGGGAGCCCCCTGGAGTCACATCTTCATCGCGCCCAATATAGGTCTCTGCCAACCTGACCCCCCCTCAGTTCCTTCTTGCCGGCTACTCTAACAGTGGGGTAGGAGGGTGGGTATTGGAATGGACATGAACAACACATCTTGAAGAACAAGAGTTACGAGAAGGTGAGTAACCGTTTTTTCTTCTTTGAGTGCTTGTTTGTGTCAATTCCAATCAGGTGACTCCCAAGTCCAAATTCAGGAGGCAGGGTCAGAGTTGTCTACTGATTGGAGCACCACTCTACCAAAGGCTGCATCATCTCAGGCCTACTAGGTGATTGCATAGTTTGCGGTAAAAGTGTGTATGGAGGACCATGTCGCCGCTCTGCATATTTCCTGGGTGGGAACCTGCACCAGGAACACCACTGAAGAGGCCTGAGCCCTGCTGGAGTGCACAGTGATCAGAGGAGCGGGCACCCCTGCCAGGTTGTAGCACTTACGTATGTAAGACGTGATTCATGATGAAATCCATTGAGAAGAAACGGAAAGACCTTTCATTCTGTCCGCCACAGCCACGAATAACTGGACAGACTTTCAGAACAGCATGGTTCTCTCAATATAGAAGGCTAGGGCTATGCAGACATCCAATGAGAGAAACTCGAGTGCGACTTAGTATAGAACACCGGGAGGAAGATGTCCTGGTCAATGTGAAATTGGGAGACAACCTTCAGGAGGAAAGCCGGGCGAGGCCTGAGCAGCACTTTGTCCTTATGGAACACAGTGTAAGGAGGCTCTGATGTTAAGGCTGGAGCTTAGACACCCTCCTGGCTGAGGTTATCACTACCAGAAATGCCACCTTGTATGAGAGAGAGAGAGCGTGCAGGGAGCACGTCGCCAGTGGTTCAAAAGGTGGACCCATCAGTTTGGAAAGGACCAGGTTGAGGTCCCAAACTGGGATTGATTGCCTGACCTGTGGATATAGCCTGTCAACCCCTTTAAGAAAATGACTGACCATAGGATTGGCAAATACCAACCGGCTGTCTGTACCTGGATGGAACACTGAAATGGAGGCCAGGTGAACCCTTTGGTGACATGGACAGACCTTGCTGCTTGAGATGGAGGTAATCCAATATAAGCGGGATAGCGGCGAGCGTCAGAGATGAATGATGCTGCACCACCCAGATTGAAAATCTCTTCCACTTGGCAAGATAGGTAGCCCTGCTGGAGGGTTTCCTACTGCCAAGGAGGACTTGTCCAACCCAGTTCGAGCAGGCAAATTCCATTGGGTTCAGCCATGGAGCTTCATGCCGTGAGGTGCAACAACTCAAGGTTTGGGTGCAGAAGGCATCCGTGATCCTGAGTTATTGAGTCTGGGAAGAGTGGCAAGGTGAGTGGGGCTTCCACGGACATTTCCAGGAGCGATATGTACCAGTGCTGGAGGGGCCAGGCTGGAGCTACGAGTATCACCAAAGCTTGTTCCCTCCATATTTTGACAAGTACTTCATGAATGAGCGGGAAGGGCGGGAACGTGTAAAGGAGACAGTCTCCCCACGGAAAGAGGAATATGTCTGCTAAGGAGCCTGGACTGTGGTTGCAGAAGGAACAAAACTGCTTGCACTTCCTGTTATATCTCATGGCGAACAGGTCCATCTGGGGAAAACCCCACTGATGGAAGATAGAATTCACAACATCTAGGCATAGAGACCACTCGTGGCCGTGGAATGACCTGCTGAGGTAGTCCGCCAACTTGTTCTGCACTCCGGTGAGGTACTATGCTTGCAGATATATCGAATGCTATACACAGAAGTCGCACAACATAAGAGCTTCCTGGCACAGGGGAGAGGCGTATGCGCCCCCTATTTGTTGATGCTTGGAAAGTCTGGCATGCCAGACGCACCACTCTCAGCTCTCTGACATTGATGTGGAGAGCCAGCTCTGCCTGCAACCAGAGGTCTTGTGTCCTGAGGTCTCTTCAATTTGCTCTCCAGCCCAAGTCTGATGCGTCCATCACCAACGAGAGAGTTGGCTGGGGGCTGGCGAAAGGGACTCCTGCACACACCACCTGTGGGTCGAGCCACCACCAAAGGGAGTCAAGGACCAGGTGAGGCAGAGTCACAACCCTGTCCAAACTGTCTTGAACCGGCCGACACACCAAGGCTAGCCACGACTGGAGCGGCCAGTGTTGCACCATAGGTGCATGTGGTCATGTGTCTGGGGAGTCTTGGGCAATTTCAGGCTGTGGTTATGGGAAACTGCCTGAGACTCCAAATAATGTTGCCCATGGCCCGGAACCTTGTTTCTAGCAGATACGCCCTGGCCTGGGTCGAGTCCAGAACCGCCTCTATGAACTCTATCCGCTGAACGGGGGATAGAGTCGACTTCCCCCTGTTTAGGAGAAGGCCCAGCTCATTGAACGGTGCTATGATGAATTCGACTTGTGCCTCCAATAGAGGCCTGGAGCGGCCCTTGATCAGCCAGTCATCAAGGTACAAGAACACCTGTACCTGGTGCCTGCGCAGAAATGTGGCCAAGATTGCCCTGCATTTGGTGAATACACGGGGCACCGCTGACAGACCAAACAGAAGGACTGTGAACCGGAAGTAGTGGTTGTTCACCACAACCCTGAGGTTTTTTCTGTGGGACAGAGTGATTGCTATATGAAAGTATGCGTCCTTCAAGTCGAGGGTGGTGTACCAGTCCCCTGGATCCAAGGAAGGGATGATGGATGCCAATGAAACCATGCGGAACTTGAGTTTCTTCATGAACTTGTTGACTTCTCACAGGTCTAGAATGGGCCTCAGCCCCCCTTTGGCTTTCGGTATTAGGAAATACTGGGAATAGAATCCTGAGGATTTCTGGGAATCCAGGAATTCTGCTCCTGAGGAACCTTTTCCACTGCCCCTAGTGAGAGGTGCAAGTGCACGTCCTGGATAAGGAGTTGCTTGTGAGAAGGGTCCCTGAAGAGGGATGGGGAAGGGGGGTGGAAGGGCGGAAGGGCCGAGAATTGGAGTGAATATCCCCCTTCTACCATGCAGCGCATCCAATGGTCTGATGTAATATGGGCCCACACAGGGTAGAAAGAGGATAGACAGGACAAAAAGGTAAGCCGGGGAGGATCCAGTCTCTGCACTGGTGCATTGCCCCCAAGCACACCTTCAAAAGCCTGCCTCTGGCCTGAGGAAGGTTTAGACTGTCCAGACCCCTGGCTGGAGGACGACTGAGGTCTCTTTCTTGAGTTCCTGTTCCTACTATTCAATCCTTCCTGTCTAACCTGAGGCTGATAATTCCTCAGGGGTGGGGGAGACCTGAAATGCCTCCTCTGGGTCACCGGCGTGTGGCAGCCCAAAGACTTCAGGGTGGCCTGAGAGACTTTGAGGCTATGCAGACAGGACTCAGCCTTTTCCAGAAACAGAGACTGACCCTCGAAGGGGAGATCCTGAATTGTCTGCTGCACCTCCTATGGCAGGCCGAGACCTGCAGCCAGGAACTCCTTCTCATGACCTCCCCTGAAGCCATGGTGCGAGAGGCTGTGTCCGCTGCATCCAAGGTCACCTGCAGAGACGCGCGGGAAATCAATTTGCCTTCCTCTACAAGCTCGGCATCGATACAGGGACAGATTGAGATGCCAACCGTGGTATTGTTGGAGGCACCAGTCCTGACCCTGACTGCGGCACCGGCCATGTCACCGACCGTGGCTTCGACCACGGCTCCGACCACAGCACCAACTGTGGTGCAGATGCTCCTTGCCCCACAGGACCCCAGGGAGTCCGGTGGGGAGTTAGTATACAAATGCTCATATCCTCGAGAGGGCACAAGGTACCTCCGATGGTGCCTTTTAGCCATCAGAGACAATGAGGACAGGGTCTGCCACAGAGTCTTAGTGGCATCGCTGATAGTTTAATCATCAGCAGCAGTGCAATACAGGACGGCCTGGTGGGGAGGGGAAGAGGATGGGTTGGACTCTTCCACCACCTCCTCAGTTTTGATATTAAGGTTCTGGACCACCCGTCTAAGCAGCTGCTGAAGGACCCTAGTGTCCTCAAAGGCCAGAGCAGTTGAGGAACCGCCACCACCTCATCCGGCGATGAGGAAGATGAGATGGTGGTTGGTACTGGGGTCTGTTCCCTGCCCTCGGCCCCCCTGGGGTCCTGTGGGGCAAGGAGCAGCTGCACCACAGTTGGTGCCGTGGTCGGAGCCGTGGTAGAAGCCGCGGTCGGTGACATGGCCGGTGCCGCAGTCAGGGTCAGGACTGGTGCCTCCAACAATGCCACGGTTGGCATCTCAACCTGTACCTGTATCAATGCCGAGGGTGGTGTGGCAACCGTTGCCCCCATCACTAGTGGTATGATCAGTGCCATGATCGTCAGCGCTGCCATCAGAACCGAGACCATTGACATTGATGCGTAGGTCCCCCACAGGGGTGCCCAGTGTGAAGGGTGTATAGTGACTGCCCAAAAGAAGCTGAGGCCACCGATGCCACTGTGGAGCCCTGGCTCTGGTGATAGGCCCAGGGTGTCCAGAAGAGCCACTGAAGAACCTGCTATTGGTCCAGCCATGGTGCTGGGTAGGGTTGTTGGTCCTGGCAGGAGCGGGATCTTCTGCTTCTACTAGAGCACGATGACTCCGTTTCTGACTCTGAGGTCTCAGACTGTGATGACCATGGAGGAGTGGAGCCACCTGGTGCTGGAGAGTGGTGCCAACTGGGGGACCAGAGTGGTTCACCCACACAGGCCACCAGTGCTGCAGGCTGATGCAACAGGGATGGTGGTCTTGTGGCCGACATCATCACCGGTTTGCCAAGGATTGTACGTGGTCTGGAACCGGTGCTGGCGATCTCTCTTGGCTAGGAGGTGAGGATGGCGCTGTAAGCACCAAAAGATCCACTGCCACCTCGAATGCCTCCGGCATGGAGGGTAGCTGTAGGTCTTCATAGCGGTGCGCCGGTGAGCGGTGTGGGTCCAGATGGGGGCTTGTTGGCCTACTGGTCTTTAGACCTGGCCGGAGACCACCCTCTGTCGGCCTTTGACATTTGTGGAGCAGCAGGGAGTGCTCACCGATATCTGGGGCCTATGGGCGGAGCTGTGGCAGTGCTGAGGGTCTCTAGCAGAGTCCTTCCTCAGCACCGGCTCGTGCCTGGATGATGCTGGAGCGCTGTGCTCTGAGGATGCTGCGCTCGAAGCCGGATCCGTCGTGTCCAGCTCCAACTGAGGTTGAAGTGCTGCCTCCAAAAGCAACACACAGAGGCGCTGCTCCCTGTATTTAAGAGTCCTGGGGCGAAAACTTCCACAGATTTTTCATCAGTATTTAAGATGCCCCTCACCGAGACACTTCAAGCACGAAGCGTGTGGGTCACTTTTCGACATCAACCTGCCACAGTCCAAGTACAGTTTAAAGCCCGGAGACCAAGGCATAACCCAGTGCCGGCGAAAAACATCGGGGGGAGGGGAAGGAACCCCCGAAGGAAAAAAACTACTACACTAACTATTTAACACTAACTATATACACAAACACTGCTAACCCACTCTTGCCAAGGCAAGAGCAACGGGGAGTTCCAGCTAGCCGTTACAAGCGGTAAGAAGGAACTGGGGGAGGGGAGAGGAGTGTCGGGTCAGCAGGGCCCTATATTGGGCGCCATGAAAGCACGACTCCCAGGGGCACCCAGGCCAACCCTACGAATTTCCCTGTGGGGGGGAATCTTCCAGCTGTTGTGCACACAATGCGTGCACACCTGATTGGAATTGACATGATCAAGCACTTGACAAATAATAGCAAATATGGCAGGCAACCAGCTTGGCTTATCAGAGAAATCTTTGGTGAGCTTAAACACAAAAACCTTTGGTGAGTTTACAAGAAGTTGAAACTTGGACAGATGACTAGGGAGGAGTATAAACAGCTGTTTCACAGCACAAGCCCTGGGAGGGAGGGGGGAGAAGCAGGACGCGGTGGCATGCTCAGGGGTGTAGGGAGAGGTGGAGTGGAGGTGAGCTGGGGTGGGGCAGGGAGCTGCCAGTGGGTGCTAAGCACCCACCAATTTTTCCCCATGGGTGCTCCAGCCCCAGAGCACCCATGGAGTCGGTGCCTATGAGTCTGAAGGCATGGCATTTAAGTTATGTTGGTGACTCTTCTTGTTGACTATTTTTCTGTTGCTATAATACATGCTTGCCTGGCCAACTCACACATATGGATGACATGTCAGGAACAGACTGAGAGCTCCAAATCTCTGGATGGGATGTACCTGGTCTCTGGGGTGGACAGAGCCAGAGTATTGTGGGTAAAAACATTTTAAACTGATCCATCAAATCAGGGAAGGGATTTCACCTCTGAGACTTAATTCCAAAAGTGGTTCTCTCTCATCTTAAAATGGCAGGGAATTTGTTAAATGCCTGCAACCAGCACTATGGAGTCTCAGGAGTCACAGAGCAGATCCATGAAACTCATGATATGACAACTTTATAAGACACTAACAATCCCGAAAACAGGATTATCTTAATCATTTTAGGAGATAAGAACAAACTTCTTTACATGCTCAAAAGCAAAGCTCCATTGACCACCTTTTGCAAGTCAGTTCATGAACTGTTTTAGCAACTGCCTCCAACAAGTCAGTCACTTCAGTCATTTCAGGTTGGTGTTAAAGTCAGAGGCAATAGCAGCAAAAGACAATATGAGAGGGAAGGAAAAGTGTCTAAAAGAAATATGAACAATAAATATAAAAGGGAATTAAACCTATTAAGGTATTTTACCCTCAACTCAATATCCTGAGTCAAGACTCTGGAGCATCCACACCGATGTAGGCTTGGTCTATACTAGCACTTTTGTCAGTAAAACTTTTGTCAGGGGTGTGAAAAAAAATCCACCACTGACCAACATAAGTTTCAACAACAAAAGTGCTGGTGCGAACAGTGCTCTCCTGGTGACACAGCTAATGCCTCTTGTTGGAGGTGGTTTAATTATGCTGGCAGGAGAGCTTGCTCCAGCCAACAAAGAGTGACGACACGGGAAAACTTACAGCAGCACAACTGTAGAGATACAGCTGTGCTGCCATAAAGTCCATAGTATAGACATATCCAAAGTGACAGGAGAAAGAGAACATGTGCTGAAGATATGGACTGGTGGCCAAAAATCAGAGAAAAAAGTAAGTGTCTGACAGAAAGGGAGAGGGTAACTGCTGATATTCCACAGCCAATATTTGCAGAAACTTAAAAATTCAGCTAATTTTTTTTTCGCAAAATAATTGACAAATGAAACATGACATGGAAATTCCTCATGCTTCGGTTATGCTTTCTCCACAGATGTTAGCTGCTTTTTACTGGAAACAGCAGTGTAAGACACAAATTTCCCAGAAAAATAGTTTTAAAATCTATGAATCTACTCAGAAGAGATTCATCTCAGCTTCATATGAGTCAGGGTGGACAATTTTTGGATAGCCCTTTGGGAGCTGTATCTGGATGCGAATAGACAAGAACTCTTGAAGCAACATGACAGCAAAGAAACTGAAGGTAGTTTCTGTCACGTGAATGGAAGGGGGAAAATGAGGAGAAACAGAGAATGAGGGCTAAAGGGATTCTCAAGAAGGCCTTGCAGAGAAACCAGCCAACAAACTGACACAGAATCAGTTTGGTTCCCAAATAGTATTCAGTCTCTATGGTCCAAAAGGGTTTTTCTAGTTTTCAAAACAAATGAAGCTGCCAGCTCTTACTCAATCTATCATCATAAAAAAAAGTAAATCATGTTTTGCAGCATCAACCGAAAAGGTGAAGAAGCAGAAAACTTCAGTCATTCAACAGAATTGCCTTTCAGAAGAGCTCCGGCTAGCTGCAAAGTAACTAACAGACTGGAAGATAAAATGTAAATAAGATGCGAATGCCACAAGCTTGGTAGCACAATCAGCTACTATAAATAATCATAACTGGCTATTTGGGGGGTTTTAAACATTTATAACAATTGGACAAGTTAACAAGGGTAGTTGGCTGTGTGACAACATAGCCCATTGTGCAGTCCAGAATAATTATACAGTGCCCTGAGAGCTGTTAATGGTGGAGGAGAGACCTTAATAGGTAAATTTTCATGCATCAATAATATTATCCCTTAATATTCATTATGGACATTTAAATTTTTATTTTTGCCTAGGATAATGTTTATAAAAGTAGGTTTTCCATGTTTACCCAAGATGTCTTTTCACTGTAAAAGCAGCAAAGAATCCTGTGGCACCTTATAGACTAACAGATGTTTTGCAGCATGAGCTTTCGTGGATGAATAACCACTTCGTCGGATGCATGTAGTGGAAATTTCCAGGGGCAGGTATATATATGCAAACAAGAAGCAAGCTAGAGATAATGAGGTTAGTTCAATCAGGGAGGATGAGGCCCTGTTCTAGCAGTTGAGGTCTGAAAACCAAGGGAGGAGAAACTGGTTCTGTAGTTGGCAAGCCATTCACAGTCTTTGTTTAATCCTGAGCTGATGGTGTCAGATTTGCAGATGAACTGAAGCTCAGCAGTTTCTCTTTGAAGTCTGGTCCTGAAGTTTTTTTGCTGCAGGACGGCCACCTTAAGATCTGCTATTGTGTGGCCAGGGAGGTTGAAGTGTTCTCCTACAGGTTTTTGTATATTGCCATTCCTAATATCTGATTTGTGTCCATTTATCCTTTTCCGTAGAGACTGTCCAGTTTGGCCGATGTACATAGCAGAGGGGCATTGCTGGCATATGATGGCGTATATTACATTGGTGGATGTGCAGGTGAATGAACCGGTGATGGTGTGGCTGATCTGGTTAGGTCCTGTGATGGTGTCGCTGGTGTAGATATGTGGGCAGAGTTGGCATCGAGGTTTGTTGCATGGATTGGTTCCTGAGCTAGAGTTACTATGGTGCGGTGTGCAGTTACTGGTGAGAATATGCTTCAGGTTGGCAGGTTGTCTGTGGGTGAGGACTGGCCTGCCACCCAAGGCCTGTGAAAGTGTGGGATCATTGTCCAGGATGGGTTGTAGATCCCTGATGATGCGTTGGAGGGGTTTTAGCTGGGGACTGTATGTGATGGCCAGTGGAGTTCTGTTGGTTTCTTTCTTGGGTTTGTCTTGCAGTAGGAGGCTTCTGGGTACACGTCTGGCTCTGTTGATCTGTTTCCTTATTTCCTCGTACGGGTACTGTAGTTTTGAGAATGCTTGGTGGAGATTTTGTAGGTGTTGGTCTCTGTCTGAGGGGTTAGAGCAGATGCGGTTGTACCTCAGTGCTTGGCTGTAGACAATGGATCTTGTGGTGTGTCCAGGATGGAAGCTGGAGGCATGAAGGTAGGCATAGCGGCTGGTAGGTTTTCGGTATAGGGTGGTGTTAATGTGACCATCACTTATTTGCACCATGGTGTCTAGGAAGTGGACCTCCTGTGTAGATTGGTCCAGGCTGAGGTTGATGGTGGGGTGGAAGCTGTTGAAATCATGGTGGAATTTTTCCAGAGTCTCCTTCCCATGGGTCCAGATGATGAAGATGTCATCAATGTAGCGTAGGTAGAGAAGGGGCGTGAGTGGACGGGAGCTAAGGAAGCGTTGTTCCAGGTCGGCCATAAAAATATTGGCATATTGTGGGGCCATGCGGGTGCCCATAGTGGTGCCACTGATCTGGAGATATATATTGTCATCAAATTTGAAATAGTTGTGTGTGAGGATAAAGGCACAGAGCTCAGCAACAGTTGTGCTGTGGCATCATCAGGGATACTGTTCCTGACAGCTTGTATTCCATCAGTGTGTGGGATGTTTGTGTAGAGAGCCTCTACATCCATGGTGGCTAGGATAGTGTTTTCTGGAAGGTCACCAATGCATTGTAGTTTCCTCAGGAAATCAGTGGTGTCACGGAGATAGCTGGGAGTGCTGGTGGCATAGGGTCTGAGTAGAGAGTCCACATATCCAGACAGTCCTTCAGTGAGAGTGCCAATGCCCGAGATGAAGGGGCGTCCAGGATTTCCAGGTTTGTGGATCTTGGGTAGTAGATAGAATAACCCTGGTCGGGGCTCTAAGGGTATGTTGATTTGTTCCGGTGTTAGTGTAGGGAGTATCCTGAGTAGATGGTGCAGTTTCTTAGTGTATTCCTCAGTGGGATCTGAGGGAAGTGGCCTGTAGAATTTGGTATTGGAGAGTTGTCTGGCGGCCTCCTTTTGGTAGTCAGACCTGTTCATGATGACAACAGCACCTCCTTTATCAGCCTCTTTGATTATAATGTCAGGATGGTTTCTGAGGCTGTGGATGGCATTGTGTTCTGTACGACTTAGGTTATGAGGCAAGCGATGTTGTTTTTCCGTAATTTCCGCCTGTGCACGTCGGCGGAAGCATTCAATGTATAGGTCCAGACTGTCATTTCGACCCCCAGGAGGAGTCCATGTACCTGTAGGAGAACACTTCAACCTCCCTGGCCACACAATAGCAGATCTTAAGGTGGCCATCCTACAGCAAAAAAACTTCAGGACCAGACTTCAAAGAGAAACTGCTGAGCTTCAGTTCATCTGCAAATTTGACACCATCAGCTCAGGATTAAACAAAGACTGTGAATGGATTGCCAACTACAGAACCAGTTTCTCCTCCCTTGGTTTTCAGACCTCAACCGCTAGAACAGGGCCTCATCCTCCCTGATTGAACTAACCTCATTATCTCTAGCTTGCTTCTTGCTTCAAATATATACCTGCCCCTGGAAATTTCCACTACTTGCATCCGACGAAGTGGGTATTCACCCACGAAAGCTCATGCTGCAAAACGTCTGTTAGTCTATAAGGTGCCACAGGATTCTTTGCTGCTTTAGAGATTCAGACTAACACGGCTACCCCTCTGATACTTTTCACTGTAGTCTATCATAAAGAGAAGGGGAAGTTACTCACCTTGCAGTAACTGAAGTTCTTTAAGATGTGTGTCCCTGTGGGTGCTTCACTCTAGGTGTCGGTGCGTCCCGGCGCCATTGATCAGAGATTTTCGGCAGCAGTGCCTGGTCAGGACGCAGGCGCTCAGTTAGTATCTCCCGTCTCGTTGGAATCTTCTTGAATGCCTGATGTCCCACACCCCCCTCAGTTCCTTCTCTACCATGGAGCGATTATACTAGTACTCCAAAGTAGAGAGGAGGAGGGTGGGGAGTGGAGCACCCACAGGGACACACATCTCGAAGAACTTCAGTTACTGCATGGTGAGTAACTTCCCCTTCTTCTTCGAGTGCTGTCCCTGTGGTTGCTCCACTCTAGGTGAATGTGTAGCAGTTCCCACTATGGTTGGTGGGACTTTCGAGATGCGGCAGTGAGTACTGTAGAGAGTACTGTATTGCCTACTATGGTGTCTGTTGTGGTAGCTTGTGTGATAGCATAGTGTTTGCAAACATGTGTTCAGAGGACCATGTAGCTGCTTTACAGATGTCAGAAATGGGTACATTATGTAGGAAGGCAACGGATGTCGACATCGGTCGAGTGGAATGAGTGAGTTCTAATGCCTTTGAGCAGCTGAATATTTTGAAAATGGTAAGAGGATCTCATGCAGTCAGAGATCCACTTGGACAGATGTTGTTTAGAGATAGCCATACCTTTCGATCTTTTGGTAATGGAGACAAAGTCATGGAGATTTACAAACTGGCTTTGTCCTATCTAAGTAAAAAGCAATTGCTTGCCTGACATTGAGAGTATGAAGGGTTGCCTCGTGTGGAGTCTTGTGAGGTTTGAGATAGAAAGTAAGTAAGTATATAGGTTGGTTAAGGTGGAAGGTGGATGCCACCTTAGGGAGAAATTTAAGATGTGGTCTCAGAGTGACTTTGTCTTTGGAGAAGTTTGTGTAGGGAGGATGGGCCATCAAGGCGCTTATTTCACCTACTCTCCTTGCTGATGTTATTGCAACTAATAAAGCTACCTTCATGGACATATGGAGAAGAGAGGATGTAGCCAAGGGCTTGAATGGAGGTTTCATGAGAACATGAAGAAAGAAGTTAAGAGTCCATGTAGCCGCCGTTGGGTAAATTTCAGGGTAGAGATTTTGCAGACCCATGAGAAATCGTTTTATGGTGGGGTGGGTAAAGAGTGAATAACCTTCTAACAGGTCTTGGAAGGTGGTACGTGCCGGCCAGGTGCACTTTGATGGAACTGAGCGAAAGTCCGTCCTGTTTTAGTTTCAGGAGATAGAATAGAATGTTTGGGAGGGTCACCATACTGGGCGTTAAGTGATTATGTGAGCACCAGAAGGTGAAATGCTTGCACATCTGCAGGTAGGTTTTACGAGTGGAGTCTTTTCTATTGTGCAGGAGGACATATCGGACTTACTTGGAACAGGCTAGTTCATGGGTTTGGAACCATGAAGGAACCAAGCTGTCAAGTGGAGCTTTTGGAGCTGGGGTGAAGAACCCGTCTGTTGTCCTGAGGAAGGAGATCTGGCCTGTTGGGGAGAGCCCATGGGTGACGGGAGGACATGTGGAGTAGGTAAGGATACCACATCTGTCTCGGCCAAGCCGGGTCAATAAGGATGACCCGGGCCTTGTCGTCTACAATCTTCTGAAGAACCCTGTGTAACAGAGGGATTGGTGGGAAGGCGTACAGGAGAGAGTTGTTCCACGGGATGAGGAACGTGTCTCCTAGGGATGCAGTCCCAAGTCCCGCTCTGGAGCAAAACAGGCGACATTTTCAATTCTGGGTTGTGGCAAAGAGATCTATTGATGGGGTCTTCCAGAGGGAGAAGAGCTGCCCTTGTCTGTTAATGTAGTACATACATGCTATGTTGTTTGTTAAGACCCAAATAGATTTGTTCTTTCTGAGGGGAAGAAAGTGAAGGCATGCTCACCTCACTGGTCTGAGGTTTAAGAGATTTATGTGTAGGTGTGTCTCTGATGCGGACCACCAACCTTGTGCCGTGTGTCCCCCGAGATGCGCTCCCCAATCGATCAGGGAAGCAGACGTGGGAGCATGAGCATTGGGGATCATTGCTGGAAGGAAACCCCCATGCAGAGGTTTTCTAGTCTTGTCCACCAATGTAGGGAAGCTATAATATTGGGAGGAGGAGTTAGCAGAGTCAGTAAGATGTGTCTGTTGGGTTTGAAATTGGAATTGTGCCAGCCCTGAAGACAACTCATGTGTACCCTGGCGTGCTGAACCCAGGGGCGGCTCCAGGCCCCAGCACGCCAAGCGCGTGCTTGGGGTGGCATGCCGCGGGGGGCGCTCTGCCAGTCGCCAGGAGGGCGGCAGGCAGGGTGCCTTCGGCGGCATGCCTGCGGAGGGTCCGCTGGTCCCACGGCTCTGGTGGACCTCCCACAGGCGTGCCTGCGGAGGGTCCGCTGGTCCCGCGGCTTCGGCTGCGGGAGGTCCACCAGAGCCGCAGGACCTGTGACCGGCAGAGCGGCAGGACCGGTGACCGGCAGACCCCCGTGGCATGCCGCCGTGCATGGGGCAGCGAAATGTCTAGAGCTGCCCCTGGCTGAACCACAAAGGTGGTGGCTGCCATGTGACCAAGGAGCTGTAGACAGATTCTTGCCTCTGTCCTGGGACGAATAGAGAACGTGCGTATGAGCTGTGTGATAGCGAGGAACCTGTGATATGAGAGTGAGGCCATGCTCTGGATTGAGTCGAGATGAGCTCCAATGAACTCAATCTGTTGTGCAGGTATCAGCGTGGGTTTTTGGATGTTTGTTTGGAGGCCTAGGCTGTAAAAGAGGGAGATGGCGAAACAGGTAGCTTGAAGTGTCTTGCCATAGGAATTGCCCTTGATGAGGCAATCATCTAGGTACAGGAAAAGTGTGATCCCATGTTTGTGGAGGTGAGCCATGACCACAGCTAGAGTCTTGGAAAAAACTCTCGGTGCTGTGGAGAGGCCGAAAGGAAGGACTCTGTATTGAAAATGGTCGTGACCGATTGTTAATCATAGGAAGTGTCTCTGAGCTGGATGACTTGATATATGAAAATAAGCGTCCTGTAGGTTGAGGGCTGTGAACCAGTCCCCTTGATCCAGTGCAGGAATTATTGTGCCCAGTGTGACCATCTTGAATTTTTGTATCCTCACAAATTTGTTCAATCGGCATAGGTCTAGTATAGACCTCCATCCCTCGGGTTTTTTCTGGGTCAGGAAGTAATGGGAGTAGAACCCTTTCCCTCGATGTTGCATCGGCACAGATTCCACTGCACCTTGCTGGAGAAGGTGAGCCACTTCTATGCGAAGAAGGTGCTCGTGAGAGGGGTCCCTGAAGAGTGACGGGGAAGGGGGAAAAGTAGGAGGATAGGATATGAATCGGATAGAGTAACCAGACTGAACTATTTCAAGGACCCTTTGGTCCCGTGTAATTTGCTGCCAGGCATGTTGGAAACTCTGGAGGCGGTGGGCAAGTAGGCGGTGGAATCAAGGGGTGGTGGCGCAGACCCTCGACCAATGTTTCAAAATTGTTTATTCCCGGACGGGTGGGAGGTAGTTGCTTGAGCTTGATTTTGTCTGCGCTTAGGGGGTCTAGTGCGATTCCTATTTACGTCATATGGTTTGGGTTGAGGCCGATAATATTGTTGTGTGCGCGGTCTTTGGTAGGGTTGGTATCGTTGTCTCCTGGGAAGAGATGGGTGAATGCCCAGGGTCCGCAGTGTCGCTCTAGAATCTTTCATGATGTGAAGTAGTTCATCGGGTTTTTTGGAAAACAGTTTGTCTTTATCAAAGGGGAAGTCCTCCACTTTGGTCTGCAGATCTTTAGGGATGCCAGATGCAGAAAGCCATGAAGATCTGCGCATAACCACTGCAGTTGCAGTAGTACGGGCTGCTGTGTCCACTGTGTCTAAAGAAGCTTGTAGGGCCATTCTGGAAATCAATTGGCCCTCGCTCAGAATTAATTTAAAGTCTGCTCTCCTATCCTCTGGAATGTAGGAGGCAAATTCAAAAAGTTTATTTAGTTATCAAAGTCGTAGCTGGCGAGGAATGCAAAGTAATTTGCAGTCCTGAATTGTAGAGTGGAGGACGTGTAAACCTTGCAACCCAAGACGTCAAGGCATGTAAGGCCCTTGTCTTGTGGGGTGGGCCGATATTGTGGCTGTTTCGTCCTTTGTGCAACTGCATCGATGATGAGACAGTTCGGTTGTGGGTGAAAAAATAGGAAGTCGGTGTCCTTAGCAGGAACATAGTATTTGCGTTTGGCCTTTCTGCAGGTTGGTAATAAAGAAGCTGGAGTTTGCCAGAGTGTGTCAGCTGGTTCCAGGAGTGCTTCATTTATAGGGAGCGTGATCTTTGAGGGCACAGAGGGTTGAAGGATTCTGAGGAGTTTGTGTTGTGTCTCCTGAACCTCTTCTAGGGGGATGTCCTGACTGAGTGCCACCTTCTTGAAAAGCAATTGAAATTGTTTACAGTCATCCACATTCTGTGGAGGCGGGGGGAGAGGGCTCCAGCTGGAGCAGATGGAGAATTAGGGTTCAGTGAGTCAGGATATGGTGCGTAGCTCACGTTCTCAGGAGGGGGTTCAGGTACTCTAGAAGTGGACGGAGCTGGAGATCAAGGCACAGAAGCAGGTAGTGGTTTCATGGAAGAGGTCTGAGGATGAGTGGTAGGAGGATGTGATCAAGGGTACCACTGAGGCCAAGGCATAGGGTAGGAGAACCCAGATGCCACCCACGCAGGGGACGAAGTAGGTAAACTGAGACTGGTGGCTGTGGACTGTAGCCTGAGGTGGAAGAGGTTACAGTGGAGGAGGAGATGCAGGTGGGGAGAAGTCCGCCTGCTGCTGAATATCGGGTTCGCTATCTGTGAAGGAAGCCAGTTCAGGTGGTGAGAACGGCTATTTCATGCACGGAGGGGGTCAGTGCCGACGTCCTTGTCGGCACCGGGGAAGAGCACACAGCCGGCACAGCGGCTATTTTTAGCACTGAGGCGCTCGGTGCCATGGAAACCTTCCCTGTATGGGAGGTCGGATTCCTGCCTCTGCAGTCTGTGGGAGCCGCAGTTGAGGCTTTAGAAAGAGCTGAGGTGCCTGCCTGTGGCGCTGTCAGCACAGAGGGTAAGGATCTCGTGGGAGACCCTTTACCTTTGTCAGCGTCTCTCCTGTGAGACTGCTGTGCTTCTTGCCTCTGCTCCAGAGAGGGTGAAGCAATGTTCCCAACTGGTTCAGATCCGGCTGGGGAGCGTGTGGGAGCGGGTTTAACTTTCCCCATCTCCAAAAGCGGCTGCAGGGATTTTTCCATTAGAAGCATTTTAAGCCGCAGGTCCCTGTCGCACCGAGGTCTTGACTTGAGGGTCATACAGTGGAGGCATTTTGCGGGGATGTGGGTTTCCCCGAGGCACTTCACACAATGTGAGTGTCCATCTGACCATGGCACGGAGTCCTGACAGGAAACACACTTTTTGAATCCTGAAGCCCCTGGCATTGTGAATTAGAAATGGCAGGGGACAGTGCAGGGCCGGCTCCAGAGCCCAGCGGGGAAGCACCCGCCTGGGGCGGCCCTTTCCCGGGGGGGCGGCAGGCTGGGCTGGCGGACCTGCCGCAGTCATGCCTGCGGGAGGTCCACCAGAGCCCCGGGAGCAGCGGACCTGCCGTAGGCATGACTGCGGAGGGGACGCTCAGCCGGCGGCTCGGCTGGACCTCCCGCAGGCATGCCTGCGGCAGCTCAACCGGAGCAGCCGGACAAGCGAACCGCCCGCAGCTGCGGGAGGTCCAGCCGAGCCGCGCGACCAGCGGACCCTCCGCCAGGGGCGGCTCTACAAATTTGGCCGCCCCAAGCAGTCATGCCCGGGAGGCACCCCCGAGCCGCGGGAGCAGCGGACCTCCCGCGGGCATGACTGCGGAGGGTCCGCTGGTCGCGCGGCTCGGCTGGACCTCCCGCGGCTGCAGACGGTTCGCTGGTCCGGCGGCTCCGGTTGAGCTGCCGCAATCATGCCTGCGGGAGGTCCAGCCGAGCCGCGGGACCAGCGAACCATCCGCAGTCATGCCTGCGGGAGGTCCACTGGAGCCGCCGGCCGAGCGTCCCCTCCGCAGTCATGCCTGCGGCAGGTCCGCTGCTCCCGGGGCTCCGGTGGACCTCCCGCAGGCATGACTGCGGCAGGTCCGCCGGCCCAGCCTGCCGCCCCCCCGGGAAAGGGCCGCCCCAGGCGGGTGCTTGCCCCGCTTGGCTCTGGAGCCGGCCCTGCCCTCCGCAGTCATGCCCGCAGGAGGTCTGCTGCTCCCGCGGCTCGGGGGCGCCTCCCGGGCATGACTGCTTGGGGCGGCCAAATTTGTAGAGTCGCCCCTGGGACAGTGTCTCAGCGGGAGAGAAGCCTGAAGTGAAAAGTTGTGGTTTTTTGTTGCTGTTTTTTTAAACTAAGTAACTAACTATGTAACTACACTAAAGGAAGGGAAACAACTAGGATGTAACTAATAAGTATTTCTGTATTCTTTGTTACTTTTTTCCTACAGAACCAGAGAAGAGGATCAGCACTGCTCTGAGTCCCATCTTCAGCCGGGGATGGTTGAGAAGGAACTGAGGGGGGTGCGGGATGCAGGCGCTCAGGAAGATTCCAACAAGAGGGGAGATACCAACTGAGTGCATGCATCCCAACCAGGCACTGCTACCGAAAATCTCCAATCAACAGCGCCGGGACGCACAGACACCTAGAGTGGAGCACCCACAGGGACAGCAATCAAAGAAAAACCTAATCACAGAAAAAAAATGAACTGGCACTGCTCCAATCCCTTAACCCATAAAATAATTAACTAAAGATTAAAACAAAAGCCAATCAATACTCCTTTTCTCCCATACACCAACCCCAAATAGTTAATAGATGAGCCTTGCACTGTGGCCTGAAGGTTAAGAATTCGAGGCTATTTCTGACCAAGAATGGGATATACATCCAAATCAAAAGCCATTACCCCAAAATGTTGCCTTTGAATCATCATATTATTATTAAACATTTGTATTCTAGTATTGCCTAAACTCTCCAATGAGATTGGACCCAATTATACTAGATGCTGTTCTAACATACTAAATAATGGTGTATGCTCCAAACAGTTTATAACTTAAAACCTTACAATTTTCAGCACGAGGTGGTTCCCTCCAGGTCAAATTAAACACACCTTTATGAGGCAGCATGACAGAAGCTTTTACTGTTGCTGCCAAGTGTTGTACCTGACATGTAGAAGAGAAGAGCTCATTCTAGTACTCTCCACCAGTAGTGTCATTTTCACACACACACGCACACACACTAACCTATTCAGGTGAGCAATATTTTAATATTCAGGTGAGCAATATTTTAATATTTGTTTTGGTCATACCAAAATAGTATGATGGGAGTCATATTAGGGAACCTGGATTGTTCCCCATCCTTGCAATTCTGTTGACCTTTGCTCTACTTTGTTGATATAGATGGCGGAAGCAGGACTGTCCAGTACTGAATCATGTTCCCTTGTACTAGGATGGAGAAGTTATCGGGGGGGGGGAGGGGTTGGTAAGGGCAGGTCCCTCTGTAAAACAGTACTTGGGGTCATTAAATTCATTGCATTAGTGTGAGTCTGACTTGTGAGTTGCCAAAATCCAGTGTGCTCCAACAAATTCCAATAAAAGTCTTGTCTGCTCCAGAACAAGATATTTCTTCTCCCCTACCAAGATATGTGCAGTTCTTACTGTGAAACTATTAAGGCCTTTTCATATCAGTCTCTTCTTCCTTCTCCCTTAACCAACTTAATATCTTGGCTCCCAGGAGACTGCAATGTTACATACTAGACCACTGCACCAGTAACAACAACAATTTTCAAGGGTTGAAGCTTATGTGACAAAACCCCATTTTTCAACAATCTATTGCTGTTGGTCTCATATACTGTGTTCCACTGCACACACCAAAGCAGTTAAATGTCACCATCTGAGGCCACGTCTGCACTACTGGCTAAATCGGCACTGTTGCAATCGATGCAGCGGTGTCAATTTAGCGGGTCTGGTGAAGACATACTAAGGCGATGGGAGCGTGCTCTCCCATCGATATCTGTACTCCACCTCCCCAAGAGGCGGAAGCTATGTTGACAGGAGAGCGTCTCCCATCGACATAGCACGGTGCAGACACCGCTGTAAGTCTACCTAAGTTACAGCAACTTCAGTTACATGATTTATATAACTGAACTAGTGTAATATAGATCGACTTACAGCGTTAGTGTAAACCAGACCCGAGTGACACTTCAGAGCCTCAGGACCAGCATGAACTGCAGTTGATGAAGTGGCAACACACAAAGGATCTCCTAGTATTACACAGGCCATGGGGCTTCCATGAAACATCCTAAATACTGCATGTAGTGAGGCTTATGGCACTTACGTCTTCTGATTTTTTTTTTCCATTTCATGAGTCCTGTTTCTATAACATAGCATTTCAACAATCTCTAAGTTCACCATTTTGTCTGAACAGGAGGGGGGAGGAAGGGGGAGGGGGGAGGAGGGGAGTCATTAAAATGTCTGAACTGCAAGTTATCACTGCAAAATTAAAGAACTACTCTAGTGTTTTTCAAAAATGTCAGAATCATTTAATTTTGTTTTAAGAAATAATTAAGCCCTTTGAGTGATTAACAAAATAAAGCAAACAAAAGCACACATAAGGAATTTTAAGAGTTCCAGTTTTATATAGAGGAAGTTTCCTTTCATCCCACTTTGTATCACTTCCTACCTTCCAATAAATAGGCAAAAGGAATTTTTTTAAGGACATCCACTGTGCTCCTGATTAATAGGTCTAATTCCAGGCATTTATACTATGCTCCTTACCCTAGTATTTGAATTTTCATGGGCATGGGCTAGTTGAGTAACAATTTCAGGAAAATCCAGAGTCCTAGCCCTGTGCTCCTCTTACAGAAAAATCCTACAGTAAACAATTTAGTAAATAATTTTGCCTAATTTTTGAACCATCCAATAAAATAATAGATAATTATAATCTTTCTTTAAATAATTATACAAAAGGACTCAAAATCTACATTCAGGCGTCATTAAATTCTAAAATAGAACCTCATTATTTTCTATTAAATTCTCTAGAATTTTTTCATGAGGAAGCATACAGTGAAGTTAACAGAGCATGGGTTAACATGTCTTCCACCAAATCTGCAGGGAGGAAGTTTATACTTGATATTTAAAAGAAAACAAGACTCAAATGTTACACAATATAATAAAGTCTACAGCCAACAACAGGACCATGAGAAAGAATTCACCAGGAGTCGGGACCATGGACGAGGGGGCAGGATTCACTCCTAAGACAGACAGAAACTGCCTTGCTCTCAATGGAGTGTTACATCTGATACTTCTTAGTGTTACATTTATGTTTGGCATTCTCAGGAGACTTTAGTCACTCCAACCCTAAAATTCTGTGCACTTCAAGTTGTGAGAGCAAGTAGGATAAATTTGTCTAGCGATTTGTCTAGGGATAGTATAAATCATGCATCAGATCCCAGAATAAAAGGAAAAGAGGAAGACCATTTGGATTCAAATGATGCTTAGATGGTTCCCCCTCGACTCAAGTGCCTTAAAAAATAAAAATTAAAAATAAAAATAAATAGTAGCGTGGTAATCCATGCTAGTGTGTCCCAAAAGGAAGGCTCACTGGCAAAATTACAGCAATCACTTTTTTGTATGTTCTTATTACAAGGACTTTCCACAGCAGACTTGGGCAAACAGTACCACACAGTAAACTTTTCAATGACTGAACAACCCACCAACTGAACTGAGTTGATCTTAAATGCTACACTAGAATAGCAACTTCTACACTAACATGTATTTGTGCAGGTATACACATGCATATCATCCAGGCTGCTGTGTGAACTTAACAGAAGAGATATACAAAGAGGTAGCTACAGAAATATTTATAAATCCTCATTGTGAAGAGAAGAAAGCATTACTAGAATCTTAGCCAATAAACAAGCATTTTGTTTATACACACGCACTATTACATTAGCCACTGGTGTTGCACTTTATTATAAATAGGTTATAAAAGCAGCAATTGTATTATTGAGTGAGATGATTCCAAACTTTTTTTTTCCCATGGCTTGGATCACTTTCCAGCTTTGGATCACTTTTGTGGCTCTTCTTTGAACCCTCTCCAATTTATCAACATCCTTCTTAAACTATGGACACCAAACTGGACAAAGTATTACAGTAGTGGTCACACCAGCACCAAATACAAAGGTAATTCAATCTTTCTACTCCTACTTTGATATTCCCTTGTTTACACAACCAAAAACCGCATTAGCCCTTTTGTCCACAGCATTACACTGGGAGTTCACGTTCAGCTGATTATCCATCACATCCCCAAGTCTTTTTCAGTCACTGCTTCCCAGGATAGCGTTCCCCATGTTTGGCCTACATTCTTTTTTCCTAGAGGACTAACTTTATATCTGGCCATACTAAAGCACATACTGTTGCTTGTACCAAGCTTACCAAGAGATCCAGACTACACTGTATAGGTGACCTGCCCTTTTCATTATTTACCACTTCCCCCAATCTTTGTGTCATTTACAAACTTATCAGTAATAATTTTATATTCTCTTCCAGATCATTGATATAAATGTTAAATAGAGTAGGGCCAAATCCCTGTAGGACCTCCCTAGAAATACACCTGCTCAGTGATGATTTCTCATTTACAATTACATTTTGAGGTCTGTCAGCCAACTTTTAATGTGTGCTGTGTTAGTTCTGTAATGTTCTAGTTTTTTTAAATATTACTATGATTTCTGTATTTTAAAACTTAGGTTTATGAGCTCTAAAGTAAATGTGAAAGAAAAATAGTATCAAATATTAAGGCATTTTGGAAAAATCAGAGCTAAAACTTTGGTACAACTTCAGGACCTTTAGGGAAGAATTCAATAACATATCAATGACAGTTTAAGGCCAAAGAGTTAATCATTAGAAAATATGTCAGATGCATGGTACTGTGCACAAAAAGAGTCTGTAGTATAGATGGGTCCAAGCAGCAAAATTCTTAGCAAATCTAGTCCTGGATCCAAATTGCCTTGAAGAGTTCAGGGGCTTTTGGCTCAAGAATTATGTTCAGTCCATTGTGCTAAAATGCCCCCAACAAAAATAAAGAGTTGCTCACAATCCCATTAATCATTACTTGTCTGATGGAGCCATTACAGTAACAAACAGTCATGGTCAAGTCTCAAAAGCTCTAAATTCACTGGTGATCAAACATCATTAAAATTATTTGATTCATGACATGGGAGGTGTTTCTGCACCATGCTGCTTTGGAAGCAGACCAATCCTATCAATCAGAGCCAGTGGAGGTGTTTCCACCTCTGAGAAACTGCCAGCTGCAACACTTCCATAGCTTATGAAAACTAACCACTGTATCAGGAAGGAACGTTAAGCATAAATAGAACAATCCTCCTGCAGAACAAGGAATTCAATGGCGGCTCCGGCCACGACACTGCAAATTTCTCTCACCAGGAAAAAAGGCATACCTATCTTAGCAGTGATATCGGGATACATTTTGACTGTGTACACTGAGCAACTGTTTAGCCTTATAGAATGGAGATATGGGCGGAGGGGTAGGAAATGAGGTAGAAAGAAATAAATGATGGGCTAGGAAACCCCTTGCTATTGGCCAGTTCTTCCACATCTGGGCTGCTATCCCTCTTACCATTTCACAGCCATTTTGCAGGGGTAGGCAAACTATGGCACGCATGCTGAAGGCAGCATGCGAGCTGATTTTCAGTGGCACTCACACTGCCCGGGTCCTGGCCATCAGTCCAGGGGGCTCTGCATTTTAATTTAATTTTAAATGAAATTTCTTCAACATTTTAAAAACCTTATTTACTTTACATACAACAATAGTTTAGTTATATATTATAGACTTAAAGAAAGAGATCTTCTAAAAATGTTAAAATGTATTACTGGCACGCAAAACCTTAAATTAGAGCGAATAAATGAAGACTCGGCACACCACTTCTGAAAGGTTGCCGACCCTTGGTGTAATGGAATGCTAAACTATATTATACTCTTCAGCCACTTGGTGTCTCTGTGTGCAGAATACCTTATGCACATGAACCTCAGCCATACCTGGCATTAAAGATCTTATGATGAATATATCTGGTGTGCATCTTCCTCAGATGCAAGCTCTGTAGCCCGTCCATATCTGGTACAAGGACTGTGATATGGTGTCAGGAGCAGGATTAGAGTCAGAGTAGCGATGAAACTGAAGGGAAACAGTAATGAACTTTGCAAGCAGAAGGAACAAAGCAACAAAGGTTGCAGGTTCTCATCAACATGCCACTATGCCCCAGAGAACTTCAGCTTTGACAAACCTTCACAATGGACAGACTGGAAGCAGCATTTTGCAAGATTTTGAATTGCAAACAAGCTTCACAAAGAAACTGGAAATATACAAAAGCAGCAAAGAGTCTTGTGGCACCTTATAGACTAACAGACATTTTGGAGCATGAGCTTTCGTGGGTGAGTACCCACTTCGTCGGATGCATGACATGGGTATTCACCCATGAAAGCTCATGCTCCAAAACGTCTGTTAGTCTATAAGGTGCCACAAGACTCTTTGCTGCTTTTACAGATCCAGACTAACATGGCTACCCCTCTGATACTGGAAATATACAGGTTTCTTCGTTAATTTATGCTATGAGGAAGCAGGTACAGCATATCTTTAAATCCTTTGATTTTAGTAAAAGTCCATCACAAAGATGACTATGCATCAAACATAGCCAGACCCTTTCATACTTTATACCTCAGAGAAATGTGGTTTATGAAAGAGCATGTTTTTACCAGAGAATTCAAAAACCAGGAGAAAATGTTGAACGTTGAAATGTTGAAAGAGCTCTGCATACATTGGCTGAAAACTCGGATTCTAGGAATGTAAAACATGAAAATATCTGAGACAGGCTGGTTATTGGTTAACAGATCACCTTTCATAGCAGCTACAGCTGAAGACAGATTTAACCCTACCCTCAACTTATACAGAAAGCAAAGCAGTCTGAAGTAGTAAAACAAACAGAACAAAAGGCAGGAGCAACTTGAAAAAGCTCAAACTAGCTTAGAAACTATAAACAGACACTTGAGTGTTAAAAGTCATCATCATAAAACCGTTGAGGCAATGAGAGAGAACTCCCAGGCTAGAAGGGACATATTTCAGCCTATATGCACAAGCCATCAGATCATACTTAGAACTACTTATTTGGAACCCCCAGATGTGTAAGCAGATCAGGAATGTTTAGAAAGACGCATTTAGGTTTATTTCTGTTTATTTCTTATGGCTAGTGGACTCCTCTGTGCTAACCCCGGATGTTTTTGTTTGCTTGTAACCTTTAAGCTGAACCCCCAAGAAAGCTATTTTGGGTGCTTAATTTTTGGAATTGCTCCTTTAAAATCTAGCAAAAGCCTAAGTTCCAGATGTATTTTTTTCTTTTTGTTTTTAATAAAATTTACTCTTTTTAAGAACAGGATTGAATTTTTGGTGCTCTAAGAGGTTTGTGCATATGTTGTTTAATTAGCTGGGGGCAACAGTGCACCTTCCTGGGTTGCAAGGGGTTTGCATTTGGGTGGTGGCAGCATCTATCCATCCAAGGTCAGAGAGAAGCTGTAACCTTGGGAGTTTAATATAAGCCTGGAGTGGCCAGTATTAATCAGCCTTGACATGGTGGCAAAGCACTGGGATCATTTTGAACATATGCACAAGCCTCTTAGGACACCAAAAATCCAATCCTGTTCTTAAAAAAGGTAAATTCACAATCACAATTGTGTTTGGTCTCCAACTAATTATTCTTAAAAAAACCCAGAAGCAGCCAAAGTGGGGGCAAAGATAAAATGAGGTCCTATGGGGCCACTCCTCTCCCCAGCATCCAGAACTGCCTTAGGGAGACCACCACACACCCTGGAGCACTAGGGCTCTAGTGGTGCTTCCTTTCCACCTCCCTCCACCATGTGGTCCTGGGGGAAAACTGCAGAGAGGAGCCAGGAAGAGACTCTTGCTGATAGGTGCAGAAGCAGCCAGTGCAGGGACCTTTGGCCCTCTGAACATTTAGAGAACTTGCTACAGTTTTGACTGGACATTCTCTACTCTGTACTGATCAGCTGTTTGCGCAGTTTCCCTCTCTCTTCCCTGTCCCCATAGCCTCATTCTCTTTTCTTTCCATTTAGCTTATCTGCTCCTAACTAATCCCCTCCCCTCACCAAAAATATTGTGGAACTAGCATGATGTTTGCTGTTATCATGTTGCTTGTTCCATTTGTCATATACTCCCTCCTCCATCCTGTGTCTGTTTTGCCTATTCAGGTCGTAAGCGCTTCAGGATAGGGACCATCTAATATTCTGGTTTTACAGTGTTTAAAAAAAAAATTGGAGATATACCTAACTACTAGAACTGAAAGGGACCTTGGAAGGTCATTGAGTCCAGCCTTCACTAGCAGGACCAAGTACTGATTTTTGCCCCAGATCCTTAAGTGGCCCCCTTAAGGATTGAACTCACAACCCTGAATTTAGCAGGCCAATACTCAAACCACTGAGCTATCCCTCCCCCCAATGTGTCTACCACAATGGGGCCTCATTCTTGGTTGCCTCTCACACACTAGCGTAATAAACCCGAGCAACAATAATATGTTAGTTTTTCCCAACATTTTAAACTTATTTGAGAATGAGGGTATGGCTACACTTACAAATCTGCAGCGCTGGTAGTTGCAGCGCTGGTCGTCCAGCTGTGCAGGGCCAGCGCTGGTGTGTGGCCACACTCACAGCTACCAGCGCTGCAGTGTGGCCACATTTGTAGCATTTGCAGCGCTGTTGGGAGTGATGAATTATGGGCAGCTATCCCAGCATTCAAGTGGCAGCAACGTGCTTTTCAAAAGAGGGGGGTGTGGGGCAGTGTGACAGGGACGGGGGGGGGAGAGAGAGAGAGTGGATTTTTGGAACCGACACTGGGCAAAACCAGAAAATTTTCCCACCCCCTTACTGTTAACTGCAAACAACCTGCATCCAACATACTCTTTCCCCCCTCTGCCCCCTCCCCCCGTTTCTCTCAAGCAAAGCAAACACTCAACCCCTGCAGGGGTTATCTCATTTCATTGTTGACAGTAGTTACAGATTAATGACAGCAAACAGGAGCTATGTTTGAAGCAGCTCCCGGTGCCGTGCACGGAGCCCGGAGCTCCGAATTGACAACAAAACAAAGAGAGGCTGCATAACAAAACAAAGGGAATAATTTAGTTAAAAGCATTCTGGGATACTCCTTATACCCTGGAGGCCAATAACAGCGCTGGTGAGTGTCCACACTTGATGACCAGCGCTGCAGAACCAGCGCTGCAACCCTTATACCCCAAGCAGACCTGGGTGTACGGCCAGCGCTGCAGCCAGGGAGTTGCAGCGCTGGTTGTGCCCTGCAAGTGTGGACAGGGTGTAATTGCAGCGCTGGAAAGCCTCTACCAGCGCTGCAACTTGCAAGTGTAGCCAAGCCCTGAGTCTGGGAAAAACACTTCCTCATTAAAAAATTCTAACCAGGTTTTTTAGAAGAGGAAAACAGCAAAAGGTTTAAGATTTACACTTGAAAAGTTGGTATAAATATACCTCTTAATGAGGACTAGTGCCTTTACAAAGCTCAGGGAGAAGGTTAAAAATAAAATGTAAGCACTTAATCTCTGGGGAAGGAACTGCATTTACTGTGCTGTACAAAGCCAGGCATATTTTGAATATAGCTGCTTGAAATGCTGTTGAAATTTCAAAATTAGACCCCAAAAAGGGGCAGGGGAGAGAGAACTGGGAAACATTTTTGAAAAAAAAAAGAAAAAGAAAAAGAAAAAAACCCACCGAAGTCATCCTGTTTTGCTTCCAGCTATGCAGCTGGTTGACAATTTCCAAATCTGAAGAAACAAATTAATTTTTTTGTGAAAAAGAAGGGATATATTTTTTCATGAAAATTTTTATGAAAAATGTTCCCATTTTCTGATCAGCTCTAATTCTAAACTCCAAAGAAGTCATTAAAAAAAAATTAAGTCTCCTCTGAGCATGCTCAGTCTGCATTTTTAGCTTACCTATTTCTAACATTAATGCCATTTTCTTTGCTCATCCTCACAAGCACTTACATACTACACACCAAAGATCCCGCAATTTTAGCTGCATTCTAAAACAGCACATAGATTGTAAGCTTTCATTATAAACATTATGTTGCTCTTTCTTTATTGCAAAGAAACAGCTATCAATATAGTGCTGCCATCTAAAAAAAAGAAAAAAGCCCTAAAGAAAACAGTCTCTATCCAAACAGCAGCAATAATGAAAAAAAATCATCCCTTTTATCCCCCTATTTACCTGATAGAGAGAGAAACTTGACAATTTAATTGGGACAGTTAACATGGTAACATTAAGCAGGCATTCTTTCCTTAAAACACCCTATGAAATTAAATGAAAAACAAACAAAACAAACAAAAAATCCCACACATCCTGCTAATGAAGCATTAGTTCCAAATCAGAAGTGCAAACATTAAGTTTCCAAAAGTAACATTAACTTGGTCACACTGCCCGTTATATTTTCTATTCCTGTTTAACTAGTATGTGCTACAGTATTTTATCTGTTATGTCATAAAATGTTTAGTGTGTGGAACATACAAGAGGATGTGCAATTCAGCCAAGGTAATGTTTGTGTTTAAACCTTAACTTCTACCTTTCCTTTCTATTTGTGATCTTACATGTGGTACTATGTTGAATTAACACATTTTGGGAAACATGATATATGCTTTATTCATTCACAAACTTTCCCAAGGATTTCATGCACAAGAGAATGCTGAATAATTAATTTCCTGAATTTGAAAAAGTTTTACAAGGGGATTGTGTGTTCTGAAGAGCCATTAAAACAAACACTTTCCCCAATATTTTACTTCCTCATATCTTACAGTATACATTTACAGTCCTGTGATAACCATGATAAAACAATTAATTTGTAGCTCTTTTGAATTTCCTTTACCACCAAAGAAACGTTATTATTGCTGCTACTAGATGTTTCACAGAACTGCAATTATACTTTACTCACAGTCTCATACAGACTATTAATACAACACATTTTCTGAGGGACAGTCCTCTCAACACCCATGCCAAACTCTTCCATTTGCCAATCAAATTAAAGCCTGTGTTTGGGTTACTAAATTCTTAAAACCAGGCCCCTCTCCCCAACCCTCAAAGAGAGCTAAACCAGGATCCTTTTCCCCAGTCCTCAAAGAGAGAGCTAAGCTAATGCTGTTCCATATACAATGAACAATTATATACTTTCAGTCCAAAATGACTTATTTTAAACAGAAAAAAAAAGAAAGCTCGAATGAAAATCTCCATGAGAGCAGTTAGTGTATGTCCCCTCTAATAGGCTGCCAGAACTCTGAAAACAAAATGGCTACCTGAGTTGAAAGAAGTTGTAAGGTGCAGTAATAACATATCACAGGCACCACAGGTCCATAGCTACATGTATGACTTATGTCAGATCAAGACTTCTCAAGATTGCGAGAAATTCTACAGAAATCTACAAAACAGAGACCACCATCTATATGTTAAACTGCACCACACCGCCAGTTGCAGTTCCCCAGCTTAATCTGACAACGACATCAAATTTAATTTTGATTCTCCTCATTTCCCCTTGTGACAGTCAAGAAAATGAAACCCCATTTTTTTATAAAAACAGCAGCTTCCCATACAAACTCTGATGCCAGTAAAAAGGAATCCTTCAGATGTTCTGAAGCACAAGAGATCTTGCCTTCTTTTTACTGGGAACTATGATGATCAAAATGGGGAGATGGAAGGGTGGCTCCAATCATTGGCATAGACAGAGCCATAGCTAGGTATTTTTGCACCTGAGGCAAGAATATAAAATTGCGCCCTCCCTCAGGGGTGGCTCTTTGGCAGCAATTTAGCGGCAGGTCCCTCAGTCCCTCTCGGAGGGAAGGGCCTGCCACCGAATTGCCGCCGAAGAATGGATGAAGTGGCGGCAGTATAGCCTGTGATTTTTGGGGGTCAACTCATGATTTTTGACTGTTTGGGCTGGTAATGTTGCTTCCAAGACGGTCTTTGGTTCCAGTAAAGTTCCAATCCAGAGTGGGACTCACAGGTTAAGAGAGGACGGAGGTGCTGGATATCAGCAGTGGCCACTAGGGATCAGCATGTGTCCTGAGAATGCTGGGAGTTCAGGCTTGCAGGGCAGGATCAGGGCTGGAAGGTTTGTAGAAATTTTGGTGGTGCCCAGAACCTGCCCCCACCCAAACTCCGTCCCCCCACCCACCCAAGGCTCTGGGAAGGAGTTTGAGTGAGAGAGGCGGTCTGGGGTGCAGGCCTTAGGCTGGGGCAGGGGATTAGGGTTCAGGCTCTGGTAGGGAGTTTGGGAATGGGAGGAGTGCAGAGGGATGGGGTGCAGGGGTGAGGGCTGAGAGTAGGGATGAGGGGTCGGGCTGGGAATGGGAATGGGAGGTTTGGGGTGTGGGAGTGGCTCAGGGCTGGGGGCGAGAGTAGGAGTGTGGGGGGGGTGAGGGCTCTGGCTGGGACTGGAGATAAGGTGTTTGGGGTGCTGGAGAGGCTCAGGGCTCAGGCAGAGGGTTGAGGGTGCGGTGAGGGGGTGAAAGCTCTGACTGGGGGTGTGGGCTCTGGGGTGGGGCAGGGCTGGGGATGAATTTGGGGTGCAGGCAGGCTGCTCTGGGACAGGGGCCAGAGAGGAGGACTCCTCCCAGCCCTTTCCCTGCCAGCAGCAGCAAGCTCTGGGGGAAGAACCCCCCTTTCCTGCCCCCCCAGCAGCACACTCACCCCCACCAATGTCACTGCATGTGCTCCTGGGGCCCCTCTCAGGTCCAGGAATCTCCCTCTCCTCCCCCGTAGTGGGTGCCGGAGGGTGCTGCGTGAGCCTCCTCCCCTGCTGTTGCCCCTGACTGTAGCCTCACTGGGGGTGAGGGATGGGGCTGCCTCCTTGCCCAGGTTTCAAACGTTGGCAGGCATGAACTCTCTTTGACCGTTGAAAACTCAAAGATCAAACTAAAACACAAATATATGCAGAAAGAGACAACTTTATAAGTAAACAATTACCACATTTAAGTCAGTCTAGGGTGAACAGATAGCAAGTGTGAAAAATCGGGCCGGGGGTGGGGGGTAATAGGAGCCTATATAAGCAAAAGACCCCAAAATAGGGCCTGTCCCTATAAAATCTGGACATCTGGTCACCCTAAGTCAGTCAAATGCTGCAAGAGAAAAATCACATAAATGAAACATTTATGGCCAAATTCATCCCTGATCTAACACCAATTAAATCAATTTGAACCTTCAATACCATTTTGTATTTAATTAGGCAGACCATTTCCAAATCAGAAATAAAGATTGCATTGGGAATAGCACTACCCCTTCCTTCTTAAGTGCTTGGTAACAGTAATCAAAACAATTGTAAAATAGCATTAGATTTCATCAGCTACAAAACAGAAAATGCATTAATGCAGTTTGTTTTCAATCTTCTTTGTGCTTGGAGCTGTCACAGACTCTCAATCCTAAGAGGTGTATAACAACAGACCAGATTAGAGAGCATGTAACCCAAGGAGCCTTGGTTGACTAGAAGTTTTGAATATAACTGTTTCTTGGAGTTTTTGAGGCTCCAGGGTTTAAATGCTATCCTTCCATATTTGTGCCTATGCTCGTATCTTCTAGTAGCCTCAAGACTGAGCACAGCTCTCTGCAGAGCCTCCAGTGGAAGTCCATGTCTCCCATTACCAGATATAAATGGCTCTTTTGGAGAGCCTACAGAAAGGGGATGTGGGAGTGAGAGTGATATCAGCGGGAGGTAATTTGCAAAGGAAATACATACAGCATGAAAATGTGGATTATTGGTAGCAGTTTGCAAAAAAAATACTGTATGTAAATTTGAGCAGGAAAATCCCTAATTATGGAAATCTTTTCTTACCAGCTTTCTCCCCCCACCCCATTTTAAAACATTAACATGATCTTGATCTTTTATATTTTAGAAATATCTAAAACTTGACACACGATGCCCAAACTGCCCTTTGCCATTGTTCTTTCTTCAGAAAAAAACTCCACACAATTAATATTGCCGTTTGTTTGGATATTATATTTCATAACTTTGCCAGTGACTAGTAGACTCAAAAATGAGGAGGGGAAGAAGGTCCAGCTCCATTAAGGATGGGCTTGAACCAGCTTTTACAGTTTTCAATACCTTATTCATAAAACTGTAAGATTATTGTGATACTTTTGGTTCAAAACTTGCAGCCCAGTTTATTAAAGCTGCAGTTTCATTTTTGCTGTGAGTGGCGTTGCGACCTGGCTCGCAATGACAATCAGATTTGTGGCAACTATAACAAGTTGTGGTGTGTGTTACAAGTTCAAGTTTCTGCAACAAAATAATGGCTGTGATTTTCTTACAGCCTTAATTTTTCTGCATATTTGTTTTATGATTAACATTCACACCCGGTTATTTTTTTCATTAGAAAGATTTTGAATAAGGCCAGCCAAAAAGGACATGACTCATTTAGTCTTACACACTATATTTTACAAGACTACAGTATTAACTATATCATTCCTAGTAATGCTTTATGTGACATGCACATGATCTGATTAAAGTGCAAGTACCATTCCCAAATTATTTGCAAAAGATGTCTCTTTGTTTCAGATGTACATAGCATGTTTCCAGCTGTAAACATTACAGGAAGGTAGAAAATGTTCTTTTATCACAGAACTATAGGTGTATCATTTAATATAATTCATTAACAAACTACTACACTATAACAGAGGTAAGGTTTCTAACCAACCTGTATCCTCACCTACAAACCTGACAAGAAGAAAATTGAAGTTCAAGACATTAGAAAACCTTATCTAGTCTGTAAATCTGAAAATAACACATGCTCCTCCATACAAATTTTAAATGTTAAAACAGCTTCTAAATCCACCGATACCAACACAGATTGCACCCTTAACTCTGACCACTGGTAGGTGGTATGAGGAGGAAAGATTTGTCTTTGTGTAGTATGGGTTGATGTATGTATGTGCTGTGCAGTATGCTTTTCTCCATTTACAACAGGCTGACTTATATTAGCTGGAGGGGAGCCTCCAAGACTCTGAAAGGATAGGTCTCAGCTGTACGTCCTTGCATTTTTTCCTATTTAATAAACACAGCACTCTCAGACCAGCTATGCCACTAGCCTATTCATCATTTTAAAGACACCATTTAGATACAATTAATTTCAATAAAACTATTTAAATACCATTTGTAGGATGCATAATGCTTACCACAGCACTGACCGACGGACTGGTCACTTGTTAGGAGGAACACTCCGGCTTTTGTCTCTCCCTAATTAAATGAAAAAATCAAATACTTTTCCACTGAGGTAAATGACAAAAATATGGTAGTATAGTCTTACATGTAAGTGAGTTTTCATAAATGTGAAACAAAATTCTAGCACTCAAAACTATTGGGAAAACAGCTAATGGGATAATTTTATTATTACAACTTCTTCCAAGAGAATTCCTGCTTTGTTCATGCTATATGGTTTTCCTGAGAAAATAGAGAAGGGACTTAAGTAAAATTTTTGGCATGTGCCCTCCTTCATGAATGAAATATAATCAAGTAGCATAACCTTCCCCCCCTACATGGGGTTACGTCTTGGGAGAAGCTTGGCATTTGCTTTTTATTGCCTCTGCCTTCTCTCTCTCTCTACACTACAGACCTATATCAGTATAACTATATCGCTCAGGGTGTGAAAAATCCAAACCTAACCCACCTCCATGTAGACAGCGCTATGTCGATGGGAGAGCGTCTCCTGTCGACATATCTACCGCCTGTTGGGGAGGTGGATTAACTACACTAAAAGGAGAAGTTCTCTCATGGGTATAGTAGAATCTTCACTAAAATGCTACAGCAGCACAGCTGCCCCACTGTAGTGCTGTACATGAAGGTGAGCCCTAAGAGTGGAAAGGTGCTTCGCTCCCCTTAGGATGGGGTAGGCTTGTTCTCTTAGTAAATCCATTCAATGTGTTTGACAGGGCAGGGAAACTGAAGGAAAACTACTTCACCACCTCTTTCTATAGCAACAGGACCAGAAACATTCCTCCCACACACTCCCAGGCCATTCACAGAAACAACGAGTGGCTCTAAAAGGATACACACCCAGCCCTACACACTGGTAGGTGTATTGTACTAACAAAGGCCTTCAGGACAGGAGTGAAGGACATACAATTTGGGTAGTGAAAGCCCAAAGGATTTATGCAGGCAGATTGTAAAGTTACAGATCTACTCCACGTTACTGAGGCTAAGGGTATGTCTACACTATGAAATTACTCCAATTTTACAGAATTTGATTTTTGGCAACAGATTGTATAAAGTTGAGTGCATGCGGCCACACTAAGCACATTAAATCGGCGCTGTGCGTCCATAGTACCAAGGCTAGCATCGACTTCCAGAGCGTTGCACTGTGGGTGGGTAACCCATAGTTCCTGCAGTCTCCCCCGCCCATTGGAATTCTGGGTTGAGATCCCAATGCCTAATGGGGTAAAAAAATATTGTTGCAGGTGGTTCTGGGTACATGTCATCAGGCCCCCCTCTCCCTCCCTTCCTCCGTGAAAGCAACGGCAGACAACCGTTTCATGCCTTTTTTCCCGGGTTACCTGTGCAGACGCCATACCATGGCAAGCATGGAGCTCGCACAGCTGACCGTCGCTGTATGTCTCCTGGGTGCTGGCAGACGTGGGACTGCATTGCTACACAGCAGCAGCTCATTGCCTTTTGGCAGCAGACGGTGCGTTAGGACTGAAAGCCATCGTCATCATACAGAGATGGGAGTGACTCAGCCAGGTCATTTCCCATCTTCTGCAGAGCGCCCAGGAGATGATGATGGCTGGCAGTCGTAATGCAGCATCTTCTGGCAAGCACCCAGGAGAGGACGATGGCTAGCAGTCATACTGCACCATCTGCTGCCAGCCTAAGATGTATAAGAGAGATGGAGTGGATCAAAACAAGAAATAGACCAGATTTGTTTTGTATTCATGTGCTCTCCCCCTCCCTCCGTGAAATCAACAGCCTGCTAAACCCAGGGTTTTGAGTTCAATCCTTGAGGGGTCCATTCTGTGTGACAGTTGTTTGTGTTTCTCCTTGATGCAAAGCCTCCGCCTTTGTGGATTTTAATTCCCTGTAAACCATGTCATCAGTCACCCCTCCCTCCATCAGAGCAATAGTACACAATCGTTTCACACCTTTTTTCAGTGCAGACACCATACCACAGCAAGCATGGAGCCCGCTCAGCTCAACGCAGCAGTCATGAACATTGTAAACACCTCGCGCATTATCATGCAGTTTATGCTGAACCAGAACCTGGAAAACCAGGCGAGGAGGAGGCGATGGCAGCGCGGCGACGAGAAAGATGAGGACATGGACACAGAATTCTCTCAAACCATGGGCCCCGGTGCTTTGGAGATCATGGTGCTAATGGGGCAGGTTCATGCCATGGAACGCTGATTCGAGGCCCGGGAAACAAGCACAGACTGGTGGGACCACATAGTGCTGCAGGTGTGGGACAATTCCCAGTGGCTGTGAAATTTTCACATGCATAAGGGCACTTTCATGGAACTTTGTGACTTGCTTTCCCCTGCCCTGAAGTGCCAGCATACCAAGATGAGAGCAGCCCTCACAGTTGAGAAGCAAGTGGCGATAGCCCCGTGGAAGCTTGCAACGCCAGACAGCTACCGGTCAGTCGGGAATCAAAACCTAATTCAAACTGGCAATGTCGATTTCAGCGCTACTCCCCGACGAGGGGAGGAGTACAGAAATCGATTTTAAGAGCCCTTTATGTTGAAGTAAGTGGTTTTGTTGTGTGGACAGGTGCAGAGTTAATTTGATTTAATGCTGCTAAATTCGACCTAAACTCATAGTGTAGACCAGGCCTAAGTCAACTTTAGTTACATTGGCGTTCATGAACCAGTGTAGGGATTAAACCCCTTTTGCATGTCCACATAACACTCCTTGTGACAGTGGAGCACGTTCCCAGTTGGTGCTCTAGCATCGACGAGAACCAGTGCACAATGGGTAGCTATCCCCACAGTGCAATTCACTGCCGTCTGCCACTGGGTGTTGTGGGAAGGGATCACAGTGCCTCATGGGGGTAGTATCAGCATCCCATGATGCAGTTTTCTCCTTCCCATCATTCCATGGGCTTCCAACTATGTTTCACATTGCTTTTCAACATCCTCTGTAAACTGCACACCTGCATGGCTCCTACATTGCTCTCCAGTACTGTGATGAGTGTTATGAACACAACATGGCTGATCCTGCAATATTTCATAAGTCACAAATCTGATAATGACACCGTGGTGTCTGCCCTGCTGTGCGCCATGGACAGAAACAATTCAAGATTGCTGTTGGCATTCACGGAGCAGCTGCACATGGTAGACCATCAGTTCTAGATGTGGAAAACAAGCACAGAGTGGTGGGATCGCATCATTATGCAGGTATGGGATCACAAGCAATGGTTGCAGAACTTTCAGATGTGCAAAGCCACCTTGCTGGAAGATGTCCAGAGCTCTCTCCTGCCCTCCAGCACGATGATACCAAAATGAGAGCTGCCTAATGGTGGAGAAGTGAGAGGCAATTGCTGTGTGGAAGCTGACAACTCCTGACTGCTACCAATCAGTCACAAAACAGTTTGGAGTGGGGAAGTCCACTGGGGGTGGGAGGAGGGAAGAGAGGGGATGCAGTGATGCAGAACCATTAATTGCATCCTGCTACAAAAGGATAGTGCTGCTGGGTAATATGCGTGAAATAGTGGATGGCTTTGAGGCAGTGGGGTTCCCTAATTGTGGTGAGGCAATAGATGGCATGTATATTCCCATTTTGGCCCCAGACCATCTTGCAATGGAGTACATCAACAGAAAGGGCTACTTTTCTATGGAATTGCAAGCTCTGGTTGATCACCAGGATCATTTCATGGACATCAATGTGGGGTGGTCTGGGAAAGTGCATGACGCACGTATCTTCAGGAACACTGGCCTGTACAGAAAGCTGCAAGCAGGGACTTCCTTTTTGGACCAGAAGATTCCAACTGGGGATGTGGAAATGTCAACAGTGATCTTTGGAGACCCAACCTACCCCTTGCTCCCGTGGCTTATGAAGTCTTATATTGGCAAACTTGACTGCAGCAAGGAGCACTTCAACAACAGGTTCAGCAGGTGCAGAATGACTGTTGAAACATGACTAAGTGGCCAAAGGGTCATCTCTTCTTCTGTCTACCTCTTCTTCTCTTCCCCTGTAGTGTCCCTTGGAGGATGATCTTGGATAGGACAGGTGATCTTGTTACATGGTTGTACTACTTCAGCTTGCGCTTCTTCATGGTTGTCAGGTCTTGATATGACCCAGCGCATTGGGTGATGATGTTGCGGACCTCTTCATTAGTGACATAGTCAAAGTAGGAAATGCCTAGGATTTAACAGAAGCATCTCATCTCTACTACCTGTATTTTCCATTCAAGTCTGCCGTAAGGGTCCATGTCTCTCACACACAGAAAAATTGAGATGGCCAATATGTGCAGCAGTTTCAGTTTGGACTCCAGGGAGATGTTCTTATTCCTCCAAATTGGCTTTAGCTTTGCCACTGCTGCTGTTGTTTGAGCAGTTCTTGCCCGAATTTCTGCCTTGGATCCTTCATCAGTAGTGACTGCCCCCAAATACTTGAACTGTTTCACCGTCTCCAGCTCTTGTCCACTGACAGTGATATGTGAACTGATCCCATCATGTTTGTTTGTCATCGGCTTGGTTTTCTCTGCACTGATTTCCATTCCATATTTTGCGGAGGTTTCATCCAATTGTTTCACAAGGGTTAGCAAGTTCATCTTTGCTGCCCGCCAGGCCATCAATGTCATCAGTGAACCGAAGCTTTGAGATTGTTCGCCCCCAATGCTGACTGTGCATATGTGATCTTCTAGGGCATTGGTCATTATGCGTTCCAAGTAGATGTGGGTGTGTGGGTGAAAGAAGGCGGCCAACAGTGGTGCGAAACACTCTCCTATTGTGCCTTGATGAGAACTGTACGCTGGCCTTGGCATACAGTTCTTTAATGGTAAGAATAAGCTTATCATCAACATTGCACTTCTTCATAGCTGCCCAGAGAGCTTCGTGCCATACTGTCAAATGCCTTCTTGAAGTCAACAAAGACGTGGTAGATGTCCTGCTGGTGTTTTAAGTACCTCTCACATAAACATGAAGGTTGAAAATCTGTTCTATGGTACTTCTTCCAGCACGAAAGCCAGCCTATGCTGAAGAAATGATTGTCTGCTTGTGGCTTCAATCTGTTTAATATGACTTTCAACATCACTTTGCTGGGATAGCTAATTAAGCTTATGGTCTGGTAAATCTGACACAATTGCAGGTTGCCTTTCTTTGGAGGGTCACTCACCAGTCTGACAAATCTTGTTGCAGATCTTGGTGAGTACATTATTATTTCTCCTCCGAATTTCATCAGTTCAGCTGGGATATTATCAATACCTGTAGCCTTTCCATTCTTGAGTGATTTCACAGCTGTCTCCACTTCTTCACATAGTATTGGAAAGTCATCCTCTGTTGAATCTGGGCTAAGATACTAGGCTCTCCATTTGTCTGGTGGTTGTATAGATCAGAGCAGTAGTTTATCCATCTATTGATGATGTCCCAGTCTTCTGTAAGATTATTCCCTTCTTTGTCTTGAATTGCATTAGCTTTGGTCCACCCCATGTAGGAGACACATTTCTCTTTCGATAAGAACATTTTTATTCAACAGCAATGCAAACATTTCTATGTTCTGCAAGGAACATGAAAATTAAGAGCAGATTTTCAAATGAGGCTCTCACAGTAGGTGTATGTCCAGCTGTCATCATGAAACATGTCCCTTGGGGTTGAGTGCATGGGGTAATGCAGTAGCCCGGGGAACATAGAAGGAATAGGGGAGGAACATGGAAGGCAGTTCGGTGTGGACTGAAAAGGGGAGAAGAGCATGGATGTGTTCTGCCTGCTGTTCAATCAGGGACCTCAGCATGTCTGTTTGGTCCTCGAGCAGCTGTGCAACTGCCTGTTTCCTATCCTGGCTATCCACTCACAGTTTCTGATTGACAGCCTCTCTCCATGCTCTCCGCTCACAATCTGAAGTATCGGAGGATTTCAGCCAAGCCCGAGTCATGTCTTCTTTACTCCTCCTGTTTCATCTCATCAGAAAGGGCTGCTCAGCAGGTGTGCAGGAGGAGATCTTCAAGGGCATATCTGAAGAAGCTAAAGAAACTATAGACAGAGGGCACTATTGGGAGTCCACTCACAGCCTTGATCCAAACAAGTGGAAACACCACTTTCTCATTTTCACTTGGCAGGCACGTAGCACAGTGGGAGCCTCAGGCATGGTGAAGGGAGTAGGGCAAGATGGGACAAAGGGGGATAGTGGGGTTTCAGAGGGGTTTCACAAGTGCCTAGGGCCATGATCTGAATATTGGCACCATTTTCCACAGGTGGGGGTAACAGAACCTGATATCTCGCTCCTGAGTGTAACAAGGGATACAGCTCCTGCACGCGTTTGGCTGCAGATCGGGTCCATATGCTGCTCGTCTGAATGCTGCTCTGGTGCCTACAGAAATAATTGCCAATTGGCAAGGCAAAGTTTCCTACCATGTGGGAAGAAACAAGGCAGCCTTCCCAAGAAACCTTCAGCAGAGGATTGCAGAGTAGCACCAGGAAAGTTTCCTAGAGATCTCTATGGAGGATTCCTGAGACATTCGAGTTTGCATAAAAAATTTTTTCCAGAGGGCCCCTTCTGCCTAGCTGCACAGTGGAATGAGAAGTAGATACAAACTTTGGCTGTGTAAGTTATTTCAATCCCTCTTCTACCCTGACTGAAAAAAAGCAGATCCCTAGCTCAAGTGTCCCTGAAGTATCAAAGCACAATGAGTACTTACCGAAGGTTCCCTCTCCTGCATCAAGCACACCACAGCTGGAGTGCTGGGACTGGCTAGACCCCTCCGGAGTTAAAAAGAGCTCGCCATGCCACCAAACGTCCCTGTTTCCTGTCCCCCATCCTCCCAAACTCCACTTTCTCATCCACCAAGTCGTCCTCAGGGTTCACTCCATTGGCCACTGTCTCCAACCCCAACACCCCAAAGTATCCACGGGTGGGATTGCCATAAAGGATGGCGAGCAGCTCCTTGTAAAAGCAGCGTGTCTTTGGCAATGCACCAGACTGGCCTGCCTTGCCTTCTGATATGCCTACCTCAGCTTCTTGATCTTTGCACGGCTCTGCCGCATGCTCCTATCAGCCCCTTTCCCTCCATGCCAACAATCTGCTCATAGGTATTGAAGTTCCTGTGGCTGGAGCGGAGTTGTGACTGCACAGCCTCCTCTCCCCACAGACCCAGCAGATCCATCAACTCCAGTGTATTCTAGACAGGAGCACATTTGCTGCAGGGAGCCAGCATAGTCAGCTGGGAAGATGCTATGTGAGATGTCCACACCGAGCAAACAGGAAGAGGAATTTCAAAATTTCCCAGGGCTTTATAGGGGGAGGGTGTATGCCTGTGTACCTGGCAGCAGGGCAGTGGCGTTCCAACAGTCGCAATGGGCATTGAGGGACACCTCCTGGAGACCACTTAGGGCTACGTAAGCAACACAGTGTCTACACGGACACTGTGTCACTCTAATTTCATCACCCTAAGTGCTACCCCTCTCATCAAGTTGGTTTTATTATGTTGGCATAGCAGGAGAGTTAAATCGGTGGGAGGAGCATGGCAGTGTGTACATCTCCACAGCAAGGTTGATGTAAGCTCCTTATATCAACAAAACAGTGTATTGTAGACATGGCCTGTATTGTAGACACCTGTGCAGTCCCCTTAGCCGTCATATAATTCAATCACGGATACCAGTGAAATCCCATTGCCTTCAACAAGGCTTTATATAAGTGTAATTGATTGGAATTTAGTAAGCAATTCTGCTTGTCCACAAAATGCAATAGATTCCAGCTCACTCTTAGCTGTGAAACTAAACAGTCTAAAATTAAAAAAAGACTACTATACTTTTCCCCTATGTGAATTATTCCCACAGAAAGGAGAAGTAACTAGAGAGTTTCCTTTGAGTTTTTCTGTTGCCCATGGTTACATGAAGGCGAAGTAATATTTGCACCAACGGAAGATAACAGAAATTTCATCCACAGATCCTTGCAATATGATGGAAGCGAAGAACCCTGTTTCTCTACACTGCTGCCTGGCCACAGTTCCTGACACCCCTGGACAGAACAGCCTCCATAGCAGTTTTCCCCCAAACATTTTAAAATGAAACCTGATGCCCTGGAGGACAATTAAGAGGTCATCTGTGCACTCTGGGATCCCCTTTACTACTCTCCCACCCAGGGAAAGGGTTGGCAGAGCAATAAGCATCATACTTTGGGAAAACACTGTCCTGTAAAATGCTGCCAGGATCATCATTGTTCCCTTAAAGCAGAGGTGGGCAAACTATGGCCCACAGGACCCTCCCGCCCGGCCCCTGAGCTCCTGGGCTGGGAGGTTCGCCCCTGGCCCCTCCCATGCTGTTCCCCTTCCCCCGCAGCCTCAGCTCACCCTGTCACTGGTGCAATGCTCTGGGCGGTGGCGCTGTGAGCTCCTGGGGCAGTGCAGCTGCAGAGCCGGGGCCTGACCTGGTGCTCCAGCCAGGCAGCGCAGCTGTAGAGCCACCAGCTACTGGTGCTCCATTCAGCACGGTAAGGGGGCAGGGAGTGGGGGGGGTTGGATAGAGGGCAGGGGAGTTCAGGGGGGTGGGCAGGGGGTGGGGAGCAGGTGGTTGAATGAGAGCAGGGGTCCCGGGGGAGCAGTCAGGAATGAGGGGGGGGGTTGGAGGGGGTGGCGAGGGGCAATCAGGGGCATAGGTTCCAGGGGTGGGGTGTCAGGGAACAAGGAGCTGGGGCAGGTGGATGAGCTGGGGTCCTGGGGGGGCCATGAGGGCAGGGGACTGGACTCGATGACCTCGCGAGGTCCCTTCCAGTCCTAGAGTCTATGAAAAAAATCTATGAATCAGGGAATGGGGGGGTTGGATGGGGCAGGAGTCCTGGGAGGCATATAAGGGTGGGGTCTGGGCCATGACCACCTCCCCTAACTGGCCCTCCATACAATTTCCAAAACCCGATGTGGCCCTCGGGTCAAAAAGTTTGCCCTCCCCTGCCTTAAGGGGTACTACACAACCTAAGGTGGAGGTGGAGCCATCCCTCCCCAGGTTGCATCTACAGAACGATTCTCCTCTGTTCACACAACATAGTGACAGCACATGTTCCTAAAGGACTAAAAAAGAAAAATATGATCAGTAGAGAAAGCTTACACTGTAAATAACTGAATTGCTATGTGGTTTTTAAAAAGGAAAGTGATGTTGGTCAAACACCATAAATATCTGATGGGAAATTAAGTTATTTCAATGTCATTTCAAACTGAGTTGTAAATTTATCTATTTTTTCTTAATTTCTGGAGAACGTGGTAAAGGGACACTGGCAGGTTAAAAAAATCACATTATTAAACTAAATTGCCTCACTTCTGTTCGTTGATTATTATAACCAAAAGGTGTATTTAAATTCTATTATTTTCCACTATGCATGCTGTTTTTCACATTTCTTAGTTTGGACTAGGGTTGGTTGCATCATATTTGCTTAATACAAACAACAAATTTTGGCTAAGTGAAGGCTATGTGAACTAGCCCTATCTTTTGGGTATCTATTCAGTATTCAAAAATATTTTAAGATTAGCACAAGCAAATAAATGTCAGTCTGACTTATTACATGAAGATTTTCATGTTGTTTTTTGGAGATACAATATCAATCACCCTGTAGGGTTCCTTCCCCACTCTGGAGTACAAATGTGGGGACCTGCATGAAATACTTCCTAAGCTTATTTTTACCAGCTTAGGTTAAACACTTTTCCAAGGCACAAATTTCACCTTGCCTTGAACAGTATGCTGCCACCACCAAGTAATTTAGACAAAGGATCAGGGAAGGGACCACTTGGAGTCCTATTCCCCCAAAATATTCCCCCAAGCCCTGCATCCCCTTTCCTGGGGAAGGCTTGAGAATAATATCCTCACCAATTGGTACAGGTGAACACAGACCCAAACCCTTGGATCTTAAGAACAATTAAAAAAAATCAATCAGGTTCTTAAAAGAAGAATTTTAATTAAAGAAAAGGTAAAAGAATCACCTCTGTAAAAATCAGGATGGTAAGTACTTTACAGAATAACAAAAGATTTAAAAAAAACACAGAGGATTTCCCTCTAGGCAAAACTTTAAAGTTCCAAAAACCGGGATAAACCTCCCTCTTAGCACAGGGAAAATTTACAAGCTAAAACAAAAGATAACCTAATGCATTTCTTTGCTATTACTTACTATTTCTGCAATATTAGATGCTTGGTTTAGATATGGCTTAGGGAGATGTATTTTCCCTGCCCTGGTTCCTTGTTGACTCCGTGAGACCCAGACAAAAAACCTTTCCCCCACAGATTTAAAAGTATCTTCTCACCTTATTGGTCCTTTTGGTAAGGTTATTGGAGCTTCTTAACCATTTACAGGTAAAAGAGGAATTAACCCTTTACAGAGTAAAGAGGGATTTTATGCTACCCTTAGCTGTATGTTTATAGCACACCCATATACTTGAGCGGCTGAAACACATTCAATCAAATCACTCAGATCAGTTTTGGAGCTTCACACAGAGTATGAATATTAAAGGCACTGAATATGGTTCAATTGAACCAAAGACCTAACACTCATTAAGTATTCCGGAGTCCTTCCTTCCCCTCTAGTATATGACCAGCTCTAGTTCTGACAATGAAACTAGACTAGTCAGTTTCACTTTTAATAGTTTCTAATTAGTCTCACTTTCAGGTTCTCTGGCAATTTGTGGATTGCAGACCCTGTTGTGAGGTTAATTAAATAACTTTCTACTGCAATTTAAAAATATATATATTTACATAAACATTTTTGCCGTGTACCTTTATTCTCATTATCTTGTTATTTATACAGGGGAACTGTAAGGATATTTTCAAATTAATCACGAAAACCACTCTATGAATGGGAAAAGACTTTTAAAAGGTTGACATTAGGATCAAGGGTCAATTATAAACCTCACCCTTTTTTGATGAGCTGGCCAGGCAAAAGTAGCTCCCTAATCTCTTTGGAGACATTTAAATTGCCCATGACTACTTTCATAACAGCTTGTAGCTCTCTTCACCAGCAAAGTCCACACAGCTGTACACATTGTGTATGGCTTCAAAAGAAATACAAACCTGGGCAAAAGCAATGGGGGAGGAAAGGTATGGAAGTTTGTGAAGTCTTTTTCATTTCTTTTCAGGGCCAAGATGGGAGAAGGGCACACAAACAGAACTTGACAAGTTGGAATTTTTTTTTAAAGGGAAAAGTTTCCAGGTCATATACAGCTTGGTATTTAGCACTGCTGAAGCGGGTGGGGAGATAGGGGAGAGAACACATCTGGGGAATTGTAATTTGCTTTTGGAGACATGCCAGTTGGATTAAGCTGTGGAGTCCTGACGAAAATCACACATAATCACTGAACAGCGAGGGTGTGACACCACATGAGTCGAACCAATCAGTACCAACGAGGGAAAACTTGACTAGTGGGGTTATAAATATTTCATCTTAATAAAAAGAATATTTAATGTTCACTGAGATTATATAGCTAGCAAGGGCCTGATCCCACAAAGAGGCTGAGCACTCTCTCCTGCTATTGATCTTGGGGGAATTGAGCATGCTCAGCATCTTGCAGGATTATCTCTAAAAATGCAGTAAAATGGAATTGCCAACTATACCTGAAGACCTTCTAATTTAGAGTAAGCCTATGAACTCTGTGCTATGCCCAATGCCCTAATGAATATTTACAGCAAGTCTATTTCCACAACTGATTCTGCCACATGTGGGCAATGTAGTATACTATGGTGTGTAATTAACTAAAAAAAATGTTTAGACCATTTTAGTTATTTTATTGTTCCAAACTTTCCAAAATGCATAAGTTTTATGAGTTGTAGCAAACAGCGACAACTGTACACGTCAGTATCATTTTAGTTATCCAACATGGATAGTCCTAAAACAAGTGTTTAGTAGAGCTGAGCTAATTTATAACAGGGCTTTGGAGCTGTGCTCTGGCTCCACTCCAGCTCCAGCTCCAGGCAAAAACCTGCAGCTCCACTGCTCCGGATCTGCTCCGCTCCAAAGCCCTGATTTATAATAAATAATCAAATGATGCAGAGCTTATGGAATTCAATAATTTTTGTATCTGAAGTTGTTCACTACATTGTTCATGATCACTGGCCCAATGTTAATAGCAAGCACAGTATTTGTTATGAATAAGGCTACGTTTTAGTCACGGGTATCTTTAGTAAAAGTCATGGACAGGTCATGCATTGGCAGTAAACAAAAATTCACAGCCTGTAACCTGTCCATTACTTTTACCAAAAATATCTGTGACTAAAATGTGGTCAGCGGGGCTGCGGGTGCTCTGGAGGGGCTGTCCGGGGGCAGCACAGGTGCTGAGTGGGGGGCTAGCAGGGCTCCCTACCTAGCTCCAAGTCCCTGCAGCTTCTAGGCGGCCGGGGGGCGCGGGGGGAACAAGCGCCGGCTGCCACAGATCCCACTGGCCGGGAACCACACCAATGGGAGCTGCAGGGGCAGGGCCTGTGGGCTCAGGCAGCGCACGGCGCGGAGCTCCCCCGGCCCCTCTGCCGCCTAGGAGTTGCAGGACCATGCCAGTGGGAACCGCCCACCCCAAGGTAAATGCCCCCCCGCACACCCAACCCCTGTGCCCCTAGCCCTAAGCCCCCTCCCACACACTCAAACTGCTGCTGTTGGCCCAGGGGCAGCCCCTGAACCAGCACCAGCCACTGCAAAAGTCACGGAGGTCACAGAAAGTCACGGAATCCGTGACAGACTCATAGCCTTAGCTATGAATATCAGTGTATGAATTTCAGTATCAGGTTGCATGAATCAGTTACTTAAGTCAAAAGTATCCTTTGTGTTTGGGTTTTGGATGACTTTTGGTTAGTTTCATAGCAAATGTCAATTTCAAAATAGTACACTCTAAAATACAACCCAAAGTTGCTTTTAGCAGAAAACTTGAATGGTCAGAATTAAAATTTTCTTTCCATAATGCAGTATTGATCTTATGTGGAAAAATCATAACGATGTATGGATGGATGACTAGAAATTGGCCAGAGGACTGGACAAAGAGAATTCTTCTGCCCTTAGTAAAGAAGGGAGACATAACCGAGTGCAGTAACACAACAAGCTGGTTGCAGAGAGTACTGAGGCACAGGTGATGAAATAGCAAATATCCCTCACATCACTGAAAAAGGTAGAGTAAAAGCACCCATTGATCACAAGCTTCACTGACAATTCAAAAGCATTTCAAACTGTCCAACAGGACTGTCTTTGGAGAATACTGGCAGACATGGGGATTCCAAAGCATCTCACTGAACTCATCCCAAGTCTCTACCAACAAAGACCATGGTGTGATTGACAGTAGGTGACAGTGAGTGGTTTTCCACTGAGCAGGATGTGAGACAAGGGTGTATTTTGTTCCCAAGCCTCTAATGCAGTGGTTCTCAACCAGACGTCCGCGGCCCCGTGGGGAGCCCCAGCACTCCCCTCTGGGCCCCCCCGTGGGGCTGAAGCCCTGATTTCTGCCCCCCCCCCCCCGCAGGGCTGAAGCCCCGATCCCCGGCACCCCCTGCAGAGCTGAAGCTGGGAGGCGCTGGGCTGAATCCCAGAGCCCCAAGCACTGGTGCTCCCTGTGGGACAAAAGCCCTGAGCCTACTGTGCACAGCTGGGGACATGGAGGGCATTGCCCCCCCCCAAACTGCTGTGCAACAGCACAACAGTCTCAGGAGCAGCTCCACACCACCATCCCTATCTCCTCTCCCCACCCTGGGGCCATGTCAGAGGTGGGAAGTCAGAGCCCAGCAGTGCAGGACAGCTGCTGTTCTGGCTGGTGCCATGGAGCAGGCAGTGGCAGCGTTCTCTCCTCTCCTGCCCCTGGTTGAAGCTGCTCTTCAGCTCCCAATCCCCTTTGCTCCTGCAGAGGCAGTTGGTAAGAGTCCTCCAGGTGGGGAGACCCAGCTCAGTGGTTGGCAGACCCCTCTGCGAACAGGGACCACAGGGGAACCCTCCCAGCACACAGCCCCTAATACCTCTCTCCCTGCACGCTGAACTACCCCCTCCCTGCACCCTAAGCTATTTTCAATTTTTTTGAGCTAAGTCCCTCACCTTTGAGTTATAAGTTTTGTCTGTGCACCCTCCACTCCCACCCCACAACCCAGACAGGCTAGGCAGCCTGCTGAGATCAGCCAGGGGGTGGAGGTGGTGCTCCCTCCCTGGACCCTGCAATGCGGAGCTGGCTTGAGCCCCGCTGGCCCCTGCCCCCCAAAATAGAAGTCAAACTATGCTTATGCCCAGGGCCTCTGCATGGAGGCTCCCCTCCACCCCCGCTGGGCTCTGGAGTTTTTATAGCATGTCGAGGGGGGCCTCAGAGAGAAAAAAGTTGAGAACCCCTGCTCTAATGTATACATACAATTTATTGAGACAAGCCTTGCAAGGTTTTGATAAAAGGGAAGGAACCTGGATCTCCATTGGTGGACACTATAATGATACTAGGAACTCTGGAGTAGGAACCAAATTTACCCATACTGCCGTATGAGGGGGAAATCATTTCACAGTGAGCCATATCAGCAGAAGCATGTTGCTACAGCACTTAGAGCTAGGTAGGCAAGCCAGCAACACCTGTCTGTACAGTCCTCAGCAACAAGTTAAATAAAAGTGTTTACTGTTACTTAAAGTCTCCAGTATCTTATGTTACAATAGCAAGCTGGCAATGGCTAGAGCAGTGGCTCCCAAACAGGTACAGGGGGTTCTCGGGGGAAAAATCCCTAATGGCGGACAGAGCTGTCCATAGGGACGCCGGGCAGCACGGGACCAGCAGTCCGGAACCTTGGGGACTTCCAAGAGCCAGGCAGATCACAGCAAGCGTATCTATCACACTGGAGAGATTTACACTTCAAGACTCCTTTTACAAAATAGAAAGGGAGGAGGATTTTTTTTTCTGTTTTTAAAATTAAATAGGCTGCTAGTGTTGTTTTTAAATTATTATGAAGAACAAGTTTAAGCTTTGTTGTAACATCATTGTTTGCCCGGACTGCTCGAGACCTGGATGCTTGTGTAGGCGGAATTCTGAGTTGGCTTCTTAAATACCTTCATGATGTTTCACATCTGATATTCCTTGATGAAACACAGGAGCCAGAGGTGCCGGGGGGGGGACGGGGGGGAGCAACAAGGGTCACGTGTTGCCCTTGCGTTGGTCTGCCCCCCCACGGGACCCTCCCCTTTTCCCCCCCATGGGCCCCCCAGGCCCCGGGGTGCACAGGGGCTTTGCCCCTGCACCCCTTTTTTCTACTAGCGCCTCTGATAGGAGCCTTGTCTTATAACAGGCTTAATCAAAAGTGATACAAGCTACAAAAGTGAGATCTTGGAAGAATGTTGTTGTTTTCATAATGTAATAAAAATACTGTAATGATAAATAATAATTAATAGTGCGTAATAAGCATGTCATAAAAACAAATTTTATATTGCCAAGATCACTGCTTTTATAATTTATGCTGAGGTAAGGGAGAAAATCCATGGAAATATTCTTTTTTAGGAGGGGGTTCACGAGACTTGAAATTTTAGTGAAAGGGGTTCGCAGGTTGTTAATGTTTGGGAACCACTGGGCTAGAGATAGACCTCTTTACCAACTTCAGATATGCTGATAATATGATGCTCTTTACTACAACCACCAATACAATGCAACAAATGTTGGAGCCTGCAAAAACTGTTAATAAGGACTATGGAGTATTCCTGAATGCAATGAAAATAAAATGCATGTACACTGACACAACTACCAAAAACAAGATGCAAGCAGACCTCAAAATTAATGGACAAGCTGTAGAGGCAATAAGTGAATTTAACTATCTGCAATAATATATGAAACAGCCTTCTGGTTGGATAAAGAAATTGCGAAAAGACTAGGGATGGCTCACTAAGCTATTGCGCCTCCCTTAAAAAGGCATGAAAAAAACATGGCATCTTGAAATGTATGAAGGTGAGACTCATGAAAAGCCTTTCCGTGGCAATTTATGGATTAGAACTGTATGAAGTTAATGATGCTGAAGTTTCTGAAACGTGGTTCTGGCAAAGACTCCTGTGCATCTCCTAGATGGGAAAAAAAAGACTACTTGCTGTGTTAGAAATATTACTGGAGAGAAACAGATTCTGATGCTGGAAAACACCTGATGCAAACCTTGAGTACTTTGGTCACATTAGGCATAGAGGTGGAAAAAACCTTGAGAAAGTTATTGTGGAAGGAATGATGGAGAGTCATCGTAGTAGGGGACAACCACCGAGGAGATGGATGGATGGATGGATGGATGTGTGTGGCAGATCACTGGGAGATCAGCTGGTGAGGGCTCAAAGTTATCAATGGATTGGGGAGGCTTTAGAAATTTTTGCTACGATGTCACCGATATTCTTACATGAATAACCGGATTTACTTTACTTTGACAGTTATTTATGCTAATAAAGTTCAACAACTAATGTCCTGAGAAAGTGGGTATGAAAGGGTAGCAAAAATGGTTTAATTTACATTTGTTTAGCAGTGAATCAGTATTAGCGGAATTTTTATTTTATTATTCATTCAGTTCCAGGATCAAATTTTCACAGTGACTTAGGAGCCTAAATTCCATTGACTTTCAAATGGGACTCATCGGTTTTTTCTTTGTTTCTTCATTATTAGTATTGTGTGTAAAATAATGAACCTCAAAAATAAACCATATAAAACACGACCTTGACATTGAATTTGGGGGTTTTCACCTTCCTCTGCAGTGTGTGGGTGCAGGACACTGCAAACACTATCTGGGTACATCTCACTTACTCATTTACCTGCCGTGGCAGGAACCTCAGACATTGATGCACTCTAGTCCCCCCCTATTCTCTGTCTGTGGCACACAGTAATCTAGTCTCTTGTGGGCTGTAATATTTTGGTCTCATTTCAGTTGTTGGGTTTAAGTGTGTGGGAGCTTGGTGGTATAGATGGTCTGTGATATACAGGAGGTCAGACTAGATGATCTAGTGGTGCTTTCTGGCCTTAAACTCTATAACTCTATGAAGCAAGAGTAAAGTTGGTTACACATTGTGCTCTAACGGGATACAACTCCGTTATTCTAAATGAACATCATTCACATGTGTTTATGAGGCTCCTGAGCTTGTTAAAAACACGTCATCTAAACCACACAAAGCTAAGATGGTCCACTTTACCAATACTTGAGAAATGTGATACATGTACAAAACATGTGCACACGTCCCAGATCCAGATTTATTCCTGGACAATGCTCTACTAGCATGACAAACTGGGATGTAAATCTGCAGTGCTCTAGCCTGCCAAGCACGAACTGGCTATGTGAGCCTTTGACTTACTGCATGGTAGCCTAAAGCAGTGGTTCTCAACCAGGGGTACATATACCCATAGGGGTAATGCAAAGGTCCTCCAGGGGGTACATCAACTCATCTAGATATTTGCCTAGTTTTACAACAGGCTACATAAAAAACACTAGCGAAGCCAGTACAAACTAAAATTTCATACGACTTGTTTATACTGTTCTATATACACTGTACACTGAAATCTAAGTACAATATTTATATCCCAATTGATTTATTTTAGAATTATATGGTAAAAATAAGAACATAAGCAATTTTTCAGTAATAGTGTGTTATGCCACTTTTTTGTATTTTTAAGTGAAGTGAAAGTTGGGGGTACACAAGACAAATCAGACTCTTGAAAGGGGTACAGTAGTCTGGAAAGGTTGAGACCCACTGGGCTAGAGAATTGTAGAGTTACACCCCTGCTTAACATGCACTAACTCTATAGACAAGCCCTTATTCTACCACTGGTGTGCTTTATTACTTTAGGCTAGTCAATTAATCTTTGCTTCAGTTTCTTCATCTGTAAAATAAGAACAATATAGCTCTTACCTCCCTCCCAGGGTTGTGCAAGTCTTCATGTTTGTAAAGGGCTTTGTCATTCTCATATGAAGGTCATCATAGTACAAATATAGTTCTACCAGTTTTTCCTTTTTCTTAAAGTTATCATATAGGGAGTCACCAGATGACTATTACAACTAGCCTTACAACATGAATGTGTATAGGTTGCCAGCTCTTGTGAAACGCTGTGTTAGCTATGGTGCACTTTATTTGGAACAGTGCACATAAAAAGTTTATTTACTGGCCGAATCTCCCTGACGTGACTCATTTCTTAGGTGAAGAGCCAGTGCCCACAGGATGTATTTACAAAGACACAAACACATCCCTAATATACAAAAGTTACTAAACACTTTTTCTACATTTCAAAGCCTGAATGAAAAGATGCATCGTGAATATCAGTAAACATGCCTTGTAAACAGATGTTTATAATCAAATGCATCTGCTTTTAATATAGTTTGACAATCACTTCAGAGGCACGCAGAAAAAAATAAGTTTTTACAAACCTGGAAAAAAGGTTTAGGGTTGATTGAGGTCAGTTCTTGTTTTAATCTATACTGATTCACCAATCCATGATGAAAATATATTGTTCGCAGCCTGCATATTCCTCCCAGCAAAATGAGCTCTCAAAGAACTTAAAGAAGAGTCAGGATTTAAAGGACAGTTGTGCAACTCAGAAGCTGTCACTGTATTTACAGTCACATTCCATAGCAGTATTGAGCATTAAAAAAAATGGAAAAAACAAACAAACATTTTTCTGAAGTGTCCTATGTGGCTGAGCATTAACTAGCATCTACTGTAGTGATTTTACAGTGTGTCCTATGCTCTTCCTACTAACACTCCAACTCTTTAGAGTTAATGGACTTTAAAATGAGAGACTTGCTTCAAAATTTTCACACTCATACTCTGCTTAGAACTTAGTGAAAATCAAATCACAATATTTGAAATGCCACTTACCATAACTTTGTTGGGGGCAAATTTTCAGGAAAGAAAAGGCATGATGAAAGAACATGGGAGATATCTGTATGATGATGACTATTGAGAGACCCACTGTTTGATGATGATTGAGTGGCAGCTTCATGGCGTACTAAGGGTTAACTCAGTCCCTAGGTGGCTCAGCAGGTCTGTAGGAAAGCCGATAACAGGTTGAGTTAACTCAGTCACCAGTGCTTAATTGCCAATATGTTGACCCAACTTCTGGAAGTCTACCTCTCATTCCCCAGTAGCATGCATAAATCCATTTGACCAGGTTCAAAGGTCCCAAGGCAGACAAAGGAACTTTGAAATGGATATATATATATATATAAAAAAAAAAGACTGCTGAGAAAGACATAGGGAAGAGGCAGCATCTGCAGGCAACCCATATTTGGGTTTTATATCTAATTCTAAGGCAAAATGCTAAACTTTAGGTAACGTGAACGTGTGTGTAGGGCTTTTTGTTGTTTTAACCCCTTTTCTCTCTGATTGCTATGTTCCTTTGGATCAATAAATAAATAAATACTCAGTGTTGCTGAATTTTCATACTGATCAGAGTTCCTACAGGGAAGTCTATACCAGGGTCCAAACCAGTTGGACCCACTGAGAAAATATGGTTGGTAAACTGGAGTTCTGTCACCTGGAAATCCAGTCTATAAAGTGGAGTGAATTGTGGGATTTTCCTCCAAGTGCAGATGGTGAGACTGTCATCTGAAAGTGGTCCCCATGAAGAGATACTGAGCGGGGTCAAAAGGTACAACCAACCCGGGAACTGTGACAGCACCCAAGAAGTATTTTGATACCATGTTTAAACTATTTTGAAATCTAAAAATATCAAAAATTGGTTCACTCCCTGTAGTGGGGCAGCTGCCCCACTCCTGGAGAGCAGGAATTGAAAGCAACCAAGCTAGGCTGATTGGGGAAGCAGCCACAGCTGTAGCCTGGTCAGTTAGGACCCAGCTGGCCCTAATAAGAGGGCTGTGGACCAGGAGCTAAAGGACTCTCTCTCCAGCCTTGGAGGGAGAAGGACCGGGCTGCCTGGGAGCTCAGGGTATGGGGAATGGAGCAGGGCTGGGGAAAGGCAGGAGGAGCTGGGGAGCTCTAGCCTGGTAAATCCCCAGGCTGTGGGCCTTGCTAAAAAGGGCCAAAACAGGTACTGGGGCTACAGAGGTGCTGGGAATAGGCAAAGGCAGCAGGTCCTGACTCTTTGTCAATGATGAGTGGCCATTACAGGCTGCAGTCTGTCCCAGTGAATGGGGACCAGATGGGACTGGCAGTAGTCACTGTGGCAAAGTGGGTTTAGAGGGTTGGGAGTTCCCCTAGGAGGGGAGACCCAGTGTGTGTGTGTACTGCAGTGGGCAGAACCCCAGGGAAAGGGGCACCGGGGTCCAGGAGGACATGGGGGCCTAAGGCAGGCGAGACACAGGCCTGCAGAGGGCGTTCTGGGCTGGACAAGAGCTAATTCCCAAGACAACCAGCAGGATGCGCTGCACTGGTGAGTCGTTGCTCACTACATTCCCTTTTCCAGGCATTGTTTTAAATATAAATTCCAAAGTCGTCTATACCCAAAGCGATATCCACACATGGTATGAAGTATACATAATTAATTCCACATACCTAATACATGTTGGCTCACACCCTGGACTGCAGTACACAGCTATCACCTCATAACAGTTCCCTGATTCTAGCAGCTTCTCTAAATTACACCAGGTGGTAAGAGACCACAAAGTTATCTGGGAGCTAGGACTTGCACTCCAACTGCACTGATTCCTGCCCCTGATCATGGCCCAGCAAAGAAAGAGTGGTGTAGTAGCCAACTAATGCTAGATCTATAACAGTAGAGGGCTATCTTTCTTTCTACACAGTGGAAGAATTCTCAGCTGGCAAGTTAAAGCACAAAGGGGTCGCATAAGCCAGGAGCACGTGACCCTTCCTTTTTTATATATATATTATATGCATTTTTAGATGGTTTATCTAGAAAATTGCATTATGCACCGAGCCCAAGCAGGAAGCTAATCTGTATGTAAGAATAATTCTATTTACAAATCTATTACTAATTCAACAAATCTGTGCATTCATGCATGAACATATCAGTTGGCAAAATGGGAGTTCCTAGCAAATTTGATCTTACATAAACAGTGCTCTTTTTCATTCCAACCAGGCTCAGGTTTCTACCGTTCTTAAATGCCATAATCCATATATAGCTATATAATATATTGTACAGATACACTATAATGTTTGAGGATCCATAATTAATTTGACTCATTTCCCATGTTTAGCAAAGCTCAACTGTTGGTGTTTTATGGAACCAGTTACAAATTGCTATCCTCTTGATAAATGCAGATAACAATATGACCTGCTTTCCTCTACTACCTCAGCATGGTTACTGCACATCAAGGGTGTGCAACTTGACTGTAATCTTTTCACCAAGGTTGCCAGTAAAGATCTACATTTCTCCATTACAATTTCCTGGTTGTACTCGTGGGTTGAGTGCCTTTGCTGGAAAGGGCCTTGAGACTGGGAAATCCCAACTCCCACATCCAGAGATTAAGCACTGACAGCATAATTGTGTTGCTGTACTACATCCAGGTGGGGAAGGAAAGAACCTTTTGGCAGAGATTGTGGACTTTCCAAAGATGAAGTTTCATAATTTCCTTTTTCCCCTTAAAATTCAATGCAGACTTACCAAGGCTGTTATGCTTGGAGGCTTTCCCACTGGTCTGAGGCAAGCGGGGGTAGTTCCAAGCTCATCCAGATCCAGTTCTGATAGTTTACTTCTACATAAAACACAATGACCTACTTCCTCAAATTTCTGTTTCTGAGATTTTTATGCTTTCTGAACCCTTTCCCTCCAGATCAGACTTTCCCCAGGCAGCCTTACAGAGCTATGTATGGAGAAAAAAAAAAACCCTCTGAAATCCTTGCTTCTGCTATGGGGAGACTGAGCCTCTGAGGAAGGTGATGACAGTTTGTTGGGAGAAATGTGTTCTAGGTGCCATTATGGTTCAGTATCATTTTACAGTGGATTATGGAAAGAGATTCCACTTCTGTTGGAAACCGGGTCTTTACATCTACAGAAGAAACAAAATAACCACTGCTACTGAATTCTGGCTTATGGTATGAACAGAACCCTCAGTTGGGATGAGAAAGCAGGGAGAGATACTATCATCAGTGACCTTGAGATGAGTTTGGTCTAATGGTTACATTAGGAGGCCTAGTTTCTTTTCAAGCTCTGCTGGTGACTCAGTCTGACTTTGGACAAGTCACTAAACTTGTGGGACTTGGTTTCCCATTCAGTAAAATGGATATTAATTACCTCTCACTGAGGTACTGCAATGCTTAAAGAAGTACACGCACTATAGAAAAGTAATGTACAGTATTGTAACCTCTTGGCTGCACAACAAATAATCAGGTAAAGCTTAACTAAGATGCTTTTATGCTATTACTATGCTGTGAAGACTCCCAAATGCAGTTTCTGATAAATAACTGCTTTAAAGTTGTAAGGGCTAGCTACAATTTAACTCTTGGACTATGGATATGTATCTCAGGCTTGCCTGGAATCTTAAATTTACTCCTCTCCCCCAGGGAAGAAGTGTATTGTTTAGGAACTCAGGGTCATTAAATGGAATTCTCCTTGCAGGCCAGGTGAAGCTTTAAAAAAAACCAATCCTCTAGAACTGGCTTTTTAAGAGACAAGATTATATATTTGCCATTGTTTCATAATTAATCTCTCCCTTTGCTGCTTTAGTTAATGGCTATGAAATTTACAGTGTTATTTATATTTTCTCAATTGTTTAATCAGCCCAATACATCTTCCACTTCAGTTGCACTCTCACTGCAGATGTGCTGCAGAAACAAAGTGAATACAGTCCGCTAAGTAACAAGAGAATAGTTTACATCACTTAAGAATGTAGCTCCCTTTTTTAGGGATGACAGGACAGGCTGGCTCCTTACTTGATAGAAAATGTCCATGTTTATAGTCCTGTTCCCAGGCTGCATATTGGGATATTTATTTTATCTAATGAGATGCTTTATAATGTTCTTCCATAGAACAAACATTTCCAAGTGGAAGGTTTCTGAACTTCATATTTGAATCTGAACATTTTCAGGGTATCACTGCCCAACAAAAGAAATAAGATTTTTTGGTCACTGGATCTACTCATTGTTTGCACAGAAAGTCAGTAGTATAACCTGTGATATCACAGTTGTCAGTTAAGAGGAAAATTGACTGTGAAATAGCCTGTATTTTTGTCTGGCTGGGTACCATCTAGGAGTTAGATCTATATAGTATATAAAAAAAAACAGGACACTTCATTTAAAAGATATAGTTTCTCCTGCAGAGTGGGGGATGGAGAAAGACTTGAGCTTTACTCCTGTGTTTTATGATGTATGGAGAACCCCCAAAGGAGTTACAGCATCATAACTCAGTTGTTGGGACTGGTGTATGCAGTAATATAGTTTTACATATTGTGACAAAGCTCCAAGTCTGTATTGGTGGGTCCCACGCTTCCTAGCGGATTCAGTGGCCTCAGAAGCCCACTAAGGCCCTCAATATGACCTCCCTTTCCCCGTATGGCGGCAAAGCTTACAGCTTATTGAGCTATTTTCATCACAGGCCAGTATGGGAGGTGTGAAGGTGGAATACTCACAGTCTCTGTTGTTCCTTAGAGCTCCATAGGCACCGTTTGGTCGCCTGCCTAGACCAAAGTCCGTTTCCCCTCTCAAAGGGATCTCTGTAGATCTTGCGGGGAGGAAGGGGGGAACCCGGGCCCGCCCTCTACTCCGGGTTCCAGCCCAGGGACCCTAATGATAGCAGCTGTTAGCGGCGGAGGAGAGGAGGAGAGGGTGGCAGGGCCAGTAGTAGGACTTGAGTGGGACTTGCCTCAGTGGGAGTTTGTTCCTTTCCCTGTTGTCCAGCCCTTGTCTTCCCTTGCCCTCCCGTCATTGCCCTCGCTCCCTGGCCCTGACCAAGCTGGCCAGCCCCCCAGTTCGGGGAGCTGGGAGCTTGTGGGGGGGAGATGCCGCAAGCGAGGAGCACGGGCCCAGCACCCCTCCCTCGTTGGCGAGTGGGAAGGGACCCCTTGTAAAACTATGAAGGGGGTCGCTGGTGCTGGGTGTTCCGTTGCCTTCCCTGCTGACGTTCATTGTTCGGAGTCGGACGAGGTCGCTGCAGTTGCGGAGGCGGGTAGTACCATCTCTCCTATGGACTCCCTCCCTGAGGGGGTTCCAGACAGTGCCCCTACTGCCCCATTGCCATCTGTGCCCCCTGTCGGCGCCGCAATGGCTACTGCCCCAGCCGCTGTCAAGGGGGAATCTGTAGCGGCGGGAGGGGACTTTGCCTCTATTTTCGCTGAGATCGAGGCCCTGGGCTTGACCCCAACCACTGAGGGAGTGGAGGCCTCCCTGTTGGAGGGCCTCGGTACGGATGATTGTTATCTGGCGCCCCTACTTCCCCTCCTCCCTCCGTCTCAGGTGGCTGCCCCTGTTTTGGCCTCTGCAATGCCCCCGGCCCTGACCACGTGCCTGGCCGCGACTGGTAATCTGGCTGATGCCGCCATGCCCATTGTGGCGGCGGCCAACGCTGAGCAGCCAGGCTCTGAGCCCATGGGTGCCCTGCCCCATGAGATGGGACCGCAGTTTTTGCCTCTCCTCAGCGTTGTAACTGTGGATGCCTCGTTTAGTGGGGCACCTGAGCCTAGCGCTGTGGAGGCACCCCACTCCTTTGCTGTCCCTTTAACTGCCATGTCAGGTCAAGGGGCACCATGTTCCGGTGGCTCTGCCGCTCAGGCCCTAGATTTTTGTCCCCGTTCCCTGCCCCGACCCTGCTCCCACCCTAGATCTGTGTCCTGTCCCTGTTCCAGCCCTAGTTCCTGTCCTTGACCTCTTTTCCCTCCCTCCTTCTGTTGCTGCCGCCCCCGAGGTTGCCTCATTTTCCTTTTATACGGGCCCTCAGGAGGCGGTTTTTGTTTTTCCTTCTTCCGGCCCATCTGGGGCTGCAGTTCTCCCTCTGCCATTGTCTTTGGGGCCGAGCGTTGCGTCAGGTGGCGCGGTGCTGGACGGACGGGCGCCGCGGAGGGGCATTGGTCCCTGCGTGCCCGTCTCTATAGGCCACGGGGCTGGCAGGGGGGTCCAATTGGGAGACGCCCCGGGGTCCGTGACCCCGGTCCCCGTTGCGCAGAGGAGCGAGACGCGCTCTTTCTTGGAGGGCACTCAAGGCTCCATGAACAGAGTGCATCTCGCTCTTCAGCGCTGGGGCAATTTCCATCTCGTTCTCCAGACCGTGAGGGCCATTATGGGGGAGGGCAAAGGGACCAGGAAGTGGGATGCTGCGGCTTACCAGCAGACCCGCAGCTTCCGTGACGCCCTGCTGGCTTTCAGGGTTGGTCACGGTTTGCTGCGGGATCCAATGGGTGCCGCTAGCACCCCAGACCGCGAGGATCCTCCCCAGCCCTCTTTATGTCGCCGTCTGTCTTTGCCACTTTGAACACCCGCGGCTGTAGGTTGGGTCTCCGCAGGAGCCAGGTGCTCTCCTTCCTTCGGGAAAGGGGGTACTCGGTTATTTTCCTGCAGGAGACCCACATGGACCTGGCAGCCGAAGCGAGCTGGTGGCTGGAGTGGGGGGATGGGGTCTATTATTTTATTCTTTCATTTATTCTGAATGAATATGCTGACTTGTTCGGGCACTGAATAAATAGGACAGTATTAACATATACAATCCAGATGTACATGAAATTAAGAGATCACATGCAGGCTATTCAGAGAAGTAACTGCTATTGTAAGCACCAAAGAATGTACCACAGTGTAATTTATTGTATAAAAGTCTGGTAAGTTTAGGCATGAGAAAATTGCTGCTCAATAAAAAGCTGAAGCTAGATGGAGAGAAGCAACTTAAGTTACCAAGAAAGACAAAAAGTGTTAATTTAATCACCCAGAGAAGCTGGTGATAACTGAAAGAGGGATGGAATGGTACACATAAAACTCAAAACATTTCACTTAGGTTAAAGTACTTGTGGCAAATTGCTGGTACTGTTATGCTGGGTCTCGCACTTTCTCTTCTTTGGGGAAGGTTCCGGGCGCCATTGCTTGCCTCTGAACCCGTATTTTTAATTACCCACACTACTGTCCTTGAGGAGTGGAGTGGAGAGGGAGGGACCTGGGCCCGCCCTCTTCTCCAGGTCCCAACCCAGGGGCCCTGAGGTTAGTGGTGATCCACTTGTACTGGTGGTTCCTTCCCCAGGGTTACTTCCCTCTCCTGCCCTTCAGCTTGTGGAGGGGCTTCTTGCCTTCCTTCTACACAAGCCAGGTGCCCCTTACCTAGGGTTTTTGGACTTCTCAGCCCACCGCAGCACTCTTCTAAACTTTCCTTTTGTCTCTCTTCAAAACTGTTCTCTGCTTCAACTCCTTCAAACCACTCTCTGCTCCAACCAAACCTTCCTGCTCCAACAACCCACACTGTCTGACCTGAAGCAGGGGTTTATATCATGTGACTCACTGCTGGTACTCTAATTGGCTTCAGGTGCTCTAATTGGCTTCAGGTGCTCTATAGCAATCTATAGCAAACCTTCCTCCCCTTGCAGGGAATAAGGCTCCCTGCTAACACTCTCCTGCTGCCCTCTGGCCATGCTGTATCACATACTAAACATCAGAGTTTCTGAAAACCACTGCCTGGTTTTCTGTGGTAAAGAACAGAGACAACAAGATGTTAGAGCCATTCAGCCATTTACGCTGACTATAATGCTTTCCTTTATTATGATTCAGGGGCAATCTACAATACTAAAGCTCAGCTAATCAACCAATCTCTAAACATGTGTTCAAGGTAATTTTAGTAACTACTGAAAAGCACTGGATGGACAGTGCACTGAAACTGAATTCCTCTAGTAACAGAGCAGGTACAGCAGAATCAGCACCAGCGCAGAGTTCCCTATCTTTGAGGATGAGAAGGCATTTCAGTCTTCAAGAATATTTAAATCCATGGCCTCTCCGCTGAAATTGCCACTGAGGTTGCCATTAATCA